>NC_048587.1:18954473-20230723 GCF_013265735.2 Oncorhynchus mykiss | reverse complement strand
AGGAAGAAGCCACTCCTCCAAAACCGCCATAAAAAAAAGCCAGACTACGGTTTGCAACTGAACATGGGGACAAAGATTTTGAGAAATGTCCTCAGGTCTGATGAAACAAAAACAGAAATGTTGGCCATAATGACCATCTTTATGTTTGGAAGAAAAAGGGGGAGGCTTGCAAGCCAAAGAACAACATCTGAACCGTGAAGCACAGGGATGGCAGCATCATGTTGTGGGGTTGCTTTGCTGCAGGAGGGACTGGTGCACTTCACAAAATAGATGGCATCATGAGGCAGGAAAATTATGTGGATATATTGAAGCAACATCTCAAGACATTAGTCAGGAAGTTAAAGCTTGGTCGCAAATGGGTCTTTCAAATGAACAATGACCCCAAGCAAACTTCCAAAGTTGTGGCAAAATGGCTTAAAGACAACAAAGTCAAGGTATTGGAGTGGCCATCACAAAGCCCTCTTCTCAATTCCATAGAACATTTGTGGGTAGAACTGAAAAAGCGTGTGCGAGCAAGGAGGCCGACAAACCTGACTCATTTACACTAGCTCTGTCAGAAGGAGTGGGCCAAAATTCACCCTACTTATTTTGGGAAGCTTGTGGAAGGCTACCCGAAACATTTGACCCAAGTTAAATAATTTCAAGGCAATTCTACCAAATACTAATTGAGTGGATGTAACCTTCTGACCCACTGGGAATGTGATGAAAGAAATAAAAGCTGAATGAATAATTCTCTACTATTATTCTGACATTTCACATTCTTAAAATAAAGTGGTGACCCTAACTGAACTAAAACAGGGAATTTTTACTAGGATTAAAATGTCAGGAATTGCGAAAAACTGAGGTTAAATGTATTTGGCTAAGGTGCATGTGAACTTCCGACTTCAACTGTATACACACACATACGTGTACACACACACACACACACACACACAATATATTTTTTTTCTGAGAACATTAACTGTGTGTAGGTAGATGTGGAAAGATAGATACAAATGATTTGTTGCAAGTTGGGGGGGGTTCACACCTAGCTCAAGTTAGGGAGGGGGGTTCACACCTAGCTCGGCTATTAGACAATTCCTTAGGAAAGGTTGAAGTCTATTGTTCAGCTAATAGCCCATTCTCCTACTCTTGTGAAAAACTAATAATAATAATTTTCCTCCTTTCCACATAATGATTCCAATTGATAGAGTTTTTAGCCACAGTCGGCCCCAACTCAATAAATTTGGGCACAGTCGATAGCATGCTGGACTTCGGGCTAGAATGTTGAGAGCTCGAAACCTGCTCGTTTCATTACATTAGTATGCCGGTCTCAGAGTAAATAGCGTCATTCAGTACTCTTGTGGGCATGCTGGCAGGATGTAATGTTTTTTTATTCTGTATATATTAAAAACAAAATCAGCCTTTACTTAAATCATGTTTCTAGTCTATTGCATAGTTACAATGTGTAATCATTGATGTCCCAGGAGCAGGAGTGGTAAACACTGTTTAAGTGTATAATTGTAATACATACATGCAGACACAGCATCAACCAAATAATGGAGTTTGATACACCTGGTATTGGGTATGACAGAGAAAAAAAAATCACTTGCTAAATAATAATTTTCGTAAATTACCTTTATGACAAAAAAATATGCACAATCGTTTGTCTCTACATTAACTAACATTTTCCTCTCAATTGTACATGTTTTTTGCTTGACTCGTTATGACGTTATAACTACTTACACTTACATTTTGTCAGCCATCTTTGCTGAAGTCACCTGGGTCAGGTGGCTCGCGTCAAATTCGTCATTGAAACCACCCGATATGATTGGTCATATAAAAACTTTGGGACCCAAATGCATAATGAGTTCTCTAACTCCCGCTTGTGGTGGTCTGGCGCAATGAAGCCGTGACGCTGGATACCTCTAAGTCCTGTGGTGTAAGCACGCAACTTTTAAAGGAGGAACCACAGTATGCACACATATTGATATAAACTTGGAGTCACTCAATGACTCGTTGTGTGGTCCTCCAACTACAACTCGGGAAAGCATGCAGTTTATAAAGTTACAGATGAAATAAGTTATGACGAACTTCACAGGGTGTTGAAAGCACACGGTGGTGAACTTGATGCTGCTTTCCAATAAATATAGAGGGGGTTATTCTAGTGAAATGATGCTAGATACTTGGCTGCCGTTTGACACATAATGAGATTATGTTCGACCTGTTGGCTAGAGCGCACTGGCCAACCCCATAGAGGGTACATTTGCTATATAATGCAACATTTGTCACAAAACCCATTGAACATGTATCTTTTTATTTGGTACATGGGAATTTAACAGCAAAAGTTATTTTTATGTGCACCACGTCATCACTCACACCATTTTCTCCACAACAAGTCAATTTGATGGAAACGTCTCTTAGGAAAATGCTTATATTGCTTTTATGCAGATTTTTTTATTCACGAGAATATGTCACCAAATTAGATGAAAGCTGATCGGGTGACGACATGAAGCGAGTGGACGAAGAGATACAGCTTCACTATCCATTCAGAGCAGCAGAATCAACGTAGGCCTACAGCCTGCCATTCTCTTTACAGACAGTTGAGTTATTTAGACCATGTAGAACCAAATGACTGACATGAGAAAGATGCGTGTCGGTACCCGAAAATGGCGATTTTCCCAGTCACGGATCAAAAAAAAAATACTCTGATCATAATCGTATCCAGAAGATTGCCCATATTCGATATGACGACCGTTTTGTCCGACAACTCAACACACCCCTATTGCTAACGAAGATGTTAATCTCGGTCACATGAAAATGGCTCACATTAAGTGTGTCTTTCAGAACAGTGTTATCCCACAAAATGCATTTTGGAAATTATATTACATTGTCTGCTTCATTACAGTAGTTGCATGTTCAATAATATGAGAGGATAGGCTTGCTATTGTCCCGTCTTTTAAGCTCTTAAAATTTAATGTACCCATGCACGGTATTTTATGTTGGTCACGTCATTTTACTGTTTGGAACTAATTTAACCATTTGTTAATTGGTTAATGGGGGTTGGTTAAATCGGCAGCAACATTTATCGAAATGTGCATCCTTTGTTAGTAGGAAAGTTGTGACAAGGTTCGCCTCCTCCCAGAGCGCTGAGTGTGACTCACCTTGGCCACTTTGTGATTGGCTGCAGTCTCATGTGACGTATTCTTCAGTCCTTCTTTGAGTTGAGTGATGAAGATGTCATAGCCTTCTGTGTTGGACACATCTACCTTCTCCAGGCAGGCCGAGAGCATCTGCTGAGCCTGCAGGGAACACACACACAGATCCACACTCACCATAGGACAGAGATACAATAATTGGTTTACTGATGGAACCGAAACCTTTTTACACAAGATCGTATGCCAATTGTTAACACTGACAAAAATGCAGGGGGACGCATTTTCTTTCAGAAATAAGCATTTTCAAAACGCAGACAATCAAAAAATCTGTTTCTCAAACCATTTCACCTGCATTTTATATTGAGAGTCAACAAGGTGTCGAAAGCATTCCACAGGGATGCTGGCCCATGTTGACTCCAATGCTTCCCACAGTTGTGTCAAGTTGGCTGGATGTCCTTTGGGTGGTGGACCGTTCCTGATACACAGAGGAAACTGTTGAGCGTGAAAAAACCAGCAGGGTTGCAGTTCTTGATACACAAACTGGTACTCCTACTACCATACCCCATTCAAAGGCACTGACATATTGCCTTACCCATTCACCCTCTGAATGGCAAAGATTCACAAGCTATTCCTCAACTGGATTTAACAAGTGACATCAATGTAGGATCATAGCTTTCACTTGGATTCACCTGGTCAGTCTCATGGAAAGAGCAGGTGTAATTTTCATCAGGGACAGAGAAGTGCAACGCTATTTGGCTATCAGCCACACAAGTAAATTATACTGAACTAAAATAAAACGCAACAATTTCAAAGACTTAACTGAGTTACCATACATAAGGAAATCAATCAATTTAAATACATTTATTAGGCCCCCCCTAATCAATGATTTCACATGACCGAGAATAGATATATGCATCTGTTGGTCACAGATACCTTAAAAAGTTAAGGCCGTGGATCAGAAAACCAGTCAGTATCTGGTGTGACCACCATTTGCCGCATGCAGCGCAACATCTCCTTCGTATAGAGTTGATCAGGCTGTTGATTGTGGCCTGTGGAATGTTGTCCCACTCCTCGTCAATGTCTATATGAAGTTGCTGGATATTGGCGGGAACTGGAACACGTGGCAAGTAAAATTCAAGGATTTGAGTACTTCGTAAAGCACTAATATTTAATTTCAAGGACCATCAATTTGAAATTGTTTATATTCTGCAATTGTTTCTAGTTGCAAGCATAAGGCAGAATATTGCCTCAAAAAACAACTTAGTATTCATCACTACCAAAGTTCTACTCAATAATACGCATTTGACTACATAGATGAGTGGTAAAGTCAGTCCTGATGATGACCGATTTCCTTACAGTGGGGCAAAAAAGTATTTAGCCAGCCACCAATTGTGCAAGTTCTCCCACTTAAAAAGATGAGGCCTGCAATTTTCATCATAGGTACACTTCAACTATGACAGACAAAATGAGAAGAAAAAAAATCCAGAAAATCACATTGTAGGATTTTTTATGAATTTATTTGCAAATTATGGTGGAAAATAAGTATTTGTTCAATAACAAAAGTTTCTCAATACTTTGTTATTTACCCTTTGTTGGCAATGACAGAGGTCAAACGTTTTCTGTAAGTCTTCACAATGTTTTCACACACTGCTGCTGGTATTTTTGCCCATTCCTCCATGCAGATCTCCTCTAGAGCAGTGATGTTTTGGGGCTGTTGCTGGGCAACACAGACTTTCAACTCCCTCCAAAGATTTTCTATGGAGTTGAGATCTGGAGATTGGCTAGGCCACTCCAGGACCTTGAAATGCTTCTTACGAAGCCACTCCTTCGTTGCCCGGGCGGTGTGTTTGGGATCATTGTCATGCTGAAAGACCCAGCCACGTTTCATCTTCAATGCCCTTGCTGATGGAAGGAGGTTTCACTCAAAATCTCACAATACATGGCCCCATTCATTCTTTCCTTTACACGGATCAGTCGTCCTGGTCCCTTTGCAGAAAAACAGCCCCAAAGCATGATGTTTCCACCCCCATGCTTCACAGTAGGTATGGTGTTCTTTGGATGCAACTCAGCATTCTTTGTCCTCCAAACACGACAAGTTGAGTTTTTACCAAAAAGTTATATTTTGGTTTCATCTGACCATATGACATTCTCCCAATCTTCTTCTGGATCATCCAAATGCTCTCTAGCAAACTTCAGACGGGCCTGGACATGTACTGGCTTAAGCAGGGGGACACGTCTGGTACTGCAGGATTTGAGTCCCTGGCGGCGTAGTGTGTTACTGATGGTAGGCTTTGTTACTTTGGTCCCAGCTCTCTGCAGGTCATTCACTAGGTCCCCCCGTGTGGTTCTGGGATTTTTGCTCACCGTTCTTGTGATCATTTTGACCCCACGGGGTGAGATCTTGCGTGGAGCCCCAGATCGAGGGAGATTATCAGTGGTCTTGTATGTCTTCCATTTCCTAATAATTGCTCTCAGTTATTTTCTTCAAACCAAGCTGCTTACCTATTGCAGATTCAGTATTCCCAGCCTGGTGCAGGTCTACAATTTTGTTTCTGGTGTCCTTTGACAGCTGTTTGGTCGTGGCCATAGTGGAGTTTGGAGTGTGACTGTTTGAGGTTGTGGACAGGTGTCTTTTATACTGATAACAAGTTCAAGCAGGTGCCATTAATACAGGTAATGAGTGGAGGACAGAGGAGCCTCTTAAAGAATAAGTTACAGGTCTGTGAGAGCCAGAAATCATGCTTGTTTGTAGGTGACCAAATTCTTATTTTCCACCATAATTTGCAAATAAATTCATAAAAAATCCTACAATGTGATTTTCTGGATTTTTTTCTTCTCGTTTTTTCTGTCATAGTTGAAGTGTACCTATGATGAAAATTACAGGCCTCTCATCTTTTTAAGTGGGAGAACTTGCACAATTGGTGACTGACTAAATACTTTTTTGCGCCACTGTATATGAACTGTTACTCAGTAAAATCTTTGAAATTCTTGCATGTTGCGTTTATATTTTTGCTCAGTGTACATGACAATAATAATATGTTATATTATCTCCATCTTTGGTTTGTCTTTCCTTCCAGTTCTCTGCTGCCAATGACTTGAACGAACTGCAAAAATCTCTGAAGCTGGAGACTCACATCTCCCTCACTAGCTTTAAGCACCAGCTGTCAGAGCAGCTCACAGATCACAGCACCTGTACATAGCCCATCTATCTACTACCTCACCCCCATACAGTATTTATTTATCGTTCTCCTTTGCACCCCAGTATCTTTACTTGCCCATTCATCTTCTGCACATCTACCATTCCAGTGTTTAATTGCGATATTGTAATTACTTCGCCACCATGGCCTATTTAATGCCTTAACTCCCTTATCTTACCTGATTTGCACTCACTGTATATAGACTTTTTGTTGTTTTCTTTTACTGTATTATTGACTCTGTTTTGTTTATTCCATGTGTAACTCTGTGTTGTTGTATGTGTCGAATTGCTCTGCTTTATCTTGGCCAGGTAGCAGTTGCAAATGAGAACTTGTTCTCAACAAGCCTACCTGGTTAAATAAAGGTGAAATAAATAAAATAAATCACAATTTTAGGTCCCACATTCTTTCAACACAATGACATGAAAGTTAATTCTGATGGCGTAAAAGGCCAGTAGTTGACTCAAATGATCTATTCTATACCCATTTGAAGAGAATCAAGTTATTCATGTGTTTAATAAGATTAGACTCTCGGGGGACCCCATTTAAATTTTACGGAACCCCACATGAGTCCCGGACCCCAAGTTTGGAAACCACTGTACAACTAACCTCTCTCCCTGCTTGCGTCAATGCTTCCTCTCTGTATCACCTTAGCCTCCACTGCAGCCTGACTCACCACTGTCTGTCTCAATACTCACTGTAGAGAAAAGGTATTCTGTTTTAAGAACATCTTGATTGTAGCTAGCTTAATGTCAGTCAACTTCTTCTGCTGAGGTCATGCTCTGTTCAACATTAGGTTTAACTTCATCCTTCTAGCCAGCTAGTTATAGCTAGCTACTTGGCTAACAGCCAGAGCCCTTGAGCTACCTAGCTAGCGCTGGACATCGGACTGAAATAGCAGCGATTTAAAAGTTGTACACTCAAAATCCGCTGTCGGGGACATCTCTGCCACTTGCCTCTGTGGGTCTGGGCTGAGGTAGTTCATTTCAACTCTCGGTCTGTCGTGGGCGGAGTTCCTCGTTGGACAGAGTGGTGAGTGAATGCGCTGCTAACAAGGCAAATCCGGGGGAGCAGGCGAACATAACGAGCATACATGAATCCACTCGTTCGCAGAGGTAGGCACAATTAGATCTCAGATTAAGAAGCATTCTGACCATTGTTCAACGCTGATAATGCAATTTCACAAATAAAACTGTGAGTCAACGGTGTTTAACCTCTACTACATCCCTTAATGGGTCTGGCATAACCGTTCATAAACATTAACATCCAGCCAGGCAGCTTTGAATCTATATTTCCCCATATTTACTATCGATGTGACGTTTGGTGCCTAATCAGTCAGTTCTGTACCTGAGAGAGGCAGAGTGGGTGGGATGAGCGAGCTTGCCTGGCAACCAGAGAGCGAAACACGTGAGGAAATAAAACTTTAGTCTGCCTGGAAATGAATTAGCAAGACCAATATATTAACATATTTGATCATTCGGTTCTCCTCTCATTTTAACCAACTTGAGAAAATGTCAAATTTTCAAGGTTGTCTCCAGTACTTGAATTTTACTTGTGTCAAAATCAAGTACTTTAAGCACCTTGTGCGAACCCTGTGAATAACAAGTCAATCCAAAGCATCCCAAACATGCTCAACGGGTGACATGTCTGGTGAGTATGCAGGCCATGGAAGAACTGGGACATTTTCAGCTTGTGGAATTGTGTACAGATCCTTGCGACATGGGGCTGTGCATTATGCTGAAACACGAGGTGATGGCTGCGGATGAATGGCAAGACAATGGGCCTCAGGATCTAGTTGCGGTGTCTGTGCATTTAAATTGTCATCAATAAAATGCAAGTGTTGTTTGTCCGTAGCTTATGCCTGCCCATACCATAACACCACCATGGAGCACTCCATTCACTCGCCCACACAACGCCATACACGTCTGCGGTTGAGAGACCGGTTGGACGTACTGCCAAATTCTCTAAAACGACATTGGAGGCAGCTTATGGTAGAGAAATAAACATTAAATTCTCTGGCAACCGCTCTGGTGGACATTCCTGCATGTCAATTGCATGCTCCCTCAAAACTTCAGGCAACTGTGGCATTGTGTTGGGTGACAAAACTGCACATTTTAGAGTATCCTTTAATTGTCCCCAACACAAAGTGCACCTCTAATGATCATGCTGTTTAATCAGGTTCTTGATATGCTACACCTGTCAGGTGGATGTATTATCTTGGCAAAGGACAAATGCTCACTAACAGGGATCCCTCAACTTTTGTGCGCTGAATTTGAGAGAAAAGCCTTTTGTGCGCTGAATTTGAGAGAAAAGCCTTTTGTGCATATGGAAAATGTCTGGGATCTTTTATTTCTGCTCATGAAACATGGGACCAACACTTTACATGTAACGTTCATATTTTTGTTCAGTGTTGCTTACAATGAAAAAGCAAGGTATCTTTTGCAAAAACGATGCATGGCCTTCATATTTCTAATGTTTATCATATAAATAATGTAGCCAGCTACATTTCCTAATGTTTTGCTGAAAGTTAACCTTGCATTTTTAATTTTCTATCAGAGAAAAACTACAACAGAAGAAGTTACAGGAGAGAAGAATCTTACACATCAGTCAGAGCGCCGACTTGTGCTCCAATTATAATTTTTACATTTATTTAACCAGGTATGCCAGTTGAGAACAAGTTCTCATTTAAAACTGACCTGTCAAAGATAACGCAAAGCAGTGCGACACAAACACAGTTACACATGGGATAAACAAACGTACAGTCAATAACACAATAGAAAAGTCTATATACAGTGTTTGCAAATTAAGTAATAGGGAGGTAAGGCAATAAAATAGGCCATAGTGTCAAAATAATTACAATTTAGCAATTAAACACTGGAGTGATATATGTGCAGATGATGATGTGCAAGTAGTGATGGGCTATTTACAGATGGGCTATGTGCAGGTGCAGTTATCTGTGAGTGGTGCTTTACCTAGCAAATACTTATAAATGGCCTGGAGCCAGTAGGTTTGGCGACGAGTATGAAGCGAGGGCCAGCCAACGAGAGCATACAGGTCGCAGTGGTGGGTAGTATATGGGGCTTTGGTGACAAAAACAGATGGCACTGTGATGGACTACATCCAGTTTGCTGAGAAAAGTGGAGGCTATTTTGTAAATGACACCGCCGAAGTCAAGGATCGGTAGAAAAGTCTGTTTTACGATGGTATGTTTGGCAGAATGAGTGAAGGATGCTTTGTTGCGAAATAGGAAGCAGATTCTAGATTTAATTTTAGATAGGAAATGCTTAATGTGAGCCTGGAAGGAGAGTTTACAGTCTAGCCAGACACCTAGGTATTTGCAGTTGTCCACATATTCTAAGTCAGAACAGTCCAGAGTAGTGATGCAAGGCGGGCTGGCGTGTGCGGGCACCGACCGGTTGAAGATCATGCATTTAGTTGGAGGCCACGGGAGGAGCGTTGTATGGCATTGAAGCTCATTTGGAGGTTTGTTAACAGTGTCCAAAGAAGGGCCAGAAGTATACAGAATGGTGTCGTCTACGTAGAGGTGGATCAGAGAATCACCAGCAGCAAGAGCGACATCACTGATATATACAGAGAAAAGAGTCAGCCTGAGAATTGAACCCTGTGGCACCCCCATATCAACTGCCAGAGGTACGGACAACAGACCTCCGATTTGGCACACTGAACTCTGTCTGAGAAGTAGTTGGTAAACCAGGCGAGGCAGTCATTTGAGAAACCAAGGCTGTCGAGTCTGCCAATAAGAATGTTGTGATTGACAGAGTCGAAAGCCTTGGCCAGGTCGATGACTACAGCTGCACAGTATTGTCTCTTATCGATGGCGGTTATGATATCGTTTAGGACCTTGAGCGTGGCTGAGGCGCACCCATGACCAGCTCGGAAACCAGACTGCATAGCGGAGGGATTCGAAATGGTCAGTGCTCTGTTTGTTAAATTGGCTTTTGAAGACTTTAGAAAGGCAGGGTAGGATTGATATATGTCTAACAGTTTGAGTCCAGAGTGTCTCCCCCTTTCAAGAGGGGGATGACCGCGGCAGCTTTCCAATCTTGCTGTGGGGGGTGCAGAGCTGGTGACCCGGGTAGGGGAAGACAGGTGGAAAGCATGGCCAACCGTAAAAAAAATGCTTGTTGAAATTCGATTGTCATAGATTTATCGGTGGTGACAGTGTTTCCTAGCCTCAGTGAAGTGGGCAGCTGGGAGGAGGTGCTCTTATTCTCCATGGACTTTACAGTGTCCCAATGATGATAACAAATAGAGTTGAAGTCAGAAATTTACATACACTTAGTTTGGAGTCATTAAAACTCATTTTTCAACCACTCCACAAATTTCTTGTTATTAAACAGCTGGGAAAATTCCAGAAAATGTTGTCATGGCTTTAGAAGCTTCTGATAGGCTAATTGACATCATTTGAGTCAATTGGAGGTGTACCTGTGGATGTATTTCAAGGTCTACCTTCAAACTCAGTGGCTCTTTGCTTGACATCATGGGAAAATCAAAAGAAGTCAGCCAAGACCTAAGGAAAAAAATTGTAGGCCTCTGGTTCATCCTTGGGAGCAATTTCCAAACGTACAAACAATAGTACACAAGTATAAACACCATGGGACCACGCAGCTATCATACCGCTTAGGAAGGAGAAGCGTTCTGGCTCCTAGAGATTAATGTAATATTGGTGCAAAAAGTGCAAATCAACAGCAAAGGACCTTGTGAAGATGCTGGAGGAAACAGGTATAAAAGTATCTATATCCACAGTAAAACAAGTCCTATAGACATAACCTGAAAGGCCGCTCAGCAAGGAAGTAGCCACTCCTCCAAAACTGCCATAAAAAAGCCAGACTACGATTTGCAACTGCACATGGGGACAAAGATCGTACTTTTTGGAGAAATGTCCTCTGGTCTGATGAAACAAAAACAGAACTGTTGGCCATAATGACCATCGTTATGTTTGGAGGAAAAAGGGGGAGGCTTGCAAGCTGTAGAACACCATCCCAATCGTGAAGCACCAGGGTGGCAGCATCATGTTGTGGGGGGGTGCTTTGCTGCAGGAGGGACTGGTGCACTTCACAAAATAGATGGCTTCATGAGGCAGGAAATTTATGTAGATATATTGATATATTGAAGTGTTGATATTGAAATGTCATTTAGCAGACTTTTTATCCAAAGCAACTTACAGTCCTGCGAGCTTACATACTATGTTACAGCAGTCCCTTGGTCCAGTATGTACTGCAGTTTTGGGTTCACGGTTCAGCAGAAAACGAAATTCCAACAGTTATGTAGTTAATATTTGCGGTCCAGTTCCTGTAAAGTCATTCAATGTTCCTGGCATTGTTTGTCTAGACGGGGATTGTTATGTTGGGCCTCAAGTAGGGTGCTTTTAAATTTTGCATATATATTTTTAAATAAACAAAAACTAACTGTTGGAAGTTGTACTCGTTCCGAAATGGACCTGGGGCTTTCCCACCCGGACAAATATGAATAAATAAATTGTTCAATATCGAGACCCTCTCCGAACAGACAACCTGTTCCATATAGACGTGATCGGATCCAAGTGAGGGAAGCAGCAGAAAATTCCATTTACACAATTTTATTAAAATCAGTGCTGATACAGCACAAGCGAGAACAGACGGAGGAGGGGCCTTGCAGTGTGTGTACTGTGAGCGAGGGAAACAGGAGCAAGGGAGGGGCAGCAACCAACCAAACCGACTTGCGCTAGTCGACTAACTTCTAGCTTGTCATAGCTAGGTTATATATATATCATCCAATATGATCACGTTGTACTTGTCTTAACTGCATCAAACCGAGAGAAGCTAGTTGGCTAAAATAGCTAGCTAAATTAGCCAGCTATCTAGGCTAATCCGAGTCTGCATACGCTTTCTTACTGTCCTAGTTACAAACACCAGCTCCTTTCAGATTATTAAATAGCATCTACCTGGCTCTTGTTCGTTGTAGCATATACTTCTCATTTAACTCCATCTTCCATTGATTAGATAATCTCCTAACTTGGCTCTATGACTGTAATGGCACTTTGTAGCAGACAACAAGCTACACACACACCACTCTGCACATTGAGCAGTGGAGAACATACTATTAACTTTTTATCCACAGCTCTGTCCATCGCCATTGTAGGCGACTGTGAAGTCAAAATGTTCCCAAACGGGAGATTTAAATGACAGAGGATCCTCCAATTCTGGCTTATCGATCCCACCACTCGCCACGACAGAGTTCCTCGGCTGCACCTCACAAACGGATAGTTTGAAATCTGCCAGTTAAGATTATACATTTTGATTACGTGTGCGTGCATAGGCTGCAGTTGATTTAAAGGAATAGCCCCCAAAAAATAAAAACTCAGATTTACTGACAAGGCAATGGCATACATCGCAGTGTGGGCATAGCGTAAAGGCTGTGTGTTTTATTTATGTACTCATTCCAGGTTCACAGTGCGGACCATACCAAGGTCCTCATACTTTACAGTTTGGTATGAATACGTGCACCATTACAGCCCTAGTCACTACCCTGGTGTTACAAGCTAGAGGTCGACCGATTATGATTTTTCAATGCCAATACCGATTATTGGAGGACCAAAAAAATCCGATACCGATTAATTGGCCAATTTTCTTAAATGTATTTGTAATAATGACAATTAAAACAATACTGAACGAACACTTAATATAATACATCAATAAAATCAATTTAGCCTAAAATAAATAATGAAACATGTTCAATTTGGTTTAAATAAACGCAAAAACAAAGTGTTGGAGAAGAAAGTAAAAGTGCAATATGTGTTATGTAAGAGAGCTAACGTTTAAGTTCCTTGCTCAGAACATATGAAAGCTGGTGGTTCCTTTAAACATGAGTCTTCAATATTCCCAGGTAAGAAGTTTTAGGTTGTAGTTATTATAGGAATTATAGGACAATTTCTCCGTATACCATTTGTATTTAATGAACTTTTGACTATTGGATGTTATTATAAGCACTTTAGTATTGCCAGTGTAACAGTATAGCTTCCGTCCCTCTCCTCGCTCCTACCTGGGCTCGAACCAGGAACACATCGACAACAGCCACCCTCGAAGCAACGTTACCCATGCAGAGCAAGGGGAACAACCACTCCAAGTCTCAGAGCGAGTGACGTTTGAAACGCTATTAGCGCGCACCCCGCTAACTAGCTAGCCATTTCACATCGGTTACACCAGCCTAATCTTGGGAGTTGATAGGCTTGAAGTCATAAACAGCGCAATGCTTGAAGCAGAAACGAGCTTCTGGCAAAACACACGAAAGTGCTGTTTGAATGAATGCTTACGAGCCTGCTGGTGCCTACCACCGCTCAGTCAGACTGCTCTATCAAATCATAGACTTAATTATAACATAATAACACACAGAAATACGAGCCTCTGGTCACTAATATGGTTGAATCCGGAAACTATCATCTAAAAAAAAAGACATTTATTCTTTCAGTGAAATACAGAACCGTTTAGTATTTTATCTGATGGGTGGCATCCATAAGTCTAAATATTCCTGTTACATTGCACAACCTTCAATGTTATGTCATAATTACATAAAGTTCTGGCAAATTAAGCGGCCCAAACTGTTGCATATACACTGACTCTGCATGCAATGAACGCAAGAAAAGCGACACAATTTCACCTGGTTAATATTGCCTGCTAACCTGGATTTCTTTTAGCTAAATATGCAGGTTTAAAAATATATACTTCTGTGTATTGATTTTAAGAAAGGCATTGATGTTTATGGTTAGGTACACATTGGAGCAACGACAGTCCTTTTTCACGAATACGCACTGCATCGATTATATGCAAAAAATATATATATATATATATATTTTTTTGCATATAATCGATGAGATATATATATATATATATATATTTTTTTTTTTTTTTTTTTTACCTTTATTTAACTAGGTTTGTCCGTTTTTTTTTACATCTTTATTTAATTTTTATTTAACAAGGCAAGTCAGTTAAGAACAAATTCTTATTTTCAATGACTGACAGTGGGTTAACTGCCTATTCAGGGGCAGAACGGCAGATTTTCACCTTGTCAGCTCGGGGATTCGAACTTGCAACCTTTCGGTTACTAGTCCAACGCTCTAACCACTAGGCTACCCTGCCTAGTAATATCATCAACCATGTGTAGTTAACTAGTGATTATGATTGTTTTTTTATAAGATAAGTTTAATGCTAGCTAGCAACTTACCTTGGCTTACTGCATTCGCGTAACAGGCAGTCTCCTCGTGGAATGCAATGTAATCAGGTGGTTAGAGCGTTGGACTAGTTAACTCTAAGGTTGCAAGGTCAAATCCCCGAGCTGACAAGGTAAAAATCTGTCGTTCTGCCCCTGAACAAGGCAGTTAACCCACCGTTCCTAGGCTGTCATTGAAAATAAGAATGTGTTCTTAACTGACTTGCCCTGTTAAATAAAAATTAAATAAAGATGTAAAAAAAAACGGCCAAATCGTGTTCAAAAATACCGATTTCCGATTGTTATAAAAACTTGAAATCGGCCCTTATTAATCGGCCATTCCGATTAATCGGTCGATCTCTATTACAAGCATAATGCTCTATCAATTGAGCTACAAAAGACCACCTACAAACTGAGCTACAAAAAGGTATTGACTGTGAGGTACAACTAATCCTGGAATATAGGCTGTTTGTGCTCAGATCTATTAACCGCCTGTGGTGATGATTAAAAACAACATCAGTCTCTATGAGGAATGAGGGAGAAATGTCTCTGAATACATAGGACTGCCTACTGTCTGTGCAAACCGCACTAGATAGCCCGTAACAATTTAAAGCAAAAAAAGTGAGACATGCAGCACATAAACAGCCAAAGGTCATAAAGCAAAGTAAGCCTTGCTTTGAAACCAACGAGATTGCAACAGTCAAGGGTTACAACAATCCATCTAGTACCTGGGGTCGGACCCCCCTTTGTCTCCAGAACAGCCTGAATTATTTGGGGCGTGTTCCACAGGAATGTTGGTCCATTCTGACGCGATGGCATCACGCAGTTTCTGCAGATTGGATGGTGGTACATTCATGCTCGGTAAACCCTAGACACTGTTACTTGGAACTGATTTCCTTCTGTTTTTACAGTATTATGTCCAACAAAGAAACAACTAATGTTTTGCACAGAAAACTTGGGGGGGAAATAAAAAGTACACGCTAGCCGCCAGTTGGGGAAATAGGGTTGGGTGATGTCAACCTTTGTCCTATCGTGATTAACTGCCCATAAAACATTGTGATATACGGTGCTATTGCTCAATCTTAAACTTTTCCTTTTATTAAAAATACAACAAAACAAACAACAAAAAAAAAAAAAAAATTGCTGCAAAAACAGTTGGCTATTGAGCGAAAGCGAATGATGATTACCAAAGGTAATGTTGGGTAATGTAGTTGAAAACCTGGCAGAGGCCAATTGCAGGCAATGGCAAATATTTTCTAAAGTTCCTTTCTGGTGGAGCAGAACAGGTGTCTGTGGCACGCACATGATGGAGTAATAACTGATGAGGAACACACAGTGTTCTACCGTAGTGAGCTAGGTTATAGGCCTACATCAAGGGCTGGACATAAACAGTCTACTGTCTTCAGAACTGGATAATTCCTTTATTTGAATTCTAAAATAATAAAAAAGGTGTGATTGAGAATAGCCTATCCTATAGACTTTCCTTCTGCTTATTTTTTAAAGCCACAACAACTTTAGGACAACGCCTTCGTAGGCTAAAATATTTGGGAAATAAGCTACTGTTTAGAATTTTAACTTGTCTTGAAGCTTTGATGATAGGGCTAGGAGGAGGGGAATAGGTTATTGACCCTTTGGTTTTCAACCTCTCATGGAGGGATTTCCCGGCCGGCATGGACTATTTTTTTCATAGTAAGCTTCTATTTGATTAAAATTGTCAGTCGGCTTTTCAATAGGCTATTGAATGTTCACTCATTATTAGTCCTCTGGCTACCTTACCATTTTAGACTATTTAAATAACTGAGATGGAACTCTGTTACAGTCATTGTTTGATCGGGAGAAAGCCATGCATAAAACGATAGGCTATGAATATGACTGAAGGCTATCGAATGGAGAGAGAAGTGACTAGCATACAATTTTTAAAACAGACAACATAGTTAAGGAGTGTCCTATACTTCAAAATATAGATATATTTTTTAGGCTAAAACCTAATGCCCATACATCCGACAGAGAGAAACAATATTTTCTATCTGGACATTTGGATTTTGTTTAATTTTCTGCTGCGTCTGGCCTACATTCCTCTCCAGCGTTCTGTGGGTTTTATAACATTTATTGAAATAGGCTATAAAATAGGAATAGGCAAATTATCCAGAATGACACTTGTGTGCTGCCCTGCTGTGTGCACAGACGGCAGCTTTTTACAGTGTGGCGCCAGTCAAGTTCAAATAAGCTAAACCATTTTCTGTCACATCACAATGTCGTCACCATCAACGATGGTGGTCAATCTTCATGGATAAACGATGCTATTGTAATATTGCCGAACCGTACTCTGAAATTATCATTTCTGTCTGTGCATTCCTTTCAGGAAAAGGTTGGAATACCACAATGGGGTCAAGCGCAATTTTCTGTGGGCTATATTGACTAATTACAGGGGGAAATGTGTGTTCAAATAGTTCAATTTAGAAAGTTAGTGTAACCAGGTGCTACAAATACCATAAGGTATGAGATAAAGAACATGAAACAAGGATGAGTGCCATCATTAACTATTTCAGGGGTGTAATGGATTGATTCCTATCTTGACAGTTGCACACGTAGCACTTTTTTACACAAATCTGTGGCACTTGCACAGGCCAAGCATTGTCATTCAAACATAAATACATGGGAGTGGTGGATTCTCCACGGTTAGCATGTGTGTTCGCTCACGGTGGACCAGTCTTTCTACATTTCTAAGCAGACCTGTCGAAGGGATTGTGTGATCTTGAAGCTAGGTAGACAATGCTTGCAGTAGTGTGACATAATTCAATTATCAATATCTGTATCCTAATTTGCACTCACAACAGTAAGAATTTGGGCTGTTCACAAAAACTAGTATCGCAATATTTGTTCCGTGATAAAAATGAAAACACAAAGCAGACCTAACTCTTAACCTGCTGTATGTACAATAGTGTGCTATAGCTTGGAAGATAAATACATTTGACTCCGGATAACAATAAAGTGATCTGAATCTTAACATAATGCAGTAGAGCTGTTTTCCTTAAGAAGTTAACACACAAAGCAGATTTTTCCTGCCACGATACTGAGTATTATGCTAACATCGTCACGGCCCTATTTAGAATGTATTAAGAAATACATTTTTTGTTGTAAGATGACAATCAGCCAAAGTAGCAAGTTACCTGTTTTTGAGCATTGTTGTTTGTTGTGTGTGGTACTAGAAGACAATTGTTAAAGATACAATTGTCTGCCACGATACTGAGTATTATGAGTATTATGCTAACATCGTCACGGCCCTATTTAGAATGTATTAAGAAATACATTTTTTGTTGTAAGATGACAATCAGCCAAAGTAGCAAGTTACCTGTTTTTGAGCATTGTTGTTTGTTGTGTGTGGTACTAGAAGACAATTGTTAAAGATACAATATGATGGTTAGTGATTCTATCAATGGGTTTTAAAACCCTATCAATGGGTTTAAAAAAACTCAAATGTGAGTTTGGCAACTTTTCCAAGTGCTATGTACGAGTGCGTTTTATGTCATGCGTCAGTGGCTGGCTCTCTTACCTCTGTAACAGGCAGCTCTAGCTGGACCATGTCCTCTGGTTTGGCCACGGGGGCCTGCAGGGCTGTGTCCAGCAGCAGGATACCGTTCAAGTCCTTTCTGCAGCCCACTGCGTAGTCGTCCACGAAGAGGACCTTGTCTACCGCAGGGAAGTACTGACACCTAACACGGCCTCCAGGTTTAGCTAGGAAACACAAACATCAGGGTATTAGTGTAGCTACTAAGACCTAGCATTAGCTGGACTTTTGTCAGATTATAACTCCATCATGTTTACCAGATAATAAAATATACTTTTAAGTTAGTCTTTGAAATATTGATGAACTAAACTGCAAATTGCTTGTTACGTTCACAATATTTGCACAGAAATATGGAAACCCTATTAATATCTCACAAAACTTGATTTGTTTCAATTATACCATCTCCTCAAAAAATAATGCTTTATTGCCCTATCGGGTAGCCTTATTATTGTTACTGTAAAGATACTTACTCACAATGAAAACAATTTCCCAAACAACCCTTAACACTTTTGTAGCATCTACTATGTTACTAACACTTCATTATGTGCTGTAATGTAAAATGCTAGGGTAATGCTAATTCAACCTGGTTCAAGGTAATCACCATTCCTATTATTCTGGGAAACAAGGATGAACAATTGGCTACATACAGTGCATTTGGAAAGTATTCAGATCCCTTGAATTTCTCCACATTTTGCTACTTTACAGCCTTATTCTAAAATTGATTTTTAAAACATTTCTCAATTTAAACACCCTATAATGGACAAAGAAAATACAGGGTCAGAATTTTGTTTTACAAATGTATATAAAAACAGAAATAGCACATTTAAAAAAGGATTCAGACCCTTTACTCAGTACTTTGTTGAAGCACCTTTGGCAGCGATTACAGCCTTGAGTCTTCTAGGTTACGACGCGGCAAGCTTGGCACACCTGTATTTGGGGAGATTCTCCCATTCTTCTCTGCAGAGCCTCAACTTCTGTCAGGATGGATGGGGAGCGTCACCACACAGCTATTTTCACTTATCTCAAGAGATGTTCGATCAGGTTCAAGTCTGGCCTCTGGTTGGGCCGCTCAAGGACATTGAGACTTGTCCCGAAGCCACTTCTGCGTAGTCTTGGCTGTGTGCTTAGGGTCGCTGTCCTGTTGGAAGGTGAACCTTCTCCCCAGTCTGAAGTCCTGATCGCTCTGGAGCAGGTTTTCATCAAGGATCTCTGTACTTTTCTCCCTTCATCTTTCCCTCGATCCTGACTAGTCTCCCAGTCCTTGCTGCTGAAAAACATACCCACAGTATGATGCTGCCACCACCATGCTTCCCTGTAGGGATGGTGCCAGGTTTCCTCCAGAAGTGACGCTTGGCATTCAGGCAGGCTGTCATGTACCATTTACCGAGGTGTGGTTCCATCTGGCCACTCTACCATAAAGGCCTGAATGGTGGAGTGCTGCAGAGATGGTTGTCCTTCTGGAAGGTTCTCCCATCTCCACAGAGGAACTCTGGAGCTCTGTCAGAGTAACCACTAGGTTCATTGTCACCTCTCTGATTTAGGACCTTCTCCCCCAATTCCTGTTAGCCGGGCGGCCAGCTCTAGGAAGAGTCTTGGTGGATCCAAACTTCTTCCATTTAAGAATTATGTAGGCCACTGTGTTCGTTGAGGACCTTAAATGCTGCAGAAATGTTTTGGTACCCTTCCTCATATCTGTGCCTCAACACAATCCTGTCTCAAAGCTCTATAGGCAATGGCTTGGTTCTACCTCATAGCTTGGTATTTGCTCTCATAGCAAAGGGTCTGAATAGATCTGTTTTTATTCATTTACACATTATGTCATTATGGGGTATTTGTTTGTAGATTTATGAGGATTTTTTTTTATTTAATACATCTTAGAATAAGGCTGTAACAAAATGTGAAGAAGCCAAGGGGTCAGAATACTTTCCGAATGCACTGTACAAACTTTATCAGTCCAAACTCAGAATCAAATATGCTTCCCAAAAGTAACATGTTGTTGTGATATCACATTTATTTTGAGTGCCTATTTTCTGCATTTTTCAGGCCGATTTCAGTGTCCATGCAAACAGGCTTATTACGGATATCATTATTTTTGCAAAGCATGTCAACGTTTTAATTTAACTATTAGATTTATCTGACAATACACCATCGCATTGTTGTGTGCATGTAACCTTACTCTCTAATAATTGCCTTATTGTGGGCATACAACGCAGTGTTAACCAAACTCAGACCTCGGGACCCCAAGGGATGCATGCACGTTTTGGTTTTTCACATAACACTAAACAGCTGATTCAAATAATCAAGTTTTCATTATTTGGATCAGATGTGTAGTGCTAGTGCAAAAATCGTCATCCCACAGTTCCTCCCACCAGCCAAGTCTGCATTCAATGTAGCTACAGATGGGGGGGTCACGTTGAAGAACAAACACTAATGTTTTCTATTGTTTGGCATCGTCAAATATAAATTGTCACAAAAACTAAAGCCAAGCCTATTCACTTTCGTCAACCATTTTCCACACAAAATGTTACAGCTACAATACTAACTTAACGTTATTAGCTAACGTTAGATTGCCAACAGACATTGCATACTTTATTGTTCTGCGTAGTAGGAATAGCTACACGTCATAACCTTTCTAGCCAACTAACGTTACCTAACTAGATCAATATTCTACAACAAACTAACGTTACCTAGCAAGCTTGCTAACATTTACTGCGACACATGTATGCACGGTGCTGGTGATCATCGATGAATTTACATATTAGCTAGTTAACGGTTTTAGCTATGTAGCCAACTAACGAATGTGACTTCACAATGTCAGTAATGTAAACTAGCCTTCAAGCACTTTCTTTGTAGATAGCTATCTAACATAGTTAGCCAGCAATCTCACAATGCACATTTTGCTTCCTTGGCCCAACACAGCCAACGAAACGAGTTAGCTCACTAGTAATGTTAGTGTCATCACAATTAACTAGGTAACTACCACCGAATACAATCTAACTAGGTAACTAACATTAACGTTAGATATCTACATGTTACTTACCCTATTGATAGAGGCTACATATTTAAGCAAGATAATGTGCCTAACTAGTTAGCTATGATGACAACGATTGATTGAATGTTGACAAAACGTTATACACCGTTAGCGGGTTCGCTAGCTTTGCGGCCAGTTCATGATCAGAGAGCTGTTTTCATAACAAATCGCTAGTTAGCTAACGTTGACGCTAGCTAGTTAGCAAAACGTCTTGACAACAAGACGATTCTTAAGACATTTAGCTACTTATGTATTCAAGTGTTTTTTATATGAATCGGATAACAAAATATATTTGTTTAGCAAGTGAATCAGTAGCTAAATGTCAGAATTCACGACAAATTATAAAATGTATATTTATTTGCTAACTAACTTAGCCCAAGTCAACCACCACAGCAGGCCCAATGTAACGTTACATTGTTGACCAGTGTCGTTTCATCTGATAGTTATGACAATCACCTGATTGCTAGCTACCTAGCTAACTAACTAAACCAGTTAGCTAGTTCCTTGGCCTTGACTTACCATGCAAGGCCGAGGCCTGGAGAATGGCCCCTGAAGTGCCGTCGATTACTTTTATACTGCCCCGGCTAGTAACAGCCAGGATAGCGTTAAGGGCCGGGTGGTAGGAAAGGCTCCGCAGGCCCTCCTCGTCGCAACGAAGGCAACCGTCTCTCAGTACAATCCAGTCTGAGGAGGTGGACGAGCAGGAGCCCGGCGAGGCCGCGGCCGCCATCTTTATTTATTTTCCCCGTTCCCTTCTGTTTTGTAGGAAGTTCCCGTTTATACGAGTAAGATTAATAATTGTAAACGCTTAATCCCAAACTACCGCTCCTCTACTACTGCTGACTCTCCTTCTGCGGCTTCTGTTCCTCCACCGGTTACCGCAGCTGTAGCTATTCACCATCAGTACTGAGAAAGCTACGAGCGTTGCACTCAGATGAACGTCAGGTAAACGGAACTAGCGTAGTGCTTGGCTATCACGCGACACCAGAGAGGGCACTGCGATGTTGACTCCGGAGTACAGACAGAGAACCTCTTTGGATTACTGTTTTGTGAATGTTATTATTTCCCCACTGTTTGTTGTGACTCCCATATATATAAATTACTAGCTATGTGAGTTATATGTAATTATGACTATTTTGTTTTTGATTCAGCCCTTGCCTGATGTTGGGATATACAGCAAATCCCCACCCAAGAACCCCGAAAAATAAACCGTAAAACCCATCGCCCAGTGGTCCCTATAACATACCGCGCAACAGCAAGCAAGCGAACGAACGAACGCCCCCCTACTGTACAGTTAAACAATCGGTCTGTTGAGTTTTAGCAGCCCACCAAGATCTTTTATCACTTGTAAAGCCCTTGAATACGGACACCAAATAACACAGAAATTGGCTTGAACCGCATTACTGTAAAACCAATGCACATTTCCGTTCCTCCTTTATCACTAGAAACCATATGCATACTTTATTTGCGTTTATCTGATATCCTATTTCAGATGTACTCTGTAATAACGATTATGATCTAAATGGCACATTTCAAGAACAAATGAACAGTATTTGTTCTAAATGCTTATATACAACAATGTGTCAGCACAACACACTAACAATATTTTAAAAAATGTAATGTTTACAGCTAATAATTCATATTCTAATTACTGTAAATACCACAACTTGAACCCCGCCAATAAATCCTACATTAAAGCTTGGGTGTGAGTTTTTTTTAACAGGCATGCAGATTAATGATAACATTTTACATATGAGAGGGAATGTATTTTAAAATATCTAGTACAGTACAACAGTTATATGGACAATTATGTTGATAGCTTTTAACCCCCCCACTGTGAATTCATTATAAATATCACTATTGTTCCAGGTCTAAAAATGTTCCACAATTGTATAACATGTTCTGATACTATCAGGTCTCCAACACATTAAGTAGTTATACGTACAATCGATACAAGGAAGTTGTCTGAAAATATACATCAGTTCAATAAAAGATTAAACAACTGTATAAAACAACTAATGAAAGGCACCACACTTTAATAGACTGTTTTATTTCACTCAAACTGCCCATCTACTGGCCTACCCAGGCTGAAATTCATAAGTTAAGAAATAAAGGTTTGTAAAAGGTGCATAAAATGACAACTAAATAACGCATAACAGTATGTTAAATCCACTACCTTACAAAATAATGGTGGAACCTCAGTTAGGGGTTGACGTCTTTCTTAACCCCTTGGTTCTAATTGAACATTTGTGCACTGTATTTGGCACCACCTTCCTCTATGGAATAAAAGCATTAACAAAAATCTGTGTGTCCCCAACATGATTACCAAAACCAGATTTCACACCCTAATTAAATAATTATATGATGCGAATGCAAACCAGGGTTCTAATTACAATTAAATCTGAATGCAGCCTTACACTATACGCTGCTTTTTAATGAGCAAAGAGGTAAGGGGCACATTTAAATACACTGACGTAACATATACCCTTATCCCCACAGTCTAGGATTGTAAACAGAGATAAAAGAAGAGGGAGAAAATAACCTTTTAAAAAATCCATGTTCCTTATTTTCATTGTGGAATGAATCCTTGTGTGTCTTTTCACAGTGCTTTGTGTCAGTCTCCAACCAAAGTGCCGACAGTAGCCATTTGTCCAATCAGACCCCAGTATATAGTGACAGGAAGTAGATGTACAAAAGGAAAATAGGGTATATGAGAAGAGGCTTCTTGGTTTTGAATTCATTCCCAACAAGTAGAGAAGCAGCACTGTAAGCAGCCCAGAATACCCCAAAAAGCTGGAAAATGAAAGACAGTTGACAACTAATAAACACTCATATCTGATTTAAGAGTACATTTGTATTATCAACAAAAAAAATCTAAAGATGTTCAAAAGCTTTGAATATGTTAGCGTATGTTAAATCAAATTTGCAGTGCTGAATTAGAGATTAATTTTTGTGGAAAATGTGAGAGAATAAATGTTGATTATCTTTGCTGATGTGCTCACCTTTATTAGTGTAGAAACAACATCAAAACCCCCAATGACCAAAAGCAAGGGAGCTATAACGATGAGCGGGAGTAGAGAGTATCCAATCACTCCAAGGACTTGTCCATAAGACACCTATCCGATATAAAACAATGCAAGTCAGTGTTTCACAGCATGCCACATCATTCATGTTGTAATAGGAAGCAAATTCACATCCAGAGGCATGTACAGTATCAAGTAAGAGAAATGTACTACTCATCAAGACTAGGAATATTAATTATTTAACTTAAAAAGGTGGCGCTTACCTCACCACCGAGAACACGAGCCAGCAGAAAGATTGTTAAAGATCCGAATATCCAAATGGTAATTATCCAAGACACAACCTTAGGAAATAAAATAATGCAACAAATAATTAAAACAACTTTCAAGCTGAAAATTGTGACATGGTACCAAAGGACACATTGTTTTGGTGTGATCTGAGAAGAAAATAAATCACAGGTTGTCCTGCCGCCTCACCCTGAACTGTCCGTAGATGGAGATCATGGAAAACAGGAGCACTACAGCCAGAGGACCCCAGAAGTCAGGGTTGTCCCTCACAACCTGCCGGTTGAAGCCCAAGGAGGGCATTGGCATCAGCACACAGCGGATCTTGTAGTAGATGTCTTTCAGGTCGATGTCCAGCTCCTCCCTAATCATACAAGCATATGAGAGAGAACAGGAGCATCATGAGATATCAGCACATTTAGTTAGCAGTGATGGACAAATTGGATGTCAGTGTCATTTTAATATCAATGTGCATGGACAAAGAATGGGTTTCTTGAAGAAGGTACTTACAGAAGAGGTTTGTTGTCTTCTGGGTCATCCTCGTCTACTTCCAGTAGCCAGCCATAGCCTCGTTTCCTCAGGAACGTGGTTGCATATGGGTCTTTTGCATTGTCGCTGCCCATGTTCAATTTAACATCTGGGGCATCGATAGTACCACTTAGATCTGAAGGGAATTTAATGTAAACGATTATTGGTTCACATATAACATGCGTTGAATTTCTGTATTGTTGAACTGTACAGTATATGTTCAAGGTTTCCAAAACCGTATCACAATTAAGGATACCTTTTTTCCCCTCGATAGATCGTTTTACACTAAACCAAATCACCTCAGTTAAACAAAAAACGGACGTAGAATGACGAAAATAATTGTCCCCCTGTTTGTCCTACTGTCTAAATGATATTCAACTTTATTTACTCAAATCAGCAATACATGCAACTAGTGAAAATATACTTTTGAGTTATGTATTACGCGTATCTTTAGAAGAATATAGTTAGACAGATGGATTTACTTCAGTGATATAGCTAACGTTAGCTAGTTGGATTGCTAACGCTAGCCTAGCCGTAAAAGCTGCAGAAGCTGTCAAATCTCTCTGAACCACTACGTAACTTGACAAAATTGACAACACTATGACTCAAGGTTAGTTAAATACTTGAATTAAATGTCAAGCTATCAGAATGGCGTGTTGACAAATACGGTAGCTAGCTAGCAAGCTAACTAAAATGAATATAAAACACATATGACAGTTTTCACGGCCTGCTAACATTACCCTCAGCTTCAGTTGACGAGACGAAGGTAAAATCTCCGTTGGTGGGAGACAGCTGCATTGTTGATGTTGTGCCAACAACCTTCATGTCCTAAGAACTGACATTTAAAAGGCGTTTCAATTAATAACCTGCCACAAGTAAATAGAACGTTGTCAATGACGGGCTTCCCTTAATTTGTCACGATTATTCCATCTTGTTGTTGAGGTATCGTTTGGTCCCACCCACTGAGGTCCGACAACACACACAGCCAGAGATATTGGTTTCCACTGGTTACCACAGCCACTAAGTCAAATTGGCTATATCGAAATAACTGATGAAAACAAAAATTTGTTTTTTGGTTTTCATTTAACGTCATGGTTAGGCACAAGATTAGCCATATAGTTAGAGTTAGTTCGAGTCAGATTTTCAGAAAATAAATTGTAGAAATAGTCGGGATTTATTACTTTTTGGCTGTGGTAACTAGTGACGACCAGCGATATTACAGAAAGAAGGAAGTGTGAGGCTGGTAAAGACGACACGTCAAATCCCAACACGGCAGCAGAAAAACTCGCCATCTAGTGATAGTTGGACTCCCGCCAGCAATATACAACATGACACTTAAAAAAAAGATAACCACTCCTTCCTTTGTCGTCCAAAACACTCCCCCCATATGGTTGGCTGATCAGAATAGAAAGACCAATAGTATCAGCTCGTTGTGAACTCATTTGCCATTAAAAACGAACACCTGTTAGCTCTGTTATTGCTCAGTCATTCTTATCGTTGTTAGCCCATTCAATTCGTGGGTAAGTATTTCGGGAAATGGCTAATGGTATTTTATATTCATGAAAGCATGTTCTTATTTCAAAATCACATTAAAATGCGTTTACAAGTAACTTCGCTATGCCATAGCTGCGATTTGTTTTGCCGACAGGGTTGGGGTAAAAATACTTGCATGCAGGAGCGCAACTTTCACTGGGGTTACATGTCCCTCTCTCATTCTGAAATCGCATTCCCCAGTTGTATCATTGGAATGTGATACAAAGCCAGGCAACGGTGTGCTTCAGGACCATGAGGAGGCCTCTGAGTGGTCGGGTAGGCTGTTTGGAGTGTTTATCTGGCTGGATAAAACTCATATATTAGTAAATGGTCACTCTCAACCAACCTAGAATGCTTTTCCAACCGTTTTGAGGGAGTTCCCACATATGCTGAGCACTTGTTGGCTACTTTTCCTTCACTCTGTGGTCCAACTCATCCCAAACCATCTAATTTGGGTTGAGGTCGGGTAATTGGAACTCAGCACTCTCCTTCATGGTCAAATAGCCCTTACACAGCCTGGAGGTGTGTTTTGGGTCATTGTCTTGTTGAAAAACAAAGGATAGTCCCACTAAGCAACAACCAGATGGGATGGCATATCGTTTCAGAATGCTGTGGTAGCCAAGCTGGTTTATTGTGCCTTGAATTCTAAATAAATCACTGACTGTCACCAGCAAAGCACCCCCACACCACACCTCCTCCACAATTCACGGTGGGAACCACACACATGCAGAGGCTGAGGCTGGAGCGAGGGGGGGTTGATAGGGTAAGCAGGTCCAGGGAGGAATCCAAGGGAGTAGAAGCGTAACTGACTGAGCCGAGATTACGATCTGGCAGTGTGGAAGTGTCAGGACTGAGTATTTGTTGAGGTCTTGATTATGGAATGAGTTGCAGCTGATGGGGATCTGCTCAGACTTCAGCACACCTGTCTACACACACACACACACACACACACACACACACACACACACACACACACACACACACACACACACACACACACACACACACACACACACACACACACAGGGAAAGAGCACTGCACTGGGGGAGGAGGCAGGTCAAAGAGATACAGGATGACCAGTAGAGGGCATTGCAGGAGCAGATGTGACAGGCGGTTATGAAATAAACCAAAACAAGGCTATCAGAGCATCACCCACCACTTTACAATGTGAGCTGAAGGCAGTATGCATTTTGAAAGGTGTGCTTAATTGTTTGAAACATGAATGTTTTATTTTATATTATGAGGCATAACTTACCTTGCTTCAAAGTAGTGTGATGGAACATTTTATGTTTGTGCTTTTCTAATAACCAATTTCTGTGTTCATTTAAGTGACTGATTGAATGAATCCTCACTATCAGTATCTGCAATTTGGCAGTACGCACAGACCCTTGTTTTGAGAACAAAAGATATCTCAGTTTCATGGTCTCAGCTTAGGGAGAAGAAGCCTCATGATGGATTGGTCGGTCACATGAATGAAGCAAACGTTAATGATAATTCATTATGAAAGATGAATAAGCTAAATCATGCAAATGTAACTTGTCGGCAGTATATAAGAGAACTAACGGGACTGCCCCGGGAGAGCTCACTTCAGACCGGTACTTTATGCATCTAATTTTGACTGTGACCTCTCCAGCAAGTTGTTAATAAACAATGATTCATTCATGAGTGTCCCAGTGGGTAGAATTTCCACGACAATTTGGCATCAACGAACAGGATGATGGATTCTGCCTGCGGAGCTTTTCAGTGGGGGTCTGCGAGGAAAACCGGTGGCGCATTTTAAGAAGTGTCTGACCAAAAGAGCACGAGGACCCGCCCAGACCCTTACTGTAAGCTGCAGAGGAGACACGTCATCTGCGAACAATTGAAGGACACGGCGATTGAATTTCAGTAAGAAAATGTAAATTAATTTGAATAAAAATAGAAACAAATTAATAACAAAACCAATAAAACTAAACATACAAATGGAGGGTACCACTAGTCTTGAGTCAAATAATAGCATGAAGTGAATTTGGATGGGAGTTGTGTGAGTGTAGTGAATATGGATGTGAGAGTTGTGTGAGTGTGGAAAGTATTAAACTGATTGACATTAGGATAATAACAGATTGAAGGTTGGCTATTAAGCTGATTGAAATTTAGATAATTTACAAATTTCAATATCTTAAGAAATATTAGTTAAGTGATTGAAATTTGGATAATAAGCTGGTTTAAATTTGGATAATAAGAGGTTTGAAATTTAGATAAGAGATATAATTACTATTAAGTACTGAGTGAAAATGTGCGTGTTATTCTATATGTATGTGGCAAGACTGTACAATCAGTAGTTTATGACTACATGAACTGCTGAGACTATAGACACTGAGAGACTATAGAAATGAAAGACTAGAGGGTATAGATACTGTAGAGACTATGGCCACTGTAGAGACTATAGGGGAACCTTGG
Organism: Oncorhynchus mykiss; assembly: GCF_013265735.2. Classification (NCBI taxonomy): domain Eukaryota; kingdom Metazoa; phylum Chordata; class Actinopteri; order Salmoniformes; family Salmonidae; genus Oncorhynchus; species Oncorhynchus mykiss. Next base: position 20,201,782 of record NC_048587.1, on the reverse strand, counting down.
CAGTGATACATATGACTAAAGAAGGCTAGAGCTAGTCTTATAGACAAGACTAGAGTTAGTGCAAGTAACAGTACCATGGAAAGCCCCACTAACAGCTGTCTGTAGGCATTTATAAGAGAAGTGTCTACGTGGTAATAGCACAAGGTGCTCTTCTATATGCATAGAAAGATACATATGGTGCATAAGAAGTAAAAACAGGAGAATCATTGAAGATGCACATGGGGTAATAAGGGAGATTACAGAGTGTGTTTGGGAATAGTACTAAGTGAATGTGAGAGTTGTGTGAGTGTGAAAGAGGTGTGTTTTTGAATGAATACCCCAACCAGTTCTGTGAGCTGAGTTTCGATCTATAATGTTATCAAGGGGTTCCGTCCACCACCGCCCATCATAGTCTGGGTCTACTAGCACGAGGTGTTATTATATATGTAAAGGATGTAGGGTCAAGAGAACTGTTGAAGAAGCATATGGTGCATAGGATGTAATGATAGAAAAGTCTATGTTGTCTGAGAAACACTGATGAGGTGTTATTGTAGGCATTTAGGAATCGTTGAAGATGCACATGGGGTGGTGTGGATGTGAAGACATGAAAGGAGAAAGTACTATTACCGAATATGCTGTATGAATGTATAATGGGTTACTAGAGATTTGACGAAGTAACAATAGAAATAATAATAATATACAACTTGCACACCCACGTAAGTGGTGTTAAATGTATTGGGATAAATTAATAATATAATGGGTTTCTACATTTTATAAAGTACAAATGTATAATGGGTTACTAGAGTTTAACTTGCTAGGCTAGGTTGAGACTTATTATGGGCAGAGCAGGCCATCTATAGGGGACTGATAAACAGTGCCAGCCCAGTTATTGTGAAAGTTGATCCCAGAAAGAGACTCTAGTCTCAAGAGCTACCTTAGAAAGGATGCTCCCTCAAGTTTATCTCTTACATTCTGAATTGGCAGATGTATTTTATAAATTCAGAGCATTACATGTCAGTCTTAAAATAATATACTTTTTTAAAATTTAATTTGACCCCTTTTTCTCCCCAATTTCGTGGTATCCAATTGTTGTAGTTGAAAGTCATGCGTCCTCCGATACACAACCCAACCAAGCCGCACTGCTCCTTAACACAGCACGCATCCAACCCGGAAGCCAGCCGCACCAATGCGCCGGAGGAAACACCGTGCACCTGGCCACCTTGGTTAGCACACACTTACGCCCAGCCCGCCACAGGAGTCGCTGGTGCGCGATGAGACAAGGACACCCCTACCGACCAAGCCCTCCCTAACCCGGGCGACGCTAGGGCCAATTGTGCGTCGCCCCACGGACCTCCCGGTCGCGGCCGGTTACGAACCCAGGGACTCTGATGGCACAGCTGGCGCTGCAGTACATCGCCCTTAACCACTGCGCCACCCGGGAGGCAAAATAATAGACATTTAATAAGTGGGAAGCAGAAAGTGAATATCCAACATAAATTGGTAATAAATATTAATTGGTAACATTGTTAGGGTAGACTAAAATTATAACAATGCCTTCCAATACGGAGTAAGTTATCATGTTTGTTTTGTTTTTAAACCTTGCAATAGGGGTAAAAGCAGAACATTGTTTGAGAGTGTTCCGGGTGTATTAGCAGTAGAGATTGAGAAGGTCTTCCTGTTGGGGAGAAGGGTCCTAGTGGCTTTCAGATAGAACTCTAATAATACAATATCTTAGTAATTTGAAGAGTAAATGGTTCAATACAAGGTCACATGATGAACAGAGGGATTAAGCATTGGGACTGATATTAAATTAGAGGCCGCAATCTGGTGTTTGGGTTATGGATACGTAAATAGCCGCTAGTACTCACTGAAGTCAAACAAGCTGAAAGTGACATAGTGGGGACATTTGGGACAGAGGTATGAATAATTGAATAAGAGACATTTTTTGACTATTTCCAATTATTATTACTCAATTCTATAGTTTGGGTTACACCAATGATTTAAGTAAGAAGGTAATGTAACCTAAAACAATAATCTGTTTCTGTTATGTCTGAAGTATAATTCTGTATACACATGGTTTTATAAACTCTTCCTGCCCAATATTTAGCAAACTCAATTAAGCTGAAGTATTTTTAGGACTGATTTAAGATGTGCAAACTAAGTACATATTATTTTATTTTCTCCAAGACTGATGTTATGTCCGCTACCAACTTTATTTGACATGTTTATCAATGATTCTGTATCTCTCCCATTGAAAGGCTTCCTGAGGCAGGTGCCTTAGGAGAGCAGTCATTGAGATCCAGTATAAATATTCTATTGATAAGAATTTTACTGAAAGATCCAATGTAAACTTGATACTCAACATGTTTGTAATGTTTGAAATATCTTTAAATAATGTCTGAGGTAAAAGGAAAGAAACACTCACTTAATAGGGTTGACTGACCTCTGTTCTGACTCTCTGGTGAGGCCTGATCACCCTTACTAGAAAGGCTAAGAATATTGGGTGACATTTAAATGTAAAATGGAAACACTAATAATTAGGAAGAAGTTTATAATTTAGCATTTGTCCTATGTGTGATTTGGACCACGAGAAGGACAGAGAGCGAGCGCTGCCCCTAAATGAGGGACATCTGTTTCTAGTATATTTTACCATTAACCTTATGGGATACAATTATTTCCTTATGGAGTTATCAAGAGTTGTAATTCTAATTTGATTTGTTATTCTAATTCATTTATTTTTTACTTAAAACCTGTTAAGGATATGGCAGACATACGCCCCCTTTGGAGAGATTGGGTACCCCTAGTAAACTGGAAAAAAAATCTGTCAAAAATTGCTAATATATGCAAATAAAAATTAGTATTGGATAGAAAACACTCTAAAGATTCTAAAACCGTTGGAATTATGTCTGTAAGTATAGCAGAACTCACAGGGCAGGCATTCTTCCAAACTAGTTTTTGTGGCCATGAAAGTTGGAGCAACTTTGACGTCATGGCCCCCACCCTTCCCAACCAGTTATGATTCTGGGGACACTTTCTATCTCTTCCGCTAGATGTCCTCTTTCAGTAGAGCTTTGAATCGTTCAAATCGCGCGAGAATTGACCCTATGGGAGTGAAATTAGTGCGTGCCACGAGAGAATAGGCTGTGCGTATGGGTGCGAATTGGTCCCAGCCATTCCTTTGTTCCAGCACTCAGGAGAAGGGCAGACGATGGCCGATTGAATTGAAGTTTGTTTTGCGTGTCTAAAACATCATAAAGCTTGCTTCTGCACTTAGTTTGACCTGTTTAGTCGACATATAATATGTCATTTTGAAGTTTTGATGCGCAACTTTTCCGGACCAGAGGACGTTTTGGGTGCATTTCAGCTGATGTTATTAGCAGTAGCTAATACAAAGACGCAAGACTTGAAACCAAACGATGTATTGGGTAAGTATGAAGCCTTCCAGAACATTCTGAACGAAGACCATCGAAGGTAAGGGAATATTTATGCTTAAATCTGTGTTTCTGTTGACTCCAACATTATGTAGAAATGTAGCTTGGAACTGAGCGCTGTCTCAGCATATGGAATAGTGTGCGATTTCTGTAACGTTAAAAATAAATCTAACACAGCGGTTGCATAAAGAAGCAGTGTATCTTTCTAACTATATGTAGAACATGTATATTTAGTCAAAGTTTATGATGTCTATTTACGTTATCTTGCCGCGCTACATAGATTTCCTGCGGGCATTTTTGAGTAATTTCTGAACGTGAACTCACTGTAAATGGACATTTATGGATATAAATGGCATATTATTGAAAAAAAAAAATATGTACTGTGTAACATGTCATATTACTGTCATCTGATGAAGATTTTCAAAAGGTTAGTGAGCGATTTATTTTTTAATCCTGCGTTTGTTGATTGCATGTTTTGGCTATTCAAATGAGCTGTGTCTGGTGGTGGTTTTACATATATGTGCTATGTTTTCGCCGTAAAACATTTTAGAAATCTGATGAACAAGGTGTTTATCTTTCATTTGAGCTATTGGACTTGTTAATGTGTGGAGGTTAAATATTTTTAAGAATATTTTTGCGTTCCATGCGCCACCGTTTCAGCTGAACGTGGGAGGGTTGATTCCCAATTGGGAACCAGTATCGTAGACAGGTTAACAGGCAGTGATGTTATTTTCGGGCGTATGAATCACAATGTGAGGCATGTGTCCAAAGGGGGAATTACCAATCCCCTGGGACCCTTTGGTAAATATGCATATTGTTTTGTTCACATGCCTGCCTATAAAAAAAATGTGTATTGCTGTTGTTGTTTTGTTTTCTTTGCTTTTGTTGTGCTTCAATAACAAATCTCACCAGATTGGGTCTGCTATTTGGTCGGGATTTCTCCCTAAGGATTAGCCCACTAACTCCCTAACCCTGTAACTCTGCGTGAAGGAGGGGGGTGGTCAACCGTGACTGTAATTGATTTAGGCTTGTCCAAAATTGTTTATTTGGGGTCCCTGGTTGATTGTGGAGGTCTGCACACTGCAAAAATTTAAAGTAATTTAGACTAAGAATGCGCTGAGATACCAATCTGTCATTACCACAATGATGGTTATTGATGAGTGTACTGACAACACCGATGTAGCACAGTTGTGTGTGTATATGTCTGTTATTTTCAAGGAAATTTCTTTAAAGAAGAGCTACTGGCACTGATTCCCCTCGAAGGACACACCACCGAGGACATCCTATTCACAAAGCTGGAAGAATTGTTTACGCAGCATGGCCTGTCATTTGAACAAGTCTACTTTGTGGTCTCAGATGGGGCTTCTGCTATGGTGGGCAGACACAGAGGCCTGGTCAGCAGGCTGAAGGAAATCGCCCCACAAAGGAATGGCTTGCATTGTCTCATCCATCAGACTGTGCTGTGTGTCAGACTAAACGTTGAGCTAAAGGATGTGATGGATAAAGTAATGCGCATAATCAACTTTTGTCAGGGGGACATCAAGTACACAACACCATATTTTCCGCAAGCTTGTGACAGAATCCGAGGAGGCCACCCACTATGACCTCCTGCTTCACAACAACGTGCGCTAGCTTAGTAAAGTAAAAGCTCTAGAGCAATTCTGTAAGCTGCATGACCAGGTTGTGGATTTTGTCTGAAAAAGCTAAATGACGGCAGCAACTGACCACATTAGTATTCTGGAAATTGAGCTGTTTTGGCTGACATATTCTGTCACTTAAATGGGTTAAATCTGTCTTTACAAGGAAGAGGGAAAACAGTTGTGGACATGGTGAAAAAACTTCCAAACAACGAGCCAAATCAGGGATGCACTCAAGAGTGCTTAGTCGTTGGGTGTGCATTTTGGGTGGCATGCTCAGAGGAATACAGCACAATAAAGAAACTTGCATTATGTGCTAATAATGTTTGGATCGACTTACACCTGCGAATCCTAATTTTCCTCTATGAACGCAGTAAAGACTCACGACAGGAACTGGCTTTCACATAAGTCAATCAAGGACTGCCTGCGCATCAAAATCACAACCCTCTCACTCGACATCCACAAGATCGTGTCCGAGGGGAAATGCAACTTTTTCCAAGACTCCCGATACAGACATTCAGACATTGACTTATTTTCTTTAAATTATTGTTTTATGTAGGATGTTGCCTTGTTGGCCAGTTGCAATTGTAAGTAGGCCAAATGCATTTAAAAAAAATCCCATTTCTATTAGGCCATTTTTCTTCTTGTGAAAGATGCTGTTAAGCCACATAGCCTACCTCAGCTAGTTAAGTTATTTTATATGGGCCTTGGCTCTGAATAAATAAGACTACAATTAAGCCCTCTTGTTGTTTTGTAAAGTCAAATTAAAATTAAGATTATTGTTGAAATGAATTACTCGACTGGTGTAGTTTTTCTCTGTATGTTGCTTGGTGCCACTTGCGTAACAAGTTAGCTATATTTTCAGCACCAGGTGCTGTTCACCTCCCATTGATTGCGCTGTGGAAGCAGCTTTACATTTCAGCACCTAAAAAAAAAACGGGGCCGCTGCCTGCTTTATTAGTTGACTGTCTCTTGCATTCTCTCTCGTCATGAAGTTAAAATGTAACTTTTGCATTAGTTAGGTAGGGTCACTTCCTTCTTGGGACATTGCATTTGGGACTTTTTGCATCTCAGTTCCAAGATAAGGAATGAGCGTTACACCGAGGCCTGTACTCTGGAGCGGGATTGATTTGGAGGTGGAGGGTCCGTCATGGTCTGGGGCGGTGTGTCACAGCATCATCGGACTGAGCTTGTTGTCATTGCAGGCAATCTCAACGCTGTGCGTTACAGGGAAGACATCCTCCTCCCTCGTGTGGTACCCTTCCTGCAGGCTCATCCTGACATGACCCTCCAGCAGGACAATGCCACCAGCCATACTGCTCGTTCTGTGCGTGATTCCTGCAAGACAGGAATGTCAGTGTTCTGCCATGGCAAGCGAAGAGCCTGGATCTCAATCCCATTGAGCACATCTGGGACCTGTTGGATCGGAGGGCTAGGGCCATTCCTCTCAGAAATGTCTGGGAACTTGCAGGTGCCTTGGTGGAAGAGTGGGGTAACATCTCACAGCAAGAACTGGCAAATCTGGTGCAGTCCATGAGGAGGAGATGCACTGCAGTACCTAATGCCACTGGTGGCCATACCAGATACTGACTGTTACTTTTGATTTTGACCCCCCCTTTGTTCAGGGACACATTATTCAATTTCTGTTAGTCACATGTCTGTGGAACTTTTTCAGTTTATGTCTCAGTTACTGAATCTTGTTATGTTCATACAAATATTTACACATGTTAAGTTTGCTGAAAATAAATGCAGTTGACAGTGAGAGGACGTTCCTTTTTTTGCTGAGTTTATATACAAGGCGGTGTCAGAGGAAGGCCCAAAAAAGTCTAGGTCCAAAAGCCTCCTTAACAGCTTCTCCCCCCTTGTTTTTACACTGCTCCTACTCGCTATTTATTATCTATGCATAGTCGCTTTACCACTACCTACATGTACAAATGACCTCGACTAACCTATACCCCAGCACATTAACTCGGTACCCCCTGTATATCGCCTCATTATTGTTATGTAATCTTATTGTTTTACTTTTTATTTTAGTTTTTACTTTAGTTTATTTAGCAAATATTTTCTTTACTATATTTCTTGAACTGCATTGTTGGTTATGGGCTTGTAAGTAACCATTTCACCGTAAGGTCTACATGTGTATTCGGCGCATGTGACAAATAAAATGTATTTAATCAAATAAAATGTTATTTGTCACATACATGTGTTTAGCAGATGTTATTGCAAGTGTAGCGAAATGCTTGTGTGTACGTTGAGGAACTTGAAGCTTTCCACCTTCTCCACTGTGGTCCCGTCGATGTGGATAGGGGGGTGCTTCCTCTGCTGTTTCCTGAAGTCCACGATCACCTCCTTTGTTTTGCTGACGTTAGGTGGGAGGTTATTGTCCTGGCACCACACTCCCAGGGCCCTCACCTCCACCCTGTAGGCAGTCTCGTCATTGTTGGAAAGCAAATAGCACCCCCATATCCACATCAAGCCTACTACTGTTGTGTCGTCTGTAAACTTGATGATTGAGTTGGAGGCGTGCGTGGCCACACAGTCATGGGTGAACAGAGAGTACAGGAGGGGCTGAGCACGCATGCTTGTGAGGTCCCAGTGTTGAGTATCAGCGAAGTGAAGGTGTTTTTTCCAACCTAAGCAAATTGAAGTGGGTCTAGGGTGTCAGGTAAGGTAGAGGTGATATGATCTTTGACTAGTCTCTCAAAGCACTTCATGATGTCAGAAGTGAGTGCTACATGGCAATTGTCGTTTTGTTCAGTTACCTTAGCTTTCTTGGGTAGAGGAACAATGGTGGACATCTTGAAGCATGTGGGGACAGTAGACTGGGATAGGGAGAGATTGAATATGTCCGTAAACACTCCAGCCAGCTGGTCAGCACATGCTTTGAGGACGCGGCTAGGAATGCCGTCTGGGCCAGCAGCCTTGCGAGGGTTAATACACTTAAATGTCTTACATCGGCCACAGAGAAGGAGAGCCCACAGTCCTTGGTAGTGGGCCGCGTCGGTGGCACTGTATTATTCTCAAAGCGGGCGAAGAAGGTGTTTAGCGTGTCTGGAAGCAAGATGTCGGTGTCCGCAACGTGGCTGGTTTTCCCTTTATAGTCGGTGATTGTCTGTAGACCCTGCCACATATGTCTTGTCTGAGCCTTTGAAATGCCACTCCATTTTCTCTCTATGCTGACGTTTTTTGCCTGTTTGATTGCTTTGCGGAGGGAATAACTACACGCTTTGCATTCGGCCATATTCCCAGTCACCTTGCCATGATTAAATGTGATGCTTCTTGCTTTCAGTTTTGCGCGAATGCTGCCATCTATCCACGGTTTAAGGTTAGGGTAGGTTTTAATAGTCACAGTTGGTACAACATCTCCTATCCACTTGCTGATAAACTCAAGTCACCGTATCAGTGTATTCGTCAATATTATTATTGGAGACTACCCGGAACATATCCCAGTCTGCCATCTTGAAGCGTGGATTCCGATTGGTCAGACCAGCGTTGAATTGTCCTTAGCATGGATACTTCCTGCTTGAGTTTCTGCCTAAAGGAAGGAAGGAGCCAAATGGAGTCGTGATCAGATTTGCCGAAAGGAGGGCGGGTGAGGGCCTTGTAGGCATCCCGGAAGTTGGAGTAGCAGTGGTCGAGTGTTTTAGCAGCGCAAGTACTACAATCAATGTGTTGATTGAACTTCGGCAACCTTTTTCTCAAATTTGCTTTGTTAAAATCCAAACCTACAATAAATGCGGCCTCAGGATATGTGGTTTCCAGTTTGAATAAAGTCCAGTGAAGTTCTTTGAGGGCTGTCGTGGTATCAGCTTGAGGGAGGATAAACACAGCTGTGACTATAACTGAAGATAATACAGTCGGCATTTGATTGTGAGGTATTCTAGGTCGGGTGAACAAAAGGACTTGAGTTCCTGTATGTTATCACAATCACACCATGAGTCGTTAATCATGTAACATACACCCATGCCCTTCTTCTTCCCGGAGAGATATTTTTTCCTGTCTGCGCGATGAACAGAGAACCCAACTGGCTGGATGGACTAAGACAGTACAGTCGTGGCCAAAAGTTTTGAGAACGACATAAAAAATAAATTTTCACAAAGTTTGCTGCTTCAGCGTCTTTAGATATTTTGTCAGATGTTACTATGGAATACTGAAGTATAAATACAAGCATTTCATAAGTGTCAAAGGCTTTTATTGACAATTACATGAAGTTGATGCAAAAGAGTCAATATTTGCAGTGTTGACCCTTCTTTTTCAAGACCTCAGCAATCCGCCCTGGCATGCTGTTAATTAACTTCTGGGCCACATCCTGACTGATGGCAGCCCATTCTTGCATAATCAATGCTTGGAGTTGGTCAGAATTTGTGGGTTTTTGTTTGTCCACCCACTTCTTGAAGATTGACCACAAGTTCTCAATGAGATTAAGGTCTGGAGAGTTTCCTGGCCATGGACGAAAAACATCAATGTTTTGTTCCCCGAGCCACTTAGTTATCACTTTTGCCTTATGGCAAGGTGCTCCATCATGTTGGAAAAGGCATTGTTCGTCACCAAACTGTTCCTGGATGGTTGGGAGAAGTTGCTCTCGGTGGATGTGTTGGTACCATTCTTTATTCATGGCTGTGTTCTTAGGCAAAATTGTGAGTGAGCCCACTCCCTTAGCTGAGAAGCAACCCCACACATGTACGGTCTCAGGATGCTTTACTGTTGGTATGACACAGGACTGATGGTAGAGCTCACCTTGTCTTCTCCGGACAAGCTTTTTTCCGGATTCCCCAAACAATTGGAAAGGGGTTTCATCAGAGAGAATGACTTTACCCCAGTCCTCAGCAGTCCAATCCCTGTATCTTTTTGCAGAATATCAGTCTGTCCCTGATGTTTTTCCAGGAGAGAAGTGGCTTCTTTGCTGCCCTTCTTCTCCTCCAAAATTCTTGGCCTCACTGTGCGTGCAGATGCACTCACACCTGCCTGCTGCCATTCCTGAGCAAGCTCTGTACTGGTGGTGCCCCGATCCCACAGCTGAATCAACTTTAGGAGACGGTCCTGGCGCTTGCTGGACTTTCTTGGGTGCCCTGAAGCCTTCTTCACAACAATTGAACCGCTCTCCTTGAAGTTCTTGATGATCCGATAAATGGTTGATTTAGGTGCAATCTTACTGGCAGCAATAGCCTTGCCTGTGAAGCCCTTTTTGTGCAAAGCAATGATGACGGCATGTGTTTCCTTGCAGGTAACCATGGTTGACAGAGGAAGAACAATGATTCCAAGCACCCCCCTCCTTTTGAAGCTTCCAGTCTGTTATTCGAACTCAATCAGCATGACAGAATGATCTCCAGCCTTGTCCTCGTCAACACTCACACCTGTGGTAATGAGAGAATCACTGACATGATGTCAGCTGGTCCTTTTGTGAAAGGGCTGAAATGCAGTGGAAATGTTTTTTGGGGGATTCAGTTCATTTGCATGGCAAAGAAGGACTTTGCAATGAATTGCAATTCATCTGATCAGTCTTCATAACATTCTGAAGTATATGCAAATTGCCATCATACAAACTGAGGCAACAGACTTTGAAAATTAATATTTGTGTCATTTTTCTAAACTTTTGGCCACGGCTGTATATCCCGAGAGAGCAATGTGTCCATGTAAAACAAGGTATGTTACAATCCCTGATGTCTCTCTGGGAAGAAATCCTCACCCTGAGCTCATCGACTCTATTATCCAGAGACTGAAAATTTAATTTTTTTATTAGGCAAGTCAGTTAAAAACAAATTCTTATTTTCAATAGGTTAACTGCCTGGATCAGGGGCAGAATGACAGATTTTCTTTTTACCTTGTCAGCTCAGGGATTCGATTTTGCAACATTTCGGTTACTAGTCCAACGCTCTAGCCACTAGGCTACTTACCGCCCCAAGATTAGTGAGTATTATACTTTGAAGCGGTGGGTGGTTTGCGCGCCTCCTAAATCAGACTAGAAGACTACTCTGAGTACCTCTCCTCCGCCAGCAGTGTTTTGGATCAACCTCTGGAATCAGTTCAATTGCCCTGAAGGGGTTCGAACAAAGGATTCGGGAAAGTTGTATTCCTGGTCGTAATGCTGGTAGTGCTGGTGTGTTCTCACTGCTCTGATATCCAATAGTCCTTCCCGGCTGTATGTAAAACACAAAAACTATTCTGGGCTAATAATGTAAGAAATAACACATAAAAAGCTAAATACTTCAAAGTTTCCTAAGCGCCAGAAGTACAGCAGCCCTCTTTGTCGGCACCATTTTTCATCATAAACTTGATCCTACACTTTGTTAACTCTTGTTAAACTGCTCTTTTGATTAAATCGGTTTTATTATATGTTTACATTTGCTTCAAGTGTGATTTTTTTTTTTAACTAAAAGTTGACAGATTGTATGGAGTTTGACGTTTCAAATGATAACTTGAAGCATAAAGAACATTTTCCAGTTGGTTTTGGCTCAGGAAAACCAAGTAAAACACCAATCCCTGTTCTAATTTCAACAATGTTTACCAATATGGCATGTCTGGTATTGTTTGTAGTAAATATCACTAATTTGTACCCCTGGTCTCAAACTCAGTCATATTATTTTTTTTAATCTATGTTCAACTTCAGTACCAAAATGTTCTGGCTGCTCCCATAGGACATATTAATTACAAAAGTGTACAACACTGAAAGTAGGGCTTAGGTTTAAAAGCTCTCATATGGTGTTTCTCATTAGAATTTTGGTGGGCACTATGCTGGTCAAAGGGTCCAAGGCCAAAATACAGCTGGATTATGAATCAGAATGTCATGGGAATTTTCTACCATAATTCTTTTGACCAGGATAACAGAGGACACGCTGCCTGATGCCTCTGGATCTGCAGATAGATACAGAGAAGCTGTTTGCTCAACTCTCACCAGCCAGTTGGTGTTGGCAACTCTGTGGTATTGGGAATGACACCCTTCAAGTACGGAGCAAATGTCCAAATTAATGAAATGCCCTTAATTTGCATTGTGAATGTTGCTTTGATGGCTATGATCAACAGTAGGAATGTAAGTGTGGTAATGTATTTAATTACAGCAGCAGTATTTTTAGGATCCAGCAGACTGGAGTATTTCACCTTGAATAACTGAGCAGCCCAAATGGGTAGGGGCAGAGAGCAGGGTGCAGGGGGTTTAGGCTTGAGATCCAAAGGCCAATTCACGCAAAATGTGCCCTTAATCCAAATTGAGCAGCTTGAGTGCCATTACTCAGTGTTGAAGTCATTAAACCCACACCCACATTTCTGAAATGTTTTTCCTGCTGTGCTCTGCTCACTACTATCAACCGAAAGTGCAACACATCCTCCTGAATATGAACACAGAGCAGTTTACAAGCTACTGTACATGTAAAAAATATGACACCAGAATTGGACGGCCTTACCTTCGATATAAATAAATAAAAACACTAGATCTGGATAGAAAGTTTGACAAATATGAGAGAGAGAGAGGACTATCTTTAAACTTGCATTGGAAACACTTATGACATGTATGAATCATAACAGATCATGGAAATTCACCAGTCTACACATTTTATGAGTGCTATCAAAACTGTGACAATGCATCTTGATATGGCCTATAGTGGTGACAGACTGTACTGTCAAACAAAGCTGAGAAAGAGAGAGTGAAAGACTACTGGAGATGTAGCTTCAGCCAACTCACTGTAGTTAGCCAGTAAATTTGTCTCAGTAACGTTTTACTGACATTATTTTAAAGCTTTTATGCATTCTTTGAATGTGATGTGACTTTTAACTGTGGTACAATCGTATACTGAGTCCACAGTGATATGGAATAAGGGTTTATTGGACACATATATGAACACCTACATGAGTAAGTCTTTGTCAGAGCTAACAAGCCACAAATGAATGACATTTTGTTCCTAAACTCAATGGAAAAACATATACAGGGCACTGGTGGATCTCCACACATCTGCGAGTGATATCACTGAGTTGTGACAATGCATCTTGATATGGCCAATAATGGAACATATTGACTTCTGTCAAACACATTTTGAACTCTACTGTAGCTGTAAAACTGTATAAATGTAGCCTATTGTGTGCTTAACTTTCAGAAACATTAACACTGGATAAAATGGTTTTGAAAAATGTCAAGGTTGGAGATCCTTCATCACCGCCAGGGCTGCCCCCAGACTGGTTTCTGGTGGACCCTCTGCCTGGCACTTTGGAAACTGTGACGAGTTCTGTGCCCACTCTCTCACAGAGGCCTGACACACCAGGAGGCTCTGGCAGCAGGTGGAGAGTGTGGGCTCCTGCATTATTGTTGAAAACATATATCACTTGGATCAGCATTATGCCCTATTAGAAAACGTCTATTAACATCTGTTTCATTGGTAGTAATACTTGATGCAACTAAAGATGCATGAATTCATGTTCTCCCACCTAGGTTACTAAAATGCCATAATCGGTGGTCTCCCCTCACATCATCAACTGACTCCAACATGTATAAAAAGCTGATTCTCATCAACACCCACCTGTTACCACATCACCCCTGTACACCGGGAATAACACTGACGACCCATGAAAGTGAGGATTGACTTAAGTTCTGGGCCTGGTTGCATAAAACATCTTAACATCTTAAGTGTTTCCCTTAAGGAATCATTTTTTGTTTTTGTTTTCAACTTGAAATTGAGCTCAGGTGCATCCTGTTTCCATTGATCATCCTTGAGATGTTTCTAAAACTTGATTGGAGTCCACATGTGGTAAATTCAATTGATTGGACATGATTAGGAAAGGCAAACACCTGTCTATATAAGGTCCCGCAGTTGACAGTGCATGTCAGAGCAAAAACCAAGCCATGAGGTCAAAGGAATTGACCGTAGAGCCCCGAGACAGCATTGTGTCAAGGCACAGATCTGGGGAAGGGTACCAAAATTTGCGTTGAAGATACCCTAGAACACAGTGGCCTCCATTATTCTTAAATGGAAAAAGTTTGGAACCACAAAGACTCTTCCTGGAGCTGGCCGCCCGGCCAAACTAAGCAATCATGGGAGAAGGGCCTTGGTCGGGGACGTGACCAAGAAACCGATGGTCTCTCTGACATAGCTCTAGAGTTTGTCTGTGGAGATGGGAGAACCTTCCAAAAGGACAACAATCTCTGCAGCACTCCACCAATCAGGCCTTTAAGGTAGATTCTCTGGTCTGATGAAACCAAGATTGAACTATTTGGCCTGAATGCCAAGTGTCACATCTGGAGGAAACCTGGTACCATCCTTATGATGAAGAATGATGGTGGCAGCATCATGCTGTGGGAATGTTCTTCAGTGGCATGGACTGGGAGACTAGTCAGGATTGAGGCAAAGATGAATGGAAGAAAGTACAGAGAGATCCTTGATGAAAACCTGCTCAGGCCTCAGACTGGGGCGAAGGTTTACCTTCCAACAGGACAACAAGCCTAAGCACATAGCCAAGACTACGCAGGAGTGGCTTCGGGACAAGTCTCTGAATGGATATGACAGGGAGAAAGAGATCGCAGGAGCAGTGGTACCCTGTATGTCCTGGGTTCCCCTGGTTCCCCTGTATGTCCTGGGTTCCCCTTTGTGGTTCCATTAAGTGCTTTGAAAGGTTGGTAATGGCTCACATCAACACCATTATCCCAGAAACCCTAGACCCACTCCAATTTGCATACCACTCAAACAGATCCACAGATGATGCAATCTTCATTGCACTCCACACTGCCCTTTCCCATCTGGACAAAAGGAACACTTATGTGAGAATGCTATTCATTGACTACAGCTCCGCGTTCAACGCCATAGTACCCTCAAAGCTCATCACTAAGCTAAGGATCCTGTGACTAAACACCTCCATGAGGCACACAAATATATAAAGTAGGCATTGCTGTTATGAGTTCAGTTGTCCTTGATGTCCTTTGTTATAAATGTATTTATTCTTTGCATTGTTGTTTGCTGTTTTCTTCTGTCTTTTCCTTGTTTCTCTTTAGTTCATTCTCTTGGTTGTTGGTGCATTGGGGGGTTCTTGGGGGTGGGGAGTGGAATTAAATGTAAAAAAAAAAATCATCTGGGGGTGGTGTGGGAAGGGTCTCGAATGGTTGAGGGAGAGCTATTGGGGAACTGTGGGGGGATCTTGAAGGGTTCGGGTTTCACAAGATTGTGATCATGAAAAAGGAAACTACGGCATATATTTTATATCACTATCATGCACACGTTGCCTCACACATAAGTATGGCTCTGTTGCGGAAAGACTGATACATGTTTGATAGTGTCTTGATGCTCTATTGTTTGTCCTTCATGTTCTAATACTTTAATGTTACCCCTTCCTTGTGTTTCTTGTAATAAATCAAAAATAAAAAAAGTGGCTGGGATTTCCTGCACTGAGTACACCATCATCTTTACCTGAAACACTTCCACCACTTCCACCATCTGCTGTCTGCACCACAGCTCCCTCTGACCACAGTTTGATGCGTAGGCCAACCAGACTCATCACACATTTGGGTGGAAATTAGATTAAATCAAACACAACTGAGAACACACATCAACTTCATAAAACAATGAACACACATGCTCTACTCATAATATAAGTATTATGACTAGAGAGAGCAGGGTAAAGCACCTACACGGATAAACATAAATACAACTCATAAGATTCTCAGTGCAGACTTGAAGGCTTTCTATGTGTCTGTCTGTGTGTGCTCATCCATTCCTTTGTGTGCGTGTTACATGTAGGAAGTGGTCTAGCAGCTGCAGCAACTCCATGTCTATGGATGTTCTTCTCTACCAAATGTGAGGGATTGTAAGGAACTGTATTTATGCATCTAGCGTCTCTATGGAGATTGAAGATTGTACACACAGAGTCAAATACAACATATATTTAGTTAATCACATATTACACATTGTCCCTGACCCTCTCTAGAAAAACAGAGGGAAATGTGTCATTGTACTCTAGTACAGGGGTATTCAACGCTTACCCTACGAGGTTCAGAGCCTGCTGGTTTTCTGTTCTACCTGATAATGAATTGCACCCACCTGGTGTTCCAGGTCTAAATACTGTAGATGCAGTATACCATACTGTAGATGCACATCCCGCACATTGGCTAACCGGGCTATCTGCATTGTGTCCCATCCCCAACCCCCCAACCCCTCTTTTACGCTACTGCTACTCTCTGTTCATCATATATGCAATGTCACTTTAACCATATCTACATGTACATACTACCTCAATCAGCCTGACTAACCAGTGTCTGTATGTAGCCTCGCTACTTTTATAGCCTGTCTTTTTACTGTTGTTTTTATTTCTTTACCTACCTATTGTTCACCTAATACCTTTTTTGCACTATTGGTTAGAGCCTGTAAGTAAGCATTTCACTGTACGGTCTACACTCTTGTATTCCGCACACGTGACAAATAAACTTTGATTTTGATTTGTGGAGGTGGCCATACACAGGAATACGCAGTATGCCCACCCATTTCTCTACAGCTATACTCACCTATACTCACTAATTACCATTGAGAATAATTGAATGATCGAACAATCTATCTTAATGCGCACAACGCATCACCGGGGGCAAACTACCTGCCCTCCAGGACACCTACACCACCCGATGTCACAGGAAGGCCATAAAGATCATCAAGGACAACAACCACCCGAGCCACTGCCTGTTCACCCCGCTATCATCCAGAAGGCGAGGTCAGTACAGGTGCATCAAAGCAGGGACCGAGAGACAGAAACTGTTTTTCAGTCTCAAGGCCATCAGACTGTTAAACAGCCACCACTAACATTGAGTGGCTGCTGCCAACATACTGACTCAACTCCACCCACTTTAATAATAGGAATTGATGGGAATTGATGTAAAAAATTATGACTAGCCACTTTAAACAATGCCACTTAATATAATGTTTACATACCCTACATTACTCATCTCATATGTATATGTATATACTGTACACTATATCATCTACTGTATCTTGCCATCTTTATGTAATACATGTATCACTAGCCACTTTAAACTATGCCACTTTGTTCATATACCCTACATTACTCATCTCATATGTATATACTGTACTCTATACCTTCTACTGCATCATGCCTATGCCGTTCTGTACCATCACTCATTTAATACATCTTTATGTACAAATTCTTTATCCCTTTACACTTGTGTGTATAAGGTAGTAGTTGTGGAATTGTTCGGTTCGATTACTCATTGGTTATTACTGCATTGTCGGAACTAGAAGCACAAGCATTTCGCTACACTCGCATTAACATCTGCTAACCATGTGTATGTGACAAATAAAATTTGATTTGATTTAATTCCTTTCATCTCTGCCATTATTAGGTGGCGGGAATGACCACCTGTAGCTAGCTACCTACACCATATAGACAATTGTTTAGAATTACTTCATACCCACCTGATGGTAGAGAGGGTGATGGTCAAAACTTGGTATGTCAAGCCATGTTAGCTGGGGCTGGATCGTCCTGAACGATCCTTGTACAGTGTACAGACAAACACACACACACACACCTGTTTGGTGTGATAGCTAGTTAGCTTTAGCCTTTAGCTCGATGCTTGGTGGCTTTTAATATAAGCTCCCTGTATTGTCTGTCAGTAAAGCCACCAAACATTGAAGTAACTAACGTTACCTGTTTTTGCCGCTTATTTATAACTAACGAAAGCTAGCTAGCTGGAGCGATGATCACTTAACGTCAGATCGTCACACAGCTTTTACTTTGAAAAGAGCTTGCACATGTATCCTGTTGCAGCCCTTCATCTATGCCCACACCGTCTCTGAATTAATGAACAATATTGTGGATGACATAAGAAAAATAAATGAATGCAGTTGAAATGATTATTAAACTAAATTGGATATTGATTAAATGAACCGTATAAAATCCTGGGGGTTTCCTTGCCCCCCAGCAGCCAAATCGAACGCTCTGCACCATATTTTGACGTTTTATTGATGACGACCTACAATAACATTTCTAAATATGATTTGTACGGTATATAATGCGCATCAATTATTAGAAATAGTGAAATACTTATAAACTTCTTATTACAAATCATTTATAAATGCTTAAGGTTATTGTACAATTATAAAATAGAACAAATAAAAAAATATATTTTTTTGCAGTGTCATGACTTCTGCCGAAGTCAGCTCCTCTCCTTGTTCGGGCGGCGTTCGGCGATCGACAACACCGGCTTTCTAACCATTGCTTCTCTATTTTTCATATTCCCATTTGTTTTGTCTTGTTCCATACACACCTGGTTTTCATTCCCTAATCACACTGAATGTATTTAGTCCTCTGTTCACCTCCATGTCTTTGTGTGAAATTGTTTTGATGTTATGTGGGTATTGTTACAAGCCAAACTTTTGTTTATATTCTGTGTATTGGGCACGTTATATGTACATATGTGCTTTCGTTTGGACCAGAATAAAAATGTGCCTGTTAACTACACTCTGCTCTCCTGAACCTGACTTCGCCTCCAGTACACACCCTTAACATGCAGACTACATGGCCTTTATGCATTTCCATGATAACATTATTTAAACATAGTGAGAAAGTGTGATAGAAGTAATATGTAGTTCACAATTCTTGCTAGGAAAGAAGAATGATTGATTTTCTACTTTTCTCACTCGATTACTGTGTTATATTGAGTAGGGCCTTGGTAGCTTTATGTTGAAGTAGTTGACTGAAGAATTCAAATTCCATGAAGACAGGACCACTTGTCTTTTAAATCAAAAGAAGCATGTCGAACGTACAACTGGGCATTTTCATTGTGAAACTATAGTATTGTTGTCTACTGTATTAACTGATGACTATCATAAGAATCTTAACACAAGCATTCCTTCACTTGGGCCCAATGCAAAATACCTCTGCTCTACCAGATGCCTGGCGTGCTTGAGTCTCAGTTTACCCCACGGATTGCACAATGTACAGTGAGTGACCTGACCTCCTGAAGACTGAGGATGGGTAAGACAAGTGACACATTTATTTCCTGTTCAGCAACAGATATTCACAGTCCAACAAAGGGCCCTATTTAATGAAAACCGATAACCAGGTTTCTAGGGTAAGACGAAAACATCACTTTTGCATTGCAAGATGGCAGGTTTTCCATTCATGAATAAATGAAACACTGTTTATGTGATGACATTGTTGCATATCTGACTACAGGTAAATAGGTAAATACCAAAATATATGAAACACCAACATAGAGTGTTGTCGTGTCTTTGGCCATGCTGGATTAATTGATCAGACATGTTATTCTATAAAATAATTTCTCCGTTATTAATATCACCTGATTGAACTAATCATGTAAATGTAATTAACTAGAGAGTCGAACACCACAAAATAATATTTATAGAGCTGATATCTTCTGAATAAACTCTTAAAGAACTAGTAATATTTTACATCAATAGCAGTCAACATTAATCTTCATCTTATTTCAGTGTAACGGCATTCTTCGGGAGAAAGAGAGGAGGACCAAAGCGCAGCGTGGTAAGTGTTCATGATGATTTTAATTAAAGAAAGCACTGAACACTGAATCAAAACAATAAACGATGACGTGAATTTACAAAACCGAAACAGTACCGTGTGGCCCAAACACTCACACGGAAACTAACACCCACTTCACCATAGGTTTGGTCCGCCACTTCAACCGCACGCTTTGCCTCTTATGAGCGGCGACCCTCGCCGCCGACCTCGGACTGGGGACCCTCGCCACGGGTCCCGAATGGACTGGAGATTCCGGCAGCACCGAGCAGGCGGGAGGCCCCGCCAGCTCCGGAGTGAAGGGCGATTCTGGCATCGCCTGGCTGACTGACGGCTCAGACGGGCGGCTGACAGACGGGCGGCTCTGGCGGCTCAGGACTGACGGGAGACTCTGACAGCGCTCCCGTCTGAGACTCTGACAGCGTAGTGCTCCTCCCAAGTCCAGGAGTCTTGTGTTTTCGGCCGCTGCTGCTGCTGCCCGTTACCAGACTGCTTGGTCCTCTTGTGGTGGATGTTTCTGTAACGGCATTCTACGGGAGAAAGAGAGGAGGACCAAAACGCAGCGTGGTAAGTGTTCATGATGATTTTAATTAAAGCAAGCACTGAACACTGAATCAAAACAATAAACGATGACGTGAATTTACAAAACAGAAACAGTACCGTGTGGCCCAAACACTCACACAGAAATGAACACCCACAAACCAAAAGTGAAACCCAGGCTACCTAAGTATGATTCTCAATCAGAGACAACTAACGACACCTGCCACTGATTGAGAACCATACTAGGCCGAACACAAAAACCAACATAGAAAAACCAACATAGACTGCCCACCCCAACTCACGCCCTTACCATACTAAAACAAATAATAAAATAACAGAACTATGGTAAGAACGTGAGATTCAGTCTCATAATCTGAAAGTTGTCAATTATTTTATCTGCAAGAACCCTGGCTAACAATTTGAATCAGCAATACAAAATTGGGTTTAATTATTTATTTACTAAATACCTAACTAATCACACAGAATTCACATACACACAATTAATCACAACTTGATTTCAAATTACGTCATAAAGGAAAACGTCCCTAGCGGGCGGAACAGATATGACAGCTTGTTACACAAAGGAAAAGGGGCTGGGTTGAGTGAAAGAGCGGGAGACTGAGAAACAATGGGAAAAAGCTTTGCTATCGTAAATACAGTATCTTATGCATTCTAAATTACCTCCCATTTGGAAAAGGAAATTGCAATAAATATTTACTCCGAGCTGCGCTTCAGTAGGTTGGTGGTAGATGGAAGGCCCTGTTGCCAAGCCGAGTCCTCTGTCCTTTGAAGAATGTCTCTGGTTGTCAATTGGATACGTTGTAGTAACGTTGTTGTGTGATAGACGGGTTACTCTGTCTGTTCCTTCCTAACCTGCGTTTGCAGCTGCGGTCGCTAACTCAACAGCTTGGAGGTATCACTTCTGAAGTGAATAAGAGTTCAAAAGTTCATACCATTCGCAACCAAAGCTCATGCTGATGTTGGCTTCGTTCTGTAGTTATCTGAACCATTCTGACATAGGACCTCATATCCTCGGAACAGGAAGTTCTATTGTCGTCAAGGGCTTATATAGGAAGGGAGAAAAGGGGTGTGTTTCATAGTTTACAACCTCTGTCTCTTCACGTGGGCGGGCCACTGAGTGAGCAGCCCTAACTTATGAAAACCCACATCTCACATTTTAGAAGCTAAAATCACATTTCATCCCATCACAAATAATTTCATATTGAAACATTTACATTGAACAACAATTCCATGTGAATCTGATAACTCTGATGTGTAGACTTTCCACTGTAGAGTTTAGGTCATCTTATCATTGATGAGAATGTCTCAGATGACAACCGAACTGACATCATATTCATTAAGTACCACCGCATGCATTTGTTCAATTGTTCTGATTAGCAGAATATAGTTAATTTCCCCCCACATTCTGATGTTCCCAGAATCTCTATGTCAACCAAGGTTTTTTCTAAATGTTTTTTTTTTTGTTTTTTTTTGGTCCGCCACTTCCGCCACTGTAACCTCAGTTGGTTAGAGAGAGGAAAAAGGGGGGGAAGAGGTATTTATGACTGTCATAAACCTATCCCCCAGGCCAACATCATGACAGTGTCTTGATAATAATTGATGGAAAACAATTATCTCTTATAGATTCTCAAATCACATCCATATCTTAACAAAAATACTTTCATCATTGTTCATATTACATGCACAACGCATAGCATGGGAACTTCGTATATGTAGTGGGTATACTTTCCATGTTACAGTATTTCCTTTATAACATTTCTAATTACATCACTAACTAACAACCAAAATGACTTTAGTATTCTGTAGATCTCCTCTGACCATTCCCCACATTCTATGTTAGAAATATTGTTCCAGTATTCTCTTTTGAACGTGATACAGTTTCAGCGGGAAAAGGTCTGTTGAAACAAAGAACCTTTCTCTGGTGAGTGTTGAGAGCACAAGCCTGGATCTTCTCCCTTGATTTACAACAGGACGTGAGTTGGTAACCCCCACTAGTTCTCCACCCTCCCTTCTCTAGGGTGAGAGGGGTCTGACTGAAGTTATTCATTGCAAACCCGATCTGACCTATTTGGATTCACGTGGACAGTCATGACAATTGATTGTATAAGTAGAAGTCATGTCCACTTACCAGTCAGGCAGGAAGTAGCAGTGCCAACACTGCAAAGTGGCTGGGATTTCCTGCACTGAGTACACCATCCTCTTCACCTGAAACACTTCCACCGTCTGCTATCTACACCACAGCTCCCTCTGACCACAGTTTAATGCGTTGGCCAACCAGACTCATTGCACATTTGTGTGGAAATTAGATTAAATCAAACACAACTGAGAACACACATCAACTTTATAGAACAATGACCACACATCTCTCACAAAAAACAGACTTTTATGAATATTATGAGTAGGGCAGATTAAACTGACACACGCACACACACACACACACACACAAACAAATAAACATGAATAAATCTCATAAGATTCTCAGTGCAGACTTGAAGCCTTTCTATGTGGAAATTATGACCATGTGTCTGTCTGTGTGTGCTCATCCATTCCTTTGTGTGCGTGTTACCTGTAGGAAGTGGTCTAGCAGCTGCAGCAACTCCATGTCTATGGATGTTCTTCTCTACCGAATGTGAGGGATTGTAAGGAACTGTATTTATGCATCTAGAGTCTCTATGGAGATTGTACACACAGAGTCAAATACAAAGTATATTTAGTTAATCACATATTACACATTGTCCCTGACCCTCTCTAGAAAAACAGATGGAAATGTGTCATTGTACTCTAGTACAGGGGTATTCAACTCTTACCCTACGAGGTTCAGAGCCTGCTGGTTTTCTGTTCTACCTGATATTGAATTGCACCCTCCTGGTGTTCCAGGTCTAAATCAGTCCCTGATTAAAGGGGAACAATGAAAAAAGGCAGTGGAACTGGCTTTGAGGTCCAGAGTGTAGTTTGGGGGTTCTAGTATATACAAAGCCATAGCTTGCAAGGCAGGGAATGGCAGAAGTGTTGTGACTGTCTATATGTGTAGTGTCACTGTCAACAATACCAGGTTCACTATCACCCATACTGTAGATGCAGGTGTAGAGGTGGCCATACACAGGAATACACAGTATGTCCACCCATTTCTCTACAGGTATACTCACCTATACTCACTAATTACCATTGAGAATAATTGAATGATTGAACAATCTATCTTAATTCCTTTTATCTCTGCCATTATTAGGTGGCGGGAACAACCACCTGTAGCTAGCTACCTACACCATATAGACAAATTGTTTAGAATGAATTCATACCCACCTGATGGTAGAGAGGGTGATGGACAAAATGTGTATGTCAAGCCATGTTAGCTGGGGTTGGATAGTCTTGAACGATCCTTGTACAGACAAACAGACACACACACACACCTGTTTGGTGTGATAGCTAGCTAGCTTTAGCCTTTAGCTCGATGCTTGGTGGCTTTTAAAATAAGCTCCCTGTATTGTCTGTCAGTAAAGCCACCAAACATTGAAGTAACTAACGTTACCTGTTTGTGTCGCTTATTTATAACTAACGAAAGCTAGCTAGCTGTAGCGATGATCACTTAACGTCAGATCGTCACACAACTTTTACTTTAAAAAGAGCTTGCACATGTATCCTGTTGCAGCCCTTCATCTATGCCCACACCGTCTCTGTTCATTCATTCAATCTTGTGGATGACATAAGAAAAATAAATGAATGCAGTTGAAATGATTATTAAACTAAATTGGATATTGATTAAATGAACCGTATAAAATCCTGAGGGTTTCCTTGCCCCCCAGCAGCCAAATCGAACGCTCTGCACCATATTTTGACGTTTTATTGATGACGACCTACAATAACATTTCTAAATATGATTTGTACGGTATATAATGCGCATCAATTATTAGAAATAGTGAAATACTTATAAACTTCTTATTACAAATCATTTATAAATGCTTAAGGTTATTGTACAATTATAAAATAGAACAAATAAAAAAATATTTTTTTTTGCAGTGTCATGACTTCTGCCGAAGTCAGCTCCTCTCCTTGTTCGGGCGGCGTTCGGCGATCGACAACACCGGCTTTCTAACCATTGCTTCTCTATTTTTCATATTCCCATTTGTTTTGTCTTGTTCCATACACACCTGGTTTTCATTCCCTAATAACACTGAATGTATTTAGTCCTCTGTTCACCTCCCTGTCTTTGTGTGAAATTGTTTTGATGTTATGTGGGTATTGTTACAAGCCAAACTTTTGTTTATATTCTGTGTATTGGGCACGTTATATGTACATATGTGCTTTCGTTTGGACCAGAATAAAAATGTGCCTGTTAACTACACTCTGCTCTCCTGAACCTGACTTCGCCTCCAGTACACACCCTTAACATGCAGACTACATGGCCTTTATGCATTTCCATGATAACATTATTTAAACATAGTGAGAAAGTGTGATAGAAGTAATATGTAGTTCACAATTCTTGCTAGGAAAGAAGAATGATTGATTTTCTACTTTTCTCACTCGATTACTGTGTTATATTGAGTAGGGCCTTGGTAGCTTTATGTTGAAGTAGTTGACTGAAGAATTCAAATTCCATGAAGACAGGACCACTTGTCTTTTAAATCAAAAGAAGCATGTCGAACGTACAACTGGGCATTTTCATTGTGAAACTATAGTATTGTTGTCTACTGTATTAACTGATGACTATCATAAGAATCTTAACACAAGCATTCCTTCACTTGGGCCCAATGCAAAATACCTCTGCTCTACCAGATGCCTGGCGTGCTTGAGTCTCAGTTTACCCCACGGATTGCACAATGTACAGTGAGTGACCTGACCTCCTGAAGACTGAGGATGGGTAAGACAAGTGACACATTTATTTCCTGTTCAGCAACAGATATTCACAGTCCAACAAAGGGCCCTATTTAATGAAAACCGATAACCAGGTTTCTAGGGTAAGACAAAAACAAAACTCTTGCACTTCAAGATGGCAGGTTTTCCATTCATGAATAAAAGACACACTGTTTTGTTATTACATTGCTGCATACCTGAACAACTCAATCAAATGTATTTATAAAGCCCTTTTTACATAAGCCGATGTCACAAAGTGCTATAATGAAACACAGCCTAAAACCCCAAACAGCAAGCAATGCAGATGTAGAAGCATGGTGGCTAGGGAAAACTCCATAGAAATGCAGGAACCTAGGAAGAAACCTAGAGAGGAACCACGCTCTGAGGGGTGGCCAGTCCTCTTCTGGCTGTGCCGGGTGGAGATTATAGCAGTACATGGCCAAGATGTTCAAACGTTCCTTGATGACCAACAGGGTCAAATAATAATAATATTCACAGTGATTGAAGAGGTTGTAACAGGTCAGCACCTCGGGAGTAAATGTCAGTTGGCTTTTCATAGCCAAGCATTCAGAGTTAGAGACAGCAGGTGCTGTAGCGAGAGAGAGAGTCGAAAACAGCAGGTCCGGGACAAGGTAGCACGTCTGGTTAATAGGTCAGGGTTCCATAGCCGCAGGCAGAACAGTTACAACTGGAGCAGCTGCACGACCAGGTGGACTGGGGACAGCAAGGAGTCACCAGGCCAGGTAGTCCCAGGGCTCAGGTCCACCGGGAGGGGAGAAAGAGAGAATTAGAGGGAGCATACTTAAATTCATACAGGACACCGGATAAGACAGAAGAAATATTCAATACGCACAACATACATTTTTAAAATGGTTTGATATTCGTTTGGATGGTGTTGCTACAATTTTTTCACAACTCACCAAGCTTTGTTTCATGCCATAAACAGAGTAGATGAAATGTAACCATACTTTAAAAGTCATGTCATCAATGATACTATTTAGGCCTATATACAGTAGCAAATTAAAAGTCATCAACAGCTTTTGCTTCAATTCAACCCAGGGTTCAACAAAAAATAGACAACGCATATAGGCACAGGGTTTCAAGCTTTGGTTGATTTCAAATGTAATCTTCAAGTTAATCATTAATATGTTGGATGCACATCTCCATCTCAACCAAAAATCTAAGTTACAGAATAGGAGTAAATCAAATGCAACTTTATTTGAAGTGCATTCAAAGTTTGGTTAGATTATAATTAGTTCTATTCTTTAACTTAGATTTTTGTTTGAGATGGAGACGTGAATCCAAAAAATAAACTATTAATTTGTAGACGAACTGGATATTGAATTGTGTTTAGTTTTCAATACAGCCAAATATCAACATTTGAAGGAGATGTATCTTCTGCTTGGATAGTTCCATCTGTGCCACTGACTTAGTCTGGCTTTAATTCCAGTTTGTCTACAAATGAATAATTGATATGTTGGATTTACATCTCCATCTCAACCAAAAATCTAAGTTAAAGAATAGGACTAAATCAAATCAAACTTTAAATGCACTTTGCATAAAGTTTGATTTGACTTGGTCCTATTCTTTAACTGCTTCAAATGTTGATATTTGTGTTGACAACCAAACACAATTCAGTATCACTTTTGCAATACAGTAAATAGCATATTAACTTGTTGACAAGTTAACAAATTATATGTTGGATTCATGTCTCCAACTAAACCAAAAA
This sequence comes from Oncorhynchus mykiss, assembly GCF_013265735.2. Taxonomy (NCBI): domain Eukaryota; kingdom Metazoa; phylum Chordata; class Actinopteri; order Salmoniformes; family Salmonidae; genus Oncorhynchus; species Oncorhynchus mykiss. The sequence continues at coordinate 20,175,125 of NC_048587.1, read as the reverse complement.
ATACAAGTTGAAGAATAGGATTAAGCCACTAGCGCAGACGAAACGATCCAATCATTAGATATCCTTTAAATGTTGATATTTGGTTGTATTGTCAACCAAACACAATTTAATATTATTTTTGTAATGCATCACATAGGCTAAAGTAAAGGCAAAAAATATTTTGTACGATTGTATGTATTTTATGTATCTTACGAACTAGCAGTAGCAGTATTCATTCATCCTTAAAATCAGTGACACATCCATGGCCAAATGTTGAGGTTAGCCTACAGTAACTATACATGTCTTCTTATGTAATCTTAAAAAACTTGCATGTTCAAGATAGCAAAGTCGCAGGTCTATGAGGATCTTCAAAATTGCTATATTAATCTGTGCAGAATCTCGAACAGCATTGACTGCTTGCACAATGTACTTTTAATGTAATCTCAACTGCAATCCAGGCCGTTTCGTTGTGCTATTAGATGAAGCTCAGTGATAACAGATTCAGTTTTTGTATAAACACAAAATATGTCATTATATTCCCATTTCAAAATTGTTGTGCTTTTAAATGGTTGAAAGCACGGCGAGGACACATTTAGATGACAAAAAAAAAAAATTCCATTGGAATTTGGTTCTGCTTTTAGATGGTTGAAATCAAAGTGATAACACATTGGAAATTCTACAGACTTTTGGATGAATTTTTGAATGGGTGAATTTGAAATCTCTTAGATTCATCCCACTGGGCACACCACATAATTTCAACATGGGAATAAGGGTAATATTTTGTTGAGACATTATTCTCAACCATGTTGAAATTACGTGGTGTGTCCAGTGGGATGAATCCAAGTGTGACTGAAAGGATCGTTGGCCTAGCTGTCAAGTAAAGTATTGCAGTTGAGCATTGCAAAAGTTTCAATGCAAAATAGCCAGGGAAAGAAGTACACCACAGACTTTTCATTGTGCTAAACTCATTACAGATGATTGCCCTTGATTCTTAATTGAAGGTGTGTAACCTTTGATCCAATGTTGTGTTGATTGGACATCAGTGTCAAGACAAATGGAGTAGGTAGGCTAGAAAAAGCTGACTGTCGAATACTCAGAATTCCTTCCTTTACTATGGGTACCACTTACCAGATTATGTCGAATCGCAATAACCGGATTGACAGCGGCTTACTATTCACCTGTCATCAGAGCCATTCACATCTGAATGAATAAAAATCCCCCCTCCTCTTGACATTCCACAGTGACGAGCTGCTGCATACGAGGACTTACAAATGCAAGAGGTGGTTTGATCAGCATTACACGGATTGTTAAATAAAGAATCTCGCTTTGAAGCATGTGAGGAATGTTGTTGTGTGGAAGAATGTTAGTGGCATGACACAAACCCTTCTTGTGACATTTTCAACATGGTTTATTTTTCTGATTTAGTGTCGTAGTTTACTATATTTGAAGCACATACTGTATGATTGAATGATGTGCACAGTGTGGTGTTTGGGCCTGTGCAAACAGAGGGGGAGACTTTCTTTGTTTCACAGAGCTCCCCATCTGACATTTTAGAGACTTTCATTAAAGAGAAGTCTAGCTATGAGAGTACAGCATGTTTAGACCTGAAGCTGAGACAGTAAGTGAAACATGAATCAAGAAGCCATCCTTATTTCTCTTCTGATTCCAGAATCCTCCCTTCAGGCGAAACCATTTGACTTGGTTGCAGACATGTAGGAACAAATTCACAACAAATTCATTATAATGAGAACATCTGGTATTTTCCTTGCAGTGCATGTCTTTGTCCATTCTACAAGTGTAAAACCTGCTTTTTTCACTGTTCATTCCCCTGCCTACATGGTCATTTCACATCCACCACCTCCTTTGGAAGGCCAAATACAGAAATTGACTGTGTTTTCAGAGTTTAAGTCACTTTATTAGTTCTTTGTACACAAGGTCCAACCGCTTTATGCCAAACCCTCCGAAAGACACACATACATGTTGGAGAGGTTGGAACAGGGGTGGGGGGGTTTGCCACATTAGGCGCCCGTGGAGCAGTTGGGTTAAATGTCTTGTTCAAAGGCACAATGGCAGGAATGTCATCAAAAATGTGATACCATATGTTTCCTATCAGACCTGGGATTCAAACCGCCTCTAACCGCTAGGCTACCTGCCACCCTCCAAATACCTTACAACACAGTTACTGTGCATGTTTTCTGAAGAGAACAAGTGATTATTGTGTTCCAGTATCTTAAACTTGGGGAATTCAACATAAAATGCCATCATTGCCTGATACCTCTCTGCTCTGAGGACAGTGCATGATAAGACATGCATGGTAAGACATGCATGATAAGACATGCATGATAAGTATGACACTTTGCAACTTCATTACAACAACAGTAAATCAGTAAAGAAATTCTCAATGGTGGTGGTACTGAGATGGATTCCAGACACCTAGTGAGATCTATCTGTCTGTTGGACTGGGAGGACAGAAACTAGACATTTAATATACAGTGGGGAGAACAAGTATTTGATACACTGCCGATTTTGCAGGTTTTCCTACTTACAAAGCATGTAGAGGTCTGTATTTTTATCATAGGTAGACTTCAATTGTTAGAAACGGAATCTAAAAATCAAAAATCCAGAAAATCACATTGTATGATTTTTAAATAATTAATTTGCATTTTATTGCATAAAGCTCTCGTCGGTCAGACCAGTTGATTTCGACTGGTTCCTCCACAGCAGGAGGGCATGGAAAGGGGTGTGAGTAAGAGGAAAAGTACCAGTACCAGAGTACTCACCCCTTCTTGATGAGCCTGGTTTCTTAATGGGCAGGTAGCTACGAAATGTCCCGTAGCTCCACAATATAGACAGCTCTGGGTGTATTTGGTATTTGATTAGGGTCCCCATTAGCTGTCGCTTAAAGCAACAGATACTCTTCCTGGGGTTCATACAAAACATAATACAGAAAGACATAATACAGAACATCAATAGACAAGGACAGCTCAAGGACAGAACTACATAATTTTTTTTAAAGGCACACGTAGCCTACAAAATGACAGGTCAAGGGCAGGCAGAGGTCAGTAATCCAGATCAGTCCAAAAGGTACAGAACGGCAGGCAGTCTGAGGGTCAGGGCAGGCAGAGGTCAATAATCCAGTGTGGTGGGGCAAGGTACAGGACGGCAGGCTCAGGGTCAGGGCAGGCAAGGTGGTTTCTACTGACAATTGAGATGTAGAAACTATGGCATAAGGGGACGACAAGCGGATAAGAGGCAATCCGTAATTTCGATTAAGACATTAATGAGCGAGCTAGGACAAACATAGTCAATATGACTTTTTTTCAGCACTTTTGAAATGAACAGTGACAGAATTCAGAACATGGGCCGTTCTTACAGTGTTTTCCCTGTACACCAAGTCAGAACCATATGATAAATAAAGGGGGCTTATAAGCAGACAATGAAAGCTCTTAGAATATTATGTGATTACATTTCTCTTAAACAGGTTATAGGCTACATGTGTACCATCAAATCAGAACAATAGGCGAAATTAAGAGTGGAAAATATACCAAATTATTAGGGTGAGGTACATGGGCTACTAACAGATTACTACACAACATACACTTAGTATTACTTTCTTAGCTACAGTATACAAATCTCCCTGACATATTACATAATTTATGCAGCAGCATACAAGACATTTTTGGACTTGTGCTGTGCTCACTTGAACAGGAGTTCAAAAGTTCATCAAACTTTGTCATCAAAGTCTGGCATTCTCTGGATTTGTGGTACTTTCATGACAACTGGGAACTAAAAAAAAAAGAAGGTTGAATCATGATGACGTCAGTGATCTTCAGGTTGTAGCTCTAGAGAGGCCCGAGTTCTCGACTTACAATTCTGAGTTGGATGACCCTGCAAAATGTTTTTTTCCCAAGTTCCCAGTTGTCGGGAACTCACTGAAGTCAGATTTCCCAGTTACGGGTTTACAGTTGTTTTGAGCACAGGAAGAAATCATGCTGGATTGACAGGATGGCCAATGTTGAATGTTTATCATTTTAAGCTTGGAAAAGTGTTGATGGAATTTATAGGTTTAAATGAATGACTATAATATTCCACCTTGAAGCCATACAATTGTATGAAATTGATTAATAGTCAGTAAAATTATAATAAATGATGTGTGTAGTTTTAGTCAGAATTAGGTTAAAACATAATTATTGCACAATATGTCTCTAAAGTGTCTTAAACACAGACTGTCTGAGCAAGATTCGGTGCCGTCCTTGGCTAGGGGCCACTGAGAGATTTGGGAAAGGACAGGGAGTGATTCTCATGGTCCCTAATCTTTGTTGGCAGGACAGTATGTGCGTAGGATACCTACTGTTTGTGTGCAAATGTATGTGCGTATGAATTATGTTTGTGTGCAAAAGTATGTGCGTAAGGAGCTAGTATAAAACAAATGGTTTTGTACAACTAACCAGCACTCTTGTGAATAAACCTTATTTACTATTTTAGCTGGGCCTCCGTCTGTTCAATCAGTATCTTACAAATCCTGATTAGCAGACTGAGTAGTTTAATTGAATTGGTTTATGAATATCGAGAACATAATTCTCATGACAAAAAGAGACCCTTAAACCCAGACTTGGGACCATAACGCCACTCCACTGAGTAGCAGGCTAGTGATTGCTTTGCAATGCTTGCAGTTAGCCACTGATTCCTTCCAAAACACTCATTGTTGAATTTGCGATTTCCAACTTGTTGTGTAATGTTTATGTCCAATGGGCGATGAGCACCGATATGTTTTGTCTATAATTTCTATTCATTATTTATCTTCATGTGACAAGGATTAAAAAGGATTTGACACTAGATTGCCGACTTGATTCATGATGATGAGTGCTAGCTAAGATTTGGAATATATGAGTACCAGTCCAATCAAAGCTACTGTAGATATAAGGTGATTTGACATCATTTTATCTGTAGTCAATAACCCTGAGAATTCTTGGATGTGCACTTCTAATGTAACTCAGGAAATTAAGCTTTGAATGCAGAGGTTCTTCTTATTGTACCTACCACTAGAGTACTACTGCTTTCCTGGAGCTGAGCCCTACTTGTGTGATGTACTTTTCTAAACATTGTATTCATTGGGTGGGGCAATAACTCACTATATTATGCCTGGTTTTGGTTTGGTACATAGTAAGCATAATACTGAATAAACCCAGTTATTATTACCACTTTGACACACTGATTGTCAGCACTGTGACCTCATCTCTACGGCCTTATGTCCTACTGTACCTGGGACGAAGTGAAATCAGTAAGGAAAGTATGAGTCTACAGTATAATAAGGATGCTGTAGTGTAGGGGCTGCCATGTATCTGTGTGTATACATATTAACCTCCAAAAGAAGTTGAAATGACAAAAATACAATACTTTATCATGATAATGAGCAGATTTTTGAGCGATCGCAATCAAGTTCAACTCACTTAAAATAACATCCGCCTCCCTTCACTATACAGGTCAGTCAGATACAGTAGAAGACGGCAAAGACACTGATCAATGGCTTATGGCAGAATCTTTGGATTCCATTAATCTCTCCAGAGCTGTGGGCAGTGTGTGTGTATGAGAGACAGAGAAGGAGAGAGTGCATTCATATGTTGATGGATGTAGATGCATGTTTTGCAATTGTTGCAGGCCTCTGTTTCTTAATCCTTGGTTAAGGACGGGTGGTGTGTACCGCTTTCTCTCTCTTTCTAAATCTCCATTTCTCTCTCTCACTCTCTTGGCAGGTTTCGGCTGTCACCAGCCCTGTAAATGTGCATGACATGTCCCTCTCCCTGTGAAAAGGTTCATAGTGGGGGTTGGGGTGGCATTGGGGAGGCGGTCTAGGTGCTGCCTAACCTGTTCTACAGCTCAGGTTGCGGTCAGAGAAGGCATTTAACATAATGTATTTAACACAGATCCTCTTAGGTTGACAGAACAGCTAAGGTACAGAGGAGACAACATTGCCTGGGCTTTCAGAGGACGCATATCTAGGAGCATCACAAGGTGAGTCCTTCCCATCCTATGCCCCAATCTGAGCCCAGCACAGGCCCAGCATATATGTATACGAGCTACGCGGCCACATTATAAGGCTTTTGGTACCATTAGAATAAGATATTTAACAAATTGATGTAATTCGTGCTGATGGTACAATGGGAATTTTAATCATAGTTCAGTGCTCTTGTTTCTGTTGTGTCAACTGGTAATAGAATGAACCTTATAAGTCCTGAGACCCCAGCCCTAAACAGTTGAATTCACGAGTTTTATTGATAAAGGTGAATATCCAACTAGTCAGTGACAACTGTGTGGAGTTTGGCGTTTGTGACAGCAACTATGTGAGCTTATTACAGTATTATAGACACAAGGTCCTTGGATTTCCTAGGATCTTCTATGTAGAAGAACCCCTTACCTTCTAATGACTCTTGTGTAGCTTGTGAGCATTATATAGTTTGTGAGAGTCTCGGCTTTTCATTGAAAGCTTTTAATAGTTTGTAGCTCAAACCATACAGACGTTTTTAGAAAAAGAACCGGCCCCTAGTCTCACAAACATTATTCTACTCAGCCCCCGTTAAACACAGAATAATGGTTGGTACCAATGAATGCAGAATAAATAGAAAAATCTAATGGTACAACCCAAAAGTCTGTAGCTCATTGGGTTAACAATTCATTCTTTGTAACGCTAATACTAAAAATCCTCTTCTCCTCATAAATGATGTCCGATTCACTTCAGATTTTGTGTTTCAACTCATAACTGCACATAAAATAATATGCATACATCATAGAGCGCTTGCTTTGTTATCCAACTGATCTTGTGTCCTTTCTGTCATCCTGTGAACCCCGTTCGTTGCTGCTCACAGCGATATTATTGTATTTTAAATGTCTTGCTATTCAGATTAAATAGTCCCTCATTGAATTTCCTTGAAATAAATATACATGAGAAAACATGTAGATATCTGAAAAGTAAATATCGACCTGTGTAACCTTACAACTTCATTTGAATATGTGGCAAGGGAGGATGGTTGTTTTATATGTTGTGCTTTTAGTGTCGTTGTTGCGATCCATTTAGTTTCCTGAAGGTACTCCCATAATTGCTGTCTGGTTGGGGGTTTGTGAGTCATCGTCTGAGCAAATTTGTTGTGTTATCTGAAACATTGTGAAATGATGGGGATTATATCGATGTGTGGGTGTGGGTAGTGGATGTAGGGGCATATTTCAGTAATGTATTTCAGCACATGGGTTATCGCTGTTGGATGGTTTCTAATGAACTTGGCATCACCCTTGCAAGGCATTTTGAAAAATACACTTTAATGCCCAGAACTGTAAATAAATCAATGAAGTGGATTTTGCTTGTGATTTACTATTCATCAAACATATAGGGCTGGTTTCCCAGAAACCAGATTAAGCCTAGTCCTGGAATGAAATTCTCCATTGAGCAAGCTTTTTAGTCCATGACTATACTTAATCTGTCCGGGAAACCGGCCCACAGTGTCTTTTATAGTACCATTGTTACTTGATATCTGTTTGAGGTGTTGCTGTTGTATTACATTCTCCATGGTGGTCAGATGAGAATGAAGCCACCATACAATTATTATCAAATAAGTAAATAGACCTCCCCAACATATGGAATGTGTTGCTTGTTGTGATATACAATATGAATTACATACCAAGCCATTCTGGCCTTAAAACGAAGCCACAATAATAAAGCCACAACTACTTACTTTCTTCAACTGTCTTATATCTAGTATTAGTCAGAGATTGAATACAACCTTTTTCCTTTTCATGAAACACAAAGAGACCAGTAAAAAGTTGTAACCCAATGTTTGTGGCCTCAGGTTTTACATTTTCACAGAATGCATTTGTGCTGGTGGACAGGGGCAGACTAGTTATTTGGCAATTCTGGCAAATGCCTGAAGGGCTGGTAAATTTTGTGGTTGGGTGAGCAGGTCGGAATTGACACACACAAAAATATTTGTTTTATATACAAATAAAAAAAATGAAAAAGGTGAATGGCTGGCGGCTTGTGGACCTGTTAAGATTTTGTATTTTGCATTTATTTTTGTGCAATTTCTTGGTTATACTAGACTTGCTTCGACTCTGTCATCCGTTAGACAGCCAAGATCATGCATAAAAAAAAACATAAAGGGTGCCTATAAAATAAAAATAGCACATTCTACACTGAACAAAAACATAAACGCAACTTGTAAACTGTTGATTTCATGTTTCATGAGATGAAATAAAATATCCCAGAAATGTTCCATATGCACAAAAAGCAGATTTCTCTTAAATTTTGTGCATACATACATTTGTTTACATCCCTGTTAGTGAGCATTTCTCCTTTGCCAAGATAATCTATCCACTGGACAGGTGTGGCATATCAAGAGCTGATTGAACAGCACAATCCTTACACAGGTGCACCTTGTGCTGTGGACAATAAAAGGCCACTCTAAAATGTGCAGTTGTATCACACAACACAATGCCACAGATGTCACGGAGCATGCAATTGGCATGCTGACTGCAGGAATGTCCACCAGAGCTTTTGCCAGAGAATTGAATGTTAATTTCTCTACCATAAGCTGCCTCCAATGTCATTTTAGCGAATTTGGCAGTACGTCCAACCAGCCTCACAACCGCAGACCATGTGAATGGCATCATGTGGGCGAGTGGTTTGCTTATGTGTCACAGTTGTGAACAGAATGCCCCATGGTGGCTGTGGGGTTATGGTATGGACAGGGATAAGCTACAGAAAACGAACACAATTGCATTTTATCGATGGCAATTAGAATGCAAAGAGATACCGTGAAGAGATCCTGAGGCCCATTGTCGTGCCATTCATCCGCTGCCATCACCTAATTTTTCAGCATGATAATGCATGGCCCTATGTCGCAAGGATCTGTGCACAATTCATGAAAGCTGAAAATGTCCCAGTTCTTCCATGGCCTGCATACTCACCAGACATATCACCCATTGAGGGTGTTTGGGATGCTTTGGATCGACGTGTGCGACAGCGTGTTCCAGTTCCCGCCAATATCCAGCAACTTCACACAGCCATTGAAGAGGAGTGGAACAACATTCCACAGGCTACAATCAACAGCCTGATCAACACTATGTGGAAGAGATGTGCCGTGCTGCATGAGGCAAATGGTGGTCACACCAGATACTGACTGGTTTTCTGATCCACGCCTATACCTTTTTTTTTAAGGTATCTGTGACCAACAGATGCATATCTGTATTCCCAGTCATGTAAAATCCATAGACTACGGCCTAATTCATTTATTTCAATGGACTGACTTCCTCATATGAACATTTTTGCATTTATAATTTTGTTCAGTACACATTGTCACCTCACTCAAAAGTATGTGGACACTGGCTCGTCGAACATCTTATTCCAAAATCATGGGCATTAATACCTCTTACTGGAAGGCTTTCCACTAGATGTTGGAACATTGCTGTGAGGATTTGCTTACAATTTTAAGGGGTGTCCACATACTTGTGCATATATAGTGTATAACAGCTACTAATTTCCAATATAGCCTAAGTCGCTAGCTTGGCTTTTATAACGTCTGTTTTATAAGCCTTATAAGGCTTAAGCAGACAGGCAGGCAGAGAACAATAAGAAGCACAGAGTGACAGCAGAGAAGATGCAGAGACAGACAGCACAACAAGGAGGCAAACAAAATGGCTAGCGCAGAGGGACAGTTATTGTCACCAGTGGTGTTTTTACATATTGTGTTTCTCTTTTAAAAAGGTTGAGGAGGGCCTCCCAAGTGGCTCAGGCATTGCATTGCAGTGCTAGCTGTGCCACTAGAGATTCTGGGTTCGAGTCCAGGCTCTGTCGCAAGCCGGCCATGACCGGGAGACTCGTGGGGAAGTGCACAATTGGCCCAGCGTCGTCCAGGTTTGGCCAGCAGGTTCCCATCGTGCACTGGCGGGCCGGGCGCAGTGCACAGTGTTTCCTCCGACACATTGGTGTGGCTGGCTTCTGTGTCAAGAAGCAGTGTGGGTTGTGTTTTGGGGACACATGGCTCTCAACCTTCGCCTCTCCCGGGTCCGTACGGGAGTTGTAGTGATGAGACAAGACTGTAACTACCAATTGTATACTGTGAAATTGGAGGGTAAAAGTAAAAAATATATTTTTTTGTACAAAAAAAAGTTGAGGGGAAGTCAGTCACTGGTACTGTCAATTGTTGAATAACGCTGTACTGTACTGCCAATGTTATGGCTGTACTGCCTGTGTCCAGGTAGGGTGTGGGGATGGGATGTGTGTGTATGGCTGTGGATGAGTTGGCAGCGTGCACAGTGATGTGGGCTGGTGTGGATAAAATGCATGGGCTGGATTCTTGTCCCAGTCTGCCCCTTCCGGTACAATAATGTAATGTTTCGAAGCCAATATCATGGCACTCATAATTCAGTTTACTCCATTCCCTCTTTCTGACATGCTGCCCAAACCCCCGTGAATACGTTGACATTCATGAGAGTAGTGGGTGTGGCAGTATGTGGCTGTGGTAGTAGGTATGGCATGTAAGCTATCATGCATCTAAACCAACTTGATTGGGGAACATTCCCCTGAGCATCCTGGCAATGGCCATTCCTGGGGTTCCTAAGGTGTGCGGCTGTCTGTGTGTGGGTGTCGCTGTCACTCTCTCTGTCAATCAGCTAGCAGTAAATTAAAGGCAGAGAGCTTTGTCAAAAGCTTTAGAGTGGTTATCAAGATAATTATTGTCATTATAACAATAGTGATGATACCTTTCAGCAGACATAGTCCAATGACTATTTTGGTTGGTTTTTACAAGTTAAGTTATGCAACCTGGTCTCAGAACATTTCATATTATTCTGTACGTAAATCACCCTCCATTTGTGAAATGCTCAAGCATTCATCCCACCTCCTGCCTTATCTTGTGACACAGCAAAAGTCTAGCAAAAACTGTTTAGGTGTCAGTCTGAGCAGAGATGCATTAACTGTGTGCAACTGTGTTTCTGTGTGGATGTTTCACCCAAAGAGCTGGTAGAGGATGTGGTTTTTCTCTGCAAGCTACACCTCACAAACATTTTAATTATCAGATATATCACCACATACAGATATTATAATAATGTGAGGCAGTTTTGTAATTAGTAAATGCAATATTTCCAAAGCTACCCTTCAATAGAAATAGTTGAAATAGATTTCTCATTTGGCCCCTACAAAATGATAGGGGGAAATCATCCTTAAGGATTTTTCAATGTACATTTTATTGTTGTGCAACATCAAACCCTGTCAGATGAAATGTCTTATTTTAGAGGGAGTTTTGCTTATTAAATCACATTATAAACTGATAGTAAAGACAAACTGTACCACTTATTTTTTGTTGTTTTTACAGGTTATAGTGAGGACATTTTTCTTGATATGCCGCTGTAAATATACTTCAGAAATCATGGTGAGTCAAATCATTTATAACGTTCCCTGAAATTGTATAACCTTTCATGCTTCCCATTAAAGCGACAATCTGAGATTGGTACATCCATTTTTGTACTTAAATAAATGATATATTCCATTGATTCATGAAGAATATAACTTATAAAATCCTTGTGTGCTTAGGTCAACTGTCATAACCCATCAGAACCCAAAATAGAAGAACATTTTACTTCATTGTTAGTAAACAATATCATTGTAAACAAACCCTGTATAGTCTCAAAGTATATTTTAAACTATAATGTTTATATCATGGCTGGTCAGTCCTCGTAACCATAGCTCTATCTATGAATTTGAGAGTGATAACATTTATCCAGACCCATCCCTCAGGTTTTTACAAAAACAATGGCAGGTGACTTCTTTGTTAATGTTTGAAAAGCAGATTGCCCCTTTAAAGAGCTGGAGCCTTGAGGGAGTCAGCTTGTTTTTACGAGAACAATCTATCCTGGGGTGTATTCACAGTGTAAAAAAAAAATCAGGGCCTGAAACCATACAGATACTTTGTTTTACCAGATTCTTAGTCCACTTTGGATGAGTACTGCACACACGCTAATGTAACTGTTGCAAATGGTTGCTGCTTGATGATAGTGACTACAATTGTTATTTCATTTTATTTGACATCTTACTAGAATGGGGAAAGTCAGCAAAGACATTACTCCAAAAGCTTGGTCCTGGAGGATTCAGAAAGAGGAGGAGTCACAGGAATCACAGACCCGAGTGTCACTGATAAGATTGGCTTAAAAGAAGGCAAAATGTCAAATACTAGTTTATTTCTGATCAAAAACATTCATAATTATAACATACAAAGCATAATAGATCATTATTAGTGAAGCGTTTTTCTCTCTACTCTTTTAGACAATGAGATTGTTGCGGTCACCATCAATCTGAATCACCTCAGTAAAGAGGACAGGATGAAATTACTCAAGATCATGGAGCCTTACAATGACAACATGAGAGTTATGACAAATCAGGATCTGAAAGCCAGCGTCAGTCTCGGATCATTGGATGGTGGCCTCAAAGATCCTGGGGAAGTAAGTGTCAGAATCAAATGTACTTAATGATTTATGCCAGCAGTCATTGCACTATGCTGACATAATACTTCCAATATTATTTTTCAGTTTTGAAGAATTAGAGTGCCTTCAGAAAGTATTCAGACCCGTTGACTTTTGCCACATTTTGTTACGTCACAGCCTTACTACTCTAAAATTGATTAGACATTTTTTTCCTCTCATAGGTTTTTAGAATTGTTAGCTAATTTATGAAGAAAAATAGAAAAATGACATTTACACAAGTATTCAGACCCTTTACTCAGTACTTTGTTGAAGCCCCTTTGGCAGCAATTACAGCCTTGAGTCTTCTTGGGTATGACGCTACAAGCTTGGCACACCTGTATTTGGGGAGTTTCGCCCATTCCACTCTGCAGATCTTCTCAAGCTCGGCCAGGTTGCATGGAGAGCATCACCGCACAGCTATTTCCAGGTCTCTACAGAGATGCTTGATCAGGTTCAAGTCCGTGCTCTGCCTTGACCACTCAAGGACATTCAGAGACTTGTCCTGAAGCCACTGTCTTGGCTGTGTGCTTAGGGTCGTTGTCCTGTTGGAAGGTGAATCTTCGCCCCAGTCTGAGGTCTTGAGCACTCTGGAGCAGGTTTTCCCTGCCCTTGTCCCATGATTGCTCAGTTTGGCCGGGCGGCCAGCTCTAGGAAGAGTCTTGGTGGTTCCAAACCTCTACCACTTAAGAATGATGGAGGCCACTGTGTTCTTGGGGACCTTCAATGCTGCAGAAATTTGTTGATACCCTTCCCCAGATCTGTGCCTCGACACAATCCTGTCTCAGCACTCTACGGACAATTCGACCTCATGGCTTGGTTTTTGCTCTGACATGCATTGTCAACTGTGGGACCTTATATGGACAGGTGTGTGCCTTTCCAAATAATGTCCAATCAATTGAATTTACCACAGGTGGACTCCAATCAAGTTCTAGAAACATCTCAATGATGATCAATGGAAACAGGATGCATCTGAGCTCAATTTCGAGTCTCATAGCAAAGGGTCTGAATACTTATGTAAATAAGGTATTTCTGTTTTGTTTTGTTGCAAAAACCTGTTTTTGCTTTGTCATTATGGGGTATTGTGTGTAGATTGCTAAGGAATTTGTTTTATTTAATCCATTTTAGAATAAGGCTGTAACGTAACAAAATGTGGAAAAAGTCAAGGGTCTGAATACTTTCTGAAGGTAATAAAATAATGTATTGTGGATCAAAACCTTAATATTTGCCCACTGAGTACCACATAGCACTATGCTTTATTTACTATTTGATTGTCTACAGATGTTCAAGGATACCTACAGCAGAATGCAGCAATCAGTTGAGGCACCAACTATCGAGGTCGATCACCTCAGTGGACAATTAAATGCTGAAGGGGGGTTGAAGAGTGCAATCAATGGTCCCACTTTGAATGGGGAATTGCCCAATGTGACATTGGACACACCTGGAACTGATGGTGATGCGAAGTTCACAATGCCCACCATTGGAATATCTAGGCCTATAATGAAAGGAGCAGATCTCGATGGCACCCTCAGATGCCTTGAAGACAGTCTATTAATACTAAAGCTCCGCACTCCAGATGCCTCACTTGACTTGGAGAAACCAGAGGTTAAGACAAATGCATATAAGTACAAGGAGTCAAAATTAAAAATGCCTCACTTCAATCTACCACACATAAAAGCCAAAGCACCAAAGGGACACGTGAACATATCAGGAGATTTAGAAGGCCCTGGTCTCAGTGGAGAGCTGGAGACACCAGACCTGAAGATTTCAGCCCCTGATGTGGAAATTAAAGCCCCAAATATAGATTTGAATGATCCAAATGCTGACTTGAAAGCTCCAGATGTTGACATAGAGGCTCCTTCAGGCAAATTCAAATGGCTAACTCAAACAAAGCCCAAGTTTGGATTATCAGGAACAAAAGTGAAGGGACCTGACGTCGACATAGATGCTGGCCTGTCTGCAGTTGATGTGAATCTCTCCACTCTCAACATTGATGGAGAGATAAGTGAATCAGATGTAGATTTGAGTTCACCAAAAGCTGAGGTAGATCTGCAAGCTCCAGATATCAACATTGAGGCTCCCTCAAGTAAATTCAAATGGCCTCATTTAAAGAAACACAAATTTGGTCTTCATCGGCCAAAAGTCAAAGCTCCTGGTGTTAAGACAGACCTGGAGACACCACCCGTTGATCTTTCTGCCTCAAAGATTGAGGGTGAGATGAGCACCCCACATTTAGAATTGAATTTACCCAAAGCAGACCTGAGTGGCCCTGATGTTGACATTCATCCTCCCATTGGCAAATTTAAGTTCCCGACACTCAAAAAGCCTAAGTTCAGGCTCTCTGGACCAAAGATTAAAGCTGATGCAGATCTGAAGGTACCTGACCTCAGTCTCTCTGTCCCTGATGTTGATGCATGTCTTGACATGCCTGATTTGGGAACCAATTTGTCAAAAGCAGATATCAAAGGCCCTGAAGTAGACTTTAACGCACCAGAAGTGAACATTGAGCCCCCTTCAGGGAAATTCAAATGGATTACTCTAAAAAAGCCCAAATTTGGACACTCTGGACCCAAGGTTAAGGGACTCCAAGTCGACATAGACGCCGACCTGTCTGTACCTGACTTGAATCACTCCACTCCAAACATTGATGGAGAAATAAGCGCACCAGATGTATATCTTAATTTACACAAAGCTGACCTTGATGCCCCAGATGTTGACACTGATGCTCCCTCTGGAAAATTCCAGTTGTTCAACCTAAAGAAGCCTCAATTTGGACTCCATGGTCCAAAGGTGAAGGAGACAGAAATGGTTATGGATGCTAATCTGACTGTACCTGACATGAGTCTCTCTACCCCTAATATTTACAGGGATATAAGTGCACCAGATGTAGATGTCAATTTACCCACAGCTGACTTGAAAGGTCCAGATGTAGATCTTCAGGCACCAGAGGTCAACATTGAGGCACCCTCTGGAAAACATAGATTTCCAACTTTTAAAATGCCCAAAGTTAACTGGTCTGGACATAAGGTGAAGGGACCAGACCTTGATGTTGATCTGAAGACACCAGATTTGGACCTATCAGCAATTGAAGGTGACATCGCTGTTCCAGATCTCAATGTCAGTTTGCCTGAAGCTGACCTCAAAGGACCAGGTGTAGATCTTGATGCTCCCTCTGGAAAATTCAAGTTGCCGAAAATAAAATGGCCAAACATAATTAAAGTAAAAGGACCGGAACTTGATGTAGATGCTGATTTTAACACCCCAGAATTAGATGTTGATTTACCCGAAGCATATCTGAAAGGGACTGAAATTGATTTGAAAACAGCAGACCTCAACCTCTTAGCACCAGCAATTGAGGGAGACATCACTGTTCCAGATCTCAATGTGAGTTTGCCTGAAATTGACCTCAAAGGACAGGTTGTGAATATTCAAGTCTCAGATGTTGACCTTGATCCCTCTGGAAAATTAAAGTTCCCTAAAATCAAACTGCCAAATTTGGGTTTAACAGGGCCAAGAGTTAAAGAATCAAACCTGGATGCTAATCTAAAGGCCCCAGAGTTGGACGTCTCGGTTCCTGATCTGGATGTCAATTTGCCAACAGCTCATCTCCAAGCTCCTGTAGTAGAGCTGAAAACACCAGACCTGGACCTTTCTGCCCCTCAAATTGAGGGAGCCATTGCTGCTCCAGATTTGAGTATCAGTTTCCCTGAAGCTGACATCAAAGGTCCAGAGGTAGATCTTCAAGCCCTAGATGTTGACCGTAATGCTCCCTCTGGAAAATTCAATTTTACTAAAATCAAACTGCCAAATGTTGGTTTAACAGGGCCAAGAGTTAAAGGACCAAACCTGGATGTTAATCTAAAGGCCCCAGAGTTGGATGCCTCTGTTCCCGATGTGTATGTCGATTTGTCAACAGCTGACCTCCAAGCCTGTGTTGTAGAGCTGAAAACACTTGATCTTTCCGCCCACAAAATTGAGGGAGCCATCGCTGCTCCCTGTCTTGATATTCATTTGTCTGAAGTAGACCTTAAAGCCCCTGATCTCAACATTGAGGTTCCAATAATTGAGCTTAAGACACAAGATTCAGGCATATCAGTTCCAAAGGTCGATGTGAATTTACCAAAAGCAGATATTCAAGGGTCTGATCTAGACCTGAATGCACCTGGCCTTAACTGCTCAGCTCCAAAAATTGAGGGAGACATTGCTGCTCCAGGTATCAATGTCAGTTTGCCTGAAGCTGCCCGAAAAGCCACCGATGACCAGCTGCAAATATCAGAGCTGAACCTTTCTACCCTAAAGGTTGAAGGCGATATCTCTGCTCCAGATTTAGATATCAGTTTGCCCAAAATGCACCTTGAAGGACTAGATGTAGATCGTCAAGCCCCAAATGTTTACCTTAATGTTGATGCTGATCCAACGACACCAGATTTAGACATCGCAGCTCTTGAGGTTGATGTGCATTTACCAAAAGTAGACCTTAAAGTTCATGATCTAGACCTGAAAACACCAGAGCTCAATCTTTCAGCCTCCAAACTTGAGGGTGAAGTGAATGTACCAGAGATGGATATCAACGTACCCAAAGCTGACCTCAAAGGATCTGAAGTAGATCTAAAAGCTCCAGATATAGATAAGGATGCCACTTCAGGCAAATTCAAATTCTCTTATTTTAGGCACCCCTCATTTGTTCTTTCAAATCATAAACTGGAGGAACCCAACTTTGACGTTGATACACCTGACATAAATATTCTAGTTCCCACACTTGAGACTGGGCGTGTAGCCCCAAAGGTAGATGTACCTCAAGCAGACCAAAATCTATCTGCTCCTAATGTTGAAAGTGATATCAGTGCTCCAGATGTAAATCTAAGTTTACCAAAAGCTGACCTCTCCGGCCCGGAGGTGGAATTGAATGCTCCTGGTCTTAATCTATCTACTCCAGAGATTGGAGTAAGTGTCCCAGACATTGATCTGAGTGTGCAGGGAGACATTAAAAGCCCCGGGGTTGAGCTGAAAGTTCCAGATGTTGACATTGAGGCTCCCTCTGGAAAACTGCCTTATTTTAAGATGCCAAAGTTTGGTCTCTCAAGACCTAGAATAAAGGTACCAGAACTTGATGCCAGTGCAGATGTGAATGCGCCTGATGTGGAAGTTTCTGTCCCCAAAGTTGAGGGAGAGATTAGTACACCTGAACTGAGTCTCTCTGCTCCTGACGTCAATTTACCTGACATCAACATAGATGACACTCACAAAAGTAAGTTAAAATGGCAATTAAAGTGGCCAAGGTTTAGATTCTCTGTCTCAAAAGGTAAAGAGTCTGACATGGACAATGAGGAAGAGCAGAGTATGGATGAAACAGAGAGTGGTCAGGTAGAAGTACCAATGTTTACCTTTCACAGACTTCCAAAGAACAACAAGATTGAGAGTGCGCTCAAAGATGCTGCGGAGGCCCTTTTTGAGGCCATTGACACACCAAAGCTTGAAGGAAGCCTTGATACAGCTAGTATAGAGGTCAGTTTGTCTAAAGTGAATGTATCTTTGACTGAAGGAGGGAAAGAGACATCACCTTCAGGACCTATTAACATCATGGAGCGGTTGAAGTTGTTCAAAGCAAAAATCACCTCAGATGCACTAGACTCATCGGATGAAAACAACAGGATATCAATAAGCCTCTCCAATATGCTTGGTCTGAATATCACAGATCCCGATGCAGATTAATCCTGGTTTCCAGCCATGTAAACCTTACACTTGGGATAAACCAACATGAATGCAACTTTTTTGTAAATAAGCACCATTCCATTTGTGCATGGGTTGACTCCATGTTGAGGATGTGATTTGTTTCTATGTAGAAAACATAAACATTTCATTATTTTTTATGTAGATTTGTCTCAGATATCTCTTTGTATTCATCCATATGCTACATCTATATTTAAACAGTTGACATCAAAATGAAGGAAAATGTGCTCATTAGCTCTTTATGTACTCAAACTTATTTAAATTATGGTACCATTTCCCAACTTCTGTTCACTTGGAAGTATACTCATTTTTACAAATGCATCAATATTGTATCTGTCACAATTCAGACCTATTTCACCCACAAAGGGGACACAATCTGTATGGAAGATGTCATCTTTACATTTTAAGCAAAAACAATAGTTGAAAAGTGAAATGTAATTAAACTTTTCATGAGATATTTTTTCCAATAAACTATTATATTAAATTAATACATCCATTATGTTTCTTTGTCATTTATTGATGATAGACTACTAATTTATAATTGACTACAACCATATGATACTGTATAATTAAATGACAGGCTTGAATTCCTCTGATTGGATATTCATCACTGAAATCTAGATAAATAAACATTTACCAAGTTATATAATCATATACACAGAAAGCTCAAACTCTCATGGGTAACTTCCAACAGAAATCCTTTTTTTTTTCAGCGCTGTATTTTTCAATGATGACTTTTGAAACGTGTTGATGAAGAAAAGTTCATAAGATTATCAAGAAGCTGGAAAACATCTAGCTTTTATTTGCTTCAAGTGGGGGTGGGGGGGAATTGTAACCACAAAAAAATATAAAACGTAAGGGAAAATGGCTAATTAGGATTCAGACCGGAGTGAGATATCTCATTTGACAACATGACCTCAGCTTCATCAAACTATCCCAAAATAATCAAGACTCATTAACTATTAATACAAACGATACAATATTTGGAGATGTTTCATGTTTTTATGAGACTATAAAGACCAATACGCAACACTATCTCCGTTGCCATATTATATATACTACATTGATTATTATTGTCTGTCATTACTATGGTGACTGTTCTAATAAGTAAAGATGTACTAACAGTTCACCATTTAAATCTTCTCTCTTTTCCACTTCTTAATGTGCCATGTTGGTTAGCACAGTTCCACTTAAGATTGACCTAGAACCATGATTTCCAATCTCCAATGTAAAGCCCAAAAGGTAGGCTACCATTATGTCAGATCGTGAAATACGTGTTAAAAAATTTTTTTACGTGGTAAAATTATTAGATCGGTCCAAAAAAAATGGTGTTCATTTTTAACAAACTGCAAAAATGAATGTGGACCAGAATGTACACGTTATATTTGCATAGTAGCAGTATGCAAATCAGGGAGCCAAATGAACGTCTCTTTCAACGATGCGATTTGTTTCCTGAAGTTCACCAAAAAGGATCTGTTCATAAAGAGCCGTTTGTTCGCGAACAACCCATCACTATTGGACACACAGCAATTCTGAGGTTGCGGGACCTTTGAAAAAGAAAATAATGACCTGGTTGAGATGTTCAGAACTACAGTATTGGTAAAGAGTACACAATGGAAATCAGTCCTATTAAGTCCTCAACTCCGCAGGAGTCATAAAATGTGATCCACCGGTCTTTTGCACACCAACTCAACCAAAATCCTGGAACCACTGGATGTTAAATAAATGGGCTTCTGTTAAAGAAAAAATGGTCCAAGTCCCTGTTGCTAATTCAATAAAGTGTATAGCAAAATGTAAAAAGTAAAAAGTAATATGCATAATTTCTGAGGGATTTTCAGGGGTTGGGGCAAGTTGTTAATGAGCATTTTGCCAGCGTGAGGGCCAGTCGTTATCCATCCAGCGTTGCAGAAGCCGCAGCACATCAATGCGCTGGTAAACCCGGCAAAGTTCGGTGAGCTCAGTGACGGTCTTGTGGTTGTTGCGCAGCAGGAACTCTTGTGTGGGGCTGTGGCACATTGAGCCCTGGGTCCGGTGCTCCAGCAGAGTCAGCTCATCATAGCTCATACCCCAACGGCTCGCAAAGTTCTTCCAGTTCTTAACAGTGCAATGATTTGGGTCCAGTTTAAGACGCAGTAAGTCCAGCAAGTCCTTGTCATCCATCAGGTCACTGATCTTTGGAGGTGGAGCTGAGCAACAGCACTTCTCACAGGGGTTGTTCAAGAACTGCAGCTCCTTGGGGAAGTCTAGGGGGTAGGAATTGGGGCAAGGAAAATGGAATTACCAACAGCCTTGGAAATATATACACTGTACATGGAAATGATTAGACTACCATTTTAGGTACACGTATGTTAGTGTAATGCATCTATGTAGAACATGTGCTTGGAAATGTTGTTCGGAAATACAGTATACATCATGATAAAAACGCTAATTTAATTTACCTTGTAAGATGGAGCCTGTGCAGATGCACTCCACACCAACTTCTACTGGCTGTATGAGGTTGGGTAAAACAAAACATTACATTCAGTTGTTGTAATTCTAGAGTGGAATTAACTACAAATATGATTCAGAATACCTCACAATATTCTAATTGATACCATTAAAATAATCACAACCTTTTTAAACCAACTCACAACACCTTTCCTATGGAAAAAAAGTGATAATTCTCACCCATCAAAATGGTCTTGTGGTTTTGACACCAACAGCTAGTTTCCGTTACAAAGGCTCAAACATTACAGATAGCCAGGGTATGACATTTTCAGATGCTGGGTAAGAGGTTTGGAGTTATATTTAAAAAGCTACAGAGTACAGGGGCAGCCTGTCAAGACTAGTCACCACATTTTCACATTAATATCATAAACAAAGAAACAATACACTTTAGCTCAGTGCAAGTGACCCCATTACACACCTGTCTTATTCTGCCTGAGGGAGGTGTGAGGTAGCCAGGTGGCATGGACCTCAGCTGCAGTGTCACTGCATCTGGAAAGGTCAGATGGAAGGTGTAAGTGAATGCTGTACTTTCTCAGAGTGCACAGAAAGGCACATCAGTTGTGTGAACAGATGTACTGAGCTTAGAGCACCCACCTTGAGGTTCTGTGACTTGGACTGGATAGTTGGACTTCAAGGACTAAGAGACACAAAACACACATGTTCAGCTTTGCTGGGAAGTGGCACACTGATGGATTGTGATCTTAATACTATATATCAATGCAGATATTTATGCTGATATACATCTTTTAAGACCGAGAGGTAGCAATGAAAACGTCTGTAAATTGTGTGAGAAAATTATACTCTTGTGTTGGATAGCGAAAAGTGGCTTGTTGCAACTTGCTTCTATATCAGTCCCTGGGCATAAGAAATTCCAGCATAATGTACTCAACTATGCTTCAATTACTTTACATGGCTATTTTCTCCTCAATCTAAACAGGCCGAAGAGTTAGCTCAAAAGAATATAACAAAATTTTTGCTAACAAAAACAATGTATCTATTCAATTAAAGGGATAATCCACTCCAAACCTCTAATTCCAATTATTAACAGTGTTAAAGAGTGTTAAATAACACTAATATGTGAAAACAATATTTTTTTGTGAACAAATGTTTCATTTTGTCATTATAACAAGCTTGGTAGCAACATGAAAATAATTGTGGAAAAATGTTGCTGTTCAAGTTGACTACAAAACCCACCATGTAATGCTCTCTCTGGGCTGGCTGACAAGTTAGCTAGGTAGCTAGCTAGCAAATATAGCTACACACAATAATACCAAAGTCCATATCAGCATGTGAAGTAGCTAGCTAGCTGTAAAAATCACCTAAACAAACTGCACTGTCAATTTAGGAGTGTATCTCAGTATATACTCTGTATATATCTTGAGTGTATCTCAATATATACTCTGTCATGACGATATAAAACGGATGAATGTGTTCTATTGGCCGATCTGAAGGGCAGGTAATTGTTTTAAAAGCGTTATGAAATGTGATAGGTGATAGATAACACACTATCTCCAGTGACGAGAAACTGGTAGCTATGATGAGTTTCTACATGATTTTCAGATTTCCCAGACGGACCATTTAGAAGTTAAATCATTGGGTATAGTTCTATTTTAACCCCTGATAGAACATAGGCTTTCACCAAATTGACAGGTGTTTCATGATTTTTTATTTCTGGGGGTGGATTATCCCTTTAAATTCAGATAGTACATTTGTTTACACTAGTTTGTTTCTGATGATATTAGGAGGGTCGTACCATTTCTGCCATGAAGCTACTAGTATCTGTGTCCTCCACTGGTTCAGAGATTATTCTATCTGTCGAGACAAGACAGGTGTAACAGGGAGATTACATGAAGAGAACAATGCACAAAGGACAATATTGCAGATTTTATAGAAAATGATGGCCGATGGAAATGGAATGCAGTTTTTCAACAAAGCAAATATCAGCATGAAGAGGACACATTAAATCTGAACTTATTGAGTGTCATGGGTCCTGATAGTTGCAGACGTACAAAGCCCTCTTTTCAGCTCTAAAACATACCTCTACAAGGCTATGCAGGCCTCTATCAGTCTGCGTCACTGTGAGGCTATTGTATGAGACCTCAGAGTTCCAAATAAAGAGCTACTCTGACCTTTCTTAGGTTACACTCCATGAAGCTGACACTCACTTCAGCTTAAATGGGAACCTTGGATTTATAAACACATTCAAGTTAACCAAAGACCATTTCACATGGGTTATATTAATGAAGTTGTTGACACAGTTGAAACTACAGTGTAAGTCAGACATAGATCTCAAAACGACAATACGTGGGTGGATTCACTTCCTCAAACAAGAGAAAAAAATAGCAGCGTTTCTCACATTGGTGGCATGAGTAAACACACACACACACACACTTTACTATAATGGAGTTGTAAGGTGTCTCACACCAGGGGCCTGGGTCATTGATTGAACATATCACCAACAAGAAGGGAAATATTGTCAAGACGTCACTTCTTTTGTGGGGATGCAAACTGTGTCAGAGTTTTACATTGCAGTCATACCAGACTAAAATAAATACTAAAACACCCTCACCAGCTTTGATTAGCCAGCAGCATACCACCCTGCATACCACTGCTGGCTTGCTTCTGAAGCTAAGCAGTGCTGGTCCTGGTCCGTCCCTGGATGGAAGACCAGATGCTGCTGGAAGTGGTGTTGGAGGGCCAGTAGGAGGCACTCTTTCCTCTGGTCTAAAAAATATCCCAATGCCCCAGGGCAGTGATTTGGGACACTGCCCTGTGTAGGGTGCTGTCTTTCGACTGGGACGTTAAACGGGTGTCCTGACTCTCTGCGGTCATTAAAGATCCCATGACACTTGTCGTAAGAGTAGGGGTGTTAACCCCGGTGTCCTGGCTTAATTCCCAATCTGGCCATCAAACCATCACAGTCACCTAATAATCCCCAGTTTACAATTGGCTCATTCATCCCCCTCCTCTCCCCTGTAACTATTCCCAAGGTCGTTGCTGCAAATGAGAACGTGTTCTCAGTCAACTTACCTGGTAAAATAATGGATAAATAAATTGAACAATATTATTTTAAACATATCACAGTCCAGAAACTGTGATAATTTCTGTGGAGGGTACAAACAAAATATTGCAGTATTTTCTGCATATTGACATATTGCAGTATTTTCTCAATTGTTTTTGTTGTTACATAGATGATGATGACAGTGAGACAAGAGAGGAGAGGACATTCCAGTTAACTCACCATATGCCATACTCTCAGTAAGATCAATAACAGCAGAGCAGTGATGATCACTGTAATAACCGTGCAATTGCTGATGGACACAAAAATAGAATCTCATTCTAGGTCTGTGGTTGCATAGATGTGTACAGATGCTTTGGTAATGCATACTCAATCTCATTCTACCTTGCTCTTTATTAGTGCAATGCTGAGACACATCAGCCCCATGTCCCCTACTCATCAACTGTAAGCAGAAACCCATCTCAGCTCAGCATTGTTTCTGCTCCACAGGGAATGCACAGACATGTACCTACTCGCTCTGCAAGAAGTTCAATAGATGAAATATAAACCACATCATAATAGATCCCTCCAGGCCATGATTCCATAGAGATTAACCTAGATTTTCTCCTTTTTGACCACCCATGCCTTTGCTACTAAGATAAGTCGAGTTTCTAAAAGTTTAATCAGACCGTGCAATGTTGCATTTGCTCTGCAGCGACCAAGGCATGCTTTTTTCCACACATGGCTTGAGATGAATGGCGCGCTAATACCTAACTCAATCCATGCAGTTTCTATACCTAAAGCAGAGATGGACAAATGCTTTGAAAGTTGCCTTGTCTATGTACGGTGAATGATTGAGGGTTGTGTGTGTGTATGTGTGTGTGTGTGTGTTGTAAAACTCAAGTTCCAGCAGGACAAATAAGTTCTGTGATTTTGTTGTGTGAGAGAAGGCTTACTTTGCTGGCCTAAAGCCCTCAGCTTCTGCACAGGCCTTGGCTGCTATATGAAGATTGACAACGCAATAGTAATAAAGAATAAAGAGCTTGTTCTTCAAGGCTTGCTGATGAGGACAATGTTTCAGCATTAAAAAAAGCACAGACATTTTTATGAAAGAATCAGAGCATTGTGCAAAATTGGGGTATTATTGTTCTGCTCATTCAACTGAGCAGGCATCCTCAAGACCCAACAGGTATCTGTCCAAACAGATCACTGAGTAAATGTCATTTATATGTATGAGCTCAAGGGGACAGCTCACATTTTCATACATTTTCCACAGCGCGCGGGAAGTAGGGGTGCTGAGGGTGCTGCAGTTCATTCGTGGAATTTATTTCCTTCTTAATGCATTTGAGCCTATCAGTTGTGTTGTGACAAGGTAGGGGTGGTATACAGAAGATAGCCCTATTTGGTAAAATACCAAGTTCATATTATGGCAAGAACAGTTCAAATAAGCAAAGAAAAATGACAGTCCATCATTACTTCAAGACATGAAGGTCAGTCAACCCAGCAAAAGTCAAGAACGTTGAAAGTTTCTTCAAGTGCATTTGCAAAAACCCTCAAGCGCTATGATGAAACTAGGACTGCCACAGGAAAACAAAGACCCATAGTTACCTCTGTTGCAGAGGATAAGATCATTAGAGTAACCAGTCTCAGAAATTGCAGCCCAAATAAATGCTTCACAGAGTTCAAGTAACAGACACATCTCAACATCAACTGTTCAGAGAAGACTGCGTGAACCAGGCCTTCATGGTCAAATTGCTGCAAAGAAACCACTACTTAAAGACAGCAATAAGAAGAAGAGATTTGCTTGGGCCAAGAAACACGAGCAATGGACTTTAGACCGGTGGAAATCTGTCTTTTGGTCTGATGAGTCCAAATTTGAGATTTTAGCTTCCAACCGCCCTGTCTTTGTGAGACGCAGAGTAGGTGAACGGTTGATCTCCGCATGTCTGGTTCCCACCGTGAAGCATGGACACTGTCATGATTTCTTTAGAATTCAAGGCACACTTAACCAGCATGGCTACTACAGCATTCTGCAGTGATACGCCATCCCATCTGGTTTGGGCTTAGTGGAACTATCATTTGTTTTTCAACAGGAAAATTATCCAACACACCTCCAGGCTGTGTAAGGGCTATTCGACCAAGAAGGAGAGTGATTGAGTGCTGCATTAGATGACCCGGCCTCCTCAATCCCCCGACCTCAACCTAACTGAGATGGTTTGGGATGAGTTGGACCGCAGAGTGAAGGAAAAGCAGCCAACAAGTGCTCAGCATATGTGGTAACTCCTTCAAGACTGTTGGAAAAGCATTCCAGGTGAAGCTGTTTGAGAGAATGTCAAGAGTGTGCAAAGCTGTCATCAAGGCAAAGGGAGGCTACATTGAAGAATCTCAAATGTAAAATATATTTTGATTTGTTTAACACTTTTTTGGTTACCTCATGATTCCATATGTGTTATTTCATAGTTTTGATGTCAACACTATTATTCTACAATGTATATAAAAAAAGTTAAAATAAAGAAAAACCCTTGAATGAGTAGATGGATCCAAACTTTTGACTGGTATTGTATATATTATTATTGTTTCAATGTTTTTCCACAAAAGTAGTGCACTGGGCCTTTACTAGTATTAGTGGATCGATATAAAAAGTCTGTAGGGCTGGCAACATTTTTTTTCAGCATCTCTGCTTTGGCAGAAAATGTTGTTGTACAATTAAGAACAGTATCTTTCAGGATTCAATAGTTAGAATTACAAGAGTTGTTGCCCTGTCCCTTTCTCTGTTATTCTGGATTCCATTAGAATGACAAAGAACAAAACCCTGTCCTCAAACAGTTACATCAAA
This sequence comes from Oncorhynchus mykiss, assembly GCF_013265735.2. NCBI lineage: Eukaryota > Metazoa > Chordata > Actinopteri > Salmoniformes > Salmonidae > Oncorhynchus > Oncorhynchus mykiss. Next base: position 20,148,594 of record NC_048587.1, on the reverse strand, counting down.
AGGTGCAAAGTTATGGGCAAAGACACAAAACATCCAAATCAAAGTAAATATTTTCTTGATCATATATATATATATATTTTTTATAACATGGAAAATAACCACTTTTGTTCAGTATTAATTTACCATCCTTACAAACCACTTAATGTAAATGTACAGTACTATATTGTATAAAGGCTGGTCATCTAGGTTTGTACCTGTAGACTTTCCATCACCATGAAGAAAAACAATGGACAATAAAGTTATTGAGTACATTGAGACATCAAGTGGTTTGCGATTATGTGATGTGGCTCAGTTGGTGGAGCATGGCACTTGTGATGCTAGGGTTGTCGGTTTGATTCCCATAGATGACCAGTATGAGGGGTATTTTTATGTTTGGGGAAATCCCACTTTTGAGAAGAGCACATTGAAATGGAATCAATGGAATGCAAATTATCTTAATTAAATTATATCAATGTGAAATGAATTATAAAACATTTTTTTAAACGAATTATTTAAAAAGTTCAGATAACCAACATTTAAAAAACAAAAGGACTTTTACATTTCAATATTACAGTGGGTCTATTTATTTGTAAATTAGAAGGTTGCTCAAAAAGAACCACAAGCAAAAAGGTAGCATCATAAACGACATAGCCTATCTATACCATTTAACGTTTGAAATAACAGTGCAGACTTACCGAATGGCTCCTTAAACGCCTTCAAGCTAGTCATCTTCACACAAATAGATGTGAACATAAGAGAAAAGTCCGTTGCACATAAGAGTAAAATGACAACGGATGATAACGAAATTGAGTCGAATAGTGCAACCGCGTTCCCGAGAATGCGCTGAGGGGGCGGGAGGTGTAGTTGGTAAAATGACGCTCAATGGGAGAAAAACAAGTTCTGACCACAATGCTATTGGTGCTTTCAAGACAACTGGGAACTCGGAACAAAACGTTTTGAATGGTCATCAAACTCGGAATTCCAAATCGGAAACTCAGGCATCTTTCTAGAGCCCTGCCTTTCCGACCTGAAGATCACCAACGTCATAACCTGATCTCGGTGATTTCCCAGTATTGAAAGCACCATAAAACTTCTCCCCCGACCACAAGTGTCACGTAACTTCCCATACACATAAATGGTAGACATGGAGGCTGACAGACCCCTTCTACAGATTTACCATTCACTTTCCGCCATGTCTGATGACCCGAAAATGGGGACTTTTCTTAGTCTATACTATAGGATGCTATTTTACGCTATATAGCCAAGGAAACAGACCGATGCTATGTCCCATAACACTGGTGTAGAAAATTGTCTAAAAACAGTTATAAGGCTATGCAGTGGCTCCAGTTAACCAGTGGTCCAAATTAAAGCATAGGCCTACTTTTTTTGTTAATGCAGCCACACTTTTTGGGCTGCATTTACACAGGCAGCCAAATTCTCCACTGATTGAACAGTAGGAAACATCCCAGAATGAAATATGGCGGCCACTCCAATTAATATGAAATGTTACGTTTTGTATGGTATGTAGGCTATTAATTTGTGGATGTCCATCATCCATTTTGTATATGTTACAAATTACAAGTCATATATTTTACAATTGCAATTCGTACAATATGTTACGAATAGCAATCCATACAATATGTTATACATTTCAAAACGTATGATATGTTTCGAATTCCAATTGTGTGGCAAAAGTGGCTAATGTTAGTTAGGGTAGGGCATATGGTTAAGGTTAGGTTTAGGAGTTAGGTTAAAGGGGAAGGGTTAGCTAACATGCTAAGTATTTGCAAAGTTGCTAAATAGCTAAAATGTTACAGTTGTCCATGATGACATTTGAACACGCAACCTTTGGTTAGCTCGACATTCACGTTGTTGTATAAAACAGATGATTAAGTCATCTTCTGTCTTGTGTAACCATACTTAACGTAATATAACATTAAGTTGAGTGTCCCGAATATACATTTACTATGTTATGTCTACTCTATGAGACCAGGCTGCATCTATAATATAACAGTTAACTTATACTGCATAATATATTATCCCTTTAGAGAGTCCTTTGAAAATTCAAATGTAAAGTTGCTGCCATCTGCTGAACTGTATGGGTATGTCCTGCACAATGTGGACAAAACACAGCTTCTCTTAGAAATTCAATACAACACATACTTTTATGCCTAGGCATTTATTAAGATTTAAGAGTGTTCTGTTGGGGAGTAACTGATTACATGTAAGCACGTGCATGTAATCTGATTACTAAAAACTGTAATCAGGTACGTTACCAGCTGTAATATTGTCATCAGATTACAGATACTTTTGAAAAACTAGTTAATTACTTATTTGATTACTTTTAAAATCAGAAAGGTTTGCGAAAAAATACATGATGACACCTTTCTGTTTTCTCAATCACATTCAATTCAGCATTGAAAAAAGGTGCAAGTGTACTCCACCTGAGCGAGTCTGACCACAAGGCATACCACTATAAATGACACACCAAATGTGCTTGATGGATCCTTCTCGTCTTCTTCTAATGCCATTCAAGGGGAATGTAATCCAATAAAATGAATCAGATTACATCACTGAGTTTGAGTAATCCAAAGGTTACGTTACTGATTGCAATTTGACAGGTAACTGTAAATTATTACATTTAGAAAGTAACTTATCAAATTAACGTGGATTGTTTTTAATAATGGCAATAAAAATAAACTAAAAAAGGCATAGAAACCGTAAATTATTTGATAACAGAAAATACATGTATTTCAATGACAGAGTTAAAAATACATTTTTGACTGACCAGTGTTGATAGTTTCAAATACATGCAATTTAAAATTCACGAAATTTCGATTTAAAATATTTTAGACAACTGCGCAACCTTGTGGGAATCTTACTTGAGTCAGAAAATGATATTCGTATGATAGGTAAAATGTTCAAAACCTTGCAGTGAGCATATTCAATTGACAATCTCTTAGAAAAAATAAACTATTCGAACCAAGACCTGAAAAGAACTGACGTTGGCACAAAATGGAGGGAAAGTTGGAGCATAGCGAACGAAATTACGGTTAACGAATTTGTAAATTGAATCCAGTATAAAGATAATGTATAGAATGTACTATACAAGAGACAAAAATCACACATTTTACATCATAACGGCAGAGTTATGTCCAGGTCCTGCCGCAGAACAAATCAGTTGGACCGGCGTTTGATTTCCATAGGCAGGAAATACCTCACATTTTTTCATGGGTGTAATGGTAAATACCAGACAGCTCATCATCCTCAATGAAGTGAAGTATTTTTAATGAATTAATTTAGACCAGAGTAATTATATAATTGTGACATAACATACACTTACTTTAGGGGAAGCCAGCACCCGAACAGTGCACTGTGCAATCACCAGCTTTCCTTTCCAATTTGCAAGATGCTGAAACCAGAGATCTGTATACAGTTATTTCATTTTTTAAAAATGTATCCTTTATTTTACCAGGTAGTTAAAAACAAGTTCTCATTTGCAACTGCGACCTGGCCAAGATAAAGCGTAGCAATTCGACACATACAACAACACAAGAGTTACACATGGAATAAACAAAACGAACAGTCAATAATACAGTAGAACAAAATAAAATAAAATGTCTATATACAGTGAGTACAAATGAAGTAAGTTAAGGAAATAGGCCATGGTGGCGAAGTAATTACAATATAGCAATTAAACACTGGAATGGTAGATCGGCAGAAGATGAATGTGCAGGTAGAGATACTGAGGTGTAAAGGAGCAAAATAAATAAATGCCAGTATGGGGATGAGGTAGGTAGATAGATGGGCTGTTTACAGATGGGCTATGTACAGGTGCAGGGATCTGTAAGCTGCTCTGACAGCTGGTGCTTAAAGCTAGTGAGGGAGATGTGAGTCTCCAGTTTCAGAGATTTTTGCAATTCGTTCCAGTCATGGGCAGCAGAGAACTGGAAGGAAAGACGACCAAACGAGGAATTGGCTTTGGGGGTGACCAGTGAGATATACCTGCTGGATCGCGTGCTACGAGTGGGTGCTGCTATGGTGACCAGTGAGCTGAGATAAGGCGGGGCTTTACCTAGCAGAGACCTGTAGCCAGTGGATTTGGCGACGAGTATGAAGCGAGGGCCAACCAACGAGAGCGTACAGGTCGCAATGGTGGGTAGTGTATGGGGCTTTGGTGACAAAACGGATGGCACTGTTTGTTGAGTAGAGTGTTGGAGGCTATTTTATAGATGACATCACCGAAGTCGAGGATGGTCAGTTTTACGAGGGTATGTTTGGCAGCATGAGTGAAGGATGCTTTGTTGTGATAAAGGAAGCCGATTCTAGATTTAATTTTGGATTGGAGATGCTTAACGTGAGTCTGGAAGGAGAGTTTACAGTCTAACCAGACACCCAGGTATTTGTAGTTGTCCACGTATTCTAAGTCAGAGCCGTCCAGAGTAGTGATGCTGGACGGGCGGGCAGGTGGGGGCAGTGATCGATTGAATAGCATGCATTTAGTTTTACTTGCGTTTAAGAGCAGTTGGAGGCCACGGAAGTAGAGTTGTATGGCATTGAAGCTCGTCTGGAGGTTAGTTAACACAGTGTCCAAGGAGGGGCCATAAGTATACAGAATGGTGTCGTCTGCGTAGAGGTGGATCAGAGAATCACCAGCAGCAAGAGCAACATCATTGATGTATACAGAAAAGAGAGTCGGCCCGAGAATTGAACCCTGTGGCACACCGAAAGAGACTGTCAGAGGTCCGGACAACAGTCCCTCTGATTTCACACACTGAACTCTATCAGAAAAGTAGTTGGTAAACCAGGCGAGGCAATCATTTGAGAAACCAAGGCTGTCGAGTCTGCCAATAAGAATGTTGTGATTGACAGTCGAAAGCCTTGGCCAGGTAGATGAATACGGCTGCACAGTAATTTTTCTTATCGATGGCGGTTATGATGTCGTTTAGAACCTTGAGCGTGGCTGAGGTGCACCCATGACCAGCTCTGAAACCAGATTGGATAGCGGAGAAGGTATGGTGAGATTCGAAATGGTCAGTAATCTGTTTGTTAACTTGGCTTTCGAAGACCTTAGAAAGACAGGGTAGGATAGATATAGGTCTGTAGCAGTTTGGGTCTAGAGTGTCACCCCCTTTGAAGAGGGGGATGACCGCGGCAGCTTTCCAATCTTTGGGAATCTCAGACGATATGAAAGAGAGGTTAAACAGGCTAGTAATAGGGGTTGCAACAATTTCGGCAGATAATTTTAGAAAGAGAGGGTCCAGATTGTCTAGCCCGGCTGATTTGTAGGGGTCCAGATTTTGCAGCTCTTTCAGAACAGGTCTGGAGTGAACCAAGGACTATATCTATTCCTAGTTCTACATTTTTTGAGAGGGGCATGCTTATTTAAGATGGTGAGGAAGGCAATTTTAAAGAATAGCCAAACATCATCTACTGACGGGATGAGGTCAATGTCATTCCAGGATAACCCAGCCAGGTCGATTAGAAAGGCCTGCTCGCAGAAATGTTTCAGGGAGCGTTTGACAGTGATGAGGGGTGGTCGTTTGGTCGCAGACCCATTACGGATGCAGGCAATGAGGCAGTGATCGCTGAGATCTTGATTGAAAACAGCAGAGGTGTATTTGGAGGGCGAGTTAGTTAGGATGACATCTATGAGGGTGCCCGTGTTTACTGATTTGGGGTTGTACCTTGTAGGTTCATTGATAATTTGTGTGAGATTGAAGGCATCAAGCTTAGTTTGTAGGATGGCCGGGGTGTTAAGCATGTCCCAGTTTAGGTCACCTAGTAGCATGAGCTCAGAAGATAGATGGGGGACAATCAATTCACATATGGTATCGAGGGCACAGCTGGGGGCAGAGGTCTATAGCAAGCGGCAACAGTGAGAGACTTGTTTCTGGAAAGGTGAATTTTTAGAAGTAGAAGCTCAAATTGTTTGGGTACAGACTTAGATAGCCTGCAGAGTTCTGTATTACTATCTTTGCAGTAGATTGCAACACCGGCCCCTTTGGCAGTTCTATCTTGGCGGAAAACATTATAGTTAGGAATGGAAATGTCAAGGTTTTTGGTGGTTTTCCTAAGCCAGGATTCAGACACGGCTAAGACATCTGGGTTGGCAGAGTGTGCTAAAGCAGTGAGTAAAACAAACTTAGGGAGTAGGCTTCTAATGTTAACATGCCTGAAACCAAGGCTTTTACGTTTACAGAAGTCAACAAATGAGAGCACCTGTGGGGTGGGAGTGGAGCTAGGCACTGCAGGACCTGGATTAACCTCCACATCACCAGAGGAACAGAGGAGAAGTAGGATAAGGGTACGGCTAAAGAGTATACGAACTGGCCGTCTAGCACGTTCAGAACAGAGAGTAAAAGAAGATATCGTACTATTTTTGTCAAAACAGCATCAGATACATGGTTTACACATGCTAAGACAGAGGGGCGTTGTTTCGCTCGATCAGATGTTTTATATGAGATTGATGCGTCTTTCTGTCGATGCGTGTCTCAGTCAAATAAATCAATATTTCAATATTTTATTTGGACGGGCAAGGAGGTACGGTAGTGCGGGCCAGGCCTCCTAAGGCACTCCAATTATAACGCCGGCCCAAGTCATGTCTAAAGTGTAAAGTAATAATGACTCAATAATCAAAAATCCAACCATGCTTTCTGGGAATGCTATAAAGTCCGGAAGTTGTGAGCGGAGGTAGAAAGTTGGCTGTCAGAAGTATTATAATGAACATTTACCTTTAACCCGTCTGTCTGCTTATTACAATACATTGCATATGGGGTGTAGTGAGATACTCGACGGGTTGGACGATTCTCTTTTCATCACTCATCTTGAGAAAATGTAAACAAAAAAACGTGGAAATTAATCACTCCGCAATCATTAATTACATTGGAAAAATCTCATTATTTATTATTTAAATAATGAAAGTGCTGGGCTACGGAGAGAAAAAAAATGGTGGGGGAAAGTGATGTGTGCTAGTGGGTCTGGGCAGGTGTGATCAGTTGATGTTTGTTTGATGATGTCATTTGCATGTGTATGCTTTGTATTGTTTTTAAAATACAATATTTTGGTCTAGGTTAGGCCAGAATTGATGCACAAAATTGGGCACGTACCACAGCTAAGGTGAGGCGAGGGAACAACCAATGGTGGCGTGATACGTCACCGACAAAAAAATAAATGCTATAACATGCGGTCTGGTTAGCTAAGACACTTAAAATACTTATCCAGGAGTTGTAAGATCTGCAAGCGTTAGCAACGTCTAAGCGTAGTTAGCTAACAGCAAACTGACAACATTGAAATGTCCATGTTAGATATGCTAAGCTAGCCAGTCTAATAGACATCAATACAAATAGTGGGGTGGTTAAATTGTGTATTTTGTTGTAGGTGGTACAGAATCTAATTCCACCCACATGCTCTTCCAACCTCTAGCTCTGTACAAGGTGAAGGTAAGTTGGCATATTTACTAAGGTCGCTCAATTTACAGTAAGCATGGTATAAACATGAATTGGGTAGTGTTTGTTATGGGGTTCCAAGTGTTTTTTTAACCTTTTATTTTTGTAAAACCTGGGTAATCTGGAGCCATTCCCCAATGCCCTGCTGAAAAATACCCCAAAGCAGTGACATTTTGGATACACGCATGAGGGAGCAGACACCTTGCTGTTATGGAGCACACAAGATTGTGGGACAGAAACCAGAAAGGGGCACTTGAAGGATATAAAATCAAGACAACAGTAATGACACAACCAAATCAAATCAAATGTATTTATATAGCCCTTCGTACATCAGCTGATATCTCAAAGTGCTGTACAGAAACCCAGCCTAAAACCCCAAACAGCAAGCAATGCAGGTGTAGAAGCACGGTGGCTAGGAAAAACTCCCAGGCTATGTGGCCAGTCCTCTTCTGGCTGTGCCGGGTGGAGATTATAACAGAACATGGCCAAGATGTTCAAATGTTCATAAATGACCAGCATGGTCGAATAATAATAAGGCAGAACAGTTGAAACTGGAGCAGCAGCACGGTCAGGTGGACTGGGGACAGCAAGGAGTCATCATGTCAGGTAGTCCTGGGGCATGGTCCTAGGGCTCAGGTCAGTTGAAACTGGAGCAGCAGCACGGCCAGGTGGACTGGGGACAGCAAGGAGTCATCATGTCAGATAGTCCTGGGGCATGGTCCTAGGGCTCAGGTCCACCGAGAGAGAGAAAGAAAGAGAGAAGGAGAGAATTAGAGAACGTACACTTAGATTCACACAGGACACCGAATAGGACAGGCGAAGTACTCCAGATATAACAAACTGACCCTAGCACCCCCCGACACATAAACTACTGCAGCATAAATACTGGAGGCTGAGACAGGAGGGGTCAGGAGACACTGTGGCCCCATCCGAGGACAACCACCTCATTTACAGACAGTACTTTGAGATGAAAGTTTTTTTTGGTTGTGCAGGGTTTTGCTTAGACAGTAAATGTATTGTTGTCTATGAGAGCGATTGAGGTGCCATTTCTCTTTAATCTCCAACACAACTATTCATACTGTGTAAGAACTTCCTTCCAAATACTTTTTACACTTTCTTTAGCCCCCCAGCCCATTCACTGTGTTGACTGATCTTTCCTCTCTAAAGCAGCTCCCAATGTCCCCTCATTGTCCCAAAACAGTACGCTAAATGGTCCCATTCTGTTGACACCTTTACCAACAAAGGCATGTTGCCCTACATCCCTTCCACAAAAAGTGTAAAATGCTTACACCACGACCATGTCTTTCCAGCAGACGAGCAGTACCAGCAAATATTTTGCAAGAGGACCAAACAGTTGTTGGTTAAGAAGCCCTACACCACTTTTGGCAGAGTCTTATCCAGCTGGCCACTTACCGCAGACAGGACAAGAACATTTGCCATAAGCGCAAAGTCTCAGCTTCCCCAACCCACCAATGCCGAACACCATTGCCAGTGTACAGAAGCCGGATAAAGGACTATGGCTGCGTTTACACATTCGGCCCAATTATTATCTTTTTTTCACTAATTGGTATTTTGACCAATCAGATCAGCTCTGAAAAAGATATGTGATTAAGACCAAATAGTGGGGGAAAAGATCACTATTGGGCTGCCTCTGTAAACACAGCCAGTGTGGATCAGCATAAGACCATGTGTAGACCATGGGTCTCCAACCCTGTTCCTGGAGAGCTACCCTCTTTTATGTTTTTGCTCCCACCCCAGTTGTAACTAACCTGGTTCATTTTATCAACCAGCTAATTATTAAAATCAGGTGTGCTAGATTATGGTTGAGGGAAAATGTACAGGACGGTAGCTCTCCATTAACAGGGTTGTAGAGCCCTGATGCAGAATCACCATGAGATAAATATGGATCTTTTCTTTCAAAATATCTTGGAAATTTGTATTCCTTTATGGATTCAGAGAATATATTTATATTACCTGTACAGGGCTATGTAGCATCAAACAGATGCTCGACATTCAGATGTCCAACAAATGTTTTTGTCAAAATCTAAAATACAAGGGTACACTATTTAATGCTAAATCAAGTAAAAAAACAAAAACATTGTATGAACACTGTTTTACAGTTCAGTGTGTCTGGGTGTTTCTCAGGTGTAGAGACACACAAGTGCAGGGAACTGTAGCTACATATTGTTACACCAGATAATGTGATTTACCCAAAGATTCTTGCAGACATCATCTAATTTCAGGTCTTCTCTCATTGATCGAGACAGGTGGGTGTGCACCCCAAAGAGCTGCATGGCATGATAACCGAGACCTACCGTGTAGTGACACAATAATGTCAGCACAAGTGCAATGTCAGCACACGCGCTGTTCATCGGGAGCTTTATGAAATGGCTTTCCATGGTCAAGCAGCCGCACACAAGCCTGAGATCACCATGCACAATGCCAAGCATCGGCTGGAGTGGTGGAAAGCTCGCCACCATTGGACATTGGAGCAGTGGAAATGTGTTCTCCGGAGTGATGAATCGCATTTCACCATCTGGTAGTCCAGCAGACTAATCGGGTTTTGGCAGATGCCAGGAGAACACTACCTGCCCGAATGCATAGTGCCAACTGTACATTTTGGTGGAGGAGGAATAATGGTCTGGGGCTGTTTTTCATGGTTCGGGCTAGGCCCCTTTTTTAAAAACCTTTTTATTTAACTAGGCAAGTCAGTTAAGAACAAATTCTTATTTTTAATGATGTCACTACCTTGTTCAGGACCAGAACAACAGATTTTTACCTTGTCAGCTCAGGAATTCGATCTTGCAACCTTTCGGTTACAACTCCAAAGCTTTAATCCACTAGGCTACCTGCCACCCCATTAGTTCCAGTGAAGGGAAATCTCAATGTTACAGCATACAAAAAACGTTCTTCCCACTAACTAGTCGTTATGCATCCTCAGAGAGGCATCTTTTTATTTGATTATTTTACCACCTTTTCTCTCCCCAATTTTGTGGTATCCTACAGGCTGGCATGGCCGTCTCTCAGCTCCCGGTGTTCTGCGTCCTCGAAAGAACCAGCAGTTTGTGGAAGGGCAGAGGCAGAGTCCAGTATTGGAGAGCCGCACCTTGGCCGCTCTTTCGCGGAGCTATACGGGAGGAGCTGGGTGGTGGAGAGATAGAGACCAGGTCCACTTGATGGCGGAGAGAAGGCAGAGGAAGCCCGGAGCAGTGGATACAGAAGAAGGGGTCCGTTACATCCACCTCTACGTGGTCCGAGGCATTGGGCGCACTCTCCGTGAAAGTCCCTCCCTGACATGAACTCGACGCACTGTTTTATCCCGGCAGGTTACGACAACTCCGTCTGAGGAGAAATAAACAGTTAAAAAACAGAAATCTGAAGGAATCCATCTGATACCCTCACTCAAAGCTTAAGAACACTGTTTGAGTGTGATTGAATAATTACCTCAGAATCTTGTCTCCTGCAAGCATGACACGTTAGCTAGCTAGCTAGAAGGACTGTTAGCAGTGGCTAGAAAGCTAGCTGACTCAGGCTTCTAAATGGACAGATGTCAAAGGAATCTAAAATGTAAAAAAAAAAAATGTCTTTGTCGCTCGGTCGAAGGCGTAGGGTATCTGAAATTGAGCAATTTGGATGAAAAAAGTAAAGATGAATTTTCAGATGATAAGAATGGTGGCTTCGATAAACAGCGGTGGTTGAATAAAATAAGAATGAGACTCTCTGACAAGGCAGTGAGTGTTATCGTCTCTGGGGTGGGGCAATATGGCCCAAATTGGCTAATCACTGCCTGCCATGGCCAAGACTGGACTTTGGTGGTTTCAAAGTAGAAAATTATTCAGTGGTGCTGTCTGGAGACAGTTTATAGCATAGTACAAACTTGAGTTAGAAATTAAGTAAAACCTGGTAGGTAGGTAGGTAGGCAGACAGTAGCTATCTACCTACAGCCATGTCTATCAGGCATGCTTTGGCAAATATTATTTTATAGTAAAACCGGCTTCAGTTTTAGATTTACAATAGTAAATTGTTGTATTATTGTTTCTCTATGTTTGCTAGTAAATTTAGCTATCTAGCTTGGTGGATATACAATAGTTTGGAATCTTATCTTGTGTCATGCTTATAATTTTGTGAGATTGAAATTGTTACATAGGTAGCTAGTAAAATAATGTACAGTTGTCAATGTTACACATTTGCTAACAAGTTACATACGTGAGGCACGCAAGTGCTGTTTGAATGAATGTATGTTTACTTGCCTGCTTCTGCCTACCACCGCTCAGTCAGATACTTAGATACTTGTATGCTCAGTCAGATTATATGCAACGCAGGACACGCTAGATAATATCTAGTAATATCATCAACCATGTGTAGTTAACTAGTGATTATGATTGACTGTTTTTTATAAGATAAGTTTAATGCTAGCTAGCAACTTACCTTGGCTTACTGCATTCGCGTAACAGGCAGGCTCCTTGTGGATTGCAACGAGAGAGGCAGGTCGTTATTGCGTTGGACTAGTTAACTATAAGGTTGCAAGATTGGCTCCCCCGGGATGACAATGTGAGAATCTGTCGTTCTGCCCCTGAACGAGGCAGTTAACCCACCATTCCTGTTAACCCACCATTCCTAGGCCGTAATTGAAAATAAGAATGTGTTCTTAACTGACTTGCCTAGTTAAATAAAGGTATAAAAAAATAATTAAAATCGGCAAATAGGCACCCAAAAATACAGCTTTCCTATTGTTATGAAAACTTGAAACCGGCCCTAATTAATCGGCCATTCCGATTAATCGGTTGACCTCTAATCCACAAGCACAAAAACGTATAGTGCGATCAGTATAAAATAAAGCATTCACAAAATGCCACAAAGAGGACTACATTCTTTAAAAAATATATTTTATTTTAATTTTAAATGTGAGGTCAAATCATGACCTCAGTGATCTTCAGGTCGGAAAGTCAGAGCTCTGGAAAGTGGATTGAGTTCCCGAGTTGGAATTCCGCGTTGGATGACCATTTAAATCAATTGTTCCCGGTCGGAGCTCGTTTTTTTTCAGAGTTCCCAGTTGTTTTGAATGTGCTAAAGTCAGAAGTCGGAGATTTCCGAGATCATTGAATGCACCAACAGTTTCCCTGGGCTTGGTTGGTGCTTATTGTCATTTCGGAAAAGGCTAAGCGAGAGGCAGAACTTTGCCAGAAATCTTTCTTCTCCAGCAGGCGACGTTGTTTAGTTTATTTATTTATGAGGTGTATTTGATCGAATAGAAGTTTTGTCATGCTTAGATTGTTACGAGTGTACTGATAAGTAGGATACGTGATATCCCGGCAATTTGGAAAAAAAAACCCTTTTATATCGGAGTAGTCTCGAGATGGCTATACATATTCATGCCATAAGGCTAGTAACGTAGCAGATATGTAATACAGGTGGTTGATGTTAACAACTCAAATAATGAGATGTATCCACCAATCCAAAGAGAGGAATAGGGAGAGCTCCGTGCAGTTTTGTGTTAGGGCGGAGAGACAAGTATTGCCGCGTTCAAGTGCTAGTCAAACTGACATTTCAGATTTGCTAACTAGTTGTAGTCATACAAGTGCCACATGTGAACCAGTTAGCGAGGAAATTTGAGTTTAGTTCCGACTAGCACACGAAGGCGGCAAAATATCCATAATCTTTGGTATGGTAGTGTACACTTTTCTAAATCCGTCATTACGCACAACCACGTAATACGTTCGCCCAATCAGCTGAAGAGCTTGAACCCCAAGAAAAAGGCAGCTAATATGGCAGGCAGGTTTGTGAGCAACCAGGTGGAACTTGCTTTGTTATTACGGTTAAACGTCGGAATATGATTGTTTTATAACGCGGAAACGGCAAGAGGCAACTGCTCGAGATGATTTACTTGATAGTAATTTCCGCATTATCTGGCGTACTCATTACGTTGGTATTACAGTTCTTACTGCTTTACTGGAGAAGCCCCGAGCCAAAAACCGGGACAGTGCAATATGTCAAAGCAGTGCCTGATCCCGCCTTGAAGGATTACTTCAATAACCAACATGCCGAATCAGGTCAACAACAAGATATCGCAGCATCTGCTGCATCCAAACAGCAAGAGGCCATCTCTCCCAGGCAACAGGAAGCAGCTGTCACAAGCAGTAGCCCTAAACAACAACCGCCACCGCATTGTCAAAGCGAGCCACTCCACACCTCCAAACCGGAGACGTGCAATTTTCTAAACGCTATCTTTTTGTTCCTATTCAGAGAACTCCGCGACACTCCTGTCGTTAGGCACTGGCTGACCAAAAAGATCAAGGTGGAGTTCGAGGAGCTATTACAAACCAAGACAGCTGGTCGGCTGTTGGAGGGACTCAGTCTCAGGGATATCTCCCTGGGTAATTCTTTGCCCGTTTTTAAAACGGCCAAACTTATTAATCCAGTGCGTTTAAATGAAGACTGCATGCCCGAGGAACTCAATTTCGAAGTGGACCTTGAATATAATGGGGGATTCCATCTAGCAATTGATGTAGACCTTGTTTTTGGGAAGTCAGCCTACCTGTTCGTAAAGATGACGCGTGTGGTTGGAAGACTGAAGCTGCAGTTCACTCGCGTGCCTTTTACGCACTGGTCCTTCACGTTCCTCGAGGACCCATTGATAGACTTTGAGGTGAAGTCACAGTTCGAGGGAAGGCCCTTGCCTCAGCTTACCTCAATCATTGTCAACCAGTTGAAAAGAGTCATCAAGAAGAAACACACCTTGCCAAATTACAAAATCAGGTAAAACTTGCTCAGAAACTACAGTTTTATATTTGTTTAGGTCTATGCAAGTCAGTAGGCCTGCCGAGAGATGGTCAAACATGTGTATCAATATTTCAAGCTAACCTAAGGACCATGGAAAGTGGCCCTCAACAGCCTCACTTCTATTTCTATAGTTACCAAGATCTGTAAGATGCATATTTGGACTCCAAGTTGGTGATAATACATAAACTGAGCTAAATAGAAGGCTCTGGGCCTAAGGCTCTGCTTAGGCCTTTTAGCCTACTGCAACCCTTTTAGAAAAATGTTTAGGTTAAAAATGGACCACCATGTTACTGAAAGGTTTAATGACAACAAAACATGCTGTCTTGATGTTTTTTCAACTGTCAGCCGGGACATACACTGTGTGCATACTGAAAGTGGGTGTTAGTTTAAGGTCTTGAGACATGGGATGGCACCTGTTGCAAAGAAAGCCATTGAGGGACATCATGGTTGCAGACCTATGAAAGGATAGGGTTCATCCTTTTTAGACAGAGGAGTGCTTTCTGTCACTACATTCGGAATGTTTTTAAATAATCACAACCTGGTGTGAAGTAGTGACAGTTAAACATTTAGCCAACACTTGTGTAAAACTGAAAGACAAAAGCTTTCTACTATTTCCCTGTTAGAAACATGAATGCACGTGTAGCATCCTTTCACCTCCTATTATTTAATCTCTGTCACTTTTTTCAGGCTCCCTTTTATAGGTATTTTTTACTGCTAGTGTTCCCCTTCACTCTTGTATTTGGTTGCACTCTCATAGGTAAACAATTTAGACTAAGCTAGGCCTGGAAGTTTTCCGATTTTCTGTAAACGTATGTCACATAGCCTAAATGTAAGTTTAACTGATGATATACTTCCTTACTAAATTAGGCTATTATGTTACCGTAATGTTTTTACACTGTACCACTACTGTACCTTCTCAGGTATAAGAGCAATTTAATGTTAAGCGTTACCTTTTCAACGTGACTAGGCCTTAATGTAGTATAAATCGATGCCTTTTCAAGTTGCGGAAAACTAATCGATTGAATTATGCTGAAAAGGTAGGCCTTAGCCTATCACCTATAAGTTGCTATGGTTGAGCTTATTCTAAATGCTTCTAGTGGCTCTGTCAGCTTATCATAAATGCTCTGACAGCACTCTCTGGGCTCAGAATTGGTGGCCCCAATTACATGGCACACTGTCCCATGCAGCTGGCTCCTCTGTGTTATGTTTGGAAGGGTCACACTGGTGTGCTGGAACTGCAGCGATAGCTGCATTGGAATGTAAAACCTCTATACATTCAGTCTCCTGTACAGCGTGATTAACAGTATTCCTGTCTCATTCCTTTGCTTGGATTGTTAGAATAGCAGTATTCCAGCAAAATGTTATCTTGTTGCCTGTTCTATCCTTTGAAGTGAAATGCACTTCACATCCTGGGTAGGTTGTCTGCAGGTGCGTTGGAGATTCACTAGAATGTAGCATGCCAAAATCACTTTTTTAGTTCAATATGATTTATTTCAAGATGTGGTCTTTGCGTGCAAGTTTTTTTTTGGGGGGGCAAATCCACGCTAACAGAGGGATGCACTGTTCGGTAACAGAATGACGGTACCAACAGCATAAACCGTCATTCTGTTACCAATCTTTGCATCTGCACTGTTCTGCAAGCACGTGTTTTTGTAAGATTTTATATGGTTTGTTGAACTTTGCATTAATTCGTTTTTGTTTGACATGCATTTTAAAGTGAAAAATCAGAAACTTTGCATTTGCACTGTTTTTCAAGTAGTGCTGAGTGATTACATGAAATTTCGGTTATTTATTTTTAATCAATTAGTTGACCAACATTGTTTATTATTTGAATTCCGCTTTGTTCGTTTTTTTCTGTGAGCTCAACGCGCACATTGCACAGTTTATCTAAAGATAAATCAGGTCCTGTCTGAACTGTTTGATGTAGTAGGGAGTTGTAGTTAACAACAGGACAATGTTCTACGTAGTTTAGCGCATATAACATGGTAATTATTCCGTTGTCGTAAATCACATTCTTTACTGCAATATTTTTCGTAAATTGGACGATGCTTTGTGTTCTTGAAATTTGCAACACAAACAAACATGGAGGAGTGTGAATGTGACACAGAGCACGGAGACACGGAGCTCGTACCTAAAAGAGGGGCTACTTCAGTCGCATGGATGTGGTTTGGGTAGGGCTGGGCGATATGGCAAATAAATTATCACTATCTATATATATTTTTTTCATTCGATAAAGAAAGTTATCACGATATTAATAAAATAATGTTTAAAAGGTGCATATCTGCTTCACTCAAGAATGCCTAATGCCTGAACAAACCACTAGGCAGAGCATTGGGCCAGTAACCGAAAGGTTGCTAGATCGAATACCTGAGCTGACAAGGAAAAAATGCATAATAGCATTTGTGATGTCTTTGTCTTATCAATGTTTGCTTGTAGGACATAAACGCTGTCAGTGTTGACTGCTTCGGGCAAACATCCCTAGATTGGCTGGTGTTTGAGGGGCGTTTATCAATACCGTGGCGCAAACTCAAAACTTCCTGCATGTTCCAAACAGTGACTTTGCTTCAGATGTTGAATAAGGTTTGTCGTATTACCAGACTTTGTAGCCACCTGTTTACGGCACAATTTGCACCGAATGTTGCTCTGCTCTTTGTCGGACTTCAAGAAGCCAAACCACTTCCAAATGACTGAAACAGTTGAACACTTTTTATCAATTTCTTCATTGGAAGCTGCTCCTTCTCCATGGCTATCACTGCCACTGTTTTCGCTTACAATAATTTTTTGTGGTTAATAGTGGCTACTCCATCACATGAGGTGCTAAGTGGTTTTTAGTGGGCGTAAAATCAAATCAAAAAATGATTTGATTTGATTTTGATTTAGTGGGCGTATACCTCTCCACGTGCATATTGTCACTTCTCCTCTCGTTCCTGCGCGTCAGAGGTCAAATGGACTGCTGTACCTAATTATTCTATATCGACATTATCGAAAATGAATCTAAACGTTTTTATATCAATATTGAGGGAAGTAATTACCTCAATTAATTATTGATTTATTGCCCAGCCCTAGGTTTGGGTATGAAAAGTCTGACACAGACCAGAAAACCGTCCTCTGCAAAATATGCCGCAGGCCAGAGTACTGACAACGAGCTCAAACACGACTAACCTCTTTACCACCTACGCAAGAATCATGTGAAACAGTATGGAGAGAGTCTACGGATGAGACCCAAAAAGTACAGTCGAGTGCTCAAAACAAACCCCTGACTCAGACGTTGCAAGATGTTTTTGCCCGCGGCACACCATATGCCAAAGAATCCCGAAGATGGAAGGAGATAACAGCTGCCGTTACAACTTACATCTGTCCAGACATGGCCCCAATTTACATGGTCGAGAAACGGGAGTTTCTTGAGTTGGTGCTAACAGTTGACCCAAGGTACCAAATGCAAATTAATATGTGACAAGTATTAATGCCAAAATAACAGGCAAGCCCCCCAAAATATATCTATTTTAGGCCTATATTTATTTTGTTTGCAACTATAGTTGAAGTATTTTCTATTTACCTTTTTTTTAAAGATTTTATACATTAATATTTTTATTTTGTTACATGCTTAATTGAAAATTTGCACAAAGGTTCTAAATAAAAGGAGAAATAATCAAATATGAGTAAGTACCTTTTATTTGTTGAGTATAATTCAAAATGTAATAAGATGTTTATTTTTTAAATTTTATTTCACCTTTATTTAACCAGGTAGACCAGTTGAGAACAAGTTCTCATTTACAACTGCGACCTGGCCAAGATAAAGCATAGCAGTGTGAACAGACAACAACACAGAGTTACACATGGAATAAACAATTAACAAGTCAATAACACAGTAGAAAAAAAAAGAAAAAAAAGAGTCTATATACATTGTGTGCAAAAGGCATGAGGAGGTAGGCGAATAATTACAATTTTGCAGATTAACACTGGAGTGATAAATGATCAGATGGTCATGTACAGGTAGAGATACTGGTGTGCAAAAGAGCAGAAAAGTAAATAAATATAAACAGTATGGGGATGAGGTAGGTAAATTGGGTGGGCTATTTACCGATAGACTATGTACAGCTGCAGCGATCGGTTTGCTGCTCAGATAGCAGATGTTTGAAGTTGGTGAGGGAGATAAAAGTCTCCAACTTCGGCGATTTTTGCAATTCGTTCCAGTCACAGGCAGCAGAGAACTGGAATGAAAGGCGGCCAAATGAGGTGTTGGCTTTAGGGATCATCAGTGAGATACACCTGCTGGAGCGCGTGCTACGGGTAGGTGTTGCCATAGTGACCAGTGAACTGAGATAAGGCGGAGCTTTACCTAGCATGGACTTGTAGATGACCTGGAGCCAGTGGGTCTGGCGACGAATATGTAGCGAGGGCCAACCGACTAGAGCATACAGGTTGCAGTGGTGGGTGGTATAAGGTGCTTTAGTAACAAAATGGATGGCACTGTGATAAACTGCATCCAGTTTGCTGAGTAGAGTACTGGAAGCTATTTTGTAGATGACATCGCCGAAGTCGAGGATCGGTAGGATGTGCTTATTTTATGCCTGCTTCAAAAGAGGCAGAAGAATGCACGATCGTGAGGGGATATAGGGCAGTGCACAATTGGCCCAGCGTCATCCGGGTTAGTGTTTGGCCGGGGTAGGCCGTCATTGTAAATAAGTTCTTAGCCGACTTGCCTAGATAAATAAAATAAATATAGAGAGCAGCTGTTGCTTCGCGAGATATCTCTACCTGAAAAAATTAATTTAAGTGATTCATCATTGGTATTCAGCAGTCATAAAAGTATGCCTTATTTACTTTGAAGAACTACAAAATATACTTTTTGTCAGAAAGAATAGGCAGCAGCTCTATAGAGATGAGATGATGACTTGGAATAAAATAATAGTCATCAAATAAAACGCATGTAATATACTCAACTGAAAGTATATAAGTAATGTGAATAAATGGCTAATAAGTGATAAGCAGTAATGGGCAGTCACTACCGTCATGGGAATTCTATTAATGGTTTTATTCTGTGTTACAGCATTCAACTCAAATGATTGAAGTCGAAAAGCCTGATCATTTAAAAAAAGAAAATCCAACCAAATCTGAACCGGCCTCAAAAAGCACTAATTGCTCAGCACTATCTTCAAGCAAATGTGTTTTTTAGTGAAATTCGGTGGAAATTGTTAAAAGTTGGCCTTGTGCATGGAGTTGTATGGTTTGCTTGATTTTGCAATCATTGGTTTTTGTTTGGCATACATTTTAAAGTTTAAAAAAATGGTGTGTCTGCATCACTGTGTTACTGTGCAGTTGCCCTTTTTCAGGATGCGTAGTTGTGATTATAGGGTTGTGTAATAAACTACTATAATATGTTCTGGTCCATTTCAAATCATGTTTATCATTGTTCTACCTGGCTGTTACCTGGCTGTTGCTTTAATTTTTTAAACATTTTTTTTCTCACCAATCTTGTGATATCCAATTGGTAATTACATTCTTGTCCCATCACTGCAACTCCCCTACGGACTCGGGAGAAGCGAATGTTGACAGTCATGCGGCCCCCGAAACACAACCCTGCCAAGCCGCACTGCTTTTTGACACACTGCTCGCTTAACCCGGAAGCCAGCCGCACCAATGTGTTGGAGGAAACACTGGCCAGCTGGTGACCGAAGTTAGCTTGAAGGCGCCCGGCCCGCAAAATGAGTCGCTAGAGCGCGATGGGACAAGGAAATCCTAGCCGGTCAAACCCTTAACCCGGATGACGCTGGGTCAATTGTGACACAGCCTGGGTCAATTGTGACACAGCCTGGGATCGAACCCGGGTCTGTAGTGACGCCTCAAGCACTGCAATGCAGTGCCTTAGACTACTGTGCCACTTGGGAGGCCCCTGGCTGTTGATTTTTACATGTTTTATTTGATATCAACATTTTTAACACTGTAATGCAGCAAATAGTCCCTACAAAACCAGCTTTTCTCATTGATTTAGATTACACTTAACTAATTAGGTGAGATTAATCAGGTAATTATTGCTGTTTAAATGCCAGAGAATGTGAGTAGGCACATTGCTTCACTTGAAAATCAATGAAATGCTGTCTTGTGTCCGTTCATTTTCTCAGACTTTCCTTTTATCCACTATGTACTGTGTGGGCTGCAGAGCAGGCAAACAATGGTTTGGTTGTTTTGTGAGAACAACAACTAAATGTAACTATTTTAATGTTCCTCTGTGTGGCCACAGACACCTATTGGCATGGCATAGCCACTTCTTGTGAAAGATCTGTTTCGGCTCATGTGTGGGAGCTAACTGTTAATTGTAGACTAAATGCACCAATCTGGAGGAGTTGCCTAAAAGAGTGCATGTGTCTGAGGTGCCCATGATAAGGACTGACTGAGCAAGCTAGGGTTCTGAGGTGATTTTGAGGACAGAGCAGTGGACATTAGGATTTGCTGAATGTCACAGATGGCAGAACTCTGGGCCAGACGGTTTACCAGGATGTGTACTCAAAGCATGCGCAGACCAACTGGCAAGTGTCTTCACTGACATTTTCAAACTCTCCCTGACCGAGTCTGTAATACCTACATCTTTCAAACAGACCACCATAGTCCCTGTGCCCAAGAAAGCGAAGGTAACCTGCCTAAGTGATTACTGCCCATAGCACTCACGTCTCTAGCCATGAAGTGCTTTGAAAGGCTAGTCATTGCTCACATCAACACCATCATGCCGGAAACCCTAGACCCACTCCAATTCGCATTCCGCCCCAACTGATCCACAGATGATGCAATCTCAATCTCACTCCACACTGCCTTTTAACATCTGGACAAAAGGAACACCTTTCTGAGAATGCTGTTCATTGACTACAGTACTCACAAAGCTCATCACCTAAGCTAAGGACCTTGGGACTAAACACCTCCCTCTGCAACTGGATCCTGGATTTCCTGATGGGCTGTCCCCAGGTTGCAAAGGTAGGCAACAACACATCTGCCACACTGATCCTCAACACTGGGCCCACTTAGGGGACTAAGCATGCACCTCTACTGTACTCCCTGTTCACCCACGACTGCGTGGCCAAGCACGACTTCAACACAATCATTAAGTTTGCTGACGACACACAGTGGTAGGCCTGATCACCGACAACGATGAGCCAGCCTATAGGAAGGAGGTCAGAGACGAGAACTTCTCCCTCAATGTGAGTAACACAAAGGAGTTGATCGTGGACTAAAGGAAAAGGAGGGCCGAGCAGGTGCCCATTAACATCGCCGGGGCTTAATCGGAGCAGGTCGAGAGTTTTAAGTTCCTTGGTGTCCACATCACCAACAAACGATCATGGTCCAAACACACCAAGACAGTTGTAAAGAGGGCATGGGTCCCCAGATCCTCAAAAATCTCTACAACTGCACCACCGAGAGCATATGACTGGTCTAGGACCAAAAGTCTTCTTAACAGCTTCTATCCCCAAGACCATAAGACTGCTGAACAATTAATCAAAATGGCCACCCGGACTATTTACGTTGACCTGTTTTGCCAGGTAAGGGGCCAATCACTTGGTGGATCAGATCAGAGTAAAATGCACTAAGCCATTCACCCTGTTTCCATCCTTATCTGAGATTGGACAGGACAGACCAGATTGCCATCATTTTTTTGTAAGCTTGGGCTTACCTTGCGTCATTCCTTTTTAATTGTCATGACTTTGGGTGGTTGTTGGATTGACTCTACAATATGACTCGTATGTCCTGTGTGAAATTCAGAAATTATTTTAGTTTGAGATGTCCTGGACCATCCGTAATGGGTGAAGCCTCATGGCGTTGGAGCCATTACGGCATCAAACAACCCCCACCTCTCACTTATCCACTGTCAGCTGGGTTGTTTGTTACATAATTGCTCTCCAGACATCTGTTATTCCTTCACTTTTACGTCTAACCTCTATCGCTCTCTCTTTGAGCTCTTTGACTCTACATGCTGAGGTAGGGACACAGCACAGTTTTACATGTAGGTAGCCACTTTTTAATGGACCCTCTTCTCCTCTCTGCTCCACTCTGGATAACCTGGGACTTCAGACACTTCATTGATTGAGCTGTCATTGTTATTTAGCTGTTCTATTGGATCTCAGAGAGGGAGAAAAAGAGGTTTATAAAACAATGAAGCTAGAAGTACAACAACAACTTCATACATTACAAATGGCCATGCCCTCGCCCACCAATCTCCCCTTTATGTCCAACCTCTGTCAATAGAACAACATATTGCATACTCTTGTATAAGTGTGTGTTTTAGTGACTGGTGCTCAGCTTGGGTTGACCACATTTAAAATACCCAAATGAGGGAGAACAGGATTTTGCGGGACAGTGTAGCCTACATTAATAATTTTGGGGGGCCAGCACCCCCCAACACACACACATCCCCTTTAACTAAAGCGCACCTAGCCTACTCTTGCCTCATGCCAAATTTGGTGATGCAGAAAACGAGACCACGTGTAGCTGTTTTCTGAAAATGTGGAATATGTGGCCAAAGAACATTTTCTGGTTGGTTTCAGGGAATGTAAAACAGTTAGGAAGTGAGACTAAAAACGGGATTGAGTGAAGTAGAAGCAAAATATGTTGAATGAGAAAACCGCAATAGTTTGAAAATGACCTTATGTTTCAGTCTAATATGGCGATTTACATAATTCTGTAGCTCTTTGTTAAAAGCATGCTTTTTGTAAGTACTAAACTGTCCAATTTTCTCTAAATTTAGATGGAATTCAGCCTGAAAGGATTTGACAAATGTGATAGGCCAATGTCATATCTCAACCAATGTCTCATCCTGCGCTGTGCATAATATCAGATCTCAACAACGATTGGAGAAGTGTTTAACATCACCAGCACCACATCCTTATGATCTATCTCGTCATAAGCGCAATGTGATTGCAACAGGTACAGGTTGGAATGTCTATTTTCCTCGATTGAAGAGGAAGTCTGAGTGAAATGCGTG
This sequence comes from Oncorhynchus mykiss, assembly GCF_013265735.2. Taxonomy (NCBI): domain Eukaryota; kingdom Metazoa; phylum Chordata; class Actinopteri; order Salmoniformes; family Salmonidae; genus Oncorhynchus; species Oncorhynchus mykiss. Next base: position 20,125,419 of record NC_048587.1, on the reverse strand, counting down.
ATAAATTGACCTTTTCTGTAAATTAGTTAATTTTTTTGATAAAATGTGGGACACAATTGTTTGGTTGTGGGACAAAGGGCCAAAATGCAGGACTTTCCTGCACAATCCTGGATATGTGGTCACTCTATGTCAGGGTAGGGCTGTGACTGTCATGGGATTTTGGATGACACTAATGGGCCATCCACAAAAATGTATGTATGCATGCATGCATGCTCCTCCGCTCCTGACTGTATGGGCAATGTGTGTTGCAGCTGCAATATGGGGGGTGTTGCCTAGGCAACCGACGAATCCTTTGCTCCAACCCCGCTGGTCATCATTAGCTTCCATAGCAACAATGTCCAAAATGTATGGCTGAATTCTGCCCATTTCTACAATTCCTCTATTAAAATGTGATTTAAAACCTAACCCTAAACCATAACCACACTGCTAACCTTATGCCTAACCTTAAGGCAACACCTTGCTTGTTGTAGCAAGGGCCAACAGTTTCATCACGTTGTTAACAGTCCATGTTACCGCAGAAACTGACAACTGCACGAATGCCTGGCCGTCCCGTCTTCGGTCAGCTGCTCATTGCACAAAAAAATCGAAAACAAAACTTCTAAATGGTTATGGCTGTTATTTTATTTTCATTACGGTCTTCATCCATAACCATCGGTTTATACGTATTTGTGCTAGACATCCTGATAATGTTGTTCATGACATCCTGATAATGAATAACTTCATCGATTCCTTTTGCTCGAAATTTTGATATTTTTTTTTACAAGACACCTGACCAGTTTTCTTTACCTGCTAAAGTGATAGCATAACTCACTGTCTGTTAAATATGGATCGCAATCTGTTTCAGCTCAATGTTTTCCAGATTTCTATCTAACACTTATGATTTCACTGTTGCTAGGGCACCGGGCATAACAATGGGTACTATAATTCCCTTGTAGCTGAGGGAAGGTGACAACAGGGGAGAAGTACATTTGTCTCAGAGTACAGTAATAATTTAAGGAGCATGTGATTTCAGTTCTATTTTGAGTGAAGTAGTAGAAAATGCTATGCTACTGTCTTTAGCACACACACGACAAGTTTATGATGACACATGTGCTCCCTGATCCTGTTAGGGCATTGAGCAGTGGGGGGGTTACACAGGTGGTGTTGAGTCCATTTTCATAACATAAATAATTGCTGTTATTTTCACCACATGGGCCATTGGCATGTTTTCCAGACATATATGCATGCTTCTTCTCATTTTGAGACTGATACCTTTACAAAAAATGTAGACAAGGTAGTGGAAGGATTTTCAGTCTGCTTTGCTCAGTAATGTAGTTTTCATGCATTATTTAAGAGAATCACAATGTGTTTGGTTATTCCATCAGATTGTTGCATTTTACTGGTCACCTCTGCTTATCATTTCCTCTCACCTAGCAACCCTCATACAGTCATTTTAGGATTATTGCCTGAAACATCTGTCTGGCTGCATTTTATCCAGTCCTCCCAAAATAGACTTTAATCCTCACCGATCACACCAGGACTGTTAAACTGAGTTTTGCAGATCTTTATTGGGCAACCAAGGCAGTTCAAATTTGATTCATCACGTGCTTCGTAAACAACAACAGGTGTAGACTAACTGTGAAATGCTTACTTATGGGTGGGTCCCTTTCCAACGATGCAGAGTTAAAGATAAGATATATACTTTATTTTGATAGTCCAGATTTTCTATCTGTAGATGTTCTACAGATGCTTATCAACAGATAGTATGACCAACTGCTTGCTAAGAGTAGGTTTAGGGTAAGGGTTAAGTTTTTAGGGTTAGGATAAGGGTTAGTAGATAGTCCATGCTCTACAGATGGACTATCCAAATAAGGTGTTACCAAAAGTAGAAATAGTGACAAGGAATAAATACACAATGAATAATATCAATAACGAGTCAAAATAACCTGGCTATATACTGAGTTAATGTGCAGGGGTATGAGGTAATTGAGGTAGCTATGTACATATAGGTGGGTTAAAATGACTAGCCAACAGGGTAGATAAAACAGTAGCAGCAGCATATGGTGTGTGTGGTGTCAGTATGCATGTGTGTGAATGTTGTATGTGTGTGGGTGTATATAGTGCGTGTGTGGGTAGAGCCCAGTGTGTGTGCATAGTCAGTGCAAAAAAGGATCAATGCAGGTAGTCCGGGTAGCTGTTTGATAAGGTATTTAGCAGTCTTGTTTAGAAGTCATATGGCTTGGGGGTAGAAGCTGTTTAGGGTCCAGGTTTTGCCCACTGGGGAATGTTTAGCTAAAAATGTTGATAAACACGAAAATATAAATGCACCATGTAAAGTGTTGGTCCCATGTTTCATGAGCTGAAATAAAAGATTCTCTCAATTTGGGGAACAAATTTGTTTACATCCCTGTTAATGAATATTTTGCCATTGCCAAGATAATCCATCCACCTGACGTGTGGCATATCAAGAAGCTGATTAAACGGCATGATCATTACACAGGTGCACCTTGTGCTGGGGACAGTAAAAGGCCACTCTAAAATATGCAGTTTTGCCACACATGTTTTGATGGAGCGTGCAATTGGCATGCTGACTGCAGGAATATCCATCAGAGCTGTTGCCAGATAATTCAATGTTAATTTCTCTACCATAAGCTGCCGCCAACATCATTTTAGAGAATTTGGCAGTACGACCAACCGGCCTCACAACCGCAGACCAAGTGTAACTACGCCAGCCTATGGTCTCCACATCCGGCTTCTTCACCTGCGGGATCGTCTGAGACCAGGTGCAGCTGATGAAACTGTTTGCACAACCGAAGAATATCTGCATAAACTGTCAGAAGCCTTTTCAGGGACGCTCATCTGTGTGCTTGTCATCCTCACCAGGGTGTTGACCTGACTTCAGTTTGGTGTCGTAACCGACTACAGTGGGCAAATTCTCACCTTTGATGGACACTGGCACGCTGGAGAAGTGTGCACTTCATGGCGGAATTCCTGTTTCAACTGTACCGGGCAGGATGTATGGCATTGTTTGGGTGAGCGACTTGCTGATGACCATGTTAACAAAGTGGTAGTGGTGGAGTTATTGTATGGGGAGGCATAAGCTACCAACATCAAAAACCATTGCATTTTATCGATCGCAATTTGAATGCACAGAAATACCGTGACAAGATCCGGAGGCTCATTACTGTGCTATTCATCCGCTGCCATCACCTCATGTTTCAACATGATAATGCACATCCCCATGTCAGAAGGATCTGTACACAATTGCTGGAAGCTGAAAATGTCCCACTTCTTCCATGGCCTACATGTCACCCATTGAGGGTGTTTGGGATGCTCTGGATAGATGTGTATGACATCGTATTCCAGTTCCCGCCAATATCCATCAACTTCACACAACCATTTGAAGAGGAGTTGGACAACATTCCACAGGCACACCAGATACTGACTGGTTTAATGAGCCACACCTTACTTTTTATTCCCAGTCATGTGAAATCCATTGATTTAGGGCCTAATTTATTTCTTTAAATTGACAAATTTCCTTATTAACTAACTTTTGTTCAGTGTAGTTAGTTTTTTTTACTGCTGTATGTACGGGAAACGCATGGTATAGATTCTCCAACAAAATGCTTACTTGCAGCTTCCTTATCGACAATGCAACAACAATAAGAAATAATACAAGATAAGACTACGACCATAAAGTTAATTGCATTAGAATATGTTTTTTTTTAGCATAAGTATAATACAGGAAGGTACAATTTATAGTCTAGTCTAATGTTTACACGTGTATTAGGGAAAGGGGCCAAGTGTATAAATTGAGCAGTATATTAAGATTCTGGTAGCAGCAGTTGTGGTGTATCTGTGTGGGCGTGTGTGCTAAGGTTTGGAGAATCAGCAGGTGGTCAGTCCAGTTCAAGTGTTCAGCACTCTAATGGATTGTAGATAGAAACTGTATCTGAGCCTATTGGTATCCGACCTCATGCTCCCATAGCATCTGCCTGACAGTAAGGGAGAGAACAGCTCGTGGCTGGCGTGTGTGGGGTTCCTGATGAGGCTGCACGCCTTCTTCAGGCACTGTTTCGAGTAGATGTCCTGGATGGGTGGGAGCACGGTATTAACTATGGCTGTATCCGAGTAAAAAAATAAATAAAAAAAAGAGTCGTCTGTTCTTCTGACGAATCGATTGGTTGAAATTTTAAAACGTATATTTTTGGCAAGCCATATGTTTGGCTACTGAGCTTGTCTGATGCGTTAAGCACTGCGCAAAAGATGAAGACACCGGTCAATATAGCCTAACTAGAAGAAAAAAAATCTGTTCCCGGCCGTTCTCCTCTCGCTGCCCTCTGCTGCTGGCCTTCGCAGATTCTACCATTATGCTCCTGATGTTGCCGGTAATAAACTACACCAGCATTCGGCAACCTTTTCCAGTTGGAGTGCCAATTTATCATACCATTTCTACTGATCTGCATGCCAGTTAATTTATTCCTTTATAATAATGTCTTCATATCTCAAAATCAATGTCATGTGGTTAATCAATTATATCTAAATGATTCAAATATAAAAGTAGCATCTATTGCCATATAAACATAGCCTATAAAGCCAACAAATAAAAACGTTGAAGGTAGAAACTATCCTGATAAATATCCCGTAAATCACATTGGCTACTCATGGAACTTTTAAATATTGTGTCAACTATTGTATTAACTTGGTCCGGCCCGAAGCTCGTGCTAGGAAATTTGCAACATTGTGTAAAATATTCTGGACCCTCAGAGTTTCCGGGACCAATAAGCTCGGGACAGACACACAGCTGTAGGCTATTTTGCGCAAGGGAAAATAAGTAATCTGGTAGACTTACACTATAATATACAAAAGTATGTGGACACTCCTTCAAATTAGTGGATTCGGCTATTTCAACCTAACTTGTTGCTGACAGGTGTATAAAATCGAGCACACAGCCATGCAATCTCCATAGACAAACATAGGCAGTAGAATGGCCTTAATGAAGAGCTCAGTTACTTTCAACGTGGCACCAGCATAGGATGCCACCTTTCCAACAAGTCAGTCAAATTTCTGCCCTGCTAAAGCTGCCTCTGTCAACTGTAAATGCTGTTATTGTGAAGTGGAAACATCTGGGAGGAACAAAGGCTCAGCCGCTAAGTGGTAGGCCACACAAATTCACAGAACGGCACTGCCGTGTGCTGTAGCGCGCAACAATTGTCTGTCCTCAGTTGAAACACTCTCTACCGAGTTCCAAACTGCCTCTAGAGTTTCATGAAATGGGTTTCCATGGCCGAGCAGCCACACACAAGCCTAAGATCAACATGCGCAATGCCAAGCGTAGGCTCAACTGGTGCAAAGCTCGCCTCCATTGGAGCAGGGGAAATGAGTTCTCTGGAGTGATGAATCACGCTTCACCATCTGGCAGTCTGACCGACAAATTTGGGTTTGGTGGATGCCAGGAAAACGCTACCTGCCGAATGCATAGTGCCAACTCTAAAGTTTGGTGGATGAGAAATTATGGTCTGGGGCTGTTTTTTATGTTTCGGGTTAGGCCCCTTAGTTCTAGTGAAGGGAAATCTTAATGCTATAGCATACAATGACATTCGAGACTATTCTGTGCTTCATCTTTGTGGTAACAGAAGTGGCACTCCTAGTGGCCGGGGACTTTAATGCAGGCAAACTTAAATCAGTTTTACCAAATTTTTACCAGCATGTCACATTTGCAACCAGGGGAAAAAAAATCCTAGACCACCTTTACTCCACACACAGAGATGCATTCAAAGCTCTCCCTCGCCCTCCATTTGGCAAATCTGACCATAATTATATCCTCCTGATTCCTGCTCATAAGCAAAAACTAAAGCAGGAAGTACCAGTGACTCGCTCAATACGGAAGTGGTCAGATAACGCGGATGCTACACTGCAGGACTGTTTTGCGAGCACAGACTGGAATATGTTCCGGGACTCATCCAATGGCATTGAGGAATACACCACCTCAGTCATCGGCTTCTCAATAAGTGCATAGACGACGTCGTCCCCACAGTGATTGTATGTACATATCCCAACCAGAAGCCATGGATTACAGGCAACGTCTGCATCAAGCTAAAGAGTAGAGCTGCCGCTTTCAAGGAGCGGGAGACTAATCCGGACGCTAATAAGAAATCCTGCTATGCCCTCAGACGAACCATCAAACAGGCAAAGCGTCAATACAGGATTAAGATTGAATCCTACAACTTCAGCTGACACTCGTCAGATGTGGCAGGGCTTGAAAACTATTACGGACTACAAAGGGAAACCCAGACGCGAGCTGCCCAGTTACGCGAGCCTACCAGACAAGCAAAATGCCTTTTTATGCTTGCTTCGAGGCAAGCAACACTGAAGCATGTATGAGAGCACTAGCTGTTCTGGATGACTGTGTGATAACGCTCTCGGTAGCTGATGTGAACAAAACCTTGAAACATGTCAACATTCACGAAGCCGCTGGGCCAGACGGATTACCAGGACGTGTACTCCGAGCATGCGCTGACCAACTGGCCAGTGTCTTCACTGACATTTTCAAACTTTCCCTGACTGAGTCTGTAATACCTACACGTTTCAAGCAGACCACCATAGTCCCTGTGCCCAATGAAGCGAAGGTAACCTGCCTAAATGATTACCGCCTCGTGGCACTCACGTCTGTAGCCATGAAGTGTTTTGAAAGGCTGGTCATGGCACATATCAACAGAATCGTCCCGGACACCCTAGACCCACTCCAATTCGCATACCACCCCAACAGATCCACAGATGACGCGATCTCAATCGCACTCCTCACAGCCCTTTCTCACCTGGACAAAAGGAACACCTACAGTGCCTTGCGAAAGTATTCGGCCCCCTTGAACTTTGCGACCTTTTGCCACATTTCAGGCTTCAAACATAAATATATAAAACTGTATTTTTTTGTGAAGAATCAACAACAAGTGGGACACAATCATGAAGTGGAACGACAGTTATTGGATATTTCAAACTTTTTTAACAAATCAAAAACTGAAAAATTGGGCGTGCATTTTGCTGCGATTACAGCTGTACGTCGCTTGGGGTATGTCTCTATCAGTTTTGCACATCGAGAGACTGAAATTTTTTCCCATTCCTCCTTGCTAAACAGCTCGAGCTCAGTGAGGTTGGATGGAGCGCATTTGTGAACAGCAGTTTTCAGTTCTTTCCACAGATTCTCGATTGGATTCAGGTCTGGACTTTGACTTGGCCATTCTAACACCTGGATATGTTTATTTTTGAACCATTCCATTGTAGATTTTGCTTTATGTTTTGGATCATTGTCTTGTTGGAAGACAAATCTCCGTCCCAGTCTCAGGTCTTTTGCAGACTCCATCAGGTTTTCTTCCAGAATGGTCCTGTATTTGGCTCCATCCATCTTCCCATCAATTTTAACCATCTTCCCTGTCCCTGCTGAAGAAAAGCAGGCCCAAACCATGATGCTGCCACCACCATGTTTGACAGTGTGTTCAGGGTGATGAGCTGTGTTGCTTTTACGCCAAACATAACGTTTTGCATTGTTGCCAAAAAGTTCAATTTTGGTTTCATCTGACCAGAGCACCTTCTTCCACATGTTTGGTGTGTCTCCCAGGTGGCTTGTGGCAAACTTTAAACGACACTTTTTATGGATATCTTTAAGAAATGGCTTTCTTCTTGCCACTCTTCCATAAAGGGCAGATTTGTGCAATATATGACTGATTGTTGTCCTATGGACAGAGTCTCCCACCTCAGCTGTAGATCTCTGCAGTTCATCCAGAGTGATCATGGGCATCTTGGCTGCATCTCTGATCAGTCTTCTCCTTGTATGAGCTGAAAGTTTAGAGGGACGGCCAGGTCTTGGTAGATTTGCAGTGGTCTGATACTCCTTCCATTTCAAAATTATCGCTTGCACAGTGCTCCTTGGGATCCAAATCCGGCTTTAAACTTCTTCACAACAGTATCTCGGACCTGCCTGGTGTGTTCCTTGTTCTTCATGATGCTCTCTGCGCTTTTAACGGACCTCTGAGACTATCACAGTGCAGGTGCATTTATATGGAGACTTGATTACACACAGGTGGATTGTATTTATCATCATTAGTCATATAGGTCAACATTGGATCATTCAGAGATCCTCACTGAACTTCTGGAGAGAGTTTGCTGCACTGAAAGTAAAGGGGCTGAATAATTTTGCACGCCCAATTTTTCAGTTTTAGATTTGTTAAAAAAGTTTGAAATATCCAATAAATGTCGTTCCACTTCATGATTGTGTCCCACTTGTTGTTGATTCTTCACAAAAAAATACAGTTTTATATCTTTATGTTTGAAGCCTGAAATGTGGCAAAAGGTCGCAAAGTTCAAGGGGGCCGAATACTTTCGCAAGGCACTGTATGTGAGAATGCTGTTCATTTACTACAGCTCAGTGTTCAACACCATAGTGCCCACAAAGCTAAGGATTCTGGGACTAAACACCTCCCTCTGCAACTGAATCCTGGACTTCCTGACGGGACGCCCCCAGGGGATCAGAGTAGGCAACAACACGTCTGCCACGCTAATCCTTAACACTGGGGCCCCTCAGGGGTGTGTACTTTAAGTTTGCTGACGACACAACTGTGGTAGGCCTGATCACCAACAGCAATGAAGACGGCTTATAGGGAGGAGGTTAGAGACCTGGCAGTGTGATGCCAGGACAACAACCTCTCCTTCAGTCTGAGCAAGACTAAGGAGCTGATCGTGGACTACAGGAGAAGACAGGCCAAACAGGCCCCCGTTTAACATTGACGGGACTGTAGTGGAGCGGTCGAGAGTTTCAAGTTCCTTGTTTTCCAAGTCACCAACAAACTATCATGGTCAAAACATACCAAGACAGTTGTGAAGAGGGCACGACAATGCCTTTTCACCCTCAGGAGACTGAAAAGATTTGGCATGGGTCCTCAGATCCTCAAAGTTCCACAGCTGCACCATCAAGAGCATCTGGACTGGTTGCATCATCGCCTGGTATGGCAACTGCTCGGCATCTGACCGTAAGGCGCTACAGAGGGTAGTGTGAACGGCCCAGTACTTCACTGGGGCCAAGCTTCCTGCCATCCAGGTCCTATATTATAGGCGCGTCAGAGGAAAGCCCATCAAATTGTCAGAGACTCCAATCACCCAAGTTATAGACTGTTATCTCAGCTACTGCATGGCAAGCGGTACCGGAACGCCAAGTCTAGGACCAAAAGGCTCCTCAACAGCTTCTACCCCTAAGTCATTAGACTGCTGAACAATTCATTAAATTTACATTGAGTCCCCCCCCCCCCCCCTTTCCTTTTTAACACTGCTTCTACTCGCTGTTGTTTGTTACCTGTGCAAAGTCACTTCTCCCCCACCTGAATGTACAGATTACCTCAACTAGCCTGTACCCCCGCACACTGACTCGCTACCAGTGCCCCCTGTATATAGCCTCGTTATTCTTGTTACTTTTTATTATTACTTTTTATTTTAGTCTACTTGATAAATATTTTCTTCTTCTTGAACTACACTTTTGGTTAAGGGCTTTTTAAGTAAGCATTTCACGTTAGTCTACACTTGTTGTATTCGGTACATTTGACACAAAGTTTGATTTGATCTTTAATTTGAACAGTTTGGGGAGGGCCCTTTCCTGTTTTAGCATGAAACAAAGCGAGGTCCATACAGAAATGGTTTGTCGAGATCGGAGTGGAAGAACTTAACTGGCCTGAATAGAGCCCTATTCTCAACCCCATCAAACACCTTTGGGATGAATTGGAACGCCGACTGCGAGCCAGGCCTAATAGCCCAACATCAGTGGCCGACCTCACTAATGCTCTTGTGGCTGAATGGAAGCAATCCCAGCAGCAATGTTCTAACATCTAATGGAGTTCCTTCCCAGAAGAGTGGAGGCTATTATAGCAGAAACTCCATATTAATGCCCATGATTTTAGAATACAATGTTTGACGAGCAAGTGTCCACACACTTATTTGGTCATGTAGTGTATTTTATGACGTTTCCACCAGATCAGAGCATTACATTTTTTCCTCCTTTCATGCTTAGTGGTTATCGAAAGGGAGAGAGCTGGAAAGATTTTTCAAATAGGCTAAATTGCGGAACTGTTGTAATTCTTAATGGATATAAAAACAGACTTTGTCAGTGAGTTAAGACAATCAGATAACAGTATTAGATCACCAAATGGGCACATTGATAGACCTACACTTGTGCGCAGGCCTGGTAGCCTCATCCTACTTCTATATGCGTAATCAGGTGTGTGTCCTTAGTCAAGATTGACAGGACTCCTCCAAACAAAAACTTGGAAATGGAATGAACCAAAACTTTTTTCTCACAAGTTTAGCCTAGGGTGTGCTCTCTGCAAACAACGTGTCCACTCCTACAATGACAACGGTAAGACTGTAATAATTATTACTATAATAATATTAAATGCATAACAAAAATTACAGTAACCAAACAAACATTGTAAATGAGAAATAATGGGAATTGACAGTAAATGTACTACTGGTGATACTGGTGTGCCATCCCCGCAGCCTCTGCAATGGGTTAGTCCACTCAGACATGCGTGAATCAGATGGGTGTCTCGTGTGCCAGAATCTTTTTATATTCAGTGCCTACGTTAGCCTTATTCTAAAATTGATTAAATTGTTATTTTTCTCTCATCAATCTCCACACAATACCCCATAATGACAAAGTAAAAACAGGTTCCTATACATAAAAAAAAGAAATATCACATTTACGTAAGTATTCAGACCCTTTACTCAGTACTTTGTTGAAGCACCTTCGGCAGCGATTACAGCCTCGAGTCTTCTTGGGTATGACGCTACAAGCTTGGCACACCTGTAGTTGGGGAGTTTCGCCCATTCTACTTTGCAGATCCTCTCAAGCTCTGGCAGGTTGGATGGGGAGCATCACTGCATAGCTGTTTTCAGGTCTTTCCAGAGATGTTCAATGGGCTTCAAGTCCGGGCTCTGCCTGGTCCACTCAAACATATACATAGTCTTGTCCCGAAGCCACTCCTGCGTTGTCTTGGCTGTGTGCTTAGGATCATTGTCCTGTTGGAAGGTGAACCTTCGCCCCATTCTGAGGTCCTGAGTGCTCTGGAGCAAGTTTTCATCAAGGATTTCTCGGTACCTTGCCCAGTTCATCTTTCCTTCGATCCTGACTAGTGTCGCCACAGCATGATGCTGCCACCCCCATGCTTCACCGTAGGGGTGGTACCAGGTTTGGGCTCCCGAGTGGCACAGTGGTTGGAGGCACTGCATCTCAGTGCTAGAGGCACTGAGGCACCCTGGTGGCACTACAGACACCCTGGTTCGAATCCAGGCTGTATCACAACTGGCCGTGATTGGGAGTCCCATAGGGCGGCGCACAATTGGCCCTGCGTTGTCACGGTTTGGCAGGTGTAGGCGGTCATTGTAAGTAAGATTTTGTTCTTAACTGACTTGCCTAGTTAAATAAAGGTTTTTAAAAAATCCTCCAGACATGACGCTTGACATTCAGGCCAAAGAGTTCAATCTTAATTTAATCTGACCCGAGAATCTTGTTTCTCATGGTCTGAGAGTCTTTACGTGCCTTTTTGGCAAACTCCACACAGGCTGTCGTGCCTTTTCCTGAGGAGTGGCTTCTTCTGGCTGAGGGCTGCAGATATGGGAGAACCTTCCAGAAGGACAACAATGTCCACACAGGAATTCTAGAGCTCTTTCAGTGACCACCGGGTTATTGTCACCTCCCTGACCAAGGCCCTTCTCCCCCAATTGTGCAGTAAGGCTGGGCGGCCAGCTCTAGGAAGAATCTTGGTGGTTCCTAACTTGGAGGCCAGTGTGCTCTTGGGGACCTTCAGTGTTGCAGAAATGTTTTGGTACCCTTCCCCAGATCTGTGCCTCGACACAATCCTGTCTCGGAGCTCTACGGACAATTCCTTCGCTCTTATGGCTTGGTTTTTGCTCTGACATGCACTGTCAACTTTGGGAACTTATATCGACAAGTGTGTGCCTTTCCAAATCATGTCCAATCAATTGAATTTACCACAGGTGGACTCCAATCAAGTTGTAGATACTTCTGAAGGATGATCAAGGGAAACAGGATGCACCCGAGCTCAATTTCGAGTCTCATAGCAAATACTTGGGTAAATAAGGTATTTCTGTTTTTTATTTTTAATACGTTTAGAAAAACAATTTTTTTTTGCTTTGTCATTGTAGGATATTGTGTGTAGATTACAATGGAATTTTTATTGATTGAATCCATTTTAGAATAAGGCTGTAACGTAACAAAATGGCTGTAACAAAGCAAAAAGTCTAATTACTTTCCGAAGGCACTTTATTTGCAACTGCTCAACTAAAAAAATATTTATTGACCAAACAATCGACCAGTCAACTAAATGGGGTCAGCCGTAATGTCAACATGGAGGGTAAATGGGATTTTAAGATATTGAATTTGGACAATGCTAGTTAAGAAAAGATCAGTGTTAGCTGTGAATTTCAAAGCAAATCAAATGTTATTTGTCACATGCGCCGAATATAACAGACCTTACAGTGAAATGCTTACTTACAAGTCCTTAACCAAAAATGAAGTTTTAAGAAAATTACCCCCCCCCCCCCCCCCCTTAGCAGTCAGTCTTATGGCTTGGGGGTAGAAGCTGTTTAGAAGTCTCTTGGACCTAGAATTGGCTCTCCGGTACTGCTTGCCGTGTGGCAGCAGAGAGAACAGTCTATGACTTGGGTGGCTGGAGTCTTTGACAATTTTAGGGCCTTCCTCTGACACCGCCTGGTATAGAGGTCCTGGATGGCAGGAATCTTGGCCCCAGTGATGTAATGGGCCATACGCACTACCCTCTGTAGCGTCTTATGGTTGCATCACCGTCTGCCATATCAGACGGTGATGCAACCGGTCAGGATGCTCTCGATGGTGCAGCTGTAGTACCTTTTGAGGATCTGGGGACCCAGGCCAAATCTTTTCAGTTTCCTGAGGGGGACAAGGTTTTGTTGTGCCTTCTTCACAACTATCTTGGTGTGCTTGGACCATGTTAGTTTGATGGTGATGTGGACGCCAAAGAACTTGAAGCTCTCAACCTGCTTCACTTGGTGTGCTTGGACCATGTTAGTTTGATGGTGATGTGGACGCCAAAGAACTTGAAGCTCTCAACCTGCTTCACTACATGAGAAAGGGGAGTTCTCAGTCCTCCTTTTCCTGTAGTCCACAATCAATCAAATGTATTTATAAAGCCCTTCTAACATCAGCTGATGTCACAAAGTGCTGTACAGAATCCCAGCCTAAAACCCGAAACAGCAAGCAATGCAGGTGTAGAAGCACGGTGGCTAGGAAAAACTCTAGAAAGGTCAGATCCTAGTAAGAGGCCTAGAGAGGAACCAGGCTATGAGGGGTGGCCAGTCCTCTTCTGGCTGTGCTGGGTGGAGATTATAACAGAACATGGCCAAGATGTTCAAATGTTCATAGATGACCAGCAGGGTCAAATAATAATGATCACGGTGGTTGTAGAGCGTGCAACAGGTCAGCACCTCAGGAGTAAATGTGAGTTGGCTTTTCATAGCCGATCATTCAGAGAATCTCTACCGCACCTGCTGTTTCTAGAGAGTTGATAACAGCATGTCTGGGACAAGGTAGTACGTCCAGTGAACAGGCCAGGGTTACATAGCCACAGGCAGATCATTTGAAATTTGAGCAGCATCACGACTTGGTGTACTGGCGACACCAAGGAGTCGGTAGGTAGTCCTGAGGCATGGTCCTAGGCTTCTGGTCCTCCAAGAGAGAGGGAGACACAGAGAGAGAAAGTGAGAGATAAAGAATTAGAGGGTGTACTTAAATTCACACAGGACACTTGCTAAGACAATATAAATACTTCAGATATTAACAGACTGACCCTAGCCATCTGACACACAAACTATTGCAGCATAAATACTGGAGGCTGAGACAGGAGGGAGACACTGTGGCCCCGTCCGACGTTACCCCCGGACAGGGCCAAACAGGCAAGATATAACCCCACCCACTTTGCCAAAGCACAGTCCCTATACCACTAGAGGGATATCTTCAACCACCAACCTATAATCCTGAGACAAGGCTGAGTATAGTCCACGAAGGGGGGGGGGGTGAGCGCCAACCCGGACAGGAAGATCACGTCATTGACTCAACCCATTCAAGTGACACACCTCTCCTAGGGATGGAATGGAAGAGCACCAGTAAACCAGTGACTCAGCCCCTGTAATAGGGGTTGAGGCAGATAATCCGAGTGGAGAGATGGGAACCGGCCAGGCAGAGACACCAAGGGCAGTTTGTTGCTCCAATGCCTTTCCGTTCACCTTCACACTCCTGGGCCAGACTACACTCAATCTTAGGACCTACTGAAGAGATGAGTCTTCAATAAAGACTTAAAGGTCGAGACCGAGTCTGTGTCTTTCACATCGATAGGCAGACCATTCCATGAAAATGGAGCTCTATAGGAGAAAGCCCTGCCTCCAGCTGTTTGCTTAGAAATTATAGGGACAGTAAGGAGGCCTGCATCTTGTTACCATAGCGTATGTGTAGGTATGTACGGCAGGACCAAATCGGAAATGTAATGTAAAGCCCATGTAATGCTTTGTAGGTTAGCAGTAAAACCTTGGAATCAGCCCTAGCCTTAACTTCTTATGGCTGGGGGCAGTATTGATGAATAAGGTGCCCAGAGTAAACTGCCTGATACTCAGTTCCAGTTGCTAATATATGCATATTATTAGTATATTTGGGTCGAAAACACTCTGAAGTTTCTAAAACTGTTTGACTGATGTCTGTGAGTATGACAAAACTCATATGACAAGCAAAATTATTGAAGATTTATGTTAAAAACATCCTAAAGATTGATTCTATACATCGTTTGACATGTTTCTACGGACTGTAATGGAACTTTTTGACATTTCGTCTGCTCCTAGTGGACGCCCTTCATGAGTTTGAATTTGTTTACAAAACGTGCTAACAAAGGTAGCTGTTTGGACATAAATGATGGACATTATCAAACAAAACAAACATTTATTGTGGAACTGGGATTCCTGGGAGTGCATTCTGATGAATATCATCAAAGGTAAGTGAATATTTATAATGTTATTTCTGACTTCTGTTGACTGCACAATATGGCGTATATCTTTTTGGCTTGTTCGGTCTCTGAGCGCCGTACTCAGATTATTGCATGGTTTGCTTTTTCCGTAAAGCTTTTTTGAAATCTGATACAGTGGTTGCATTAAGGAGAAGTGTATCTAAAGTTCCATGCATAACACTTGTATTTTCATTAACATTTATTATGAGTTTCTGTAAATTGATGTGGCTCTCTGCAAAATCACCGGATGTTTTTGGAACTACTGAACAATGCGCCAATGTATACTGAGATTTTTTTATATAAATATGAACTCTACCGAACAAAACATACATGTATTGTGTAACATGAAGTCCTATGAGTGTCATCTGATGACGATCATCAAAGGTTAGTGATTAATTGTATCTGTTTGTGATTTTTGTGACTCCTCTCTTTTGGCTGGAAAAATTGCGGTGTTTTTCTGTGACTTGGTTCTGACCTAACAATCGTTTGTGTTGCTTTCGCCGTAAAGCCTATTTGAAATCGGATACTGTGGTGGGATTAACAAGAAGTGCAAATTTAAAATGGTGTGAAATGCTTCTATGTTTGAGGAATTTTAATTATGGGATTTCTGTTGTTTTGAATTTGGTGCCCTGCACTTTCACTGGCTGTTGTCATATCGACCCCGTTAGCGGGATCTCAGCCTTAAAAGTTTAGCAGGAAGCCAGTGTAGAGAGGCTAGCACTGGAGTAATATGATGATTATTATTATTATTATTTTGGTTCTTGCCAAGATTCTAGCAGCCGTGTTTAGCACTAACTGAAGTTTTTTTTAGGTGGAAAGTAGAGCATTGCAGTTGTCTAATCTAGAAGTGACAAAAGCATGGATTATATTTTCTGCATAATTTCTGGACAGAAAGCTTCTGATTTTTGCAATGTTAGATAGATGGAATAAAGCTGTCCTTGAAACAGTCTTGATATGTTGGTCAAAAGAGAGATCAGGGTCCAGAGTAACTCCGAGGACTGTACAACCATCAAGATAAATTGTCAGATTCAACAGAAGAGTTCTTTGTTTCTTGGGACCTAGAACATGCATCTCTGTCTGAGTTTAAAAGTAGACCTCTCCTTTTGTCTTGATCATGTTAAGGGAGAGGTGGTTCTTCTTGCACCACATGGTCAGGTCTCATTGTTGTTGGTGATCAGGCCAACCACTGTTGTGTCATCGATAAACTTAATGATTGTGTTGGAGTTGTGCCTGGCCATGCAGTCATGAGTGAACGGGGAGTACAGCAGGGGACTGAGCACGCACCCCTGAGGGGCCCCCGTGTTGAGGATAAGCGTGGCATATATTGTTACCTACCCTTACCACCTGGGGTGGCCTGTCAGGATGTCCAGGATTCAGTTGCAGAGGGAGGTGTTTAGTCCCAGGGTCCTTAGCTTAGTGATGAGCTTTGAGGACACTTTGGTGTTGAACGCTGAGCTGTATTCAATGAACAGCATTCTCACATAAGTGTTCCTTTTGTCCAGGTGTGAAAGGGCAGTGTGGAGTGCAATTGAGATTGCATCATCTTTGGATCTGTTGGTGCGGTTTGCAAATTGGAGTGGGTCTAGGGTTTCTGTTCTAATGGTGGTGTATTGAGCCATGACCAGCCTTTCAAAGCATTTCATGGCTACAGACGTGAGTGCTACGGGTCGCTAGTCATTTAGGCAGGTTACCTTAGTGTTCTTGGGCACAGGGACTATGGTGGTCTGTTTGAAACATGTAGGTATTACAAACTCGGCCAGGGAGAGGTTGAAAATGTCAGTGAAGACACTTGCCAGTTGGTCAGCGCATGCTCGGAGTACACGTTCTGGTAATCCGTCTGGCCCTGTGTCCTTGTTAATGTTGACCTGTTTTAAAGGTCTTACTCACATCAGCTGCAGAGAGCATGATATCACAGTCGTCCGGAACAGCTGATGTTCTCATGCAAGTTTCAGTGTTACTTGCCTCGATGCGAGCATAGAATTAATTTAGCTCGTCTGGTAGGCTCGTGTCACTTGGCAGCTCTCGGCTGTACTTCCCTTTGTAGTCTGTAATAGTATGCGAGCCCTGCCACATCCAACAAGCGTCGGAGCCGGTATAGTATGATTCGATCTTAGTCCTTTATTGATGCTTTGCCTGTTTGGTGGTTCGTTGGAGTGCATCGCGGGATTTCCTATAAGCTTCCGGGTTAGAATCCTGCTCCTTGAAAGTGGCAGCTCTACTCTCCGTGTGAATGTTGCCTATAATCCATGGCTTCTGTTTGGGGTATCTACGTACAGTCCACTGTGGGAATGACGTCCTCGATGCACTTATTGATAAAGCCAGTGACTGATATGGTGTACTCTTCAATGTCATCGGAAGAATCCCAAAACATATATTCCAGTCTGTGCAAGCAAAACAGTCCTGTAGCTTAGCATCTGCTTCATCTGACCACTTTTTTTATAGACCGAGTCACTGGTGCTTCCTGCTTTAATGTTTGCTTGTAAGTAGGAATCAGGAGGATACAATTATGGTCAGATTTGCCAAATGGAAGGTGGGTTAGAGCTTTGTTCGTGTCTCTGTGTGGAGTAAAGGTGGTCTATTTTCTTTCCCTCTGGTTGGACATTGACTTGCTGATTGAGATTTTAAGTTTCCCAGCTTTGACTTTTGGAGATGAGTTAGGCTCACAGAACTAGAATGAGTTATACATTTTTCCTATTCAATACGTCTATGGTTAGGTTATCTCACATCTTCCATGTTAAGATTTTGTGTAACTGTTCATAATAATCTATCTGGTTTAGAATGCGAGGGGCTTCAGGCTAGAAATAGCATCAGGCATCAATTACTGGAAAATAAAGGCATACGTGTGGTCCCAAACAGCATGATGTTCTTAATTATAATGAGTAAAGGGAGTTGCACACTGTATATTCAAGCTCCCAGTAATTTATTGGGTGAACCACCAACGTTTCTGCGTCACTGTTTTGCTCAGTTGGTGCTTTATCCAATAAATTACTGGAAGCTTGTATATGGAGTGTGAGGCTCTCTTATTTAATAGCATACTGTTTACTCACCGTTAGTCAGCACCTCAAATAACTATTTTGTGTGCGTGCCAGCTCATGCTTTTTATTACCTAATTACAATGAACCCATTATTTACGGTTTAACCATCTGCCTTACTGCTGCATTTAGCCAATAACCACACCCAATTGCGGAAGTCACAGTGCTGGGACCAAACATTTTGTGAGGGTGTCTGTGTGTATGGTCAGGGAGAGAGGTTGTGCGAGCAACGGGCAGGAGAATGTCATGTTCGGAGAGTGGGTCAGTGTGTGAGTAGAAGAGTGTGAGCTAGGGCGAGCCTGGGAGATGGAGAGCTAAGCTGTGAGTGTCTTTCTCAGCCCCGCATTGGTTGAGGTCAGCCTCCCTGCTGTGGAGCGAGAGCAGGAAACAACCAGGGTTTGTTAGATAATCTGATCCCAGCAGGATATGGATTTCCTCCTGCCTTTCCTACCTGC
Source organism: Oncorhynchus mykiss (assembly GCF_013265735.2). Classification (NCBI taxonomy): domain Eukaryota; kingdom Metazoa; phylum Chordata; class Actinopteri; order Salmoniformes; family Salmonidae; genus Oncorhynchus; species Oncorhynchus mykiss. Next base: position 20,106,867 of record NC_048587.1, on the reverse strand, counting down.
CTGCCAACTGGAACTGTGGGGCTCCTGTAAACGCTCCTATAGCATCTCCAACATTTCTTATCTATCTGTTCTCCATCTTTCCCCTACTTTTCCTCATCTCACCATCTTCCTCATCTCTACATCATCCCTCCTTCATGTGTCAACTCCATATCCTCTCAATCTCTCCTTTTATTTCCTAAAATGTTTATTTTCTCCTCATTTCTCTTTCTACTTCATCTCTTCTTCTCATTGTCTTCTAAATTCCCTTTTCCAACCCATTCATTCTCTGAGCAAGGAAGTGCCCTTATTACTGTGTAATTATTCCTGTAATTAGAATGTAACATATTACACTAATTTATTACACACATTGATTCAGTGTATTTTTTTTGTTTTGTGCCTTTTTATACCTGTAGTCCTATACTGTGTGGCTTTGTTTATGTGTAGGTGTCGTGAAGAAGCCGTCAATAGCAGCTTTAGCATGCATTTTAGACTGTTGTTTGTCTCTAGTTTTATCACTGAGCCTGTATTTCTGTCACTTAAGAGAGACAATCCTGAGGATGCTGACAAAGCAGAAATGCTTAACGATTGTGTCTGTTAATCTGTTGCTGTGGGCTAACAGCAGATCATCCTCTGAAACATAGATGTTACCCCCAATGGAAAAGCCAGAGGCCTATGCTTCGATTGTCAAACACGGCTAAATGTTGTTTTCAGTTAGGCCCCGAGTTCTTTCAAGTGTAGAATCCCTCAGCAGTTATAGTCTCACTGAAATCACTAACAGTATACAACAAATGTATAATAATTTACTCATTGTCTACCTTTTTGTGTTTTTCCAGATACAAACCCTTCTTCCCGTTCCAAGTGCAACCTTCCATTGGATCCTCCGCCTGTGACTTGGACCTCTCTGTTCAGGACTCAGGATTGGCTGAGGGTCGGCTTAGGGTCACCCTCGTTGAATGTAGCAGGTAGGATGACTAATTCTTGGTAATATTTGAGAGGGGGTGGGGTGGTATTTCCCTATGCATTACAGCAATCCCCCTTTTATCAGAGAATATATCAAATAATATAATTATACTCAAACTAAGTCAACCCTTCCCGTGTTGTATGTAGTTAGTGTTATGGTCCTAACAGGCCTATGAGACCATAAGAATGAAATGAAAATCAATAGATCATCATTATTAGTAGTTCAACAGTACTGGTCTCCACAGCTTTTCTGCACAGGGATACTATATACTTTATGTAACACACACTATGTTCAGCACTTTTTATGCAGAATCATAAGGTAGGCCACCCGCTGTGTGTATTCTAGCCTGGTTTGAGCTACTTGACAGGTTAGGATATATCTTATGGTGAAAACCACTTTTATTACATAAGTATTAAAAGGACCTAAGATGTCTGGACTATATCTTAACATTGCATTTGTCACTAGTATCTATGCTAGGTGTTCAAGGCTGCTCTTCATAAATAATCAAGGCCTTTTATTCTCTAGCCACAGAAAGGAAATGCAGCACTAATCAACTTAACCTGCAAGGCTACAAATTTACCAGGTGATTGACTTACCGCCTGCTCAAACTAACCTAATCCGTTTGGGCGACAATGCCTACCACAGTTTCAGGCTGACTACACCGCTCACGTCGTGTGCGCGCAAAATAAATTTAGACATGCATGTTATTCAATTATTGCACCCACACTGCTCGCGCGCGCCAATGAGCGTCTGCGTTGCCAAGGGCTAAAATAGAAGTCAGTTCTATTTCTGATGCAGATCGTACTGCAAGTCCTGCCTCACCCATCTCCTCATTGATTTATAGAAGCAGCTATCCATGTGCCATCTCCTCATTGGTTACACCCACGTGGGTGACTCAAAGACAAATGAGGTCAGTGCCGGTAATGCACCTAATTTATAAAAGTTGTCAATCGCCATATAAAGTCAAGAGAAGAAAAAGCCTGGAAGGAGGAGAGATGACTAGAAACGATTTGGTTGACCATTTTTATGTTTGGATTAATTGGCGGAGCAGAGGACCTTGTGCATTTCAGGTAAAATATCAACTCAATGTTTATATCCCAGGTCAAATTAGCTAGCAACAGCAAGCTAGCTAAATAGGACAAATTAGCTAGCAAGTGCAAATTGCCATAAATGTTTAATACTTTTCAACCGGTCCCTAAATTAATATAATTGTTCAGAGTTTGTTTTGACATTTTAACCTGCGTGTCGTGATCGCATTTGGTGTGGGGGGACAAAATAAATGTATGCACGATGGCGCACGCACGCGCGTAGCTGGTTTGGTTTCCATGTTAGAGGGCGCACTTAAAAAGCAGCCCTTTGTCTCGGGGTAGGTGATGTATCCCTTCACTAGTCTCCTCTCCCTTCCTGAAACGCACCCACTTCTGCACTGGGCTAGGGCTGTTGCGGTGACTGTTTCACCACCTCACCGACAGTCATGACCGCAGTAAAATTCCATGTGACTGTTGAGTCATGGTAATCTCCTCTTATGCACACTGGACATGCTTTAGTAGTACCCAACTTGCTAATGGCCTAACGGCCTGGTACTCAGGGCTCTATTGTCCCTCTAACCACTCTGACATCAATGCAAATGGTAACGAAACACAACGAAATGGAACAGTGCTTTCTAAGGTGATGATTAATTCAAAACACACATTGGCATATTAGGGCTTATACAGCCGCAGAGGCTTATGAGCGCAAGCATGAAATAAAAACCTGAATTATGATTCTGCCGTTATACAATATATAACCTACAGCATATTACGCATGGCAGAAAAACAAGAAACTAAATTGATTTTAAGATGCCTTTGGTACATAATTGGTCTAGCCTATACTCCAAAATTATACAAATTAGAGTAATCGCTTTTGAGTGTGGACAGTTTATTTATTTATTTATTTATTTATTTATTTATTATTATTATTATTCATACCAGATGGCGTGGTTACCTTATGCTACGTTCCAAAATGTCTATCCAAATCAATTTTTATTGGTCACATACACATGGTTAGCAGATGTTAATGCGAGTGTAGCGAAATGCTTGTGCTTCTTGTTCCGACAATGCAGTAACATCTAACAAGTACCCTAACAATTTCACATCTACCTTATACACACAAGTGTAAAGGAACTAATACGAATATGTACATATAAATATATGGATGAGCGATGGCCTAAAGGCATAGGCAAGATACAGTAGATGGTATAGAGTACAGTATATACATATGAGATGAGTAATGTAGGGTATGTAAACATTATATAAACTGGTGTTGGCAGCAGCCACTCAATGTTTGTGATGGCTGTTTAACAGTGTGATGGCCTTGAGATAGAAGCTGTTTTTCCAGTCTCTCGGTCCCAGCTTTGATGCACCTGTACTGACCTCGCTTTCGGGATGATAGCGGGGTGAACAGGCAGTGGCTCGAGGGATTATATTTTTGGCCTTCCTGGAGGGCAGGTAGTTTCCCCCCGTGATGCGTTGTGCAGACCTCACTATCCTTTGGAGAGCCTTACGGTTGTGGGCGGAGCAGTTGCCGTACCAGGCGGTGATACAGCCCGAAAGGATGCTCTCGATTGTGCATCTGTAAAAGTTTGAGTTTTCGGTGACGTGCCAAATTTCTTCAGTTGAAGAGGTGCTGTTGCGCCTTCACAATGCTGTCCTTGTGGGTGGACCATTTAAGTTTGTCTGTGATGTGTACGCCGAGGAAATTTAAAACTTTCCACCTTCTCCACTACTGTCCCGTCGCTGTTTCTTGAAGTCCACGATCATCATTATCGTTTTGTTGACGTTGAATGTGAGGTTATTTTTCCTGACACTACACTCCCAGTGCCCTCACTTCCTCCCTATAGGCTGTCTTGTCATTGTTGGTAATCAAACCTACCACTGTAGTGTCGTCTGCAAACTTGATGATTTGAGTTGGAGGCGTGCATGGCCACGCAGTCATGTGTGAACGGGGAGTACAGAAGAGGGCTGGGAACGCACCCTTGTGGGGCCCCAGTGTTGAGGATCAGTGGGGGGGAGATGTTGTTTCCAACGCTCACCACCTGGGGGAAGCCCGTCAGAATGTCCAGGACCCAGTTGCACAGGGCGGGATCGAGACCCATGGTTGCGATCTTAATGACGAGTTTGGAGGGTACTATGGTGTTAAATGCTGAGCTGTAATCGATGAACAGCATTCTTACATAGGTATTCCTCTTATCTAGATGGGTTAGGGCAGTGTGATTGCGATTGCGTCGTCTGTGGACCTATTGGGGCAGTAAGCAAATTGAAGTGGGTCTAGGGTGTCGGGTAGGGTGGAGGTGATATGATCCTTGACTAGTCTCTCAAAGCACTTCATGACGACGGAAGTGAGTGCTATGGGGCGATAGTCATTTAGCTCAATTACCTTAGCTTTCTTGGGAACAGGAACAATGGTGGCCCTTTTGAAGCATGTGGGAACAGCAGACTGGGATAGAGATTGATTGAATTTTTTCCATAAACACACCAGCCAGCTGGTCTGGGCATTCTCTGAGGACGGACTAGGAATGCCGTCAGGGCCGGCAGACTTGCGAGGGTTAATACGTTTAAATGTTTTACTCGCGTTGGCTGCAGTGAAGGAGAGCCCGCAGGTTTTGGTAGCGGGCCTTGTCAGTGGCATTGTATTGTCTTCAAAGTGAGCAAAGAAGTTATTTAGTCTGCCTGGAGCAAGACATCCTGGTCCGCGACGGGGCTGATTTTCTATTTGTAATCCGTGATTGACTGTAGACCCTGCCACATTCGTCTCGTGTCTGAGCCGTTGAATTGCGACTCTACTTTGTCTCTATACTGACTCTTAGCTTATTTGATTGCCTTGCGGAAGGAATAGCTACACTGTTTGTATTCTGTCATGTTTCCGGTCGCCTTGCCGTGATTAAAAGCAGTGGTTCGCACTTTCAGTTTTGCGCGAATGCTGCCATCAATCCACGGTTTCTGGTTGATGAAGGTTTTAATAGTCACCGTGGGTACAACATCACTGATGCACTTGCTAATAAACTCAGCATATACATCAATGTTGTTGTCCGATGCTATCCGGAACATATCCCAGTCCATGTGATCAAAACAATCTTGAAGCGTGGAATCAGATTGGTCGGACCAGCGTTGAACAGACCTGAGCACAGGCGTTTCCTGTTTTAGTTTCTGTCTATAGGCTGGGAGCAACAAAATGGAGTCGTGGTCAGATTTGCCGAAAGGAGGGCAATTTCCTTTAGATCTGACTAAAATAAATAATGGATTTATTGTGATGGTGTATATTAAATTGATTTATTAGACTTTTTTTAAATGTAGATGTTGGAAAGGCATGCATCAGCAGCTTGTTTGCGCGGAGGCCTTGAGATGCTAAACATGTTTATGTTAATTAGCTGCAAATTACCGTGAGACCGGCAGACTTTTGCATGACAACCAGATGACACAATTTCATGACCTCCAGAGCCCTACTCTGGGCCAATGAAAATGTGTAAACATGCCAGCTCTGGGTCTGAGCTCTGTCTCCTCCACCCTCTCCTGATGGTGGTGTAAGCCTTTATGTTGCTTGGGTCTGGTATAGTAGTGGAGTGGCTGCAGACGGTAGGACATCCAGAAACCGCTCCTCATTAATAATGCACAGTCCCTGCCCATTATGAGACCAGGCCAATGCTATGACTGGCTGGCTGACACACCTATCCTCACAGCTGCTGCAAATGGATACCCTATTACCTCACTGGGCCAGCCAGACATGTCTGACAATGACAACCATCCACCTCAACTTACCGTGTCCAATATTGGGTTTGTCTATGTGGAATTCCATTGGGATGGTGCCAAATGCAACCAAACTGCAAGGTCTTAGTTTTTGGGGGATAGGCAATGCATTTTTAAGGAAAAAAAGGTTGTTGATATTCAGAGGAATATCAGGATATTCTACATAGGCCTGAAATGTACAGTGCACAGGTCCGGATGAATATTTGATCGATTGCAAATTGCAACAGGATCTCTTTAAACTGCCTATCATGTTCTTTATGTTCTCTTAGTTTTGGCTACTTTCTGTCTGGTTACTACCAACAGACGGTGAGAAACCTCTAAGTTAATGATAGCATGCTTGCTTTTTCTTGCATACAAAATACATCGCTAGTGAAAGTCTAAAATTCAATCTAAAAAGGGATTACATTTTTTTCCCCTCCAAATTAATACAAAATACACATTGCATATATAAATGCATATATTTTCACACCCCAGAGTTAATGCTTGGTGGAAGAAGCTTTGGTAGTAATTCAACTGTGACTCATTTTGAATAAGATTTTGCCAACTAAGCACAACTCTTACTATACTTACTCAGCTATAGTTTTTGTCAATATTGCTCTAGCTCAGTCAATTTGGTTGGGAATCGTTGATGGACAGCAATATTCAAACGTAGACTTTGGTGTTAAAATCTGTGTAATTCTCCAGCTGAAAAATAAAACTCAGACTGCTGTAGGTTTTCCTCTAACTTTTAACCTGGGCTCCTTTTTAATATTTACATCCGGACAAACTCCCCAGTCGCTGCAGGTGACGAGCACATCTATAACCTGATGCTGCCACCACAATACTTGAAAATACAGAGGATCAACAACTTTGCTTTCACTCCACATTACTGGCCTGTATGACAAAGTGAAAAGAAGAAAGCTGGTGTTAAAAAATCCACTCCAAATCATCCATTCTGTTTGCAACAAGGCCCTTAAAGGTAAACTTAGCGAAATGACATTGCCACGAGCAGTAGGTTGTGTTGATCTGTAGGAATAAAATCCAAATGAATCTCTTTTTTCAGATGTAATTGTAAGGCATCAAAATGTGAAGACTGTGCAAGGGGTGTGTAGACTTTCACTAGGCTCTGTATGAATATAGAGTTACCAGTCAAATGCTTGGAGACACCTACTTATTCACTTTTAATTATTATTATTATTTTTTAAACTATTTCCTACATTGTGGAGTAATAGTGTTGACTTCAAAACTATGGAACCATGTAGTAACCAAAAAAGTGTTAAACAAATGAGAATCTATTTTATTTTATATTTGAGTTTCTTCAAAGTCGCCTTGATGACGGGGTGGCAGGGTAGCCTAGTGGTTAGAGCCAGTAACCGGAAGGTTGCTAGATCGAATCCCCGAGCTGACAAGGTAAAAATCTGTCGTTCTGCCCCTGAACAAGGCATTTAGCCTACTGTTCCTAGGCCATCATTGTAAATAAGAATTTGTTCTTAACTGACTTGCCTAGTTCAATAAAAGTAAAAATAAATAAATTAGCTTTGCACACTTGGCATTTTCTCAACCAGCTTTTCTGGGAGTTCCCACATATGCTGAGCACTTGTTCGCTGCTTTTCCTTCACTCTGCATTCCAACTCATTCCAAACCATCTCAATGGTGATTGTGGAGGCCCGGTCATCTGATGCAGCACTCATGCAGCACTTCTTGGTCAAATAGCCCTTACACAGCCTGTAGGTTGAAAGCACAAACCAGATGAGATGGCGTATTGCTGCAGAATGCTGTGGTAGCCATACTGGTTAAGTGTGCCTTACATTCTAAATAAATCAGACGGTGTCACCAGCAAAGCACCTCCTCCATGCTTCACGGTGGGAACCACATATACGGAGGTCATCCGTTCACCTACTCGGCATCTCACAAAGACATGGCCGTTGGAAGCAAAAATCGCAAATTTGGGAATCATCAGACAAAAAGGGCAGATTTTCACCAGTCTAATGTCTATTGCTCGTGTTTCTTGACCCAAGCAAGTCTCTTCTTATTGGTGTCCTTAGTGGCCTGATTCACGCAGTTTCCTCACGCAGTTGATGTTGATGTGTCTGTTACTTGAGCTCTGGGAAGCATTTATTTGGGCTGCAATCTGAGGTGCAGTTAACAAGTTACATCAAGCACTTGATGGTTTTTGTGACTGTGCTTGAAGACACTGTCAAGGTTCTCAATGTTCTGTGTTGACTGACCTTCATGTCTTAAAGTAATGGTCTGTCGTTTCTCTTTGCTTATTTGAGCTGTTCTTACCATACTGCCACTGACTGATTTATAAATCACTTGGTCTTTTACCATATAGGGTTATCTTCTGTATACCACCCCTACCTTGTCACAACACAACGGATTGTCTCAAAAGCATTAAGAAGGAAACAAATTACAGAAATTAACTTCTAACAAGGCACTCCTGTTAATTGAAATACATTCCAAGGTGACTTCCTCATGAAGCTGGTTGAGAGAATTCCAAGAGTTTGTAACGCTGTCATCAAGGCAAAGGGTGGCTACTTTGAAGAATCTCAAATTTAAAATATATATTTGTTTAACACTTTTTTGGGTTATTACTGTGTTATTTCGATGTTTTCACTATTCTACAATGTAGAAAATAGCAAAAATAAAGAAAACCCCTGGTCAAGACAGAAGAAGGGTGTCCAAAGTTTGTGGTCGGCTTTTACCCAAATTCAGAGAGGAGCTCGAAGATTTTGCAATCAGTCCGTGACAGTATTAATTAAGTTATCAAGTCTGTGTAAAATGTGCTGTCTACCACCACCAGATGGAGACATAGTCAGTATATTGTTAATCCAGAATCCACACATCTTGTATAAATACTGCACTTGTTGTATACAGTAATTGGGGACTCAATGGATTTAAGTAATGGGTTTATCCAGTGGTCTAATTGAGGAAAATAAAAAAAGGTCACTACCGTTTCTTTTATTTGCTTTTTTAAACACTTGTCAGTTGTATTTTTATGACCATAAAATTAAGTAAAAAAAATCTACATTTTGAAACCATCAATTTCAAATAGGTCTACGTACTGTATATTGTAGAAATGAATCCCACAATACACAAGAATACTCTCCTATGTATTAATTTGACAGTGAAGCAAAAACTTTTCATTTGGCTCTATACTCCAGCATTTTGGATTTGAGATGAACCGTTTCATATTGACACTACAGAATGTCACTTTTTTTTTTAGGGTGTTTTATATAACTGTTTTACCGTTTAGAGAGAAGTTTATGAAAGAAAGAACTTTTATGTATCTAGTACCGCCTATTTGAAGGAGTCATAAGTAGTCAAGTGTAGTATTTGCTCCCATATTCCTATCACACAATGACTACATCAAGCTTGTGACTCCGACAAAATTGTTGGATGCATTTGCAGATTATTTTGGTTGTTTCGGGTTATGTTGTGCCTAATAGAAATGAATGGAAAATAATGTATCGTCTTTTTGAAGTCACTTTTATTGTAAATAAAAGTGGAAGTATGATCTTTGTGCGTCTTAACTTTCTCATCAGTATTCAGGATTATCCATCGTCATGGTAGCATGACATTAATGTAGAAGTGTTCAGAAACATTTTCCATTCTTATTTACAATAAAAAACAGACTCCAAAATGACACCATACATTATTTACCATTCATTTATATTGGGGCACATCATAATCTGAAACACAACCAAAACAAACTGCAAATGCATCCAACAAGTTTGTGGAGTCACAAGCTTGATGTAGTCAATTTGTGCTAGGAATATGGGACCAAATACAACACTTGACTACTTTTATACACAAGTACATTTGTAAAAATACTTATGACACCTTCAAATTGGGGTATTAGATACATAAAGTGCTGTAAAACAGGTATGTATAAAAAGAATACCCTGAAATAAAAAGTGACATTCTGTACTGTCTCCTCATATGAAACATTTTATCTTCCAAAATAAATCATTATGGGAGTGTAAATAGCTCAACACTTCAAATGTGCAGATACTACTGCTATACTACAGTAGTTTATGCTTTTCTTGTGTATTTTCATCACTACACCAGGGGGCAGCAATAGCCTTGACAGTGTTTGTTTGCTTTAGTATCATTGCAACCATTGGTCAGGGGTCTCTCTGATACATCTTAGTAGCACCAGAAAACATAGTGGCATCAACAGGTTTACATACAGTAGGCTATGCACTATACATAGGGAGACCAAGAGAATCCGCAATGATGTACTGTCTAAATGAGCTTTTTGTTCTGTAATTTCTCCTTCAGGCTGTTTATCCTGGGCTCGTATGACAGAGAGACCTACGTGCACTGCACCTTTGAGCTGAGCAGCCATGAGTGGAAAGAGAAGACGCGCAGCTCCATCAAAACGGTGGGCTTCTCTTAAGATACTGTTCCCCCCCTCCCCCATGTAAATCCAATTGTTACATTTTGGCAATGGTGTTTAACTCTTATAGATGAGGTACGTTTGTGAAACGTTAATTTGCTAAATACAAAACACCTAATGGTGACATTTATCGGTTTCACTGATTTTTATACATTTATATTCACAGATATTAACATGATAGAGACCATAGCCATTAGAGAAGAAGCATGACATGCTTGATCTATTGACACAAATGTTTTAACTTCCCCCCCATCTGAGAAGTCAATTACCCCCAGTAACATTTTGAAAGAAAACAAATAATCAGGCCTTAGAGCAAACCTTTTCTAATTGCAGCAATTCAGAGATATTAGCATTTTCACATTGGGGTTTTTCGGAAGTAACGCCTAACGACCATTTGGGACTGAAATGTCAAGTCTAGGCTAATTGCTGACTCCACCGCTCACACATCCCAACGCTGCTTCTTTCTGTGTGTATAACTGTCATTTGTATTGGCTCAAAGTTAATTTTAGTTTCATTCAAGAGGTAATTTCCCTGAACAATTATTTCATATTCATTGTAATTAAAGGAGCAGCTTCCATCCTATCCAGCAGGGGGCAATGCCACTAACATTTGTTCTTCGCTACGTCTCTTCCAATAAATGTCTCAGTAAGCCTTATTTACTGAGTATCCTCTCAGTAAGCCATGCTTTCTAGCATGACATGATCTGTAAATTACAGTTGTGTGTGTGTGTGTGTGTGATGTTTGTTTTAAAGAGGGAGCCAATGAACATCATTTTTATTTTACCCTCATTAATTTGAGAGAGACCTAATTATATCTCTACCATTACATTTTCCCATATTAAGCTTGTTTGAGTTTTACGCTTTGCTTCAAACTGTGTTTTTGTTGTTGCTCTGTAGCCTACAGTGCATTCAGACCTTTTCCACATTTTGTTACGTCACAGCCTTATTCTAAATTTGATTGCAAAATTCCCTCATCAAGCTACACACACTAACTACCCCATTATGACTTTTTCATTTATTTAATTTTGTACATTTTAGCAAATGTATTAAACATTTTAAAACTGATATGACACTTACATAAGTATTCAGACCCTTTACTCAGTATTTTGTTGAAGCACCTTTGGCAGCGATTACAGCCTCGAGTCTTCTTGGGTATGACGTTACAAGCTTGGCACACCCATATTTGGGGAGTTTCTCCCATTTTCCTCTGCAGATCTTCTCAAGCTCTGTCGGGTTGGATGGGGAGTGTTGCTGCACAGCTATTTTCAGGTCTCTCCAGAGATGTGTGATTGGGTTCAAGTCCGGGCTCTGGCTGGGGCACTCAAACATATACAGAGACTTGTCCCAAAGCCACTCCTGCGTTGTCTTGGCTGTGTGCTGAGGGTCATTGTCCTGTTGGAAGGTGAACCTTCACCCCAGTCTGAGGTCCTGATGACTCCGGAGCAAGTTTTCATCAATGATCTCTCTGTATTTTGCTCCGTTCATCTTTCCCTTGATCCTGACTTCTCTCCCAGTCCCTGCCTCCCAGTCCCCACAGCATGATGCCACCACCATGCTTCACCGTAGGGATGGTGCCAGGTTTCCTCCAGATGTGACGCTTGGCATTCAGGCCAAAGAGTTCACTCTTGGTTTCATCAGACCAGAGAATCTTGTTTCTCGTGGTCTGCGAGTCCATTACGTGCCTTTTTGGCAAAGTCCAAGCGGGCTCTCATGTGCCTTTTACTGAGGAGTGGCGTCCGTCTGGCCACTCTACCATAAAGGCCTGACTCCACAGAAGTACTCTGGAGCTCTGTCAGAGTGACCATTGGTTTCTTGGTCACCTCCCTGACCAAGGCCCCTCTCCCCCGATTGCTCAGTTTGGCCAGGCAGCCAGCTCAAGGAAGAGTCTTGTGGTTCTAAACTTATTATATTTAAGAATGATGGAGTCTGCTGTGTTCTTGGGGACCTTCAATGCTGCAGACATTTTTTGGTACCCGTCCCCAGATATACGGACATATCCTTCAACCTCATGGCTTGGTTTTTGCTCTGACTTGCACTGTCAGCTGTGGGACCTTACTTACACAAGTGTGTGCCTTTCCAAATAATTTCCAATCAATTGAATTTACCACAGGTGGACTCCAAGTTGTAGAAACAGCTCAAGGATGATAAATGGAAACAGGATGAGCTCAATTTCTATTCTCATAGCAAAGAGTGAATACTTACACTTAAGGTGTGTTTATTTTTTTTATATGTTTGCAAAAATGTCAACCTGTTTTTGCTTTGTCATTATGGGGTATTGTGTGTACATTGAGGAAAAAAATCAATTTCAGATTAAGGCTTTAACAAAATGTGGAAAAAGTCTAAGGGTCTGAATACTTTCTGAATGCACTGTGTGTAATAGTGCAAGTGATAGCCGAAGGCAGTAGCCATTTTTGTAAAAGCTATGAATCACAGACATGCTACAACACATTTTCCTCAAACATTCCTTCCAATGTAAAACCTCAACTGCAGCTGCTGAGGTAAGTGTTCAACTTGCCCGGTGCGTCCCTCTAATGGCTCCTCTACAGACAGATCTTTTGCCAGCTCTCCATTAATATGCAACCTAGAGATGCAGATGCAAAGTGGCATTTAGGCTTTTTTATCAGCCTCTTCCAGCTTGTGTCCCAACAGGACTCCATGCTAAGGATTAAAGGCGATACCATCTGAAAAAAGGTCACTCTCTCTCTCTTTGCATATTCCTTTGCATTTTTTTCCAAGAATGATCGCCTGAGATGAGGCCTAACTTTCCTCTGAACTGGGCTCTTTGTGTGGCACGTATTTCATGCAATTTAACTACTTTCTCTCTCTCCCTCCCTTCCTCCCTTGAGCAGCTCTGTCCTCAGAGTAGCATTTTTCCAGGAGAATTGGTTCAAGCTTCTAAATTATATTATTGACGGTGTTTTTCACAGCCATTTGCAGCTGTCTGTAGATATTTACTTAGTTGTTTCACACAAAAGACATGCACAACACTGGTTTCCATTGCAGAGTGCTGCAAAGCCTGCTCTTGAATAACCTGTTTGCAGAAAGAAAATAGTGTTGTCATTTATACTAGTTGTGTGGTCACAGTTGTAGCTTAGAGTATGGTGTAATTTTACTGGTAAATGATTGTAAACCAGGATAAGGTTTGAGCTATCTGCTTCCGTTTTACTCTCACCTTGACCACCCTCCCCTACATTGAGTTATAGCACGGTTTGCATTCCTAATATTGATTTTTAGATGCGTTTCCCTTCCTATTGTAGACTAGAGGGGGGGCTCGCTCCCTTCACACTCCTTCCTGCCATCACATAATACCCAGACATACCCCTTTTGTGTCATCTACCCGTCTCAATATGTGTAGGGGGAGAGGAAACGTTGCGGACGCTTGGGTAAATTTAGCCTTTTTCCATGACCAAGCTGGGCTGGGTTTATTAGTGACAGGAGGCCTGTGGTGCAGACTGCTCCGCCTTACGTGTTTGCACATCTGCCCCATTGATTCCATCATCAGCCATCAACTGGCCCCGAGTGCTGATGCTTTCTGACAGCCTACCAGACGATGTGTGTCTGTATGTGTTTTCTACATATGTTTTCTTATTTGTGTGTCTATAAGTCCATCTCTTTAGTACCAAAATGTTAATGGTAAATAACCAATTTTTTTTTTTTTACATGGTCCTTCTGTTGTCCAAATGTGCCTGAAGGTGTGTGCTTAGATTAGAAAGTGATTGGCTGAATGGCTATATCTAAGAACTGATGTCTAGTTCTCCTCAATGACAAAGGATGTCCGGGTTCAGCACTGCACTACCCCCCCCCCCCCCCCCCCCCCCACACACACACACACACACACACACACACACACTTATTTTTACTACACATAAAGGGAAATGCACTGCTCTGTCGATAGGATCACCTCAGCCCAGTGGTTAGGAGATCATGACACTGCGAAAGAACACAGCGTTTCTCACCAAAGAGCAGTCCATCTCTACATCTCTCTCACTCTCTCCATCATCATTACTGTTGGTCATGGGAATGACGCAGGCAGACAATGTCTCTGGCTGGAGTTAGGAGCTGTCTCTCTGAGGCTCACTCTCTTCAGCTGGCTGGAGACTAGTGAGTCTGTCTGTACACAGTTAGACGTAGTACTGTGCACGCACAGCTCGTTCAGAGGAGTTCCCCACAGACAAAAACAAGACAAGACGTAAAGGTGCTCACTGGGCATCCTTAATTCCTGTGACCTAGAGAGCTTGTTTGCTTTTATTTCCTTGCGATTTTGTTTCTTTTATTCAGCATTTTTCTGTGTTTCTGTCCCTCCCCGTCTTTCATGAATAATCAATAAGACATTTCCTCACTTTTCACTGTAAAGGCATCTGTCTGCACACTAGGTTTGGTTTGCTCCAAGCAGAACTGGGCTGAAGTGAATGTCTGTACTCCCTTAAAATACCTTTGCTTGAGAAATGAGAAAAAATAGGCACTAGTACTGTTTGTCCCCCTTGAGATGCCGTAGCCAGTATACACTTCCTCAAAATAGTCTGAATTCATCTAAGACAGGGGTGCCCAGACTTTAGTTACGTACGATCTACTTTTCTGCTGCCTCTAAAAAGGCCTCTCTTATCATTTCTCCATCCTGGAACGGTTTATTGTGCTTTGCTAGTATGCGACTCACCCGGAATGATGGAATCGTGGCTGCCTCTGATTTTGAGTTGGGCCTTGTAAAGATTGATTGTTGGGCAGCTAGTTGAGACTTCAACTCTTACTTTTCTCTTACGTAGTTCACTTTGAGCTGGAAAGTCACTTTCATATTTCTTGTGAACAGTTTTGAAATGCCTCTCGACATTTCCCTTCTTAGCAAGAGCTATTTTTGAATAGCAGATCAGACACACACATTTAGAATTTGTGGCAAAAAAAATCATCTTCCTCCCACTCACTGTGAAAGTGGTATTTCGATTTCTTGCTGCTTGGTTCAGCATTCATATTAAAAATGGAACCTCAACTTCATAGAAAAAAACATAGTAAAATGACAACTACCACTGGAATAACAAAGAATATTCTGTTACAGGTCTCGCAAGCGTGGAAATGTAAACGTACTAACTTCAGACGGTTGCTATGGTAGTTACAGTTTGGAAAACAAATGTAGCAGCTATAGTGCTGCGGGTTGGTCCAATTGTATGTCTATTATGCAGTTTAAAAAATGAAAAAATATTTTGGCTGTGCAGTAGTATTCGAGAAAGAAGCTAACCTGTAAGCAAAGCATATGGTGCTTCAGAACAGTGGACCTCATTATTTTTAAGCAGACTCGATGGTAACGCTGAATTGCCCCAAAAAATCAAATAAATTGTGCATACATTTTGAAACTTTTTTTATGCGGTCTACTAGAAAGAACGTTGCAATTGACGGGTCAACCGCGATCAACGTCCTGGACACTAATGGTCTAAGATATCTCAAGAAATCTGTAATTTTGTTGTTTTTTAGGGGTAGGTACCTTGCCAAAGACCAAAACGAACAAATAACATCACAAAATGCCATCATAATAGATGCACAAACTGTTTCGCATGGGAAGCATGTGGACGCCTTAAGAACTGTCATTTTTCTGCATCCTGTTTTCACAAAGGATCCTCTCTCATTTTGCCAGTTCACCTGGAACAACTCCATGTGTCCATCTCTGCAGTCTGGCCTTCAGCATCTACCCAGTGCTGGTTTGGAGCGATCGAAAGGGAGCACTTCCTGTGTCCATTGGTGTCATCAGAGATACTCTGACGCACCTCTTCACTCCCCACTGTTTGATGTTCCACTCCGGCATGTGTGCGTTCCTGTCTCTTTTAATCCACCTTGTGCATGGCTCGCACTGACAGCTGATGAAAGGCAGTCAATTGACAGGTCTGTCTCCCTCTCTCTCTCCCCCTCCCTTTGACCTCGCCTGCCCCTGCTCATTCTGCCCTGCAAAGATGAGGTTCATTCAGGCGATGGGCTGCACACAACCCCAAACTCCACCATACAGGTCAGGTATACACAGTGCAATTACTGGCTCCTTTGTTGTGTGGCAGAGCTATAAAGCTCTTCTCTTGAGGCAAATGTTTGATTTACATGGAGAGGATGTGAAAAAGTAGATGGTTTATCAGGTATTTTTTAATTACTTTCATCGTGTTGGTGTGGCTATTAATTTCCCTGAGGGACAGTGATAATGTACAGTGGTTGCGCCACTAAAAGTTTTGTGATTATGCTGCGGGACTTAGGTAATGTGTGGTTTAGTACGGTACCCTGCGTCACCACTTCATTGCTCCAGACCAGCGCACGGGGGAGTTGGAGCACCGATTATGCTTTTGTGTCCTACTGTGTCTCTGACAATGAATGGGTGACATAAACCTAAATATAAACTGATAATTGTGCATGATTTCAGTATTACTTACTAAAACTGTTGTTACACTAAGGTTTTTATTATTTATTTATTATTTATTATTATTATTATATTTTGTTAAGATTTTGTTCTTACTGTAGGCCACTCCCGATCGGTCACATTATACAGCGCCTGAGTGGCACAACTGTCTAAGACACTGCATAGTAGTGGCATGCTGTGTTGCTACAGATGCTGGTTCAATACCCGTGCCGGCCTCGACTGGCAGTCGCATGAGATGACTAGGTTTTTGGTTTCTCTCCCTCTAAAAACAGAAATAAATAATTATAAAAAACAAACTGGCTTTATTTACAAATTAGTAACGATGTCTCACGCCATGTTCAAGGATGGCCTTTTTCTTGCTCATTTTATGTTATTTGAATACAAAATCATCTCCAAAATATATTTTTTTTCAACAAAGCTATTATTTATTAGTTTAGAATTATATAAAAGCCTGTTGAATATTCTCACAGATATATTATTAACCCTGTTATTAGCAGGACAATATATATTGGTCATGGCTCCCGAGTGACCCACAATGGGACTGCCTTGCAGTTCTCCTGCTGTATCCACTGAAAGCGTGCGAGGTTCAAGGCACGGGGGCAGGGGCCACGGGATGGGCCGCAGAGCCGCGCACAGAAGACCGACCTAGCCCGCAGGGAGGGAGGGAGGGAAGGAAGGAAGTAAGGACCCCCACCTCGCCACACTGGCAAAACTTTGAGGCATTGCACTAATAATGTCGCTGACTAGGGAAACGTTCTAGCTGTTTGTTCTTAGTGCCAGTCTGCACGTTCAACCTAAAACAGTGTAACTAATACTGGCATCTTTATGCTTTCGTTAATAAAATAATTATAAAAATACTCTTTCAAAATGCAGATGTTTATTTAGTTATGGCTCCATAACGAATTACTATGGGAATAAATATCACTGAATTACAGAAATATCCTCCAATCCTCTATATGTAATTATTAGCGGAGAGAAGTCATTTTTCGATATAACGAAGGCCAACCGTAGGCGACATGAGTCTCACTAGTGTTGAGTAATGTGCTGTTAAAAGTGGTGTAGGTCTTATTTATTTAAAGAGCATATTGAAGTTAGAAGCAATAGAATTTGAAGCAATAGCCTACAACTATTTTAGCACAGTATCGCACTGCTCTGAAACAAGCATGGGGACTGGTCTTGATAAATCAATGAGATTTTTATTTTCACTGAATTTCCATTTGGGTATTGGTTAGACTACAATTAGAAAATTAGGGAATAAAAATGTTATGCTCGTAGTGAAACCTTTATAACTAGGCAAGTCAGTTAAGAACAAATTCTTATTTACAAGGACAGCCTACTCCTTCCTCCCTATCGGGGAATTGAACCCCGGTCTTCCACGTGCCCGCATGACATGGGGATTCTTTAGCGAAGTAGTCCAGTACTGTACTCCCGACCGTCATGTTGTACAGTGCCATATTTTCCGTTCCATCCTAACGGAAACCCCAAGTTTTTTTTGTTTTTCTTGGAATAGAAACATCATAATATGAATCAAATTAAACAAGTAACTTTTCTTAAAATCTGTCCCGTATACTATGTTCTTACAAAAAAGGCTATCAAATGCTTCTCAAAGATGCCCTCTGGTGGGCAAACTAACACTAACTAGCATTAATTCTACCAGTGATTCACACGTAAATAACGTGCCATAAAATTCTGCGGCACCATGCAAGCTGCACCGCAGTACGCTGCAACTTTTAAAGGATGAACCACTGTAGGTAACAAAAATGCCTTTGACACATATTAATGGATCGAAAATGTATGTGGAAAATGTATTGACATGCATCAACTCCTCTCAAAAGCCAGTAAAATACTTTTATTTCTTAACCCAGTGGGGATAGTTGATGATCTAGCCATTGGAGAACTGCTGTCACCTCAATATCTGTTACATGGCAAACAAATTGATTGCCGGATTGTGTGACACTTATCAGCGCCTTCCTCCTAGGTGTGGCCAATAAATGGCCCACTATAATTCTGTTTACAGCTGTGTGTCTGCAAGGTGGGAACAGATTAAAGACACAGACACCAGGTCTCGTAGGCTGTTTGTTATCATCATTGAATTTACAATCGATTCACCTCGGAGGGTGAGCATGACAGACCTCGCCACAACCACATTACTGACTTCCTGTCATTTGGGCTCGGAATGCCTTCATCTGATGCCTTGGACAGCATCACTCATTTGAGCGTGAATGACCTCACGTTATTTGCTGCTGTATGTCAGAATTGTCCCAGGTTCTGAAAGAAACATCAATACTGTGAGGAAATGAACCAAATGCGATGCTCTGTGTTTCATGCGCAGGCAGGTTTGGCTGCCACAGTGCCACAAAGAACTACATAACCTTTAGAAAGCTGTTGTTGTACCAAAACAGATCCATTTACTGAAGAAAAGCATAACACAAGTTTATTAAAACTAAGTTTGGTAGAGATACTATGATGTTGTGGCACAGCAAATCAATGTTTGTTTTATTAGTACCGGTATAAACTCACAGCAGATGGATCTTAGGCTATAGCCTACAGTAGATCACACTAGTTGGCAAACTGCTCAGATGAGCTGAAGGAGAACTGTTTAGTTTTATGATCAGCTTATATTCCTCTGACAAGGGCCATGTTTTTTCTCCTCAGTTTAACTTCATTCAGTATGAAATAAATTGATGGTAATTTATTTTCTTAGAATTTTTTTCTGCTGCAGTTTGCATTTCCTCTGATCCAAAACTCTGATAGTACACAGGAAGGCTAAGAGACAAATGAAGAGACTGGTGCTGGAGGGGGTTGCTATGGGACTGGCTCCACGTCTGCTCTGGTAGGGTTCAAAGGGTTGGTTGGCAGGGGATGTTCTAATACACTGTGGTTGGACCAGACTAATACACTGTGGTTGGACCAGACTAATACACTGTGGTTGGACCAGACTAATACACTGGTTGGACCAGACTAATACACTGTGGTTGGACCAGAATAATACACTGTGTTGCTGTTTACCTACGGGCTCCAATCAGCTCCTAAGGTAAGGTAAGGTAAGCTAAGTAAATGCCAGGGGTTAATCAGGCAAGTCAGGATTGAGAAGTCCCAGAGAGCTGAGTAGCACCTGCGATCCCACAGAGAGCCTCCACTTGAGAAGTTCAGACAAGGATATGACCAGGCTAACTCTGCATTTGCCTGATTGACAAGCTGCACGTTGGAGCTCAAAGGACCAAGAATAAATAATTAAATGCCAACGTGATAAGGAAAATAAAAGTGTGTCATTGCTGTTTGAAAGGAAATTGCTGATATGAGAGGAAGGACATTTTGTGTCTTTGTGGTGGTTTTATTTCCATTTGGGAAAACTGCTGCTGATGAGAGATTATTATCTGGGTGCGAAGGACAATGGGCCTGCTATAAACAGACCTGTGGACTACGTGTGGGTGAAGAACCTACAGGGGAGGCTGTATATGCAAGTGCAAATTAGGAGGGGGGGGGGATGAGTACCTTTTTTGTGTTTGCCTCAGTCTCCATAACAACTCTTTTGTCCCCTTGCTTTTGAACCCGGCCTCCTATCATAAGCCACAGTGGCAACATTAAAATTCTAATATATTTTGATGACAAACACAATCATAAATTAGACCGCAAGCTTTGTCAACTCAATTTTTCTAGATTTGTATTATTTAAATGTATTTGGGTACATCTTCCCATTCTAAAATAACTAATCTAGTAGCTTAATTACTTCATCATTAGTGGAAGCCACTAATGCTTCATTTAAATTGACTACCACCAATTGACACTTTTGAATTTACACACTCCAAATGATCAATGGAATCCTCAAATGTATGACATACTAAAAGGGTGTGATTAGCTAATAATTGTATTTAATATAGACAGACCTCTTCCCCAGTAGCAGTCCGCCAATGGAGAGAATGCTCAACGTCCTTGTATATCTTTGTAGTGTAATCTGTGATTTTCAAGGCGGTAACACCAATGGCATAAAACTGAGGGACATACATTTCAGTAAAATAAATAGGTATTTGAATAGTTGATTTAGAGCGTTATTTACTTTTCACGAAAGAGGAAAGGGCAACCATGACAGGCAACGATAATTATGTCAGTTACGTGTGAGGCCTGATTTAGCAGGTACATCTGCAACATGCCCAACGAGTAATGTAATTGGCTTTCTCCTTCAATTAAACATTTTTGGGTTAAACAGATTGCAATGCTTCACATCCAAAACAGAGATTATTGAGGAAACATCCATTATGAGACCTTTTATTAAATATGTTAAACCAGGCAGCCGTAACCAGCCATATAAAAGTAATCACAGTCACATTCGCTCTTACACATTCTATTCCATATCGCAGGGGTTGCCAAACTTTTTGGGGGCTGGGGATGCTTTTTGTGATGCCTAATTCATTGGGGATCCCCTCATAATCAGAACACAACTCGAGTGAGGTAAAAATAGCATACTTAGAGTTTTACTATGTCTTTTTGACAGTGCATGGCCAGACAAACCAAGTCTCTGGCCCTGGGAAGGAACATTTTAAAGGCCCTCCTCTTGGTATCAGAGAGAATTTTGCAGTTTTCAAGCAAATTTCCTGCAATTCTAGACATTTTGTCATGTGGCAGAGATGTTTTTTTTTTGATGCAGTTTTAAAGCTAATATCCTGAAATTCGACACATTTTCCCATGAAGGAGAACTTTGCCATTTTAAAGCATGTGAAGAAAAAAAAAAAAAAAATATATATATATATATATATATATATATATATATATATATATATATATATATATATATATATATATATATATATATATATATATATATATATATATATATATATATATATATATATATCTTAAATGTATTTTTGGGGAAAACAATAAGTATTGAGTTGAAAACATTGATAATTGGTGGAATACTGTGGAAAGAACAGAAATTCTAGATCCATAATACTGTATTACACCCTCAATTTATTCCCTTTGCCAAAATATGTTTAATCTGTTTTTAATATCCTCCCAGCTGCCCACTGCACTGAGGCTAGGTAACACGGTCACCACCGATAAATCCATGATTATCGAAAACTTCAATAAGCATTTCTCAACGGCTGGCCATGCCTTCCGCCTGGCTACTTCAACCTCGGCCAACAGCCCCGCCCCCCCCGCTGCTCCTCGCCCAAGCCTCTCTAGGTTCTCCTTTACCCAAATCCAGATAGCAGATGTTCTGAAAGAGCTGCAAAACCTGGACCCGTACAAATCAGCTGGGCTTGACAATCTGGACCCTCTATTTCTGAAACTATCCGCCACCATTGTCGCAACCCCTATTACCAGCCTGTTCAACCTCTCTTTCATATCGTCTGAGATCCCCAAGGATTGGAAAGCTGCCGCAGTCATCCCCCTCTTCAAAGGGGGAGACACCCTGGACCCAAACTGTTACAGACCTATATCCATCCTGCCCTGCCTATCTAAGGTCTTCGAAAGCCAAGTCAACAAACAGGTCACTGACCATCTCGAATCCCACTGTACCTTCTCCGCTGTGCAATCTGGTTTCCGAGCCGGTCACGGGTGCACCTCAGCCACACTCAAGGTACTAAACAATATCATAACCGCCATCGATAAAAGACAGTACTGTGCAGCCGTCTTCATCGACCTTGCCAAGGCTTTCGACTCTGTCAATCACCATATTCTTATCGGCAGACTCAGTAGCCTCGGTTTTTCGGATGACTGCCTTGCCTGGTTCACCAATTACTTTGCAGACAGAGTTCAGTGTGTCAAATCGGAGGGCATGCTGTCCGGTCCTCTGGCAGTTCTCTCACTGATCATCCCTAAAGCCAACACCTCATTTGGCCGCCTTTCGTTCCAGTACTCTGCTGCCTGTGACTGGAACGAATTGCAAAAATCGCTGAAGTTGGAGACTTATCTCCCTCACCAACTTCAAACATCAGCTATCTGAGCAGCTAACCGATCGCTGCAGCTGTACATAGTCTATTGGTATATAGCCCACCCATTTTCACCTACCTCATCCCCATACTGTTTTTATTTATTTATTTACTTTTCTGCTCTTTTGCACACCAATATCTCTACCTGTACATGACCATCTGATCATTTATCACTCCAGTGTTAATCTGCAAAATTTTAATTATTCGCCTACCTCCTCATGCCTTTTGCACACATTGTATATAGACTCCCCCTTTGTTTTCTACTGTGTTATTGACTTGTTAATTGTTTACTCCATGTGTAACTCTGTTGTCTGCTCATACTGCTATGCTTTATCTTGGCCAGGTCGCAGTTGCAAATGAGAACTTGTTCTCAACTAGCCTACCTGGTTAAATAAAGGTGAAATAAAAAATAAAAAAATAATAATAATAATAATAATAATATTCATAAACATGTATTTTTAAATTATATTTTGAGATCTGGCCGCGGACCCCCTGCAGTAGCTGTCTGCATGCCTTGCAGGGACTTGTACCCTATAAGCATACACAAATCGATCTGACATGTGGCATTAGATTAGATTACTGGGCAGCCCAGTGACAGGGAAAAGGATTTGTTCGCCCTGACCAGCATCCGGGCAGACACTCTGCTCACGTGCAACCCCCTGGACCAGCCCGAGAGGAGCTTCAAGTTCAGCCATTCTGCAGAAGCCCCAGCCCTCTCAGGTCATCTATATTTCAGTTTGTACCTCTAAATGCACATGTTACACTATAGAGTGTAACATGTGCTTTTAGAGGTACAAACTGAAATATAGATGAAGCTGGTTAAGCTATGACTGTGGCACTACCTGGCCTATACAGGGTATTATATGTTTTTTGAGGCAGAATGAAAGTAAGGGGCTAGTATCGTTGACATGTTTTATCTTTTTCTGAATAGTGCAAAACCACTGAAACCATGTTTGTTTTGGCTAACCTTTCTAGTTTTTTTTACCTCTTGCTGCCTAAAGTCATGATATTGCTGCTTATATTTTGGCATCTAGCATGGTGTCAGTCTACACATGGACGTTGATGTAGGGAGTGCTGAAGTTTAACATTTATCTAAAATTTCTCTGTCATAGAATTTCACAATTTCATTAGGCTACATAATAACAAAGAAGACACACACACACACATTATCAACAAACTATTGAATAGATTTCACAGTACAGGCCAATTTAAGTAAAAATCCAACGTGCGATTTAAATACATACTGTGATGAATCAAAGAAGATAATGGCCAACTGTATTCTTACTCAAGCGGAGGACGAGGCTACAGACAAATGTGTATTTTAATCAGGAATACCTGCTAAATAAGTAATATTAACCTTTCATTTGTTCTTCATGGCAGCACAGATAAAAGATAGGTTTGCTGAAATAGGCAGAACATTTTTCTATTTACATCGAGGCCATTCACTGTTGCTACGCTTCCTGTTTGTTTTTCTCCTCAGTGAGAAGAAACCAAGAGCTGTCTGTTCTCTGTCAATGTTAACTAGATTACTCAGTCACTTCAGCTCGCGCTTGAGATTAAGCACCCACATAAAATAATAAAACAATGTCATTTGAGGGTGAAAGCCATTTTAAAACAACTTTAAGCACGAAAAGTGCCATTAAAAAAAGGCCTGTTTGGCACACACAGTTTTTCATTAGTTGAATTTCAAGTCTGTTTTTGTCCAACACCATGGTTGATATTCAGTCTTTTAAAAAAATGTCTAAATGATAAAAAAAATGTGTTTACTGACGCATACTGTAGATATATATATACTTTATATTCATATTTGGATACTAACATCAAGCTGAAAGGAATACTACTATAATTGTTTTGTGTCAGCAGCAGCACTGATGGATTATAAGAGGTGGTGCTGGTTTCTCTGTTAGTTGAATGACTCATCGGAGTACAGTAGACCATAACTCTGAAGGAGCCCGGGACAAACACTCTTTAATGAACACCTGGGAGAGAACAGCGGTCTTATTTCTAAATTCATTAGGGGTTTTCTTTCTTGTCAGTGTCCACCGTGTGTGTGTGTGTGTTGTGCACACAGCATGTGGGAGGGGAGAAGGCACTATTTGCACTTCACACAAAAAAAAACTCTGCTCTCATATGCAAATGACCCAGGGGGTGGATGTAGAGGTAGATTGAACAGTGGCGTCGCTCGAGCAACAGGTATATCTGCAAGGCTACTGTGTTTGAGCACAATAGCTTCAATGACTGTCCGTCAGCACACACACACACCCATCCATGTGCCTCAACTTGGCATATTTGCTCATTTACATTTGACATTTTGGTAATTTAGCTGACGCTCTTATCCAGAGTGACTTACAGAAGCGATTAGGGTTAAATGCCTTGCTCAAAGGCACATCGTCAGATTTTCCACCGCTTAACCACTAGGCTACCCGCCGCCTCCTCAATCTCTTGGCATCTGCTACATGGGTAATTTGTTTCTCACCAATGTACTCTGTCAGACGGCCTGTCATTACAATTGCAGCGTACAATTTGATGTCTGTGCATTCTGTTCAGAGGCAATGTTGCTTAGCAGAGCATACAATTGTATTTGTGGGGACACTGTTTTTTTTTTGTTGTGTGAATCATCCTGCAGTTTTATGTTTACGATTTCACTACTTGTTTCCCTGTGAACAGTAACTGAATAAAGGACGTAGTGGAGTTGTATTTAGTCATCAATGGTGTTGACTCACCTCACTTCCTGTACTGAAAAACATATGATTTCCGCTCAGTGCAAGGCGATCATTTTTTCAGTATAATACTTGAAGTGCTGTAACTGCAAGCATAGATGTATTCAACCCTGTATGATTTTGCTGCAGCCTACGACTTGGTCATCTAACTGTAAAGCTTTTTAGTGTTACGTCACCCCTATGAATGTAATCACATGTCACTCAAGACAATGGTACCATGTTGTACACACAGCTCGAGGGGACATTAATGCTGGTCAATGAATATTCCTACTCAGGGAGGTGTGTGTTTGGTGTGCCTCTTTTTAGTTCATGGCAGGTAGGCCATCTGTGGGCCAGGCGTGCTGATCTATAGGGACCGTGTACAGCATCAGTTTAAATTGATGTGGTGCGGAGCGCTGCACGCCACAGCCCTGGTGAGCGGCAGCATCTGTTTACCTGCTCCCTGAAATTATTGGCCTGGCTGAATCATACGCCGCTCCCCACTGCTCCTACCGTCTCCTCCGTAATTGCCCTTTAGTCGGCGTTCATCCTTGCAAATTACCCATAATTGCCACTCAATGACTCCTCTGAGTGGGTTAGGATTTTGGGGGGGAAAACAGTGACATGGACACACACAGGATGTCTATCTCAGGGTCTTGCTGCCAGGGCATGTAGAACAGTCATAGCAGAGGGTATTATCTCTGCTTTCTTCTTTTGTATAGTGTCTCATTTTTGAGAGCCTTCAAGAGGTGACATGCCTATTTCCTATAAATCCTATTCAAGGCAAACTGATGAGCTTCAAGCATAACCCTCCTTGACCCGGCGAGCATTCTTTTTTTTTTTTTTTTTTTTTGGGGGGGGGATTTTTACCCCTTTTTCTCCCCAATTTCGTGGTGTCCAATTGTTGTAGTAGCTACTATCTTGTCTCATCGCTACAACTCCCGTACGGGCTCGGGAGAGACTAAGGTTGAAAGTCATGCGTCCTCCGATACACAACCCAACCTAGCCGCACTGCTTCTTAACACAGCGCGCATCCAACCCGGAAGCCAGCCGCACCAATGTGTCGGAGGAAACACCGTGCACCTGGCAACCTTGGTTAGCGCGCACTGCGCCCGGCCCGCCACAGGAGTCGCTGGTGCGCGATGAGACGAGGACATCCCTACCGACCAAGCCCTCCCTAACCCAGACGACGCTAGGCCAATTGTGCGTCGCCCCATGGACCTCCCGGTCATGGCCGGTTACGACAGAGCCTGGGCGCTTACCCAGAGTCTCTGATGGCACAGCTGGCGCTGCAGTACAGCGCCCTTAACCACTGTGCCACCCGGGAGGCCCCCGGCGAGCATTATCATCACAAAATATTGATAAGCTGCAGTACCATGAAAACAGTTTTGTTTAATGCTTTTTAGAGTTGTGAGGTTTTAGACTGAATGTCTAGTTCAGAGATCAGTGTTTCTTCAGGTTGGATGCTGAAACTCATGAGGATCCAGCTGATGGTTTGCAGTCAATTGAATTTGCTTCGTGACTATAGCAGTGTATAGCAGACCATTCGATCTGATGTTAAATTGTCTTTTGTCAGTCGCAGCCTTGTGTGTGATTTGCATCATAACCATCGACTGAAGTGGATTGCAATGCTTTCAGAGGCAGACATTCTCAGATGAAAGCCTCCGGTTTAGATCACACAGCGTTTCCGCTCCTGGCACAAAGAAGATATTAGCCTCAGTAATAGCGGCGGCACCCTTGATATTCACTCTGCCCAGCTAAATGTTGAGCTTGAATTGCTTTATGTACACTCGGGTCCAAAATGATTGGCACCCTTGATAGATAAACGAAAAAGACTGAATGAAAATAAATAATACAATTAACATTTCTGAGCTATATTGCATGCTACATTTTTTAAATGATATTTTATACTAATACAATTACTCAGAGAAAGAGATTTCCAAGTCCACATATTTTACAATAGGTATGGTCTTTTCTTTTTATGCAGCTTTCCACCACTGGTGTAAGAACTCTATTTTCATATAATCTGACCCCAGCACAGGTTCCGATCCAAGTGCCATTACCGTTTAGCATACTCCAGGCGTTTACATGTGTTGGATGACATGAAAATATAGCTCTTGGGCTAGTGGTGGGTTTGGCTTCGAAAGAAAGATTAACCCATACCTACTGTAAAATATGGTGGTGGATCTTTGACGTTATGGGGCTATTTTGCTTCCACTGCTCCTGGGGCCCTTGTTAAGGTCTACGTCATCATGAACTATACACAGTACTAGGACATTTTAGCCAAAAACCTGGTTACCGCTGCCAGGAGGCTGAAACTTGGACGCAGGTGAATCTTCTAGCAAGCCAGTAACCCCAAGCACACATCAAAATCCATAAAGAAATGGTTACTTGACCACTAAATCAACATTTTGCAATGGCCATCTCAGTCTCCAGACTTGAACCCCATTGAAAACCTGTGGTTTGAATTGAAGTGGGCAGTCCATAAGCACAGACGAAGGATATCAAAAATCTGGAAAGATGACTTATGGAGGAATTGTCTAAATCCCTCCCAATGTGTTCTCCAATCTCCTAAAACATTTTATTAAAAGGCCCAGTGCCATTATGTTTGCAAGGTAAGGGTATTTAAAGGTAAGGGTATTTAAAGGTAAGGGTATTTAAAGGTAAGGGTATTTAAAGGTAAGGGTATTTAAAGGTAAGGGTATTTAAAGGTAAGGGTATTTAAAGGTAAAGGTATTTAAAGGTAAAGGTATTTAAAGGTAAGGGTATTTAAAGGTATTTAAAACAAGGGTGCCAATAATTTTGACCCCTATCTTTTTGATAAACAATATCTCTTTCTCTGAGCAATTGTATTAGTGTCATTCTTTTGGCATAAAATATAGATTATACAGTATTTTGTATATTTATTTTCTGAAGTCGAGTTTGCTCGTCTTTTATCAAGGGTTCCAATCATTTTGGAGCTGACGGTATGTGTGGTTTCAGACCCTCTTCTGAATCTCACTGGCCTCTTATTTTAGAAAAGGGGGAAAACATGTTTTCTTTGGCAAGATTGGCCCCCATAGTTTGACTTACCTACAAAATGTGTAGTTTCCTCCTCTAATATTACAAGAGCATGCTGTCAACTCTTACACAAACTCTATATATTTGTGTATGTGTGTGTGTGTGTGTGTGTGTGTGTGTGTGTGTGTGTATTTACACAGTTGAAGTCGGAAGTTTACATGCACCTTAGCTAAATACATTTAAACTCAGTTTTTCACAATTCATGACATTTAATCCTTAGATACACAGTGGTCTTCATCATTGACTTGTGCACAATTTTGATGACTTTAAAGGCTCTTGTGCACAGTTTGTCTTTACAGCTACTGTTAGCTTTGCTGTTCTCCTAGTTTCCCCACAAACACCTGTTGCCTTTTAAATGTCGTTAGGGCATTCTAGGAAAGGGGAGCAACGTGGCCAGATCAGGTTAAGCCGTGAGGCAGAAACCTGCATTAAATTAATTTGGAATGTCTCAAATGAAAAGGCAGGTTCCTGGGTCCACGGGATTTATAAACAGGTTATAGGACTAACTTTAAAAACTGCTGTCCACACCATATAATGGCGGCAGGTAGCCTAGCGGTTAGATCGTTGGGCCAGTAACCGAAAGGTCACTGGTTTGAAATCCTGAGCTGACAATATTTTATTTTGTCTGTGCTCTTGAGCAAGGCACTTAACCCTAATTTGGCTGACCCTGTAAAACAACACATTTCACTGCACCTATATGGTGTATGTGACAATAAAATAGATTGTTTTTGAAAATTTTTATTTAAAAAAAACATTGTCAGTTGCCTCCCAATGTGACAAGGCCTACAGGCTATTTTCATGGTTCACACCTCAACTGTGTTTGTATTGTTCTGGTGTATTGTAAGTATTTTTAAACCATCTGCAACATGTGTGAACATAGTCAAGATAATCTGCAGTTCTTTATGAATCATTTGATTTCCAACAATAAAATAGTCAAATAAATGTACGTCAAAAGCACAAGTTACCATTTTACTTTTTCTGATGATACCTGAAACTTTTATTAGAAATATAAACCATTATGATCTGTTCTTGCCTACAGTGTAACATTGTGATGTAGCCACATCTCTTTATCTCCAAAAGGTTCCCATCCCAGGTTTGAAATCATCCGTCAGCTTCAAGTGAATCAACCCCCCTCGGCTTGCCAGCTCATATAGATCATTTGCTTTTTCATCCCCGCCCCTAACTCGATCAGTGCCCTCCTTGAGAATTATGCCAAATGACAGCTGGGAAATTACAGTTGTTCGTCTCAGTCTCTCTGGCTTCTCTGAGTCCTCTCTGTCTCCCCTTCTCCCTCAACCATCAATCTCTCATCACATTTGAACTCTCATTCAAGATCTGACCGACTTCATCAACTTCCTCCACAATTCTATAGTTGTGTTGGTGTGTGCACGATGTTGATAGTTGGAATTGTCCCATGATGACATGGTGTTATGAGGATCTGCATACAATAGAGGGGGACTCCAACTTTAGACGGACTGCACTTTAGCGACACATGCTGTCATGTTGCATTGGGCCAGGGAGACACAAAGCAGGTTGCCCCGACGTCACAACCGGTGAATGGTGGATACGTGACTTGTTCTCAGTGCGCTGTGACAGTGATTGAGGCAGCTGGTAAACTCCAGGAGCCTCATTTATCAATCATCTGTAGGCACAAATCTGTGCGTAAACGATGCAGGGTATCATTTCCGCGCAAAGTGTGAGATTTATCAATATGAACGTTTGCTTGAGAGTGTGTGTAAATTTACATCCATGACCATGCGTACGCACAGTGTCGATTGGTCGTAATACGAGAACTGCCGGTCAAGCGTAGCCTAGTGAATGTAGCCTAGTGAATGTATATGTTGAAATTGTGATCCATTTTTATTGTAAAGTCATGCAACATATCTTGACAGTGCATTTGTTACAATAATAATCCTTATAAAGTACAGTTATTTGTTAAATTAGAGGTACGTGTGAAAGGGAAGCCATTGTTGAAATACTATTAAAGGAAATGGGGAAATGGAATGAGAGCTGGCCGATCTTGCTCTGTTGGAAGATTTGGCACAGTTATTGTATTTTGCAGCGAGCACGTTTTTAGAGACAGGTGGGACTTTTTAGCGTCAAGTACAAATTGGATCATCAGACATAGTTTCCCCAAACCAATGTTATAGGATTTTTGTAAGGATTTAATACCTACTTTAGAAAGGCAAGCACATGCCACTCCGGTGCACATCCAAGTGCTCTCCACCCTAGGGTTTTTGGCAGGAGTTTACCGATCGGCATCTCACAGCTCGACGGACTGCGTTTTGGATGTGATCATTAGCAAAACGAACAGTTGCATACAATTTCCATACTCCATCTCACAACAGGTTAAAGTTGAGGGGTTTCTTTGCCATCAATAGGTTCCCAAATACGAAAGGAGCAATAGACGGCACCCACATCGCCATAAAAGCACCCTCCCTAAACAAGTTAAACTATGTGAACAGAAAAGGCTTCCACTCACTCAACCTATCACCTGCACATTGTGTGATGCGCAAAAGACGCTGCTGAATGTGGTGGCCAGGTGGAACACACAACTCATCCATTCTGCAGAACAGCAATGTTGGCCTGAGCTGTTGAGGATAGATGGCTTATTGGTGAGAGTTGCCTACTCATTTGAAGTATATTTGTCATTGCTAAACCAACTTGAATTGTCCTAATGTCCTCTATTTGTAGCTATGCTTTTATTTTTACTTGTCAAACCGTTTGGTTTTACGTAACCTCTGACACTAGCACCTCTATCTCTGTATTTCATTTTCTTCAAGGCAAGGAAACATTGCTCAATCCCCACACCATTACACCACTGCCACCAGTCTGTACCGTTGACACCAGGCAGGATGGGCCCATGGACGCGTGCTGACTCTGCCATCAGCATGACTCAACAGGAGCCGGGATTTTTTTTCTTGAGCAGATAGTCGGGGGGCCAGAACATAATTACAAATAATTTGTAGACTGCAAATTGTCCGATTTTTAATATTTGACTAAAACATGATCATTTCAAACCTTGCTTACATACAGTTGAAGTCAGAAGTTTACATACACAGGTTGGAGTCATTGAAACTCATTTTTTCAACCACTCCACAAATTTCTTGTTAACAAACTATAGTTTTGGCAAGTCGGTTAGGACATCTACTTTGTGCATGACACAAGTAATTTTTCCAACAATTGTTTACAGACAAGATTATTTCACTAATAATTCACTGTATGACAATTCTAGTGGGTCAGATGTTTACATACACTAAGTTGACTGTGCCTCTAAACAGCTTGGAAAATTCCAGAACATTATGTCATGGCTTTAGAAGCTTCTGATAGGCTAATTAACATAATTTGAGTCAATTAGAGGTGTACCTGTGGATGTATTTCAAGGGCTACCTTCAAACTCAGTGCCTCTTTGCTTGACATCATGTGAAAATCAAAAGAAATCAGCCAAGACATCAGAAAAAAAATAGTAGACCTTTGGTTCATCCTTGGGAGCAATTTCCAAACGCCTGATGGTACCACGTTCATCTGTACAAACAGTAGTATGCAAGTATAAACACCTTGGGACCACGCAGCCGTTATACCGCTCAGGAAGGAGACGCGTTCTGTCTCCTAGAGATTACCTGAAAGGCCGCTCAGCAACGAAGAAGCCACTGCTCCAAAAACCACCATAAAAAAGCCAGACTACGGTTTGCAACTGCACATGGGGACAAAGATCGTACTTTTTGGAGAAATGTCTTCTGGTCTGATGAAACAAAAATAGAACTGTTTGGCCATAATGACCATCGTTATGTTTGGAGGAAAAAGGGTGAGGCTTGCATGCCGAAGAACACCATCCCAACCGTGAAGCACGTCGGTGGCAGCATCATGTTGTGGGAGTGCTTTGCTGCAGGAGGGACTGGTGCACTTCACAAAATAGATTGCATCATGATTAAGGAAAATTCTGTGGATATATTGAAGCAACTCTGACCATGAGAAACACGATTCTCTGGTCTGATGAAACCAAGATTGAACTCTTTGACCTGAATGCCAAGGAAACCTGGCACCATCACTACGATGAAGCATGGTGGAGGCAGCATTATGCTATGGGGATGTTTTTCAGCGGCAGGGACTTGGAGACCGGATCCAGGAAAAGATGAACGGAGCAAAGTACAGAGAGATCCTTGATGAAAACCTGCTCCATAGCGCTCAGGGCCTCCGACTGGGGCAAAGATTCACCTTCCAACAGGACAACAACCCCAAGCCACACTCCCCATCCAACCTGACAGAGCATGAGAGGATCTGCAGAGAAGAATGGGAGAAACTCACCAAATATAGGTGTGCCAAGCTTGTAGCGTCATACCCAAGAAGACTCGAGGCTGTAATCGCTGCCAAAGGTGCTTCAACAAAGTATTGATTTAATGGTTCTGAATACTTGTGTAAATGTGATATTTAAGTTTATTTTGAATACATTTGCAAAAATGTTTAAACCTGTTTTTGCTATGTCATTATTGTGTGTACTGTAGATTGATGGGATTTTTTTATTTCACTTTAGAATAATTGTGGAAAAAATCAAGTGGTCTGAATACTTTTTGAATGCACTGTATATGAATCGTTTAAGCTAGTTAAACAGGCAAAAATTACCTAAAACGATTTTTTAAATTTTTACCTTTATTTAACTAAGCAAGTCAGTTAAGAAGACCATTCTTATTTTCAATGACGTCCTAGGAATGTAGCTAACCAGATAGTAGAACAGGCAAAAATGACCTAAAACCATTGTTATCCAAGGTAGATAGCCATGGAGAATTTATATCTGGCTAGCTAACATTAGTAGCTAGCCAGTTAGCGCTATTGACTTACTATGGTCTTGAGACCTACGCACACTACAGTGGGTATTGTAGGCAGGTAACCCTGCCAAAATTAACACAGCATGTATTTATTAACGTTTCAAAATAAAATATTGTAGTCAGGCAACATATGAGATGTTTTATAGTCGACTGCTATAAATAGAGGACTTCACAAGAAGTCAAGTGTTTACTTACTGTCTAGAAATGAACTTCATTTGTTGAATACTAATATTGTTGAATATTTGTATGCTGTAAGGGTGTTAACTGTTCTGTGATACTTTGGCTTACTGTATTTTCTTCAATGTTCTGATATCCATAGCAAGCTTAAAGTTAGAATCCTTAGTTGCTACATCCATTTTTGGACTTACACATTATTCTATGTACCCATTCATTCTTGTAGAATATAACTTATGCCTTATGAGCTTACTTACAAACACTGTATAGCCTCAAAACATGGTTAAAAGTATATTTTTTATGATGGATGGTCAGTCCATGCATCCATAGCTCTATCTATACATTTGAGAGTGGTTACATTTCTTAGCTTTTTAGCAAAACACTTTATTGTTTTTTTCTTCAGGATTCTAGTTTTAAAGTGATCCTAAGTTGAAAGTGCTAAGTGTGTTTGTTTCTCTCTGTGTGTTTCAGGCAGAGGTGATCAAAGGGCCCTTTGGGAGTGTGGGTATGACATTCAGGCACATCCCCGACTGTGAGGGTGATGCGGTCCATGTCAGCATCGAGACAGTCACTCCCAACTCTCCTGCTGCCCTGGCAGACCTACAGAGGGGCGATCGACTCATCGCCATCGGCGGTAAGACACTAAGGCCATGCAGCATAAGTAAACTGACTGTGGCATGATCTGGCAACCCTGAGGATGTTCGAAGTGACTTAAGAACAGCAGCATACAGTAATACTGGATGTATGTTGTTCAGTTGTACTGTTTATCTCTATGAGTCTAACATGTTCTCTATCTCTGGGCAGGTGTCAAAGTGACATCCTCTGTCCAAGTGCCCAAACTGCTGAAGCAGGCAGGGGACAGGGTGCTGGTCCTGTATGAGAGGCCTGTGCGTTACCAGAGCACCACCATTGGCCTGGGAGCCCTCCAGGAGGGGCTGGGCCAGCTGGAGGAGCCCGGGTTCATCCTCCCGCCGGGGGGCTATGAGGAGGACCCGGCACCCATCGCCGCCCTCGCCGACATATCCGACAGCAGAGACATGGACTCTGAGTTTGAAGAGTCGATTGCAGACCCCAAGTCTAACCTGCTTAGTAGCAGCGCCGAGGCCAAGGAGGATTTCCTGTCAGTAAACCAAAGTCCCAAAAGGACTGTGGCCAATCTGGCCTCCAAACCCCTTGGCAGCATATCGCCCATCCTCAACCGCAAACTGAACTTGGCAGGGCTTCAGTCACCGGTCAGACCTCCACCCACACCAAAGCACTCACCACACAAGAGTGGCGAGCCAGGAGAGGGGCCACAGCGCCCCACTGTCCCCCCTCCACCCCCACCCACTCGCCCGCTGGTGCCCCCTAGACCCCACATTAAATTAACGTCAGCCTCTTCTGAAACACAAAGTCTGTTGGAGGGGAGCGAAGCTTCCACCGCAGCTGAGAGAACTCCAGAAAAGACTCCTACACACTCCACTGGAAGCAATGGTGACAAAGGCAGTGCTGTGACGACACCTGTGAAACAGCCCGAACCAAAGCCGGCGGTCAAACCACCCGAACCCTGCGAAGAGCCACCAGGGGCCCCCTCCGCTCCCAGCAAGCAGGAACTGGCCAAAGACAAGGTGTCTGAGAGCTCCATCATCACCCGAGACATCATGGAGGACCACTCAATGTGGGAGTCCTCAGAGATCATGTTCCGCAACCGGACGGCCCATTGGGGCAATGGTTCCGTGGTGTTAGCGGTGGAGAGCAACCATAAGTACCTTAACACGGCCCTGTGGTGCAAAGACCCCTTCAAGCTGGGCAGCCTGCTGTGTCTGGGCCACGTCAGCTTGACACTGGAGCATGTGGCCCTGGAGTGTCTGTCCTCGTCTGAGTACCAGAGCACTTTCAGACTGGAAGCCCCAGAGCCCAGGGCCAGTGTCAGCCGCACCGCCCTGCGCAGCCTTAGCACCCACAAGGGCTTCAACGAGAAGCTCTGCTACGGAGACGTCACACTCAACTTCAGCTACCTGGCTGATGGAGAGTCAGAGACGTGTGCTGGGCTGATGGAGGGTGAAAAGAAGGCCAGCATGCCGGATGAGGAGCTAAGGGAGAGGGAACAGCTTTCCTTTGTTCCCCGTGACGACCTGGCTGACAGTGCCATACAGCTGGTGGAGGTGCGCCACAACTTTCAGGACACCCAGTTCCAGAACCCCACCTGGTGCGAGTACTGCAAGAAGAAGGTGTGGACCAAGGCCGCCTCCCAGTGTATGAGCTGTTCCTATGTCTGCCACAAGAAGTGCCAAGAGAAGTGCCTGGCCGAGCACCCTTTCTGCGTGGCCGCCACCGACCGACGCAGTGCCGACCCGGAGGCCAAATCCACCATCAACCGCGCCACTGCGGGCCTCAGCCGCCACATCATCAACACCGGCTCCCGTCTGCTCAATCTGCGCCAGGTGCCAAAGAGCCGGCTGGCAGAGCAAGCGGCTGATGTGCCAGATGTGGTGCACATCCCCGACATCTCTGACAACGAGAGCAGCGATACAGAAACCTACGCTGGGGCCAGCCCCTCCAAGCATGCAGCCGGCGGCAGCACCAAGCTTGTACGGCGGGAGGGAGGACTTGACGACAGTGTATTTATCGCAGTGAAGGAGATCGGCCGCGACCTTTACCGGGGCCTGCCCACTGACGAGCGCTCTCAGAAGCTGGAGCTGATGCTAGACAAGCTGCAGCAAGAGATCGACCAGGAACTGGAGAACAACAATGCCCTGATGCTGGAGGAGAGGGAGACGGGGGACGCCCGGAGGAAGGCCCTGATCACGGCCGCCCTGGCCAAGTCTGGGGAGAGGCTCCAGGCTCTCACCCTGCTCGTGATTCACTACCGGGCAGGCATCGAGGACCTGGAGTCTGTGGATAGCACCGGCACCTCCCCCTCGGAGCCACATGGTTTCAAGGATAAGGGGGTGGCATTGGAGGAGGCCTTACTGGGGACAGAGGTTTATGACAGTGATATATGCAGCCCAGTGGAGGCCCAGCTGCTGGATGACATCACAGAGGAGCAGATCTGTGTGGAGGCGCTCCACTAGAGAGGACAAGGACGAGGGATGGGCTTCAGAACATTTTTCTGTGGGGATGGTGGGGTGAAGGTTACCTTCTGAAGATCAGCTGAGGCGGCCTGGTGAGGGTGAAATTGTTGATTTGTAAAACAATTGGTCACGCAATTCATACTTGGTTTGGGGAGACCACTCTTGTTGTCCCAAAGAACAGCAGTTTAGTTTTCCTAAAATGATACTTTTAAAGGGAAGCTGGAAAGCTAGATGGTGAAATTTGCATTGAGGATCAGTGTTTCATGGCAATCTGTAAGTGCTTGGGATCACAAACATTTTAAAACATACATATATAACATTGCCTTCTATAATTTAGCTTTTGTTGACATTAAGGTGCCCTGTAACTTTTTTTTCTATCACTTGAAAATGTGAGTTTAAATGTTTGTCACAGTTCAGTATTTTATCACTGAAAGTTACAGCAACCACTTTTCCGTTTTGCAGAAGATTGCAATCAAAATGTGGTTGCCATTGCAGGAGCTATGCAAATAGCAAATGGCTCTGTTTTATCCAAATTGCATTTGGGGAATGAATATTAGTTTGATTTGTTTTACTGTGAGTAACACAAGCATATTTTGTTAGACTGGACACCGTGTTGTGCGTCTACAGGAAGACAACAGTGTGGAAATGCAGAACAAAAATGAAATCCTCCACCATATGGAAATGTATGTTTCAGATGATGTACTTTTCATATCTTCACTTTGTGAGCACTTTTGATTTGAATGCATAATCTATTTTTAGAAATCACCTATGACTTTCCTCTTCTTTTGGACTTTTTTGATTTTTTGCAAACTACAAGCTCGTGACGATTGAATGAAATGGGCAATAATGTTGTGGGGGAAGATGGTCTCTCCCCTGTCATCCTTGGTTCAGTTTATTTATAGGCCAAACATGTATGACCCATTTTGTTTAACCAGCATATTAACTGTACATGTTAGTTCTCTCTCTGTTACAATGTTTTCTTAGCTTTTTGGTTGGAGGGATAGTTATAATAATATTTTTCTCAAATGTATCATTTTAAAATGTTGTAAGTTATTTGATTAAGCACCTGCTTTTGTGTTCTTGCCCCCCTTCCAAATCTTTTTTTTTTTTTTTGTATGGATATAATATCCCTGAACTAAAACATAACTATGGTGGTGGTGGTTTTATCCAATCATGTTACTTCAGACGGAATGTTTGCTTTTGAAATTATTCTTGATAAATGCAAAGTATTTATGTAGTCGTGGCAGAAAGTTTTTATTTATATGGTTCATCTCAGTATGAATATTGTTACAGGAGCACATGGATCTCTGTTTTATTCTATGTACAGTGCCAGTCAAAAGATTGAACACACCTACTCATTCCAGGATTTTGCTTTATGTTTACAATTGTCTACATTGTAGAATAATAGTGAAGACATGAAAATGACAAATTTACACATATGGAATCATGTAGTAACCAAAAAAGTGTTAAACAAATCTACATATATTTTATATTTGAGTTTCTTCAAAGTAGCCACCCTTTTTCTTGATGACGGCGTTACAAACTCTTGGAATTCTCTCAACCAGCTTCATGAGGAAGTCACCTTGGAATGTATTTCAGTTAACAGGTGTGCCTTGTTAAAAGTTCATTTGAGGAATTTCTTTCCTTCTTAATGCGTTTGAGCCAATCAGTTGTGTTGTGACAAGGTAGGGGTGGTATACAGAAGATATAATTTTACCAAATAGGGCTAAGTCCATATTATGGCAAGAACAGCTCAAATAAGCAAAGAGAAACTTCAGTCCGTCATTACTTTAAGACATGAAGGTCCGTCAATCTGGAACATTTCAAGACCTTTGAAAGTTTCTTCAAGGGCAGTCACAAAAACCATCAAGCACTATGATGAAACTGGCTCTCATGAGGACTGTCACAGGAAAGGAAGACCCAGAGTTACCTCTGCTGCAGAGGATAAGTTCATTAGAGTTACCAGCCTCAGAAATTGCAGCCCAAATAAATGCTTCACTGAGTTCAAGTAACAGACACATTTCAACATCAACTGTTTAGAGGAGACTGTGTGAATCAGGTCTTCATGGTCAAATTGCTGCAAACAAACCACTACTAAAGGACATCAATAATAAGGAAACTTGCTTTGGCCAAGAAACACGAGCAATGGACATTAAACATTAAACTGGTCCTTTGATCTGATGAGTCCAAATGTTTTATTTTTGGTTCCAACCGCCGTGTCTTTGTGAGATGCAGAGTAGGTGAACGGATGATCTCCGCATATGTGGTTCCCACCGTGAAGTATGGAGGAGATGGTGTGGGGGTGCTTTGCTGGTGACAATGTTGGTGATTTATTTAGAATTCAAAGCACACTTAACCAGCATGGCTACCACAGCATTCTGCAGCGATACGCCAGTCCCACTAAGCGCAAACCAGATGGGATATCATTTGTTTTTCAACAGGACAATGACCCAACACACCTCTAGGCTGTGTGCTGCCTATTTTACCAAGAAGGAGAGTGATTGAGTGCTTCATCAGTTGACCTGGCCTCAATAATCCCCTGACCTCAACCCAATTTAGATGATTTGGGATGAGTTGGACTGCAGAGTGAAGGAAAAACAGCCAACAAGTGCTCAGGATATGTGGGAACTCCTTCAAGACTGTTTCAAGAGTGTGCAAAGCTGTCATCAAGGCAAAGGGTGGCTACTTTGAGCAATCTCAAATATAAAATGTATTAACACTTTTTTGGGGGGTTACAACATGATTCCATATGTGTTATGTCATAGTTTTGATGTCTTCACTATTATTCTAGAATTTAGAAAATTGTAAAAATAACAACCATGGAATGAGTAGGTGTGTCAATGTTTGACTGGTACTGCATATCTTTATTTACTTGGTTTGGTGACTGGTGTGGGTTCTGATTTATAAATACTCTGAGCAGTTAGGATGTTATAAATCCTCTGTGCAGTTAGGATGTCATAAATGCTCTGAGCAGTTAGGATGTTATAAATGCTCTGTGCAGTTAGGATGTTATAAATGCTCTGAGCAGTTAGGATGTTATAAATGCTCTGAGCAGTTAGGATGTTATAAATGCTCTGAGCAGTTAGGATGTTATAAATGCTTTGTGCAGTTAGGATGTTATAAATGCTCTGTGCAGTTAGGATGTTATAAATGCTCTGCAGTTAGGATGTTATAAATGCTCTGTGCAGTTAGGATGTTATAAATGCTCTGCGCAGTTAGGATGTTATAAATGCTCTGAGCAGTTAGGATGTTATAAATGCTCTGAGCAGTTAGGATGTTATAAATGCTCTGTGCAGTTAGGATGTTATAAATGCTCTGAGCAGTTAGGATGTTATAAATGCTCTGAGCAGTTAGGATGTTATAAATGCTCTGAGCAGTTAGGATGTTATAAATGCTCTGAGCAGTTAGGATGTTATAAATGCTCTGTGCAGTTAGGATGTTATAAATGCTCTGTGCAGTTAGGATGTTATAAATGCTCTGAGCAGTTAGGATGTTATAAATGCTCTGAGCAGTTAGGATGTTATAAATGCTCTGTGCAGTTAGGATGTTATAAATGCTCTGTGCAGTTAGGATGTTATAAATGCTCTGTGCAGTTAGGATGTTATAAATGCTCTGAGCAGTTAGGATGTTATAAATGCTCTGCAGTTAGGATGTTATAAATGCTCTGAGCAGTTAGGATGTTATAAATGCTCTGTGCAGTTAGGATGTTATAAATGCTCTGAGCAGTTAGGATGTTATAAATGCTCTGAGCAGTTAGGATGTTATAAATGCTCTGTGCAGTTAGGATGTTATAAATGCTCTGAGCAGTTAGGATGTTATAAATGCTCTGCAGTTAGGATGTTATAAATGCTCTGCAGTTAGGATGTTATAAATGCTCTGTGCAGTTAGGATGTTATAAATGCTCTGCAGTTAGGATGTTATAAATGCTTTGTGCAGTTAGGATGTTATAAATGCTCTGAGCAGTTAGGATGTTATAAATGCTCTGTGCAGTTAGGATGTTATAAATGCTCTGTGCAGTTAGGATGTTATAAATGCTCTGAGCAGTTAGGATGTTATAAATGCTCTGCAGTTAGGATGTTATAAATGCTCTGAGCAGTTAGGATGTTATAAATGCTCTGTGCAGTTAGGATGTTATAAATGCTCTGAGCAGTTAGGATGTTATAAATGCTCTGAGCAGTTAGGATGTTATAAATGCTCTGAGCAGTTAGGATGTTATAAATGCTCTGAGCAGTTAGGATGTTATAAATGCTCTGCAGTTAGGATGTTATAAATGCTCTGAGCAGTTAGGATGTTATA
The DNA here is from genome assembly GCF_013265735.2 of Oncorhynchus mykiss. Taxonomy (NCBI): domain Eukaryota; kingdom Metazoa; phylum Chordata; class Actinopteri; order Salmoniformes; family Salmonidae; genus Oncorhynchus; species Oncorhynchus mykiss. Next base: position 20,066,346 of record NC_048587.1, on the reverse strand, counting down.
AATGCTCTGAGCAGTTAGGATGTTATAAATGCTCTGTGCAGTTAGGATGGGGGGATTTTTAGGGTAAAGTTCAAATAAAGAGAGCATTATTCTCTTCTCAAGGGGCCCAAATCCTCTGGATAGGATCAGTATGACATGTATTCTGTTCTCACCAAGCTAATTTATATCGCAGTGTACTTCTGTGGCTGTGCTGCCATTTGCTTCAGCACAGGACCAGAGCTGGTTAAAAGCAGGACTTTTGGGGTCAGACAGGAGGACAATATACAAGGTGTGAAGGGGAAAGGAAGCAAAGCAAAAAATGTCTGTGCAATAGACGTGATGCTCTTCTAGATACTGTCTTGGCTGCTACTTGTTGATCTCTCTTCAATTGTTGTATATTCATATTTTTGTAGGAAATAAAGACAAATGTGATAATCAGGAAGGGAATCTTCAGTTTGCAATCTCTCCTTTTCAGTTTCTCGTTGTTTCTCTCCGACGCAAAAAAATATCTGCCGTAGTTTAAGGGTCAGTTAGGTAACTTGGGGGACCCTGGGCTGGAATTGGGCTCATGAGGAGAGTAAACAAAAAACATTTTTGGTCTGTGTCTTGCTACTTCCATTACTACTGCTGCAGCTATTGTACATCTGTGCTCTCTAATCCCATTCATACGCTGTTTATCTCTCTCCCCACGATTCACATCGTGTTATGGCGTTCTGCTTTTGTGATTTGTTTTGTAAGAGGGATGTTGTACACAGTTCTAGAGGTGGATCATGTGATGAAGCGCTATTGTACATAGCCTCAATAAACAAGCTCATCTGAAGCCCCTTCCTGTGTGTTTCTACTCCAAATACTCGTTGAATTACACAATACTGAACTCATAGTCTTACAGTACCTTCAGAATATGGCATTTGCTCCTGTTAAATATTTTCTTAGTGAAACATTACATTGATCTAAAGGTTTTTCTCTCACACTGTCCTGTAGACACAGGGAAAGATAAGGCAGCCATCGGTCTTATGGTAACTGTAAAGTTCCTTGGTGGAATGGGAACGTAGCATCTGGTAAGTAATTGGAGCCCAGTGGGGAGACTGACATGATAAGTACAGTGTGTCGTCTCAAACATGGGAAACTGGTGACACACACACCCCCCCCCCCCCCATCATCATAGCCTGGTCCCCCATCATCCTTGTGTCTCCCACTACTGCTTCGAAGACATCAAGAATAGGAGGCATTTATCCTCAGTCAAAAACAATCATACCATCAAACATGTAACAAACTGAGGTTGATTGAATCTACTGCTTAAAAAAAAAAGATATCCAATGTTGACATACTCATATTCAATTCAAACACTTTTTCAGAGCAACATTTATTTTGGGGTTTTCCATCCCCACTGAGTATCAACATATATTACACAATCAGCACACTTTACAGGTAAACAACCAGTCCAGAATATAAAAGGTCAACATTTGTTTTTGTGTACCAGTTAGTAAGTAGTTGATATACACACAAACCAATTACATACATGTCAGAAGGCACACACACCAACATGGGCACACACACACACACATGTTTGTGCATGTGTGCAATAGAGTTCTAATATAAACAAATGACCAATATATTCATCTCTACACCCTAGGTAAATATGAACAAAAAAGGCTAGGGAAAAAAGTTGTTTATCAGCTTAATCTTACACTCAAAATATATGAATCTATCCTGTTTTTTTTTTTTAAACAAACATGCATATCTTCAATTATTGGCACCTCTGCATTTAGTTCTTTGAGCACCCTCCCCTTTCCAAGATAACAGCTCTGAGTTGTCTAGTAATGTTTGATGGGGTGGGAGAACACAGGAAGCGATTTGAGACCATTCCTCCAGATCCTTGGTCCTCGCTTGTGGACTCCCCTCTTCAGCTCACCCCACAGGTTTTCAGTAGGGTTTAGGTCAGGGGACTGGGATGGCCATCGCAAAAGCTTGATTCTATGGTCAGTGAACCATTTTCTTGTGGATTTGGAGGTTTGCTTTGGATTGTTGTCCTGCTGGAAGATCCAACGACGACCCAGTTTTAGCCTCCTGGCAGAGGCAGACAGGTTTTTGCCTAAAATCTCCCGGTACTTGGAGTGAGCCCATGATGCCATGTATCCTAACCAGTGGTGTAAAGTACTTAAGTCATCTTTGGGGGGTATCTGTACTTTACTATTTCTGTTTTTGACAACTTTTACTTTAATACATTCCCAAAGAATGTATTATTTTAAAATATATTTTTTTTACCCCATTTTCTTGTTATCCAATTGGTAGTTATAGTCTTGTCTCATCGCTGCAACTCCCGTATGGACTCGGGAGAGGTGAAGGTTGAGAGCCGTGTGTCCTCCGAAACACAACCCAACCAAGCTGCACTGCTTCTTGACACAATGCCCACTTAACCCGGAAGCCAGCCGCACCAATGTGTTGGAGGAAACACCAAACACCTGGCAACCGTGTCAGCATGCACTGTGCCCAGCCAGCCACAGGAGTTGCTAGTGTGTGATGGGACAAGGACATCCCTGCTGGCCAAACCCTCCCCTAACCCAGATGACGCTGACCCAATTGTGCGCCGCCCCATGGGTCTTCCGGTCACAGCCGGCTGCAACAGAGCCTGGACTCTAACCCAGAATCTCTCTCTCTCGTTTTTGGAAGTAAACAGCCCCACAACATCACAGATCCACCACCATACTTATTTTCTGCATGACCATGGCTCTCTTTTTACACCAAACCCTTGTTGCCAAAAATCTCTATTGTAGTCTAATCAGACCATAGAACATGGTTCCAATCAAACTTCCAATGACATTTAGCAAACTCCAAGTGCTTACGTTTGTGGTTTGGTAACCGCAGAGGCTTTGTTCTAGCAAGCCTTTCAAATAACTTTTTGGCATTGGTGGCGTCTAATTGTAGTTTTGGAGACTTGGTGACTCCAAGATGTTACCCTTCTGCAATTCTCCAACTATTATCCTTGGAGATTTTTTTTGCCACTTGAACCATCCTTCTTAATACACTTGCATCCTCTTCGAGGCAGGTTCATCACAGTCACCAGTTGTTTAAAATGTATTAATTATTGCCATTGGTATTTTCAGGCATGTAGCTATCTTTTTATAGCCATTGCCTGATTTGTGAAGGTCAACAGCCTTTTGTCCATGTTGATGGATGACTAAGGGATTTAGCCTGCGTGTCACCTCATATTTATACCCCTGTCATGGATGACCTGTTAAGAGTTCCCAAAGATCAGAATATACATACATTTGATTTTGTTAATAAGAATTTTTAGGTGTGGCAATAATTCTGACGCATGTTTTAGAATAAAAAAAAAAATTCTTGATTTTTTTAAAAACATTTTTGTTTTTAGAATTTTAACTCAATTCAATGTTACGTTCATATGATATTTGGAGTGTAAGAACAAGTTGATAAACAACAATTACATTTTTTCACAGCCTTTTTTGTTCACCTGGGGTGCCAATAATTCAGGAGGGCACTGTATAATCCATTATGTAACCTACATGACCCAACAATGTATTGCGAAATAATAACAATCTCTCAGAATGGTAGCCATCTCGACATGAGCATTTCAATTTAAAATGTTAATATACATTTAAGAGCAAATAATGAAACTAATAGTTAAGGTATCAGGAAACTTTCTCTGTCAACTCCATCACAGACTATTTTGCTTGCATCATTTATTTACAATGAAACCCATTGGGGTGTCCATTCAACCAAACCTGCAATTCAGCAAACCCAGAGTTTTGCAATTAACAGTTCATATACCTAAAAATGCAGTCTTATTTGACATTTTTAACATGTGCCATTGTGTTTTTCTGTGGCAAGGGCATAAAAGTATTTTCACAGATTTCCAGATATCAGGTTTGCTCGAACAACCACAGAATGGTTTGTAATAAATGCACTTTGCAAAACAGCACAGAGATATTTGACAGTTATTAGCAGTGCTTTGTATGCCTGGCTGTTTCTGTTAGATCACAGTGGTCTTGACAAAGAGCAGTGGATGAGTCAATATTTTCAGCTTCAGGACAAATAGGAGAGGAGAGAGAGGGGGGGGGGGGACACTTCATGGCTCTGTGTTGTGGATTAATACTGGTGACTGACTTCACACAAAAGTCTCTAATGACATGTGCAGGCCAGGGCCCAGTCAGCCAATAAAATCCTCAGACTGAAGTTGCTACTGTATGTATGTATGCATATTGATCTGTATATATTGTGTGTATACTTTTTGATGACCTACTGGAAGTGTTCACAAATAAGTTCACAAATAATGTTAATGCTCTTCACAGGTTAGTTTAGGATTCCAACTGGTCAAGATTGAGACCAGGAATTCAGTGTTTGAAAATAATGTACATTGCGGTTCTATTTTATTTATTTAACTAGGCAAGTCAGTTAAGAACAAACACTTATTTACAATGACGGCCTCCACCGGCCAAACCTGGGCCAATTGTGCGCCGCTCTATGGGACTCCCAATCACGGTCGGTTGTGATACAGCCTGGATTCAAACCAGGGACTGTAGTGACACCTCTAACACTGAGATGCAGTGCCTTAAACTGCTGTACCACTCAGGAGTAGTGTTAGGGATTAACACTACTGGGATAAGTGAATTCATCTTTGAGAAAACTTTGAGTATTTTGTTGCTAACATTGGACAAAATTACAAAACATATCAAGCTCATCACCTCAATTCTCTCTCTGCTAAACCAACATCAACATACTAGAACTGTCCTTGGAGTTAAATGGTGTGAGTAACTAGACTCTGATAAAGTGCTTTACCATCTCCTCAAGGTGCTGTTTATTCAGAGACGTCAAAGTAAACCTGTATCCGTTTACTTTTCAACACAATATATATTTGTATGGCTTGTAATGTCAATAGGGAAAGTTAATTATCTTCTCCCTAAACATTGAGTCTTCAGATCCCTATTACTAGCCTGTTCAACCTCTCTTTCGTATCGTCTGAGATTCCCAAAGATTGGAAAGCTGCCGTGGTCATCCCCCTCTTCAAAGGGGGTGACACTCTAGACCCAAACTGCTACAGACCTATATCTATCCTACCCTGTCTTTCTAAGGTCTTCGAGAAGCCAAGTTAACAAACAGATTACTGACCATTTCGAATCCCACCATACCTTCTCCGCTATGCAATCTGGTTTCAGAGCTGGTCATGGGTGTACCTCAGCCACGCTCAAGGTTCTAAACGACATCATAAGAGACATTACTGTGCAGCCGTGGTCAGGCGTGCGGGTGCAGGCAGCGAACGGTTGAAAAGCATGCATTTGGTTTTACTAGCGTTTAAGAGCAGTTGGAGGCCACGGAAGGAGTGCTGTATGGCATTGAAGCTCGTTTGGAGGTTAGATAGCACAGTGTCCAAGGACGGGCCGGAAGTATATAGAATGGTGTCGTCTGCGTAGAGGTGGATCAGGGAATCGCCCGCAGCATGAGAAACATCATTGATATATACAGAGAAAAGAGTCGGCCCGAGAATTGAACCCTGTGGCACCCCCATAGAGACTGCCAGAGGACCGGACAGCATGCCCTCCGATTTGACACACTGAACTCTGTCTGCAAAGTAATTGGTGAACCAGGCAAGGCAGTCATCCGAAAAACCGAGGCTACTGAGTCTGCCGATAAGAATACGGTGATTGACAGAGTCGAAAGCCTTGGCAAGGTCTATGAAGACGGCTGCACAGTACTGTCTTTTATCGATGGCGGTTATGATATCGTTTAGTACCTTGAGCGTGGCTGAGGTACACCCGTGACCGGCTCGGAAACCAGATTGCACAGCGGAGAAGGTACGGTGGGATTCAAGATGGTCAGTGATCTGTTTGTTGACTTGGCTTTCGAAGACCTTAGATAGGCAGGGCAGGATGGATATTGGTCTGTAACAGTTTGGGTCCAGGGTGTCGCCCCCTTTGAAGAGGGGGATGACTGCGGCAGCTTTCCAATCCTTGGGGATCTCAGACGATATGAAAGAGAGGTTGAACAGGCTGGTATGTGTCGAATTGCTACGCTTTATCTTGGCCAGGTCACAGTTGCAAATGAGAACTTGTTCTCAACTAGCCTACCTGGTTAAATAAAGGTGAAAAAAAAGATATGAGTCTTCGTTTTCCACACATTCAAATGGCTTACCAAAAGGTATGTACACTTAAAAAACAGCTAAACATGTGTCCTATGAGCTGTGGTATCATTTACAGTGACAGTCATGTGCTTTATTAACTTGTTTTTAGTTTTGATGTGGACAGTGAAACTGAGGAAAGGCATTGGAGTGATGGTGTTTTTTTAATGTGGTATACCATGCAAATAGTCACAAGCACAGTCATAAGCAGTCAACCCAGGACAGCATTGGCTATAACAGCTTCTGGTGTATTGTCCTTTCATTTCAGGTATTTCCTCAATTTAAAAATCAATCTCAATGTATAAAAAAAAATGTTTGTGGAATCAATGAAAAAGGCCAATTTCAAGGTAAAATGTGGTTTGACTTGTTATAGCAGTAAGAACATTCTCATTCCAAATGTATTGAGTAACTTGTATCTCTCATAGTGCCTTGTTCGAGATGTTGAATCTGAACCTAGGTCAATTTCTACACAGACAGAAGTAACTCTCTAAGTACATTAGTTTTGTTCGTACTGTTAATGGCCAATAGGTGAATTATTAGGATAGGTTTGTACTCCTAGCCGATCTACAGCACAGAATTTGGAAGAATTCTGAGAATTTTGAGAATGACACAAATATTCATTTCCACAAAGTTTGCTGCTTCAGTGTCTTTAAATATTTTTTGTCAGATGTTACAATGGAACAATGAAGTATAATTACAAGCATTTCATAAGTGTCAAAGGCTTTTATTGACAATTATATGAAGTTGATGCAAAGATTCAATATTTACAGTGTTGACCCTTCTTCTTCAAGACCTCTGCAATCTGCCCTTGCATGCTGTCAATTTACTTCTGGGCCACATGCTGACTGATGGCAGCCCATTCTTGCATAATCAATGCTTGGAGTTTGTCAGAATTCCGTGGGATTTTGTTTGTCCACCCGCCTCTTGAGGATTGACCACAAGTTCTCAATGGGATTAAGGTCTGGGGAGTTTCCTGGCCATGGACCCAAAATATCTATGTTTTGTTCCCAGAGCTACTTAGTTATCACTTTTGCCTTATGGCAAGGTGCTCCATCATGCTGGAAAAGGCATTGTTCGTCACCAAACTGTTCCTGGATGGTTGGGAGAAGTTGCTCTCAGAGGATGTGTTGGTACCATTCTTTATTCATGGCTGTGTTCTTAGGCAAAATTGTGAGTGAGCCCACTCCCTTGGCTAAGAAGCAACCACACACATGGATGGTCTCAGGATGCTTTACTGTTGGCATGACACAGGACTGATGTTAGCGCTCACCTTGTCTTCTCCGGACAAGCTTTTCTCCGGATGCCTCAAACAATCGGAAAGGGGATCAAAGAAAATGACTTTACCCCAGTCCTCAGCAGTCCAATCCCTGTACCTTTTGCAGAATATCAGTCTGTCCCTGATGTTTTTCCTGGAGAGAATTGGCTTCTTTGCTGCCCTTCTTGACACCAGGCCATCCTCCAGTCTTCACCTCACTGTGCGTGCAGATGCACTCATACCTGTCTGCTGCCATTCCTGGGCATGCTCTGTACTGGTGGTGCCCCGATCCCGCAGCTAAATCAACTTTAGGAGACAGTCCTGGTGCTTGCTGGACTTTCTTGGGCACCCTGAAGCCTTCTTCACAACAATTGAACCACTCTGCTTGAAGTTCTTGATGATCCAATAAATGGTTGTTTTAGGTGCAATCTTACTGGCAGCAATATCCTTGCCTGTTAAGCCCTTTTTGTGCAAAGCAATGATGACGGCACGTGTTTCCTTGCAGGTAACCATGGTTGACAGAGGAAGAACAATGATTCCAAGCACCACCCTCCTTTTGAAGCTTCCAGTCTGTTATTCAAACTCAATCAGCATGACAGGATGATCTCCAGCCTTGTCCTCGTCAACACTCACACCTGTGTTAATGAGAGAATCACTGACATGATGTCAGCTGGTCCTTTTGTGGCAGGGCTGAAATGCAGTGGAAATGTTTTTGGGGGATTCAGTTAATTTGCATGGCAAAGAGGGACTTTGCAATTCATCTGGTCACTCTTCATAACATTCTGGAGTATATGCAAATTGGCATCATACAAACTGAGACAGCAGACTTTGAAAATTAATATTTGTGTCATTTTCAAAACTTTTGGACACGACTGTATAATACCACCCTCATCTGAACTATTCAGTAAATATGACTCACAGCAGTCTGCTATTACGGCCCATGAAAACCCTGTTTTGACACGGCCCCACTTCCATTGGATAAGGCTGTTGGCTCAAAATAAACACAGGGCAATGACAACAACTTTGGTTTGCTCTAGTCGTACAATAACAATGACACAGAACAGTGAAGACGGACACTCACAACGAAACAGCTTCGCTGTTAAAAATAATAAACATTGTATCTCTGTTTTTGTACAACAAAATAGATCCTCTGGAAGGTAACATACATGTCTGGTGTCCATTAATACTCATCGTACTCTGTCTCCATCTCTTCGTACTCTGTGTTCCCCTGTGTTGAGTATGATCGGGTCTTCATCGAGCAGTTAGAGTCCATCAAGATGGCCTGAGAAGATTACAATTGTATAGAGTCAGAATATAACCAAAGAATTTACCAGAAATTCTAAGAAAACAAAAATTAGCCACCAATAATTTGTTATCAAGGATCAAAGTTTCAGAGACAAAAGGTGGTTCTCGATTGAACACAAAGAGCTTTGTACTGTGGTTACATTGTAACAGTCATGTGGAAGACAACTACCAAGGCAAATTCATCCGCCTGTCTCAGTGCATTCAGAAAGTATTCATTTTGTTACATTACAGCCTTATTCTAAGATGAATTAAATTGCTTTTTTTCCTCATTAATCTACAACCAATACCCATGAAGACAAACCAAAAACAGGTTTTTAGAAATATCACATTTACATAAGTATTCAGACCCTTTAAATCAGTACTTTGTTGAAGCACCTTTTGCAGTGATTACAGCCTCGAGTCTTCTTGGGTATGACGCTACAAGCTTGGCACACCTGTATTTGATGAGTTTCTCCCATTCTTCTCTGCAGATCTTCTCAAGCTCTGTCAGGTTGACTGGAGAGTGTCACTGCACAGCTATTTGCGGGTCTCTAAAGAGAGGATAGATCGGATTCAAGTCTGGGTTCTGGCTGGGCCACTCGAGGACATAGAGACTTGTCCCAAAGCCACTCCTGCATTGCCTTGGCTGTGTGCTTAGGGTCGTTGTCCTGTTGGAATGTGAACCTTCACCCCAGTCTGAGGTCCTGATGACTCCGGAGCAAGTTTTCAACAAGGATCTCTCTATACTTTGCTCCGTTCATCTTTCCCTCGATCCTGATTAGTCTCCCAGTCCCATGCTTAACCGTAGGGATGGTGCCAGGCTAAATAGTTCAATCTTGGTTTCATCAGACCAGAGAATCTTGTTTCTCATTGTCTGCGAGTCCTTTAGGTGCCATTTGGCAAACTCCAAGCGGTCTGTAATGTGCCTTTTACTGAGGAGTGGCTTCCGTCTGGCCACTCTAACATAAGGCCTGATTGGTGGAGTGCTGCAGAGTTGGTTGTCCTTCTGGAAGGTTCTCCCATCTCCACAGAGGAACTCTGGAGCTCTGTCACAAGGCCCTTCTCCCCCGATTGCTCAGATTGGCTGGCCGGCCAGCTCTAGGAAGAGGCTTGGGGATTCCAAACTTCATCCATTTAAGAATGATGGAGGCCACTGTGTTCTTGGGGACCTTCAATGCTGCAAAAATGTTTTGGTACCCTTCCCCAGATCTGTGCCTCGACACAATCCTGTCTTGGAGCTCTACGGACAATCCCTTCAACCTCGTGGCTTGGTTTTTGCTCTGACATGCACTGTCAACTGTGGGACCTTAGACAGGTGTGTGCCTTTCCAAATCATGTCCTATCAATTGAATTTACCACAGGTGGACTCCAATGAAGTTGTAGAAACATCTGAAGGATGATCAATGAAAACAGGATGTACCTGAGCTCAATTTCGAGTCTCATAGCAAAGGGGCAGAACACTTATGTAAATAATGTATTTCTGTTTTTTTATGTATAATAAATTAGCAAAAATGACATTAGTTAGTTGCAGATTTTGCATGTGCAATTTATAAAAGCATTTCTAACTATGTACAGGTATTGTACAGTGGCTTACAAAAGTATTCACCCCCTTGGCATTTTCCCTATTTTGTTGCCTTACAACCTGGAATTAAAATCGATTTTTGGGGTGTTGGTATCATTTGATTTACACAACATGCCTACTACTTTGAAGACGCAAATTAGTTTTTTATTGTGAAACAAACAAGAAATAAGACAAACTGAGAACTTGAGCGTGCATAACTAGAAGGTGAACCTCTGTCCCAGTCTCTAGAAGAGGTTTCCCTCAAGAATTTCCCTGTATTTCACCTCACCAATTTGGACTATTTTGTGTATGTCCATTGCATGAAATCCAAATAAAATCTATTTAAAATACAGGTTGTAATGCAACAAAATAGGAAAAACGCAAAGGAGGGTGAATACTTTTGCAAGGCACTGTAACTGCCAAAAAAAAGGAAACGCCAAGATAAAGTGTCTTAATAGTGCCAAAACAGCTTCAATGCGCCTTCGGATTGTCTGGAACACTATTGTAGGGATGCAACACCATTCTTCTATGACAAATTCCATAATTTGGTGTTTTGTTGATGGTGGTGGAAAAAGCTATCTCAGGCGCTAATCCAGAATCTTCCATAAGTGTTCAATTGGGTTGAGATCTGGTGACTGATACACACACACACACACACACCTTTTAAACCTCCTATGCTCCTTTGAGACCCCTCTTTCAATGTCACTGAGCTCTCTTATTCCAGCCATGGTAGCTACAATAATGGGCAACTCTGCATTTTTATACATGACACTAAGCATGATGGGATATTAATTGCTTAACTAATTTAGGAACCACACCTGTGTGGAAACACCTGCTTTCAATATTTTGTATCCTTCTTTATTTTGGAAGTTACCTTTAGACTTACCTTTAGACACCATTCACCACCACCATCTACCACCAAAAGGTCAAAAGGGGAAACTTTATATAGTTCAAACACTTTAATAAAGCTGAATCCCCTGCTATCTGGTCATGTATGTGGTGTATCTGTTACAGCAAACAGTAAACATTCACACAATCTGTCCACCAATCCCTCCACCACAAGAGGCTGGAATGGAGTGAATGGCGTAGAATCATAGCTGTGTTCGAATACTCATACTAACCGCACTGATCGTACTATTTGTGACGTGAATTGAGTATATAGTATGCTTATTGGTCATAGTATGGATATAGTTAGTATGCCAAAAGTTTCCAGATGTCATACTAAATTCAGAAAAATACAAAGTATGCACGCAGGGGACACTATTTCCGTACTTTTAGGGCCCATAATGCAATTCTTCAGAAAATGGGTGTGGCTTCACAACGTTTTCAGATTTGAAGAAAATGGCGGAGAAAATGCAGCCGAAGTCTGACTAACTAATGACAAATGTTAAGAAAATGTTGAGCAATGTAATAAAGTAATGACTTTTCAAATAAGTTGCGTTACGTTGGCAGACAATTTGCTAGCTACACTATCCTTACGAACCGCATAGCATTACAGCAGTATGTACCGGTATGTTAGCTAGTTACCTAACGTTAGTTGGATACTAATACATCAAACTTGCCAGGCAGTATATTAACTATCTGCTATCTAACTAACCAAAGTTTATTGACTTGATTATTCACATCATTCTTAGCTAAGCGGTATAGTCGTTGAGCGTTTCAATAGACATGGTTAATTCTGGCTATCTACTCTAGCGCACAGTTGAATATGGCCGGTGTCGGCAAAAAAAAGCGGAATACATTTTTGCCAGCAGCACAGTTACAGTCACCAACGCTCTGGATAACATGAAAACAGCCTAACCAGCTCTGCTATGGCAAGTAAAATGGTCAGAGAGAGGTGTTCTCTCATTTGTGTCTAGAAATAGCTAGCCAACGTTAGCCAGTTAGCGTGGGTGCTTGACTGCCGTTGAACGCTCGGATCAACCCTACTCCTTACTCCTTGGCCAGAGTGTCCAGTGTGCTCTCTGAACGCTCCGACCGCACTGAATTTACAATCTGACAACGCTCTGGATTTACAAACGCCCAGAGCGCATTCTGGTACTGCAGATTGAATTTACGAATACCCCCAAAATCGTAAAATGTTTAGCTAGTCATTTGTTATGATAACAGGCTAGCAAGAGGTTGCATAGCAACAGCATCCACTTCCGGTAGACAGGCAAAGCTCTAGTATGCTCAACTGAAACGATACCATTTGTTTACAGTATACTAGAATGAACTAATAGTATACAGTATTTAGTATATACTCATTAAGTATGCAGTATACAGTATGTTTGCATGGGTATTCGAACACAGCTCATGTGTTTGGAATGGAATGAATGGAATGGTATCAGTCATTACTATGAGCCTGTCCTCCCCAATTAAGGTGCCACCAGGCACCATGTGCACAATCTATCCACCTATCCCTCCCCCATGTGCACAAATAAGCCATCCTCTTCCACCTACCCATACACAGCTTACTCATAGTCTAAATCAATTTAGTCTAGGGAACCAAAAGCAGGTAGAAGGTAGAGTGGGGGTGGCCAAAAGCAGTAGAATGCAATACACAGCGATGATGAGACCTGAACTGGTCAACTTAAACAGACAGCCCATTCAAAGTGTGTCTCATGATCAAAGAGTGTCTCGAGTTCCTCTCTCTCCGTTTCACCTGGTAGTGAAAAGATGGCAATAGTTTGAGCCTGTGGGGACGGCAATGGATAGTTCTCTCTGCATCAGATGCAGCTTTACAAGTAACCAGTATTCAAACGCATACCTCTGTTTAAGTGTGTGTAGTATGTTTGTGTGTGTGTGTGTGTGTGTGCATGCGTGCACACTTCTGTGCACATGTGTACAAGGTGTTCAGTGTCTCACCATTTTCTCTTCCCTCCCAGGAGGACTCCTGAGGAAGTAGCAGAGGGGAGCGAAGAGGATGTCCACGACGCCGATGATGGTCATGAGCCAGGGGAACCCAATGTTCTTTGCTATGGCGCCTCCAGCGGACGGACCTTCATCAGCAAAAGGAAGGTCAGTGAGCTTATAGAGGAGCCGGATATAGATTATTTCCCCCAAATTGACATATCGTGATGCCACTCTTTTCGTGCCACACCTCAAAAAAAAAAAAAAAAAAAAAAACATACATAAGAATGTGTGACAGAAATGTTTTAAAACTATACTATGGGACTGGGATATTTTCAAGCATCTGATGGTAATTTACCTAAAGCAAAGCCCATGCAGAAAGCCACATCAGCAATGGCGTACACAGTGCCATAGACTGACACATGTCTCAGGTCCACCAAATATCCCATGATTGGCATCATAGAGGAATCCACCATGCCTGACAAGAGACAAGAGAATGAGAAGTTCAGTAATATCTGTTACAAACCAGATGCTGATTTCATCATCTGTTGTTTCTCTATACAATACAAATTGACTTACCAATTGCAAAACCAACACCAAAATTCGGAAGTATCAGTCCATAGATGTCCTTAGCGAAAGGGACCTATGACACGACATAGTCAAGGTAAGGAGTGGAAGAGGATTTGTATTGATCAAATGTTTACCGTGTAATTCAGAATACCATCTTTATGTGGTCTAAGGACTTGAGGATCTTTGTTCTCGCACTACATTTGTTATCGCACAACACAATTGCATAAGGAACAACCATGAAAATGTAATTATCTGTGTCCAGAGAATTTACTGTTCTGACTGGCTTTTGAATTGACTTCTGATTGAACTCCCCTTCCCTTCGTAGACTCAAAATATGATTTGGAGACTAATGAGATAAAGTAGGACATTAAGACAGTAGGCCTGTTCCAATACTTAGAAAATTAATCCTTACTTCCTCCCTTCTTGTATGTAACCCCTGATCTGACATGACTGGGTTGGTAAAACCCTAGCTTTCACCTACACAACATGACCAAAAGTATGTGGACCCCTGCTCGTCCAACATCTCATTCCAAAATCATGGGCATTAATATGGAGTTGGGGACGCTTTTCACTAGATGTCACTGTTGGCACAAAGTTGGAAGCACATAATTATCTAGAATGTCATTGTAGGTCTGTAGCATTAAGATTTCCATTCAGTGGAACTAAGGGGCTTAACCCAAACCATGAAAAACAGCCCCCAACCATTATTCCTTATCCACCAAACTTTACAGTTGGCACTATGCATTGGGGCAGGTAGCGTTCTCCTGGCACTCTGAGCTCCCGAGTGAAGCAGCGGTCTATTATAAAAAATATAAAAAGATTTGTCCATCAGACTGCCAGATTGTGAAGCGTGATGCATCACTCCAGAGAACTTGTTTCCACTGCTCCAGAGTCCAATGGCGGTGAGCTTTACATGACTCCAGCAGACGCTTGGCATTGCGCATGGTGATCTTAGGCTTGTGTGTGGCTGCTTGGCCATGGAAACCCATTTCATGAAGCTCCCAACAAACAGTTATTGTGCCGGTACAAGAACTGTTTGAAACTCTGTAGTGAGTGTTGCAACCGAGGACAGATGATTTTTACGTGCTACACACTTCAGCATTCTACGGTCCCATTCTGTGAGCTTGTGTTACTTACCACTTCACAGCTGAGCTGTTGTTGCTCCTATACATTTCCACTTCACAATGACAACACTTACAGGTGACCTGGGCAGCTCTAGCTGGGCAGAAATTTGACGAACTGACTTGTTGGAAAGGTGGCATCCTATGACAGTGCCACGTTAAAAGTCACGGAGCACTTCAGTAAGGCCACTATACTGCCAATGGCTGTGTGATATATATATATACAGTGCCTTGCGAAAGTATTCGGCCCCCTTGAACTTTGCGACCTTTTGCCACATTTCAGGCTTCAAACATAAAGATATAAAACTGTATTTTTTGTGAAGAATCAACAACAAGTGGGACACAATCATGAAGTGGAACGACATTTATTGGATATTTCAAACTTTTTTAACAAATCAAAAACTGAAAAATTGGGCGTGCAAAATTATTCAGCTCCTTTACTTTCAGTGCAGCAAACTCTCTCCAGAAGTTCAGTGAGGATCTCTGAATGATCCAATGTTGACCTAAATGACTAATGATGATAAATACAATCCACCTGTGTGTAATCAAGTCTCCGTATAAATGCACCTGCACTGTGATAGTCTCAGAGGTCCGTCAAAAGCGCAGAGAGCATCATGAAGAACAAGGAACACACCAGGCAGGTCCGAGATACTGTTGTGAAGAAGTTAAAGCTGGATTTGGATACAAAAATATTTCCCAAGCTTTAAACATCCCAAGGAGCACTGTGCCAGCGATAATATTGAAATGGAAGGAGTATCAGACCACTGCAAATCTACCAAGACCTGGCCGTCCCTCTAAACTTTCAGCTCATACAAGGAGAAGACTGATCAGAGATGCAGCCAAGAGGCCCATGATCACTCTGGATGAACTGCAGAGATCTACAGCTGAGGTGGGAGACTCTGTCCATAGGACAACAATCAGTCGTATATTGCACAAATCTGGCCTTTATGGAAGAGTGGCAAAAAGAAAGCCATTTCTTAAAGATATCCATAAAAAGTGTTGTTTAAAGTTTGCCACAAGCCACCTGGGAGACACACCAAACATGTGGAAGAAGGTGCTCTGGTCAGATGAAACCAAAATTGAACTTTTTGGCAACATTGCAAAACGTTATGTTTGGCGTAAAAGCAACACAGCTGAACACACCATCCCCACTGTCAAACATGGTGGTGGCAGCATCATGGTTTGGGCCTGCTTTTCTTCAGCAGGGACAGGGGAGATGGATAAAATTGATGGGAAGATGGATGGAGCCAAATACAGGACTATTCTGGAAGAAAACCTGATGGAGTCTGCAAAAGACCTGAGACTGGGACGGAGATTTGTCTTCCAACAAGACAATGATCCAAAACATAAAGCAAAATCTACAATGGAATGGTTCAAAAATAAACATATCCAGGTGTTAGAATGGCCAAGTCAAAGTCCAGACCTGAATCCAATCGAGAATCTGTGGAAAGAACTGAAAACTGCTGTTCACAAATGCTCTCCATCCAACCTCATTGAGCTCGAGCTGTTTTGCAAGGAGGAATGGGAAAAAATGTCAGTCTCTCGATGTGCAAAACTGATAGAGACATACCCCAAGCGACTTACAGCTGTAATCGCAGCAAAAGGTGGCGCTACAAAGTATTAACTTAAGGGGGCTGAATAATTTTGCACGCCCAATTTTTCAGTTTTTGATTTGTTAAAAAAGTTTGAAATATCCAATAAATGTTGTTCCACTTCATGATTGTGTCCCACTTGTTGTTGATTCTTCACAAAAAAAATACAGTTTTATATCTTTATGTTTGAAGCCTGAAATGTGGCAAAAGGTCGCAAAGTTCAAGGGGGCCGAATACTTTCGCAAGGCACTGTATATATATTTTACACCTGTCAGTAACCAGTGTTGCTGAAATAGCCGTATCCACTAATTTGAAGGGGTGTCCACATACCCCTGTTTTTACAGTGCCTTGGAAAGTATTCAGAACCCTTGACTTTTTCCACATTTTGTAACATTACTGCCTTATTCTAAAATTGATGAAATAGTTTTTTTTTTTCCATCATCAATCTACACACAACACCCCATGATTACAAAGGAAAAACAGGTTTTTAGAAATGTGAAATAAAAACTGAAATATCACATTCACATAATTATTCAAACCCTTTGTTCAAGCACCTTTGGAAGTAATTACAGCATCAATTACAGCATTGCTACACAGCTATTTTCAGGTCTCTCCTGAGATGTTCGATCGGGTTCACGTCTGGGCTCTGGCTGGGCCACTCAAGGATATTCAGAGACCTGTCCCGAAGCCAGTCCTGCGTTGTCTTGGCTGTGTGCTTAGGGTCATTGTTCTGTTGGAAGGTGAACCTTCACTGCAGTCTGAGGTCCTGATTACTCTTTGAGCAGGTTTTCATCAAGGCCTTTCTCCCCCGATTGTTCTGTATGGCCGGGTGGGCAACCCTAGGAAGAGTCTCGGTGGTTTCAAACTTCCATTTAAGAATGATGGAGGTCACTGTGTTCTTGGGGACCTTCAATGCTGCAGAAATATTTTGGTACCCTTCCCCAGATCTGTGCCTCGACACAATCCTGTCTCAGAGCTCTACGGACAATTCCTTCAACCTCATCACTTAGTTTTTGCTCCAACGTGGACTGTCAACTGTGGGACCTTATATAGACAGGTGTGTGCCTTCAAATCATGTCCAATCAATTGAATTTACCACAGGTGGACTCCAATCAAGTTGTAGAAATATCTCAAGAATGATCAATGGAAACAGGTTGCACCTGAGCTCAATATCGAGTCTCATAGTAAAGGCTCTGAATACTTTTCAAAAAAACTGTTTTTGCTTTGTCATTATGGGTTACTGTGTGCAGATTGATGAGGAATTTGTATTTATTTAATCAATTTTAGAATAAGGCTATGTAACATAATAAAATGTGGCAAAAGTTAAGGGGTCTGAATACTTTCCGAAGGCACTGTATAGTGTTACCCAATATCCTTAGATGGACCCCCTGATTCTGATGATGCCACCAGGCCAAACAGCTACATTAATGTTAGCATTGTGTTGAGCTGGTTGCTAAAAGCTACCTGATAAAGATGTGTCTAGTACTCACACAGAGGATGCTAACCCCCACGAGGACCATCCCGATGAGAGAGCACAGCCATCTGGGAAAAGAGGAAAGAGCAGTTCAGGGTCTGCCAATGACAACAGTCAATGTCCCTCTCCCCTCCCTTCACTGTTGTTTTTGTTACCGCAAGCCCACAAAATCTCATTTATTACAATAATAAACTTCAAATAAATGACAGAGGAAGCAAATGGATCACAATCTGTTTCTTTGAGACTGGATTAGGACATTTTGAGAAACAAATGTTAGATTTTTTTTCAAACTTTCTAAAAGAATACTTCTATGACTACAGGCATTATTTGAGCCCTGAAACACATGTATTTTCATAAAGTGTGAGGTAAAAATCTATTGATTTAAATGTGACTGTGCACACACAACTGTGGTAAACAAACAAACGTTAGCCAAGCGGTTATAAACACACTGTCACGCTGTAGACTTCAATAAACAGCAAATACCCAACCTGCCTGAGAAATCTAATTTAGAGTTGCTCAATAGCACAGGAAACAGATACCAACATAGGAAAAGATAAGGAGACCGAAAAAAAAACGGGAGTCATTTCCCTCCCTACCTCCCCATCTTGTGCGCGAGGACGCCAAAGATGTTAGTTCCAATAAGGTAGGAGATGCTGGCTGGCACAAAGGCAACGCCTGGCAGAGAGAAAGATAGAGAGGGAGGGACAGAGATCAGTTGAGAGAGAGCAGGGTAGAGAGAGAGATAGCAGGGTAGAGAGCGAGAGATAGCAGGGTACAGAGGGGCCCAGATAAGCAAGCACATTATCCGTCTCTATCATAGGGCTCCAGCATATCTCCTAGACACAGTAATGAGCACTCCCACTCTCCACTCGCCCGCAAATGAAACCCTAATATCCTGTCCCCCTGCCTCCCCCCTATGTCCCTCCATCCTCTTTCTCATCCCCCATTTATCTGTGTGAGTCCTCATAGTCAATGCCACTAATAAAAATAAGTAATAATGGCGGGAAAAGAAAAAGAGTATTCGGTTTCACTAAAACGGGAGGTTCAATGAGGTGGAGAACGACTACAGATCCGTTTCAATGGTCATCTAGATACTGTATGAAGTTTTTGTGAATTCACAGTTATACGCCACAGTGTCATAATCAAGTTATTATTGTGCTATGCTGTTTCTTTTTGCTGTGTTTTTAAACCTCGAGTTCCAATGAAGGCCATTATTCTAAGTACATTCAGCAAGCAGGGTAGCCTAGTGGTTAGAGCGTTGGACTAGTAACCGGAAGGTTGCAAGTTCAAATCCCCGAGCTGACATGGTACAAATCTGTCGTTCTGCCCCTGAACAGGCAGTTAACCCACTGTTCCTAGGCCGTCATTGAAAATAAGCATTTCTTCTTAACTGACTTGCCTAGTTAAATAAAGGTAAAATAAAACATTTAAAAAGCAGCATTGGCAATAGGGGAAACAGGGTTGTCAAAAGGGACAAAAAGGAAAAGAAATGTCAAAATACCTAGCTGCCATTTTCTTGGACACATGGTCTCCATCATCCAAATAGGCAACGCTGGTTCTAACATTGCAATGGCCATGTTTGCAAAACAAATGGATCCTGGAAAAGAGAATGTGATTGAGGATAAGTGGATCTTGGGCCTGTTGTTCTCCATCTTTACACATTTTTATGTCCCTGACAGCCCCCCCCCCCCCCCCCCCCAGGCATAATACCCAGTATTAGGCTGCCCTGGCAAAAGGGCCTGGTAATTGAAGTGGTGGGGAATCTAACTGACACATAGATGTTGTTTCCCCAAGCACTTCAGCATCACACATACACCAACACACACAAGCAAATGTGCACGCACACAACACACATACACACTCTATTCTGATGCGGAGATGACCCCTTCTAACATGCAGTGCTCGCTCCCTCTCAACACTCTTTCTGGCAATAATACTGTTCTTAACCCAGAAATCAATTGGTAGGCTCAGTGTTTGTCTTTTCCTAGCTCAGGGCAGAAATTCAACCACTGGAATACAATTTGTTTGAACATCTCAGTCAGTTCTTCTTCCACATCTTTGCTCCCACCCAGTTGCTTTTCACTTAGTGTGACTGAAATGGGAAATGCCACAGTGGGTACTTCAGAATGAAGTAATAATATGACTAACAATAATAAATGATGAATTCTTACCTGCAGCAATGAGTATGTATGGATCTTTAATAAGGCTCCAAAGTGAGGACCCTTTCTGGCTCTGTAGAGAGAAAAGGGTCAGGAAATGTAGAGCTAAACAGAGCTATCAGTTTCATGTCAAAACTGATTAATACAAAAAGGCAGCCTCGAATAATTATGTGGTACCTAGTTGCTACAGTGCTGTCTGTACCTTTACATCATTCCACAATGATGTACAGTTACTATCTGTGCTTTCAGTATGCAAAGTGTTTGTGCACACTGAAATACCACTGTTCCTGCTCTTACAGTAATGAATAGGACATGTCCACACATAGCCATTGAGTTCACTAATGACTGGCACAGGTGTGACAATAACCTCTTGTCAGTTACTATGACAACGTCTTTAAGCTTAATGATCATGTATTCACGTCACTGTTAAAAATCTCAGCAACAGAGATTTTAATTTTTTTTAACTAGGCAAGTCAGTTAAGAACAAATCCTTATTTTCAATGACGGCATAGGAACAACTGCCTTGCTCAGGGGCAGAACCACAGATTTTTATCTTGTCAGCTTGGGGATTTGATCTTGCAACCTTTCGGTTACTAGTCCAACGCTCTAACCACTAGGCTACATGCCGCCCAGCAGCGATGTACTAATAGTGAGGATTATGTCATGTCCCCTTCCCTTTTTCCCTTTTTAATATTCATCATCCACAACTAAACAATGTATAAGCGCCATTGGTCTGATAATCACAGCCACCATCCGATTGGGTCTCTGTCACTACCTCCTTGGTATCCGTGATGACTGATATGCATCAGCCCCATAGATCAAAGTCAGAGGGGCTCTGATAGGAATATCCATCCCAGGCACATGTCTCCTCTAACTGGGATGGTAACCCATCATACCAGAGACCTACACAGCGCACAGCTCAGGCTGCCGCTCTGATATAAAAACCTGGCTGGAAGACACTTCCAAACGGATCATCACTCATGGCTGTCACTGTGAGCGGCTGAGGTTCATTTCTCTGCTTATCTGTTTGCATGGCAGAAGAGTTCTGACAGAGAAAAGTGTATTTATTCAGTGTTAAATTACTTGTAATGGCCTGTGCACTATTTGTATTCCCTAAACAGTGTAAAACACTTTAAGCATCTGGAAAGACGCTGTATGAATCCAATCAAATCACTTATAATACTCTATTGATCCCCGCATTCATATCACAGTGATCTGGTGATTGTGAACACATTCTTACACAATTCCAATGAATTTACATCAATAATCATAAAAAGAGCTGTCAAAGCCATACACTCACCTCTGGTTCCACCTTTGAGGGCTGGAGAATGAACAGTTGCAGTGCTGTTGGGAGACACAGAGGATGAACTTAGTTAGCATGCCTAACAGGTGACTCCAGATTAGAGAAAACAGAATATCTGCATTATGATAGACAGAAACATGGCCACATTACTTACCTCCATCCAGCACAGCCAGAACAGCCAGAATGAGGAAAGGCGCCGTTTTCCCCACAAACTCATACATGACGCTGCCGAATGGTGGGCCCACTGGGTGGAAGAAATTAAAGGTGGTCAATGATTTTGTGCCAACTGTTGCCTGTTACAGTAGTCTACAAAGAGCTCAAATACATCATGAATTGTGTACATACCCAGCACGCCCATGGCCAGACCACCCAGTGCTATCCCGATGGCATTTCCCCTCTCCTCATCATCTGTGTACACACTGGCAAGCATCCCCATCCCTAGAAGAAGAACAGAACATGTAAGCTCTTATATACAAATGTACATTTCACCTGGCCATATCTATTTAGTTGGTTTGAGCAGTCAGGGTAATATACAGTGCCTTGCAAAAGTATTCAGACCCCCCACATTTTCACAATTAAAATGTATTTAATTGTCTTTTAAATATATATATATATATTTTTTTTTACATACATAGAACCAGTCAAAAGTTTGGACACATCTACTCATTCAAGGGTGTTTCTTTATTTTTACTATTTTCTACATTGTAGAATAATAGTGAAGACATCAAAACTATGAAATAACACATACGGAATCATGTAGTAACCAAAAAAGTGTTAAGCAAATCTAAGTATATTTTATATTTGAGATTCTTCAAAGTAGCCACCCTTTGCCTTGATGACAGCTTGCACACTCTTGGCATTCTCTCAACGAGCTTCATATTCTGAGCACTTGTTGGCTGCTTTTCCTTCACTCTGCAGTCCGACTCATCCCAAACCATCTCAATTGGGTTGAGGTCGGGTGATTGTGGAGGCCAGGTCATCCGATGCAGTACTCCATCACTATCCTTCTTTGTAAAATAGACCTTACACAGCCTGTGTGTTGGGTCATTTTCCTGTTCAAAAACAATTGATTGATGGGGTGGCTACTTTGAAGAATCTCAAATAGAAACTATATTTTGTTTGTTGATTTTTGGTTATTTCATAGTAAAATGTAGTAAAATAAAAATAAACCCGTGAGTAGGTGTTTTTCTTTTTTTACCCTTTTTTCTCTCCAATTTCATCATATCCAATTGGTAGTTGTCTTGTCCCATCGTTGCAACTCCCGTACGGACTCAGGAGAGGCGAAGGTTGAGAGCCATGCGTCCTCCGAAACATGACCCCATCAAGCTGCTCTGCTTCTTGGCACACTGCTCGCTTAAGCCATCCGCACCAATGTGTCCGAGGAAACACTTTCCAGCTGGTGACCGAAGCCAGCTTGCAAGCGCCCGGCCTGCCACAAGGAGTCGCTAGAGTGCAATGGGACAGGGACATCCCGGCTGGCCAAACCCGGACTACGCTTGGCCAATCGCACGCCGCCTCATGGGTCTCCCAGTCGCAGCCGGCTGTGACACAGCCTGGGATCGAACCCGGGTCTGTAGTGATGTTTTTAGCACTGCGATGCAGTGCCTTAGACAGCTGTGCTACTCAGAAGGACTAATTGTAATTTTTTGTTAACAGTCTACACAAAATACTCTGTAATGTCAATTGGGATGAAAAAGTATAACATTTATAAAAACATTAATAAAAATGTAATAAATTAAAATATTGTCGTTGCATAAATATAAATAACCCTGAGTCCATACATGTTAGAAACACCTTTGGCTGCGATTACATAGGTGAATCTTCTAGGGTAAGTCTCAGCTGGATTGCGCAAGATTGACCTATTATTATTTTCTAAATTCTTCAAGCTCTGTCAAGATGTTGGTGATCATGGCTAAACAGAAATGTTCAAGTCTTGCCATAGTATTTCAAGCAGATTTAAGTCAAAACTGTAACTTGGCCACTTAGGAACATACACTGTCTTCTTGGTAAGCAACTCCAGTGTAGATTTCTCTCCCAGTGTCTGGTATGAAGCAGATTTGAAGCAGGGTTTGCTTTAGGATTTTACCTGTGTTTAGCCCTGTCCCGTTTTTTTAATCCTGAAAAACTCCCCAGTATTTGCTGATGTCAAGCATACCCATACCACGATGGTGGCACCACCACGCTTGAAAATAAGAAGGCAGTTACTCAGTGATGTGTTGTATTGGATTTTCCCCAAACATAAGGCTTGCATTTAGGACAAAAAGTGTATTCCTTTGTCATGTTTTTCTTGCAGTATTACTTTATTGCCTTGTTGTATACAAGATGCATGTTTTGTATATTTATGTTCTTCTTTTCTCTCTGTCATTTAGGTCATTATTGTGGAGTCACTACAATGTTGCTGATCCATCCTCAGTCCTCTCCCGTCACAGCCATTGAAACCACTTTTAAAACCACCAATGTCCTTAAGGTGACATCCCTGAGCAGTTTCATTCCTGTCCTGCAGCTCAGTTCAGAAGGACGACTGTATCTTGGAGGTGTCTGGGTGGCTTAATACATAATGCACAGCACAATTATACATTAGACCATGCATGCCACAAGAGGTATTCACTGTCTGATTTTTATTGTTACCTATTTACCAATCACTGCCCTTTTTTTATGAGGCTTTCGAAAAGTTCCCTGGTCTTTGTAGTAGAATCTGTGCTTGAAATTCAATACATAACTGAGGGACTTTACAGATGTATGTATGGGGGACAGAGGAAGTGTTAGTTGTTTAAAAATCATGTCATGTCCATGTAACTTTTCATGTAATTTGCCTAGCCAAATTTGACTCCTGAACTAATTTAGGCTTGCCTAAACAAAGGGGCTGAATACTATGCAACAACTATATTTTTGTTATTTAATTTTATATGAATCTTT
This sequence comes from Oncorhynchus mykiss, assembly GCF_013265735.2. NCBI lineage: Eukaryota > Metazoa > Chordata > Actinopteri > Salmoniformes > Salmonidae > Oncorhynchus > Oncorhynchus mykiss. The sequence goes on along the minus strand of NC_048587.1, from coordinate 20,042,167 downwards.
CATTCTTCCACTTTGACATTACAGAGTGTTTTGTGTATATTGTTGACAGAAAAATGACAATTACATCAATTTTAATCCCACTTTGTAACATAAAAAAATGTAAATCTGAATACTTTTACAAGGCAATGTATTTCTTTATAGCATACTACATACATTATTAGTTCTTGAAACACTGCTCTTCATTTATCCCAGGGCTGCTTGCAACAAATCCTCTGTGACTGTTTGAATAGACACTTACCAGTGTCTATTAGGGAGTATTTGTTGTTCCTCTCACCACATCACCTTTCAATAACTTAACTAGAGATGTGTATAATAAATGCCTCATTGTTCAACTCGAGAGACAAAGATGCATACCAAGGTAGGCCTACTGTAATAACAAAGGGGAAGGTTCTGGGGCAACTGTATGTGCTTGCTGCTCCTGTCTCAAAGTGAAGCTAATCCTGAAAGCATCTATAAATGTCAGGGGTAATGCCAAGGACCTCACCAGCCACGGAGGAGCAGGAGGAGCCCACACCCTGCAGGGATCTGGCCAGAAACAGCAGAGTGTAGCTCGATGAGAAGGCGAACACTTTACAACGACGACAATAGAAATTCAGACGACAAAAAAAAAGAAAAGAAAACATCAATCATGAAAAAATATAATTGAAACACGGTGTGAGATCTGGAAACAGGTGTGGATGTGACAGGTGTGGATGTGGGTAATACTTACTAATGGTTGACAGGAACATAATACAGAACCCGGCAAACATGGGGATCTGGTATCCTATTCTGTAAGCACATTGAGACATCCTTTCTCAATACTATAGAATGTAATGCAATAATATATAAAACAAGACGCATAACTACAGCTCATCTAACATTAGGCAGTCTAGTAGAAGTTGGGCAGAAACACTCTTTGGCCTCGTACACACTGCGTTTGACACAATGGTTGTGATACAACTGATATTTGTGTGATACACACCTGGGAGTTGGTCTGCACAAAAACGACACAATCATGGTGCGGTGTCAATGCTTTTGTAAATATGCATTGTGTGTACTTAGAGCCTTGTTCCATGTACCTGACATGCATGACTTGCCTTGTGTTGTCGTTTCCCACACGGAAGGTGACTATGGGTAAATAATAGGATTCTATTGTTTGCTTTAATTACAGAATATTGTGGCGCCCGGCTGAGACGGTAAATATTAGCCTTGACGCATTTGTCTATAACTGAGCAGTGAGCACTGCTAGAGCTCAAACCTTGACTGACTTTACCCATGTGAGCATTCCACAAGACAATATTTCACAGTAATATCTCTGACAAATTGGTCTTTCTGAATAGGTGCGCTAACATACAGATATGTCTACAAAAGTACTGATCCTTAGTACAATCGATATTGAGTAATTTCAGAATACAGTACGTAGTAACAATAACTACAAGTGCTTGTAAAGCACTACAAGCAGGGATCCATACTGAATGCATGCATGCAGAGATGCATAAATCCAACACAAACCACTAAACAGGAATTTAGCTATATGGGAACAGGCTGGATTAGATCTAACTGACATGACATTTGGTCTCAAAATAGCAATATACAAATGGCAGCGTTCCATTTGACTCCCTGTCACTTGAAAAGAGTCTGTTCCTGGTCTTTCTCTCCATGGACCTTTGACTGATTACCCAAACGCAGGCCAAGCTGAGCCACCATTTAGCTCTGGGCTAGCAGGAAGCCCTGGCAGGCACTCACACTGCATGTGGCTTCACACTGAAGATACACATTGGCCTAACCTGCATGCCTGCTGTCATCTCATTTTAGTGTCATTCAAAACTACTTGTCTTAATTATTAGTATTATTAGTCAAATCAAGTCATAACTGTATGAAACCACCCCTTTATAACCATAATTAAAACATTTGTGCAACCAGGGAATCATTTTAAATGCTAAAACTCTTCATTAACTAAGGCAACATAAATAGACAGGTTTTACGAAACCTGAATTATAGTTGCCATGCAAGCAAGTTCACAGCTGGCATTTCATTGAAATAATCTAGAAATAAGTATGAAAATTAGTTAACAGAAAACACACCAACCAGTGTGATCATGTCAATCACCCACCTGTTGGTGAGAGGCCCAATAAAGGGGTTGGTGATGAGCTGTACGGTGGCCTTGGAGGCAAAAAGTAGTCCCACTTTCACATTCTCATTGAGAAGCTGGTCATCTGCTTTGGGGCAGTCAGGCTCTGTGGAATTGTGGGGTGTGAGAGCCGAGGTGGAAAGAGAGACCGCCTGCGCCTGATCCAAGGGTATGGGTGTGGAGTCCATTGGGCCCCCGCTGGTTACCCTGACAGAGTTGTCATAGAGGGACACGATGGTCTGGAAGGTTCCAGAAGGGGTGTGTGGGGAGGCCGTGGTGTGATTCTTGGCCATGTTGGCTGCTGCATCATCAACTGTGTATAGGTAGCTGGGGATGATGGGGACTACCAGGAAGAAAGGAGCAGAAAAACAGATCCTGAAAAGTGTTATATCTACTATAGTATATTCCGATATAACCTCATCATCCAAAGAAGTCTGTGTGGAATATAATTACAAATTTATTTCATATTTATTAGATTTTCGTAGCGGGTAGGACATTAGGACACACTCCATTTCTTTCAAAGGTTAAGAAAATATTGATTTGATTTAACTCATGTAGCTATAAATGTGCCAGATAACACAATAATTGGCCCCTTTAAGATGGTTTTAGCTTATTATTTTCATATTATTGTTATTATCATGCTTTTATCATATTGTTATTCACACCCTTGCTGTTTATCGATTTGTCTCCAATCACGTATGAGCATACACAGCTACTCTAGAGTCATTTCTGACTGAAAAATTCGGACATTCTTCCAATGCGCATCTGTATCCATTGCTCAATGGACATGTCCGGGAGACGTGACGACACGATCTCAAGCAAAATAACAGCATTCATGTGCACATCAATGCCATCCATAATCTATCTGATACAACTGGGAGATTCATTGGTAATGGCAATGCTGATGCTTTCAAGGAAATCAAGAGAGCTGGGCACCTTGGGACCAAAAATATACAATGGGTGTAGATGGATGAATTCCACGGCCAAATAATCTGTAGCGGGCCCACCATCCCGGCCCACCATAGTTTTAATTTACTAATTACTATTCACTTGGCCACGTGAAAGGCGATATAAATGATGACCAATTATTAACAATTAACCTCCCTGTGAACTTTACACTAAGGCTACATTCAGCTTTTGAAAATGCCTAAGGTTGTAAACAACTTGACACAATCTGATAACATGAATAATCAACAGAGGAAATGTTTAGGGAAAAACATTGTAGCACATAGGCCGCTTACTAATATGTTATTATGGGTATATTTACATTTTAATTCACAATATGTTGGATTTATGACCTATTTTATTCATTCATTCTGAACTTGGACTCAGGAGTAGATGTAAAAGTAGTAAAAGTAGTAAAAGTAAATTCGGGATGTTCCAATTATTTATTTACATTTTATTTCACCTTTATTTAACTAGGCAAGTCAGTTAAGAACAAATTCTTATTTACAATAACGGCCTACCTTGGCCAAACCTGGACGACGCTGGGCCAATTGTGCGCCGCCGTATGGGACTCCCAATCACATTCGGATGTGATGCAGCCTGGATTAGTATGATATGTTACATTTGGTATGTATGTATTCATTTGTGGATGTCCATCATCCATTTCGTATGATATGTTAAGAATTACAATTCGTACAATATGTAACGAATTTCCAAAATGTAAAATATGTTACGATTTCCAATTTGTTGTTGCTAATGTTAGCTAGGTGGCTAACACTAACACGTTAAGTAGTTGCAAAGTAGCTAAAAAGTAGTAAGTAGTTGCAATGTTGCTAATTAGTTAAAATGCTAGTTGTCTGTGATGAGATTCGAACACGCAACCTTTGGGTTGCTAGACATTCGCGTTATACACTCACCCACCCTACTTTCACTTCTGCCTTAAGTAACCTTCTGTTTTATGTATCATACCACACCTAACATATAATACACATTTTTGTGTCCATGATTTACGTTTACTATGTATAGTTTAGTCTATGAGACCAGACTGTCATTCTTACTCATTGTGCTATCTAATATTGGATATTGGATGAAAACCAATGTGTATCTTATTTGAATAAAATGTAACAACTGAAGTAGCTAGTGTCTAATTTCGTATATAATTAAAAAGCTTCATGCAAGGTAAAATTATGAGCAAATCATAGGCTTTAGACTGGACAATGTTTTTTTCTTTTTTGGGGGGGCAAGACCGAATAACTTTTTTTCCACACCAAAAATTATAATTGAACTACTCTAAACAAAAAGGAGAATACAACCATCTTATACAAGTGAAACAACAAAACATTGCATGGTTGAAAATAATATTGTCAGTTGTCCACATTGTTAATGGGTTAGTTTGGCTAGCAACAGACTCGAATTGTCCTTTAGACAGGTATTGATTGATACGTTTCAGTGGGTGAAACAACAGTTGACACAACAGTAACAGGTGTGAAAATAATATTTCCAAAGTTGCACCTACCGACCACCGTTAGAAGCATATTATCCAGCAGCAAGGCGATGAAAACGATGACCAGGGTCAACTTCCTCGATTGTCTTTCCTCTCTCATCCATGACAATAAATTAAATTCTCTCAGAGTGTCTAATCTTCCCATTTTTTGAGTCCACAAAGGAGCGAGCGAAAAAAGATTTGCTCTGGGGAAATAACAAACGTTATGGACACCAGAGAGTGACAGTCCTAAAAATGTGCTTTAGCACAATAAGCCTAATTGCAAATTAAGCATTCATACAAGGCGATGCAAAATGACTTGATGTAGATTGGAGAAGACTCAACTAAATCGCATATGTGTCATTAGAATAAAACAGAAATTGGGACATCTGCTTCAATAAATCGTGACCTGTAATGTGACATAATGGTTGAAATCTTACCTTAGATGCACATTAGCAAAAATCACTTTGCGGCTGCAAACCGTGGTGAAAGAAACGATATGTGCAGGGCGTTTTAGTTTCTTGACTGGTCCTTGACGTCATGCAACTTTTATCATGAACATCCTCACCTAGAGCACAGCAGTGTCTCGAGAAGGGTGCAACTGCAGCCCGCAATTCGGGGGCGTTCCTACATGTGGGCATTTCTGCATCTGCAGGAACCCCTCTTTATACTTCTATTGATCCATTTTAAACTCTTACTCCAGTATATAGGCAGGGGCGCTCCAGTACAGTAGATGGCAGGGATGCAACATAATGTTGGATGCAATACGCTGATAAACCTCACAGGCAGAAGAGGCGGGGGCGACAACGGTAGCTAGCTATAGCTAGTATACACCGACAAAGGACACAGGAGGGAGCCGTTCCGCTAATGTCATCCGTGTTTATCATGGCTAAAAAGGACATTATGTTTTCAGGAATTTTTACGATATGGCCAATTTTGACATTGTGGCTGTGGAATACAGTGAAAACCGTTTAGCACTGCCTTCTCCCAATCCTGATTCGTCCAAATAATCAATGATGAAAACCCAAATCCAGGAACTACTGCTGCTCGTAATCACATAATTCTACGTAAACCTTGACAGATTCTCGCTGTTTCATCTGTCCACGATAATCTGTCCACTAGAGGTTACGTTGAAGACAAAGTCGAAATAGTGAAAGTCTGTGTTTTGATGATGTTCATGATATGAAATCAATACAATCTGCAAAATTGTAATTATTCGCCTACCTCCTCATGCCTTTTGCACAAAATGTATATAGACTCTTTTTTTCCCCTTTTTTTTCTACTGTGTTATTGACTTGTTAATTGTTTACTCCATGTGTTGTGTGTTGTTGTCTGTTCACACTGCTATGCTTTATCTTGGCCCGGTCCCAGTTGTAAATGAGAACGTGTTCTCAACTAGCCTACCTGGTTAAATAAAGGTGAAATAATTATTTTTTAAAAACAATTCAATGTCCAATTCCATAAAGTTACACTACATGGTCAGCCACACCCTTTGCTGACAGGCGTGTAACCATGCAATCTCCATAGACAAACATTGGCAGTAGAATGGCCCGTACTGAAGAGTTCAGTGACCTTCAGTGTGGCACATTCATAGGATGTTTTCATGGCCGTGTAGCCGCATACAAGCTTAGGATCACCATGTGCAATGCCAAGCGTCGGCTGGAGTGGTGTAAAGCTCACCGCCATTGGACTCTGGAGCAGCGGAAATGCGTTCTCTGGAGTCACGCTTCACCATCTGAATCACGCTTCACCATCTGTCATTCCGACGGACTAATCTTGGTTTGGTGGATACCAGAAGAAGGCTACCTGCCCGAATGCATTGTGCCATCTGTAAAGTTTGATGGAGGACGAATAATGGTCTGGAGCTGTTTTTCTAGGCCCCTTATTAGTTCCAGTGAAGGGAAATCTTAATGCTACAGCATACTAGACAATTCTGTGCTTCCAACTTTGTAGCAACAGTTTGGGGAAGGCCCTTTCCTGTTTCAGCATGACTACTACTACTGTGCACAAAGCGAGATTCCTACAGAAATGGTTTGTCAAGATCAGTGTGGATGAACTTGACTGACCTGCACAGTGCCCTGACCTCAACCCCATCTAATGCCTTTGGAATGAATTGGAACGCCGCCTGTAAGCCAGGCTGAATCGCCCAACACAGTGCACAACCTCACTAATGCTCTTGTGCCTGAATGGAAGCAAGTCCCTGTAGCAATGTTCCGACATCTAGTGGAAAGCCTTCACAGAAGAGTGGAGGCTGTTATATCAGCAGAGGGGGAACCAACTCCATATTAATGCCCATGATTTTGGAATGAGATGTTCCATAAGCAGGTGTCCACAAACCTTTGGCCATGTAGTGTATTATTTTTTTTCCACTTCTGATTGGCATCATTGTAATTTTTTATCCAACTACAGTTTATCTGTTTAAGACTGACAATCTAGCATTTAAAAAAATAAAAATAATTGGGTAGCCTAATAAGAAGGCTACACTCCAGTTTATTCATAATCATACATAGGCAACAGCCTATCACAAGGTCTACAGTAGATGTGTGTATGTGCGTGCTTGTGCTTGTGGAAGTCATTTAAAAGAGATTTCTCATGGGGCTGTGAACCAAAAGCTGGAGCATGTACATGACCTGTACATGACCGATTGTCACATCTGCACATCTGCTCATGCTACGCCCTCTGGTGGTCATCCGGTGTCCTTTTGTCAGTTCTCAAGATCCTGTTGCTCTGCTGTGCTTGTTTCCCTGCCTCACACCGTCTTGTCCTCTCTTGCAGTTACCTCTCTGTCTCCTGTCTCCTGTCTCCTGTTCCACATCTCACCACCCAACCAACTTGCCCTGTATATCACTCACCATCACTCCCTTGGATTCCCCTTAGGACCTGTTTCCCTGTTCAACTCAGCCAACTCCAACCTCACTCTACACTTCTGGTTTTCCTGCATCTCATCTGAGCTATCCCGGTTCTGCACTCCATATTTCTCTGTGTACAATAAACATTTTGGTTCCATCATCCCGGCTTCCTCTTCAGAGTCTGCTCTTGGTTTCCCCGTTTCGCACCACGTAACAACAATATAGATCCTGTGAGGTCCTGCGAGGTAAAACTACTGGAACTTTTGTGAACTGTCAAAAAAACTTTATTTTGATCCCCTCATACAGGAGTAATAGGAAAGGGGGGATACCTAGTCAGTTGTCCAATGTATTCAACTGAAATGTGTCTCTGCATTTAACCCAACCCCTTTAAATCAGAGAGGTGCGGGGGGCTGCCATAACTGACATCCATGTCTTCAGCACCCGGGAAACAGCAGGTTAACTGCCTTGCACAGGGGCAGAACGACAGATTTTTACCTTGTCAGCTCAGGGATTCGATCGAGCAACCTTTACGGTTACTGGCCCAACCCTCTAACCACTAGGCAGGCCTAGTTCAATAATTTTGTGGAGAAAAAAAGTTATTTACATTTTTTAATACATATTTGTTTTAATTTCGATATATCAGGGGTTGCTGCAGCACCCTCAGCACCACTTACTTCTCGTGGCTTTGTAAAAAACGATACTCTTGTCTATTTTGAAAAGGACAGTAAAGTAAAGGGTGGCAATGGCACCATCTTGTGTTATATGACGTCTCTTGCATCTCCACGAGAATGCGAAACTGACACAGAGTAAGCCTATGTGTTGCCATAAACAGGGAACCACCTACAGTGTCTGTGCATCGCCAATTCTACGGAGACATAAAGATGACGTAGCTGTTATCTGTCTAGACTTCACGCGACTGTAAGTGTGATCACATTACATTTAATTGGCCCCAGATATATCCACGACCTTCATCCAGTTAAACTGAAGCAAATCTAAACTATATTGACATATTCAAACTATCATGTCACCCACCAGTTTACAGATCATTTAGTCCACATCTAAAGGATGTTGACCAAGAAGGCTCGTATTATAAAGATGGAAAAAATGACCTTCACTCTTTCTGCAACCCATGATGTTTTACCCATTGTAGCCTATTCACCTCCTTGACCTACTGTATGAGATCTCCAGCTCATTAAGTAACCATAGCCTCTTGCCCCTCCGGTTGGATAGCTGACAGCAAGTTTATCAATAACTTTTCTTACATTAAGTGCATTTTTTTCATTTTTTTGTGATTTATTAGTATGTTGCTGGTGTGGGAGTAGACCAAATATTTTGTTCTATTGGTTACCTCAAGATACACTAAGGGGAAATTGCTTCTGTCTGAAATAACACAGTTGCTTTCCTGAATTGTCGTAGGCCCATGTTGTTGCTACTGGGGTTTTATGAGATGCCGGTACAGTATGTTGGTTGGGATCTCCTGTGATTGGCCATTGACAACATCCCCCACTTTACAACACTGTTCTTCCGGTTGAGCTGTCAGACTTCACTCTCAACCTTTCTTTTTTCTCTCTGCTCTCTGAGAATTTGCTGCCATACTAAAAGGATATAAGCATATCGTATTTTGCTGTTCCGAATTTGCTGTATGAGTCTGATTTAAACAAGTTTTGATGTGTCACGATGTCTCACGTTGTTTCCCTCATGAAAAATGTAGACACCACACATTGAGTTGAACGTGTTTTAATGGTGGTGTGAAAGCAGGATATACAGTTGGCTGGAGACAGCATGAGCTTATACATGCAGGGTGATTAAGATAACAAATTATCTGAAATATGTTGTCATCTCTTCTCCATTACAATTTTAAACAAAAAATGTAAGTAAACTACCGTATACATGTTAGTAGTTACTGCTGGCACATACAATGCACACAGTCAAATACTAGCTCAATGAACACAGAAGGCAAGTTGATTTTTTTTGATTGGTAGTACTTAATTTTACATTACCAAGAATTTATACATGATAAATGATAATTACACAATAATAACCATTTGGTACCAGGTACTATAGTTACTAGCCTAATTGTGTTAAATTAAGTAAATACCAGAGAAAATGCATTGATAATAAATACAAGGTAAATACAGTGACCATTTATAATTTTTTATATATAAACTGCTACCACATTAGTCCCTATAGAGAAGGCACTGAGAAATGCAGGCGCAAGTGCACAAACATTCGGAACACCTGCTCTTTCCATGAAATTAACTGACCAGTTAAATCAAATCAAATTGTATCTGTCACATACGCTGAATACAACAGGTGTTCAACCTTACCGTGAAATGCTTACTTACAAGCCCATAACCAACAATGTAGTTCAATAAATAGAGTTAAGAACATATTTACTAAATAAACTAAAGTAAAAAATAAAATAAAAAGTAACACAATAAAATAACAATAACAAGGCTGTATACCGGGGGTACCGGTACTGAGTCAATGTGCTGGGGTACAGGTTAGTCAAGGTAATTTGTACATGTAGGTAGGGGTAAAGTGACTATGCATAGAAAATAAACAGAGAGTAGCAGAAGTGTAAAAACAAAGTGGGGGGGGGGTAAATAGTCCAGGTGGCCATTAACTGTTCAGCAGTCTTATGGCTTGGGGGTAGAAGCTGTTAAGGAGCCTTTAGACTTGGTGCTCCTGTACTTCTTGCCGTGCGGTAGCAGAGAGAACAGTCTAGGATTTGGGTGACTGGAGTCTGACAATTCTTGGTCCTTCCCCTGACACCGCCTAGTATATAGGTCCTGGATGGCAGGAAGCTTCGCCCCAGTGATGTACTGGGCCGTACACACTACCCTCTGTAGTGCCTTATGGTTAGATGCAGAGCATTTGCCATATCAGGCGTTGATGCAACCGGTCAGGATGCTCTCAATGGTGCAGCTGAATAACTTTTTGAGGATCTGGGGACCCATGCCAAATCTTTTCAGTCTCCTGAGGGGGAAAAGGTGTTGTAGTGCCTACTTCACAACTTTCTTGGTGTGTTTGGACCATGATAGTTGGTTGATGATGTGGACACCAAGGAACTTGAAATTCTCGACCTGCTCCACTACAGCCCCGTCGATGTGAATGGGGGCGTGTTCGGCCCTCCTTTTCCTGTAGTCCACGATCATCTCTTTTGTCTTGCTCACGTTGAGGGACAGGTTGTTGTCTCTGACCTCCTCCCTATAGGCTCTCTCATCGTTGTCCCAGGTGAAAGCTATCCCTTATTGACGTCACTGGTTAAATCCCCTTCAATCAGTGTAGATGAAGGGGAGCAGGTAGGTTAAAGATGGATTTTTAAGCCTAGACACAATTGAGACATGGATTGTGTATGTGTGACATTCAGATTGTAAATGGGCAAGACAAAATATTTAAGTGGTAGTAGGTGCCAGGCACGCCGGTTTGAGTGTGTCAAGAACTGCAACCCTGCTGGGTTTTTAACACTCAACAGTTTCCCGTATGTATCAAGAATGGTCCACCACCCAAAGGACATCCAGCCAAGCACTGGAGTCTACATGGGCCAGCATCCCTGTGGAATGCTTTTGACATCTTGTAGTTGACACCTTGTAGAGTCTCAAACTTGAGGCTGTTTTAAGGGCAAAAGTGGGTGCAAATATATTAGCAAGGTGTTCCTAATGTTATTGTACACCCAGTGTATATTCAGGCAACAGACATGTAAGATGAATCTCACACAGATAACATCACACAATTTTGCTTAAAGTGGCACTCGTCTCATTTTTACCTCATTTAATACCTGATTTACTTAACAAAAGGAACATCTCAATAGGTGGTCAAGGTGAGTCATGACATATCACAGGGGGGTGGGCCTTTCCTCTTTTGTTCTCTAATGTTCCTCTATTGTTCCTCAGGCAAGGAGGGAGGGTGATGACATCACGACTTCCCATCAGACCAACTCCTTGAATGCCCTATTCCTTGAAGTTTGTAATTGTGTCTAAAAAAACACTATTTTTCTCTAAACTTTTTGGTTTTACCCTTGAGTGTGTGTACTTTACTGTATTTATACTTGGGATATCACTTTTCAACTGGACATTTAAAAAAAAAAATCACTGGAGGATGTCTTTAAGCATTGTCCACATGCACATTTTCATTTGCTCATGCTAATGATGAGGGGTCAACTCAAGGGTTATCTTTGCACCGCCCTGAGCTAGACACTGTTCCCAAGTCAGCCGTACAGAACTTCAACTCCACTCTTAGTGCTTTTTTGACCCACAGTGCAGGGCCTTATAACCCTAGAACCCTTGAGCTGCCCAATGGGGGCCAAAACTCTTTGATTCAGTCGCTCTCCAACTCGTCATACCTCTTGACCTTCCCCCCGCTGATACAGCGCATGCACTGGCGGTAACAGCTGACGATGCGTGACTGGCCCAGCTTGAAGGCCATGGACATGATGGCCATGCCAGTGATGATGAAGACGAAGGTGAGCATGAAGAACTTGGGGTGGTTGGGCACGATGTCACCGAAGCCGATGGTGGTGAGGGTGATGAAGCAAAAGTAGTAGGCGTCAAAGGTGTTGAACTCTGTCTCCCACAGGGGCAGGATGAGGCCTCCAAACAGGATGTAGGCAAACACCACCACCAGGATGAGGAGCAGCGGGACGTTTAGCTTGTCCATACTCTCCCCGATGCCTGTGAAGTCCCAGATGGCAAAGTCCTTGGGCAAGGGAGGCATGCTGTCAAGCTCATGGCAAGAAAGGCTCCGCACCAGTGGGCCCTGCCTATTGAAGTTCTCCTGTGCAATGATGCAGTCAAAGATCTTTGTGTTGTTCAGCAACTGGTTGGACTTGCGCTTCACAGACTGCTGGCTGTGAAGGACCTGTCGGATGTCGATGGGCTCCCGGACCACCACCTTGTGGCTGAATGTGTAGGTTCCGTCCTGGCGGTCCCCCTGGCCCCCGTCCCCTGACTTCTCTGTGTGATGGGAGGGGAGCCAGCGGCCATATTGACGCAACCTGCAGAAAAGAGTGTGCAGGTGGATGTAGGCCCTGGACAGGAGCACGGCCATGAGGTCTCCCACATCTGTGATGACCAGGAGCATGAGGGGGATACCCACCATGGCATACAGGATACAGACCACCTTACCATTCAGGGTCACCGGATATATCTCTCCATAACCTGAGACAAGAAAATAAGCAAGGTATTCATTATTTCTCCCTCATTACCAAATATAATATTTTGTGACAACAACAATTGAGTCTAACTTCAAATTATATTGTAAAAATGATATGTACACTACCAACATACAACAAAGACGTGTAGAAGGTTGAGATAATACATTTTTTTAAAGTTGGTTTTGGATCTACAGTGCCTTGCAAAAGTATTGGCGTTTTTTCTATTTTGTTGAATTACAACCTGTAATTTAAATGGATTTGTATTTGTATTTCATGTAATAGACATACATGAAATAGATCAAATTGGTGAAGTGAATTGAAAAAAATAACTTGTTTATATTATTATTATTATTTTTAAACTGAAAAGTGCGTGTGTATCTATTCACCCCTTTTGCTATGAAGCCCCTAAATAAGATCTGGTGCAACCAATTACCTTCAGAAGTCACATAATTAACTAAATAAACTCCACCTGTGTGAAATCTAAGTGTCACATGATCTGTCACATGCTCAGTGAAAGGCCCCAGAGTCTGCAACACCACTAAGCAAGGGACACCACCAAGCAAGCGACACTATGAAGACCAAGGAGCTCTCCAAACAGGTCAGCGACAAAGTTGTGGAGAAGTACAGATCATGGTATCAGAAACTTTGAACATCCCATGGAGCATCATTAAATCCATTATTAAAAATTGAAAGAATATGGCAACACAACAAACCTGCCAAGATGGTGCTGCCACCAAAACTCACGGACCAGGCAACTAGGGCATTAATCAGAGAGGCAACAAAGTGATCAAAGATAACCCTGAAGGAGCTGCAAAGCTCCACAGAGGAGAATGGAGTATCTAGCCATAGGACCACTTTAAGCCGTACACTCCACAGAGCTAGGCTTTACAAGAGAGTGGCCAGAAAAAAATAAGTAAACATGTTTGGTGTTGGCCAAAAGGCATGTGGGAGACTCCCCAAACATATCGAAGATGGTACTCTGGTCAGATGAGACTAAAATGTAGCTTTTTGGCCATCATGGAAAACGCTATGTCTGGTGCAAACCCAACACCTCTCATCACCCTGAGAACACCATCCCTACAGTGAAGCATGGTGGTGGCAGCATCATGCTGTGAGGATGTCTTTCATCGGCAGGGACTGGGAAACTGGTCAGAATTGAAGGAATGATGGATGGTGCTAAATACAGGGAAATTCTTGAGGGAGACCTGTTTCAGTCTTCCAGAGATTTGAGACTGGGACGGAGGTTCACCTTCCAGCAGGACAATGACCATAAGCATACTGCTAAAGCAACACTCGAGTGGTTTAAGGGGAAACATTTAAATATCTTGGAATGGCCTAGTCAAAGATCAGACCTCATTCCAATTGAGAATCTGCCGTATGACTTACAGATGGCTGTACACCAGTGGAAGCCATCCAACTTGAAGGAGCTTGAGCAGTTTTGCCTTGAAGAATGGGCAAAAATCACAGTGGTTAGATGTGCCAAGCTTATAGAGACATCCCCCAAAAGACTTGCAGCTGTAATTGCTGCAAAGGGTGGCTCTACAAAGTATTGACTTTGGAGGGGGGGTTGAATAGTCATGCACGTGCAAGCTTTCTTTTTTTGGTCTTATTTCTTGTTTGTTTCACAAAACAAATATTTTGCATCTTCTAAGTGGTATGCATGTTGTGTAAATCAAATGATACACTCCCCCCCAAAAATCTATTTTAATTCCAGGTTGTAAGGCAGCAAAATAGGGAAAATGCCAAGGGGGTGACTACTTTTGCAAGCCACTGTATTGCTGCCATCTGTTGGTCATATCTGTAAGCTGCCTTTGCTGATTCTTCTCTTTGGGCATTCAGGGACATATAACTGTATGCTCATTGCGCAGGTATTGCTATCATAACCTTATTATTCAGTTCTTTCAATTACAGTCAGTGCAACATTATGCAAATTCACAGACATATATATGGAAGCGATGACTGGCCATCCATGATATACAAATGTCGTTTTAACCATGCATTGAGGCTATTCGGCGATTGTTTACAATTACATTATTTACAAGAAATGTAATAATACAAGCTTATATTTTTGGTTCTGAGGGAGTAGGACAGTTGAAGTAAGCTCAATAGGCATTTATTAGGGGTTAACAGCCTATTGTTATTATTAGATGTGTTTTTTTTCCCTTGACATGGTCAAATAACTCAAGCATAGATTAGTAACTTTTTTCTAATTTGGCACACAGAAACTAGACGCCATCAGTAACTTGTTCAAAAAGAATAGCCCCAATGGCACTGCCATTATGAGCAGTCTCACTTAAATCATCATATTGGATGCCCGATTTGACACATCTCTTAACATAGTTCAAGGAAAGCAAAGGGATTCGTTAAGAATTGGCTGAGTTATTGGTAGATCAGGACATCAGATGTTTCATGTCCATTTAAATCCTTTGTAAATCCACTTCACAACGGCCTATCAACTTGAAACCTTTTAGAGTCATCAAATAATTACCATAATGAACCATGTTTTTGCACTGATATCTTAAAAAATAAGGAAACTATTAACAATCCACTTCTTTGACTATGTAATGCTAATGCTTAAAATAATCAGAAAAAATCTTCTCATGTACTAAAAGTCAGATTCACTACAAATGTTGTCTTTGGGCTCATCACAATGGTCCCTAAAGAGATGGAGACAATAACATTGATGCATTCAAAGATGGCCACACTATACCAGTGCTAAAATATGCTTCTCATGAACCATAGGACCAAATGACACCAAATGTGGAATCTAGGCCCATGGTACATATCTTAAAGATGCACTACGCAGAAATTGTTCCTCCATTTCCTGGTTGCTAAAATTGTAATTGTTTGCCTAATTTCAGTTTGTGACAAAACAAGCAAATGTTGTGCAGAGAATCATTGTATGATCTAAACTGCTGTGAAATATATTTCCCATAACAAAAAATATTGTATGTTCAGCTGTGTGAAACTGGTTAACAAAAACACATGAGAAAGACACAAAAACAAAACTTAAGAACGGGAAGCATAGAGATAGTGCACATAGAACAGATCTACCGCTTCTTAGACTTGAGTTCAATGAGAATGGCAGATCTATAACACATGAATTTGGTCATATTGCAGCTTTAACTTAGTTTAAGAAAAGCTAAGGGATTGGTCAAAAGATGGCTGAGCAATTGATAAATACAAAATCAGATTTTACATGTAATTTTAAGCCACTGTAAATCCACTCCACAGTGGCCTGTCAACTTACGTGTCATCGCTATCATGTAATTTGGAATTGATATCTCAAAACACAAGGAAACGATTAACAACTCATTCTTTGCATATGCAATGCTAATGCTCAAAATGATCTACAATCATCTTCTCCTCATGAACCATATGTCAGATTCACTCCAGATTCTGTATTGAGACTCATGATTGAACATCAAGGAAGATAGTTCCTACATGATAAAATGCTTGCTTTGATATCCAACTGATACTGGTTTTCCATTCTGTCATCCTGTGAACTCTGTTCATATATTCTATTAATTTAAAAGTAAAACATTTGATGTAGAAACCGCAGATTGCCCCTTTAAAAGTACTGTTCAAAAGCAGCTGTTGAGTGACTTTTATGAGAGATTAGAAAATATATATCTGACTTACTAAAAGATATGTGCTGTCGCTGAGGGGGGTGATGCTTATTAGCGTAACTCCCATAGCATAGAATGGAAGGCATGCATGGATTACCATGCATTTTCTCTCACTTGAGAGTGTCCCTGGAGATGATAGTGCTACATCATATCACAAGCTTAATAAAAGTGAAATCTCCCACTATAGACACACACCATTGCCTCAACAACACGTGCACAATAACAATCTCATACAAGCTCAATAACTTACAATTTTGACTACTACGGGATAAAGAGGGGACATAGTTGAGATGGGATCCATTGTGGCTTTTTAGTAGCGACATGAGGATACAATTGAAGTCGGAAGTTTACATACACTTTAGCCAAATACATTTAAACTCAGTTTTTCACAATTCCTGACATTTAATCCTAGTAAAAATTCTCTGTCTTAGGCCAGTTAGGATCACCACTTTATTTTCAGAATGTGAAATGTCAGAATAATAGTAGAGAGAATTATTTATTTCAGCATTTCTTTCTTTCATCACATTCCCAGTGGCTCAGAAATGTATATACACTCAAATAGTATTTGGTAGCATTGCCTTTAAATTGTTTAACTTGAGTCAAACATTTCGGGTAGCCTTCCACAAGCTTCCCACAATAGGTTGGGTGAATTTTGGCACATTCCTCCTGACAGAGCTGGTGTAACTGAGACAGGTTTGTAGGCCTCCTTGCTCGCACACGCCTTTTCAGTTCTGCCCACAAATTTTCTGTAGGATTTAGGTCAGGGCTTTGTGATGGCCACTCCAATACCTTGACTTTGTTGTCCTTAAGCCATTTTGCCATAACTTTAGAAGTATGCTTAGGGTCATTGTCCATTTGGAAGACCCATTTGTGACCAAGCTTTAACTTCCTGACTGATGTCTTGAGATGTTGCTTCAATATATCCACATATTTTTCTTCCTCATGATGCCATCTATGTTGTGAAGTGCACCAGTCCCTCCTCCAGCAAAGCATCCCCACAACATGATGCTGCCACCACATGCTTCACGGTTGGGATGGTATTCTTTGACTTGCAAACCTCCCCCTTTTTCCTCCAAATATAACGATGGTCATTATGGCCAACAGTTCTATTTTTGTTTAATCAGACCAGAGGACATTTCCCCAAAAAGTACAATCTTTGTCCCCATGTGCAGTTGCAAATCGTAGTCTGGCTTTTTTTATGGTGGTTTTGGAGCAGTGGCTTCTTCCTTGCTGAGCGGCCTTTCAGGTTATGTTGATATAGGACTCGTTTTACTGTAGATACTGTATTGTACCTGTACCTGTTTCCTTCAGCATCTTCACAAGGTCCTTTGCTGTTGTTCTGGGATTGATTTGCACTTTTCGCATCATCTCTAGGAGACAGAACGTGTCTCCTTCCTGAGCGGAATGATGGCTGCGTGGCCCCATGGTGTTTATACTTGTGTACTATTGTTTGTACAGATGAACGTGGTACCTTCAGGCGCTCCCAAGAATGAACCAGACTTGTGGAGGTCTACAATAGTTTTCTGAGGTCTTGGCATATTTTTCTAGTTTTTCCCATGATGTCAAGAAAAGAGGCACTGAGTTTGAAGGTAAGCCTTGAAATACATCCACAGGTACACCTCCGATTGACTCAAATGATGTCAATTAGCCTATCAGAAGCTTCTAAAGCCAAGACATAATTTTCTGGAATTTTCCAAGCTGTTTAAAGGCACACTCAACTTAGTGTATGTAAACTTCTGACCAACTGGAATTGTGATACAGTGAATTATAAGTGAAATAATCTGTCTGTAAACAATTGTTGGAAAAATTACTTGTGTCATGCACAAAGTAGATGTCCTAACCGACTTGCCAAAACTATAGTTTGTTAACAAGACATTTGTGGAGTGGTTGACAAACAAGTTTTAATGACTCCAACCTAAGTGTATGTAAACTTCTGACTTCAACTGTATATTGTGGTGATCTTGGAGACTAAAACCTAGCAAACAATACTCGTCAAGAAAGTGGAAAGAAGTATGTCTTAGGACCACTGATCTCATTTGGTGATGGGAAATGCATCTTGCTCTTTCAGTAATTTATGGACTCCCTGTTTGCCAACCAAGCTATTAGCCATTAGCACAATAACCATGGACCACAATAACTATCATATATCAGACCTTAACAGACTTCCTAATGTATTAATGTAAACAGACTTCCTCATGTATTAATGGCTCCTTAGACAATCATCCAGTTGAACGGTTTATTGCCTGCCAACTGTACAGCATACACTAAAAGTTGCCAGATTCAGAACAATGCTAAACAAGATAGACTACCTGCTGATTAATAATATGTCAATCGGTTAAGAGCGTTGGTCCACTAACCGGAAGGTTGCTAGTTCGAATCTCCAAGTCGACTAGGTGAAAAATCTGTCGGTGCCCTTGAGCAAGGCTCTTAACCCTAATTGTTTCTGTAAGTCACTCTGGATAATTGCTTCTGCTAAATGTTTAAAATGTCAAATCTGCAGTTGATGGGATGACACTTTAACAATCACATCTAGGCACTTATGCTGTAGCTTCTAATGGATTTTGAGTGAAGTCAAGACTGGTGGTGAAGCCAAGTCAATGATCTATGTTCTCCACTAGAAGAGAGCTGAAAGAGCAGGCTAACCAATGTCTTATCTTATAACTTTAAATACTGGACATACACTACCTTGTCCTCACACTCCCTCAATATTGTAGTAGTTGTCGTGTCTATGACCACATCTGTCATTGACAGTTCAATTATTTGACTACCAAAATCAATAGGGGCCATTTGGAGATCAGGGCCCCTGGGAACATGCCCTGCATGCCCGCTCGGTATTCGGCCATGACTACTACAAGATTAGATAGCTAGCTAGACTAATTTACCAATCTAAAAATTGTTAGCTGACATGGCTAATTTAGTGACTGTTAGCGACTGACAAAACAAGAGAAAAACTGCCGATGCACAAACACATTTCGACCTTGCACCTTGTGTCTTCTACTAATCTAACTCTCAACAGTAAGTTGAGACCCCGACTGTTCTCCCTCCAAAAAATGACCGTTTATGTGGCTTATCCCTGTGTCCGGCCCTGCTAAACCCAATAGAAATGCTTGTTTCCTCTGGGAAGTAATTGTTAGGGAGGGGGTCAGGAAACCACATTTGTTTAATATAGAATACAGAACGTCTATGTATGTGCTAGATACAAGTCAATGTCAACCATTTTTTTAACAATTCATTTGAAAAAGGGATATAGGTTGGATGAATATAAATTCATATTACAGTCCAGACCTTTTGGAAAATGTTTACAAAATAAATAATAATAATAAATAATACTGACAACTTTGTCCATGAAATGATCTAACGTACAAAAAGGTGTAACATTTATTATACTGTATTTCCATGTAATGACAAACTATGTATCACAAGGCTAATGTAGAAGTCAAGTTGGCTATGGTAAGAATTACAGAGAGACAAATCACCAAAATATCACAGCTTCAATCTCTGTTGGCCAAACATGTTGTTTCATGGTTGACTGCTGGATGGATGGAGAGCAGGTCCTCAATTTTCTACCCTGATGAAGACAGCTTGGCTGTCGAAACGGTGGCTATTACATTTTTGCATCTGAGCTCCTAGAGTGTGTATCTTCAAGTTTTCTACTCCGCTAGCCAGCACCTCGCCTAAACAGGTGTGCGTTTCTTTTTCTTCTAGATTCCTCAAATTTTCTACAGCCTGGTAGCATCAGTTCACTCAGTGAGCACAGCACACAGCCACTAAGACCAAAGTACATCAAGCCTCAGGCAAACAACAGCTAATGTGGTGGAAATCTCAGTGCCCAAAGAGATGAGAGAGACAGAGTCCTATTTGTTTTTTAGGTTAATCTTTGTAAAAGATTTTCATTGATATTGTACCAATACATCATATATGGTCTTCGAAATCCATGTATATGTCTTTCAAGCACGCACATTTATTTTTTTACAGGAAAGCCATAGAGGTTGCTTAGAGGCTGTCAATCTGTGAGTGACAGTAGGCTGTTTGAGATTGCGCAGATTGAAAATGTGCTAGCCTGAATGACATGCTGCGCTGTTCCAAGTTGTCAAGTGAGGGTTTGTAAGGTCATGAAAAGTCCTGGGAAGGAGTTTCATAATTGCTGGTAGTGTAATTCATTAAAGCACACTTTTAAATATGATCAATCCATTAAAAAAGTATATATCAGCCATTATCGGAATGACCCTTCAGTGCATGTCTGTGGTGTTGCGTGTGTGCCAGTGCAACATGCCAGTGCGAGTGGGCCATTGCCCGAAGAGAGAGAGCAAGGGCGCCGCCAGGGATTTTGGGCCCCATGAAAAGATATCACATTGAGCCCCACCACCACAGGCCACACCAACCCTGCGCAATTGTTGTAACCACACACCTCCAGAACCCAATCGACCCAT
Source organism: Oncorhynchus mykiss (assembly GCF_013265735.2). Classification (NCBI taxonomy): domain Eukaryota; kingdom Metazoa; phylum Chordata; class Actinopteri; order Salmoniformes; family Salmonidae; genus Oncorhynchus; species Oncorhynchus mykiss. The sequence goes on along the minus strand of NC_048587.1, from coordinate 20,021,566 downwards.
TTAAAGCTTTATAAATAACTCCACCTTTGCAGGCTTGCAACTCTCTTGTAGTCCAATATATACTGTACAATATTTACTGACAGTGAGCTGTGAAAATATAACACTGTGCAGACATGCATGCAGCATTCTGCATACAGTGGAATTCACTATTTGATGCAAGACTGATACCCTCTATAAGAAATGTGCTAAAGGCCATCTTTTACAGTCTAAATGTAATTTTAATGGGAAAATTCTCTTAACATGAATGAATAACTTGAAATAAATATAACTTAAATATACATGAACCTCTTCAATTTAAATAAATTAACATTATCATCTATAAAATGATATAACAAACAAAATAATAAAATCAGAAGCAGATTATTGAACTAAGTATACATACCAACTAGACAATAAGCAGCTGGAAAAGTGGAAATGGAAAACAAAATGGAAATAGAAATGAAAAGGCCTGATGGTGGCGCTAGAGGAAAGGTCAAGAGGTCACCAAATCAATAATCAATAATTTTGCACGCCCAATTTTTCAGTTTTTTATTTGTTAAAAAAGTTTGAAATATCCAATAAATGTCGTTCCACTTCATGATTGTGTTCCACTTGTTGTTGATTCTTCACAAAAAAATACAGTTTTATATCTTTATGTTTGAAGCCTGAAATGTGGCAAAAGGTCGCAAAGTTCAAGGGGGCCGAATACTTTCTCAAGGCACTGTATATATTTTTCTCAGTCTGTTCTCAGTCTTATTCTCAGCCTGTGGGCATCATGTGTGTAGTGATCCAATATCCATAACCATGCCATTTAACAGTTATCATTGGCCCTTGCTCAGTCTTACTCACCAAGAGCCTAGCGTTGAGCCTTCTTGCTAGCAAAGTCACTGGTCAAGTCTTTGAAGTCCAGCTTTCTAGCTTTCTAACTGACTTTCAGTGGGCAGCATGGCAAGACTGCAAAGCCTGTCCTGGGACATAGAGGACCTCAAATAGTTTATCAGTTTTAGCTTCCTGAAAGCTCTCTTGCCATCAGCAAGTCACAGGCAGTTTGCAAAATATACATAAAGCAATGCACACTTCTCCAAAAATGCTTTGCAGCTGCATCTTACAAATTGCATTTAGGAGACAAAGAGGGGACAAGTTAGGGGGAAAAGTGGCAGCGTATACAGTGTTCAGGTGTCTTACTGCATTTTGAAACTCAGGTGTAAGATCTCTGGAATACTTCATGATCAGTGGTTGGCACACAGAAGGGACTTTATCCTCACTAATCTGCCCAACTTTCAGGACAGCAGAAATGTCTTCTACAATTTTTGGCAGTGGTGTGGAACCTAGTGTCCAAGTCACTTATGATGTTGTCCATAGCAGTAAAAAACACTGTGTGCCGAAACACCGTTGCTGCACTGTCCTGAGCTGTCTCCTCTTGAGAGGTCTCATCATGGAATCTCTTCCTTTTCCTCTGGCGGCTGTGTTCCGTGCTAAATTGAGGTGGAACATCCATTTGCGTAGCAATCAGTGTTGCCTCAGACAGGAGAGACTCCCATCCATCTCTAAGAGCCTGCATCTTAGAGATGGGGCAGCAGGGTAGCCTAGTGGTTAGAGCGTTGAACTAGTAACCAGAAGGTTGCAAGTTCAAACCCCTGAACAGAACTGTTGTTCTGCCCCTGAACAGGCAGTTAACCCACTGTTCCTAGGCTGTCATTGAAAATAAGAATTTGTTCTTAACTGACTTGCCTGGTTAAATAAAAAAGGCTCTGATATTGGCTGTGTCAAGTGAGATTTTTCCTGACTGAAGAATCACATTCCTGTCCTCAATGCATTGCAGTACCTGCAATTATGCCAACTGACATGTCATTCAACACAATGCTGCCCACCTCCTTCTTCAGTTGGGAGTAGGGCTGGTTCAGGGGTATGGGGATTGGGAGACAGGGCTGCTGAGCCTGAAGCTGCATCTGTTGGGCCTGGCACCAGGCAGGGGCAGGGGCAACTTATTTAGTATGAATAGCTTGCTAAAAGTTTGGCTGCATTGATTAAATGTCGGCTAAAAGAGGAGCGAAATGTAAACACACTGACTACAGTGTGCAGTTCAGGGCCGAGCTCAATGTGGGCGAAGTCAAACGTGTTTAACCTGAACCCTTCCCGCCTCCTTCAAGGTCACCCAAGTTGAGGTTCATGTCGAAGGTATCAACGTCAATGAATCTTAATCGAACCTAACCAACATGGATAAAAATATAAACCATGGAAGTAAGTGAGTATAATGTACTTTATAATATTCATGTTTTTCCATTGCAGTGGTATATTTTTGTATAAAAAAACTACCGCACCGATGTTAGAATAGCATTAATTAGCACCCATTTGCACTTGAGCTAGCTAATTATCAATATCACCCTTTTGCACGTGAGCTAGCTAATTGCTTACAATGAGGGAACCTTATTTGGAGTAATTTGCCTACCTGAGCAGTAAGCCTAGGTTTACATGTACAGTTATGTAATCGATTTGATCATTGCTTTTCTGTGTTTCTTCAATGTATGCTTTGTTGTGTTTGGCTGGCTCAAAATGTGTGTCATTGATGCCGACAGCCATTCCCTTAGTTAGGGGGGGTATGTTTTTTGGGATTCCCATCCGATTGTGTGATTTTCTTTTTCAAAGGAAAACATGCAGCAAATTAGGCGATGGTGGTGCCTAGTTCTCCTGCAGAACATTCCCATGCCATAAGTCTTAAACATTATAAAAACGTTTTATTTGCATCCTTAAAATCACTTGTTTTACTGTAGCCAGACTGACCTAAATATATTTTCATATTGAATGTATGTCATTCACTCACTAAGGTCTGAAGAAGAGAGATTGAAAAAGGCGGCGAAAACAAAATCCACTACAGGTAGATGTCATATGATGAGTGGTATCGTCTTAAACCAATGTTTTAAATACTTACCCCCCCTCTCTCATATGATGAGTGGTGTAGTCTTAGACTAAGGTTTAAAGACTTAACCCCCCCATATGATGAGTGGTATAGTCTTAAACCAACATTTAAAGATTTAACCCCCCCCCCCCCCCCCCCCCCCCTCTCCAATATATTTCAGGACGATGTAGAAGACACCCCCCCAAGAAGTCACAGCATGTCACGTCAGCATCTAGCTCTGCGGGATCAGGTGCTGTATAGGCTACTAGCTAAAGTAAGGTGCATTCTTGTACACACATCCCGAGAGGTTCCCTTACATTACTTAATGACCACAATCTGTTTTCTTTCTTGGCGATACTGAAAACAAAATACACGGCGAACTGGGTATGTAGTCTACTGTGTGTAATGATGAAGGCTTGATGCAAGGCAAGATATAATAGTTGTGATGACTTGTTGAGTAGTTAGAGATATCACTGAAAACCCCTTCAGTAATAGTGGCTTTTGTTTGCATGTTGGAAGTTTTCATACAAGTACATTTGAACTCAGTTTTTCACAATTCTTGACAATTAATCCTAGTGAAAATTCCCTGTCTTAGGTCAGTTAAGATCACCACTTTATTTTAAGAATGTGAAATGTTAGAATAATAGTAGAGTGATTTATTTCAGCATTTCTTTCTTTCATCACATTCACAGTGGGTCAGAAGTTTACATACACTCAATTAGTATTTGGTAGCAGTGCCTTTAAATTGTTTAACTTGGGTCATTGTCCATTTGGAAGACCCATTTGTGACCAAGCTTTAACTTCCTGACTGATGTCTTGAGATGTTGCTTCAATATAGCCACATATTTTTCTACCTCATGATGCCATCTATGTTGTGAAGTGCACCAGTCCCTCCTCCAGCAAAGCACCCCCACAACATGATGCTGCCACCACATGCTTCACGGTTGGGATGGTGTTCTTCGGCTTGCAAGCCTCCCCCTTTTCCTCCAAACATAACGATGGTCATTATGGTCAAACAGTTCTATTTTTGTTTAATCAGACCAGAGGACATTTCTCCAAAAACTATGATCTTTGTCCCCATGAGCAGTTGCAAACCGTAGTCTGGCTTTTTTATGGCGGTTTTGGAGCAGTGGCTTCTTCCTTGCTGAGCGGCCTTTCAGGTTATGTTGATATAGGCCTCGTTTAACTGTGGATATAGATACTTTTGGACCCGTTTCCACCAGCATCTTCACAAGGTCCTTTGCTGTTGTTCTGGGATTGATTTGCACTTTTCGCAACAACGTACGTTCATCTCTAGGAGCCAGAATGCGTCTCTTTCCTGAGCAGTATAACAGCTGTGTGATCCCATGGTGTTTATACTTGCGTACTATTGTTTGTAAAGAAGAACGTGGTACCTTCAGGCATTTGGAAATTTCTCCCAAGGATGAACCAGACTTGTGGAGGTCTACAATTTGGCTGATTTCTTTTGATTTCCCATGATATCAAGCAAAGAGGCACTGAGTTTGAAGGTAGGCCTTGAAATACATCCACAGGTACACCTCCAATTAACTCAAATGATGTCAATTAGCCTATCAGAAGCTTCTGAAGCCATGACATCATTTTCTGGAATTTTCCAAGCTGTTTAAAGCACAATCAACTTAGTGTATGTAAACTTCTGATCCACTGGAATTGTGATACAGTGAAATAATCTGTCTGTAAACAACTGTTGGAAAAATTCTTTGTTTCATGCACAAAGTAGATGTCCTAACCGATTTGCCAGAACTATAGTTTAACAAGAAATTTGTAGTGGTTGAAAAACAAGTTTTGATGACTCAAACCTAAGTGTATGTAAACTTCTGACTTCAGCTGTATATATGCTCAATTAAACAATTTAATTATAAAGTTAACATTTATCAACACAATTTTAACAGTACATAAGTATGTTGTTCACTGCAACAATATCAGTAGCTTGTCTCAAATATAGCATGAAGCAAAAAGTGTTAGAACACGTGCTGGTACCACTTCATATAATATTTCTTACAATCTTCAAAAATGAAATACGTTTGTATTCTACATGTGCTTTGCACAAACGTGTGTGTTTGTATTCAGTGTGACTGTCAAACCCGAGATGGACTAAAAAAGTGTGTGTGTGGGGGGGGGGGGGACGAATGTGGGCAGAGTCAAACGTTTGACTACGCCCACATTGAGCCCTTCCCCGACATTTGACTCCGCCCACATTGAGCCCCGCCCCGAATTGCACCATGCAGTCAGGGGTACTTGCAATCCAGAGGCTCTTTGGATGTTCTTCCTTGCTTTTCTTGCTTTTCTTGTTTTTGCCAAAACAAGAAAAGGAAACCGTACATTTTAAATAAAATGTAATTTTAATGAGAGGTTAATAATTTAATATTGAAAAAAATGTACCAAATGTTCTAATAATTTTTTAGAGCCCCTGTCAGTCACAGGCCCTTTGAGTCATCCTAACTTGGCTTAACGACCCACAGCCTTGCCTCGTTGGAGCAGGAAGTCCATATAAGGGTTGGAGGTGGAGCCAGCGGGCTGCAAGATATCTCCCCTCAATAAACACTCTCACCTCTCCCTGCCATCTGCCACAGTATTTACAGACATACTAACTAGATCAACAATTCAAAACATAACTTGTGGTAGTTATCTCGCTAGTTAACTATAACTAACTAAGCATTCATTTCGTTACTGCCTTTCCCCCGGCACTGTTCAGCATAAATACATCTGTACCGTTGAAAAGCAGGGATTCCCCTTTATTAAACAGTAGCCATGTAATTGCGACAACGTTAAACATATTCTAAGAATAGCCTAATTGACAAATAAATTGCCGCGCATAGCTCTCCCCCAAAATATTAATATTTTAGCCTTATATATTAATCTTGGTGGGGCAAACTCAACCAAGTTTTTCACATGCATGCCAGCAAAGCCATTATTTTATTTTATTTGCCCTTTGTAATCTTAAAAGGAAGGAAAATACAATACACTTGCAAAGACAATATACCGACACACAGACAGCGCATTGTGCAAACAGAACAACCCTCGCAATATCAACTGGAAATAGATGGGTCTATTGCTGAACCTTTTGTTGAAATGGGATGGGAAGAGACTGTCACTGGCAAACATGGTTACAGACCGAACAACATTATATAGGATCCCCTCCTCGTGAAGAAAAACCCATGAGCTAATTATAATTCACACAGTATACAAAACAATTAAATCATTCCAAGATTGCCTGAAATTATGAATAAGATACTAATGAGATAGACCTAAATAACAGTAGCCTGCCTACCTTATCCAATTGATCCCCGATTTATTTAATGAGGTAATTATTTTATGAAGACTAAAGTATTTGTTGTAACGTAGATTTTTTTTTGTTGCCAACCTAGGAGCTCTCCAGACGGATGGCTAAACTCTCTTTGGTAGGGGGCAGTATTTTCACGTCCGGATGAAAAGCGTGCCCAAAGTAAACTGCCTGTTACTCAGGCCCAGCTAGGATATGCATATAGTTGGTAGATTCTGATAGAAAACACTCTAAAGTTTCTAAAACTGTTAAAATAATGTGAGTGAGCATAACAGAACTGATATGGCAGGCGAAACCTTGAGGACAAACCATTCAGGGATTTTTGTTGTTGTTGAGGTCATAGGATTTACCATTGTTTTCAATGGGATAGCCTTATTATTAGGAACCTGATTTGAGTTCCTATGGCTTCCACTAGATGTCAACAGTCTTTAGAAATTGTTCAATGTTTTTCTTTTGAGAAATGAAGAAGTAGTGCTATTCATTGTAAGTGTTACTCCAGGTGGACTGTTTTGATGTGTGTGAACTGGAGGGCGCTTCACATTGTTTTTATCCGGTATTGGAAAAAGTTTATTCCGTCATAAATTTTATTGATTATTTGCGTTTTAGGGTACTTCAGGTTGGATTAGGAACGTTGTTTGAAATGTTTGGACCAAGTTTACAGGTAATTTATTAGATACTTTGTAGGCATGTTGGGCGAGTTGAAACCGGTGCATTTCTGAATCAAACGCGCCAAATAAATTGACATTTTTGGGACATAAAGAAGGACATTGTTGAACAAAAGGACCATTTGTGATGTTTCTGGGACATTTTGGAGTGCCAACAGAAGATAATCTCATGGTTTGCTTTCCCTGTAAAGCCTTTTTGAAATCTGACACAGCGGCTGGATTAACAAGAAGTTAAGCTTTATTTTGATGTATAACACATATTTTCAAGAATGTTAAATATTTAAATTTGGTATTTGGGAATTTCGCGCTCTGCAATTTCACCGGATGTTGGCCACGTGGGATGCTACCGTCCAACCTGCCCATAAGAAGTTTTAACCACGTGTTGACAACATGTGACTAATAGTGCAGTTCTATGTGGGGGTCTTAGTGCCTTAATCAAGGGCACAATTGCAGGAGATGGTAGGCATACATGGGAACAGACACAGCAGCTTTTCAGTGTCAATAATGCTTACTTTGTATTGTAGGCTATAAGAATAGTCATGAAAATGTGGTTAAAAGTCATGGAGAAGTCATGTAGAATGTGTATAAACCGTTAACAGTGAATATTCAGAGGTCCTTATAGCATAATGTCACCAAGTCAAGCACTGGTGCCCATGCATAACAGTCCATAACCAGGCATAATCATTGACAGTATCTGTATTGTCCTCATACATTTACAAAGCCAACAATTGTCATGCACAAAAAGCCTATTACTACAGATCTTAATTTGATCACACTGTTGCAGGACAACTTTCCTGCAATGCAGTGGCGATTTTAGCATGTAAATCTTGGTGGGGCAAACTCAACCAAGTTTTTCACATGCATGCCAGCAAAGCCACTCACAACATGCTATTATTTTATTTGCCCTATGTGGTCTGAAAAGGAAGGAAAATACAATCACAAAGATCCACTTTTATAGACAATATACCGACACACAGACAGCGCATTGCGCAAACAAAATAACCCTTGCAATATCAACTGGAATTAGATGGGTCTATTGCTGAACCTTTTGTTGGAAAAAAATATTTGAATGGGAAGAGACTATCACTGGCAAACATGGTTACAGAACGAACAACATTATATAGGATCCTCTCCTCATGAAGAAAGGCGCATGAGCTAATTATTTAGCATGTGCTAATTATAATACACAAAGTACACAAAACAATTAAATCATTCCAACATTGTCTTAAATTATGCATAAGATACTAATGAGAGAGACCTATATAACAGTGGAGGCTGCTGAGGGGAGGATGGCCCATAATAATGTCTGGAATGGAGTGTAATGGTTGCAATGGAGTGAATGGAATGGTATCAAACAATGTGTTTGCCACCATTCAATTCATTCCAGACATTCTTTTTGAACCGTCCTCCTCTCAGCAGACTCCACTGCTGTTTAAGCAATAAATCAATTGAGATGTACAAACTATGGCATAAGGGAACGATGAGCTGATAGGAGGCAAGTTGTAATTTTGAAGAAGACATTAATGAGCGAGTAGTCAATATAACTATTTGTTCAGCACTTTTGAAATGTACAGTGACAGAATTCAGAACATGGGATGTTCTTACAGTATTCTGCCTGTACACCACATCAGAACCGTAGGATAAATAATGGGGATATGAAGCAGACAATGAAAGCTTCTACAATATTCAATGATGATATTTCCCTAAAAACAGGCTACATGTGCACCACCAAGTCAGAACAGTAGTCTTAGGGGGAGATGGGACAAATTCTTAGAGTGAGACAAATGGGCTACTAACAGCGTACTACACAACATAAACTTAGTATTACTTTCTTAGCTACTGTATACATACAGTGCCTTGCGAAAGTATTCGGACCCCTTGAACTTTGCGACCTTTTGCCACATTTCATGCTTCAAACATAAAGATATAAAACTGTATTTTCTTGTGAAGAATCAACAACAAGTGGGACACAATCATGAAGTGAAACGACATTTATTGGATATTTCAAACTTTTTTAACAAATCAAAAACTGAAAAATTGGGCGTGCAAAATGATTCAGCCCCTTTACTTTCAGTGCAGCAAACTCTCTCCAGAAGTTCAGTGAGGATCTCTGAATGATCCAATGTTGACCTAAATGACTAATGATGATAAATACAATCCACCTGTGTGTAATCAAGTCTCCGTATAAATGCACCTGCACTGTGATAGTCTCAGAGGTCCGTCAAAAGCGCAGAGAGCATCATGAAGAACAAGGAACACACCAGGCAGGTCCGAGATACTGTTGTGAAGAAGTTTAAAGCCGGATATGGATACAAAAAGATTTCCCAAGCTTTAAACATCCCAAGGAGCACTGTGCAAGCGACAATATTGAAATGGAAGGAGCATCAGACCACTGCAAATCTACCAAGACCTGGCCGTCCCTCTAAACTTTCAGCTCATACAAGGAGAAGACTGATCAGAGATGGAGCCAAGAGGCCCATGATCACTCTGGATGAACTGCAGAGATCTACAGCTGAGGTGGGAGACTCTGTCCATAGGACAACAATCAGTCGTATATTGCACAAATCTGGCCTTTATGGAAGAGTGGCAAGAAGAAAGCCATTTCTTAAAGATATCCATAAAAAGTGTCGTTTAAAGTGTGCCACAAGCCACCTGGGAGACACACCAAACATGTGGAAGAAGGTGCTTTGGTCAGATGAAACCAAAATTGAACTTTTTGGCAACAATGCAAAACGTTATGTTTGGCGTAAAAGCAACACCCTGAACACACCATCCCCACTGTCAAACATGGTGGTGGCAGCATCATGGTTTGGGCCTGCTTTTCTTCAGCAGGGACAGGGAAGATGGTTAAAATTGATGGGAAGATGGATGGAGCCAAATACAGGATCATTCTGGAAGAAAACCTGATGGAGTCTGCAAAAGACCTGAGACTGGGACGGAGATTTGTCTTCCAACAAGACAATGATCCAAAACATAAAGCAAAATCTACAATGGAATGGTTCAAAAATAAACATATCCAGGTGTTAGAATGGCCAAGTCAAAGTCCAGACCTGAATCCAATCGAGAATCTGTGGAAAGAACTGAAAACTGCTGTTCACAAATGCTCTCCATCCAACCTCACTGAGCTCGAGCTGTTTTGCAAGGAGGAATGGGAAAAAATGTCAGTCTCTCAATGTGCAAAACTGATAGAGACATACCCCAAGCGACTTACAGCTGTAATCGCAGCAAAAGGTGGCGCTACAAAGTATTAACTTAAGGGGGCTGAATAATTTTGCACGCCCAATTTTTCAGTTTTTGGTTTGTTAAAAATGTTTGAAATATCCAATAAATGTCATTCCACTTCATGATTGTGTCCCACTTGTTGTTGATTCTTCACAAAAAAATACAGTTTTATATCTTTATGTTTGAAGCCTGAAATGTGGCAAAAGGTCGCAAAGTTCAAGGGGGCCGAATACTTTCTCAAGGCACTGTATCTCCCTGGCATATTACATAATTTATGGAGCAGTATTTTTGGACTCAGCGTTGTTGTGCTGTGCTCATTTGAACGTGGTGCTGCGGTCCGTCTGTGGGCAAACTTTGTCATCTAACTTTGTCATCTCAGTCTGGCATTCTCTGAATTTATGGTGCTTTCAAGACAACTGGGAACTCAAAAGTGAACAAGGTCAAATCATGATGTCAGTGATCTTCAGGTCAGCTTTCTAGAAAGAGTCCCGAGTTCCCAACTTGAAATTCTGAGTTGGATGACCGCTCAAAACATATTTTCCAGTCCAAGTTAATTTTTTTCAAAGTTCCCAGTTGTCTTGAATGCACTGAATTCTGAGATTTCCCAGTTCTGAGTTTCCAGTTGTTTTGAATGCAGCAGTAGTCATGCTGGATTGACAGCATGGCCAATGTATTCAATATTTTCTGTCCCATGGTGTTGCATGTGAATGTTGATCCTTTTAAGCTTGGAAAAACGACCCTTTCAGAGATATGTTTTAAATCCTTAAAGCCATACTTAGCCCACACACCCTCACCATTGAATAGCAGGCAGGGGAAGCAACATAGTGATTGCTTTGTGACGCTTGCAGTTAGCTATTGATTCCTTCCAAACCACTCATTGATGAATTTGTGTAATGTTTCAAAAATATGAACGCATAATGTTAAAGTGATGGTCCTATGTTTCATGAGCTGAAATTAAAGATCCAAAAAGCTTATTTCTCTCAGATTCTGTGCACCAATTTGTTTACATCCATGTTAGTGAGCATTTCTCCTTTGTCAAGATAATCCATCCACTTGACAAGTGTGACATATCAAGAAGCTGATTAAACAGCATGATCATTATACAGGTGCACCTTGTGCTGGGGAAAATAAAAGGCCATTCTAAAATGTGCAGTTTTGTCAGACAACACAATGCCGAAGATGTCTCAAGTTTTGAAGGAGTGTGCAATTGGCATGCTGACTGCAGGAATGTCCATCAGAGCTGTTTTAGAGAATTTGGCAGTACATGCAACCGGCCTCACAACCACAGACCACGTGTATGGCGTCGTGCTCGCGAGTGGTTTGCTGATGTCAACGTTGTGAATAGAGTGCCCCACGGTGGTGGTGGGGTTATGGTATGGGCAGGCATAAGCTATAGACAACAAACACAAATGTATTTGATCTTTGGCAATTTTAATACTGAGGCCCATTGTTTCAGCATGACAATGCATGGCCCCATGTCACAAGGATCTGTACACAATACCTGGAAGCTTAAAATATCCAAGTTCTTCCATGGCCTGCATACTCACCAGACATGTCACCCATTGAGCATGTTTAGGATGCTCTGGATCAGCGTGTACAACAGCGTGTTCCAGTTCCCGCCAATATCCAGCAATTTTGCACTGCCATTGAAGAGGAGTGGTGCAACATTCCACAGTCCACAATCACCAGCCTGAGTCTCCACTTAGTCAATCACGGTGCATCTAGAGAAGATTACCAATGCCTACGCTATGTATTATAGCTGGCTGCCCCTCCACCACAGAAAGCACTGAGCTAGGCTGAAACACCTTCATTTTGGAGCTGCCTTGTGTTTTTTAACTCAATGTTTTTGATTCTTTATTTTTTTTACATTGTTTGCAAACTGATATGTGACACGAAACAATTAAAAAATAACTTGCAAAACAGGCACTAAAAAAAATATAGACGGGTTGCAATTGCTGCAATGCAGGACTGTTTAAAATGCTGCTTTAAAAAGGCTCCTGAAGTTTGTAATTTGTACTTTTCAATTTTGTACTTGATTTCCCCATATGAAAAATTAATCAACTCCTACAAAAATGTCCATTAATTATAATTATCCACACAATAATTCACATTTCCTATTTCCTAGTAGCAAATTAAAATCCTATACCTGCACACCAGTATTGTAGTATAGGCCTAAAGTGTTGTCTTAATTGGGAGTATTTTGTGTTTGTTCTGCATGTCTTTTGAAATGTATGTGCATTAGATTACTTACCCACGGTTGTGAATACAGTACAGCAGAAGAACATGGATGCATCGTATGTCCATCGCTCTGGACGTTGAAGCCATATGGACTTGAACCCCCTGTTGATTTCTTTCTCTAGCTCCTTTACCAAATCTTGTTCTTGAGTAGAATTGCTGGACAAATTAACTGCAAGTAAAATGCTATTATTTGAATAAAAGTAGACTACACTTAAAAAACAAAACACATTTCCACCACATTTTCACCCCATCTATAAAGACTTTACAACTTACACGTACTACAAAAACAAAATGTATACTGGTGTTATCAACATAGATCTAGCTACCTATCTGGTATTTCACCTTACCTGGATAATTCTGAATTGTGCGCACCAGTTCACCCAAAAACTCACGATATTCCCGTTCTGTTTTGTACACACGCCCTCCCTCTATGTACCAGAATAGCACCGCACCCAAGGCTGCATATCCGACGAGTGAAAGTATGAGAAAAACGTGAGGAAACAGCTTCCATAGATTCAACTTTATTGACTTCTCTATCGAACTTCGTGACTTTCCCTCTGCCACCGACATCTTCCAGTCTCTGAAGAGCTATTGTATCGCAATTCCAAATTATCTCTCCACGGTAAGGCTGTCATGACGGTCTGACGGCAAGAAGCGCAGGACCTGGCCACCCCTCTGCATTAAGCAAATCCTTACTCAAAGTCCCCCAGGAGACAAGTGCTATTGACTCCAACGAATTATCCCTCCATTTCTAGTCTAACCATCCACAGACACGGCAGAAAGATGTCTCTTGGAAGGCATCCAACAATTAAGATGCATCTTAATGCATCTTCATCTCAGGATGAAACTCCACAAAAGAGGACATTTATTCGTTTGGTACTTGATTTCACATTAAAGCCTCCTAAACTGGATAATGCAATTGCCATTTTAATCAGTTAACACAATTTGATCTTGTCCCCTTGCCTTTTTGTACATTGAGCAACAGGTGTTGATCTGTATTTAGCTAGCCCATATGCCAGTGTGGTTTCAGAGGAACGACTCCAGGCTTCTCAAATACCAGGCAGTAAAAAAGACAATACAATGCACAGGGACAAAACTACCTTAAAAACATCTTACAACCATTACAACTAACTTCTGCTGCCATAAATCACAATGTGAATCATGACCATTGCTAAAACATTGCCTGCTAAAACATTGCCTACTGAAAATAGGCCTACTGTTTTACTCAGTTGTGATATTTATTGTACAAAGTGTAACGGCCGTTGTTGGTGGAAGAAGGTGAGGACCAATGCGCAGCATGGTAAGTGTCCATATTGATAATTTATTATCACGAGAACACTAAACAAAATAACAAAGGCGAATGAACGAAACAGTCCTGTCTGGTGTAGACACAAAACAGAAAACAATCACCCACCACTCAAGGGTGAAAACAGGCTACCTAAGTATGGTTCTCAATCAGGGACAATGATTGACAGCTGACTCTGATTGAGAACCATACCAGGCCAAACACAGAAATACCAAATCATAGAAAAACGAACATAGACAACCCACCCAACTCACACCCTGACCATACTAAAACAAAGACAAAACAAAATAACTAAGGTCAGAACGTGACACAAAGGGCCTGCTGTAAGGCAAGAAAGATGCATCTCTTTAAATGTATTTCTTGTTTAATCCAACGAATCACGTTAAAAGGAGCACAATGTCAGACGGTCCATTTAAAGTCTTTTCAGACTGTTGCCATGATCCAAATAGGTGTAAGTCTGACAGTGGCAATTGTTAAGGGAGTCAACTTAGGGAGGATGTTTTAGGCTCTCAAGCTAAGTTTTGCATCATGTGAGCGTGGTTCACCGACACACATGTAATGAAACTAACCTACCAGGTTGTCCAATTTTGTGAGAGTGGCAATAAAGAACCTTCTGTGCCAGGTGCATCAAAGCTGGGACCGAGAGATTGAGAAACAGCTTCTAGCTCAAGGCCATCAGGCTGCTAAACAGCAATCACTAACTCAGAGAGACTGCTGCCCACATTGAGACCCAAGTACTGGACACTTTAATAAATGGATCACTAGTCACTTTAAACAATGCCACTTTAATAATGTTTACATATCTTACATTACTCATATCACATGTATATACTGTACTCAATACTACTGCACCTTGCCTATGCCGCTCAGCCATCACTCATCAATATACTTATATGTGCATATTCTCATTCACCCCTTTAGATTTGTGTGTATTAGGTAGTTGTTGGAGAATTGTTAGATTACGTGTTCGATTTTTGTGTATTAGGTAGTTGTTGAGAATCGTTAGATTATTTGTTAGATATTACTGCACTGCTGAACTAGAAGCACAAGCATTTCACTACACTCGCATTAACATCTGCTAACCATGTATTACGTTCCCCAGGTTCTGTGTTGTTTTGGGTTTGTTTGTGTATATGTGTGTATTTCAGGAAATGGTTTCCTGGATTCGAAGCAGCTGATTGGTCTGCCCCATGATGATTGGAGGTCTGATCCCCGCCCTCTTGTCCGGGGATACAGCTGTCTAAAATTACAGACTCCTTCTGCAGCTTGAAAAGCCAGTGTTCCTTTGTTAGAAAGTGAGCTTCTTGGATGTCCTGTGTTGGTTGTTGCTCAGAGACAGGTTTTGTAAAGTATTTTGTAGCTGCTACTTCTGAGGTATGTGTGTGCGCCAATAGGACTCAGTGTTTTTGATGATTGAAGTTGTTCACTTTAAGTTTATTATTCTGTTTCATTTGTTTCCAGGGGTGGAAGGGTAAGGCACCTTGGGAGTGCTTAGGCAAGAGGCCTGCGGGCATACATATACCCGTAGTATGTACTCTGTCTATGCACACTAGGTAAGACCTGGGCAGACCACCCCCTGTATTTTGGTTAGTGCGCCAGGTGGTGTTAGGTGGGTAGGCAGGTTAGGTAGGAGAGAGGACTCTTTAACTTTATTTGCTTTGGTTCCGTCCAGACCCTTTTCCCCACATTACTGTATTAAGGAAATCAATTCCTAGTAAACGGTAATATTCTCTGCCTCTGTCATCCTTACCTGCACCTACAATCACATACCTCTTTCACTCCACGGGGAGTTGAGTGTAGCAGGGTGTTGCGTTCCCTCCTCCAAGAGGCGTGTACGTAACACATGCGTATGTGAACAATAACATTTGTTTTGATCAGCAACTGGTCTGCAGCCTCCCTTTTGTAGGCCCGCAGACCAATTTAAACAAAGCCTTTTTTAAACTCAGTTGGTCTCAACTTACTGTTGAGAGTTAGAATAATAGAATACACAAGGCGCAATTTTGAAATGTGGTTGTGCATCAGTAGTCACTCAATTTGCTCATGTCAGCAATTTATTTTTAGATTGGTAAGTTAGTCTAGCGGCCAGCTATCTAAACTTGTAGTAAGCATGGTCGAATTACCGACCGGGGTGGGGCCCACTAATCATCAGTTATATTAAAAACTGCAAATATTTGCCTCCACCCTATGGCAAAATGTGTAGAATTGCTGTAAAATAGCAGATTCTTTCAGCCCTACGGCAAAATTAGTAGAACTGCATTAAATTAGTTATACACTTTTTAAATGTTCTCTAAACTCCGTTGTGCAGAATTGCAGGAAATTAACTTTAAAATTTAATTTTTTTCTCTTCACTGTCACAAGGAGGGAGGCTAAAATGTTTTGCAAGCCAGCGCATAGGGCAGTGAGTATGGGTACGAGCCAACAAGGGGTTCATTCTCAGACTACTTTTTCTCTTCTTTACCCCAACTGGCTTTAATTATGGGCAGGTGGGACGGTAGCGTCCCACCTCGCCAACATCTGGTGAAATTGCAGAGCGCAAAATTCAAATTATAGAAATATTTAATGTTCATGAAAATACAAGTATTATACATCAAAATAAATCTTAACTTCTTGTTAATCCGGCCGCTGTGTCAGATTTCAAAAAGGCTTTACGGCGAAAGCACACCATGCGATTATCTGAGGACAGTGCCCCGCATACAAAAACATGAAACATTTTTCAACCAGGCAGGTGCGACACAAAAGTCAGAAATAGTTGATATAAGGAATGCCTTACCTTTGAAGCTCCTCTTCTGTTGGCACTCCAAAAGGTCCCAATTACATCACAAATGGTCCTTTTGTTTGATAAAGTCCATTATATCCTTAACTCAGTTTAGCTGGCGCGCTTCATTCAATAATTGACCGGTTTCCCTCCTTCAAAATGAATCCCAAACGTTACCAATAAACTTATCCAAGCAAATCAAACAACGTTTATAATGAAACCTCAGGTACCCTAATATGTAAATAAACTATCAAATTTAAGACGGAGAATAGTATGTTCATTACTGGAGATAAATAAAAAAGAACACGGATGGAAACACAACAGCCAAAATGGGAGCCACTTAGAAAAACTACAACTTCCAGCTCATTCTTCCAAAAACCAGCCTGAAACTCTTTCTGAAGACTGACATCTAGTGGAAGCCCTAGGAACTGCAATCTGGGAGGACTTCACCTCATAAAAAACATGAAAGACAGTGGAAGGCTGAAGGCTGTTTGTCCTCAGGGTTTCGCCTGCCATATCAGTTCTGTTATACTGAGACCTCATTTTAACAGTTTTAGAAACTTTTGAGTTTTCTATCCAAATCTACCAATTATATGCATATCCTAGCTTTTTTATCCGGATGTGAAAATACTGCCCCCTACCCAAGAGAGGTTAAATCAGACCATTGTAAGATCTCTGAGCCTGACCACATAGGCGAGTACCAAACCATTAGAAATTAGACACTGTGGCACCACTTTTGCAAAGTTTCCTACAATACATGTACTGTGGATATATAAATAATTCAGATGAGGATGGGACTTCACTGTCTGTATGGTTATCACATCCATTTGAGCAATCAACATTTGAACATCATACAATGTTCAAATTAATAATGGTCAATTGATAGGGTCACGTATAGACAGTACTGTGACACTATCACACTACATCTACAATCACAACTGGTTAATCTGGTGAATAATTAAGTGATAATGCCAGAAAAGCGAATGTTTGGAGGATATATTGGCTCGGGTTTTATATCTTCCAAAGACCGACTTCTCGAGCATTATCAAATGTATTTATAAAGCCCTCCTTACATCAGCTGATATCTCAAAGTGCTGTACAGAAACCCAGCCTAAAACCTCAAACAGCAAGCAATGCATGTGTAGGAGCACAGTGGCTTGGAAAAACTCCCTAGAAAGGCCAGAACCTAGGAAGAAACCTAGAGAGGAACCAGGCTATGAGGGGTGACCAGTCCTCTTCTGGCTGTGCCGGGTGGAGATTATAACAGAACATGGCCAAGATGTTCAAATGTTCATAGATGACCAGCAGGGACCAGCAAATAATAATAATCACAGTGGTTGTCGGGTGCAACAGGTCAGCACCTCAGTTGGCTTTTCATAGCTCATTCAGAGTATCTCTACCGCTCCTGCTGTCTCTCTAGAGTTGAAAACAGCAGGCCTGGGACAAGGTAGCACATACGGTGAACAGGTCAGGGTTCCATAGCCGCAGGCAGAACAGTTGAACCTGGAGCAGCAGCACGGTCAGTTGGACTGGGGACAGTAAGGAGTTATCAGGTCCTCCGAGAGAGAGAAAGAAAGAGAGAATTAGAGAGAGCATACTTAAATTCACACAGGACACCGGATAAGACAGGAGAAATACTCCAGATATAACAGACCGACCTTAGCCCCCCCGACACAAACTACTGCAGCATAAATACTGGAGGCTGAGACAGGAGGGGTCGGGAGACACTGTGGCCCCATCCGACGACAGGGCCAAACAAGCAGGATTTAACCCCACCCATTTTGCCAAATCACAGCCCCATACCACTAGAGGGATATCTTCAACCACCAACTTACCATCCTGAGACAAGGCCGAGTATAGCCCACAAAGATCTCTGCCACGGCACAACCCAAGGGGGGCGCCAACCCAGACAGGAAGATCACGTCAGTGACTCAACCCACTCAAGTGACGCACTCCTCATGGGACGGCATGGAAGAGCACCAGTAAGCCAGTGACTCTGGCCCCTGTAATAGGGTTAGAGGCAGAGAATCCCAGAGGAGATAGGGGAACCGGCCAGGTAGAGACGGCAAGGGCGGTTTGTTGCTGCAGTGCCTTTCCATTCACCATCACACTCCTGGGCCAGACTCCTGGGCCAGAAGTTTATTTAGTGCTTTTTCCGGGTAGCCGGAAAGTAGAGCATTGCAGTAATCTAACCTAGAAGTGACAAAAGCATGGATACATTTTTCGGCATCATTTTTGGACAAAGTTTCTGATTTCTGCAATGTTACGTAGATGGAAAAACCTGCCCTTGAAACAGTCTTGATATGTTCGTCAACAGAGAGATCAGGGTCCAGAGTAATGCGCAGGTCCTTCACAGTTTTATTTGAGACGACTGTATAACCATCAAGATTAATTGTGAGATTCAATAGAAGATCTCTTTGTTTCTTGGGATCTAGAACAAGCATCTCTGTTTTGTCTGAGTTTAACAGAAGAACATTTGCAGCCATCCACTTCCTTATGTCTGAAACACAGGCTTCCAGCGAGGGCAATTTTGGGGCTTCACCATGTTTCATCGAAATGTACAGCTGTGTGTCATCCCCATAGCAGTGAAAGTTAACATTATGTTTCCAAATGATATCACCATGTGAAATATATAGTGAAAACAATATTGGTCCTGAAGTGGAACCTTGAGGAACACTAAAATGTACATTTGCTTTGTCAGAGGACAAACCATTCACAGAGACAAACTGATATCTTTCCGACAGATAACATCTAAACCAGGCCAGAACTTGTCCGTGTTGACCAATTTGGGTTTCCAATCTTTCCAAAAGAATATGGTAATTGATGGTATCAAAAGCAGCACTAAGGTCTAGGATCACAAGGACAAATGCAGAGCCTCGGTCTGACGCCATTAAAAGGTCCTTTACCACCTTTACAAGTGCTGTGATTGGGTCTAAAACCAGACTGAAGCGTTTCGTATACATTGTTTGTCTTTAGGAAGGCAGTGAGTTGCTGCGCAACAGCTTTTTCTAAACATTTTGAGAGGAATGGGAGATTCGATATAGGCCGATAGTTTTTTAAATATTTTCTGTGTCAAGGTTTGGCTTTTTCATGAGAGGCTTTATTACTGCCACTTTTAGTGAGTTTGGTACACATCCGGTGGATAGAGAGCCGTTTCTTATGTTCAACATAGGAGGGCCAAGCACAGGAAGCAGCTCTTTCAGTAGTTTAGTTGGAATAGGGTCCAGTATGCAGCTTGAAGGTTTAGAGGCCATGATTATTTTCATAATTGTGTCGAGATATAGTACTATAACACTTGTGTCTCCCTTGATCCTAGGTCCTGGCAGAGTTGTGCAGACTCAGGACAACTGAGCATTGGAGGAATATGCAGATTTAAAGAGGAGTCCGTGATTTGCTTTCTAAATGATCATGATCTTTTCCTCAAAGAAGTTAATGAATTTATCAATGCTGAAGTGAAAGCCATCCTCTCTTGGGGAATGCTGCTTTTTAGTTAGCTTTGCAACAGTATCAAAATTACATTTTTGATTGTTCTTATTTTCCTCACTCAAGTTGGAAAAATAGGATGATTGATTATCACTTTTATACGGTTTACTAACATGTTAAAATTATGATTGACATATTTTCATAAATGTTGTTTCTCATTAGTAATTCTTATTAATGTATTATTATTACCTTATTAGTCTCATTTCAAACGTCGTAAAATTCTTGGATATCTGCATGAACCCTGGCATAAATTATGAATCAGCAATATACAAATTGGCTTAATTATTTATTTACTAACTAAATAATCACAGAAATACATAACAAACAAACAGTAGATATTGGCTACTAACAATGATAGAAAAGTCCCTAGTGGACTAAGCCGATATGACAGCTTGGTAGACAAAAGGAAAGTGGTGGGACTGAGAAAGAGAGCGAAAGACAAAATGGAGTCATTACACACAGTCTATAATTATACTAATTGAAATGCTAATCCTCTACACATGAACAGCTGCTCATTCGAGAATGATTGCAATGTATATATATTTACGCCCGTATGTCATTCATTTGTTAACTTTCATTGAAGTCACAAAGTCTTTTGTGATTGTAAATGGTTAGATGGATACTTTAGAGTACCATTCAGAAATGTTCCTATGAAATAGATGCGGCGTGGTAAGTGTTCATGACGATTTTAATAAGAAAAGCACTGAACACTATGAAATACAAAAACCTAATACGTGAAATAACCAAACTGAAACAGTACCGTGTGGCGACAAACACCCACAAACCAACAGTGAAACCCAGGCTACCTAAATATGGTTCTCATTCAGGGACAACGATAAACACCTGCCTCTGATTGAGAACCATATCAGGCCAAACACAGAAATAGAAAAAACATAGAAACACAAACATAGACTGCCCACCCCAACTCACGCCCTGACCATACTAAATAAAGACAAAACAAAGGAAATAAAGGTCAGAACGTGACAACCAGATAACTGCACTTTACCACCTGCACCACTTTGAAGGAATGGACTTCTAACATTAGGTCAGTAGCAAAAGCATTTAAAACATGTATACGCTTTTTCCATCAAGTCTAGTGTGACTTGAAGGTAACATGCTATCAATTTATTTGACAGTCTTTTAAAGTGAAATCTTGCAGGTAACTACTTCTGATTGTTTCTTCCAATGTCTAATAAAGGCACTTGCAATATGAAGCCTTGTATGACTAAATTATATTCAATAACCTACAATTAATCTGGCTCAATTTAATGTTAACGTTCATAGACACTATTTTACCAACAACGACGAGACGGCCTACAGGGAGGAGGTGAGGGCCCTCGGAGTGTGGTGTCAGGAAAATAACCTCACACTCAACGTCAACAAAACTAAGGAGATGATTGTGGACTTCAGGAAACAGCAGAGGGAACACCCCCCTATCCACATCGATGGAACAGTAGTGGAGAGGGTAGTAAGTTTTAAGTTCCTCGGCGTACACATCACAGACAAACTGAATTGGTCCACCCACACAGACAGCATCGTGAAAAAGGCGCAGCAGCGCCTATTCAACCTCAGGAGGCTGAAGAAATTCGGCTTGTCACCAAAAGCACTCACAAACTTCTACAGATGCACAATTGAGAGCATCCTGTCGGGCTGTATCACCGCCTGGTACGGCAACTGCTCCGCCCACAAACGTAAGGCTCTCCAGAGGGTAGTGAGGTCTGCACAACGCATCACCGGGGGCAAACTACCTACCCTCCAGGACACCTACACCACCGGATGTCACAGGAAGGCCATAAAGATCATCAAGGACAACAACCACCCGAGCCACTGCCTGTTCACCCCGCTATCATCCAGAAGGCGAGGTCAGTACAGGTGCATCAAAGCTGGGACCGAGAGACTGAAAAACAGCTTCTATCTCAAGGCCATCAGACTGTTAAACAGCCACCACTAACATCGAGTGGCTGCTGCCAACACACTGACTCAACTCCAGCCACTTTAATAATTGGAATTGATGTAAAATATATCACTAGCCACTTTAAACAATGCTATTTAATATAATGTTTACATACCCTACATTATTTATCTCATATGTATACGTATATACTGTACTCTATATCATCTACTGCATCTTTATGTAATACATGTATCACTAGCCACTTTAAACTATGCCACTTTGTTTACATACTCATCTCAAATGTATATACTGTACTCGATACCATCTACTGCATCTTGCCTATGCCGCGCTGTACCATCACTCATTCATATATCTTTATGTACATATTCTTTATCCCTTTACACTTGTGTGTATAAGGTAGTAGTTTTGGAATTGTTAGCTAGATTACTCGTTGGTTATTACTGCATTGTCGGAGCTAGAAGCACAAGCATTTCGCTACACTCGCATTAACATCTGCTAACCATGTGTATGTGACAAATAAAATTTGATGATTTGATTTGATTTTTAGCAAGAGGCTCAGTCGAGACTAACAGATTTAGGCTGAGAGCTAATCTGTCAGTCACACAATCAGTCCCCCCAAATGTAACTTGTATTAAGATGTACACTAAGTGTACAAAACGTTAGGAACACCTTCCTATTATTGAGTTGCACACCCTTTTGCCCTCAGAACAGCATCAGTTCATCAGGGCATGGACTCTACAAGGTGTCAAAAGCATTGATGCTTGTGATGCTGGCTCATGTTGACTCCAATTGGTTGGAGTGGTGCACCATTCTTGAGACACATGGGAAACTGTTGAACGTGTGAAACCCAGCAGCGTTGCATTTCTTGACACACTGAAACCGGTGCGCATGGCACCTACTACCATACCCCATTCAATGGCACTTAAAATATTTTATCTTGCCTATTGCCCCTCTGAATTACACAAATACACAATCCATGTCTCAATTGTCACAAGGCTTAAAAATCCTTATTTAACCCGTCTCCTCCCCTTCATCTAAACTGATAGGAAGTGGATTTAACAGATGATATCAATAAGGGATCATAGCCTTCACCTGGTCAGTCTGTCATGGAAAGAGCAGAAGTTCCTAATATTTTGTACACTCAGTGTAGTTTACAACTACCAACTAATAGATTTATTAGGCACAAATGAATTAATACAAACAATAACCAAACACATGCAAGATATGGTACAGAATAAAGCAAAGTAAATTACTATCATGAAATTATCACGACTCAGGATATGACACAGGAGGCGGATAGTTTAATTCTCAGAATATTTAATATAACAATGGGGCAGGCAGAGGTTCGTAAACCAGGTCAGAGTCAGGCAGGTACAGGACGGCAGGCAGGCTCAGGGTCAGGACAGGCAGAAAGGTCAGAACTGGGAAGACTAGAAAATAAAAAATAAGAACAGGAGAAACGAGAAACACGCTGGTAAGACCTGACAAAACAAGACGAATTGGCAACAGACAAACAGAAAACGCAGACATAAATACACAGGGGATAATGGGGAAAAATGAGACACCTGGTGGGGGAAGGAGACAAGCACAAGACAGCTGAAACAGATCAGGGTGTGACATAACATGGTTACACCTAAGGTGGTGGTGTCTCCATATGAAACATACTGTATGGTTTATAATGGTAAAATATAAAAAATACAGTCTAGAGAAACAACACACAGCGTCTATATCGTACGGAACATAGACTAGGAGCTTGGAAACAAGAACCCGAAGTCACAACAAAATGCATTCTCCTTTTAAACCATCAGAAGCAGGGCTTAAAACTTCTTAGGGCTGCAATCCCGTTAACGGGATCGATATGACAACAGCCAGTGAAAGTGCAGAGCACCAAATTCAAACAACAGAAATCTCATAATTAAAATTCCTCAAACATACATGTGTCTTATACCGTTTTAAAGGTAATCTTGTTGTTAATCCCATCAAAGTGTCCGATTTCAAATAGACTTTACAGCGAAAGCACCACAAACGATTTTGTTAGGTCAGAGCCAAGTCACAGAAAAATTCAGCCATTTTTCCAGCCAAAGAGAGGAGTCACAAAAAGCACAAATAGAGATAAAATGAATCACTAACCTTTTGATGATCTACATCAGATAACACTCATAGGACTTCATGTTACACAATACATATATGTTTTGTTCGATAAAGTGCATATTTATATTTAAAAAATCTCTGAATACATTGGCGCGTTACGCTCATTAGTTTCAAAAACATCCGGTGATATTGCAGAGAGCCACATCATTTTACAAAAATACTAATTATAAATGTCGATGAAAATACAATTGTTAGACATGGAAAATATAGATACACTTCTCCTTAATGCAACCGCTGCGTCAGATTTCAAAAAAACTTTACGGAAAAAGCAAACCATGCAATAATCTGAGTACAGCTTTCAGACAACAAAGCAGCCAAAAAGATATCCTCCATATTAGGTAGTCAACAGAAGTCAGAAATAGCATTATAAATATTCACTTACCTTTGATGATCTTCATCAGAATGCACTCCCAGGAATCCCAGTTCCACATTAAATGTTTGATTTAGTTTGATAATGTCCATCATTTATGTCCAAATAGCTACTTTTGTTAGCACATTTGGTAAACAAATCCAAAGTCATGAAGCGCGTTCCCTAGTTTCAGACGAAATGTCAAAGTGTTTCGTTACTGTCCATGGAAACATGTCAAACGATGTATGGAATCAATCTTTAGGATGTTTTTAACATAAAACGTCAATAATGTTCCAACCGGAGAATTCCTATGTCTGTAGAAAAGCAATGGAACGAGAGCTAACTCTCTCGTGACCGCGCCTCAGAGCCTGTGGCACTCTGCCAGACGCCTGGTTCAAAGAGCCCTTATGAACCCCCACTTCACAGCAGAATCCTCAAACAAGTTTCTAAAGACGGTTGACATCTAGTGGAAGCCTTAGGAAGTGCAACATTGAAAATCGACCAACCTTCAGATTTCCCACTTCCTGTTTGGATTTCTTCTCAGGTTTTTGCCTGCCATATGAGTTCTGTTATACTCAAAGACATCATTCAAACAGTTTTAGAAACTTTGGAGTGTTTCCTATCCAATACTACTAATACTATGCATATATTAGCAACTGGGACTGAGGAGCAGGCCGTTTACCCAGGGCACCTGTGGGCATCTTTCATCCAAGCTACTCAATACTGCCCCTGCAGCCATAATAAGTTAAGACCCCCCCCCCCATTAATTAGCATCACTTTGCTGGCGAAAAAATCTAATGAAATATTATAGACTATTCCAATCAGATCACACAACTTAATTTCAATATTATGAACGAACACCAGGAATGCGCTCATCTGTGTCATAACTCTCCTGTGACGATCTGAAGGATCAGGTTAGTGGTTCCGCTCTACAGCGTGCTCTCTCTCATAGAGGGGGAGAGCGGGAAGTCGGCTGTTTAATGTCGGTTATAAAATACGCTGCCCATATGCTCTGTAGTGTTCGAGATTGGAATGTAAACTGTGGAACACAGAGAGGCCCTTGGACAAAAATAATGGAACAATATTTCTATTGTTGAGAATGTCGGAGTGGTTCGTAGACACTTAAGGGAGAGTCATGACGAGTTTGTTTCATTTGATGATCTCATGAAGGACAGGAAACCCACATAACTGTATCTTTGTTTGTGTACACTTTTCAGTTATCAGATTTACATCTAGATGTTGGATAAAATATGATAGTTTCATAAGTTATTTGTGAGAAGATAAAATGTGATGTTAACCTCCTAAATTAGAGTAGGGATTTTCATATGAAGTTTAACTAGTCAGTGGCCACACCCTCGTGAGCCCAGACATCACATTAGGCATCATAGAACTGCCTGCCTTCATTCACAGAGTATAAAACCTACTTCCTACAAAATGCACATTAAGCCAGAGAACGCTGGGACGGAGTCCCCGCGTTGGAATGGCTACAATTCTATAGGACATCAGAACAGATAATATGAAGCTGATAGGCCACGGAGACCATACAGGGTGCAGCGTTGGCTACACGGCTGGAAATGGTTCAACTCTAAGACTATCGATCACTACAGAATAAGAGCAAATCCTAGACGTAGAATTACTAGTCTGCAGATGGAAATTACGTAAGTCTAGTACGAGAATACCGACAACCGCGGAAGCATCTATGCAACGACCATCTGTACGCCTGACGTATACATTACAATAGACACTATCCAGAGCCGCTGAGAAAGCGACAACTACGAAAGACATTGTGACTTCTGGGGAAGTTAACCAGAGACTCTGATGAACTGACTTTCCAGCAGACGGATCGGCGATTCCAACAGAGAAGATAATGACATACAAGCGTAAATGTATACATTGCAATTATTCTCGAATGAGCGGCCGTTCAAGTGCAAAGGATTAGCATTTCAAAGAATATAATTATCAACTGTGTGTAGTGAATCCATTTAGTCTTTCCCGCTCTTTTCCTGTCCCCAACCGTTTCCATTGTCAACCAAGATGTCATACCGGTTTAGCCCACTGGGGACTTATCAATGCATTGTGTTAGTAACCAATAACTACTGTTTGTTTGTTATGTATTTCTGTGATTATTTAGTTAGTTAGCAAATAATTAATTAAGCCAATTTGTATAGCGCTGATTCATCATTTAGGCTCCTGCAGATATCCAAGGGTTTGCGACGTTCAGTAATGAGAAGTGATGAGGTAATAATCATACATTAATAGAAGACTAATCGATAAGATATGAAAATATCTGAAGAGTTGATTCGGGAAATAGACTCTATAAACATTTTCCCGTGATGCCCCGACTTCCTAGTTAATTAAAGTGTACATGATTTGTTTAAACACGTAATAATAAATACACCATGAGAATTGATTTGATAAAATAACAGTCTTCACATTTAATGATAGTTCAGACACGACATCTAATAATAAGCAAGCAAATGAATGAGACCTGGTCTCTCTGAAAATACATCAATCATAAAACGTAGAAGGCAAAAACTCATATCAAAATACTCTGCTCTTTATGATCTAAAAAATGAAACCAAGGCCCCTGAATTGAAGATACAATTCATGAAAATATATTCACAATATCAAGTCAGCAAGCTGCTGATGATGTCTTCACACTGTCTTCCTCTCTCTCTTACTGTCTCAAATGGACAGTGTAACCAGACTGGACGTCCCACCAAGAAATTGCAGTTAGAATTGCTCCTCTCAATGTAAAGACTGATCTGATTGCATGTTGTTCTCGCTCTCCCTCCATGGAGGGGCTCATGTCAATGGCATGCGTGCTGCTCATGGTGGTCCTATTCCTCCACAGGCACCTTCCTCTCGAGGACCTTCCCGAGAGCCTGGAGGATCTTCTCCTTGTTGTTCTGGATGTTGTATGAGGTAAGGTCTGTCAGTGCCCGGAAGTCCTTTGCTGCGTAGGTCAGGTGTTTGGTGAGGTAGGGGGAGCGGCTTGTGCTAACGTCAACATCCCCTGCCATCATCTCCTCCTTACCCTTACGTGCCACACCTAAAGAATGAGAACATAACAATACCATCAGCTTTAAACATCAAACAACCTTAAAATCAAACTATAGTTTGATCAATAATATCAACAAAGTGCAATCCAATACAAAGTTTGAAGGCAATGATCTTTGGCCCTGATCCCTAAAACACATATGAACCATTTTCTATTGACAGAATATTGATTTGATTGACAGGCACAGAGCCAATGGCTTATTGCCAGCTTGCATTATAAGCTAGCTACAGTAGCTCATTGACTACCCCTACACTCTGCTTCTTTTAAAATGACCATCATCTTGACAGTGCTTACCAGGGGCCTTGAACTCTTTGAATGAGATGTTGACGAAAGGGAAGTGAAGCACTGTGGGAGCCTTGGGGTTCTTTTCATCCTCAAAGATGTATAACTCTTTCAGGGGCTGTCCCTTCACGCTGCTGAAGTCAATGCGGGGGAAGGGGATGCTGTGGTCTTTGCAGTAAACCTCAGTCCTCTTTAGGACCTGGTAGATCGATTAAAGAGATGTCAGTCAGAACAATCAAACTCAGTGTATGGCCATTAGGCAAGTCATATGCACCTTCTGGCCTAGTGTGTGTGTGCAGACCTCTGTGCAAAATGTGGATCTAGCAAATTATCAAGTACACTGCTCTGTTCATCTTTCAACACAAATTCACTCTTGTATTATTCATAAATTCAACCCATTTACTTCGAATTGGTCCTCGCACCACGAATAGTTGAGGGACATGATGACATCAACAGCCCTCTCTGGTCTCAAGACAGGGGGGCAGCCTGTGTTGATGGAGAACCCAGAGTCTGCCAGGTGGAGTGTGGAGTCAGCTGGAGTCAGTCTGTTGGGGAAGGCATCTGGATGCATATCTGCAGCAACATTGGGAGAAAAACTTCAGCAAACATAATCTTAAACTACATACAGTAATAATACAATACATAAATAGACTGTTGGTGCCACACACACACACACACACTGTACAACAGTATTTGAATAAATCCATGTTGAATTTGTTTTACCAGTAATAGTTAGGGGAAGTTCATGCATGGTACCTTTCCAGGCAGTAAAGTTGCTGTTGTCATTGTAGTTCCAGTGCAGGAAGAACCCCCGCATAAAGTTGTAGATCTGAGTGATGACTGGCCGGGTGGTAAAGAAGCTGGTCAGCGCTGAGGCAGTGTTAGTGACAGGCTTGAAGAGATAGGTGTCCAGGGTGGTTGGTTCATTGTCGGTTTCTTTGGAGGAAGAATTTGAGGGGTGTCAAATAACTGAAATATTGCCACAGAGTTTGGCTGTAGAACAGTATAGTATAGAGACCCTAGTCGCATCCTCCGAGCATGTGCAGACCAGCTGGCTGGTGTGTTTAAGGGCATATTCAATATCTCCCTAACCCCGTCTGCTGTCCCCACATGCTTCAAGAGGGCCACCTTTGTTCCTGTACCCAAGAAGGCAAAGGTAACTGAACTTAATGACTATCGCCCCATAGCACTCACCTCTGTCATCATGAAGTGCTTTGAGAGACTAGTCAAGGATCATAATCACCTCTACCTTACCTGACACCCTAGACCAACCGATCCACAGACGATGCAATCGCCATCACTCTGCACACTGCCCTATCCTATCTGGACAAGAGGAATAACTATGTAAGAATGCTGATTATTGACTATCAACACCATAGTACCCTCCAAGCTCATCCTTAAGGTCGAGGCCCAGCGTCTGAACCCTGCCCTGTGCAACTGAGTCCTGGACTTCCTGACAGGCCACCCCCAGGTGAAGGTAGGAAACATCCCTAGACCAACCGATCCTCTCCGCTGATCCTCAACACTGGGGACCCACAAGGGTGTGTGCTCAGCCCCCTCCTGTACTCCCTGTTTACCCATGACTGCATAGCCAAGCACGCCTCCAACTCAATCGTCAAGTTTGCAGATGACACAACAGTAGTAGGCTTGATTACCAACGATGACGAGTCAGCCTACTGAGGGGAGGTGAGGGCTCTGGGAGTGTTATGCCTGGAAAACAACCTCTCACTCAATGTCAACAAAACAAAGGAGATGATCGTGGACTTCAGGAAACAGCATAGGGTGCACCTCCCCATCTACATCGACGGTACCGCAGTGGAGAAGGTAGAAAGCTTCAAGTTCTTTGCCGTACACATCACTGACAAACTGAAATGGACCACCCACACAGACAGTGTGGTGAAGAAGGCAAAACAGAGCCTCTTCAACCTCAGGAGGCTAAAGAAATGTGGCTTGTCACCTAAAACCCTCACATACTTTTACAGATGCACAATTGAAAGCATCTTGACGGGCTGTATCACCGCCTGGTACGGCAACTGCACCACCCACAACCGCAGGGCTCTCCAGAGGGTGGTGCAGTCTGCCCAACGCATTACCAGGGGCAAACTACCTGCCATCCAGGACACCTATAGCACCCGATGTCACCAGAAGGCCAAAAAGATCATCATGGACATCAACCACCTGAGCCACTGCCTGTTCACCCCACTATCATCCAGAATGCGAGGTCAGTACAAATGCATCAAAGCTGGGACCGAGAGACTGAAAACAGCTTCTATCTTAAGGCCATCAGACTGTTAAACAGCCATCCCTAGCACATTAGTGGCTGCTGCCTATAGACATAGACTAGAAATCACTGGCCACTTCAAGGAATGGAACACTAGTCACTCTAAGGTTTACATATCTGGCATTACTCATCTCATATGTATATACTGTATTCTATACTTTTCTACGGTATCTTAGTCACTTAATAATGTTTACGTATCTTGCATTACTCATCTCATATGTATATACTGTATTCTATACTATTCTACGGTATCTTAGTATTTTAATGTTTACATATCTGGCATTACTCATCTCATATGTATATACTGTACTCTATACTATTCTACGGTATTTTAGTCCGTTCTGCTCTGACATTGCTCGTCCATATGTATGTAGTTTTAATTAATTCCTACTTAGATTTGTGTGTATTGGGTATATGTTGTGTAATTTGTTACATATTGCTTGTTAGATATTACTGCACTGTCAGAGCTAGAAGCACAAGCATTTCGCTACACCCGTGATAACATCTGCTAATCACGTGTATGTGACCAATAGAAGTTCATTTGATTTGACCTATTTTGTTGACATCTTCACCCAGCCATGGGCTCCAGGATGGCTGACCTCCAGTTGCAAATCTCCAAAGCTGGGTCAGGTTGAGAGAGAAGACACTGCTCCAAAGACCTGTCAACACAGAGACAGAGGTGCCCACAACCGTTGTAAAAAGTATTGCATTTACATTGAAATTCATAGATACATTTTGCACACGCATGCACACACAAATAAGTGATCTCTCACCAAGCAGATAGGAGGTACGTATCGCTGGATGTTTTTTGACTAGGTGACCAAGGTAGAATTCACTCCCGAAGTCCTCCGCATGGATGTAGGCGCCATACTTTGGAATGCCCACCTCATATGGTGTGAACTCACACCACTCTAAAATGATAGGAACAGCCATTTCAACTCCAACTGCTATTTTTCAAATCGGTTGTATAGCATTTTTGATTTGACACGCGCAACATATAGGTGTATTACCTGGATACATAAAGTTAACACCAACATTCTGTTATTCAACACGTGGACCACTGTTTGGGTTTCATTCAAATACATATTATCAAACATAAAATGCTAGAACAGCTTTACCAAGTTCTCTTGTGGTGTCTTTCACTCCATCTTTCAGGTTGACAGCAGTGCAGATGGGTAAAGGGTTCTGTCCCTCTGATACAGCCTTCTGCTGGTCAGACAGAGTACTGGTGTTCTCCTACAAATCACACGTTGGAGAAATCATTCTGTCACAGGCTGTTCCAAACAACTTCGCAAAATGTTAAATATGTAAAGCATCATAACTCCGTGTGAAAGACATAAGACACTAATTGTGCCTGTGGGAAAAACATTCCACGGTTTCAATTAAATAAAAAGCACTATAATTACAGGCAACAACCATTTCCGTGAAACTCCTTCCCATTGCAGTGTGATTAGTACAGTGTGTATTGTAAAGTAGGAGTGTACAGTAGGCTGGTGTACCTTCCCATACAGGCAGTGCTCGATGACCAGACCCCACATGTCTATGAGTGACACCATATGACCCTCCTTCTCTTTCTCTGCCATCTGGTGTCTGTAGTACTGCAGCTTCTCAGGGGTGAAGGCACTGAGGAAACTCTTGGTGATCTCCCCCTCCATAGCTGAGATGGACTCATCCATATCACACTGTGACCAATCTGCTTCCTGATACAGCGTCGCTAAGGCCCTGTTGAACAGGAATCTGTTATGATGTCACATAAGTATGGGTCTCAGTAGTATAAACTGGCATGTGTTAGTTTGTTCATTCACTCCTTCATTAATTTTGCTTATTGGATATGGCATATTTAATTGCAATGGAGATAAATTCCATGCTCACCATGTGGAGCCTGACACACCAGTGATATAGCTCATAGCATCCAGTAGGCCCAGTCTCTGCAGCCCCTTCAGACTGCCATACAAGCCAGTCATTGCTCTGGTCCCTCCCCCTGAGCCAACCACAGCTATAACAGGCACCTGGGTGAAAAAGACAAACACCATCTCTGGTTGGATCTTCCATCTATCAGTCAACCTGTTTGAGACTTGTTCCATAATTACAGTGAATGTCACCACAGTAGAAATAAACCAATTCCCCACAACAATGTCTTTCATGAGACTGGAAAAACACAAACATATTTGGTCAGCATCAATATTCAGTCTTCATTAGTGTGTAAATTATGGATGACAAGCAGCCATTGGTGCAGTGTGTAATAAGTGCATAAAACTCATCACCATGTACCTTTTTAGGGTCAGGGGCCGAGCTGAGGCCCAACACCTTTTGTAAGGCCTGACCCACTAGCACCTTTCTTTTCTTCAGGAATTCTTTTTCCTCCGGAGGGATGTCAAAATCAAGACGCACCTCAAATTCATCATCTAGGCTGTGGATTTACAGGGGCCATAAAACACGCACACAAGCACGCACACAGTATCTTACAACAATAATAACTCATGCCTTGTGTTTGTATACTTCTGAATGAAATACTGATGGTTTTTTTTTTTCGTAAAAAGGAACACTTTACCAGTCCTCTGCTCTCAAATGTAGATCCACCATGTCCTGTGAAGGGGCAGTGTCCACGTAAGTCATATAGGCTTTACAAACAACCTTCATCAATAATCATTCCTTGGATCTTTATGGCAAAGACTAGAATGTGGTCTACTGTACCTCTCCCATAGGTAAAGATACTTTGAAGTCATTACTGGCTGGAAGTTGCTGGAGTGGAACAGCAGATACGCCAGTGATAGTTGCACCTTCTATCTCACCCAATTTATCCTGGGGATACAAGAAATATGATAGTGGAATTTGGATGACGATAAGGAAGATATTGGTCAAGTAAAGTATTTCGCCACTATGGCCTATTTATTGCCTTCAGTCCCTTATCTTACCTCATTTGCACACACTGTATATAGACTTTTTCTATTGTGTTATTGACTGTATGTTTGTTTATTCCATGTGTAACTCTGTGTTGTTTGTGTCGCACTGCTTTGCTTTATCTTGGCCAGGTCACAGTTGTAAATGAGAACTTGTTCTCAACTAGCCTACCTGGTTAAATAAAGGTGAAATAAAATAAAATAATGAAATAAAAGGATCAGTTAACCGCACCGTCAAGCCAAGCTCCGTCTCCAAGTCTCTGTTGATGTAGTAGCGTACGGTTTTGGCCAGGTTCGATGTTTCTTCAGGAGCAAGAATCTTATGTTCTTCTTGAAAGGCCCCACACAGTTTCAGTACCACATTCTGCTCCACTAGGACAATAACATAGATTGGTTGCTCAGTTGAGTGCTTTATGATATACAATTCATACATTGGGGTGTATTTAGAAAACAAATCAACGTTTATTGGTTGCGTACACAGTTTAGCAGATGTTATTGCGGGTGCAACAAAATGCTTGTTACTAGCTCCTAACAATGCAGTATAATGTCAAACAGCACACAAATATATATACCGTACAGTACCAGTCAAAAGTTTGGATACACCTACTGTAGTCCTTCCAGGGTTTTTCTTTATTTTTTACTATTTTCTACATTGTAGAATAATAGTGAAGATATCAAAACTATGAAATAACACATATGGAATCATGTAGTAACCAAAACAGTATTAAACAAATCAAAATATATTTTATATTTTAGATTCTTTAAAGTAGCCACCCTTTGCCTTGATGACAGCTATGCACACTCTTGGCATTCTTCAACCAGCTTCATGCTTTTCCAACAGTCTTGAAGGAGTTCCCACATATGTTGAGCACTTGTTGGCTACTTTTACTTCACTCTGCAGTACAACTCATCCCAAACCATCTCAATTGGGTTGAGGTCATGTGATTGTGGAGGCCAGATCATCTGATGCAGCACTCCATCATTGTCCTGTTTTTGTCCTGTTTAAAAACAAATGATAGTCCCACTAAGCGCAAACGAGGTGGGATGGCATATCGCTGCAGAATGCTGTGGTAGCCATTCTGGTTAAGTGTGTCTTGAATTCTAAATAAATTACTGACAGTATGACCAGCAAAGCACCCCCACACCATCACACCACCTCCTCCATGCTTCACGGTGGAAACCACACATGCGGAGATCATCCATTCACCTACTCTGTGTCTCACAAAGACACAGCGGTTGGAAACAAAAATCTCAAATTTGGACTCATCAGACCAAAGGGCAGATTTCCACCGGTCTAATGTCCATTGCTCATGCGTCTTGGCCCAAACAAGTCTTCTTCTTATTGATGTCCTTTAGTAGTAGTTTCGACCATGAATGCCTGATTCCCACTGTCTACTCTGAACTGTTGATGTTGAGATGTGTCTGCTACTTGAACTCTGAAGCATTTATTAAGACTGCAATTTCTGAGGCTGGTAACTCTACTGAACTTATCCTTTGCAGCAGAGGTAACTGGGACTTCCTTTCCTGTGGCGGTCCTCATGAGAGCTAGTTTCATCATAGCACTTGATGGTTTTTGCAACTGCACTTGAAGAAAGCTAGTGAAATTGTCCGGATTGACTGACTTTCACGTCTTGAAGTAATGGACTGTCATTTCTCTTTGCTTATTTGATCTGTTCTTGCATTATATGGACTTGGTCTTTTACCAACTAGGGCTATCTTCCCCTATCTTGTCATAACAAGATTGGCTCAAACGCATGAAGGAAAGAAATTCCACAAATTAACTTAACAAGACACACCTGTTAATTGAAATGCATTCCAGGTGACTACTTCATGAAGCTGGTTGAGAGAATGCCAAGAGTGTGAAAAGCTGTCATCGAGGTAAAGGGTGGCTTCTTTGAAGAATATAAAATATAGTTTGACTTGTTTAACACTTTTTTTGCTTACTACATGATTCCATATGTGTTATTTAATAGTTTAGATATCTTCACTATTATTCTACAAAATAGTATGAATAAAGAAAAACCCTGGAATGAGTAGGTGTGTCCAAACGTTTGACTGATACTTTTGGCTGGTGCTGAATCTAATGAATCTAATTAACAACTGAAATAGCACTGTAACAGTAATCCAAATGCAATCTATACGTATGCCCACCGGTTGAATTTACACAAGATATACTAAGAATTATATGTACAGCAGTATATAGAGTGAGCTATGTAAATAATCTAGTATATAAATAAATATGGCGGTGTGTATAAACAGTTGAACAAAAATGCAATTTACAGTAGTAGAAATAGTAGAGTGAGCTATGTCAAGAATACAGTATTTAAATACACAGTATAAAACTCCATGGCAAAACGGATAGAATTGCAGGAAATTAGCTTCCGGACCAGAGTGTATGTGAATATGTGTGTGAGTGGTGTGTATAGACAGTATGTGAATAGAAAATGAGTCTATAGCAGTAGTTATATAGGATGAGCCATGACTAGAATACAGTATATAAATATAAAGTGGGTAAATAAGTGGCACTTATAGTCACTGACCACGTTTACACGCCCAACAATATCCTGTTATTATTCGGGTTACTCAAGTATTCTGTTTTTGAGTTGACACACAGCTTATGAACATCATATCCCATTTACAATAACATGAAAATGCTTGTAAACTGGATATGAGTAACACAGATAAGATGCCTGGGATATACTGATCTTAGATGGGATACTGTGGCATGCAAACATCTTATCCCGTTTACTGTTGTTTTTTTGCGGTCTGTATACAGTAGGCTCAGTTTCGCATATCATGGCCCTAGTCAAAATACCCTATAGAATTAATGATTTTTCCAATAGAATCCTATAGGATTCTGGCAGTCCTATAGGATTTTGTGTCACCTGTATCAGAATTCTATTGGATTACTTTCCCCCCCCTATTGGAAATCAAATATAACTTTTATTTCTTAATTGAACCCAATAAACAACAAGTTATTGCCGTAAGTTCCTGTACAACATAACATTAATTACAACATTTTAGTTGATCGGAAACAGTTCAATATTAATTTCTGTTTTATTCACCTTCAAGACTGTCCCTTTAAGAAGGACTGACGTCACAGCTAGCACATGCTTGCAGTATTAATTAACTACCAAGTTCAGCTCACCACCTGTGGCTGTGCAGAGGATCTCTGATTTTCTAACATTAATATTCTACCCGTTTTATCCTACACTGTGCGTGAATGCAAGAACTTGTGAATACAGCAGTGGTGTAAAGTACTTAAGTAGTACTTGAAAGTTTTTTTTTACTTAAGTACTTTCTAGGCAGAATTGCAAAGAAAAAGCCATATCTCAGACTGGCCCCAAAAAATAAATTGGCGTCCCGTCAATTGGCGTCTCGTCAACGGGACAATTGTAAATCATGCAGCGCCTTTTGTCAAGATCGCATATTTTAGAGAAACAAATGTCGGTACATATAAGTGTCTTACATTGGCTGAAAGCTTAAATTATTGTTCATATAACTGCACTGTCCAATTTACAGTAGCTCTTGCTGCGAAAAAATGCCATGCTGTTGTTTGAGGAGGGCTCCTAACAACAAAACACTTTTTTCACTGCAGTAGGTTTGATAAATTCACCCTTGAAGGTGAAATGTGTACTTACGTTCTGAAATATTGCTCTGATTAATCATTCAAAGGGTCCCAGAGATAACATTAAGTGTTGTTTTGTTAAATAAAATCATTTTTCATATCCTAAAAAGGTCGATATAGCATGCACAATCGATTTTGTATTTCCACTCGTTCAATTTGCAAAGAAAGGAATCTGTAAAAATCTCACCCTAAACGTTGTTTCAAAGAGTCAAATCACGTTCGTATTTATTCCTCAGAGATCCTAGAATGTAACAAGACTTCACTATATCATTAGGGGTGTAGTATATCCTATATGACACCATATTTGGTCAGAGAGCGATGCCTTCATGGCACGCCGATGACGCGGGCGGTCATCACTTGAACGACTGCATCTTTGTCAAATAAGCACCAAACGGGGTCAAACAAAGCTAGCTAGATAGCCAATGAGCTGGGCTTTACGGGACTATCCGGAAAACTATGTATATGTCGTACAATGTAGCTACTAACCTTGTACAACAGCATGCCTTTTCATTTTGGACAAAAATTCTAAGAATATTCAGAGTTATGAAGTTATGAAAACTGGTTGTTTTGCAAATGTTGAACATATAATATGGCTACTAATACTTGGAACGCTAAATCAAAGTCCAAGTATACAGATTTTACGATATTCTTGCAGAAAAATGTCATATGAATGTGAATGTTTCCTTCACGATTTGCTCAAATGTACCTGGGGACTTCACACTAAAAGTCTTGTAGTTCACTCATTCTTCAAGTTATCCGTCTGAAACTTTGCACATACACTGCTGCCATCTTGTGGACACTATCAGAATTACAACCAGAGTGATGGCTGGATGGTGGTAGAAATAAAGTTATTTCTTTGTGTTTTCTTCTACCAGATCTATTATGTTATATTTTCCTACATTGCTTTACAATTTCCACAAACGTCAAAGTGTTTCCTTTCAAATGGTACCAAGAATATACATATCCTTGCTTCAGGGCCTGAGCTTCAGGCAGTTAGATGTAATTTAGACTAAAATATATATTTTTTTTAAGTCTTTAAGTTTTAGTCGTCACTGTTGATGTTGAGATGGTTGTTTTGTGGGTACTATTTAATGAAGCTGCCAGTTGAGGACTTGTGAGGCATTTGTTTCTCAAACTAGACAATCTAATGTACTTGTCCTCTTGCTCAGTTGTGCACCGGGGCCTCCCACTCCTCTTTCTATTCTGGTTAGTGCCAGTTTGCACTGTTCTGTGAAGGGAGTAGTACACAGCGTTGTACGAGATCTTCAGTTTCTTGGCAATAGCTTTCATTTTTCAGAACAAGTATAGACTGATGAGTTTCAGAAGAAAGTTCTTTGTTTCTGGCCATTTTGAGCCTGTAATCGAACCCACAAATGCTGATGCTCCAGATACTCAACTAGTCTAGTCTAAAGGCCAGTTTTATTGCTTCCTTAATCAGCACAACAGTTTTCAGCTGTGCTAACATAATTGCAAAATGGTTTTCTAATGATCAATTAGCCTTTAGAAATTATCAACTTGGATTAGCTAACACAACGTGCCATTGGAACACAGGAGTGATGGTTGCTGATAATGGGCCTCTGTATGCCTATGTAGAAATTCCATTTAAAAAAAAATCAGCTGTTTCCAGCTACAATAGTCATTTACAACATTAACAATGTCTACACTGTATTTCCGATCAATTTGATGTTATTTTAAATGGACAATTTTTTTTGATTTTCTTTCAAAAACGAGGACATTTCTAAGTGAACCCAAACTTTTGAACGGTTGTGCAAGTATACTTAAAACCAAATACTTTTAGACTTTTACTCAAATAGTATTTTACTGGGTGACTTTCACTTTTACTTGAGACGTTTTCTATTAAGTTATCTTTACTTTTATTCAAGTATGACAATTGGGTACATTTTCCACCACTGGAGTACAGTATTTGTTTCCTTATGTTTCCTGACAAAGTTATCAATGTTTAAGTCCTATTTTGTCATTGTGCAACCCTTTATGCACACATTTTTCTGCTACCTAAGAAACTACTGTTATTTGGCTAAGTTGTATCCATTTGCATCTTGTTTTTGAGTAACTATTGTTATAGCAGATAAGAAATATTTCTTATTGCTAAATATAAGTATGTGCCTTATATTTTTAACCTTTATTTAACTAGGCGAGTCAGCCTTATTATAGGCAAGGCAAACACGTTTTCATTATTTCAGGTAGATCAAAATAAATAACTCAATTACATCACGTTATTTGTACTCATTCAGCAGTTTTGACCAAATTAAGAAGAATACTATTGGAAATTAATGTTGAATGTTCCATTTATATTCCTAAAACATAAGTTAAAAATGATGCTGTCGCTGCTTCCCCTTGACAATCATTTTTGATAAATAGCCTTATGTCAAAACACTGTTTTGAAGGGTTCAAATCAATAAATATCAAATACAAAGTAATTTTACAGAAAAAAAGTTATCAGCAGACTTTCAGCATGACTATAGGGAAGGGCACTCAACATGCTCAGCACTGACACAAATGACTGGTGATTGGCTGAAAGAAATTGATAGTATGAAGATTGTGTGAGCTGTTTTGTTAGACTTCAGTGCAGCTTTTGATGTCATTGATTATAAACTATTGCTGAAAAAAACCTAGGTGTTATGGATTTGCATCCTCTGTCTTATTTTGGATTGAGAGTTACCTTTCTTATAGAAGAGTGGGGGTTTTCGTTAATGAAAGGCTTTCATGCAAATTCAGTTGAGTATGGTGTACCGCAAGGCAGACGGCTCGGGCCGTTATTGTTTTCTGTTTTTTACAAATGACCTTCCACTGACCTTGAATAAAGCCTGTGTGTCTATGTACGCTGACGACTCAACAGTATACACGTTGGCTGCAACAGTTAAATGAATAACTGAAACTTAACATAGAGCTCCAGTCAGTTCTAAAAAACGAAAAGCATATTTTTTTTTGACAAATCTCTCGTTCAATGCTAAACCTCATTCAGATCTATTATTGAATGATGCGGCTATTGAGCAAGTTGAGGAGACTAAACTGCTGGGTGTAAATGGCAAGCTGTCATGGTCTAAACATATAGACTCAAAGGTGGCTAAAATGTGATGATAGGGTGTTGCGCTGCCTTCTTGACAGCTCAGTCGACCAGACAGGTCCTACTGGCCCTAGTTTGGTCACACCTGGACTACTGTCTAGATGTGTGGTCATCTGCGACAAAGAAGGACATAAGTAAATTGCAGTTGGTCCAGAACAAAGCAGTGCGTATCACACTCAAAGTTGAGGAGAGATTGACTGCATATTGGTCTTTGTGCAAGGTATTGATGTGTTGAAGGTACCGAACTGTCTGTTCAAGCAGTTTGCACACAGTTCAGACACACATAGGTACAACACAATACATGCAACCAGAGGTCTCTTTACAGTCCCCAGGTCCAGAACAGAGGATGGAAAACTCACAGTTTTAAATAGAGTCATGGCTACAATGGAACTCTGCCACCCCAGGTAACTCAAGCTAGCAATAAAAACAGATAAACACTTTAATGAACAAAGGACTGTGAAGAGACACAGCCATTTTATACATGTTGTAATTTGCACTATACCATGTATTAGACTTATATAGTGTGTAAGTACTGATATGTTGGCTATGTGTGACGTTTTAAATTGAGGTATTTCCGTCCTTGACTAATAATGTTCTGTACTATGTATTATGTTATGTTTTATGTAGACCCCAGGAAGAGTAGCTGATGCTTTTGCAGCAGCTATTGGGGATAAACCAAAATCCCTGTTGTTTTGACAAGTAGCAATTAATCACTCATATTGACTAGGGGGAAATCAGGCTGTATGCGCTGTTGAAACTAACACAAATCAAAAACCAAATGGAAACTGGAAATATTGTTTGCGTCACTTGTTAGAGGACAACTTGTAGAAGACAGCCAGCCACATTTTGGATTGTTGCATTTTGTTTCGAGTGGGTCGCCAAAGCAGAAAGCTAAACGCAACACTATTTTGTTAATCACATATCGATATCAATTTGATATCAATAGAGCGGGGTCAAACGTTTGATTTCAAAATAGCACTATTCAAAGGCCACACTGAATCTCAGAATCGTTCACACAGTATATCACTGGTTAGAAGAGAAGTTGCTGTGGAAACGGGGAAGGAAACAAATCAGTTGCTTTATTATTTATCTTCAACGAATCACGACCCACCATAGTATATCAACAGTGACAAGAGTTGGCTGTTATTGGAGTGAAAGTTTGACTCTCAAATCCATGTATTTGTGTGAATACAAAGAGCGCCCCGAATTTCCTCTGCCATTTGAGTTTGAAAATTGATAGCAAAATTCGACTGATTTGTATGACAAATCTGATCTGTGGTAAAAAGGACGTGTAATTACCCTCAATTCGATTTGGTCAAAGCGTGAGGTTGTGCAATGTAGTAACACACACTCTCCACGTACAGGAAATTAGCGGAAATAATATCAAATAATCTACTGTAATATGTAGCTTTATTGGGCAATCTCACAGCTAAATATGGAACAGAAACTTGAACATTTCTGTTCAACTGCAATCAAGATTAAAGACCAGTAAACTGAGGAACAGTCTCTGACCCGTATCGCTCCGGAGCACAATCTCCATCTCTTTGCCTACTCACCCCAGTGATAATTGAAGAGGTTCTCAACCTCTTCAACACACCACCACAATATGGGAGTGATTCAAATTCAGAATTTGGAACCAGTCCTATTGGACTGCTATGGGATTCGATACTTTAGGATTGTATCTTATAGGATCCTATAGGATTCCAATACAAGAATCCAATAGAAAATCCTATCAGATTTTAGAACCAGTCCTGTGCAGATCGATCCACCATAATAATTCCATTATACTTTATTTTGCTGATAAATTGTACTGGACCGTGTAGCCTACTGGCTTAGGCTACTTTTACCCCTAATTTAGATACGTTTTTGCTTACAATTTACGACATTTTGGTAGGGCATAGTATAATTTCCGACATGTGTTTGTCAACTATAGTTAGATACATGCAGCTTCGCTTCTGTCATAACTTGTTGCCCAGAAGACTAAATAAAGTAGTGCTCACCAGAATAACATCCATAGAATGAATTTATTAGTAATTTAGTTAACACCTGTAAAGCTGTCTGTTTTGTTTAGGGACCGGAGAGAAAACACAATACCTCCAAAACAGTGGAAAGATTGTTCCTGTGCAAAATGTCCAAATGTAATCAGCTTGACCTGTTAGGGAAATTAAAAGCTGAGAAAAAGTTTAAACATGTCTCTGATAAGACTTCAGTTCTTCTTGGGTGCATATTTTATGTGGTTGAAATGCTGTCTGCTTGCATAACAGTGTTAAAGATAACAAGTGACACGCGTATTTTCATTTTCTAAAGAGATAAAATAAATAATTTCTGTTCCCGAGACAAAATTACATTTGTTGTATCATTTTACTGAAAGAAGTGCATAATTCTGCAGGAGTTAATATTATGCTACATGTGAGAGGTTATAGACCTACAGTCAATGTCCAGATTTCAGTTACTATTCCATTTAACCCATATGAACTTATCCAGAATAAAACCTTAAGCGGGATATGAGCTACTATCCAGAATACTGTGCGCATGTAAACGTGGTCACTCCTCTTGTCAGGACTATAGAGGGAAGCAACTGGGTTAGGAAGAATGCAAATACTAATAACAAAGTGAACATCCCTTGGGCCTGTCCTGACACTGAACAGGCAAAACTCAAACCAGGAACTGATAATGACAATAATGCAACCAACTTTGCCCCAGGGATAGTCTTAAGACTGTAGATATATCCACGTCTTAAATCTTGCAAACAAGTTTAAACCTGTTTTATGGGTCAAGTAAATGGAAAACTATGTTCAACAGGCACCTGGAGAAAAATGCTCTTCAAACTAGCTTTTCAGGGGTTTGTGAAAGAAAAGCTGGGTAGAATGCATTATGTGTTACAATTCAATTTGTGTTCCAATAAAATGTGTGATTGTGTAATTATTGTTATTCCATTTCTGGTAGGGAAGGAACAGGTTTTCTGATTACATGTCTCTGCAGCTCAAAAGGTCACAATCTCACAATCTCAAGTTTCAATATGCAGACGGATTTATGGCGCAGTTGCTGACTGCAGGGCCGGCGCCAGAACGAATCAGTTACGGACATGACACAATAATACTCACTGGCAGTGGTCATCAGCTTTTCCACATTCACATCCACAGTAGAGAATGTGGAGGCCTAGGACAAAATATACTACAATGATCAGCCAATAGAATAGCCTTCTGTTTGGGAATGACAAGTTCTTTCCTTCATTTTGTACAGCAGTACATTACGTGTACATTGCATTCAGAAAGTATTCAGACCCCTTGACTTTTCCCACATTGTTACATTAGTCTTAATTTAAAATGGATTTAAAAAAATGGAAAACACCCCTCATCAATCTGCACACAATAACCCATAATGACAAATCAAAAACAGGTTTTGCAAAAAAAATTACATCAAGTATTCAGACCCTTTACTCAGTACTTTGTTGAAGCACCTTTGGCAGCGATTACAGCCAAGTATTCTTGGGTATGATGCTACACCTGTATTTGGAGAGTTTCTCCCATTCTTCTCTGCAGATCCTCTCAAGCTCTGTCAGGTTCAATGGGGAATGTACTTCTCTCAATTGATCTTTCCCTCGATCCTGACTAGTCTCCCAGTCCCAGTCGCTGAAAAACATCCCCAGAGTATGATGATGCTGCCACCACTATGCTTCACCATAGGGATGGTGCCAGGTTTCCTTCAGACGTGACCCTTGCCATTCAATTTCAGTTTTATCAGACCAAAGAATCTTGTTTCTCATTGTCTGAGAGCCTTTAGGTGCCTTTTGGCAAACTCCAAGCGGGCTGTCATGTGCCTTTTACTGAGGAGTGGCTTCCGTCTGGCCACTCTACCGTAAAGGCCTGATTGGTGGAGTACTGCAGAGATGGTTGTCCTTCTGGAAGGTTCTCCCATCTCCACAGATGAACTCTGGAGCTCTGTCACAGTGACCACAGTCACCTCCCTGACCAAGGCCCTTCACCCCCGATTGCGCAGCTTGTCCGGGCGGGCAGCTCTAGGAAGAGTCTTGGTGGTTACAAACTTCTTCCATTTAAGAATGATGAAGGCCACTGTGTTCTTGGGGACCTTCAATGCTGCAGACATTTTTTGGTACCCCCCCCAAATCCTGTCTCGGAGCTCTATGGACCATTCATTCGACCTCATGGCTTGGTTTTTGCTCTGACATGCACTGTCAACTGTGGGACCTTGTGTGCCTTTCCAAATCATGTCCAATCAATTGAATTTACCACAGGTGGAGTCCAATCAAGTTGTAGAAACATCTCAAGGATGATTAATGGAAAAAGGATGCACCTGAGCGCAATTTTATATATATATATATATATATATATATATATATATATATATATACATACACACACACACACACACACACACACACACTTGCATACATTTTTATTTTGCTTTGTCATTAAGGGTTAATGTGTGTAGATTGATGAGGAATTTAATACATTTTAGAATAAGGCTGTAAAGTAACAACATTTGGAAAAAGGGAAGGGGTCTGAATACTTTCCGAATGCACAGTATTAAATACAAATAATTGTCTGTTTCTCACAGCACATAACCATGTCCTTTCATTATTGACCTCATCATTATCCCTCTATGATCATCCTTTTTATGCTGACTTTGCCTTAGAATGATAAAACATATGATCATGTCCTTACCACTAGTACACCATTAGAGAGATAGTCACCAGCATGCTCTTTACTGCAAACAGGGAACACAAACTGTTGTCAGTCATGGAATACCTTTTTACAACAACAAAAATGTGACTATTTCAGCACCTTCTTTGAAAGTAGTCTGACAATGGTATGGATGTCAAAGTTGTCACTCACCTCTCCAGCAACTCAAACTCAACCCACAATTCATTTGTGGTCTGAAATAGAGAGATGGCATAGGAGACTAAACATAGGCTACATGGGATTCATTAATGACATATTCTAGCTCTAATTCTTAGTGCTATAATAGTCCTACCGGTTCACTGATGAAGGTCTTGGTCTCCTTCTTCCCAGGTGTGAGGTTACTGATGTCAAACACTACAATGGAGCACAAGTCATCACCCATGATACTGTCCTCATCGTACATCGTCAACTCCACAATATTCTGAAAAGACAAGGGCATCTCTTACTCCATTTTACCACGTTTGGATGTATTTTGATTTACAGTATATTACAACAAGACAATGCATGTCTGTTTTATACTATAAGGGGTAAACTAATGAGATACAATCTCTCATTCGCTCATTCCATGGCAT
This sequence comes from Oncorhynchus mykiss, assembly GCF_013265735.2. Lineage (NCBI taxonomy): Eukaryota > Metazoa > Chordata > Actinopteri > Salmoniformes > Salmonidae > Oncorhynchus > Oncorhynchus mykiss. The sequence goes on along the minus strand of NC_048587.1, from coordinate 19,976,794 downwards.
GTGAAACAGCTTGATAACCTATTTCCAATATATTAAGGAAATAAAAATGCACTCCAAACTCGCTTTTCAGGGGGTTGTGAAAGAAAAGCTGGGTAGAATGCATTTTTTTACGTGTTACAATTCAATTTGTGTTCCAATAAAATGTGTGATTGTGTAATTATTGTTATTCCATTTCTGGTAGGGAAGGAACAGGTTTTCTGATTACATGTCTCTGCAGCTCAAAAGGTCACCATCTCAAGTTTCAATATGCAGACGGATTTATGGCGCAGTTGCTGACTGCAGGCCCGGCGTCAGAACGAATCAGTTAGACAGATATTCAATTTCTATAGACCCAAACTGCAGGAATGTCAAAACGGATGATCAATGGAAACAGGATGCACCTGAGCTCAATTTCGAGTCTCACAGCAAAGGGTCAGAATACATATGTAAATAAGGTATTTCTGTTTTTTATTTGGAACACATTTGTAAAAATGTTTAAAACCCTGTTTTTGTTTTATCATTATGGGGTATTGTGTGTAGATTGCTGAGGAAAATGTTTTATGTAATCAATTTTAGAATAAGGCTGTAACGTAACAAAATGTGGAAAAAGTCAAGGGCTCTGAATACTTTGGATTAAATTGCCCAGCCAATTAAATAACTTTTAATTTACTCATCTGTCTTCTGTTCCATGACGCAATTCATGCATCTCCACTGGCATCACCACTGGCCTCTCTCTCATCCATCCTCTCTCTATAGTAGCCTAGTTCAATGTGTGTCCCAGTAGTAGCTATATAGTTTGGTCCCTTATTCCGATCAATTAAAAAATGTATATATATTTGAGGAAGAAAAACAAGTATATAGGCTACATCTTGTCAACTAGCAGGGAAGTTTGAATGGTGAGAGCTTCTCTGGTGTGATCACATTGGCCGCTGGTAAAAATACAATGAAGTGGAATACTCTGTTCTCCTCTCGCCCAGTGTTTATGTTTACAATTACATGTATTACGTCAGAATTGGTAAGGGGATACCTAGTCAGTTGCACAACTGAATGCATTAAACCGGAATGTTTCTTCTGCATTTAACCCAACCCCTCTGAATCAGAGAGGTGCAGGAATGCCAAATGTTAGAATGTTTCTTCTGCATTTAACCCAACCCCTCTGAATCAGAGAGGTGCAGGAATGCCAAATGTTAGAATGTTTCCAATCAAATGTATGAATTATAAACACTGCGATTGGATGATAGCTGTGAGGGTTATCGAATCAGACTTGAATCCTCTGACCACCTCAAGCTCATTAATGTTCATATTTGAAGATTGCCGTAAGGCAAGTCTCTTTGGCAAATGACAGGAGTGGCAAGGGGTGTAATGTAATGCTGAGCAGACCTGGCAACCAGGCTATTACCAGCATGACCAAATACCCCAAATGGGTGGCTACAATGTCATTGCACCCTACCTACTTACAGTACCTTTAGAAAGTATTGATTCCCCTTGACTTATTCCACATTTTGTTGTGTTGCAACCTGAATTCAAAATGGAATACATTATTCCTTTATTTCTCACCCATCTACACACAATACCCCATAATAACAAAGTGAAAACATGGTTTTAGAATTTCATTTTATTCCAAATGTATTCCGGATTTATTCAAAATGAAATGCAGAATTATTACATAAGTATTCACACATGTAGAAGCACCTTTGGCAGCGAATACAGCTGTGAGTCTTTCTCTAAGAGCATCTCTCAGAGCTTTCCACACCTGGATTGTGCAACATTTGCCCATTGTTCTTTTCAAATGTCTTCACGCTCTGTCACATTTATTTAGGCTTGCGATAACAAAGGGGTTGAATACTTATTGACTCCAGACATTTCATAATTCCACTTTGACATTATGGGGTATTTGTGTGTAGGCCAATGACAAAAAAAACTCAATTGAATCCATTTTAAAAATCAGGCTGTAACACAACATGTGAAAATAGTAAAGAGTTACAAGTACTTTCTGAAGGCACTGCATGTGTAAATACATAGGTTTTAGGAACACTATGTCCCTAAGGGTAAATCTGCCTAGTGATTGGCCTATTGTGTGAGGGGACGTACCTTGACATGACGGTGGACCCTGAAGTGGAAACTCTCATTCCACTCTGGGGTCTTGCTGTTGGGCACAGTCTTAGTACGGTGAGACCTGGCAGAAGCTGTGGGGAGGCGTACAATAACATAACAGTCCGACTCAGACCCTGTAAAACAAAACAGGACTGTCACAAAATAGTTTTGCCAATAGCAGGTAGGTCTTTGTATGTATAAACAGATCAGAGACCTTAACTAAAAAGCTTAAAAGTGGTAGTTCAGTTTGTTTGTTTTTTCACCCAAAAAAGTGTCTGCTCTGAAAATTAATTTAGAAATCTATGAAAAGTATGCACAAGGCGAAAACAATATGACTCACAATAATCATGAGATTGGTTGTTTTTTGCTCGGAGTACGGTAACAGTCAGGCTCTGGTAGGTCTTAACTCTTCTCTAACAGGGGAGGCAAAAACATACAGAGATAGTTACAGAAATACAACACACATACACCCTACATATTCTGGGAAAAAAGTGCTGAAGGGTGTAGTGAGAAACAATATTTCTTTATATAGTAGATACATTAAGCACCTGCATAATTCTAATGGATACATTTCAAACATGAAAGCACCTGGACGAGATAAACAATGTTTTGTGCATGATCTATATTATACACTTTAAAATATAGAGAAGTACTGTACCTTCATCATGGTTAGTGAATGTTCCTCCCAAAGAATTGAAGAGCCTGTCAGCTGCTGGGAATCCTTCTCCCTGAAGAGTGGAAGGTAAATACACTATGTAGGTGAGGCATAATAGGAGGACACACTGTTCTCAGGCTCAGGCATGTCCAACACAGGAAACCAGGGGTCTCAATGCCAGATGGGATGGCCTAACTTCTTGTTTTGTTTTGCACAAAAGGATCACTATCTGGCTAATAATGCTTGACGAGAAAAAATGGTCCAGAGTGGTAGCCTCAAGGAAACAAATGGGCGGGTGTGCAATGTTCACAAAAAAAAAAAAAATGTAAGCACTGATCACATTTCAGGTTTGCTGAGCACAAACTTGAACTTTGTGAAAATTCTGTGCAACTTCTGGCACGCGTTTATTGTGAACACTGAGGCTGTACCCACTTTAAGTTACAGTTATAACAGTGGCCAAGTAGGCTACTGTGGCTTTCTGATCATAATATAGACCTATCAGAATGATAAAACAATGGAGAAAATGCATCCCATAACATTTTGACATGGAAAAATCTGTTTTATCATTCTGCCTACAGTAGGAGCCGATATGTGTTGTTCAATGTAGGCCTACATTGCAAGAGACTTTAGGAAAAATTGTGGATGTCAGTTAAAACCTGCTTATCCACTTGTCCTTAAGATAAGGATGTGACTGAAAAAGTGTTGTTTGATGCAAGAAACCGCTTTTCAAAATAAAGTTCATTATTTCCATACCATTATTACAGAGAATGACAAATTATGCCACCTTCTGCCTATTGGCTACTTAGCTTACTGAAGCCTGTCTCAAAATACAACACTGCCCCTTTAAGACCAAAGAAAATGCTCTTGACCTGACTAGCTTTTCAAAGATGGATAGAAATGCTCACGTGTTGTGCTCTTGTAGGAAGCAACCACTTCCCCATTGCTGACTAGAAATGAGCTACAACTGGGCTAATAACTTACTAGCTAGCAAAGGATATGAAAATGGTGTGCACACGTGACTACATGCAGCTCTCGCTTTGATTACAAAACAAACGCATCTAATCGCAACCACTCATGCTGGTAACAGAGTCCAGTTCAAAATAATGGCACAGATCCATATATGGACAGGAAAATGTGCAATGCTGGCTCACCATTCAAAATATGTATTTTTATAAACATGAATAAATTAATAAACATTAATGACATTAGATTGATGTTTCGGCCTTCAATGGCATGCTTCAGAATAATCACAAAGGGAATGGACAAGTTCATGTAGGGCACGGGGAGCACAATTAGGGAGAAAACTCTTCAGCTGGTGGTGCTAATCAGAGACAGTGTGGTAGACCATACAGGTTAGTACTCAGGGTGTGGTGTGCTGTGGTCAAGGTCTCCACCTAATGTTGAAATACAGAAGTGAAACCAGTAAACAACAATTGGAAAAGTAGACAAGCTTTTTTAATTTCCAGTACGGTAGATGTAATTGATATACAACCACTGCTATATAATTCATGTTGAATATGTTGTGTGTTGAAAAATAAACAGGGATAAGCAAAACTAGGGATAGCAACAATAAACATCAAAAGCTTAGGCAAAGAGGTCTAACAACTGGTTTGGACTGCAGTTAGTGAGCTAGTGAGCAATAAAATGCTTATCATACAATGTGATTATTCTGGATTTTTGTTATAGATTTCGTCTCTCACAGTTGAAGTGTACCTATGATAAAAATTACAGACCTCTACATGCTTTGTAAGTAGGAAAACCTGCAAAATCGGCAGTGTATCAAATACTTGTTCTCCCCACTGTGTTTGAGCCATTGAATTGCGACTCCACTTTGCCTTGCGGAGGGAATAACTACACTGTTTATATTCGGCCATATTCCTAGTCAACTTTCCATGGTTGAATGCTGTGGTTCGCACTTTCAGTTTTGCGCACCATCTATCCACGGTAGTGATAGGTGAACGTTGGGAGCCGGCTCGCACATCAGAAGAGCCAAATCTTTAAAAAATATATTTTAAAAATTAAGATATGAATATTCAAAAGATTTAAATAAATAGAATCAACTCATTCATAGACCAAAAATAAATAAAATAATATGGCCTAAATGTTCAATCGCACACACATTCGTTCAGACTGTCTGCTCAGACTAACTGCCTCCCCTGTGGATCCTGTCAATCAGACACGCAGTGTCAACCAATGACCCAAAGATGCATGAGGGAGGGCAGAACCATCTCTCTCACAGTCACACACTTAGCAGCCGAGGAGCGAGAGGAAGGACAGCTGTGAAAACAGCTGGAAAATGAGTCAGAAGCACAGTAGCATTTGGATGCATTTTAATAATGTAGACAATGTTAGAGCACAGTGTAGAATTTGCCAAAACATTTCATATAATGCCGGTTCTACGCACAACCTACACCGGCATGTGCGAACTGTGCACCCAACTGTGAAGCTAGCTGTAGCAAAGCTTCGAGAAACTAGCGGGCCTGCTAGTGATAGTGGAGCCAGCACCTCCCCACGTGGAGATGTATCCACTCAGTCAAATAAGCCTAGACCATGACCCACAGCAACGCAGTCTTCTATGGACCAGTTTATGCCAAACGTCTGTAGCAAAACAAGGCCAAATTGATATTGCAATAATTGCCACCGATTTCCAGCCATTTTTGAATGTGGAGGACAGAGGTTTCAGAAATTATAGCAATAGTCTAAATCCAATGTACACAATTCCACACAGGAAAACCATTTTAAAATAACTTATTCCACAACTGTACGAGAGCACACAGGCTTCAGTGCGGGAAAGAGATTAAAAGCTACTGCAGTTTGCCTTACCACTGACTGCTGTACATCAAGGGTAACCACTTCTTACATGTCGGTTACATGTCACTTCACTGATGATTTTTCGATGTCTAGCTATCTTCTGGACTGCTTTGAGTTCAGTGACAGACACCTCAGAGAACTTGGCAGAGGAACTGTTGAGAGTGGCCAGAGAAAGGCAAGTAGATGGAAAAGTGGTCTGTTGTGTTAGCGACAATGCAGCTAACATAACCAAAGCCATGAACATTTTTAATCCATGTCTTGCACACACAATCAACCTGAGTGTAAGAGATGCTCTGAGGGTGATGAAGCCCATTGTGGACAAAGTGAAAACAGCTGGGGAATACTTGCACAGGAGCAAAGTAGGTGCTGAAAAACTAAGTCTACACAACGCCAGATGGGAATGCTTCAGCTGAGGCCTAAACAAGACTGCACTACAAGGTGTAATTCAACATTTTATATGTTGTAGCGGTTTCTTGAGTCAAAGGATGCCATTATCTCTAACTTGGCCATTGTCAATGCACCTGTTGATGCTCTGACCCAAGAGGAATGGGAGGTGGTCCTGGAACCCGTTGAGCAGGTCACTGTGGAGATCAGTGGAGAGAGGTACAGTAAGCAGTTATTACTACATCATTATTTAATCAAGTATTACACATGTATATGAGCAGTAGATGAGAATGTAGTATCAGTAGACAAAACATGAACTAATAACTTACTGTTCGCTCTTTTCAGCTATGTGACAGCAGTCACAGCCAGCCGCCAGAGAGAAACAAATGTAAACACAGGACATGTGAGAGTTGATGGACACCCTATGTTCATGACCCCAGGTTTAAGAAGTTAGCCTTCAGTGATGCCAGAGCAATTGATGAGGCTCTTCAAAAAATAACCTCAGCAGCAGGGAGGGACAGCCCCAGCAGTCAGCTGGCTCAGGCACCAGGAAGAAGAGAGATCAGATGGAGCAGCAGCACCAGCAGTAGTGCCACAAATGTCTGCTGTTTGGATGCTGTTTGACGAGAGAGCAACTGGTGATGCAGCATGAAGGAATCCCTCAGCAGATGCCATAATGGAGGTCCGATCCTATTTGGAGCCCCTCCTCCAAAATGTGATCAGTATTGCTGTGTGCTGCTGGTTATAACATGGCAATAACAAAGAGAGAGAAAAGAGGGACCAGTTTAATGTTTTAGGTGGGATGCTCCTGTTTTGCACATTTCTATTTATTTTTCTTTGAAATGGTGCAATATTCTATTATACTGTTTAGATTGTTTATTTACATTCAAAAGTTATACTTAAATGCAAATGTTTAATAGCATTATTTTTCATAACAAACCAATGCATTTTTAAATACATTGTGGTTAAGGTAGAGTATGATTTCATTTAATAATTTAATTAGAATTGTTTTAACAACAATCATAATCAAACTATTTGACTTGAACATTTTTTTTTTAAAGACCCTGTCAGGACCCGGTTACGAACTCGGGTCTCCGGTGTGAGAAACAGTCCCTTAGCAAACTGAGCCACTAATAGTCAGCAGAACCCAGAAGATGAGGCAGACACAGCAGTACTTGAGACGGTGTTTTAATAAAGTAAAAAGGAAGGTTCTTCAGGCAAAAGTATAAATCCACAACGTCAAAAGTAATTCCAAGAGAAAAAGGTAATCCTCTAAGTCAAAAGGTAAATCCACAAGGTGGTAGGTACAATAGGGAAAAAGCCTCAAAAGATCAAAAATAAACAAGGACAAAAACAGAGTACCACAAGAGAGTCCAACTGGAGTAACAAATGTTCACAGCATGGCTGGGGCTGGGTGCTAACATTAAAACACAGAGCAAAGAACTGAGGAAAACTAAGGGTTTAAATACATTCAAGGGAAATGAGGCACAGGTGCAAATAATAACTGGAAACAAGGGAAAACAAAATGGTCAAAAAAGCACAATGGGGGCATCTAGTGACCAAAACCGGAACAATCCTGGCCAAATCCTGACAGACTAATCCACGGTTTCTGGTTAGGGTAGTTTTAAAAGTCACAGTGGGTACATCATCTCCAATGCACTTCCTTATGCATCTTCGCGTTAAAATTTTCTTAGCGATGTCCTGGGTTCAGGCGGCTCGCCATCCTTGGTGGAACAGAATCCATATTCAAAAAACCTGACCTGTTTTACCAACAGGATCACACAATATATATATATATATATATATATACACACACACACACCATGAGTACCTTTCATATAAACATTAATATAGCTATTAGCTTTCATCTCTTACAGGAATAAGAAAATAAAACGTAGTCAAAATGCTTTAACTACAGCATAAGCCTTAACAATAAACTAGCCTGGGCAATGCAAAGGACTTTACACCATTAAAGCACCAGGATCACGTGGACTGAACAATAGACTAGCCTGGGCAAATGGAAAGTACTAGTGCTTACACCATTTCTAATAAAGTAATCTAAAACATATCTGTGTACCAAAATGGGTTGTGATAATAGCTAACCACATTTTATAAAAGGTTAAAAACTAAAATATTGCCATGCATGACTAGCATGATCACTAACGATTGCTATTTCAATTGAGCAATAGCTGAGCTAGCCTAAATGTTAATGGCTTGTGCATATGCTTAGCTCAGTATGAACACGCACAAAATGCTAGCAATAGCTTAGCTAGCCTAATCACTAACAGCTCGTTCTCCTTATGATAACTCCCCAAATCCTGGCGTCAAACTTTCCCTCAACTCTTTTACAGCATGTTCGGATAGATTAGTGAGTGTTAATATAAGGTTCTCTTTTTAGTAAGTGTTTTATACAACTTCTCATGATGATTTGAAACTTATTCTATGGAAGAAAGACTGGCGGTAGCTATTCACGTTCCGTTCTAGCTCCTTTTCAACATGTTAGCACCCACCGGTGTTGAACGTAAGGTTAGGAGAGGGACTAAGATAGAATATTGGGTTTCATCATGTTGCTGGTTACTATTATTTTTCTCCACATATACAGGGTCAACTGAAGTAGGTTCAACAGGGACATCATCCCTTGTGTTCTTTGTCTCTTCTTCACTTTCAGACATGTCAGAGAAAACAGCTAACTCTTTGTCTATGATGAGAGAAGCTTATTTGTGAGGATTTGCAGAATGTTCAGGTAAGTTGTTTATCTCTCTGTCAGGGGTTTCAGGTTGTTGAGGTAAGTTGTCAGTCTGATGTACTGTTCCAACTTCTTCTGCAAGGACATCTTGGCCTGCCGTAACTTCATCATGCTTTTCCTCGATAGCAACCCTCCTTGATGTTCTCAACCTGTGAGTATCATAGACCTTGGTAAACCTAAGAGTCTCTTGTCTTTTCGTTTTTTCAACTTAGAAGTCATAAGAATCTGAATGTGTCTCATTCTCTTCGGTCACATCATCAATTTTAGAAAGAGAGGGTCCAGGTTATCTAGCCTAGCTGATGTGTATGGGTCCAGGTTTTGCAGCTCTTTCAGAACATCTGCTATCTGGATTTGGGTGAAGGAGAAACTGGGGAGGCTTGGGCAAGTAGCTGCGGGGTGCTACTGCGGGGTGCAAGTAGCTGCGGGGTGCTGAGCTGTTGGCCGAGGTTGGGGTAGCCAGGAGGAAAGCATGGCCAGCCGTAGAGAAATGCTTGTTGAAATTCTCGATTATCGTGCATTTATCAGTGGTAACAGCATTACCTAACCTTGGTGCAGTGGACAGCTGGGAGGGGGTGCTCTTATTCTCCATGGACTTTACAGTGTCCCAAAACTTTTTGGAGTTAAAGCTACAGGATGCAAATTTCTGTTTGAAAAAGCTAGCCTTTGCTTTCCTGACTGACTGCGTGTATTGGTTCCTGACTTCCCTGAAAAGTTGCATATCGCGGGGGCTATTCAATGCTAGTGCAGTCCGCCACAGGATGTTTTTGTGCTGGTCGAGGGCAGTCAGGTCTGGAGTGAACCAAGGGCTATATCTGTTCTTAGTTCGCATTTTTTTGAAAGGGGCATGCTTATTTAAGATGGTGAGGAAATTACTTTTAAAGAGCAACCAGGCATCCTCAACTGACGGGATGAGGTCAATGTCCTTCCAGGATACCCGGGCCAGGTCGATTAGAAAGGCCTGCTCGCAGAAGTGTTTTAGGGAGCGTTTGTCAGTGATGAGGGGTGGTCGTTTGACCCATTGCGGACCCATTACAGATGCAGGCAATGAGGCAGAGATTGCTGAGATCCTGATTGAAAACAGCAGAAGTGTATTTGGAGGGCAAGTTGGTCAGGATAACATCTATGAGTGTGCCCATGTTTACAGATTTAGGGTTGTACCTGGTGGGTTCCTTGATAATTTGTGTGAGATTGAGGGCATCTAGCTTAGGTTGTAGGACTGCCGGGGTGTTAAGCATATCCCAGTTTAGGTCACCTAACAGAATGAACTCTGAAGATAGATGGGGGGCTATCAATTCACATATGGTGTCCAGGGCACAGCTTGGAGCTGGGGGGGGGGGGATCTAAAACAGGCAGAGACAGTGAGAGACTTACTTCTGGAGAGATTCATTTTTAAAATTAGAAGCTCGAACTGTTTGGGCATAGACCTAGAAGACCTAGTTTGGGCATAGACCTAGAAACTCCTCCACCTTTGGTGGTTCTATCTTCACGGAAAACGTTGTAGTTGGGGATGGAAATCTCAGAATTGTTGGTGGCCTTCCAAAGTCAGAATTCGGACATGGCAAGGTCATCAGGGTTGGCGGAGTGTGCTAAAGCAGTGGGAGGAGGCTTCTGATGTTAACAAGCATGAAACCAAGGCTTTTTCAGGTACAGAAGTCAAGTTAACCTCCACATCACCCGAGGAACAGAGGAGGAGTAGGATGAGGGTACAGCTAAAGGTTATCAAAACTGGTCGTCTAGTGCGTCGTCTATGTCCCGGAAAGTTGGCTGTTGTATACAACGTCATTGTAGTCACATTAGCGTAATTTACAAACAACAAGAACGTAAACAAACATTGTGGAAAAACAATTGGATTTCTGGTTTCTTGAGTTTGACATGCCTGAGCCTGAAAACAGTGGGTCCTCCCATTTAGCCTCCCTCCCACTCTGCAAGAAGAAGGATTCACAACATCTGAATCCTTCAGTCTATGCTCAGACCCCGACCAGAGCACTCCGTTCTGTCACATTTGGACTCTTGCCCCCCCCCCCCCCCCCCTCCTATGAGGGGCCAGTTTTCCCTCATCCCAGTCAAAACTCTTCTGTCCTGGCACCCAAATGGTCGAACAAGCATTCCCCTAACAGCTGAGTCCCTGCCCTTCTTGCACTAACACTTGCCCCTGTCTTTTCTTACCAGCACTGACTTTGCTAGCTGTTTTATTGAGGAAAAATGTATTATGACTTCGATATGTAGTTGTCTCACCTAGCTACTTAAGATGAATGCATTAACTGTAAGTCGCCAAGGATAAGAGCGTCTGATCTAAATGTAAAAATGTATTGTGAATGTATAGCTCCAGAATATGGTTGAAACTATGTCTTGGATGTCATGGACTGTCAGTCCTTGTCTCTAGAATGTTGTTTGAGGATATTTTAAGAGAGGTTACATTTCCTTACATGCTCCACCCCTCAGTTGTATACCAAAATACAAATAAAAATGTTTTTACCAAAAGTCTATTACTCTTATCTTTGTTCACAGTTGTGATATTCTGTTTCAGAGACATCAATTATGAAGGACCCCCCTCATGTAAATTCATAATCATCACCACAGGGAATGGGGGATGGCCACAGGAGGGCGATAGAGCCTCACTAGTCACAGACCTCCAGATGCTACTGCAGCTATTACGCCATGATCATTGGAAACCATGGCCATATTTTATCGTCTGTCCTTGATCCCTTTCTGTCAGGTCTTTGTCATGGTTTGTTTGAGGCTCCTTACCTCTTATAAAAAAACATTACATTTGTGATGTATTGTATACCAAGGCAACAAATTCACCATCCAAATGTCAAATGAAATATTCTGATTGACATATAGCAACCATCATAGTTGGTGCTATTTACACATCAGCTCTTTGGGAATACGGGGCAGTGGAGAGCATTTTGGGTATTCTACTCAAAGAGTAGTCCAGCTTAGATGTCATTTTTCTCACTTGCATTCACAGTGGTCTATGTCAGAGCATTTTGATGGAGTTACATTAATCATCAATTTTTCTAATGATTTATTGTTCTAAAGTAGGCATGCCAGTTAAAAATGTAATCTAAAACTGTGAAATAGCCACATCGACTGCTTTAATTCCCAAATCAGTGTCTGAAAAAATTGGAGGTAGTTCTTCCCCCTAATTTCCCCCATTAACTAATTTTAGAGCTAAAGTGTAAGTAGCTGCCAGACGAGTTTAAATACCTTGCAAACAAATTGGAGTCTTTAGGATTTCCTATAAGCAGAGCTTTGAGGATGATTTAACCTTATACCCAACGGTATATATTTTTTAACAACTCCAAAAACGCTGTGCAGGTGAGGTTGGAAGCTCAAAGGGGCTTATATGAAAACCACACCACAAAACCAATATACAAATCTAAATACAATAAAATGTGTTCAATCAGATAAACAGAGCATATAAAATGTACATGATATACTCGGTATACAAGAAAGAACATTTGAGTATGTGTGTGTGAGAGTTAGGCTACATGGAGGAGACTACTGGGTAGTCACGCTGACCCCTAGTCTTCGCTTGAAGTTATTGAGGGTTGATGATGTTTTGGCAATGTGAAGGTTCATAGAGAATTGACTATGTGAGGTGCAGCAATGAGGAGGGTGAAGGGTGTCACAGTGTGTTGTATGCTTTAGATTTGGGAATTAACCTGGAAGAATCAGTGGAAGGGTTTGGGTAGGCTGTCTGGGAGGTATGTGTATTTGCATAATTGGAGTATATTAATGTTGTAGATAGACAACATATTGAGTTTCTTAAACAGGGGGGAAGATGAAGCCAAGTAGTTAGAGGAGCTGGATAGTCTTGCACATTTCTTCTGTGTGATGAGTAATTTGTGTAAGTAGGAAGCATATGTACTGGCCCAGACAATATTGCATTCAATTATATATGGGTAAATGAAGCTGTAGTATAGTCTTGGGAAGCAAGCCTGATGAACCAAACCACTAATGTTTCTGATGATACCAACGGACTTCACCACTTTGCTGAAGACAAAGTGAATATCTTTCCAGGACAACCTTTCATCAACTAGAACACCGACCATAAAGGTTATGGTGGCTGAAATTGGATACAGTAGTGAGGCCCAACACCCAAAATCTCATGTAGCTAAGGTAATACATCTCTAGACACTGTTGACTATATTGTCAAACTAAAGATGAATGAAGTTGACAATGCAAGACTATCACATTTCAGAATTGCTGCCGTTGAATAGCTACTGTATGTAAACACAAACACTAAATCATTCTTCAAAATACTGAATGTTTTCTCCTGTAAAAACATTTAAATGCCCAAAATGTTACAGTGAAGACCCTTGTTCCATTCATTGTTTTATGCTTCAGTATTTGAATAGGAAATAGATTCATTCAACTAAACATGAACATAAACTCATTTTATAATCTCGGACAGTGTTGTATGTATATGCTACTTTTCTTATTCCCTTAATGAAAGCAATCTGGACTTTATGTACATGTAAATGTGTTTTAGATGGTTTATTGAAAGTGTTTGCTCTTAAATGCTTTACAGGTCAAAGGATTTTAGCATTAAGCGTTACCCTTAAACATACATTTTCATTGATGCCATGTTGGGCAACGGTACCTGCAAAATTGAATTGATGTATTGTCTTACAAATATATGGTACTACACACGTATACGTTTTATCAAGTTATTGATCACTCAGCACAATAATCCGTTTTCCCTTTCCTCTATCAACCATTGCCAATGTTGGAAAGATTCTGTTTCTCCTGACTGATCCAAGCAGAATGTGTTTTCCCCCTCGATATTGGCTTCAGGAGCCTCCAATAAAGAGAGCACTTACAATCCTGTCTGACTAGGAAGATCAGGCCATACATACACTTGACAAGATTATCACCCCAATACAGAAAGACTAAACACAGAGTAATGGGAACATATTTTAAAAGAGCTGAATTTATCCAGCTATTTGTTGTTGTGCATACGTGGTTCACTGCACTGATTTGTTCAGTGAAGAAGTACTTATGAAGGTATTGATTTTCTTTGGAGACTGAATGATCACATATGGCTACAGATCCAGATAAAATGCTGTTTGATGATTGAGGAAATGCTTCAGCGTTTACAAATGGTTTGGAGGACGTTTGTAACAATTCTTCACTTAAAACTGCCAGGCATCACTATTATTATAGTTTTTTCCCTCCTAACCTTGAACGGAGTGTGTTCATTTTGTCTGGTGATAGTGATAGACGGGGACAATGATACACATTAAATGAAAACAATACACGTCATGTACATTAAAGGGGCAATCTGCAGTTGCAAAGTCAATTTTTGGACAGTTAAACTAATGATATATAGCCATTGATTCTTGAAGAAAATAACTTATAAATGCCTCATGAGCTTAGTTCAACTTTCGTACCCCATCAGAACCTCGAATATATTCTTGTTTTACTCCAATGTTTGTAAACAAAGTCAATGTAAACAAACACTGTATAGCTTCAAAACATGGTTAAATCTGTAGTTAAGGGGCTCTATTCAATCTGTATCACGGAAGTTCAGCATTGACTGAAATTCAAAGGCAATGCTACATTTCTTCAATTCTATCGCTTCAGTGATACAGATTGAATAGAGCCCTTGATCTCATGGATGTTCAGTCCTTGCATCCTTAGCTCTGTCTATGAATTCAAGAGTGGTTATATTTCTCAAGCCCCATCCCTAAGCTGTTTACCAAAACAGGTGGCAGGATGCCGGCTTTGTTTTTGGTTCAACAGCTGATTGCAGCCTTAAATGCTGTAATGTGTAATTGTTTCTGTTTTCCAGCCTTTTCTATTCTCTCTGGCATGTTCAGTTAGCTGGGATGTGAACCGTATCTGATTTGAGTATATCCTCATAAGTCGAGAATGAAGTTCCTTTTAAAATCATAGCCTTGAGAGTTATAGTACAGTATATCGGCAAGCTCACTCTTCGTACCGCATCCCTGGCAATTTACTAGCGCTACTTACTCCTCATTACAAAACTACAGTGTTTCCTTTAGTCTTAATGAAATCAGATTTCTTATTCAATGTTTTTTTGCTGATGTTCTGGCTTGATGAAGGCATCTCAGGCCTCCACTCATGCTGTTGGCCACAAGATGGTGAGGGAAATTGAAATTGACACCTTGTTTTGACACTGTCTGCCTACCTCCCATTAATATCTTTGTGTTGAACCAATTGCGCTGTTGTCTTCCAAAGCATGGTGTTACATCACTCCACGTTAGTATGATTAGGCCCACAATCGAGTTATGATTAACTGTCCAGTGTTTCTAGATTTCTAGGAAATATGACCTATAGTTAATTACAAAGAAATACTTTTCCTTCCAAAAAAATTGTAAATAATTATGTTAAAAAGCAGATTTTCTGTGTTGGAATGGTGTGGGCGTATACTGATTGGCCAACTCAGCCAACGAGACAGGGCGACATCATTCTCCATGAGTGAATTGCAATAATTTGTTTAATGGTCTGTTTGAGATACAAGTTTGAGAAGGGGTTTTTAAAGTGAGATTTTCACTGGGCAGTTACTTTAAATAAGGGGTGTCAAACTCATTCCATGGTGGGCCCAGTGTCTGCAGGTTTTTGATTTTTCCTTTCAGTTAAGACTTAGACAACCAGGTGAGGGAAATTCCTTACTAATCAGTGACCTTAATTCACCAATCAAATACAAGGGAAGAGCAAAAACCGGCAGACACTCGGCCCTCTGTGGAATGAGTTTGACATGTGATTTAAATGAATAAAACCATTTTTTTTTTTAGAAAATATGAATATTTCACATTGACCGCTGTATTTTTCAATATCTGTATTTTCTGAATAGTCAGGATGCTGGTATATAAAAAGAAAGAAAACATCAAAGTGTTCATTCACTAATCTACTATTGAAAAGCTATGATGAAGCCAGTATGGTCCTTAGATTTTTCTACAGTATTCCTGAGTAGTTTTAGATAGCACTCTTTGTCCTATATAATTCATCATTGTAGTAATTGCTACAGGTGTAATTTGAGCAGTTTCTTTGTATCTCTGGAACAGTTATGTGCCAATGTCAGTCACTGTGTACCTTTAGACTAAGGATAACAGTCGTGATGAAAAGACCCATAAAGCCTTTCAAAATAGATCATTTTCCCACCCAACAATGAATGTCATTCAGGCGCGCAGATGGATTTTTGGGGTAAATCTTTGTGATTGTTTGGAAACATGGGAGACCGAGTGGGGACGGCTGTGGTGCTCTACGTTTAACATCATCTTAACTGTATTGCATGATCGAGAATTACAAAGGATAACTCTGCTGTGAGTTGTACCGAATATACAGTGTACAGTTTTAGAGCAGTCACTACATAGAGACAGGTCCGATATGTGATGAGGGCCTACCTATTGAAAAAATCCCCTCACTCTGCCTCTCTCTGGCTTTTGTTCCTCGTCCTCTCCCTCCCCCTCACTGAGCCCACTGAGGGAGAACAGGTCTCACAGTAATGCTTTGGTGGAATATGATTATGTTGCCTAATTTCTGATTCATGACATGAAGCATAATTTATTTAGGTCTTGTTAATTGAAACATCAGTACAACAAGACGTTATGAAATATCAAGACATTAAGTAATTTTTTCTCTCCTTATTTTCATTTATAGGCTACATTTCAGCGATGGTGTAATATGTACAGTGCCTTCATAAAGTATTCAGACCCTTTGACTTTTTCCACATTTTGTTTTACGTTACAGCCTTATTCTAAAATTGATTAAATCGTTTTTTCCCTCTTATCTACACACAAAATACCCCATGATGACAAAGCAAAAACAGGTTTTTAGAAATGTTCGCTCATTTAAAGAAAATCACATTTACATAAGCATAACCTTTTACTCAGTAATTTGTTAAAGCACCTTTGCAGTGATTACAGCATCGAGTCTTGTTGGGTATGACGCTACAAGCTTGGCACACCTCTATTTGGGGAGTTTCTCCCATCCTCTCAAGCTCTGTCAGGTTGGATGGGGAGTGTTGCTGCACAGCTATTTTAACTTCTTTCCAGAGATGTTTTATCGGATTCAAGTCCGGGCTCTGGCTGGGCCACTCAAGGAGATTCAGAGACTTGTCCCAAAGCCACTCCTGTGTTGTCTTGGCTGTGTGCTTATGGTCATTGTCCTGTTGGAAGGTGAACCTTTTTCCCAGTCTGAGGTCCTGAGTGCTCTGGAGCAGGTTTTCATCAAGGATCTCTCTGTACTTTGCTCCCTTCATCTTTGCCTTGATCCTGACTAGTCTCCCAGTCCCTGCCACTGAAAAACATCCCCACAGCGTGATGCTGTCACCACCATGCTTCACCGTAGGGATTGTGCCAGGTTTCCACCAGACGTGACGCTTGGTGTTCAGACCAAAGAGTTCAATCTTGATTTCATCAGACCAGAGAATCTTGTTTCTCATGGTTCGAGAGTCTTTAGGTGCCTTTTGGCAAACTCCAAGAGGGCTTTCATATGCGTTTTACTGAGGTGGGGCTTCCGTCTGGCTACTCTACCATAAAGGCCTGATTGGTGGAGTGCTGCAGAGATGATTGTCCTTCTGGAAAGTTTTTCCATCTCCACAGATGAACTCTGAAGCGCTGTCAGAGTGACCATCGGGTCCTTGGTCACCTCCCTGACCAAGGCCCTTCTCCCCCGATTGCTCAGTTTGGCCGGATGGCCAACTCTAGGAAGAGTCTTGTTGGTTCCAAACTTCTTCTATTTAAGAATGATGAGGCCACTGTGTTCTTGGCTTGGTTTTTGCTCTGACATGCACTGTCAACTGTGGGACCTTGTATAGACAGGTGTGTGCCTTTCCAAATCATGTCCAATCAATTGGATTTACCACAGGTGGACTCCAAGTTGTAGAAACATCTCAAGGATGATCAATGGAAACAGGATGCATTTGAACTCAATTTCGAGTCTCATAGCAAAGGGTCTGAATACTTATGTAAATAAGGTATTTCTGTTTTTTAATTTTCATACATTTGCAAACATTTCTGAAAACCTGTTTTCGCTTTGTCGTTAAGGGGTATTGTGTGCACTTTGTCTGTATAACCTGTTGATTGAGAAAAGGCGTAAGATAGCTGACACCCCCTCTCTTTGAAAACAATGGAGCAGCTAGGACCTTTAAGAACATCTGGCGTTTGTGTTGAAGCCAACACAAACCCATAATCCCAATTATTTGCGCAGTTGTCACAATTGGTCATTTTTAAACCCCGTGTCTCAAAATGTTGAATATAATAGGGAGGAAAGTTTGTTTTCACAAGATCACTTGGAACCACATGGCTCAAGGGTTTTGACAAGAAAGAAAAAAGTAAATGTGAAACCAGCTGTAAACCACACAAGATTCTCCAGCTCAGCCGCCTGTGCAGGCCCCTATGTACCTAGAAAGAACAAGCTCCTTAATACATCATTCAGTTTGGGTAACAGCTGGGTTTACTACCATAAGGAATATAATCATGCTAATTGTAAACATAAAACTCTTTCAATACACATCTTTACCTTGAATTAACACATTTTGTATAACTTGCCAAGACTTATCCCCTGGTAGCAAGTTAACTTCTATTAGAGGCTTTGTTAGAGGGTGCCAAGTAACATTACCCAAAGAAAATACTGGGAAGCTTGGTAATTAGGCATCAATGACCTATTATCAAGAATATAGTTTTCGGGCTCTCTCTGTTGACTGAACTTGCTCATCACTAATGCCAGGAGTGCCTTTGCTTAGGCAGCATAAAGGAATTCTAATATAAACACAGATGGATGTTATTGTCTGGTCTGCATCAACATTTACCATTTCATCTTCGAGATCGCTACAAATTTCACACCACATCATCATGCCACCCCAATTGAACAGATTTGTATTTTATGTGCAGGCCTATTTGATTTCCGGCGCCTGTTTGTGAAACACATTGATTTCTATCCAGGCATAAATGTGTTTAGTTTAAACCTCCAGTTTTCTGCCTTGATTGACAGAATGATATTGAAATGTCCTCTCTCTGTTTCCCAATCCATTACACTGTACAAACACACACACACACACACACACACACACACACACAATCACACTGAAAGAGCAAGGCTCTGATACTGGACCTTCCCACTAATCACGCTGGCTGTGATCATGATGAATGTGTTAGCGCTTTACTAGAACTGCTAGTGGTAGTGTCCCTGCTTGCACTTGGCCTTTTCTGTAAACAGTCGCTAGCCCACCCATGATGACCAATATGTATGTTTAAGAGCTTCCAGTTGTGGGCTGCTGCTATTAGGTGTTCTGAGAGAGGCTCTGAATGGAGCTACAGATGCATGTTATATGAAGGGATCATGTGAAGTGGGTTCCTGGTGACACAGGTTGAGGGGGAAAATGAGGGGTAGTTTCCCTACCATCTGCCATACTTGTAGATACATATACAAATAATGTGTACCACAATTTTCTTATTTTAAAAGAACCAAATTCAACCCACACAATTTGGAACATTTTGACAATCTTATAACCAATTGCTTCTTACAAGCATAGTAAGCAATTCTAAGTCTACAAAGGCCTCTGTTCCGTTTTCTTCCACCATAAATGATTATTTTGTCTGTGATTCTTATAAGCAGAAACCACTGTATTTGTGGGAGGATAATGCTATAGTGCTATCTCTGTTGCAAAATGTTACTATTACTAAGACTGTTATGTCTCTCTTGAATAATGGCCATTATTGGGAGGGATGTAACCTTCTTTTTGGATAGAGTGGAAGTGACAAAATCAACGCCAATGCAGCGCCATGGGGTGCAGCCTCTAAATGTATTCATTTAGCTTTTACAATCTTATCCGAGGGCACCCTGCATTGCCAGGACTGTTACTGGGGAAGACCATGCCCCTTTAATAACCACAGCACCACCACTGCCTCTTCATATTGTGCCCAACCATTCACAATTTGACCAGTAAATAGCGCATTCGCTGGTCCTGGTAACACTTCACATGAACTTGCTCTTCTACCTGTATCTGAACCATGTTGTTGCACTAGTACCAGCATTTAAGTTGTTGCAATCTGATTTTTGATTGTTGCAATCCGTTTCTTATTTCACCCCCCCCAAAAAAAACAACGCCATTGTAAAGTGATGACTAAAATCACCACGTAACAGCATGTTAATAGAATGTTGTTACTATAGTAATTACAACATTGCACAAGTATAGAGCGACTGTTACTGATGTACTGTTTTACCATCTTGTTTGATGTATACAAAGCTTTCAAGTGAGCTCATAATTAAAAATGAGAAACACAACTATTACATTGTGATAAGAACAATGGAATAAAATCAAACTAGCTGCGAAGCTTGTGAAAAGACATGCAGAAGCTAAGTGTCAAAAAGAGAATAGAGCATTTCATTTCTCAACAAAGCACACCCATCGATATTTTTAATACTCAACCTTTTGAATGTACATACTATTTTCCTGCCTATTACATGGATTTTGAATTTTCACATTATATTCACACTAATTTACAGTGTCTTTGCAATATTGCTGTAGAACTAGCAATTGGGGACTGGATATTTCAAGATGAGCCATTGTTGGAACCCGAGAGGCCACAGGGCTGCGTGTACAAGCTGTTTCCCAGGCTGAAGCTCAGCAACACAGCTTGAGAAGCAGAATTCCCCTTCAGTCGCTCCCTTTTTAGCCCCCTTTTACATTTCTTGAACAATCGCTCCTTCTCCACTTCAACCAGTCGTCCCCAAACACTCAGTGAATAAAGTTAGTGCAACATGCGGCCCTTAAACCCACCCCAAGACTGCTGCCTGGCAGCCACACTCACAGAATTGTTTATTAATAGTCCAATTAGATAATTGCCATCTTTCACTACTTTTCCTCCCTGTTTCCCATAAAGGAATTATTGGTGTTCAGGGAGGGGGACAGCTTGAAGAGGGCTTCTGGCCCCGCAAGGTGACGAGAAGGGCCGGAGAATGTTCCTTGCACAAGGCCATTGGTTTGAATTGAATCATTGTAGCCTAATCAATGGTCTTATTGGATTACTCCCTGAGATTTTGTTGCTCTGACAATGGAAATAGCTAAGAGTTGGTGGGTGGGTGGGTGGATAGTGGGATGGAAGGAAGTGCTGGAGAGGGGGCCGTTCCACTGGTGTGAGTGCAGGGGCACTAATGACAAGTTTTGTCCCCTTTTTGTGTTTTTCAGATTAAGATTAGAAATGCAGCAGACTGCTTCTTATATGAATGGTGGGGACACTACATTAATGACTAGGACCTGTGGGCAGCTCTTCCTGCTGTTGTTCGTCGTGCTGAGTGACGTGGGACGACACAGGAAACTTTAACACAGTTCCTGTTAAGCAGAGCCAGGTGGTTTTTGTGAATCAGCTTTCGTGGAGAGTACAAATTCCTATCGGGGTGGATTCACTTTATTCTGTATCCTCTGTCTCTCCGCCTCTGCTTTATTCTCTCTATCTCGGTCTCCCTCCCTCGCTCTCTCTCTATCCTTCTCTTACTCCCACTCGCCTGTGAAAGTACTATATCGGCAAGAGCTCTATGTTGCAGAGGGACGATCATTGGCAAAAGACACAATAAATGCGATTAAAGTTAGCCATCGTGGCCAGACAACCAACTCCGGAGAAACGTTGAAAATGGCGGGCCATGTTCCGGGGATCAAAGAATGAAGTGCCTGGGAACTTTTCTGGAAGTGTTGTACCCCTGTGATTGTGTCTGTGTGCTCAGGGAGGCTATTTTGCAAAGCGAGACCAATCATTTCTCTTGATTCCCTGACTGAGAGCTGGCTGACAGATGAGGACAGAGTGAGCGAACCCCTCTATTAGGACCTGATATATTTCCCAAACAATTTAGTGTATTCATGAGGCAATGCAAATGTGGAAGCAGCAAAATGACCGTAATCAATTGAAACAGCGAGCGTGTCGATCCATCGCTCTGATTATTTGGAGATCATCTATCAGCCTGATGTGTATGTAACAAGGCGAGGTGGCATTAAATCGCTTTTAAGTTTCAGTGATAAGTCCATGATCATTGGGCAAGTGAGTTGGACAATGAAAATAGGGCACCTTGGCAGGTGAGGTAAGCGCTCCCCGAGCATTAGGTAGGTGACTCTCTGGTCTAAAAGGTGCTGTGTTAAAACAAAGCCACAGTGTTGAGACAACACAACGCGCAATACTCTCTGCAATCCCTTTTTTCATCTGACAAAGGAAAGAAAGTGGGGGAGGAAAGAAATATCGGAGAGGATAAGTGATTATGGAGGTCAGATACAACCAGGAGACAGAACCGGGGATGGGGCTGAAGAACGGACTAAAGGATGGGAAAGACAGCAAGGATTCCCAGGGAAACCTTTCCAAAACCTTCCTAAAGAATCAGCAGGAGTCCTTCTCACCATCTGGGATGGCGGAAAACTGTGAGAAGAACCGAGCTAGCACGGGGGACCCAGACTACTGCCGTAGAATACTCGTCAGAGGTGAGAGGATTTCTACTCATATGTTCTAATGCTGAAGCGTATGGGGTCTATTTACTCATTGCTTTACTTTATATGTACCCACAGGAAGAAATAAGATCATTTGCTATGTGAGATATGCTGCATTTTTCAAACAAAAAAAACATTCTGAATTAGGAGTAAATACAAATATAAAAGTGTAAATAAAAACATACATTTTTGAGCATTTATGTCCATATTTTCATGACTTATGTAACACTTGTGACATACACCTTGTGACATGCTCCTTGTGTCAAAAATGATTCACAACAATTGTGTTTCTTCTGAAATTGAATTGTAGGGCACACTTAAAGAATCATAGCAAACCTTTATTTAAGGTTTCTAAATACATTTGGTTTCTAAATTAAGAACGCATTTTCACGCTGCTATATACTATACAATTTCTCCTTTTGAAAAACACTTTGTATTTGAAAAGAATATTCAGAGAAGCTTAAAAGAATATGATATATAGGTGTTCGCTGTCTTATTCAGATACAGATGTTGAATGACAGTACTAATGGACGTAAAATGTATTTGCTTATATCATCTTTGATTCAAGCTATTTCATATGTAGTTAATACAAATAAATGTGCTAATTGTTATGAGCGTCGTCTGGCCTCAGGGGTAAATTGCCACAGAATAAGCACACATCATTTATCTACTCTGTTTAACACAGTTGGTTAAACAGAGACTGTTTAAAAAATAGGAATAATCCTTGCTAATTGGTATAGAAATAATTTAACAACTAAATGAAAACTACATTCAAAGATAACCTAAAAGTATGAACATTTATCTTTTGCTGCTTTTAGATGAGAGAAATAATAATACTATATAAAAACTATAAAAAGTAATAATACATTTAAGTTCATTGAGAAATAACCTTTCCCTACTATATTTTCTCTCTTTTCTATTAAGTCAATAAAAGCTAATACAGCTATGGAATTAATATCAAATCAAATGATTTAAATGTATATCCTTGAATTATTTTCCATTCACATGACAAAAAGTACAACTTTTTAACTACTGTACACATTCGATTTGGATTGTAGAAACCTAGAGGAAAAAACACGTTTGAGGTTAGTTGACTCATTTTAGGAGAGAGTTCTGATTGACATGATAAAATATGATCATTTAAAGTATTACTGCAATAAATGAGTTGGTAAAAGTAAATTATCACAATGAAATAAATGGATAATATCGCTGTATTTTGTAGATGTTTTATTCTTTTTTTTCAATCAACTTTCTTCTGTAAACGGCACTTTTCAAATGAATTAAAGACGGTTCTTTTTTTAAACTGGTTTTAGTGCACTTGAGGTTACCCGTAGTTAGTCTGCAAAGTACAGTAGTTGGTTGGGAAAATGTCAGTGTATCAACTGAAGTAATGCGTAGAACTGTGATTGATATTGTGCATTGTATGCATTCATATAAATATTGCACCATATTCATGTGCGTACCTGGATGGTTCATTTTTCCATTTTGCAGACATTCTTAGTTATCAAAACATTTTGGATTGTGTAATGTAATTCAATGGAGATGTACAGAGATCCTCAAGACCTAAGTCTTTCATTGAAGACAATCATCAATTTCATGGACAACAGTAGGCATACAGATATTACAAAAAGGATGAATGGTCATTCTGATGTGATTAAATTCAGACTAAGAGATCACTTTATTGGTCAAAAATCTGACTTCCACTTTTAACCCAACCCCTCCAAAAGACACACATACACAGGTATTTGGAGAGGTGCAGGGGGGCTGTTAAGTGCTTTGCTCAAAGGCAGGTAATGGCTTCATGGATTTCATATCTGGTTGCCAGCTCACTTCCCGACAGACCGAGGATTCGAACTCTCTAACCACTAGGCTACCCGATGACCCACAAGTGTTTCTAAAATTGAAAATAGCTATCATTGATAAAGCTTCAATGGTCACTTGTTCCTTGTTGTAGATGCCAAAGGGTCTATACGAGAAATCATTCTGCCAAAGGGACTGGATTTGGACCGTCCCAAACGAACCCGGACCTCTTTCACTGCAGAGCAACTCTATCGTCTGGAGATGGAGTTCCAGAGGTGCCAGTATGTGGTTGGGAGGGAACGAACAGAGCTGGCCCGCCAGCTAAATCTATCTGAAACTCAGGTAATTCAAGCAATACACAATACATGTGCCTTTTTCCCCTCTGACCATGAGTAAATAAAAATGGCAAGTGCAATACTACATCTATGTTCTGTGCTATCACAGATAGTATGTTATCGGATTGTTCAATGAAGGGCCTTTTGGGTAGTGTAATTTTGTCAATAATAATGATTTATTTCACCTAATTTGAACATTCTGTCATAAAAAACACATGCTCAACTTCATGTAACACACGGTTTCCCATCTCAAGAGGTTAAATTAAGAAAAATGAAAGTAAAAGTGTTGACCATAACAGGGTTAACAGTTTCATCTTAAATCAGCCGTAACTCCCATTGTGACAGGGAGCATGGAAGCTTGTTGTTTGCAACAGGGAGGGGCAATTTAATGCATGTGTAACAAAAAAATGTAACTTAAAAAAAAACTTCTAGCCTATCTATCTATGGGTAGCATAGTTGATGTGTCATGCTTGACAGGCTCAGTTTTCCGCAACAAAACACCAGAATATTGCCTAAAAGAGTAGAACCAGCTCACCTGCTTTAACACTATGATTTGACAATTAGATGTTCAATGTTTTTTTAAATAAAATCACTATTATTGGAATATGGTTACATTTAGTTAGAGTGTAGATGTACTCTCCGTGACCAAAAGTATGTGGACACCTGCTTGTCGAACATCTCATTCCAAAATCATGGGCATTAATAATATGGAGTTGGTCCCCCCTTGACTGCTATAACAGCCTCCACTCTTCTGAGAAGGCTATCCACTAGATGTTGGAACATCAGAATTCTGCTGGGACTTGCTTACATTCAGCCATAGCAACATTAGTGAGGTTGGGCGCTGATGTTGGGCGATTAGGCTTGGCTCGCAGTCAGTGTTCCAATTCAACCCAAAATTCAACCCAAAATGTATTCGATGGGTTTGAGGTCAAGTCTCTGTGCAGGCCAGTCAAGTTCTTCCACACCGATCTCGACAAACCATTTCTGTATGGACCTCGCTTTAGGCACTGGGGCATTGTCATGCTGAAACAGGAAAGGGCCTTCCCCAAACTATTGCCACAAAGTTGGAAGCACGGAATCGTTTAGAAAGTCATTGTATGTTGCAGCATTATAATTTACATTCAGTGGAACTAAGGGGCTTAGCCCAAACCATGAAAAACAGCCCCAGACTAGTATTCCTCCTCCACCAAACTTTACTGTTGGCACTATGCATTCGGGTAGGTAGCATCTCCTGGCATCAGCCAAACCCAGATTAGTTTGTCGGACTGGTGAAGCGTGATTCATCACTCCAGAGAATGCATTGGCTTTACAGCACTCCTACCGATGCTTGGCATTGTGCACTGTGAACTTAGGTTTCCATGGCTGAGCAGCCGCACACAAGCCTATTTCATGAAGCTCCCGACGAACAGTTCTTGTGCTGACGTTGCTTCCAGAGGCAGTTTGGAACTCGGTAGTGAGTGTTGAAAACCGAGGACAGATTATTTTTATGCGCTACACGCTTTAGCACTCGGAGGTCCCGTTCTGTGACTTGTGTGACCTACCACTATGCGACTGAACCGTTGTTGCTCCTAGACGTTTCCACTTCACATTAACAGTACTTACAGTTGACCAGTGAAGCTCTAGCAGGGCAGAAATTTGATGATCTGACTTGTTGGAAATGTGGCATACAATGACAGTTCCACGTTGAAAGTCACTGAGCTCTTCAGTAAAGCCAGTCTACTGCCAATGTTTGTCTATGGAGACAAATGGCTGTATGCTTGATTTTATACACCTGTCAGCGACGGGTGTGGCTGAAATAGCCGAATCCACTAGTTTGTAGGGGTGTCCACATACTTTTGTATATATAGTGTATGTGATACAACAGTTACTGTTAAACGTTGTGTTTTATCAAAATCTACACACAACGACCCTTAGGAATTTTCAAATCTTATCTCAAATTTGAAAAATGCTTTCCATATTGTCATCATACTTGTTGTCATATCCCATTCCATTACAATCTATTTAATTGTTACTATAACCCAGCTGACATTTTATTTAGCATACTGGTTAGCTAATTGTTTCTTACTAAAATCATTTAGAAGATAATAAAAACATGTGGAAAACTGTTTCACTGATCACATAGCTCCAGCAATACTATTGTCAGGTAATGATCATATACAAAACTCAAATAAAATATATGTTGTTGTATTTCGCTTAATGAACTATGCAATCGCAGTCAATTCTATTGCCATGTTAGCCATATTTTCAGTTTTCTAGTCCACAGGCCTTAGCTGTGAGGTCAGAGAAAGGTCACGCTGCATACACTGTCGGTGAACTGTATTTGCGCTTATCTGCTCGCTCTCGACAAGAGATACCAAACCTAGTTACCCTTCAATGTATAATTTTCACTTCTGCTGCAGAACTCAGGCCGACATATTTGCAGCACAATTCTATTTATTTATTTATCTTGCAAGCTGGCTAATGGCATGGTCAGCCACATTTGCATATGTTTATTACGGTATGTCATGAATGCTGAAAATCGGGCCTAAACTAGCTTGACTTTGGACAGATGTTGGACTGGAGCATTATGCTCAGGTATTTTCTGTGAGTCACAACATAGTGACATGTTTCTCTCACACATTTCTGATCATCACAATAAATATTCATAATGATCTAGCATATACATACATTAAAAAAAGTTAAAAAATGTATTTATGACCCATACATTTGATGCTTTTATTTTGTATGTAGCTACAGTATACAGTACATGTGGTTAACCATGTCAGCACACAATTGAATTCAGAATTCTTTGGTGGTTTTCAATAGAGAATAATGGTACTTTAGACTTCACGCAGCTGTTAGGTCCCCATTCACAGGGAGGACAATAGGCTTGAATTTCTTAACGTCTTTTCACATGCAACATTAAATGTTCCACGCAGCCATGCTACTTGATTACTTTAAATCTTCAAATGTCTCGTTCATGCATTGATGAAGTGGGCTCTAATGACGGCATCATGAAATACAATTTTTGTTCCGAAGCACTCTTGGGGTGTTACATTAAGAAAGGGCAGCCATTTGCTGAAGTGTGCACACCTAATCACCTTTGTTTGGGTTGTTGGCTTTAGAGCCCCTCGTTGGACGTTGTTGAAAATGTATCCTCTCAGATAAAAGATGTTCACTAATTGTTATGGTTATCATAATGTAATTCCTTACTTACAGTGTGTAAAATAGATTTGCGATTAACCTGCTAGCCTTGTGAATTTACTGAGTTGTTTATCTACAACAACAACAACAACAACATGAGGGAAAACATACCATTCAGATGTGATTGAAGTAGCTGCCGTTTGAGGTACTGTAGCTGGAGGCTCATTGATTGAGACACATTCCCTCTAATTATGGGACATATGAAAGCAATCAGATTTGATTGCCACGGACTTGACAGAGGTGGGGAAAAACATGAAGAAATGCAAAAAAATACTAACTCCTGTTATCATTTTTTAAAAGGAATTTATTATATAAAATGTATATTTATAAAACCCAAATGGGAAAAGATAGGTCTATTTTTATTGTTGAATGACTATCAAACGTGGAATAGAAACGCGTTTACTTTACTTTGTAATACCTCAGTCCTTGTTATACTTCAGACACATACATACATATAAACTCATCAGGGCCAGCCCCGGGCATAAGCGGCATAGGCGTTCAGGGTCTCAACTCAATCCGTTTCTCAATATACTGTTGAGAGTTAGAATAGTGGAATACACAAGGTGGAATTTTGAAATTTGGTTGTGCAGTTTTCAATTGTTATGTCAGTCACTGCCAGTCACTCAGTTAGCCAACTTAGAATTTTTTAAATCTAAACTTGAAGTAATTATGGTAAAAATACCGACCAGGCATGCAGGCCATGCAAGGCATGTGCTCCGGGGCCCTGACCTCCAAGGGGCCCCCATTGATTTTGTAAGTCTTCCTCACTCAGATATCATTAACATGGCATAAATCATGGCAAAATGTGTAGAATTGCAGGAAAGTAGCTTTAAAATAAGAAACATGCATCTCCACTCCATGGCAAAATGTGTAGAATTGCAGGAAAGTAGCTTTAAAATAGGAAACATGTATCTCCACTCCATGGCAAAATTAGTAAAATTGCATGAAATTTGTTATAAAATTGCTAAATGTTTTCGCCACTCCATGGCAACTGCAACACTTTCTCTACGCCCCATGGCAACTGCAAAACTTTCTCTACGCCCCATGGCAACTGCAAAACTTTCTCTACGCCCCATGGCAAAATATGTAGAATTGCAGGAAATTAACAAAAATATATGAATACGTTTTTCTCTCACCGACGTATTATTACTATTATTATTATTATAGCGGGTCCACTAACAAGTTTTTCCAGCAAGGGCCCCCAAACCAAATCTTGCCTAGGGCCCCCAAAAGGCTAGAGCCGGCCCTTATACTCATTACTATCTGACCCTGCTTTTGTTGCTTTCATGTCCTTTAGTTCATGAATTATTTAATATGCTAAAGATTTTAAAGGTCATGGAAATACATTTGATTAATTTCTTACTACTTTATCTTACATTCTGCATTTTACCAGGAGAAAAATATTTTATTGAGTTATTCATGCCTCCCGTCACACATTTTTCTTTACGGAAAGTTTAGTTCAAGTTTAGACCCCAAACAAAGTACTGTATAGTGTATGCTCATACCTACTATGAAAAAATACAAATTATGTGTGACTCTGATAACATCCATTAATGTGACATTGATACATAAATATTTATATGGCATTAGGTTGTGATTTCATCCGTATTTCTGTAAATTAGCTACTAAATCTGTCAAGGGGTGGTAGCTGGGCCCCCTGGTCTCATTCCCATTTTATTACTATCACAATTAAAATCATGTGGCCATCAAAGTATGACCTATACTGAGACCACAGGGGAATTCGGAATTATTCACAACAATCCAAATCATTGTCATTTTCTGAAAACATTGGTGTTGCAATAAATGCCCACAGAGATGATAAAATATACATATTATCCAAAGTATGTTCATTTGGAAAATAGGCCCTATTTTGCTTAAGGTCTCTAATGCTTATTTTCTGTCTGAATTTGGTTTTGTGTCCTCCCTCAAGGTTAAAGTTTGGTTCCAGAACCGACGCACAAAGCAGAAGAAGGACCAGGGCAAAGATTCAGAGCTGCGCTCGGTGGTGTCGGAGACGGCAGCCACCTGCAGTGTATTAAGACTCCTAGAGCAGGGCCGGCTCCTCACGCCGCCAGGTCTGCCGGGGCTCCTGCAGCACTGTGGCAACGGCACCTTGAGTGTCGCCCTGCGAGGGCCCTCCATGGGCATGGCCAGCAATGGAAGCAGCAGCAGCAGCAGTGGTGCCAGCTCAGGGACGGCCGGGGGCAGTCCCCCTCTGCCCATAGTGACCAGTTCAGGGACGGTAGCGGGCCTTCAGAGCTCCCCGTCAGCTCATGGCCTGTTCAGCTTCCCCATGCCCTCTCTGCTGGGAAGCGTGGCCACCCGCATGTCCTCCAACCCGCTTTCTATGGCCGGGAACCTACAGGAACTGTCTGCCCGCTATCTGAGCTCTTCTGCTTTTGAACCTTACTCACGGACAAATGGCAAGGAGAGTATGGACAAAAACGTTTTCGAATGATGTTTTTGATTCGTTTCATTGCTCTCCTTGCTTTTTATCACCTTGGTTTTGTTTGTTTCGCCCTCTTCTGTCCTGTTTGTGTTGTGGTTGTCGTTCATGTGAATCCAATTGAGCATCTGATGCCTCTCGGAGGGAGGAAAACAAAGACATACATTTCATTCTTACAAGAACAGGGTGATTGTTTTTAAGCTTTTGCACTAAATTAAAGTTTCAACTCCATGTTGTGAATTTCAATACAAGTACTCAGAGAAACAAATATCCATGAGATTGCATAGGGGCAGCATTGCATTTTTTTTGCAACATTTTCTCACATTTATTTTGCCGCAATAGCAATCACAAAAAGAGCAACAAAAATGAGTCTGTTTATGTTTTGGTAACACATCACACATGTTTAGCTGCTGCAGGTAATTGGCACATTACACACAAAGCTTTTCAGTGATTGGCCATGGGTGTAACATGATGGTACCTTTTTGATTTTGTGTTTTATTATTTGATTGTTTTGGTTAGACAGTGTTTCGAAGTAGAGAGTTATCAAGCATTACAGCTTGCGGAGTTCAGGTGACAGACTGTCAGTTCAGGATGGCATGGTGAACTTGGAGTTCGGCCCTTGTCAAACATGACATTTCAGTTTACGGAAATATCACAGGTCTCTTTTTCTATTTGCAGATACTCATGAGGAACACAGGCATTTAACATACAAATGCATTTACATATGCAGATGTTTTGCAATATGAAACTACAATAACAGTATTTTATACCAGTTTGTATTTGTTTTTATGTTTGGGCCAAAACAAACTAAAGAAAAATGTTGTCATACAGTATGATAGTTCAATTGTTCTGTGCTAGTTGTTTTATAAATGGGTTTGTGAGGGTTTTCCCAATATGATTTTAAACACAGTCTACATTTGTAACTTTTATGTCTTAAAGCTGCAGTATTCCACTTTTTCGTCTGTGATTTTAAGAATACTGGAGTGGTAGTCCAGATTTCCATGTAAGAGTTGGAGAAAAGCTTGGACGTGTGGGGTTGGGCAAAGGGAGGACGGAGGAAAGGGTTCTGGAAAAGCTTTTGAACTACAGTAAGCAGCTTGCATAGTTGGATATAGAGAATTGAACTTGATGCTACACGATTGAAAACAGTGCAGAAGGTTTTGCAATCTTTTAAGACCTTTTCCCGTGTGAAATGTTTTAAGATCAGTCACCATGGCGGGAGGTTTAGTAGGAAAGGAGCATGAGGTGAGTGAAATTACTGTAGTACAAAAGAAAGACAAATGAGAATTGTACCTAAAATTGTTATTTTATTGTAAATTATTAATGTCCGTAATTAATAGATGATTAGTATGTATATCTGAAAAATAATGAATGAATGAATGAATGAATGAATGTAAGGGAGGAGGTGATAAATCAATCAAAGCTCTTTGGTGCTGTTGTTGTGAAATAACTTGAACTTCGTGACATGTGTGGTAAGAGTGTGGATACATATTATATACAGTATATATGCCTACCAAAAAAGCCACGTGTGTTTTTTTGTTTGTTCATACATTCATCATGATGATAATCCAGTTATGATTAAAAAAAAGGCCATGTTGTACCTTCATTGACAATGGGTTCGAATAGCAGTTTACTTAAAAAAAAAAAAATATTCAAATGAAGTGTTATGCCCTATGGAGAGGACCTTTGTCTGTATTATTCTAGGTAGCAACTGAAAGGTTGCAAGATCGAATCCCCGAGCTGACAAGGTCAAAAATCTGTCGTTCTGCCCCTGAACAAGGCAGTTAACCCACTGTTCCTAGGCCGTCATTGAAAATAAGAATTTGTTCTTAACTGACTTGCCCAGTTAAATAAAAGTACAAAAAAATTTAAAAAATAATAACCAGGGTCGTGTTAAATAGTAGCATGCGTGTTTGAGGGGAGTGTTTTTGTTTGCTATCTTACTCTAACCCTAACAGAAACCCTAACCATAACCTCTAGCTCATGGGAAAATGTACACACATTCAAAAATGTGATTGAGGCAGCGAAGGAGGCTAGGGAAGTGATATTGAAAATATGGTTTGACTCAACTCTGTAAAGTTTCGGTACTAGATGGGCTTCGTTGAAAAATGACAATTGTTAATTAAGAGAGCTACTGTATAGAACTGTCAAAATGGACACTGGAAAAACTTTGTCCGGAAGCCAAGCTATGCAGCGAAAATGACATTTGCAATGTCTGTACATAAGAACCCTTGGAGGCCTTTTCAATAGTAGTGTTTTCTATGGAATAGGAAAAAATCCCACTCTGGCCTATGAAAAGAATTGAGCTAAACCATTCAAAGCAACAAAAAAAATGTCACACAAGGAGGGGAATTGTCTCTTGAAAAAGCAGTTGCAGTGGTCAAAACCATGGAAGTCTGGGCACAAAAAAAATGGGGATGAATGTGATGATCGCAACAATAAAGGTCATAAAGGGTGTCCAAACAAATAAGCACACAGCCCACCATGTGGATTAATGGCATAATGCTCCTGGAATGGCTACCACTCTACCCTACTATATGTAGTGTACGACTGTGTGTCGTACAGCTTAATGTTTGAGTCAATGGAAATAACATAAAAATATGATTGTATTAGAAATTCAATATAAGAAATGTATTAGTGTTAGCCAAGTTCATTAAGTTGCACTTGTATCAAACTGGTGTCAAACTGTCATATATTCAAAAATTCTATGGGCCTCTTTTGTCAAATCAACAATTTAAATATGGACCAGTACAAAGAGCATGGATACAAATGACATGGAATTTCTACCAGTGATTCATAAATGAAGAAGAAATAATCCAATATGGCGGAAGTTCTGGTTCCACTTTGGACATTTACACGGAACAAAAATGTAAACGCAACATGTAACAGTTTTTTGGATTTGAATGAGTTCCAGTTCATATAAGGAAATCAGTCAATTGAAATAGATTCATTAGGCCCTAATCTATGGATTTCATATATGTTGGTCACAGATACCTTAAAAAAAGGTAGGGGCGTGGATCAGAAAACCAGTCAGTATCTGCAGTGACCACCATTTGCCTAATGCATCTCTTTTGCATAGAGTTGATCAGGCTGTTGATTGTGGCCTGTATAATTTTGTCCCTCTCCTCTTCCATGGCTGTTACAAAGTTGCTGGATATTGGTGGGAACTGGAACATGCTGTCGTACACGTTAATACAGAGCATCCCAAACATGGTCAATAGGTGACATGGCTGGTGAGTATGCAGGCCATGGAAGAACTGGGACATTTTCAGTTTCCAGGAATTGTGTACAGATCCTTACGACATGGGGCTGTGCATTATCATGCTGAAACATGAGGTGATGGTGGTGGATGAATGGCTCAACAATGGGTCTCAGGATCTCATGGTATCTCTGTGCATTAAAATCGATAAAATGCAATTGTGTTCGTTGTCCATAGCTTTTGACTGCCCATACCATTATCACACCGCCACCATTGGGCTTTCTGTTCACAACGTTGACATCAGCAAATCGTTCATCCACACATACACGGTCAGCAGTTCTGAGGTCGGTTGGACGTACTGCCAAATTCTCTAAAACAATGTCGGAGGCGGCTTATAGTAGAGAAATTAACATTAAATGATCTGGCAACAGATCTGGTGGACATTCCTGCAGTCAGCATGCCAATTGCTTGCTCCCTCAAAACTTGAGACATCTGTGGCATTGTGTTGTCTGACAGAACTGCACATTTTAGGGTGGTCTTTTATTGTAAGCTTAATAAGCTTATTGTGCACATGGAACATTTCTGGGATCTTTTATTTCAGCTCTTGAAACATGGGACCAACACTTTACATGTTGCATTTATATTTTTGTTCAGTGTATTTCCCTGTGTGCAGAGGGAATTTGATTTAAAAATTTATTATTTAGCATTTTAGCCATGTGTTACCGTGCAATATTTACGACAAGGAAATCTAATGATACGAGAACAGTCTATGTTCATTTAGATATTTGAACTTGGAGTGCTGATGCTGAAACTCCTATTAAGTCTGTCAGGGCCATGCACACACCTTTTGGGGGACATAAAAAGGCACCCTACCAAAATAAATCCCACAACCGCAGCCACAGACGTGTTACAAGAAGATGGGAAAGCAGCACAATCTGATGAGTAAAGTATTTTGAACTGGAATAAATTCTGCACTTATTAACCATTAACAACACAATTACAGTCAAAATAGAATTATGTAGGAAATAATGTAGCCTGCCATTACTATATCCAACCAAACTCCATTTGGTGACACTATCATGTATCCCAGTGGTTTTCTAACATATTTGACCCAAAACCCCCAAAAAGGAGTGATATAAAACTTGTGACATCCACGCAAGCACATGCAGGTGTGCACACACGAAGATGTATGCACGATCGCTGCGCAAATGTAACTTGTCATTACAGCCATAAACGTCATGCATTTTCAAAACGCAAAGACAGGCTACAGAAATAAACAGCATTTTACACCTGCATTTGGAGTCTTTCATGTTAACAGCCATTATCAAGTAAGGATATAGGCCATCATGTCACTTCTCTGGAGTCCGGAGCAATACTTATGCAGACCACGTGCCTTTTTGTCCACAGTCTCCATAGTGCCATTTTCGGTGGTGGTAATTTACCCATTTTGGAGAAAAAAAATGTTGCCGTTGTTCTTGTTCTGAACCCACTGACCACAAGTTGTCGTTAACTTCTCATCTATACTTCAGAACCAAAAAGTGCCGCTCTGGATTGTTGACCAATGACCATTCATCAGCAGTTGCACCAGTGGCGATTTAAGCATGTAAATCTTGGTTGGGCAAACCATTTTTTTCTGTGCATGCCAGCAAAGCCATTACACAACACATTAATTGCACTATAACCGTGACAAACGGTGCCCACAAACTGTTAGAGCCTACATAAAGCTGTCCCAACAGCAGAGCTTTCTTTTCAGCACCATGGAGTGAATCCTTACCACCGCTACACAAGCAGAGTCTTGTCTGGCAGCGAAAACAGATCATTCAGCCTCATTTACTGCCTTTTTTAAAACATAGCTGATATGCCTGACTTGCTTTAACAAATGTACAGTAGTTACTACTCACTCCTTGTGGATTTGTGTAAGTCGATAAGAACCACATTCTCCTTCAGTAATAACAAACGCCAAAATGAGTTTTGACTTTTGAACCATACACAAACATTATTACATTTATGTGCAGTAAATTCATAATGTTTATTCTTATATCATTAACGCTTAACTCTAGTATAAGCAAGTGCAAGCAAACGAGTTACGACGAGGTGGGCCTTTTTGTTCAGCGCTTTCAAAATGGACACAGACAGAAATTCAGACTGATGTTAGTTCAGAGAAATTCAGCAAGATGTTGAGG
This sequence comes from Oncorhynchus mykiss, assembly GCF_013265735.2. Taxonomy (NCBI): domain Eukaryota; kingdom Metazoa; phylum Chordata; class Actinopteri; order Salmoniformes; family Salmonidae; genus Oncorhynchus; species Oncorhynchus mykiss. The sequence goes on along the minus strand of NC_048587.1, from coordinate 19,941,535 downwards.
CCTTAACTCTTCTTTAAGTCACCACAGAGAGAGAGAGCGAGAGAGAGAGAGAGAGAGAGAGAGAGACTCAGTTAGCCTACCATTTGAAGTATTTTATTAGGCCCATGTGGTCTTAAAAGGAAGGAAAATAAAATCATGAGGATCCACTTGCGCACTGCGCAAAAAAAAACAACTTGCAATATCAACTGGAATTACATCAGTCTATTAGTGAACTTTTTGTTGAAAACAAATCATCTAATAGTAAGATACTGTCACTGGCAAACATGGTTACAGACCCAACAACATTATATAGGATCTCCTCCTTGTCAAGAAAAATTATAATACACAAAGTATAAGCAGACAAAGAAAGTACTTATAATATTAAATGATTTCTCTAAAACAGGCTACATGTGCACCACATAGTCAGAACAGTAGGTTAAGTTCTGAGGGGGAAAGGGACCAAATTATTAGGGTGAGGCACATGGAGTACTAACAGCTTACTACACAACATACACTTAGTATTACTTTCTCAGCTACAGTATACATATCTCCCTGGCATATTACATCATTTATGCAGCAGCAAATAATACATTTTTGGACTCACCATTGTTGTGGTGCTGTGCTCACTTGAACAGGAAGGTGGTGCGGCGATCCTTCTTGTGGGCAAATTTTGTCATCAAAGTCTGGCATTCTCTAGATTTATGGTGCTTTCAAGACAACTGAGAACTCAGAAATAAACAAGGTGGAATCATGACGTCAGTGATCTTCAGGTTGGAGCTCTAGAAAGAGACCAGAGTTCCCGACTTGGGATTCCGAGTTGGATGACTGTTCAAAATGTATTTTCCCAGTAGGAGTTTCCAGTTGTCTTGAACTCAATGAAGTCTGAGATTTCCCAGTTCCGAGTTTCCAATTGTTTTGAATGCGGCAGAAGTCATGCTGGATTGACAGCATGGACAATGTTTCCAACCTTTTCTGGCCCATTGTGTTCGTGTAAATGTTTATACTTTTAAGCTTGGGAAAGAGACCCTTTTAGAAAGATGTTTTAAATCCTTAAACCCAGACTTGGACCACACACCCTGTCCACCAAATAGCAAGCAGGGGAAGCAAAATAGTGATTGCTTTGCAACGTTTGCAGTTAGACATTGATTCCTTCCAAACCACACATTGTTGAATTTGAGATTTCCAGCTTGTTGTGTAATGTTTATGTCCAATGGCCAATGAGCACCGTTTTATCTATTGTCGACGTGATTCATGATGATGACTGCTTGTCTAGCTTGCTAGCTAAGATTTTGAAAGCATGATGTTGAAAGGATCGTTCCAATCAAAGCTACGGTAGATATATGATTTGACATAATTTTATCTGTGGCCAATGACCTTGAGCCATCTTGGATGGGCACTAATGTAAATCTATGGCAACACCCAAGGGGGCTGGAACTGCCAAGCTCTCCCTGTAGATTCTGCGGTTACGTAGTGTCTCCATGAGTGACAGAACACTGAGCCAATCACGGTGCAACTAGAGAAGATTACCAATGCCTACACTATGTATTTTCTGCTGGCTGCCCCTCGATGACAGAAAACACTGAGCTAGGCTGAAACACCTGCATTTTGGAGCTGCCTTACTCCAGAAAGCATGTTTGCACGTGGCTTTATTCACTCAATAAATATGCCTTTACATTATTTTCAAACTGATATGTGTCATGAATTAATGCCAAAATAAAAGGCAAAACAGGCAACAAAACAAAAAAACATAAAAATATATACAGTTCAAGTCAGAAGTTTACATACATTATGGTTGGAGTCATTAAAACCTGTTTTTCAACCACTCCACAAACTATAGTTTTGGCAAGTCGGATAGGACATCTACTTTGTGCATGACATAAGCAATTTACCCAACAACTGTTTACAGACAGAGTATTTCACAGAAATTCACTGGATCACAATTCCAGTGGGTCAGAAGTTTACATACACTAAGTTGACTGTGCCTTTAAACAGCTGGGAAAATTCCAGAAAATGATGTCATGGCTTTAGAAGTTTCTGATAGGCTAATTGACATAATTGGAGTAAATTGGAGGTGTACCTGTGGTTGTATTTCAAGGCCTACCTTCAAACTCAGTTCCTCTTTGCTTGACATCATGGTCCTTTGCTGTTGTTCTGGGATTGATTTGCACTTTTCGCACCAAAGTACGTTCATCTCTAGGAGACAGAACGCGTCTCCTTCCTGAGTGGTATGACGGCTGTGTGTGTTTATATCTGCATACTATTGTTTGTGTAGTTGAACGTAGTACCTTCAGGCGTTTGGACATTGCTCTCAAGGATGAACCAGACTTGTGGAGGTCTACAATTTTTTTGGTCTTGGCTGATTTCTTTGGATTTTCACATGATGTCAAGCAAAGAGGCACTGAGTTTGAAAGTAGGCCTTGAAATACAGCCACAGGTACACTCAATTGACTCAAATGATGTCAATTAGCCTATTAGAAGCTTCTAAAGCCATGACATCATTTTCTGGAATTTTCCCAGCTGTTTAAAGGCACAGTCAACTTAGTGTATGTAAACTTCTGACCCACTGGAATTGTGATCCAGTGAATTTCTGGGAAATACTCTGTCTGTAAACAGTTGTTGGGAAAATTGCTTATGTCATGCACAAAGTAGATGTCCTATCCGACTTGCCAAAACTATAGTTTGTGGAGTGGTTGAAAAACAGGTTTTAATGACTCCAACCTAAGTGTATGTAAACTTCTGACTTCAACTGTATATATATCTATGTTGTTGTTGTTTTCTTAGCTAAACAGGTGGGGCTCAAAACAGGTTCTGCCCCACCTGCCCTGAATAATGAGTCGTCACTAATTTACACGCAAAGGTGGCACACATATCCAGTTTAGTAGATTAGTGACCAGAAAGAAGAACTTGTTTAATTTAATTTCCAGTTTTGTCTGGCAAATACAGAGTGGGCCTACATTTATCATCCATGTAAAATACAGTTTAGCAATCTACTACTGACTCATCTTTGCCAGAACAATAGGCTGTGTGGCATTTTGATGGACCATTTTCATATTTCAGCCTACCCACTGGACATAAATTTCAATTAATTTTCTATTCCACATTGGTTCAATGTAATTTTATTTAATAACGTTGATTCAACAAGTGTGTGTCGAGTGGGTAGTTTGGTGGCTACATGTCTAAAGATAAGCAGCTCTAACATCACACTGCCTCCCACATTATAAGATAAAGATGTAACATTCTTATGACCTTTTCACCATATTGGTGAGAGAACAGGGTTGGCAATAAGCACTCTGCAGGAAGGCTGCCTCTACTCTGTTTTTGTCAGGCAAAACTGGAAGAAATTAAACAAGTTATTTCAGGTCACATGCACTGCCTTTGCAAGCCAATGCTGATGACTGGTCATTGGTCAACAATAAAGACACGCAGCGTTTTGGTTCTGAAGCATAGATGAGAATTGAAAGTCGACTTGTGGGCAGTGGGTTCAAAACATTTTTTTAAATAAAAAAATGGGAAATTATACCACCACCAGAAAGGGCAATTTTGAGACTGGAAGAACAAAGGGGCACGTGCTCGCGTGTAAAAGTCCTATCTGGGCAGTGTGCACATGCCTGAAGTCTGGGCTACCACGGGAACACAAGACCCTGTTCAGATTCCACATGCCATACAGTTATATTGTTTTTCGGGGCATGTTTGCCTTGGGTTGGAAGTAAAATTTGAAGACACATTTCCATTCCATCCATCCCTCTCTCTTCTGTGGATGAGTAAAGTAATGCTTCAGTGGCATTGGAAACTGACGGTCTTTTGTCTATCAGAAGTATGAGCAAAGGCAGAAAATCTTACCTTCCCCACTGTGTCTTGGGAATCTCCCAGGAGAGAGAACAGTCACATTTATGTCCACCCCCTTTTCTACCCCCACCCATTCTCTCTCTTCTCCTGCAGTCCAATTAGACAGAAGGTCGGGAGGTTTTGTAAATGGGGGGATAGGGAGCCGGTGGATTTGTTGGGGGGAGTGTCATAGCTTGAGACCACCAACACATTTCTCCAAACAGTCTTTAAAACTAAGACTTTGGGAGGAAATAAAAACTGCATCCAGTCTGTTTGTTTTGTCCACCTCTTTCCTTTTCCTATTTGTATATACAGTACCAGTCAAAAGTTTGGACACACCTACTCATTCAAGGTTTTTACTTTATTTTGACTACTTTCTACATTGTAGAACAATAGTGACCACATTAAAACTATGAAATAACACATATGGAATCATGTAGTAACCAAATAAGTGTTAAACAAATCAAAATATATTTTATATTTGAGATTCTTCAAAGTAGCCACCATTTGCCTTGAACTTTGCACACTCTTGACATTCTCTCAACCAGCTTCATAAGGTAGTCACCTGGAATGCATTTCAATTAATAGGTGTGTCTTGTTAAAAGTTAATTTGCGGAATTTCTTTCCTTCTTAATGCGTTTGAACCAATCAGTTGCATTGTGACAAGGTAGTGGTGGTATACAGGAGATGGCCCTATTTGGTAAAAGACCAAGTCATATTATGGTAAGAACAGCTCAAATAAGCAAAGAGAAACGACAGTCCATTACTTTAAAACATGAATTTCAAGAACTTTGAAAGTTTCTTCAAGTGCAGTCGCAAAAACCATCAAGTGCTATGATGGAACGGGCTCTCATGAGGACCGCCACAGGAAAGGAAGACCCAGAGTTACCTCTGCTGCAGAAGAACAGTTCATTAGATTTACCAGCCTCAGAAACTGCAGCCCAAATAAATGCTTCAGGGAGTTCAAGTAACAGACACATCTCAACATAAACCGTTCAGAGGAGACTGTGTGAATCAGGCCTTTGTGGTCAAATTGCTGCAAAGAAGCCAATACTAAAGGACAGCAATAAGAAGAGACTTTTTGATTCCAATTGCCATGTCTTTGTGAGACGCAGAGCAGGTGAACAGATGATCTCTGCATGTGTAGTTCCCACCGTGAAGCATGGAGGAGGAAGTGTGATGGTTCTTTGATGGTGACACTGTGATTTTATTTGGAATTCAAGGCACACTTAACCAACATAGCTCCCACAGCATTCTGCAGTGATACACCATCCCATCTGGTTTGCGCTTAGTGGGGACTATCATTTGTTTTTCAACAGGATAATGACCCAAAACACACCTCTAGGCTGTGTAAGGTCTATTTGACCGAGAAAGAGCGTGATGGAGTGCTACGTCAGATGACCTGGCCTCCACAATTACCCAACCTCAACCCAGTTGAGATGGTTTGGGATGAGTTGGACTGCAGAGTGAAGGAAAAGCAGCCAACAAGTGCTCAGCATATGTGGGAACTCCTTCAAGACTATTGGTATCCCAGGTGAAGCTGGTTGAGGGAATGCCAAGCGTGTGCAAAGCTCAAGGAAAAGGGTGGCAACTTTGAAGAATTTCAAATGTAAAAAATATATATATATAAAATATATTTGGATTTGATTAACACTTTTTTGGTTACTACATGACTCAATATCTGTTATTTCATGGTTTTGATGTGTTCACTATTCTACAATGTAGAAAATAGTAAAAATAAAGAAACATTCCTGAATGAGTAGGTGTGTCCAAACTTTTGACTGGTACTGTATGTATGGGGATTAGAAAGTACAGGCCTTATCAAAGCTCCAACCCTCTCATGCCACATAAGACTAGCCAAGAACTAGTGACCTCAGGTCCTGTAGTGCGCCAAATCTAGAGGATGTTCTAGCCTTCCCAGCCTGTTAAGTGACCTGCCTACCTTTGACAAGCTGTTAACCTGTTTGCACTATGAGACTACGTTGAGTAGTGGGGTCACAGCCACGTTGTATTCATTCTAGCCTCTATGCACTCCCCTCCTCTAACCTTTTCCCTTCGTTTGTAGACTTCAATGAACAACACATCAGCTGTGTGACCAGGCTAAAAGCCTTCAAGCCATACCATGTTATAACTGCTACACATTGCCTACATTGTTGTCCCCATATTAGCTAAAGTAACGTCTTAGTCAACATAGCTAATGGAACTAATGCGTTAGTAAATCCGCTATTGTAAGCAGTTACACCAGCGGGCTCCGGAGACAATAAATTAATCAAACCAAATGCTTACCTTAACTTGGAATAGTTCCAGTGTTGTGTTGGATAGTCATAGCCAGCTAGCTAACATAGCATCCCTCTGTTGGAGCCGGGTGTTTGAGTAACTAACCTATCCAGCTGCATTTACTGCTAAGTGAAAAAAAATTACTCTCTCTTGCTTCTCCTTCATTTTTGAAGAAATTGATTTGTTGAATACTGTTCAACTATTGTCTTTCTCTCTCTTTGAGTCAACTACTCACCACCTTTATGCACAGCTTATGCTTTCATTAAGTACTAGACTCATTCTCCGATCCTTTGATTGGGTGGACAACATGGACGTCCTCCAGAAGTTGTCATAATTACTGTGTAAGTCTATGGAAGGGGGTGAGAACCAAGAGCCTCCTAGGTTTTGTAATGAAGCCAATGTACCAAGAGAAGGACAGAAGCTACCTGTCTTCCGGCTACATCATGGTGCTTCCCTACAGAGTGCTGTTGAGGCTACTGTGGACCTTCATTGCAAAACAGTGTGTTTTAATCAATTATTTGGTGGCGTGAATATATATAGTATAGTTTTATCTAAAAAGGATATATTTTTCCAATGTTTCACAATTTACATTTTTATGAAATTCACTGAGGAGGATAGTCCTCCCCTTTGTCCTTTTGAGGTCCTCCACCGCCTTGGGGATAGTGTATACCCCAAAAAGTAGACTTCTAAATATTGTGATGTTGGAGAAATAAAGCAAATAACAGACATTATGGAAGTTACATGACATTTACATTTTTGGGGAGACTGAACATATTAGAAAATGTCTGAGTTTGTAAGTCTTAGGTCAAAACATGGATAACCATTTCGAAGGAAAGGCTCGGCAGAACAATTTGTTGACATCTGGAACATTTTTAAATGTCAGCAGAAGCCAAAATACCTTAGAACTAAATAAAGGTAGCTTGAACTGCATACTGCAGAGGCTAAAGCCAGGCACCACATCTGAATAGAGCATGTTCACTTTTTCCATATTTTGTTACGTTACAGCCTTATTCTAAAATTGATTAAATTGTTTTTTCCCCCTCATCAGTCTACGAACAATATCAAATAATGACAAAGCAAAAACAGGTTTTTAGAAATGTTTGCAAACATATTAAAAATAATGAACTGAAATATTACATTTACATAATTATTCAGACCCCTTACTCGATACTGTTGAAGCACATTTGGCAGCGATTACACAGCCTTGCTTCTTCTTGGGTATGACGCTACAAGCTTGGCACACCTATATTTAAGGAGTTTCTCCCATTCTTCTCTGCAGATCCCTTCAAGCTCTGTCAGGCTGGATGGGGAGCGTCGCTTCACAACTATTTTCAGGTGTCCCCAGAGATGTTCGATCAAGTTCAAGTCTGGGCTCTGGCTGGCCCACTCAAGGACATTTGGAGACTTGCCCCGAAGCCACTCCTCCATTGTCTTGGCTGTATGCTTAGGGTCATTGTTCTGTTGGAAGATGAATCGTCGCCCCAGTCTGAGGTTTTGAGCACTCTAACAAGTTTTCATCAATGATCTCTGTACTTTTCTCTGTTCATATTTCCCTCAATCCTGACTAGTCTCCATTTCCCTGCCGCTGAAGAACAACCCCACTGCATGATGCTGTCACCAACATGCTTCACCGTAGGAGCAGGTTTCATCAGACTAGAGAATATTGTTTCTCATGGTCTGAGAGCCTTTAGGTGCCTTTTGGCGAACTCCAAGTGGGCTGTCATGTTTCTTTTACTGAGGAATGACTTCCATCTGGCCACTCTACCAGAAAGGCCTGATGGTTGTCTTTTGCTGATTCCAAACTTCTTCCACTTAAGAATGATGGAGGGCACTGTGTTCTTGGGGACCTTCAATGCTGCAGACATTTCTTGGTACCCTTCCCCAGATCTGTTCCTCGACACAATCCTGTCCCGGAGTTCTACAACAATTCCTTCAACCCCATGGCTTTGTTTTTGTTCTGACATGCACTGTCGACTGTGGGACCCTATAGAGACAGGTGTGTGCCTTTCCAAATCATTTCTAATCAATTGAATTGACCATAGGTGGAGACCAATCAAGTTGTAGAAACATCTCAAGGATTATCAATGGAAACAGGATGCACCTGAGCTCAATTTTGAGTCTCATAGCAAAGGGTCTGGATACTTATGTAAATAAGGTATTTATGTTTTTTAAAATTTGTAATACATTTGCAAAAATGTCTAAACCTGTTTTCACCTTGTCATTGTGGGGTATTGTTCCTTGAGGATAATTAGGAACGTGGTTTCATTTTTATGAATAAAAAAAAAATCTCAGTTTGACATTCCGCTGGAATTGCCCTAATACCTACATAGTTTGTTTAAAATGTTCTCAAATTTGGACAATTTGGACCAAAAGGTGACCACTGCATATATTCTTATATGGTGTCCCCCACACATCACACTTTGTAAGAAAGTTAGAACCACTGGGGTTGGCTATAAACAACGTTCGCTCTAAGCAGCGCAAGGGGAGAACGCAGAATAAATATCAGCCTGCACAGAGAAGAACGATACTGACCTTCACTCAACTTACCTTCCCTATATATGTCACTCCCTGTGGTTCCTTCCCCAGGCATCATTGTTTCTGTTTCAGTTTCATGTGTGTGCGTTGTTCATTTTTCATTTATTGATTAAATCACTCACTCCCTGAACTTGCTTCCTGACTCTCAGTGCACATCGTTACAGAATGATGCCTCACCTAAGGGAAGCATCAGGGAGTGTTTTTTTTTTGTTTCGGTGGGGTCCGGGAGCCGCTACAGGCTCTCATGCCTCAGACAGATCGCCAGGCACCTCTGCCTCAGGTGGTTCGTCAGGCTCCCATGCCTCAGCCCGATCGCCAGGCTCCCCTGCCTCAGCAGGGTGACCGGTCCGCTCCTGATCCCCGGGATCGTCCCTTTGGTTGGCGTCCTGCGGCTGGAGCCAAACACGCCTGGGAGGGGGAACCATCATGTATGCTCTCTCTCTAGCCTCTAGGTCACCAGGCTACTCGTTATGGCGCACACCTGTCATCACTTCCCTGATTACCTTCCCTATATATGTCACTCCCTTTGGTTCCTTCCTCAGGCATCATTGTTTCTGTTTCATGTCTGTGCATTGTTCGTATTTCTTGTTTTGTTTTATGTTTCGTTTATTGATGTCACTCACTCCCTGAACTTGCTTCCCGACGCTCAGCGCACATCTTTACAGCTTTAAATATTTAAGGAATTCCGTGTATGTCAATTGGCCTTGAGGTACAAGATTATAGATATTTTGTGTAGTCATGTCAATACATATTAGTCAAATGAACTAATACAAGTGTGGTCACTAACAGCCATTATGCCTTTATTGTTTGATCCATTGCACATTTTACATTCAGACTCATGGCAAAATGTGTAGAATATCAGGAAATTTGCTAAAAAGCATTTAGTGTTAGTTTTAACATATCAACTAACTCTAAATGTTGTGATCTTATATATCAATTACCACAAAGTGTTGGTTTATCTAACACCAAATGTGCAGTGGCCTCATCTTTAAAGTAACACTGAGCTATACTTGCATCTACAGTATGAAGATTCCAGGTAGCTTAGGTAGGTAGTAAAGGTGTTTGCGTGAAATCATATCTGATAAATGAGGGCAGTGCTCCTGTGGGCGGGAGCCCTTCAGTAGTATTAAGTGCTATTTTTTGCATGCAGTCTAAAACTTTTGGATAGGCTCTCCAGGGACTACGGGAATGGGTTGTGTCGTCAGATTCCCCACTGTAAAGCTTACCCACTTCAATTTGTAGTGCTTTTTCTGCCATCAGAGAGCTGGAGTGAGTGAATGAGAGTGTGTGTGTGGGGGGAGGTGGGCAGTTAAGAGCGCTGGGCCTGTAACCGAAAGATTGCTGGTTTGAATCCCTGACTCGACTAGGTGAAAAATCTGTTGATGTGCCCTTGAGCAAGGCACTTAACCCTAATTGCTCCTGTAAATCGCTCTGGATAAGAGTGTCTACTAAAATGTAAGTGTGTGTCGGTTGAGTAGGAAGCAGAGGTTCAAAACCATCTGCAAACGTTCACTTTTAACCTATTGTGCTGGATGTGCTGCTTTAAGTGAAACAGGATCAGTGATGTTTTTACCTGGCACTCAAAATAAGTGATAACGCACTCACCAGGACACCGTGTCAGTGTGAGGCACATGTGGTTTCAGAAATCTGGAGCAAATACTCAACCTAAGGTCACAACGCACTAGCAGATCACCGATTTTGATAGATCACTAACTCGTGTACGGTAGCAATAGGTTATGTGGAATATACAGACAAAGCCTCTCTTTTGCCATACATTATATCAAACTAAATTATAAGGTGAGAAGTCATGATTTTCATTCATGACTCATGAGATTCTAGTGGGCATTGCTGTTCTCTCATAATTTTCTAATATAGCACCTGAAAAAACAAAACATCATAGGGAAAAGCAAAAAAAAAATAATAATAATAATTTTCACATGCCTAAAATAGACATTGAACGTTCAGTGAGGCTTTACTGCCACACTGGCGGTGAGAAGTCATCCCATTTGGATATTTTGTAGCACTGTTTTTAAATGTAATTTTTAAATTTAACCTTTATTTATCAAAGCAAGTCAATTAAGAACAAATTCTTATCTACAATGATGGCCTGGCCAGTGACGACTTGGAAGTGCGGTTCAATAAAGGAAGGGGCTATATAAATAAATTTGATTTGAATAAAGGTATTCTAACTGAAGTAGACTACTTTCAATGACCTTTTAAACTGTATGCCCTCAATATACAAGTACCCTTGCCCGATCCTGGCCGTTCTACTGCTGTAGGCTAGGCAACAAAAAAAACGGTTGACCGTTTTATGTGTGGATTAATAGGGACAGGTCGAAAAGCATTAAACATTTATGGCAATTTAGCTAGCTAGCTTGCACTTGCTAGCTAATTTGTCCTATTTAGCTAACTTGCTGTTGCTAGCTAATTTGTCCTGGGATTTAAACATTGAGTTGTTATTTTACCTGAAATGCACAAGGTCCTCTACTCCGACAATCGACACATAAAATGGTCAACCGAATCGTTTCTAGTCATCTCTCCTCCTTCTAGGCTTTTTCTTCTCTGGACTTTATATTGCGATTGGCAACTTTCATAAATTTTGTGCTACCGCCACCAACCTCGTTCGTCTTTCAGTCACCCATGTGGGTATAACCAATGAGGAGATGACACATGGGTACCTGCTTCTATAAACCAATGAGGAGATGGGAGAGGCAGGACAATCTGCATCAGAAATAGAACTGACTTCTATTTTAGCTCTTGGCAACGCAGACTCCTCATTGGTGCGCGAGAGCAGTGTGGGTGGAATTTTTGAACAACATAGATTTCTAAATTTATTTTGCAATAAATTAGTCAGCCTGTTAGGCTATTTGATCAGAGAAACGTGCATGGTGTAAAAATGATGTCTTATTACATTGTCATACACTTTATCTACAGCCTGTAGAACACAGAAAGAACACAAAGTATTTATACCTTAGGCTACAGTATATTTTCTACATGATTTATGTTAGATTATTTTTTGATGGAATGTTGCTGGAGCGACGCGTCTCTCCAACCTGGAGAGGCGCGCTGGGAATGGACAAGCGTTATTTTTCGCACCTGCTTAGTGGGCACTGCTTATCACAGGGCGGCTCAGCACTCACCTAAAAAGCCCAAATGCCACTGGTTGATAGAAATTTTAATTGTTTTTGAGCAGAATTGTGTGAGGTTTTATGTGTTGTTGGAGGCCCCCCTCGTCATAGGCGGCAGCCTAATCTTGTCTAATGGGCAGGTTAAATTCAAATCAAATCACATTTATTTATATAGCCCTTCGTACATCAGCTGATATCTCAAAGTGCTGTACAGAAACTCAGCCTAAAACCCCAAACAGCAAGCAATGCAGGTGTAGAAGCACGGTGGCTAGGAAAAAATCCCTAGAAAGGCCAAAACCTAGGAAGAAACCTAGAGAGGAACCAGGCTATGCTGTGCCGGCAGTACCACTATAGCCAAAAGGTGGACATGCTCATAGAAGGCGGGGTGCTGAATTTTTTGGGGGCTCGCTCTACAGACTGCTATATTGGTCCTCTAGTACAGGACTAGTAAAGGACCAGTGGACTACTTTTGTGAAGAAAATAATAATAACAACAACAATACAATTCAAATAATAATAATTTCAGGGGGGTGCTGCAGCACCTTTGCACATCCCTACTTCCCACGGCTATGGGCATGCTGGGAGAATGTCAATTTCTTGATACCATACCAAAATGTAATCCACATAGGTGCTGGTAAAGACAACCTACACTGAACAAAAATATAAACGCAACATTTAAAGTGTTGATCCCATGTTTCATAAGCTAAAAGAAATCCATATGCACAAAAATCTTATTTCTCTCAAATTTTGTGCACAAATTTGTTTACATCCCTGTTAGTGATAATTTCTCCTTTGCCAAGATAATCCATCCAACTGACAGGTGTGGCATATCAAGAAGCTGATTAAACAGTATGATCATTACACAAGTGCACCTTGTCCTGGGGTCAATAAAAGACCACTCTAAAATGTGCAGTTCTGTCAGACAACACAATGCCACAGATGTCTCAAGTTTTGAGGGAGCAAGCAATTGGCATGCTGACTGCAGGAATGTCCACCAGATCTGTTGCCAGATCATTTAATGTTAATTTCTCTACCATAAGCCGCGTCTGACATTGTTTTAGAGGCTTTGGCAGTACGTCCAACCGACCTCAGAACTGCTGACCGTGTATGTATGGATGAACGATTTGCTGATGTCAACGTTGTGAACAGAAAGCCCCATAGTGGCGGTGTACAGTTTTTCACACAACACAATGCATAGCTGCCTCCAACATAATTTTTGAGAATTTGGCAGTAGGTCCAACAGTCAAAACCACATTTCTGTCTGTAATAAAGTGTTTTTGTGGATGTAAAAAGTGGCCACTGCTTATCACAGGGCAGCTCAGCACTCACCTAAAAAGTCCATAGTGTTTTTGTGGGGAAAAACTCATTCTGATTGGTTGGGCCTGGCTCCCAAGTGAGTGGGCCTATGCCCGCCAAGGCCCACCCATGGCTGCACCCCTGCCCAGTCGTGTGAAATCCATAGGTTAGGGACTAATGAACTCATTTCAATTGACTGATTTCCTTATATGAGCAGTAACTCAGTAACATCTTTGAAATTGTTTCATGTTGCGTTTATATTTTGGTTAAATTATAGATAATCACATTTTAATTTGGCATTATAAAATCTATCAAGTGTGTGTTTAAAAATGTCCTCCAATTCTTCGGTTGAGAGTCGTGTTAATATCATTATTTAGTTTAGGATCGGTCTGTATCCCATATACACTACGTAGCGTTTGTTTAAAAAAAAATGTGCCTGTGATACAGAGGCGCGCGCAGGCACCCTCAACGGTCATGTGAACGCGCCCTCTGTCGTGGCTTCCAATGTCATATGACTAGCAGCCGCAGTGTCATTTAATACCATACAGAAATAGCTAGCTTGTTACCAGTATCTTTTAGTTATTACCCTTAGCTACTAGCACACCAGCTATACTGTAGTTCAGGTAGAGGGTTTATTTAAGTATGGCAACCTTGGTGGGAAACAGGACAATGGACATCAACGGTCCTGCTGCGGCAAGGACACACACACAAGCTGTGACCAGAAACTACATCTCTCAACCAAGGCTGAGTACGTAGCTAGCTACCTAGCCAGATGCTTGATTCTCCATAGCTTGCTAACTACTGGATTGTTTGCGCGAAAACAAATACTTACAGTGTATGTGAAATATTCGATAAAATACATTTTGCATTACCATTGAACCGACTGTCACTGCAGCGACATAAGTAAAATGCTTGAAGGTGTGAAGTGGCTAGCTTGCAAACTAATATTAGCAAGCTAGCTAACCTGTGTGCGAAGCTGTTTTGCAACAGTCCCATTTATAATCTTTGCTTGTCTGTTATGTAAAAGTACCAGTTTAATATTAGCGTACACTTATAAATATAACTATGCGTTTAACTATTTACTATATTTGTTAATCATCAAGCGTTATGCGAACATAAGCTAGCTAGGTAAAGACAAAGTAAGCTAACTAGCTAGCATAGCGAAATCAGCTGACTGCTCCTGACAGAATGAATAACCGTGCGATAGCAAAATATAGCGTGTCACGAAATCAACGCCTTTACTCTATAATGTACAGAAGATTGGTGTATGTCATGGAAATTGTAACTATGTAGCTAACTAATTGTATTGGTTTGTGGTGTGGAAATTATTGCTAGGAAGATGGAGTTATAGACTGACAAATAAGTTGATTATCCCACTAAGACATAATCACGTGAGGCTGAAGGCACAGACAACATTGAGACCGATGTTTCACTGGATGTACAAATGTGACGCATCCGTTTGGCGTTTCCACTCACTACCAAATATGGTAGTGAGTGGAAACGCCAAACGGCGTGCAGTGGGGGAAGATGGAAGGAGATGGATTTTGTCCGACATTCAGCAAATCTACTCCTCAATTAAACATTTTAATCTCAATACAGTTTTCTGTTCCCAAAACTAGAATCTGTTATAAACAGAACGGACTAAGTTTTGTAGACTTCACTCTTAGCACACTTTTATTTTGCAGTTTAGGAGTGTGAAGGTGAACTGAGGTATTGCACACGGTCACCTCAGAGTAGGCATTCCTTACAGAATATGCAGATGCAGATTAGAACGCGCCAATAGGATATAGCTATGGCCTGTTCTGACCACTGACTCATTTGTTCCTATTGGGAATTACAAGCTGTGGTCTATCTTGGTCTAGTTATCGCTGTACATAGATTTTTTTCCTATTGTGTTATTGACTGTACGTTTGTCGCACTGCTTTGCTTTATCTTGGGCAGTTGTAAATGAGAACTTGTTCTCAACTGGCCTACCTAGTGAAATAAACATTATAAACAATCTTTGTTGCAGGCCTGCTGCTGGTAGTCATTAGATATCACGTTTTTGGTTTTCGCCCTAGCACTACACAACTGACTCATAACCAACTCATAATCAAGCTTTGCTTATTTGAATCAGTTGTCATGCTAGTGTAACCGACGTGAAATGGCTAGCTAGTGGTGGTGCGCGCTAATAGCGTATCAATTGGTGACCTCACTCGCTCTGAGACTTTGAAGTAGTGGATCCCCTTGTTCTGCAAGGGTCGTGGCTTTTGTGGCGCGATGGGCAAAGATGCTTCGTGGGAGGCAGTTGTTGTGTGCAAAGGGTCCCTGGTTCGAGGCGAGGAGAGGGACGAAAGCTATACTGTTACACTAGGGCAAAAAACAAAAAGTGCACCGGTGGGTGGGGGCAGGACAGAGTTTGGGAAACCCTGACGTAGACCACCATGGGCAGTGAAATGCTACTTACGGCCTTTCCCAATGCATAGATTATTTTTTTACAAAAGTTAAACACTTAATAAAATAACTTGGCTATATACAGTGCATTCGGGAAATTATTCAGACCCCTTGACTTCTTCCACATTTTGCTACATTACAGCCTTCTTCAAATTGATTAAATTGTTTTTCCCTGATCAATCGACACACAATACTCCGTAATGACGAAGCAAAAACAGGTTTTAGAAATGTTTGAAAATGTATTAAAAATAAAACATCACATTTACATAAGTATTCAGACCCTTTGCTCTGTTGAAACACCTTTGCAGCAATTACAATCAAGGCTTCTTTGGTATGATGCTATAAGCTTGTCACACCTGTATTTGGGGATTTTCTCACATTCTTCTCTGTAGATCTTCTCAAGCTCTATCAGGTTGGATGGGAAGTGTCACTGCACTGCTGTTTTCAGTATCTCCAGAGGTGTTCGATCGGGTTCAAGTCCGTGCTCTGGCTGGGCCACTCAAGGAGATTCAGAGACTTGTCCTGAAGCCACTCCTGCGTTGTCTTGGCTGTGTGCTTAGGGTCGTTGTCCTGTTGGAAGGTGAACCTTCGCCCTCAGTCTGAGGTTCTGAGCGCTCTGGAGCAGGTTTTCATGAAGGATCTCTACTTTGCTCTGTTAATCTTTCTCTCGATCCTGACTAGTCTTCCAGTCCCTGCCACTGAAAAAAACATCCCCACAGCATGATGTTGCCACCACCATGCTTCACTGTGGTGCCAGGTGCCAGGTTTCTTCCAGATGTGACGCTTGGCATTCAGGCCAAAGAGTTCAATCTTGGTTTCATCAGACCAGACAATCTTGTTTCTCATGGTCTGAGAGTCCTTTAGATTTCAGAATGGAAGCCACTGTGTTCTTGGGGACCTTCAATGCTGCAAACATTTTTGGTACCCTTCACCAGAACTGTGCATCGACGCAATCCGGTCTCGGAACTCTACTGACAACTCCTTCGACCTCATTACTTCGTTTTTGTTCTGACATCAACTGTGGGCCCTTATATAGACAGGTGTGTGCCTTTCCAAATCATGTCAAATTAATTGAATTTACCACAGGTGTAGAAACATCTCAAGGATAATTAATGGAAACAGGATGCACCTGAGCTCAATTTCGAGTCTCATTGCAAAGGGTCTGAATACTTATCTAATTTAATGTTTCTGTTTCTTGTTTTTTTTACATTTTTAATTAAAACAATGTTTTTTGCGTTGTCATTATGGGGTATTGTGTGTAGGTTGAGAATTTGTATGGATTTAATCCATTTTGGAATAAGGCTGTAACGTAAAAAAATGTGGAAAAAGTCAGGGGCTCTGAATTACCCCAATGCACTGTATGTACATATTTCTAGGAATAAAGTTAGAATGTTAACAGTAGCAGCAGCATATGATGAGTCAGTTTATACAAAAAAATGTTTATACTAAAAGGGTCAATGAAGTTAGCAGACTTATGACATGGGGGTAGAAACTGTTCAGGGCCCTGTTGGTTGCAGACTTGCATCGGTACTGCTTGCCATGCTTAAGCAGCGAGAACAGTCTTTAACCTGAACCCCGTTCCGCTAGCGGAACCCCTCGCCAACAGCCAAGGAAATTGCAGGGCGCCAAATACAAATCAACAGAAATCTCATAAATCAAATTTCTCAAACATACAAGTATTAGGCACCATTTTAAAGATAACATTCTCATTAATCCAGCCACAGTGTCTGATTCCAAAAATGCTTTACAGCGAAAGCTCCACAAACGATTATGTTACGTCACTACCAACTCACAGATAAACCCAGCCATTTTTTCCAGCCAAAGAGAGGAGTCGCAAAAAGTACAAATAGAGAGAAAATGAATCACTAACCTTTGAGGATCTTCATCAGATGACACTCATAGGACTTCATGTTACACAATACATGTATGTTTTGTTCGGTAAAGTTCATATTTATATCCCAAAATCTTATTTTACATTGGCGTGTTACGTTCAGTAGTTCCAAAACATGCAGTGATATTGCAGAGAGCCACATAAATTCACAGAAATACTCATTAGAAATGTTGATGAAAATTCAAGTGTTATGCATGGAACTTTAGAAACACTTCTCCTTAATGCAACTGCTGTGTCAGATTTTTAAAAAAACTTTACGGAAAAAGCATAATCTGAGAATGGCGCTCAGGGCCCAAACCAGCCAGAGAAATCTCCACCATGTTGGGTAGTCAACGTTATGCATAAATAACATTATAAATATTCACTTACCTTTGATCTTCATCAGAATGCACTCCCAGGAATCGCAGTTCCTGTTTTTGTTTGATAATGTCCATCATTTATGTCCAATAGCTTCTTTTGTTAGGGCGTTTGGTAAACAAATCCAAAATCACTTTCAGATCCAGTTGGACGAAAAGTTCAAAATTATATTACAGGCCGAAGAAACTTGTCAAACTAAGTATAGACTCAATCTTTAGGATGTTTTTATCATAAATGTTCCAACCGGAGAATTCCATTGTCTGTAGAAAAGTAATGGAACGAGAGATACCTCTCATGTGAAAGCGCAAGACTGAGAACGAGGCTGCAGGCAGACCCCTTAGTCAAACAGCTCCCATCCGGCCCCCCTTCACACGAGCAGCCTGAAACAAAGTTCTAAAGACGGTTGACATCTAGTGGAAGCCTTAAGAAGTAATAACCCATATCCCACTGTGTATTCGATAGGGGTGAGTTCAAAAACTACAAACCTCAGATTTCCCACTTCCTGTTTGGATTTTTTCCTCAGGTTTTTGCCTGCCACATGAGTTCTGTTATACTCACAGACATCATTCAAACAGTTTTAGAAACTTCAGTGTTTTCTATCCAATATTACTACTAATATGCATATATTAGCATCTGGGACAGAGTAGGAGGCAGTTCACTCTGGGCACGCTATTCATCCAAAAGTGAAAATGCTACCCCCTATCCCAAAGAAGATAACTTGGGTGGCTGGAGTCTTTGACAATTTTTAGGGCCTTCCTCTGACACCGCCTGGGCTGTCCGCACTACACTCTATAGCGCTTTATAGTTGGATGCCAAGCAGTTGCCATACCAAGCGGTGATGCAGCAAGTCAAGATGCTCTCAATAGCACAACTGTATAACTTTTTGAGGATCTGAGGGATCACTTCAAATAATTTCAGCCTCCTGGGGGGGAAGAGCCGTTGTCGTGCCCTCTTCATGACTGTGTTGGTGTGTTTGGATCATAATAGATCCTTAATGATGTCGACACCGAGGAACTTGAAGCTCTCGCCCCCCTCGACTACAGCCCATCGACGTGAATGGGGGCGTGCTCGGGCCCTCCATTTCCTGTTGTCCACGATCAGCTGCTTTGTCTTGCTGACGTTGAGGGAGATGTTGTAGTCCTGCCACCGCACTGCCAGGTCTCTGATCTCCTTATACGCAGTCTCATTGTCTTCGGTGATCAGGCCTACCACGTCGTGTTGTTGGCAAACTTAATGTTGGTGTTATGCGTGGCCACACAATCGCGGGTGAACAGGGAGTACAGAAGGTTATTAAGCTTGCACCCCTGAGGGGCCCCAGTGTTAGGGTCAGTGTAGTGGATGTGTTGCCTACATTCACCACTTGTGGGCATCCTGTCACGAAGTCCAGAATACAGTTGCAGAGGGAGGTGTTCAATCCCAGGGTCTTTAGGTTAATGATGTTCTTTTTGTCCAAGTGGGAAAGTGCAATAGAGATTGCATCATCTGTGGATCTGTTGGGGCGGTATGCTTATTGGAGTGGGTCCAGGGTGTCTGGGATGATGGTGTTGCTGTGAGCCGTGGCCAGCCGATGTTAGTGCTACGGGGCAATAGTCTTTTAGACATATTACATTGGTGTTCTTGGGCACATGGACTATGGTTGTCTGCTTAGCGTAGGTATTCAGGTGTCGTGTTATACACATGCATTTTCTGATTTTTTTTTTTATGTATTTTTTAAACTCTTAAATATCTTGCTGCGTATTGAAAATGCAGATCTAAAATGTTTGTTATTGTCATTTCTGCTCGACATCACTCAACTTGTACTTCAGTTGCACTTCTCCACTCGGAGCATAATTCACCAATGGCAGCACTCTGACAGATGTGTAGCTACTTTTCTCGGCATAGCCTACTTGTCTCCGGGGAAATGTAAGGTTCACTTCAAACAAAACATTAGGAAATGTAGCTGGCTACATTCTTTCTATGATAAACATTTAGAAATATGATGGGTATTCATCGTTTTAAAAATTTAATTGCTCATTTTTAACTCATTCACTTGTGTGACTGCTAGACAAATAGCATTACAATTCTGTCATCTGATGAAAAGGAAGCTATTTTCAGCGGAATGTGTTACAATAATATTTTTTTGTGAAGGAAAACTGTAGTTGCACGTCACTGATCACTATTGAACCAAAAAAACCACTGACATTTAATATAAAACACAGGTGAAATGGATTAAAACACAGATTCGACCCCTGAGTATTAGACTGGGTCAGGAAGAGGTTGAAGAAGTTAGTGAAGACACTTTTCAGTTAGACATCACATGCTCTGAGTACGCATCCTGGAAACCCGTCTGGCCCTTTCCCTTTGTAATCCGTGATGGTTTTCAAGCACTACCACATCCAACGAGCATCATTAAGATGAATGCACTAACTGTAAGTCACTCTGGATAAGAGCAACAGCTAAATGACTAAAATGTATTTTTTTTTAAATATACAAATAATAATCTGAGCGGTAGATCTTGGCTTGCAATTTTGACTCAGTAATCTTTAAGGTTGGAGACCACTGTTCTAGTGTTTTCCCTGTTAGGACTATCAACATCTCCCTTTACTGTGGCAATTGTGATCAAATCAACACAATATTAGCCACTTTCAATGCAACATACTGAAACAAAACGAACTATACAAGAGATATTTTTGTAGGCTGAACGCATCGGAGTAGGATTCTATTGCATTGACACGCACTACTCAGCCCGTACTCTACACAGACCAGTGCAGCATAAGCAATCAGAGATGCAGTAGGCCTTTATGCAAATAGACCATTGCCATATATGGATCTGTGTCATTTACTTTGAACTGGACTGTGTTTACTGCATGAGCGGTCTTGAGTAGATGCCTTGTTTTGAGATCAAAGCGAAAGCTGCATGTAGCCACTTGTGCACATTTTGTTTATCCTTTGCTAGTTAGTTATTAGCCGAATTCATAGATCATTTGAAGTCAACGATAAGGGAGTGATTAAGAGCACAAAATGTGTACATTTCTAGACATCTTTGACGTCAGAGCTTTTTTTTTTTGTCTTAAAGGGGCACTGTTTTATTGAGGCAGGCTTGAATAAGCTAAGTAGCCAATAGGCAGAGGGTAGTATTTTTCTGATTCTCTGTAATAATGATATGGGAACACTCTTACACTGCGAGGTCCGGAGTACTGCTCGAAAATATGGTTTATAAAGGAAATGTCCCATTCAGGCCGTTTAACATTGAATATAATGTCAGTTCCGGTCTGTTTAACATGGCGACTCTCCCATAGGCACACATGCATTAGCAGCTGGGTCTGGTCCGCTTAGTTCATGGACTGTATATGAACCACAAAAAATTAGGGAGTGGGATGTCTCGCCTCCTCTTCCATCTCTGCTGCTGGTTTTCTTTTCTACCTGATAACTAATTATAGTCACCTGGTGCCTCAGGTTTATATCAGTCCCTAATTAAAGGGGAAGTGTGAAAAAGCAGTGGAATTGCTTTCAAAGTCCAGATTTGTATTTGAGGTTCCTATAGCGCAGTGGTTCTCAAATCTCTCCCCGGGGAACCCCAGCCATGTATTTGATCTATTCCAGAGGTAGCACACCTCTAAACAGTTTTAGAAACTTCAGAGTGTTTTCTATCCGATATTAATAATAATATGCAAATATTATCAACTATGACTGAGGAGCAGGCCGTTTGATATGGGCACTTTCATCTAAGCTACTCAATACTGCCCCTACAGCCATAAAAAGTTTTCACTATTCCTGACATTTAGTCATAGTTAGAATGACCACTTTATTTTAAGAATTAGAAATATCAGAATAAAAGTAGAGAATTATTTATTTAAACTTGTATTTCTTTCATCACAATCCTAGTGGGTCAGAAGTTTACATACACTAAATTAGTATTTGGTAGCATTGCCTTTAAATTGCTTAACTCGGGTCAAACTTTTCGGGTAGCCTTCCACACGCTTCCCATAATAAGTTGGGTGAATTTTGGACCATTCCTCCTGACAGAGCTGGTGTAACTGAGACAGGTTTGTAGGCCTCCTTACTTGCACACGCATTTTCAGTTCTGCCCACAAATGTTCTATAGGATTGAGGTCAGGGCTTTGTGATGGCCACTCCAATACCTTGACCTTGTCGTCCTTAAGCCATTTTGCCATAACTTTGAAAGTATGCTTGGGGTCATTGTCCATTTGGAAGACCCATTTGCGACCAAGCTTTAACTTCCTGACTGATGTCTTGAGATGTTTCGTATTTTGTGAAGTGCACCAGTCCCTCCTGCAGCAAAGCACCCCCACATCAAATCAAATGTATTTATAGAGC
Organism: Oncorhynchus mykiss; assembly: GCF_013265735.2. Lineage (NCBI taxonomy): Eukaryota > Metazoa > Chordata > Actinopteri > Salmoniformes > Salmonidae > Oncorhynchus > Oncorhynchus mykiss. The sequence goes on along the minus strand of NC_048587.1, from coordinate 19,919,498 downwards.
CCTTCTTACAAGTGCTGTACAGAAACCCAGCCTAAAATCCCAAACAGCAAGCAATGCAGGTGTAGAAGCCTTGTGGCTAGGAAAAACTCCCTAGCAAGGCCAAAACCTAGGAAGAAACATAGAGGAACCACGCTATGAGGGGTGGCCAGTCCTCTTCCTGGCCAAGATGTTCAAATGTTCATAAATGACCAGCATGGTCAAATAATAATAATCACAGTAGTTGTCAAGGGTGCAACAGGTCAGCACCTCAGGAGTAAATGTCAGTTGGCTTTTCATAGCCGATCATTGAGAGTATCTCTACTGCTCCTGCTGTCTCTAGAGAGTTGAAAACAGTGGCAGCATTTTTTTGATTCTGCACATGATGCTGCCACCCCCGTGCTTCATGGTTGGGATGGTGTTCTTCGGCTTGCAAGCCTCCCCCTTTTTCCTCCAGACATAAAGATGGTCATTATGGCCAAACAGTTCTAATTTTGTTCCATCAGACCAGAAGACATTTCTCCAAAAAGTACTATCTTCAGTCTCATGTGCAGTTGCAAACTGTAGTCTGGCTTTTTTATGGCAGTTTTGGAGCAGTGGCTTCTTCCTTGCTGAGCTGCCTTTCAGGTTACAGTGCCTTGCAAAATGATTCAGCCCCCTTAAGTTAATACTTTGTAGCGCCACCTTTTGCTGCGATTACAGCTGTAAGTCGCTTGGGGTATGTCTCTATCAGTTTTGCACATCGAGAGACTGACATTTTTTCCCATTCCTCCTTGCAAAACAGCTCGAGCTCAGTGAGGTTGGATGGAGAGCATTTGTGAACAGCAGTTTTCAGTTCTTTCCACAGATTCTTGATTGGATTCAGGTCTGGACTTTGACTTGGCCATTCTAACACCTGGATATGTTTATTTTTGAACCATTCCATTGTAGATTTTGCTTTATGTTTTGGATCATTGTCTTGTTGGAAGACAAATCTCCGTCCCAGTCTCAGGTCTTTTGCAGACTCCATCAGGTTTTCTTCCAGAATAGTCCTGTATTTGGCTCCATCCATCTTCCCATCAATTGTAACCATCTTCCCTGTCCCTGCTGAAGAAAAGCAGGCCCAAACCATGATGCTGCCACCACCATGTTTGACAGTGGGGATGGTGTGTTCAGCTGTGTTGCTTTTACGCCAAACATAACGTTTTGCATTGTTGCCAAAAAGTTCAATTTTGGTTTCATCTGACCAAAGCACCTTCTTCCACATGTTTGGTGCATCTCCCAGGTGGCTTGTGGCAAACTTTAAACAACACTTTTTATGGATATCTTTAAGAAATGGCTTTCTTCTTGCCACTCTTCCATAAAGGCCAGATTTGTGCAATATACGACTGATTGTTGTCCTATGGACAGAGTCTCCCACCTCAGCTGTAGATCTCTGCAGTTCATCCAGAGTGATCATGGGCCTCTTGGCTGCATCTCTGATCAGTCTTCTCCTTGTATGAGCTGAAAGTTTAGAGGGACGGCCAGGTCTTGGTAGATTTGCAGTGGTCTGATACTCCTTCCATTTCAATATTACCGCTTGCACAGTGCTCCTTGGGATGTTTAAAGCTTGGGAAATCTTTTTGTATCCAAATCCGGCTTTAAACTTCTTCACAACAGTATCTCGGACCTGCCTGGTGTGTTCCTTGTTCTTCATGATGCTCTGCGCTTTTAACGGACCTCTGAGACTATCACAGTGCAGGTGCATTTATACGGAGACTTGATTACACACAGGTGGATTGTATTTATCATCATTAGTCATTTAGGTCAACATTGGATCATTCAGAGATCCTCACTGAACTTCTGGAGAGAGTTTGCTGCACTGAAAGTAAAGGGGCTGAATAATTTTGCACGCCCAATTTTTCAGTTTTTGATTTGTTAAAAAAGTTTGAAATATCCAATAAATGTCGTTCCACTTCATGATTGTGTCCCACTTGTTGTTGATTCTTCACAAAAAAATACAGTTTTATATCTTTATGTTTGAAGCCTGAAATGTGGCAAAAGGTCGCAAAGTTCAAGGGGGCCGAATACTTTCGCAAGGCACTGTATGTCGATATAGGACTCATTTTACTGTGGATATAGATACTTTTGTGCCCTTTTCCGCCAGCATCTTCACAAGGTCCTTTGCTGTTGTTCTGGGATTATTTTGCACTTTTCGCACCAAAGTACGTTTATCTCATCTCATCTGAAAAAAAACTACTAAATTGCAATGTCCGTACTGTGACAGTACGATCGTCCTCGCAGTGTAACAACCCCAACACAGGATCGGTACATCCAAACATCACACCTGCGGGACAGGTGCAGGATGGCAACAACAACTGCCCGAGTTATATCAGGAACGCACAATCCCACCCTCAGTGCTCAGACTGTCCGCAATAGGCTGAGAGACATATACCCACAGTCGCTGGACCAGACAGGTCTGGTAAAAAGTGCTTTTCACTGAGGAGTCGCTGTTTTGTCTCACCAGGGTTGAATGTTGGATTTGCGTTATCATCGAAGGAATGAGCGTTACACAGAGGCCTGTACTCTGGAGCGGGATCGATTTGGAGGTGGAGGGGCAGTCATGGTCTGGGGCAGTGTGTCATAGCTTCAGCGTACTGAGCTTGTTGTCATTGCAGGCAATCTCAACACTCTGCGTTACAGGGAAGACATCCTCCTCCCTCATCTGGTACCCTTCCTGCAGGCTCACCCTGACATGACCCTCCAGCATGACAATGCCACCAGCCATACTGCTTGTTCTGTGTGTGATTTCCAGCAAGACAGGAATGTCAGTGTTCTGCCATGGCCAGCGAAGAGCCCGGATCTCAATCCCATTGAGCACGTCTGGGACCTGTTGGATCGGAGGGTGAGGGCTAGGACCAATCCCCCCAGAAATGTCCGGGAAATTGCAAGTGCCTTGGTGGAAGAGTGGGGTAAAATCTCAAGCAAGAACTGGAAAATCTGGTGCAGTCCATGAGGAGGAGATGCACTGCGGTACTTATTGCAGCTGGTGGCCACACCAGATACTGACTGACTTTTGATTTTGACCCCGTCTTTGTTCAGAGACACACTATTCCATTTCTGTTAGTCAGAAGTCTGTGGAACTTGTTCAGTTTGTCTCAGTTGTTGAATCCTGTTATGTTCATATAAATATTTACACATTAAGTTTGCTGAAAATAAACGCAGTTGACAGTGACAGGACATTTTTTTTTTTTGTCATTAGTCTAAAAAAAAACACCTGAGGGTAAATAAATCAGATTTGACCATTCAGACACAAGTTACATTTTTATTTTATTTTTTATTTAACTTGGCATGTCAGTTAAGAAAAACAATCGTATTTTCAATGACGGCCTAGGAACAGTGGGTTAACTGCCTTGTTCAGGAGCAGAACAACAGATAATAATAATAATAATAATAATAATAATAATAAATAAATCGGGGATTAGATTTTGCAACCTTTCGGTTACTAGTCCAACGCTCTAACCACTAGGCTACCTGCCGCCCAGGCACATGGCCAGGAATCAGATTTGTATCAGACTTCAAACCACCTGTGAAGGTGGTTTGAAATGTGGCTTGAAATATCAGATTACATGTGGTTTTTGGCTGTTCAGAATGCAGGAAAAATAACCAATTCAAATTGGATTTTGATTCCCTTCAAACTGCCAATGTGAACACTGCTTAGAGACCCTGTCTTGGTGAATTACTTTCAAGTTTCAAGTGCTTTGAGATTCTTTGCTTGTTGCTTCATGATTATTGGACAATTTAACAATTTGTCGCATGCTCCGTGATTTGTAGTTGCACAAACATGAAAGGCTCTGAGTTTGAACATTTCTGGGGGTGTGCTTCCTTGAATCCCTTTGTCCTGTAAATGATCATTGAAAGTCTAGGAATATACACTTTTGTTTACCATCAAGGACATCAGAATTGAGTTGAAATTGCCTCCCTATTACAAATTGATTGGTGCTCTTGGTCCATTTGTCTCCTTTGCCTTGGATTTTGCACCATTGAAGATTCACCGAAGATCCAACACCTCCATCTCAGAGTAGCCTATCTATCCAACTTGAATAAGCCAGAGCATTGTTTGGCAATGGGCAAGCCTTTAATTTGCCTAAAGATAGTAGGGATGTTTTCATTCCAACATCCAATAAGCCTATTCTGATACTATACATGATTTGTACTGTTTGTCTTAAATGCTGCCATATTTCTTCTGATGAGTGGCAACAAGGAGATTGTTAGGTTTAGGCTGATCTAAGCAAACTTTTTTGGTTGAGTGTGTTTGTTGGCTAAGAGTTGCATGTTTGAGTTAAGGAGGTTCCCTGGTTTCAGGCTTGGGCCAATTAGCATTCCCATCTCCTGGTGGCCTGTGAGAAGCCCCCTGTGCGTGCTTGTGGTCGGGTAGAACTTGATTGTGAGCCGCATGTCACTGTTACCACTGCTTTGTACCATGTATTCAGCGTTCGAATGATGCTGCGCCCCATCCCAGCACCCACAGAGCCCCCTCTTTTTAGCTGGGAAATTCAATTGTGTTGGAATGCTCTGTGCCTCTTTTCTCTGATACTTGAATGGGCCCTTTAGTATTTCACACCAAGGTGTCCTTCAGGGTGTGAGGTCAGGCTACCAAAACAGTTTCTAGTGGCGGATTAGGACCAATTAACATCTTTGTACACAAAGGCTCTGGCAGCTGAACAGGCCGGAGGGTGACCCACACTGCCGTTGCATGCCAAGCCAGGGGACTGCTGCACTTGAGCTCAAGTAGCAAAAGAGGGGTGGGGAAAGTTTTTCAAACCTAATGAGAAATGTTGCTCCTTCACATCATATGAATGTGTAGCGCATTGATTAATCATGATCTTGTGTAATGAGTGGGTACTATATTTCTTTTAGCTGTGTGCAACTGTCTCAGAGGACATCTGAGGTTTTTTTTTCATTATTAGGGAAGTTCTGGTGGGCCTAATCTAAACCATAATTTCAACAATGTGTCTGTGCAATGCACCACAACATTTTATTTGCTTTGTTGGAAGTACTTATTGTGTTCTAAAAGGGTACTATCCACCAGATTAAACTGGTCATTTTTTCACACAATAAATGTGAAGATAGCCCTATTTGCAGAGACCATCTTGAAATTGGGCTTATGTTCCCATTTTCTGTTTTCAAATATTTTCCATTAGAGCTTTGTGGACTTGTGGAAATATCTTAAGAGGTTGATGTACAATTGTACAGCCACAATTTTCTTGCATCATAATTATTATAACCCTTCAGTAAGTAGCCATATGTATCTCCTTTGAGCCATATATGGAATATTTGTAGGGTAAGTGTAGCTATTAAGTCCATAATAGGTCTAACACGACCAACCAACATACATTCTGCAATTTGTCTGAGGAGAAAGGGGCAAACAAAAAAAACTGTACAACACATACATTAAGCCGCTTTTTAAGGGGGTATTTGGATGCAAGATTTGTCAGAGGCGAAAGTATAATCATGTCAATCATGAGGCTAATCTTTTATTTAATTGACTGTTGAGCTTGTGGGCCAATAGGAGATAAGGGTGTGCTGATGACTAGGAGTATATCACACATATTTGTGATGGCCTGCACTACTCGTTATTTGGGATATTGACAGTGCTTCTGCATATTTCTGCAGTTACGTTTTTGTATTTTTAGTTTTGGGAACAAATTTGAGTGGGAACTCAAGAGCTTTAGGCTATGAAGTAGAAGTCCATCTGAGATGAGGTTGAATTTTTACTGATTTTAGATGCACGGTTAATTGCAAGGTTTGAATGCAACGTTTTTAGTCTGAGAAAAACGAATCATTAGCGCTATAGCCACTTCCCACACACACACCTGCATTTCAACCCCTATTACCCAGACAGGCTGTAAGAGAGAGATGGGGTTAGGGGCCCTAACCTTAAATAATACAAAAAAAAGGATAATCAAAGATTTGCCTCTATTTTTATCAACCAGGTAGTTATAACCAAAACTCAAATGCTAGGCTGTATTATGGTGTGGCATAGTTAATAATTTAATATGTCAAGATATCATGTAGGCTAGCCTACATCATGATTATCACCACTGCATGCTTATATTTAATTCATATAGGCCTACTTGCAGATTTTTAGTTGTGCCAAGTTATGAAATAGAGCTAACCAGTATTCATAGCTCATTAGGAGATCATTTGAAATAAAACCGTTTTGAGACGGGGATCGTGGTCTCTCACTGAGACTTAGCAATGTTAATTAATCCTAGACTACTCATTAGCCTACGTTCAAGGCCTGTGCCTTAGGGTAGAGGGAGGCAAAACGGAATTAATCAATGACTTTAATCACTGGTAGGCGCTGAGTTTCTATCAGGATGAGATGCTGCATAATTGTATTGTAGATTTTGGAATCTTTAAGTCTCTTTACGCCTCTACAAATGTCTTTACTCCCGGTGCAGGGAGTTGTTAGAGTAGTGCGAGCAGAGGCAGTTTATTTGGAGAAGGAAGGGAAACTAGTGCCCCTCTGTTGGGGTGGTCCTTTTATCACACTTGAGCACTCCCTTTGTCTCTCACACTCTCTGTCTCACTCTCTCTCACTCTTCCCCATCTCTCTCTTACAGCCTGTCTGGGTAATAGGGGTTGAAATGCAGGTGTGTGTGTGGGAAATGGCTATAGCGCTATAGTGCATTGACAGGTTATTTGTTGGCCACTGCCTAATTAGTGGCAAAGTGGATGCACCCCGCCAGGCTTTAGTGTTCTGTGTTAGAACCAGTCTGCTCTAATTTCCTTGCAGCTTTGATATTGGCCAAGAGATTGACGGTTCACAGAAAAAAAGAAACACAAGGGCATGATGGAAGACCTGGTGAAAACAATGTACTCCCCTTCACTTCACCTCCTCATGCTATAGCTGTGCGAGGAGAAGCAGACGGAGGCCCCCGGTTTTTGCAGACACTACCAAATTGGCTCTAATGTCAGCAGAGCTAATGTTTTCCCAAAGAAAGTAAGAGGACAAAGTTTTGGACCACACCTATGCTCTTCTGTTTCTCCATACTTGGGCCTTTAAAGGGGGGCCTGAACTTCCTGATTTTGGCCTAGTTTTTCGTTTTGGTCATTAAGCAATGCAGCGGCCATGACTGAAGCCAAACCAGAGTTGTTGGTGGTTTCAAATCAAAGCACCTTACAGATTAAATGCTTCCTTACTTGCCCTTACCAACAATGCAGTAAAAGAAGAAAAAAAAAATATATATATAAGTAACATAACCTCTCTAGGGTATGTGAGACGCTAGCCTCCCACCTGGCCAACATCCAGTGAGATTGCAGAGCGCCAAATTCAAATACAGAAATACTCATTATAAAAATTTAGAAAAGATACAACTATTTTACACAGGTTTAAAGAATAACTTTTTCTGAATCCAACCACGGTGTCAGATTTCAAAAATGCTTTACGGCAACAGCATACCTTACGATTATTTGAGAACATAGCCCAGCAGACAAATCATTATAAACAGTAACCAGCCAAGTAGAATAGTTACACAAGTCAGAAATAGAGAGAAAATTAATCACTTACCTTTGATGATCTTCATATGGTTGCACTCAGAAGACATTCATTTATTCAATAAAGGTTCCTTTTGTTCGATAAAGTCTCTTTTTATATTTCCAAACCTCTGTTTTGTTCCCGCGTTTTCTTCAGTAATCCACAGGCTCAAACAGTCACAACAGGCAGACATAAAAATCCAAATTGTATCCGTAAAGTTCATAGAAACATGTCAAACAATGTGACACGGCAGGGTCCACTCATTCAGACTGCTCTTACTCCCTCATACATGGCATTGAATAGAAAACTACCAACAAAAGAAAATCCTACTTCCTGAATGGATTTTCTCAGGTTTTTGCCTGCCAAATCAGTTCTGTTATACTCACAGACACTATTTTAACAGTTTTGGAAACTTTAGAGTTTTCTATCCAAATCGACCAATTATATGCATATCCTATCTTCTGGGCCTGAGTATAAGGCAGTTTAATTTGGGCATGCTTTTCATCCAAAATTCCAAACGCTGCCCCCTACCCTAGAGAAGATAATTAAAGAGCAGCAGTAAAATAACAATAGCGAGGCTATATACAGGGGTTACCGGTACAGAGTCAATGAGCAGGGGCACCGGTTAGTCAAGGTTATTGAGGTAATATGTAGGTAGAGTTATTAAAGTGACTATGCATAGATAATAACAGAGAGTAGCAGCAGTGTAAAAGGGGGGGGGGACAATGAAAATAGTCTGGGTAGCCATTTGATTAGATGTTCAGGAGTCTTATGCCTTGGTGTTAGAAGCTGTTTAGAAGCCTTTTTGGACCTAGACTTGGCGCTCCGATACCGCTTGCCATGCGGTAGCAGAGAGAACAGTCAATGGTGGATGGAGGCTTTGATAATTTTTAGGGCCTTCCTCTGACACCGCCTGGTATAGAGGTCCTGGATGGCAGGAAGCTTGGCCCTGGTGATGTCCTGGGCCATACGCACTACCTTCTGTAGTGCTTTGTGGTCGACGGCCAAACAGTTGCTATACCAAGTGGTGATGGTGCTCTCAATGGTGCAGCTGTAGAACCTTTCGAGGATCTGAGGACCCATGCTAAATCTTTTCAGTCTCCTGAGGGGGAATATTTTTTGTCGTGGCCTCTTCACAACTTTCTTGGTGCGCTTGGGCCATGTTAGTTTGTTGATGTGGACACCAAGGAACGTGAAGCTCTCAACCTGCTCCACTACAGCCCTGTCGATGAGAATTAGGTCGTGCTCGGTCCTCCTTTTCCTGTAGTCCACAATCATCTCCTTTGTCTTGATCACGTTGAGGGAGAGGTTGTTGTCCTTGCACCACACAGCCAGGTCTCTGACCACCTCCCTATAGGCTGTCTCATTGTTGTCGGTGATCAGGCCTACCACTGTTGTCATTTATTGTGTGTGTTCGCACATAGCAAAAGTTTGTACATTCACTCTGCCAAAACCGTACACATTTAGTCACTCACTCTTCTAGATTACTTGAAACAGTCTAACCAGGTCTTGTCTTGAAGTCTCCTAGGCTAGCTAGTGCTAGCCAATTTAAAGTTATTTATGGACCGTCAATAAATTACACAATGTAAATTGGACAATATTTTCATGTTGCGCACCCTTTTAGTTGTCTCATTAAATTATTTCAATAGTTGTATATTCATTTCTATAAGCAATAGTTGGTTTGAGATTAAGTCATTGAAATTTGAGGCTATTTACATTTTACAATATTGTCCCATGTAATTAACCGACGGTCCCTAACTAGCCCCTTAGGGAAATCAAATGTCAAAACAAATTGACCATGGGAATTACAATTGGGTTGCACCCAATTTATGATTACTTACTTACAGCTGTGGGCAGGATCAAAATAAACCCAACCTAAGGAAAACTGTTAGAGGACATGAGTGTTTCAGCATGATATAGATAACGTTTAATGGGGGAGGGGAGGGGCTTTTTGGGGGAGGGTGTGGTGGAAATTAGTAGGGATTTATTAGGTTTATATTTTATTTTTGTGGTAGTTCAGAATTGGGCAGATCATGATTGATCGTACATTCCAGCACAGTAAGTGGCGGCATGCACTTAAACGGTTGTTTGCGGACTGCCATGATATCATAGAAGAAGAAAACTGTTACAGTACCCTTCATTCTGTGACACAATTTCCTTCTGGCATCTTGCAAACGTCTTTTTTGGACAAGATTAACTTTATGACAAATGATCCTATTTACACTTTGTAGTCAATTTTGACACTAGAATAAGTGTTTATGACTCGTATTGATGCCACAGACTGTTTTCAAAACGAGAAGTTTATTTTTAGGGGCAGTCGCTCTTTAATCATAGCCTCCTGGCCCGCCTCCATCTATTCCCCCATCTGCATATTTTCCCTTGACCGTGATGGCTTGGGCTCCTTAATACCCAGTGTGGTGAGTTTGGGTAGTTAAAAGTCCTATTTCAGATGAAAAGATTCAGCAAACATAATTTTTTATTATTATTGGGTGTTCTGTAAAAAAAATGCATGATCGCCTAGTTTGCACTGCCTTGCTTGGCAAAGAGATGGTTTTGATGAGGAGAGCAGGTGTTTGTGTTTTGGAAGCAGGAAATAAACAAAAGAGAACCAAAGCGGCCCACCCGTGCTGTAGTAGAAAGTCTGTTATCTACCATACCATGTGTGTTTGGGAGGGCTTTGATCACTGGTGTGGTGTTGGGCTCCTGGCCCGCCCTTAGGGGAGGGATGTGGCCCTTCACGTGGTAAGTGTTCTAATATGTGTATTTACAAAGGGGTTAGGATCCCGGAACCAAGTAAACACGAGGGCTGAATTCTCCTTGATACATCTAAAACTGATGTTATGGAGTTGGGTAGAATACATTTTAAAGATTGAGTATTAGGCTAATCATTTAATTGTTTTATTGCACAGACAAAAGAGATGGTGGGAGCCAAAAAAACTAACATACTAGCCAAATCTGAGACACTGGGGTGAATCTTTAAGTACAGGGAATGAATGATGAATTGTGCTTAGGCAGGCCTAACTTAGAATTATACAAAATTCACAGTAATTAAGTAACATTCACCTCTACGTGTCTGGCGTATTGTTTAATAAATTGTAAACTTTGGCCTGTGTAAATTCTATTTCATCCCATATGTTCAAAGTGCAAAGTGCATGTTTTTCTTGACATTTGGCCCTGAAATGCATGAAAGGCATTTAAACCCCTTTACAAAAGTTTAGTTTTTAATTTTCCCCCTATACTGATGGTCATTGTTTTGATCAACTACTTGTAAAACATTTAAAAATATATATTTTTAATATATGATGGATAAAAAAAACATATATATAAACATATATATGTATGTATGTTTATTTATTTAAAACATATATATTATTGACTGTTATTCTCTATTTCAGCATATTCTACTGTGTCTGGAGTGAATGGCCCCCTGGTGATTCTGGATAATGTGAAGGTGACTAAAGATTTAAAATTACTTTTCTATGAGGGCTCAGACACAGCAATAGCATTTCCTGAACGAGTACTTAGCATCCTGACCCATGCTAGGTCCACGTTCGGTGCGATGTGTGCAAGCACATTTTTTGTCGCTGATCATTTAGAACAAATCACAATTTCTCAATGCTCGCATCATTTGAATTTTGAAAGGGAATAGAACTTTTGGCCATAGACTTGCGTGAAACTTGCAGTTTTCGTTAAGGGGGGTGGAGACTGCAAATCACATTTGTATCTTTCCCCCCTCTGCCCCCAGAACTTATTAGAGCATGTGATGCAATAATGCAAGATTTTTGTTCTGTGGTTCTGGCTTGCTTAGTGACATTGATAGTCTTATTTTCTGCAGGGTTAACCTAATTGCTGGCCATGTATGTTTCCTGTTTTGAAAGACCGAAATAAACATGCTTGTTAAATGGAGTTTTCCAACCTTTTTTAATGTGGCAGTTTCCCAGGTATGCAGAGATTGTGCACCTGACTTTACCTGATGGCACCAGGAGGAGTGGCCAGGTGCTGGAGGTGATTGGCACCAAGGCTGTCGTACAGGTGAGTCCCTCGCAACACACACACACAAACACACACCACAAACGACTGAAAGATACCGTTTAATGTCATTTTCAGGTGTTTGAGGGGACATCTGGTATTGATGCCAAGAAGACGGCCTGTGAGTTCACCGGTGACATCCTGCGCACACCTGTGTCTGAGGACATGCTGGGTAAGATGAGCCTTTCACGACGAGCGGAGTGGCATCCGGTGGGCGCTAGGCAGGAGGAAGCATGAAATCCACCACTGATTAAGACTAATGTTTTCATCACTCTGTATAACTGTTTCCACCTACCCTCTTTCTCACACAGAAGAAAATACCATGCAGGCTTTACTCTCTTGGTGTGCTAAATACCATTGTTCTGTTCCATTTTTACCTCGCCTCTGTTAATGCCTCAATTTGAGTCCTGCATTGAGTATTCTCCGTGAGCAAATTAGGGGAACAAAACATTGAAGAGAATCTTTGAGGCTTGTATGACTTTTTATAAATCTCCTAGTCATACCACCTCAGTGGGACTCAAGGTTAGGTGTATTTGAATAGTTGAGTGAACCATCTGTTGCTAGTATAATTCAATAATGGGCCTAAATTAATTGGAAATATAAAATGCAGCATCTCTACCATTGTCTGAAACCTGAATTAACTGCTCATATTCTGTAACGAATCAGAGGCAGAGATTATTATGTGGATGGCAATCCATGCAATATGAAATTAAACTAATAGAGAATGTCTTTCATTTCAGGACGTGTTTTCAATGGCTCAGGCAAGCCCATTGACCGTGGCCCCACTGTGCTGGCTGAAGACTATCTGGACATCATGGGTAGGACGGAGCTATGATTCAGTTCATTCAGGAAGCGAAAGATATTCTTAGATAACCTTGTCTGTGTTGAAATGCAATTGGCCCTGATGTGCAGAAATAGAAACATGGTACCTGGACAATGTTCTTAGTATACTGAGCTTTCACCGGATCAATCCCATCTTTACTCTGCTAGTGGACTTAGATGTGAAGCTAACATTAGCTTGTATAGTGTGAGTTCAGTCTTTAGTTGTATCTCACTGCTACAAGGCCAAACACTGTATTTATATTGACTGTTGATCCCATCCCTGAATCCCTTTCACGTCTAGCTTGCCATTGTGTATGCATGGCATCCCAATGAATAGATGACTTGAAGAGGGTCATGAGTCTTCCATCTTAAGGGCAATAAGGTCTTTGACCCTGACCTCTGGTCTGACCATTTATTCCATCTCGGGACCATGTATGGATGTATAACCTTTTGGCGGATTTCATGTATCTCCTTCAAGTGTACTTACTTCATTTTATTTGCTAAACCATAGTTTATGCTACGTATGTGTGCAACTGCACATACAGTGTAAATGGCTGAATTGAAACTATTATAAGGCCAACTCATTTATATCCCAAATTTGACTACTACCTGGGCAATACCTGGGTTGAAAGTGGCTAACTCTCTGGTATGTGTTTCTGAACCTCTGCTGTGACCGCTGCCCTGTCCCAGGCCAGCCCATCAACCCTCAGTGCCGTATCTACCCCGAAGAGATGATCCAGACCGGTATCTCTGCCATTGATGGGATGAACAGCATCGCCCGAGGTCAGAAGATTCCCATCTTCTCTGCAGCAGGCCTGCCCCACAACGAGGTACGATGTAGACGCTTGCTCTGCGAAGGCTAGGACACCCAAACGCATACGCTATATATGCCTTAGGCTGCATTTTGCCATATTATAGCCTCAGTCAATAGCATTGGAGATGGGTTCTCTAACATTACCGATGGACTAATCGGATCTGAAACCTGAGGCAGTCCATTCTGTTAGACACCTCAGCGATTTGTAATATCGCATTTTACTGATTGTGGAGGGCGTTTTCTTATTTCACAGAGAGCTTCGCCCTGTCTATCGTCACACACCGCATTCCAGAAATCCACACACATCTACTAATTTTACTCACTTCATATGTCTTGTAGTGTTTGTACAATCACGCACCTGTCACATTGGATAGTCTGTATCAGAGACACTGTTAACTAGATGCTTGTTCCCCATTTAATTTTAGGCTCATGTATTAACAGCCTATTTAGTTCCAATGGTTTGAACACATTGCATTAACCCTACTAAAGAGAGAACCTGAAGGTAGCGTATAACGTTATTATACGGCACTGCTATTAGTTGCCAACCTGCCTCTAAACATGAGTCAGATCCATGTCTCTGTGTGTCAGTGTGTTAGTTATGGGCACATGGCAGCCATCTGGACTTCACTTCCTGTCTCACCGCCTAAAATATAGGACGGACCAACCAAACCTCCCAGAGTTCCACTGGTGTCATATAGTATTTAATTTGGATTTGGAGAACAGAGTTGAAAATATTTGCTTATCGCAGACAGTCATTTAAAATTGTATTCATTAGAAAAGTTTACTTTTTGTGGAAAAGTGCCACAGTTAACTTACTTGGCGTGAACGCAAGCGAAAAGGACATTCGTCAACTCTTTGAGGACAGTCGAACTTGGTAAAAGTGCTTATTTATTGTTGAAAGTAAAACCAACATGTTTTTGTCAGGGTTTTACCTTTGACTGAACTTGGAATGGGGTGAAAAATAATCTCTTGTCTTTGCCAGCTTGACTGTTGTTCATCTGACTCAATTTTGGGAGTTATGGCACATCATAGGTGCAAGGTTTTTTTATTTTTTTAAATGTTTATCTTTATTTAACTAGGCAAGTCAGTTAAGAACAAATTCTTATTTTCAATGATGGCCTAGGAACAGTGGGTTAACTGCCTGTTCAGGGGCAGAACGACAGATTTGTTTGTACCTTGTCAGCTCGGGGGTTTGAACTTGCAACTTTCCGGTTACTAGTCCAACGCTCTACCCACTAGGCTACCCTGCCCCAAGGTGCTGGGCAGTGTTAAGGAAGTCCGAATCATTCTCCATTCCAACATGTTACAAGCCTCATCTTGTGTTAGTTTCCACCAGTCTCCATGAGCACTTGAAATCTCAGGGAAAAGATAAGAAATATCAGTGCTAAAGGACTAACCCAAAAAGTCCGGACCACCGAGCTATTGCACAATGACTTTGAAAACAAGGTTATGAGTTTCAATAGTTCATGTACACAGTCTTAAACACGTTTAAGAGTATACTGCATCGTTTCATGAGTTCATATTGTCATATCAGACCGTGTCCATGGTTTCCCATGACTGAAGGGAGGCTATTTTCTGATGCCTTGGGGAGAGAGCGTGGTGGCCGCCGAGGCCTCCTGGTTGAACTGGTAAACAAATTAAACTAATAAGACAATGGTGGCGAGAGGAGATTAGGCGATCGTGTGAATAGTGCTGATTTAATGTAGGATTGGTAGCCCAGCCATGAGGTCGTTAACGCTTGAGGTGGCTGTCCTCTCACCAGTCATCTCTGTTTGTAAACAGCCTCATTATGACCTTATGACCGTCCGGGCACACTGCCAAACTAAAACATGCACGATCAAATTTCACCGGAGGGGGAGCCTCAATCAAATGCATATAATCCCGCTGAAGCAACAGAATAACAGTGATTTTGGGCAGTGTAAATAAATGAAGATAATCTGGTCGCTTGATTAGCAACTTTGTTTTGGAAGTGAATAAAATAATCAAAAGAGGGTGGTTGAATCCCACTGTAGAATCCTAATGTAGTAAAAACAGTGAACAGCCTTGTCTGACTAATGGTGCTGGTTGACTTCTCGTGTCACTGGAATGGTATAAAATGCTTCTCGTTTCATTAAACAGATGTCATGGGGTCATTTGTGCCGCGGATCTCAATGGGCCAGGTGTCTCAGCTCAGGGTGCACTGAGAGGCCAACCTTGATTTAACAGACAGCAACCATTACATTAAGTGATAAGCGTGAAATTCCTCCCCTCTTACATTCCTAATCACTGAGTTTTTATCCAACTATGCACCTCCGACACAAGCATAGTTGGGCACACACGCATGCCGACACACACAGAAGTCTCCAGTAACTAGCTGGCTGGATGGGGCGCTCGCTGATGTTCAAACATTTGAATAGACTGGCTGTTTTATCAACGTCAATGTTTCAAGACCTCGTCATTTTTAATCCTGTGTTTTGGTTCTCAGATTGCTGCCCAGATTTGTCGTCAGGCTGGCCTGGTGAAGAAATCCAAGGATGTGATGGACTACAGCGACGATAACTTTGCCATCGTCTTTGCCGCCATGGGGGTGAGCTGAGCGGCACCAGATAGACAATAAAAAAAAAAAAATCTTGTTCTTGTCTGTTTTTTCCTCTAGTGTGTGGCTAATTCTTCCTCTTAACCCCAACGTGACACTGCCCCAGCTCCATTTTTCACTCTCATTCACCAGGTGACTTAGCGTTTTAAGTCCCCTTTTACGTCTGCTCCTTTGAGCAGGTTCTGGCCACGGCGACAGGTTGTTATTCAGCAGTCTTGAACACATTCAGCCGGCCAGTATCAAGTTCTCTCTAGTTCAGCTGCTCTGGTCATGACTATTTAACACCGGGTGGGGAATCTTCTGTGACCTGTGACAGAGATGTTAGTGACCCCCACCTCTGCTCCTCTGGGCCCCCTTATCCTCTCCCTGCTGATGGCTAATTCACACACCATTGAGGGCCTTGTAACATAAGCACAAACTCTGTAACAGGGTAGTGGAAATGCAATGCATAGGGGCAGACTGGTGTGAAAAGCGATTAGGACATTTTGAAGCATATGTAAAGGACAGCGTATTAACACTTAACCCTGTTTTCACATATCAGAACATATTAAGTTACCTTGAGTTGAAAACTGCTGAACCAGTAAGCTGCAGCATAATTTGCACTACATTGCCCTCTGTATAGTATTTGGGAAGAATTTACCCTAATTTGTTGTGATATTTGAAAACAGGAGCTCCTTTTTCTGATATGCATTTTTTCATTCTCTGCCATTGGGTGACTAATATATTCCTGCTTTTGTTGAAGAATGTTCAAGGCCTTCTACTATCAACTTGGTGTGTAATCTCAAACCTGTCTTTTCAGGTGAACATGGAAACTGCTCGCTTCTTCAAGTCCGACTTTGAGGAGAATGGATCCATGGACAATGTTTGCCTGTTCTTGAACCTAGCCAACGACCCCACGTGAGTTCATTTGCATAAGCTCGGTGCAAAATCAGTAATGCACTAGCTCCCTCCTATAATAAATAATCTATGGAATCATGGATTCACGGCAATAAAGTGTCTGTATAATATTGCTACCTTTTTTATTATGTTAATTAAAATTGAATTCCTTCCTTGTTCTTTCCTTTCTCAGTATTGAGCGCATTATCACCCCTCGCCTTGCTCTGACCTCAGCTGAGTACCTGGCCTACCAGTGTGAGAAGCATGTCCTGGTCATCCTGACTGACATGAGCTCATACGCCGAAGCTCTGAGAGAGGTGGGCAACCAAACTAACTCAATGAGGTCTGCTGTTTACTCCTGGGAGAAATAAATGACCCGTACTTTATTTTTTGTGACGTGTCAGACTTGCACGATAATTCTGTCAAAGAGCCTTAACTCTCAAACTTCTGAATATGGGTAGCAAATTCAATATGTCGGTTAAAGTTTGGTCAGTACAGGCTACATGGTTGTGATATTGAAAACCTCCACAAATCAAATCACAATTTATTGGTCGCATACACATATTTAGCAGATGTTATTGGTCGCATACACATATTTAGCAGATGTTATTGGTCACATACACATATTTAGCAGATGTTATTGGTCGCATACACATATTTAGCAGATGTTATTGGTCACATACACATATTTAGCAGATGTTATTGGTCACATACACATATTTAGCAGATGTTATTGGTCGCATACACATATTTAGCAGATGTTATTGGTCGCATACACATATTTAGCAGATGTTATTGGTCACATACACATATTTAGCAGATGTTATTGGTCACATACACATATTTAGCAGATGTTATTGGTCACATACACATATTTAGCAGATGTTATTGGTCACATACACATATTTAGCAGATGTTATTGGTCACATACACATATTTAGCAGATGTTATTGGTCACATACACATATTTAGCAGATGTTATTGGTCACATACACATATTTAGCAGATGTTATTGGTCACATACACATATTTAGCAGATGTTATTGGTCACATACACATATTTAGCAGATGTTATTGGTCACATACACATATTTAGCAGATGTTATTGGTCACATACACATATTTAGCAGATGTTATTGGTCACATACACATATTTAGCAGATGTTATTGGTCACATACACATATTTAGCAGATGTTATTGGTCACATACACATATTTAGCAGATGTTATTGGTCGCATACACATATTTAGCAGATGTTATTGGTCACATACACATATTTAGCAGATGTTATTGGTCGCATACACATATTTAGCAGATGTTATTGGTCGCATACACATATTTAGCAGATGTTATTGGTCGCATACACATATTTAGCAGATGTTATTGGTCGCATACACATATTTAGCAGATGTTATTGGTCGCATACACATATTTAGCAGATGTTATTGGTCGCATACACATATTTAGCAGATGTTATTGGTCGCATACACATATTTAGCAGATGTTATTGGTCGCATACACATATTTAGCAGATGTTATTGGTCGCATACACATATTTAGCAGATGTTATTGGTCGCATACACATATTTAGCAGATGTTATTGGTCGCATACACATATTTAGCAGATGTTATTGGTCGCATACACATATTTAGCAGATGTTATTGGTCGCATACACATATTTAGCAGATGTTATTGGTCGCATACACATATTTAGCAGATGTTATTGGTCACATACACATATTTAGCAGATGTTATTGGTCACATACACATATTTAGCAGATGTTATTGGTCACATACACATATTTAGCAGATGTTATTGGTCACATACACATATTTAGCAGATGTTATTGGTCACATACACATATTTAGCAGATGTTATTGGTCACATACACATATTTAGCAGATGTTATTGGTCACATACACATATTTAGCAGATGTTATTGGTCACATACACATATTTAGCAGATGTTATTGCAAGTGTAGTGAAATGCTTGTGTTCCTAGCTCCAACAGTGCATTAATATCCAACAATACACGCATCTGAAAGTAAAAGAATGGAATAAAGAAATACAGAGATGTTAGTGTGTGTGTGTGCACAGTGCATTTGGAAAGTATTCAGAGCTCTTGACTCTTTCCACAATTTGTTACGTTAGTCTCATTTTAAAATGGATCGGGAAAAAAAATTGCCTCATCAATTTACACACAATACCCCATAATGATATAGCGAAAACAGGTTTTTAGAAATGTTTGCTAATTTAATAAAAATAAAAACTGAAATACCTTATTTACAATCGTTAAGAATCCAACCACCCAAGCCATGGACTGTTCTCTCTGCTTCTGCACGGCAGGCAGTTCCTGTGCATCAACTCTGGCTCCAACAGACTCTTGAACAGCTTCTATCCCCAAGCAATAAGACTGATAAATAGCTACACAGACTATCATAGGTAACCTTGTATCCTCATTGACTTATTTATTTTTGTCTCTATTCACACACACATTCACCCCATCATCATCTGCTCACTCACATAACATCTGTCGTGGAAATTCTCACACAGGGACACTCAAAGTCAATCTTAAATAAATCATCCTTTATTTGTCAGCGCGCTGGAGAGTTTCCAACCAACTAAATGCAGCATAGTACACATGTTAATCGGGAGCTCTGTCTGTGGGCAGTCCCAGCAGTTGTCTTATATATGGCTATGCACAGACAAGTTAGATTTGCATGATTTAGCATAATTAATTAATCATTACCGTTTTGTTTCATTCATGTGACCGACCAATACTGGTTCATAACATGTGACAGACCAATACCTCACGAGACCTCTTCTCTCTAAGCTGAGACCTTGAAACTGAGATCTTTCATTTGTACTCAAAACAAGGTCTGGTTGTACTGACAAATTGCAGCTACTGATAGTGAGGATTTGTACAGTCAGCCACTTGCATGAACACAGACATTGGTTTATAGAACAGCACATGAATAGAACACAGAAATTAGTTATAAGAAAAGCACAAACAGAAAGAATTCCATTACACATCCACATACGTTACCTTCAGAAAGTATTCAGACCCCTTGACGTTTTCCACATTTTGTTACATTACAGTCTTATTCTTAAATGGATTAAATGAATTTAAAAAAACAGAACAATCGACACAATACCCAATAATGACAAAGCGAAAACAAATACCTTATTTACATAAGTATTCAGACCCTTTGCTATGAGACTCATAATCGAGCTCAGGTGCATCCTGTTTCCATTGATCATCCTTGATGTTTCTACAACTTAATTGGAGTCCACCTGTGGTAAATTCAATTGATTGGACATGATTTGAAAAGGCACACACCTGTTTATATAAGGTCCCACAGTTGACAGTGAATGTCAGAGCAAAAACCAAGCCATGAAGTCGAAGGAATTGTCTGCGAGTGAAAGCGAGTGAAATGGGCAGTGAGGTGTTTTCTCATGTGTGTCTGGAAGTAGCTAGCTACTAAGCTAGCCAACTTTAGCCAGTTAGCTTGGGTGCTTGGTTGGGACAACGCGTGCATTGGCAGACAATTTGCAGAAGGACGAGCAGACTATTCCCCATTGTTTATCATTGCAATTTTGACGATCATCTAGCTTAAAAGGTTTGAGAGGGTTTATCTAATGTTTCTTTGTTAGATTTTTGCTCATATTGCTCTGACTAGCATTAGTTGGTCATCTTGTTGTTGAAGTGCATATAGGGAGAGATGGTCTACCTTTTTATGGTTGTTTGATCGGTAGGACTGTAAAATTCCCAAATGAAAGAGGACTCTTGTGGTATTTAGCTACGTATTTGCAGAAATCCATTCAAGTGTGTTTGGTGGCTTTTGACAAATGATTCTAAGCATTCTAATGATCTAAAGTCACACTGTTGCAATTGCATGTAAACAAAGTCCAATTCAAAGTGAATGATTGCAGGCCCTTGTGGAAAACTGCTTATTTGCATATAGGACTACTGTACCGCTGATTGGCTATGGCGCACTAGTCTGCATAGACTCCGGTCCTCGATGAGACCGGTGTGCTTTTATTAGGTTTGATTAACTGCAGTGTCTTAATGGTCCAAACGCATGACACTTTCCCACTCTATATTGCTATAGAATTTTCACAAATGCCTTAGTATACGTAATTCCTAAACATTCTAACTACTTGTGAAAATGCCAATGTCTAAAGTGTAATTCTTCCTGGGAGTGTACAGTTGAAGTTGGAAGTTTAAATACACCTTAGCCAAATACATTTAAACTCAGTTTTTCACAATTCCTGACATTTAATCCTAGTATAAATTCCCTGTCTTAGGTAAGTTAGGATCACCACTTTAAGAATGTGAAATGTCAGAATAATAGTAGAGAGAATTATTTATTTCAGCTTTTATTTTTTCCATCAATTTCCCAGTGGGTCAGAAGTTTACATACACTCAATTAGTATTTGGTAGAATTGCCTTTAATTTGTTTAACTTGAGTCAAACATTTCAGGTAGTCTTCCACAAGCTTCCCACAATAATTTAGGTGAATTTTGGACCTTTCCTCCTGACAGTGCTGGTGTAACTGAGTCAGGTTTGTAGGCCTCTTTGCTCACACACGCTTTTTCAGTTCTGCCCACAAATTTTCTATAGGATTGCAGTCAGGGCTTTGTGATGGCCACTCCAATACTTTGACTTTGTTGTCCTTAAGCCATTTTGTCACAACTTTGGAAGTATGCTTGGGGTCATTGTCCATTTGGAAGATCCATTTGCGACCAAGCTTTAACTTCCTGACTGATGTCTTGAGATGTTGCTTCAATAAATCCACATAATTTTCCTTGCCTCTGATGATGCCATCTATTTTGTGAAGCGCATCAACCCCTCTTGCAGCAAAGCACCCCCACAACATGATGCTGCCACCCCCGTGCTTCACGGTTGGGATGGTGTTCTTCGGCTTGCAAGCCTCCCCCCTTTTCCTCAAAACATAACGATGGTCATTATGGCCAAACAGTTCTATTTTTGTTCCAACAGACCAGAGGACATTTCTCGAAAAAGTACGATCTTTGGCCTCATGTGCAGTTGCAAACCGTAGTCTGGCTTTTTTTATGGCGGTTTTGGAGCAGTGGCTTCTTCCTTGCTGAGTGGCCTTTCAGGTTATGTCAATATAGGACTCATTTTACTGTGGATATAGATACTTTTGTACGAGTTTCCTCAAACATTTTCACAAGGTACTTTGCTGTTGTTCTGGGATTGATTTGCACTTTTCGCACCAAAGTACGTTCATCTCTAGGGGACAAAACGCATCTCCTTCCTGAGCAGTATGACAGCTGCGTGGTCCCATGGTGTTTATACTTGCGTAAGAGGCACTGAATTTGAAAGTAGGCCTTGAAATACATCCACAGGTACACCTCCAAATGACTCAAATAATGTAAATTTGCCTATCTGAAGCTTCTAAAGCCATGACATAATTTTCTGGAATTTTCCAAGCTGTTTAAAGGCACACTCAAATTAGTGTATGTAAACTTCTGACCCACTGGAATTGTGATACAGTGAATTATAAGTGAAAAAATCTGTCTGTAAACAATTGTTGGGAAAAATACTTGTCATGCACAAAGTAGATGTCCTGACCGACTTGCCAAAACTATGGTTTGTTAACAAGAAATTTGTGGAGTGATTGAAAAACAAGTTTTAATGACTCCAACCTAAGTATGTGAACTCATGACTTCAACTGTATATGAACAGATTTGAATAAGAATTCATGTTGCTAAAATGCTGTCCATTCCACTTTAAATCCCAATGCACACAATACATTCATTAACTCAATCACATGCTCTAACAATGAAATGTTCAGTAGTTTGTGTTCAGGGTTCCTATTACCTGGTTCCACCTATGGCTCACTTCTTTGTCCCATGTCTCCCCAGGTGTCTGCTGCCAGAGAGGAGGTCCCTGGTCGTCGTGGTTTCCCCGGTTACATGTACACTGATCTGGCCACCATCTACGAGCGTGCTGGGAGAGTGGAGGGCAGGAACGGCTCCATCACTCAGATCCCCATCCTCACCATGCCCAACGATGGTGAGACATGCCGGTTTTTCTCAGAGAAAAACAACCAATATTTATTTAGGAAATAATGTATTTATATAATGTATTATTTTTATTTGTTTACTTGTCACATTAGCAATATTGGCCCAGCGTTGTCCCGGTTTGGCCGGTGTAGGCCGTCACTGTAACTGACTTGCTTAGTTAAATAAAGGTTAAATAAAAAATGTTTTGTTTATTCTCCGGTTTTGTCTCCGAAGAGCTGCGTTCTTTCTTTTTTTTTGACAAGGAACAAATTGTTGCTTGCCGTTACTATAGTAACCTCTTGATGGGCCTTCAATCTGTATTTGAATGGGAGTCTCCCCACTTTTAACGTCAAAGAGAATTTGAGCGAGCATATTTTTGAGCACTATCCTCCCAAGATGTGGATCAAAACACTCATTGTCCTTAAACTGGGAAATGCTGTAAACTTTACATTGGATCTGCATTTCAGTAGCTATAGGCATTCTACTCTTAAATTGTAGACATTTTAAAGTGTATGCCTGGTTCATTGACATTTATTTTGGGAACAGTGATTTACGAGCGTGCTCAGTGCATGCTTTATCAAACATACACTCGCTTTACTGTGCATTCAAAGGCCACTTGATTTATCGTGACTTGAACCCTGGATATTATCTCTTGATGTTGACCTCCATGTTAACTGTGTTTTCCAGATATCACCCACCCCATTCCTGATCTCACAGGGTACATCACTGAGGGACAGGTCTATGTGGACAGACAGCTGCACAACAGACAGGTACAGACATACTCACTGATGATAGACATGTATTCACATTCTCACTAATATGGCTCAAACCCACCCTTTGTACCTGACTATTGAGGAGTCTATCTTGAGAACTATAGTTCTCTCTCCTGACAATTGTCCAATTGTTGCCCAATGATCATTTGTTTACTACTACTTTGTTGAACATTGAATTGACTATTATTATTCTATTATTTCATGCTTTCCTTTCAGATTTACCCACCCATCAATGTGCTGCCCTCTCTGTCTCGATTGATGAAGTCTGCCATCGGTGAAGGAATGACCCGTAAAGACCATGCTGATGTCTCCAATCAGTTGGTAGTTGTCAAGATCTTCTATAACGAAGCCTAATTTCTAATGAACTACAATACACATTAAGCATTTGTCGCATACAGCACCTTTAATTCACTGACCTCCCACCATGCTTCTCTCTCAATGGCTCACATCAACACCATCATCCCAGAAACCCTAGACCCACTCCAGTTGGCATACAGCCCCAACAGATCCACAGATGACGCAATCTCTATTCCACTCAACACTGCCCTTTCCTACCTGGACAAAAGGAACACCTACATGAGAATGATATTCATTGACTACAGCTTAGCATTCAACACCATAGTGCCCTCAAAGCTCATCACCAAGCAAAGGACCTTGGGACTAAACACCTCCCTCTGCAACTGGATCCTGAACTTCCTGATGGGCCACCCCCAGGTGGTAAGGGTAAGCAGCAACACATCTGCCATGCTGATCCTCAACACGGGGGGCCCTCAGGGGTGTGTGCTTAGTCCCCTCCTGTACTCCCTGTTCACCCATGACTGTGTGGCCAAGCACAACTCCAACACCACTATTAAGTTTGCCGACGACACAACACAACAGTGGTAGGCCTGATCAGAGACCTGGCAACAACCTCTCCCTCAACGTGACCAAGACAAAGGAGATGATGGTGGACTACAGGAAAAGGAGGGCCAAGCACGCCCCTATTCTCATCGACGGGGCTGTAGTGGAGCAGGTTGAGAGCTTCAAGTTCCTTGGTGTCCACATCACCAAGAAACTATCATGGTCCAAACACACCAAGACAGTCGTGATGAGTGCACGGCAACACCTATTCCCCCCAGGAGACTGAAAAGATTTGGCATGGGTCATCAGATCCTCAAAGTTCTACAGCTGCACCATCGAGAGCATGGTTGCATCACCACCTGGTATGGCAACTGCTTGGCCTCCGATCACAAGGCGCTACAGAGGGTAGTGCGTACGGCCCAGTACAGCACTGGGGCTAAGCTTCCTGCCATCCAGGACCTCTATACCAGGCGGTGTCAGAGGAAGGCCCTAAAAATTGTCCGACTCAAGCCACCCTAGTCGCCATAGACTGTTCTCTCTGCTACAGCACGGCAAGAGCTACTGGAACGCCAAGTCTAGGTCCAAGAGGCTTCTTAACAGCTTTTCTCCTAAGCCATAAGACTCCTGAACATCTAGTCAAATGGCTACCCAGACTATTTGCATTGACTCTGTTATGATCTATGCATAGTCACTTTACCCTTACCTACATGTACATATTACCTCGACTAACCTGTACCCCCGCACGTTGACTCTGTACCGGTACCCCCTGTATATAGCCTCGTTATTGTTATTTTGTTTTTGTGTATTTCAGTTTATTTAGTAAATATATTTCTTAACTGCATTGTTGGTTAAGGGCTTGTTAGTAAGCATTTCACGTAAGGTCTGTTGTATTTGGCTTATGTGACAAATAGAATTTGATTTGATTTGAATCTCCATGTCTTGATCTACCTCTTCCCATGCCTTTGTCCACCTCAGTATGCCTGCTATGCCATTGGTAAGGACGTGCAGGCCATGAAGGCCGTGGTAGGAGAGGAGGCCCTCACCTCCGATGATCTGCTCTACCTGGAGTTCCTGCAGAAGTTTGAGAAGAACTTCATCGCTCAGGGTGAGACAGATGAGACTCAACTTATGACCGTAGCACCACAACCAGAGAGCATGCCTAGTAAAAATGTAGTTGTATGGCATAATTTAAATCAAAAGGTGAAAACGGTGGCATGGCATTCTCCCGGGGTCCAGTATTTGGTAACAGAATGAATGGGTGTTTTTCACACCGTTAAGTGAGAGGCATTATGCTTGGCCAGGTCATTGACAGACTTGTTCAGAGATCTTGTCTGGAGATTTTATTTACATGTTGCATTAGATATTATACATTTGCCACCATGGCTTCTCCTGTATCTTATGTTTGTCTTACCTTTATTCCACAAATTCCTTTAAAGCATTGACTGATCATGTGTTGCCTGAGGTCTTTGACCTTATTACCCCAAAATTCTGCCTGCATAGCGGCATCATTCAAGTGTGATATTAAAATGGAGATTGATTTTGCCCAATGACTGAAAAATATTGTAGTATTATCGGATTAATAATATTTTGTTTGCATGTTGAATCACACTTCAGCTATTTAAGGTTTGTTAGATGTTTCTTAATAAACCATTTTGTTTTGCATGTCATTAATTGCCGATATTATCATAAAATGTTGCATCGCTGGGTTTTGAAATATATTTGACTGAGCTCTGCCACCTCTTGGCTCCTAGCAAAGGACCTATGAATGCTGCATGCTGTTTATTCTTCTTTCCTTCAGGTCTTTGTTAGTAAAGGTACATTTTCAATGCCTTCGGGCATGATCATTTATATCAGCAGAGGGAAACAAAAACCAATGGCAAACTTCATGTCAGATATATAGATGTATTTTTTTCACTCAGCACCTTGGTGACATTCATAATGTGTGCATGTCGTCAAAGCATTATGCCAAACCTATTCTCACACTTGGCCTTGGATTGATGAGATTGCTAAAGGAAGGATTTGTGAGCAAATCTATCCAGCTTAGTGTATAGTGAGCCTGAATTCCTTTTTTTAACATGAGTCAAAGCCTAATGCGATCCATTAAAATGAGAATGTCATTAGTATTGAGTCTACTGACGTGAATTGAAACCTCAAATGGAAAACCTCGCTCCATAGTAGTAATATGAAATGCAAGTATCATGTCAGACTTTTGCGTCTTCTCTCTCAGCTGAAACAGACAAATGGGTCCGTCTTTTGGGCGAAAAACAAGTGCCTGCCGTTCAGTCTTGTCCTTCAGATAATGAGATTACAAAGCAGGGATTGCACAATTGTAGGCTATGTTTCACAGGGACCTAATGCTTGTAATCCTGTTGTGACACGATATGATTATTGACTTAATATCTAGCCTATAAATGATCTCTTTCCGACAGCGTAAGCTGTGATGTATTGTTGGGGGGGGGGGCATTTAAGACATGTTAAGCTCGATGACCTGACGTTGACCATGGAACCCACAAGTGTTCTGAAAAATATCACTGAATCACTGGGGAATATTGTTGTATTCATACTCTTAAATAAAACCTCTGAGTAAAATACTAAATTTGCAATTGGTCATCACATGGAATATTGTCAAATGTCATAGCATTCAATATCTAATACGATGTAACCTCACCCCTCAGGCCCTTACGACAACAGGACTGTGTATGAGACCCTGGACATTGGCTGGCAGCTGCTCCGAATCTTTCCCAAAGAAATGCTGAAGCGGATTCCCCAGAGCACCCTGGCTGAGTTCTACCCCAGGGAGTCTGCAGCTCGTCACTGAGCTCCCCTCAACTCAGAGATCAGAGCAGTAATCTCAGCTCCCTCTGTAATGTATTGTACTGTATCTGTGTCCAGAGTCCCGTATGGATTGTGTCTGATTATCTCCTTTTATTTAGAGATTTAAGCTTACCCTTAAATCAAAAAATTATCCTGTTATTTATTGGGATATGTTACTGTTGGATTTTGTTCATTGAATGTTGTCCCCACCTAAAGTAAATGAAACTTTCCAAGAAGGTAAAACATCCTATACATTTAGATCTCAAAGGAAGTTGTGTGTTCTCTTTCACATTTCAATGGTTTAAATTTGTCAAATATGTTTGTTACTGTCACCCTGAAGATAGCACTTCAATCACTTATTTCAGATGGTGGGGCAATTACTGTCAAATTGTAGGACTTCATCAAACACCCAGGAGGTCTGAAAGTGACATGACATAGTTTAATTTATTACACTGAACCTCATTGGTACTTAAATGTTTACTTGTATAGGCTTCAGGTAAGGGTTTCGATATTGGACAAACTTTTGGGCTACTTGAAATTGATTTATATTGTAGATGTCGAACTTTGTAGACTGTAATTGCTTATTTATTGGCCTCTAATTACTATTGATAGATAATTGTTTACATGGTTTATTATTGCTATATATATGCGCTGTAAAAAGAGTACTAAACATTCCCCTGTTTCGTTGTTAATTCTCTTGTTCGTTTGCCGAAATCATCTCTGTTATGGCTCTTCTGTTTTCCTGTCCATAAATAAATTATGTTAGAACTACGAAGGATATGACATGTTTATAATCCCACCTGACATT
Source organism: Oncorhynchus mykiss (assembly GCF_013265735.2). Taxonomy (NCBI): domain Eukaryota; kingdom Metazoa; phylum Chordata; class Actinopteri; order Salmoniformes; family Salmonidae; genus Oncorhynchus; species Oncorhynchus mykiss. The sequence goes on along the minus strand of NC_048587.1, from coordinate 19,891,634 downwards.
GCATACAAAATCAATGTAATTTAAAGGGGCAATCTGCAGCTCAAACAGCCCTGCCACTGATTTGGTAAATAGCTTAGGCATGGGGCTTTAGAAATGTGACCACTGTCAAATTCATAGATGGAGCTATGGTTGCAAGGGCGGGCTGTCCATCCATCATAATGCAATTATAGTCTAAACCATGTTGAGGCTATACGGTGTTTGTTTACACATATGATGGGTTAAGACCAATTAACGAAGCTCATGAGGCATTTATAAGTCATACCTTTCAAGAATCAATGGGTATATATGAATTTAAGAATCCCAAAATGGATATAGCAACAGTAGATTGACCCTTTTAAGGTTGATGGGTCTCGCGCACTTGTAGTAGGGCTTAGTAGTGACTGTCAGCAAAAAAGCCAAATCGAAATCCAAACTCGAGTAATATTTTTTTATATTAAGTGTCTGAGTCATAGACTGTAATATAGGCCCAAATTAACAAAAACATGCACTTGTATCCTAGATCAGACCTGAGGTTGTAAAATATGACCAAAGGTGAGTCTTGTACATAGGCAGAAAGGAAGAGGCCTAGCAAGAGGGTCCACTCCCATTAAAATCTGTCCACGTGGAAATACAGCTATAAGCAGAACACCTGCCTTGCTGTGTTTTGGACAATGACTCCCATTGCGGAGACGAGACCATCTCAACATTATATACAGTATCTCTGGCACAGGTGTCTCAGGGTATCAATTTCCTGTTGCACGTGCAGTAATGTGTAGCCTACTCACTACTGTAATTTTAGAATTTCTTGCAATAGTGACCCCAGAGGAACTAAATCAAATAAAACTATACTGAACAAAAATATAAACGCAATATGTAAAGTGTTAGTCTAATGTTTCATAGAGCTGAAATAAAAGATCCCCCAAATTTTTGCGCACAAAAAGCCTATCTCAAATTTTGTTCACAAATTTGTTTACATCCCTTTTAGTGAGTATTTCTCATTTGCCAAGATAATCATTCCACCTGACAGGTGTGGCATATCAAGTAGCTGATTAAACAGAATGATCATTACACAGGTGCCCCTTGTGCTGGGGACAATAATAGGCCACTCCAAAATGTCCAGTTTTGTCCCACAACACAATGCCACAGATGTCTCAGGTTTTGAGGGAGCGTGCAATTGGCATGCTGACTACAGCAATGTCCACCAGATCTGTTGCCAGAGAATTTAATGTTAATTTCTTTACCATAAACCAGATCCTACCGGCCTCACAACAGCAGACAGACAACCTGTAACCACGCCAGCCCAGGACCTCAAGCTTCTTAACCTGCTGGATCGTCTGAGACCAGCCACCCGGACAGCTGATGAAACTGGGTTTGCACAACCAAAGAATTTCTCCACAAACTGTCAGAAATCATCTCAGGGATTCTCATCTGCCTGCGTGTGATCTTCACCAGGGTCTTGACCTGACTACAGTTTGATGTTGTAACTGACTTCGGTGGGCAAATATTCACCTTCGATGGATACTGGCACGCTGCTGAAGTCTGCTCTTCACAGATTAATCCCTATTTCAACTCTATGGCATCCAGTGGGTGAGCGGTTTGCTAATGTCAACATTGTGAACAGAGTGCTTTGTGGTCGTGCAGTTATGGTATGTGTAGGCATAATCTACGGACAACAAACACAATTGCATTTTATTGATGGCAATTTGAATGCACAGAGAAACCGTGATTAGATCCTGAGGCATTGTCGTGCCGTTCATCCACCGCCATCAACTCATGTTTCAGCAGGATAATGCATGGCCTCGTTTCAGCAGGATAATGCATGGCCCCATTTCGCAAGGTTCTGTACACCATTCCTGGAAGCTGAAAATGTCCTCGTTTTTCCATGGCCTGCATACTCAGCAGACCCATTGAGCATGTTTGGGATGCTCTGGATTGATGTGTACAACAGCGTGTTCCAGTTCCCACCAATATCCGGCAACTTCGCACAGCCATTGAAGAGGAGTTGGACAACATTCCACATCTTTCAGAACTAACCTGCTCCGTGGTAGGCTAACTCCACTTACCCTGAATGAAATTACTGAGCCTTGCGTTGTGGACCAATGAAATCAGATTCCCTCCATCTTGCAAAGATTGCGTCATCATCCACTTAAATTGAGGAAGGCGACTGGTTAAATATTTTATTAATTATATTGTATATATACACATACATACTAGCTACTACTTTGAAATATTTTTACCCCAACTGAACGTATGATGTCAATGTAGTCTGTCTGAGGTGCCCTCTGAATCACCTATTTGGAACACGGTGAATGCACATTATTCACCCCATTATTCACCCACTCAACCCCAAATTCCAGCTCCTTCTCTCTGGCTGCAGGTACAAACTACCTAAGGTAAAAACAAAAATAGGGCCAAGCATAATTTTATTCCGAATGCAATTCTGCACTTTAACGCTTGTACTTTAACTATGAAATTGCACTTACACAGCCTACTGCTTATTTTATTATTACTTTTTATTATATGTTTTATGAGTGTGAAATCCCAGCAAAAATGAATCACTGCATTCAGAGAGAGGATGAGTTTGGGGGTAGGGTGCTAGCCAACATGTGTTAGAGCAGTAGTGTTGAGTAAGCACATGTGACCTGAATGTTGTACCCTAAAGGAAATAGTACTTGAGCTGGTGTGTAGATTGAAATATGACTGCACAGTGCTTCACAGTAGGGTACCTACTAAGCAACCAATGCTGATAATGTTACATGTAAGTCAGAGTTATCCTCAATTTAAAAAATAAATACATTTGAAATACTTCAAGGGTAGAACCCTTTTTGCTTCCAGTTGGAACCCTTTTGGATTCCATGTAGAACCCTCTATCGAAAGGGTTCTACCTGGAACCAAAAGGGTTCTTTCTACCTGCAGCCAAAAAGGGTTATTGAAAGGGTTCTCCTATGGGGACATCTGACGAACCCATAAGTTTCTAGAAAGCAGCTTTTTTTTCTAAGAGCGTATGCATTGTGCCTTAGGACCATCAATGTAGTCTTGACTTTGGATGATATTGCTTTTCTCATTTCACTTTAAAGCCATACGGCAGCGGTTCATATAGAACTTGTTAAGGTTCACATAAGGTTCATTCAAATTGGGAAGATTTATTACATAGCCCATCATCCTCATGACCTCAGCTTCTCTCCCTCTGAATATCTAACTCAGAATGAGTTTAAGTGGAGTCTGATCTTGCATTGACTGGCTCAGTGAAAGTAGGTCACTAATGAAAATGAAAAAGAGATATTGTCAGTGTTTTTTGTTCTCTTTTGTGCTTTTGGTCGTATCGGTGTCGACGGATGCCGGCAGCAAGAGACGAGGCAGTCTTAAAAATGATTGACAAAGATGATTGAGCTAATATTAACACGGCATTCTTACATATCAGACTGATATTGTTTCCCCCCTGGCAACATTTGCATCATATTGGAAACTAGTCCGTGATTGTATAGGAGGGAATGTTGTGACTGTTAACACATTCAGTTCTGTTGTGTAGTGTTTACTGATAGCATTCTCTGCCAACTATGCCAACTATCAACCACACAATCTCTGCTGCTGTGACCTTTGAAACCTGGACTCGCTATGAACTGTGTATGTTTGACGTTTACCTTTGGTAAAAAGCACACCCTAGCACAGTTATTTACTCTTGCTGCCCCTTTTGTCAATGCAAAACGTATTCATCTTTAGTTTAATAGAGAAACATACACTAACTGGATTCTCTTTTGTAGATGTTAGTGTTCAGAATGCAAAATGACACCTAAAGCACTAAGCCACTTCTCCTTGTGGCTTTTACTTTTCCTTTTTTCACATACACATACAAATGTGCTTGAAATACAATGTATTTCTGTGTTATTTTGCAGGGGCAGTTTTTCTTAAAACCAAAAAATGCATCACTCAAGCCCGTGATTTTGATCTCTGGAATTTTAGAAAAATATCGAAGATATTTGAAATAGTTCTTTGTAATCGTTACAGTCGAGGGATTTTTATCTGAATAAATGTGGCCTTTGCTCATACATCCAGTGTTTTCTCCAGTAAAAAAAAACACATATTGTGTTTGACTTCCACTTTAAGAGGCTGCCTTGCTATGCCAAGCAGCTGCATATTAGGACCTATTACGTGATTTCATAGCTCTTAGAAAATTGCTCCTATTCACGACGAAACACCGGGGCTACAGAGGGAGAGAAAAAAAGCCCCCAACACACAATCATGTCTTTTCAATTGACGATGGCAAGGTTGATGACAACATGACCATTGTACTATAATGATAACACCACAAAGGCATCTGCCCCCTCATCAAGGATTCCGTACGGCTGCAGATACAATTTAATTCACTTCTCTGTCTGCGCTGATACCATTATGCAGCGCGTCGGCACAGGGGTAATCACTGTCTTCCCCGATAGGAGGGAAAAGAGGGGAGAAAAAAAAAGACGGGACTGATGATGGTGAGGCCGAAACTTACAATTAAGACTGCCAAATCTGACGTGTCAGAACCCCTGTCACCCCGCACTTGTACACTTCCAGGCCTGTTTATTTACCATGTCTACCAGAAATTATAATTAACGTATAATTTAGTTCAAGACGTCCTTTTCTGGCGTTGATTGAGTTGGGCATTATGGAATCTGTGAAAGAGAAGAGCAAGAGAGAGGCTGGGATGAAACTGGCAGCTAAGTGCTGTTGAATGAATGACGTGGAGAGGTTGCAGGAGGAACTTTGATATCGCAGGCACAGACGTTCATCAAGTTTTAATTTAGGTGTCATTGGGAAGGGAACGGCCCGTGTTAACGGCCTTAATTCCTATTTTTCCCCTTCGACCACAATGTTTAATTAGTTAAGTGGCAGTAAGACTCGTTCACTGGGGTTTGTGATTACGCCTGCACATTATGTCAATGTTTATAGTATTAAGTGTGTCTCTGAATGTTTCTGTTTTTACAACAACTCTAACTGGCTAAAGTGAGATTTTATACTTCAATGTTTTAAAAAGTCTAACATCAGGGTCTAAAAAATGTTCCCTAAATGACTTGAATAATTCATCATAGATTCAATCTCTTGTCCTTTGTTTTCCATCAACAGTTTAGAACCATTCTGGTGATAAAATCTATTATGTTTCTATAATAATTTGCCTTTCTGACCTTGATCACACAATGACATTAATTACGTTGTAATAAAATGCACCCGTTGTTGCAGGGAGGTTGTTTTCTTTGACCTTTTGTATAGTGGTCTCAAGTAGTCTCAGATGTGTAGTTCCGTAGTTCCGCTGATGTTGTGGCTTTCACAGAAAGCAGAATAGTTAACACCTCAGTCGCAGTGGTAATATTAGTTCAGCTTTTCAATTGAAAAGAGAACATATGTGGTTCACGGCAAAGCTTTGACAGAACAGAAAAATGCAAACACACGTACTTATATTGTCAAGTTTGTCAAGTACTTTCTTAGTAAAGTTTGAGATTTCACAGTAAGCGAGCCTACAGAAATGCTCGTGTTTCTGCTTGTTTTGTAAAGAGCTCATAAGAAGTGCACAAAGCGTAAAAGTCCTAGTCGTCTCATCCTTCAGCGTTACCTCTGTCCTTGAGATGTAAAGCTATTTGTGAAAGCAACTGAACATGACCAACCAAAGACATGTAAAAAAAAATTTGTATCTGTATGATATTCAAGATTGAAACATAAAGAGATGAGTTCCAATAAGGTGAACCTTAGGATCAGACAACATGGCAACATTTGTGTTGTCTACAGTATGCCAACAACCAAGCTACTGTAGGCCTACCGCTGTAGTGTAACTCTGCTATTGATCAAAATAAAAAAATAGATGTAGTTCTTGGGCTTCAATTCAATCAAATTGTTCTCGTCACATGCTTCGTACATTAACAGTGAAATGTTTACTTACGGGCCCTTCCCAACAATGCAAAGAGAAGAAAATAGAGAAATAATAGATAACTAAAACTATTAACAATAGAATAAATAATAAATACATAATGAGTAACGATAACTTGGCTATATACAGTACCAGTCAAAAGTTTGGACACACATTCAAGGGTTTTTCTTTATTTTTACTATTTTCTACATTGTAGAATAATAGTGAAGACATCAAAACGATGAAATAACACATATGGACTCATGTAGTAACCAAAAAAGTGTTAAACAAATACAAGTATATTTGAGATTTGAGATTCTTCAAAGTAGCCACCCTTTGCCTTGATGACAGCTTCATGAGATAAACTGGAATTAACATGTGTACCTTGTTAAAAATACATTTGTGGAATTTCTTTCCTTCTTAATGCGTTTCAGACAATCAGTTGTGTTGTGACAAGGTAGGGGTGGTATACTGAAGATAGCACTATTTTGTAAAAGACCAAGTCCATATTATGGCAAGAACAGCTCAAATAAGCAAAGATAAATGACAGTCCATCATTACTTTAAGACATGAAGGTCAGTCAATCCGGGCGGCAGGTTGCAAGATCAAAAGGTTGCAAGATTAAATCCCTGAGCTGACAAGGTAAACATCTGTGGTTCTGCCCCTGAACAAGGCAGTTAACCCACTGTTTCTAGGCCGTCATTGAAAATTAGAATTTGTTCTTAACTGACTTGCCTAGTTAAATAAAGGTCAAATAAAACAATGAACAAATCCGGAACATTTCAAGACCTTTGAAAGTTTCTTCAAGTGCGCTAGCAAAAACCATCAAGCGCTATGATGAAACTGGCTCTCATGAGGAAAGGAAGACCCAGAGTTACCTCTGCTGCAGAGGATAAGTTCATTTGAGTTAACTACACCTCAGATTGCAGCCCAAACAAATGCTTCACAGAGTTCAAGTAACAGACACATCTCAACATCAACTGTTCAGAGGAGACTGCATGAATCAGGCCTTCATGGTCGAATTGCTGCAGAGAAACCACTACTAAAGGACACCAATAAGAAGAATAAACTTGTTTGGCCAAGAAACAAATAATATTTGAGATTTTTGATCCATCCGCCGTGTCTTTGTGAGACGCAAAGCAGGTGAACGGATGATCTCTGCTTGTGTGGTGGTGAGTTGGTGACACTGTCTGTGATGTATTTAGAATTTAAGGCACACTTAACCAGTATGGCTACCACAGCATTCTGCAGCGATACGCCATCCCATCTGGTTTGCGCTTAATAATAATAATTTGTTTTTCAACAGGACATTGACCCAAAACACACCTCCAGGCTGTGTAACGGCTATTTGACCAAGGAGAGTGATGGAGTGCTGCATCAGATGACTTGGCCTCCACAATCCACCGACCTCAACCCAATTGAGATGGTTTAGGATGAGTTGGTCCGCAGAGTGAAGGAAAAGCAGCCACCAAGGGCTCAGCATATGTGGGAACTCCTTCAAGACTGTTGGAAAAGCATTCCTCATGAATATGGTTGAGAAATGCCAAGAGTGTGCAAAGCTGCCATCAAGGCAAAGGATGGCTACTTTGAAGAATATCAAATATCAAATATATTTAGAGGTTTTTAACACTTGTTTTGGTTACTACATGATCCACATGTGTTATTTCATAGTTTTGATGTAGAAAATAGTAAATATAAAGAAAAACCCTTGAATGAGTAGGTGTGTCCAGACTTTTGACTGGTATTGTACATGGGATACCAGAGTTCCGAGGTGATGTATGGGGGTACGGGGTAATTGATGTAGATACAGTACATATAACTTGGAATCAAGTGGCAGATAATAAACAGTAGCAGGCAGCGTGTGTGATGAGTCAAAAGATTTTCTGCAAAAAGTCTGAAAGAGGATAGTCTGGGTAACTATTTAGGAGTCTCATGGCTTGGGGTTAGAGGCTGTTCAGTGTCCGGTTGTTTCCGGACTTGTTGCGGTAGCAGAGAGAACAGCCTATGACTTGGGTGGTTTGACCATTTTTTGGGCCTTCCCCTGACACTGCCTTGTATAGAGCAGTGGTGTAAAAAGTACTACATTGTCATACTTGAGTAAAACTACAAAGTAAAAGTAAATTCTATAGATCAAATTCCTAACATTAAAGCAAACAAGACCGCGCAATTGTTTAATTTTTTATTTTTACGGACAGACAGGGGCATATTCCAACCCTTTGACATAATTTACCAACACACTAGTTGTGTTTAGTGAGTCCGCCAGATAAGAGGCTGTAGGGATGACAAAGCGTTATATTGATAGATGCATGAATAGGACTTGATACAGTAGATGCATGAATTGCTGTCCTGCCTGAGCATTTTAAATGTAACGAGTACTTTTGGCTGTCAGGGATAATGTATGGAGTACAAAGTACATGTTTTCTTTAGGAATGAAGTGGAGGAAAAGTAAAAGTTGTCAAAAATAGAAATAGTAAAGGAATGTACAGATACTAAAAAATACACTTAAGTAGTACTTTAAAGTATTTCTACTTAAGTACTTTTCATCACTGGTATAAAGGTCCTGAATGGCAGGGAGCTCGGCCCCAGTGATGTACTGGGCCGTAGCACTACCCTCTGTAGCGCCTTGCGGATGGCAAGCAGTTGCCATAGCAATCGGTGATGCAGCAGGTCAAGATGCTCTCAAAGGTGTAGCTGTAGAAAGTTTTGAGGATCTGAGGTCCCATAACAAATCCTTTCAACCTCCTGAGGGGGAAGAGGTGTTGTCGTGCCCTCATCATGACTGTGTTGGTGTGTGTGGACCATGATAGATCCTTGGTGATGTGGACACCGCAGAACTTGAAGCTCTCGACCCTCTCCACTAGAGCTCCGTCGGGCCACCATGCGGTCTTGTGAAAGTTAACCTGTTTAAAGGTTTTGCTCACACCTGCTCGTCAAACATCTCATTCCAAAATCATGGGCATTAATTTGGAGTTGTTCCCCCCCTTTGCTGCTATATCAGCCTTCACTCTTCTGGGAAGGTTTTCCACTACATTGCTGTACCGACTTGCTTCCATTCATTAGTGAGGTCAGGCCATGATGTTGGGCGATTAGGCCTGGCTCGCAGTCAGCGTTCCAGTTCATCCCAAATGTGTTTCATGGGGTTGAGGTCAAGGATCTGTGCAGGCCAGTCAAGTTCTTCCACGCCGATCTTGACAAACCATTTTTGTATGGACCTCGATTTGTCCACAGGGGCATTGTCATGCTGAAACAGGAAAGGGCCTTCCCCACAAAGTTAGAAGCACAGAATCATCTAGAATGCCATTGTATGCTGTAGCATTAAACTTTCCATTCACTGGAACTAAGGGGCCTAGCCTGAACCATGAAAAACAGACCATTATTCCTTCTCCACCAAGCTATACAGTTGTCCCTATTCATTTGGGGCATTCTCCTTGTACTGCCAGATGGTGAAGCGTGATTCATCACTCCAGAGAACGTGTTTCCACTTGCTCCAGAGTCCAATGGCGGCTAGCTTTGCACCACTCCAGTCAACGCTTGACATTACATATGGTGATCTTAGGCTTGAGTGCGTCTGTTCAGCCATGGAAACCCATTTCATGAAGCTCCCAACGAGCAGTTCTTGTGCTGACGTTGCTTACAGAGGCAATTTGGAATCGGTAGTATGTGTTGCAAACGAGGACAGACTATTTTTACGCGCTACACGCTTCAGCACTCAGCTCAACAGGACACCTGTTGTGTGAGGTTGTGTGGCCTATCACTTTGCAGCTGAGCCGTTGTTGCTCTTATGCATTTCCACGTCACAATAACAGCACTTACAGTTGACCAGGGCAGAAATTTGACAAACTGACTTGCTGGATAGGTGGCATCCTATGACGGTGGCACATTGAAAGTCACGGAGCTCCTTAGTAAGGCCATTTTACTGCCGATGTTTGTCTATGGAGATTGCATGGTGGTGTGCTCTATTTTATACAACTGTCAGCAACAGGTGTAGCTGAAATAGCCAAATCCACTAATTTGAAAAGGGTGTCCACATACCTTTGTATATATAGTGTACTGTACGGCGTTACTCTGGACCCTGATCTCTCTTTTAACGAACATATCAAGACTGTTTCAAAGACAGATTTTTCCATCTAGGTAACATTGCAAAAATCTGAAACATTATGTCCAAAAATGATGCAGAAAAATGTATCCATGCTTTTGTTACTTCTATGTTAGACTACTGCAATGCTCTACTTTCCGGCTTCCCGGATAAAGCACTAAATAAACTTCAGTTAGTGCTAAATACGGCTGCTAGAATCCTGACTAGAACCAAAAAAAAATTATCAAATTACTCCAGTGCCAACCTCCCTACACTGGCTGAAGACTCATCTCTTCAGTGGGTCATATGATAGAGTGTAGTCTGGCCCAGGAGTGTGAAGGTGAACGGAAAGACTCTGGAGCAACGAACCGCCCTTGCTGTCTCTGCCTGGCCGGTTCCCCTCTTTCCACTGGGATTCTCTGCCTCTAACGCTATTACAGGGGCTGAGTCACTGGCTTACTGGTGCTCTTTCATGCCGTCCCTAGGAGGGGTGCGTCACTTGAGTGGGTTGAGTCACTGACGTGATCTTCCTGTCTGGGTTGGCGCCCCCCCCTTGGGTTGTGCCGTGGCGGAGATCTTTGTGGGCTATACTCGGCCTTGTCTCAGCATGGTAAGTTGATGGTAGAAGATATCCCTCTAGTGGTATGGGGGCTGTGCCCCCCCCCATGGCTTCGTTTAAGCCGCATTTTCCCGGTCTTGGGCATTACGGCCTGGTCCGGGGTGAGCGTGTGCTGTGATTCCGACTCGTTGAAGTAGAAATCCTCATTCAAATCTAGGTTAGTGATTGCTGATCTGATGTCCAGAAGCTATTTTCGGCCATAGAAAACGATGGCGGAAACATTATGTACTAAAACAGTTAAGATCAGCTAAAAAAAAAAACACAAAATAGCAGAATTGGTCAGGAACCCGTAAAACGGCTGCTAGCCATTGCAGCGCCATTCCCTGTGTCAATTAATCACGGATAAAGGAAAACTGCGATGCGCGATGTTTATGCTGGTTTGGAGATGATTAACAGTGTTGTTTCTGTCGCTCTCCAACAGTGTCCCACATGGTCATTGAAGAGGTCAACAGCATTCAAGAGAATCTGGACATAGAGAGGCCATGCAGACACAGTGTGGAAGCCATGACCTCCAAGGTAGATCAGCCTAATGAGCATTGCCCTTTGTTTTCTTCCAATTCTAACTTTTGTATGCTCACAATTCTTCCCTTACACCAAATACTTTCTGTGGTAAAATTGGTCCTGTAATCCAGTGCACAATTATTGTTGTGAAATGCTTGCCAAACTTCTATGTCTAATCATTACCAACAAATGTTTTTGGACAGAAGCCTGGCAGTTCTGTACAATACCTTCTCCTTCTCCTCCTCCTTCTCCTCCTCCTAACAGTCCAGTCCAATTTGAGCTTTACCAAAGAAATATATATCTATATAAATTGCAAACATTTAACCTTGTAGCAGCATGTTATACAATGTGTGAGTTCTTTGTAGATTTACACGTGTGTGTGTGTGTGTGTGTGTGTGTGTGTGTACTTGCGCATGTGTGTATGAGCGCATGTGTGTATGAGCGCTCACGTGTTTTTGTATGATTAATTAATTGGCTTACCATTTGAATCTGGTTGTTGTGGTCTTACAGGTTTGGATAACCACATAGGAAGACAGAAAGAGGGAGAGAAGGATAAGAGAAGGTCTAGCAGATGAATCAAAGCCATTCTTCAATTAAAAAAAAAGGGGAGAGAAAAAGATGTTGCTTACAACAACCATGGAGAGAACAGCATTATAAAAGCGCTCCAATATGGGTCAGACCAGCCTTGTAAAGGGGTCTTTGTTCTCTTCTCTCTCTGGTGAAAACAATGCAAGAGAAAAATGAAGACATCTCTTTTCTTACTGTGATAAATGGGCTTTACTGGAACATCATAAAATGAATCTTCCAGAATGAACTAAAATATCAGAGAACCTTGAATGCTGTGTCACTGTATAATCCTCTATTGTTCACGCAGGGGACATACAAGTCTAAAGGACAGCCTAAACACAGAGTAAAGAATTTAGAACACATGATTACAAATGCATTGTTGTCAATTACAACCACCTGGAAATATTGTACTGTTTTCCCGTGAAATGTTTTTTCTTGTCAAATGATGAGCTTCCCTTATATTTAGGCACTACCTTTGTAGTGCCTCTCAAACCTCTCCTCGGGTATCCCCAGATGTTTCACCATTTTGTTCTAGCCTTGAACTAGCTCACCTGATCAAGAGCTTGATGATTAAATCAGGCATAGATCTCCGTAGGCACAGCCTACCTTCTATGGTTTTGTCATAGTGCTCTGCACACCACTTTAGTCTGACAAACAGTTTTTCCCAATACAAGGAGTATGTGTGAGGTGGTAGACATCTTAATAGGATACTGTGAGATCCAACTAATTCATTATTTTTTCCAATATGGAAGGTATTAGGATATAGTGTGAAAAATAAATAATAGAAAATGAATTAAATGTGTTTGAATCCAAAGAAAGTGCCATTTTGAAGATGACAGCATTGTCAGCTCATTTACATTTAAATTGAACACAACATATTTTGGTAGGTCTCATGTAAAAAGACAGCCAAACTGACTTCTGTGAGTCATTTGTTTCATTTTCTTGAGCCCAGCGCTGGTAATTCTGACTGCTAACAGCACCCAAGGAAAAAAAAAGTTATATCAAAATCTTAAACTCTCCAACATTTTAAATTAAAAATCCATAATAGCGGGTACTTACAATTTACCACCAGTCAAATCACAACAGCGTTTAGTGTTGATGTTTGATCAAAGAAGATGAGGGGGCCATGATTTTGTAATGGTGACCTCTGAAACGCCTCGTATAGCCTGCCTGCAAGCCACACTGATTTCTCTGAGTATGTAATTTCATAATAATCTGCTATTGATGAGAACAAATTTATCAAAGACTGTGATTCTGTGTTATGTATTGTTGATTGCATTTTTTAAAAGATGCACTTCGAAGAGCACCATCGGAAAATGGAATTGCTGCAATCTGCCCTGACTGGGATGTCATTAATAAATGCTTCTATTATAGCTCTGCTTTTTTCTCTCTCACCACACTCTCCGTCTGAAATGACATCAAGAAATGTGCATCATCTGCACCCCTTTTCTTTCCTTAGGCTTCATTAGTCTTTACTTAGTAGTAGTATCCATAATTGACACATATGGCCATCTTGATGATAGAACTTTAGAATTTGAACGTCTCATACTGGTAGTTCAATATGGGTGACTTAGGTTGAATTGATGAAATTGTATGGAATTTGAAAAGAAAAAGGACACAAAGTCCAAAGTGCCATAGGAATGGGGGATGTAAATACATTTGTTTCATGAATCAATGTGAGTAAGGCCTTTCCCCCTGGCTCTTTCTAACGCCATGGCTGTTATTTCACACCTGATTATTGCTTGTGCATCCTTCCGCGATGCCACTTACAGGTACAGTGTGATTAAATGGATGATGAATGAGAAAATCGGACCAACATTTTATCTGGCATCTTGTGCCACATTGTCTATTATCTGCTTTCCTTCCCATCTGTTTCCTATGAAATGTTCTTGAGATGCTATCTAAAAAATACATGTATATACATAAAAAAATACTTACATTTGTGTTATATGAATTACTCCGTTTTGCCTTATCTAAGTGAATTGCTTGCATATGGAATATGCCATGAGCTGCAAGCCACTAACAAGTGAGATTCAATCAGTGTTTAAACCTACTTATTGTGGTTCTGAGCCAGAATTCTGCTTATATCATTTTATTTTTACCAGGTAAGTTGACTGAGAACACAATCTCATTTACAACAAATTATTGAGTGCACTGTATCAGCAGAATTGACAGTGCCCTACAGCAAGGGCTTTTTAGTAATGAATATAGGCTACAAGAGAGACAGGGCAGTTCAACTATTACAAACAGCCTATGTGAATGCAGCCGTACACACAGCTGTCTTAACAAAATAATGCAAACTAAATGCTGAAAGTAGTAGCATAGTTATTCATGCATGCATGCAAAAAAAAAAATACTGAATAGCAGTTTAGCTTAGGATACCGACACAACTGCGAAAGCAAATGAATGAATGTGAACAAAATCGATAAAGGCAAGACACAATCTATATTTAGGCTAGTTACATTAACTTCTTGGTGACGGGGCAGTATTTTCACGTCCGGATGAAAAACATGCCCAAATTCACCTGCCTGCTACTTATCCCCAGAAGATAGGATATGCATGTTATTAGTAGATTTGGATGGAAACACTCTGAAGTTTCTAAAACTGTTTGAATCATGTCTGTGAGTATAACATAACTTATTTAGCAGGCAAAACCCAGAGGACAAACCATTCAGATTATTTTTTTTTGAGGTCACTCTTTTCAGTGAGATTTCATTGGGAATCCAGAGTTCTAAGGGACCTTCTTCGAGTTCCTATTGCTTCCACTAGATGTCAACAGTCTTTAGAAATTGGTTGAGGTTGTTCCTTTGTGTAATGAACAAGTATGGCCATCTTGAACGAGGGTCACTTGAAGTGTACTGTTAGATCGAGGCGCGTGGCCAGAAAGCATGCTTCAGTTTGATTTCTTCCTGTATTGAACACAGATCATCCCGTCTTCAATTTTATCGATTATTTACGTTAAAAAATACCTAAAGTTGTATTACAAAAGTAGTTTGAAATGTTTTGGCAAAGCTTACAGGTAACTTCTGAGATATTTTGTAGTCACGTTGAACCAGTGTTTTTCTGGATCAAACGTGCCAAATAAATGGACATTTTGGATATATATCGACGGAATTAATCGAACAAAAGGACCATTTGTGATGTTTATGGGACATATTGGAGTGCCAACAAAAGAAGCTCGTCAAAGGTAAGGCATGAATTATTCTTTATTTCTGCGTTTTGTGTCGCGCCTGCAGGGTTGAAATATGCTTTTCTCTCTTTGTTTACGGAGGTGCTATCCTCAGATAATAGCATCGTTTGCTTTCGCCGAAAAGCCTTTTTGAAATCTGACATGTTGGCTGGATTCACAACAAGTCCACCTTTAATTTGCTATCTTGCATGTGTGATTTAATGGAAGTTTGATATTATAGTAATTTATTTGAATTTGGCGCTCTGCATTTTCCGACGCTAGCGTCCCACATATCCCATAGAGGTTAACAGTAAACAAACGATGTAAACAAAAGCAGAATGGAGATCAAAATAACCAAAACATAGCCTACAGCCAACTAGAGTGAGATGCAGCCTTGCATAGCTGTCTTGTCAAATAAATAGGCCTATACAGCCCCCCCTTCAAACATGGAAAATCATGCTGCTCGGTCATGAGATAAGCAACATTTTGTGATATGGCACAATACACTTCTGTGAATCAAATTCGACCCACGTAATCATTTAAGCAATGCCAGCCTATCATAAATACGTACAGTTCCATTTACAGCAACGATAACCAATAGGCTACCAAGAAAACCATAATAGAATGTATCTATTTCTATGATGAAAAATACCGATTTGTAGTTATACCCAGGGGTGTCATTTGGGTTATTGCATTGGAATATATAGAATTTTGCTTATATCACACTATACCACTATAAACATAAAAGTTAAAATGTTTTTGACCAAGAAGTGACAGGTTCGATGGCACAAAATCTCAGCTGTGCATTATCATAACCGTGGACAGCGCCCTACACAATAAACCAAGATTTTGATAAAAACCAACCAGCTAGATTGAAACAATTTTACCTTTTCAATGCAGCCTCCTTGATGCTCTGTGGACCTTCCTGAGTAATCGATCATTCCATTCTCCCCGAAATCCTCTTGTAAGATCCCCCTCAAATGTCAGTTGGATTAGGTGAGCTTTCCTTGGGTGTAGCATGCTTCTTCTTTGTTGACTGAACACGTTTCTGAAAAATGGAAAATAGGGCACACAGGGCGTCCAACCAGTTGGTTCTTGGGTTCGCAGAATCGTTCTGACATTTCACCAATGACGCATCCAAAGTGCTGAAGAACACTCAGTCTCTTCTCCTATGTCCTGCTGGCCTACTGTACTGTCCACCACGTATTGCTGGAGATTTGTTACTTACATAACGTTGTCGTTTGCTTGGAGCTGTTGGTGGTGCATCAACTCTTTTGGTACTATCAATAGCATTCTTCCAGGTAGAATACCCATCTTGGGTCAAGGCCTTGTCTGTGTTAGCATTGGACCCAACACAGAATTTTCAACATGGGAAGCATGCCACATCTGCAGTAACCGAGTATTCCAGCCACTCTCTTCCTATGAACCAGTTGCTATTAAATTAAAGATTTTGGAGAGAAAAAAGAACTGGAAAACCTGTGGCTATGGTAGGATTCTAGGTTAACTTGGGTTCGCTCCCCTGTTTCAGGAACAGTCAGAGGTGGAGGTGGCTGTGGAGCCATTATACTGACAGCACTTGTGGGGGTGGGTATGCTCTGCACACGGAACTAGCTGAACTCGGCAGCATCATCACTGCTGTGCTAGGCGGTGGTTTGATGCTGCTTCTGCTGCTCATCGCTGTCCTTCTTCTCCTTTGTTTGGGTACTTTGGCGAAGCAGATTTCTGATATCTATCGTGACAGATTAGCTGGTTCGAGCTAGCTAAATAGGCTACGGCTAATAACACTAAAGCTTTTTACAGTTTGCTAAGAAGCTAACTACACTCGGTAGTGGTGGGGCGCCGAGACAGAATTGAGTGAAGCAACTTCAAAGGTAAACTTGACCGCTCCCTTATAAATGAAGACCAAACCAGGCATATCATGTTGTTCAATTAGCCTACCACAGCGATAAGAGCTGAAAGCGTATTTTCCCGCTTTTTTTGGAAACCCAAAGGAACCATACTTGACTGCCAAGTTGCTTTCCATAGCCCCCTTACACACACCACACCGTGCCCTGTCCATTGTGCTGACACAGCGCATTGGAGTTGCAGATTTTTTTTGAGCCAAGCTGTCGCTCAATCATTTAAACTATTTGCTATTTTGATATAGGGACAATAAAATTAAACTGAGGGGGCTCAATTTTGAACTGAGGGGGCTATGCCCCCTTTAGCCCCCTCGTGAAGCCGGGCCCGTTCTGTGCAATATGAGCTTCAGGAACCAGAACATCATGACAGTTTACTATAATATAACTATAATAGTTTGACCATAATTGAATACTATTGACATACCATCAGAAAGATGAGAAATCCCAAAGACAGTAAATCCAAAGCACCAGGTTCTTTCTATGTGAAAGAGTTCAGTCAGCCTCCTCTGCATCTATTTCTCTCTCTCTCTCTCTGTTAAAAAGGCCATTACAGACCACAATTTAGTCCTCCAATTACCTTGCTGGTGTCTGCCTACTGGGTATGACTTATCTGATAAAGAGGAGGAAATGGACACATGGAAGCAGAGCTATCAACAAAAAAGTGTTTGCTATGGTACTGTGTGTTGATACAACATGTAAGTAGCCACATTTCTTTTTTTTTCATTTTTGGAAGATTTTATTTGATATTTTATACACAATACAAAACATACACATACAAACATCAACTTGATTACACCTGCCCAGAAGCACGAGTACACACCTCCATCTCCAGTGCCCGCATCACTTTTTGTCACATGGCCTCAAACTGCAGCATTTTGTTTCTCTCTGTAGCCTGCACACTTAACATTTTTAGATAAGCATTTGAATTTTCCATTCAAATAAAATAAAATACAATTTTATTTGTCACATGCTGAATACAACAGGTGTAGACCTTACTGTGAAAGTCTTACTTGCAAGTCCTTAACCAACAATGCAGTTTGAGAAATAGAGTTAAGAAAATATTTACGAAATAAACTAAAGTAAAAAAAAATATTCAATCAAAAAGTAACACAAGACATATAGATAACAATAACGAGGCTATATACAGGGAGTACCGGTACAGAGTCCATGTCAATGTGCGGGGGTACAGGTTAATCGAGGTCATTTGTAAAGTGACTATGCATAGATAATATACAGCGAGTAGCAGCAGTGTAAATAAAAGGGAGTAGGGGGGGTCAATGTAAATATTCCGGGTGGCCATTTTATTTAGTTTAGTTGTTCAGCAGACTTACGGCTTGGGGGTAGATGCTGTTAGACTTGGCCCTGCGGTCCTGCTTGTCGTGCGGTAGCAGAGAGAACAGTCTATGACTTGGGTGACTGGAGTCTTTGACAATTTTTGGGCCTTCCTCTGACACCGCCTAGTATATAGGTCCTAGATGTCAGGAAGCTTGGTCCCAGGGATGTACTGGGCCGTACGCACTACCCTCTGTAGCGCCTTATGGTCAGATGCAGAACAGTTGCCATACCAGGCTGTAATGAAACCGGTCAGGAAGCTCTCAATGGTGCAGAACTTTTTGAGGATCTGTGGACCCATGCCAATTCTTTTCAGTCTCCTGAAGGGAAAAGGCGTTGTCGTGCCCTCTTCACAACTGTCGTGGTGTGTTTGAACCATGATAGTTTGTTGGTGATGTGGACACCAAGTGACTTGATATTCTTGACCTGCTCCACTTCAGTCCCATTGATGTTAAAAGCCTGGGTTTTCTGCACGTTAACACTAGAAGCTTATTACCTAAAATGGATCAATTGAAAGTGTGGGTTCACAGCTCCAATCCAGATGTGTTGGTCATTACTGAGAAGTTGTTCAGGAAGAGTGTTTTGAATACTGCTGTTAACCTTTCTGGTTATAACCTTTTTCGGCAACACAGATCTTCCAAAGGTGGGGGAGTGGCAATCTTTACCAAGGATTACCAAGTCTGTCCCCAAACAATTTCATTTGCTGGTTTTAAGCATTACACTTTCAAATAGCTCTTTGTTCACTGTTGCTGGGTGCTATCGTCCTCCATCAGCACCGGCCTGTACCATACAATACCTGCCCTAATAAGCTCTCTCCTGGCCCCTTAAACTGAGTCTAAATTGCTACGTGATCTAAACTGGGACATGCTTAAACCACCTGACCAAGCCCTAAAGCAATGGGACTCCCTAAATCTTTCTCAGATTATTACCAATTCCACAAGGTATGACTCCAAACACCCAGAAAAGGCTACTCTCCTCGATGTTATCCTCACAAATACTCCTGATAGGTATCAGTCTGGTGTTTTCTGTAATGACCTTAGTGATCACTGTTTTACAGCTTGTGTTTGTAATGGCTGCTTAGTGAAACAACCTGTCCTAATTTGTCATAGATGCTTGCTAAAAAATCTTAATGAGCAAGCATTCCTTCATCAACTTGCTTCTGTAAAATGGCATAGAATCAGCTCGATCCCCTCTGTAGAAGACGCTTGGACCTTCTTTTTTTATATTGAGAATTAAAAATAGGTTCAGCTGCTGGTTCGACCGGGATCTTGCAGAGTTACTCCACCTCAAGAATTGCATTTGGCAAAAGGCTCGGCACACGCATACTCAGGCTGACTGGCTATCGATCAGGCAAATGAGAAATAAGTGCACTCAGATTATCTTGAGGGCCAAAGTTAGTTACTTTAAGGAGCAGTTCTCTCTCTGTGGGTCTAACCCAAAGAAGTTCTGGAAAACGGTTAAAGACCTGGAGAATAAACCCTACTCCTCACAGCTGCCCATCCCTTAATGTTGATGATATGGTTGTTACTGACAAGAAGCACATGGCTGAGCTCTTTAATCACAACTTCATCAAGTCAGGATTCCTATTTGACTCAGACATGTCTCCTTGCCGTCCAACATTTTCTCATCTCCCACCCCTTCTAATGTGACTATCCCCAATGCTTCTCCCACTTTTATCCCTGCCCCGCTACAAAGTTTCTCCCTGCAGGCAGTCACTGAGTCCGAGGTGCTAAATGAGCTCCTTAAACTTGACCCCCAAAAAACATCTGGGTCAGATAGTTTAGACACCTTCCTCTAAGTTTGCTGGCCCTATCATCGCCAAGCCTGTCTCTCCTTTCTGGCGAGGTTCCCATTGCTAAGTAGGCAGCCACGGATCATCCTTTGTTTAAAAGGGGAGATCAAGCTGATCCTAACTGTTATAGGCCTATTTCTATTTTGCCCTGTTTATCAAAGTGTTAGAAAAACTTGTCAATAATCAACTGACTGGCTTCCTTGATGTCTATAGTTGTCACGACTTCTGCCGAAGTCGATGCCTCTCCTTGTTCGGGCGGTGCTCGGCGGTCGACGTCACCAGTCTTCTAGCCATCATTGATCTATGTTTCATTTTCCATTGGTTTTGTCTGGTCTTCTTACACACCTGGTTCCAATCCCATTCATTATATGTTGTGTATTTAACCCTGTGTTTCCCCTCATGTCCTTGTCAGAGATTGTTTATTGTTATGTTCATGTTTTATGGATTGGTGTGCAACGGGTTTCTTGTACCCACATTTATTTTATCATGGACTTTGGTTTTGGAGTTTGTGTTTTGAGTTATTAAATACTCCAGTTCTACCATGTTTGATTCTCCTGCGATTGACTTCCCTGCCACCTACATTCACGACGTGACAATAGTATTCTCTCGGGTATGCAATGTGGTTTCCACTCAGGTTATGGAAGTGTCACTGCAACCTTAAAGGTCCTTCATGATGTCACCATTGCCCTTGATTCTAAGCAATATTGTGCTACTATTTTTATTGACTTGGCCAAAGCTTTTGATACGGTAGACCGTTCCATTCTTGTGGGCCAGCTAAGGAGTATTGGTGTCTCGGAGGGGTCTTTGGGCTGGTTTGCTAACTACCTCTCTCAAAGAGTGCAGTGTACAAAGTCAGAAAATCTGCTATCTCAGCCACTGCCTGGCACCAAGGGAGTACCCCAAGGCTCGATCCTAGGCCCCACGTTCTTCTCAATTTACATCAACAACATTGCTCAGGCAGTAAGAAGCTCTCTCGCCCATTTATATGCCGATGATACAGTCATATACTCAGCTGGCCCCTCCCCGGATATTGTGTTAAATGCTCTACAGCAAAGCTTTCTTAGTGTCCAACAAGCTTTCTCCACCGTTAACCTTGTTCTGAACACCTCCAAAACAAAGGTCATGTGGTTTGGTAAGAAGAATGCCACTCCTCTCACAGGTGTTATTACTACCTCTGAGGGTTTAGAGCTTGAGGGAGTTACAAGTACTTGGGAGTATGGCTAGATGGGGCACTGTCCTTCTCTCAGCACATATCAAAACTGCAGGCCAAAGTTAAATCTAGACTTGGTTTCCTCTATCGTAATCGCTCCTCTTTCACCCCAGCTGACAAACTAACACTGATTCAGATGACCATCCTACCCATGCTAGATTACAGACACATAATTTATCATTCATAAGGGTACTCTCGAGCGGCTAGATGTTCTTTACCATTCGGCCATCAGATTTGCCACCAATACTCCTTATAGGACACATCACTGCACTCTATACTCCTCTTTAAACTGGTCATCTCTGTATACCTGTTGCAAAACCCACTGGTTGATTGTTATTTTTAAAATCCTCTTAGGCCTCACTCCCCCCTATCTGAGATATATACTGCAGCCCTTATCCTCCACACACACAACACCTGTCCTGCCAGTCACATTCTGTTAAAGGTCCACAAAGCATAAACATCCCTGGGTCCTCTTTTCAGTTCGATGCAGCAAGCGACTGGAACAAGCTGCAACAAACACTCAAACTGGACAGTTTTATCTTAAGCTCTTCATTCAAAGATTCAATCAAGGACACTGGTGATGTATTGTCTCTACCTTCTTGCCCTTTGTGCTGTTGTCTGTGCCATATAATGTTTGTCCCATGTGTTGTGCTGCTACCATGTTGTGTTGCTATCATGTTGTTGTTATGTTGTGTTGCTACCATGCTGTGTTGTCATGTGTTGCTGCCTTGCTACAGTGCCTTGCGAAAGTATTCGGCCCCCTTGAACTTTGCGACCTTTTGCCACATTTCAGGCTTCAAACATAAAGATATAAAACTGTATTTTTTTGTGAAGAATCAACAACAAGTGGGACACAATCATGAAGTGGAACGACATTTATTGGATATTTCAAACTTTTTTAACAAATCAAAAACTGAAAAATTGGGCGTGCAAAATTATTCAGCCCCTTTACTTTCAGTGCAGCAAACTCTCTCCATAAGTTCAGTGAGGATCTCTGAATGATCCAATGTTGACCTAAATGACTAATGATGATAAATACAATCCACCTGTGTGTAATCAAGTCTCCGTATAAATGCACCTGCACTGTGATAGTCTCAGAGGTCCGTTAAAAGCGCAGAGAGCATCATGAAGAACAAGGAACACACCAGGCAGGTCCGAGATACTGTTGTGAAGAAGTTTAAAGCCGGATATGGATACAAAAAGATTTCCCAAGCTTTAAACATCCCAAGGAGCACTGTGCAAGCGACAATATTGAAA
The DNA here is from genome assembly GCF_013265735.2 of Oncorhynchus mykiss. Taxonomy (NCBI): domain Eukaryota; kingdom Metazoa; phylum Chordata; class Actinopteri; order Salmoniformes; family Salmonidae; genus Oncorhynchus; species Oncorhynchus mykiss. Next base: position 19,869,354 of record NC_048587.1, on the reverse strand, counting down.
TGGAAGGAGCATCAGACCACTGCAAATCTACCAAGACCTGGCCGTCCCTCTAAACTTTCAGCTCATACAAGGAGAAGACTGATCAGAGATGGAGCCAAGAGGCCCATGATCACTCTGGATGAACTGCAGAGATCTACAGCTGAGGTGGGAGACTCTGTCCATAGGACAACAATCAGTCGTATATTGCACAAATCTGGCCTTTATGGAAGAGTGGCAAGAAGAAAGCCATTTCTTAAAGATATCCATAAAAAGTGTCGTTTAAAGTGTGCCACAAGCCACCTGGGAGACACACCAAACATGTGGAAGAAGGTGCTCTGGTCAGATGAAACCAAAATTGAACTTTTTGGCAACAATGCAAAACGTTATGTTTGGCGTAAAAGCAACACAGCTGAACACACCATCCCCACTGTCAAACATGGTGGTGGCAGCATCATGGTTTGGGCCTGCTTTTCTTCAACAGGGACAGGGAAGATGGTTAAAATTGATGGGAAGATGGATCGAGCCAAATACAGGACCATTCTGGAAGAAAACCTGATGGAGTCTGCAAAAGACCTGAGACTGGGACGGAGATTTGTCTTCCAACAAGACAATGATCCAAAACATAAAGCAAAATCTACAATGGAATGGTTCAAAAATAAACATATCCAGGTGTTAGAATGGCCAAGTCAAAGTCCAGACCTGAATCCAATCGAGAATCTGTGGAAAGAACTGAAAATTGCTGTTCACAAATGCTCTCCATCCAACCTCACTGAGCTCGAGCTGTTTTGCAAGGAGGAATGGGAAAAAATGTCAGTCTCTCGATGTGCAAAACTGATAGAGACATACCCCAAGCGACTTACAGCTGTAATCGCAGCAAATGGTGGCGCTACAAAGTATTAACTTAAGGGGGCTGAATAATTTTGCACGCCCAATTTTTCAGTTTTTGATTTGTTAAAAAAGTTTGAAATATCCAATAAATGTCGTTCCACTTCATGATTGTGTCCCACTTGTTGTTGATGACCCCTAGCATACTTCCACAGTTGTGGCAAAATGGCTTTTTTAATTATTTTTTTATTTCACCTTTATTTAACCAGGTAGGCTAGTTGAGAACAAGTTCTCATTTGCATCTGTGACCTGGCCAAGATAAAGCTTAGCAATTTGACACATACAACAACACAGAGTTACACATGGAATAAACAAAACATACAGTCAATAATACAGTAGAACAAAAGAAAACAAAAAGTCTATATACGGTGAGTGCAAATGAGGTAAGTTAAGGAAATAAATAGGCCATGGTTCCGAAGTAATTACAATATAGCAATTAAACACTGGAATGGTAGATCGGCAGAAGATTAATGTGCAAGTACAGATACTGGGGTGCAAAGGAGAAAGATAAATAAATAAATACAGTGTACAGGTGCAGTGATTTGTGAGCTGCTCTGGCAGCTGGTGCTTAAAGCTAGTGAGGGAGATGTGAGTCTCCAGCTTCAGAGATTTTTGCAGTTCTTTCCAGTCATGGACAGCAGAGAACTGGAAGGAAAGACGACCAAACCAGGAATTGGCTTTGGGGGTGACCAGTGAGATATACCTGCTGGAGCGCGTGCTACGAGTGGGTGCTGCTATGGTGACCAGTGAGCTGAGATAATGCGGGGATTTACCTAGCAGAGACTTGTAGATAACCTGTATCCAGTGGGTTTGGCGACGAGCTTAAGGACAACTCAGTCAAGGTATTGAAGTGGCCATCACAAAGCCCTGACCTCAACCTCATAGAACATTTGTGGGCAGAACTGAAAAAGCGTGTGTGAGCAAGGAGGCCTAAAAACATGACTCAGTTACACCAGCTCTGTCAGGAGGAATGGGACAAAATTCACCTAACTTATTTTGGGAAGCTTGTGGAAGGCTACCTGAAATGTTTGACCCAAGTTAAAGAATTTAAAGGCAATGCTACCAAATACTAACTGAGTGTATGTAAACTTTGACCCACTGGGAGTGTGATGAAAGAAATAAAAGCTGAAATATATAATTCTCTATACTATTATTCTGACATTTCACATTCTAAAAATAAAATGGTTATCCTAACTGACCTAAGACAGGGAATTTTTATTATATGTCAGGAACTGTGAAAAACTGTGTTGAAATGTATTTGGCTAAGTTGTATATAAACTTCCGACTTCAACTGTATATTGTATTTATTTTATATTTTTAATCCCAGTTCCCTGTCCCCACTGGAGGCCGTCATTGTAAATAAGAATTTGTTCTTAACTGACTTGACTAGTTAAATAAAGGTTAAATAAAATAAAATAAAAATAATGGGTGTCTGTCCACAATCAGCTCCTTTGTCTTGCTCACATTGAGAGAGAGGTTGTTGTCCTGGCACCACACTGCCAGATCTCAACCTCCTCCCTATAGGCCGTCTCATCGTTGTCGGTGATCAAGCCTACCACTGTTGTGTCGTCAGCAATCTTAATGATGGCTTTGGAGTTGTGCTTAGCCACACAGTCGTGGGTGAACAAGGGGTACAGGAGTGGACTAAGCACGCATCCCTGAGATTCCCCAGTATTGAGGATCAGCGTGGCAGATGTGTTGTTGCCTACCTTTACCACCTGGGGGCGGCCTTCCAGGAAGTCCAGGATCCAGTTGCAGAGTGAGGTGTTTAGTCCCGGGGTCCTTAGCTTAGTGATGAGCTTTGTGGGCACCATGGTGTTGAACGCTGAGGTGTAGTCAATGAACAGTATTCTCACATAGGTGTTCCATTTGTCCAGGGGGAAAGCGCAGTATGGAGTGCGATTGAGATTGCGTAATTTGTGGATCTGTTGGATCGGTATGCAAATTGGAGTGGGTCTAGGGTTTCTGGCATGATGGTGTTGAGGTGAGCCATGACCAGCCTTTCAAAGCACTTCATTGCTACTGACATGAGTGCCACAGGACGGTAATCATTTAGGCAGGTTACCTTCGCTTTCTTGACTATGGTGGTCTGTTTGAAACATGTAGGTATTTCAGACTCGGCCAGGGAGACATTGAAAATGTCAATTTGTCTTGCTATTTGCACTTCTTTACTTGAAGTTTACCAAAGTAAGCCTATCTCTGACTGGCCTAAATTCTTCCTTCAGCTTTCCCTCCGAGTAGTGTCCGGTCCAAGCTGCTCCTCTTCGCTCTCAGCCTGGCTGTCAGAGGCAGCTCAACAATCCCCAACCCGTTTTCTCAATCGACCCCCACACCCAATCTACTCACATGGCACACACTCACATACAGACTCATACATACACACTGTCCCTCTCTCCCCTTATCTTTCCTTGGCCTCTATTTCTTACATCTCTCAGAGAAAATGACAATTTTCGTGGTTTTGCTTTGTGCCTGACTTTACTGAACTCTGGAGAAAACGAACATTGTGGCTCGGTGAGTACATCTGACAATGTGCTCTCCCGTCATGATGTGAACAGTATGAACGTGTCACTACCAAAGTCTAATGGTTTTAAATGACTGTTTTGTATTGTCTGGAAACTCACTTGTAGAATTCACTTGCAGTAGGTCTCTTAAAAAAGAGAGGCCGTGCAAGGTTATTAAACAGAGGTGCCTAGTTATTCTTCTTTTGTTGATATCAAGTAACGTGCAACCTAACCCTGGCCCTGATAAGTAATGTCTACAAACCCCCTCGCATTTTAAATCTAGATCTTGTTTTGATATTTTTCAAATACAGTGCCTTGCGAAAGTATTCGGCCCCCTTGAACTTTGCGACCTTTTGCCACATTTCAGGCTTCAAACATAAAGATATAAAACTGTATTTTTCTGTGAAGAATCAACAACAAGTGGGACACAATCATGAAGTGGAACGACATTTATTGGATATTTCAAACTTTTTTAACAAATCAAAAACTGAAAAATTGGGCGTGCAAAATTATTCAGCCCCCTTAAGTTAATACTTTGTAGCGCCACCTTTTGCTGCGATTACAGCTATAAGTCGCTTGGGGTATGTCTCTATCAGTTTTGCGCATCGAGAGACTGAACATTTTTCTCATTCCTCCTTGCAAAACAGCTTGAGCTCAGTGAGGTTGGATGGAGAGCATTTGTGAACAGCAGTTTTCAGTTCTTTCCACAGATTCTCGATTGGATTCAGGTCTGGACTTTGACTTGGCCATTCTAACACCTGGATATGTTTATTTTTGAACCATTCCATTGTAGATTTTGCTTTATGTTTTGGATCATTGTCTTGTTGGAAGACAAATCTCCGTCCCAGTCTCAGGTCTTTTGCAGACTCCATCAGGTTTTCTTCCAGAATGGTCCTGTATTTGGCTCGATCCATCTTCCCATCAATTTTAACCATCTTCCCTGTCCCTGTTGAAGAAAAGCAGGCCCAAACCATGATGCTGCCACCACCATGTTTGACAGTGGGGATGGTGTGTTCAGCTGTGTTGCTTTTACGCCAACCATAACGTTTTGCATTGTTGCCAAAAAGTTCAATTTTGGTTTCATCTGACCAGAGCACCTTCTTCCACATGTTTGGTGTGTCTCCCAGGTGGCTTGTGGCAAACTTTAAACAACACTTTTTATGGATATCTTTAAGAAATGGCTTTCTTCTTGCCACTCTTCCATAAAGGCCAAATTTGTGCAATATACGACTGATTGTTGTCCTATGGACAGAGTCTCCCACCTCAGCTGTAGATCTCTGCAGTTCATCCAGAGTGATCATGGGCCTCTTGGCTCCATCTCTGATCAGTCTTCTCCTTGTATGAGCTGAAAGTTTAGAGGGACGGCCAGGTCTTGGTAGATTTGCAGTGGTCTGATACTCCTTCCATTTCAATATTATCGCTTGCACAGTGCTCATTGGGATGTTTAAAGCTTGGGAAATCTTTTTGTATCCAAATCCGGCTTTAAACTTCTTCACAACAGTATCTCGGACCTGCCTGGTGTGTTCCTTGTTCTTCATGATGCTCTCTGCGCTTTTAACGGACCTCTGAGACTATCACAGTGCAGGTGCATTTATACGGAGACTTGATTACACACAGGTGGATTGTATTTATCATCATTAGTCATTTAGGTCAACATTGGATCATTCAGAGATCCTCACTGAACTTCTGGAGAGAGTTTGCTGCACTGAAAGTAAAGGGGCTGAATAATTTTGCACGCCCAATTTTTCAGTGTTTGATTTGTTAAAAAAGTTTGAAATATCCAATAAATGTCGTTCCACTTCATGATTGTGTCCCACTTGTTGTTGATTCTTCACAAAAAAATACAGTTTTATATATTTATGTTTGAAGCCTGAAATGTGGCAAAAGGTCGCAAAGTTCAAGGGGGCCGAATACTTTCGCAAGGCACTGTAAATGTACGCAGCCTGTTGTCAAAAATGGATGGGGTTTGTATTTTGGCTAAATCAACTGATTCTGATGTAATTGTGTGTTCTGAAACCTGGCTCAGCAAGCCTGTTCTTGATAAGGATATTTGTATAAATGGTTACAATGTGTATCGCACTGATTGAGTTAAGGTGGGGGTGTGGCTATATATGTAAAGACTAAATAAATAAGTATGGCAAAGTCTGAAACTATTTGTAAACAGCTGGAATGTCTTGCTTTGAATATTGAGGTTTCAAAGAGTCTCTCTATAACTGTGATTAGCAGTTATAGACCCCCCTCTGCTCTCGGTGATGCATTTTCTTCTCTGATGCACCTTATGTCTAAACTTCTTTACAGTGAAATGATCTTGATTGGTGATCTAAAGCCGGTGTCTGATGATTTAAAAATGTTTTGTATGAATCTTACCCCGTTGATTAACTCACCCACTCGCCCAAATCTCAAATGTCCAGAGAAACCTACCCTGATTAATTTGATATTGACAAATGTTTCACATAAATATTCTGCGGTTGGTGTTATTTTGTAATGATTTAAGTGACCCTTGTGCTGTTGTTGCTGTTAGAAATACTAAGGTTCCTAAGACAAACCCACGCTTTATTCGTAAGAGAAATGAGCAGGCAAGAGTTTTAAAGAGCAGGCTTTCTTTCATGATTTGTTTTAATTTGACTGGAGCAAGATTGAGCTTATTCCTGATGTGGAAACTGCCTGGAAATTCTTTCATTATGTTTTTTCCAAATAGTTAACAAACATGCCCCATTCCGCAGGTTCAGGGTTAAAGGGCGGGATAATCCATGGTTTTCTTCTGAGCTGTCTTGTATTATACACAAATGTAATCTAGCCTGGGCTAAAGCAAGCAAATCATGTTCTGATGCTGATTGGCTTATTTTTTGGCAGTTACGAAACAAGTGTTCTTTCTTCTCAGGATGGCCAAGTCTGAATATGAGCCAAGAAAGTTTTGGAAGAGTTTTGGAAGTCTATGTCTGGAAACAGTAATGTTAATGAATTACCGTCATGTGTATTGAAGGACTTTGTTGCTGTATATGACAAAACTGAAATGCTGAATTGTTTCAATGAGCACTTTGTATCATCTGGTAGGCTGTTTGATTCAGTGTCCTCTGTCTCTGTACAACCCTGTGTGGAGGAACCAGTGAGAGCTGGTCAAACTTTTAGCTTTTTGCCATTCTCAGTGCAGGAGGTACTGTACACAAAGCCCTGAAATCCTTAGATCAGAGAAAGTTTCTTGATCCCCTCTTTTTAAATATGGCAGCTGATTTCATAGCTGAACCACTTACATATATGTTCAATCTAACCCTGGAATGTAATGAAATTCCAGAGATCTGGAAATCAGCATTTGTCATACCACTTTTTAAAAAGGCGAGATCCAACTCTTTTAAATAATTATAGGCCACTCTAAAAGCTGTCACCCCTGGCGAAAATACTTGAAACCCTTGTGAGGGAACAGTTAAAATAGTTTTTATATTTTATCAATGTACCAATCGGGCTTCAGGAAGAAGCATAGCACATTTACAGCAGCCATGAAGGTTTTAAATTATATTACTGAAGCCCTTGACAAAAAACAGCACTGTGTCTCACTTTTATGGATCTCTTTAAGGCTTTTGATACAGTTGATCACGCTATATTCAGGCCTCGATCGTCAAGTGTAGGTCTTTCGGAGCATGCAGTTGCATGGTTTGCTAACTATCTGTCTGATGGAACTCAGTGCACTCAATGTGATGGTCTCATGTTGGTTAAATTGTCTGTCTGTAATGGTGTGCCCCAGGGCTCTGTACTTGGTCTCCTCTTATTCACTATTTATATAAATAATTTAGACAAAAATTTGCAAAATATGCAACTTCACTTTAATGCTGATGATACTGTTAATTATTGTTGTGCCCCATCTCTCACAAAAGCTTTCCAGAACTTGTACACTACTTTTTATACTGTTCAACATACCCTGTGTCAATTGAAGCTTATCCTCAATACTGACCAAACTAAGCTAATGGTGTTTTCTAATGCAAGAAAAATGACCTTTGAACCTTTCAACTATTACTACCTTACAGAGAAATGAGATTGAGACTGTAACCTCAAATAAATATATTGGAATTGTAATTGATGACGCCCTCTCTTTTAAACTGCATATTCAACAACTTACAAAAAAACTAGGCTGAAGTTAGGATTTTATTTTAGGAATAAGGCATGTTTTTCTTTTGAAGCCAGAAGGAGGCTAGTATCAGCTACATTTATGCCTTTACTAGACACCCTTTACCATGGAGCATTGAGATTTATTTTAAACTGCAAAACCCACGCACCACTCCACTTTATATACCAGGGTTGGCTGGCCTTCTCTAGTCACTAGTAGGCTCAGTCCCTTGTCGTGTCTTTGGCTATGCCGGATTAAGTGATATGACATGCTATTCTATAAAATCCTTTCTCCGTAATTAATATTACCTGATTGAGCTAATCATGTAAATGTAATTAACTAGAGAGTTGGGGCACCACTAAATAATATTTATAGTCACCTTTATTCAGTCTCATCTGAAAGTTGTAAATTCTTGGTTATCTTCACAAACCCTGGCTAACAAGTTGAATCAGCAATACAAAATTGGGTTTAATTATTTGTTTACTAAATACCTAACTAATCACACAGAGTTACATATACAAAGAATGAATCATACCTTGATTACAAATTACGTCATAAAGGACACGTCCCTAGCGGGAGAAACAGATAGGACAGCTGGTTACACAAAAGAAAAGGGTCTGGGTTTGAGTGAAAGAGCGGGAAGACTGAGGGACAAAGGGAGAAGCTGTGCTATCGTAAACACGGTGTCTTATGAATTCTAAATTACCACCCATTTGGAAAAGGAAAATGCAATAAATATTTACTTTAATATTTGCAGCTGCTGTTGCTAACTCAACGGCTAGGAGGTATCACTTCTGTAGTGAATAAGAGTTCGAAGTTCATACCATTCGCAACCAAAGCTCACGCTGAGGTTGGCTTAGTTCTGTAGTTGACATGTTAGTCCTTTTAACGCAGAGGCTGCAGACCTCACGTACTTGGAACAGAGGTTATATTGTCGACAAGGGCTTATATAGTGGAGGGAGAAGGGCGTGTTTCACAGTCTACAGCCCATGTCTCTTCACAGGGGCGGGTCACTGATTGAGCAGAGCCCTAACCTTATGAAAACCCAAATCTCTCATTTGGAAGCTAAAATTACATTTAATCTTTTCACCAATAATTTTATATTCAAACATTTAAATTGAACAACAATTCCATGTGAATCCGATAACTGCGATGTGTAGACTTTCCACTGTAGAGTTTGTCATCCTATCATCGATGAGAATGTCTCAGATGGCAACCAAACAGACATCATATTCATTAAGTACCACCGCATATGTTCAATTGGTCGGATTACCAGAATATAGTTAATTTCCCCCACCTTCTGATGTTCCCAGAATCTCTATGTTAACCAAGGGGTTTTCAAATGTCACATCAGAAGGGTCGAGAGAGGAAAAAGGGAGGAAGAGGTATTTATGACTGTCATAGAGGTATTTTATGACTGCCTATCCCCAGGCCAACGTCATGACACCCTGGTATACTTCTATTTACAAAGCCATTTTGGGTTTACTACCATTTTATTTGGACATTTTTATTGTTCAGAAATGTGGTTGGTACTCTCTTCGTTCGCAGGACTTTATCCTGCTAACTGTTCCAAATGTCCAAACTGAATTTGGTAAAAGGGCTTTAATGTCCTCTGCGCCATCGGCTTGGAGTGCCTTGTCCCGATTGGTGTTTTTAAATCACTGATGAAGGATTTTGAGGCTGGTTCCCTGACCTGTCAATGTGTTTAATTTGCTGGTTTATGATTTTGTTATACTCTTGTGAATCGTTTTTACTAGATTACTTGTTGTCATGTTGTCTATCTGTAAATGTGTAATGACTTGGTGCTGCCTATCTTAGCCAGGACACTCTTGAAAAGAGATTTTAAATCTCAATGAGCCCTTCCTGGTTAAATAAAGGTTAAATAAAATAAATAAATAAACTCTGCGTCTCACAAAGATACGGCGGTTGGAATCAGACCAAATGACAGACCAAATGACAGATTTCCACTGGTCTAATGTCCATTGCTCGTGTTTCTTGGCCCAAGTAAATCTCTTCTTATTTTTGGTGTCCTTCAGTATTGGTTTCTTTGCAGTAATTTGACCATGAAGGCCTGTTTCAAGCAGTCTCCTCTGAACAGTTAATGTTGAGATGTGTCTGTTACTTGAACTCTGTGAAACGTTTCTTTGGGCTGCAATTTCTGAGGTGCAGTTAACTCTAATGAACTTATCCTCTGCAGCAAAGGTAACTCTGGGTCTTCCTTTTTTTGTGGCGGTCCTCATGAGAGCCAGTTCCATCATCATGGTTTTTGTTACTGAAATTGAAGAAACTCTCAAAGTTCTTGAAATGTTCTGGATTGACTGACTTTCATGTCTTAAAGTAATGATGGGCTGTCATTTCTTTTTGCTTATTTGAGCTGTTCTTGCCATAATATTGACTTGGTCTTTTACCAAATAGGGCTATCTTCTGTATACCACCCATACCTTGCCACAACACAACTGATTGGCTCAAACGCATAAACTTCTTTGGGATCGGTGTCCCTTCCACGGGACGGTTGTGCTAACGTAGGCTAATGCAATTAGCATGAGGTTGTAAGTAACAGGAAAATATCCCAGGACAGAGATATATCTGATGATGGCAGAAAGCTTAAAAACTTCTTGATGCACCCATCCCGTTAGCGGGATTTTGTCAACCACCGCTGAATTGCAAAGCGCCAAATTCTAATTCAATCACTAAAAATATTACATTTTCATGAAATCACAAGTGCAATACAGCAAAACACAGCTTAGCTTGTTGTTAATCTAACTGGCATGTCAGATTTCAATAAAGCTTTTCGGCGAAAGCATACCAGGCGTTTATGTAAGCACATCTCTCTCAGTTGGCAAAATATTACAAAAAGCTAGCAGCCAAGTAGATTGGCAATAAAATCGCTTACCTTTGATGATATTCAGATGTTTGCACTCACGAGACTCCCAGTTACACAATAAATGTTCCTTTTGTTCCATAAGGATTATTTTTTATATCCAAAATACCTCCATTTGGTTGGTGCGTTATGTTCAGAAATCAACAGGCTCGAGTGGTCACGACATCGCAGAAACAAATTCCAAATAGTATCCGTAATGCTCGTAGAAACATGTCAAACGTTTTTAGAATCAATCCTCAGGTTATTCTTACAATATATAATTGATAATATATCAACCGGGAATGTAGTTTCTTTAGAGAGAGAGAGAAAATGGATGCTCCAGGCTGATGCGCATACAAAACGCTGCTGGCACCCAGCCATGCAATGACGCGATGTGATCTTTCTCGCTCATTTTTCTAAATAAAAGCCTGAAACTATGTCTAAAGACTGTTCACACCATGGTGGATGCCATAGGAAAAGGAATCTGGTTGATATCCCTTTAAATGGAGCGAAGGCAGTTTATGGAACATGGAGCTTTCAAAATAGAAGCCACTTCCTAGTTTGATTTTCCTCAGGTTTTCACCTGCAATATCAGTTATGTTATACTCCCAGACAATATTTTGTCAGTTTTGGAAACTTTAGAGTGTTTTTTATCCTAATCTGACAATTATATGCATATTCTAGATTCTGGGCCTGAGAAATATGCAGTTTAATATGGGTACGTTTTTCATCCAAACATCAAAATACTGCCCCCTACACTCAAGAGGTTCAATTCTTGTTACTCTAACTGCACTGTCCAATTTACAGTAGCTATTACAGTGAATGAATACCATGCTATTGTTTGAGGAGAGTGCACAATTTTGAACATAAAAAGTTATTAATAACAAATTAGGCACATTTGGGCAGTCTTGATACAATATTTTGAACAGAAATGCAATGTTTCATTGGATCAGCCTAAAACTTTGCACATACACTGCTGCTATCTAGTGGCCAAAATGTATATTGCATCTGGGCTGGAATAATACATTATGGCATTTCTCTTGCATATCCAAGATGATGGTACAAAAAAGTACAAAATAAATAAAAACAATTCTTTGTATTATCTTTTACCAGATCTATTGTGCAATATTCTCCTACATTCCTTTCACATTTTCACAAACTTCAAAGTGTTTGATTTCAATTGGTACCAAGAATATGCATATCCTTGCTTCAGGGCCTGAGCTACAGGCAGTTAGATTTGAGTATGTCATTTCAGGCGAAAATTGAAGAAAGGGGCGGATCCTTAATTAAGAATGAAAGAAGTTGCACAAATTAACTTTTAATAAGGCACACCTGTTAATTGAAATGCATTCCAGGTGACTACCTCATGAAGCTGGTTGAGAGGATTTCAAGAGTGCACAAAGCTGTCATCAAGGCAAATGGTGGCAACTTTGAAGAATCTCAAATATAAAATATGTTTTAATTTGTTTAACACTTTTTTGGGTACTACATGATTCCATATGTGTTATTTCATAGTTTTGATGTCTTCACTATTATTCTACAATGTAGAAAATAGTAAAAATAAAGAAAATCCCTTGAATGAGTAGGTGTGTCCAATCTTTTGACTGGTACTGTACATGGACATTGAAAATACAATATAAAAGAGGAAATATAGCATGTCTGTTGATAGTTATTTTATGGATGTGTGTGTGTGTGTGTGTGTGTGTGTGTGTGTGTGTGTGTGTGTGTGTGTACTGTATATGTGGCTGTGCATATGAATGGTTGAGTGAAGGAGGATAAATATATGAATATGTGTAGGAGGGTGGGAGAGAATGGGTATATGGCATAGGGTATATGTTGTGAGTGAATGAATGAAGGAGAATGGATGAGTAAGCAGATGTATAGAGGGTTGTAAATGTGTCTGAGAAGAAGGGAGGGGGGAAAGACGGGAGGTTGCGATAAACTTGGCCTGGGTGGGTAAGAGAGGACAAGGATGGGAGGTGGTGTTAAGCTCGGTTTGGGGGGCCAAGGTTGGGTGAGGAAGGGAGGGTGCGATAAGCTTGTGACTTGGAAACCCATTGTACAATTAATATGAGTTCTGGACAGATTAGGAAAGGATGTCGAATCATTATTATTCCTTGTTTGTCATAATTAATTAGATTCAATGGTGATTATTGGTGAGAATGGGCTTTAGCCGTGGGATTGGGATGGGGTGACTGGGAGGGCATCAGTCACTTATGAGATGTGCCCTGACATTCTTTGGCTCTGTTCTTGCTGGACATCCGTATGGTCATTCACACATCCCTGAATCAGGTCATCCAGACCTCTTCCTCCCTCCATTTGTACCGGCAGAACCGCTCCTTAAAGAGGAAGAGTATGTTGTACTTGGCCCACCTGGGGCCAGAGACCATCGCTGCGATCAGCCTGGAGGATGAAGAAAGGGAGGAGGAGAGTGGGGAAGCACACGTAGAAAAAGCAAGCTGCCATTGACCTTGAGGTTATAAGAGCGGAACTAAGGGACATCAGAGAAGATAGATTTGATAGATTTGGGGGTGGTTTAAAAATACTTTTTGTTGCTACAAGTTTCAAAATCCATCTCTGAAATTGAAAATCCGTGTTGATCCTCTTGGTGAAACAGCATAATCTAGATGTCTCTGTTATGTTGTCATAGAGTAGGCCCTATGCACATTCGTACAATTAGCAAAAGTGGATGCTTTCCATCTACAGTGTTCTACAAAATAGTATCGCTATTGAATTATTTGTGAAATCAATTAACAGCACAATCAAATTAACTCTCTCATTTTTCTCTTCACTGTAGTTGCTGCTCGTCACTGTAGTTGATACGGTTTTGATTGCAGACAGTCCAACTAAAGAAGCTCTTGGCGAAGTACAACAGAGGTCAGAGAGTCTTCTGCAAAGCAATTAAGACGGCCTTCTCTCTGTAGCTTTTTTTTTGCGAAGCAACCTTGAGTAGGGTTACATTTGACTGAAAGAAGAAGAGTCAAGTGAAGCCTGAACCCCCTCACTGTGCTGTGAGTGCTGGGTGATCCTTAATGACTGGAGGCATATTTCGTACAGAAAATTATCAAAAAACAAAATCACGATTCATTTGGTAATTTGGCAGGCTTGAGTTTCACGACTTTCCATAACCTTTTATACAGCATGCAAATTGCAGAATGTATATTTCAGGTTACCAGTTTGCAGTTAAGCTTTGTTTGAAGATGTGGTGCTAAGGTTAAGGGTAAAGACTAAGGTTAAGGTTGTGAATAAGGTCAGATTTAAGGTTAGGGTCAGAGATAATATTAGGGCCAACCACAAAACCAGACTAGATGTGTAAAAAAAACTATGTAAGTGAAACGGTTGCGCTTTCAACAGAAACACGTGAAGATTTTATAAGTTCTGATTAGATCTTTTCTGCGTTCAGTATCGAGAAGTACGAGGCCCTGCAGGAGAACCTGGATCTGGAGAGACACTAACATGTGACTATTTTCGGGAAACTAGGCGTGTCGCAAGTCACGACTTCACAGGAGACGCATTTGAACGTTAATTTCCATTTTTTATCAAAATGTGTTTTTTTGTCAGAAATTCCTTCTTGAAATGTTTAATTTCCATGTGCCTTTAATAACAAATGTATGCCATCTGTAAATACGAATAAAGTTGTTAAATTACAAGCCTAGTTGGTTTAGCCACAGAACAAGAGAGGAACCTTCCCGCTAGCCATGATTGGCTGAGATAATGTATGGGCTGGACATACCGAGAGATGAGTTTCGGATTGGTCTGCAAGCGTCTGCTGTCTATAAAATGAGCTGCTCATTATGTGTAGATAATCCTTTCTACTGCAGTTTTTTCAAAAGATATAACGTTAGCCATGAAGAACTGCAAATGTGTTGCTACTGCTCTCAATAACATTGTTTCCCTGAATTTATCAGGCGCTATCGACGAAGATGAGTGGGAAAAAGTTGTGATGGACTACTTTCAGGAGGACGATCATACCATGCTGACTCACTCTGACTCTGAAAACGAATCAGATGATGTGAACCAGAGTCACTTGACACAACGGGCCAAGCAAGCTGCACAAACAAAACGGAAACCACACAGGAAGTCTTATTTAATGACAGGTTTCAGTTTGCCGTGAAGCATTCATCCAGGTATGAGTCTAAGTAAGAGTCTAGCTACAGTTATCAGATATTATACATTTCTAATTTTGTCAAAGTTATTTTCATTGCAAGTTCAAGCTTACTGTTAACTAGCTGACGTTAGGTGGCTGGCTATCTAACATTATATGTGTGATCTGTGTAGTAATATAATCTCACAAAGCCATTTGTGTTGCTAGTTATAGCCTAATGTTAGGTAGCTAACATTGAACTTATTTGGTTAACTTTAGCTTGCTATGAAAATCAATTTGCATTTGCTAGTACTCTGAATTTGGATTATGGTTAATCGTTTAGGTAGCTAGCTAGCTACATGTCTAAACTTTAGACCTTCGTACCCTATGTAGCCAGGTCCCACCTACTTTTAACTCCTTGCAAGTGTGTCTTGTTTGGTGTCTGCTGTGAAGGAATACCACAACAAGTCAACTACTTGATTGATGAAGGCATGTCATCCAGCAAAAGCAGCAGAGCAGTCATCAAGTCATCAGCTGCATGCACCATTTCTTCACCAACTACAGAGTTGAGAAAACACATGTTGACCTGAATCGTGAAAACTGCAAGTGGCCAAAACACGAACAAGTTTGTGCTCTGATATTGTGCCTGGCGGACTATACACAAACACCGCCACAGTCAGGACCTTCACTTCCTGATCACAGGCCACACCAAGTGTGCCCCCAGAATGGTGCTTTGGCCTCATTAAGCAGCACTTCAGATAGACCAGAGTGAAGACTTTGTCTGAGATTGCTGGTGTTGTGAAGGGCATCACTGTGACAGGGGTCAACATCCCACAGCTGGTTGGACTGGAGGATGGTATGGTGCTGGTGGAAAGCTATGGCTGGCAACAACACCTGACTCCATACTTCTGGCCGCTGCCACAGATCAAGCAGTACCAGTACTTCAGGTGAATATAATTTTCATTGCATTGTATGAGGTTATTCCATCTTATCTAAACTTGGGAGGTGAATTGATGTGATGCAAGTTTGTAACGTCTTCAAAAAAAATGTGTTATTTCCTGTTTTACAGCTTCAATGATCTGGAGCCTGGTGTTGTTGTCGCCAAGGAGCGTTTGGACTCAGTCGGGACCAAGTTTCAGCTGCTGCACAACCCTGACATCCTTCCTCACATAGATTGTCTGCCTGTACAAGCACCACCTGGACTGGACACAGCTGGAAAACATATCGTTTTGAGAAGACCGGGCAGTTTTGGGACGAAGAAGCTATGGACATCACATGCCCAGCACTATGGTCAAGGGCAGGACAGAAACAGGCTACGAATATGGATTCCCTTGTTCATGCGTTGTTCAGACGGACCAGTTCAACACTGGGGGCGAGTTCTCAGTCATCAGCACTATCTGTAGTGCCTCTATTCACATGACTCTCTCCTAACACACACGCCATACGTTGCTGCTACTATTCATTTTTGTATCCTGCTGCTCAGCCACTTTACCCCTGATTGTATGCATATAACTACCTCGTCTATCACCAATATCACTGATGTCGTTATTAATATTGTTCTTGTACATACTGTATATTATTTTGTTCTTTCTCTACTGGCGTTGATACTTGTTACTTTTTTCTTTATATTGGCATTATTTTTGATATTGGTACTATGCAAGTAACCATTTCGCTGTACCATTTACACCTTCTGTACAGACCCATCCACTTAGCAAGATGTTGCTGGGGGATATAACATTTCTTTCACATGACCCATCAATTTAGAGTGTGTCTCGGTAAGCGTCATCTAATATTTATTAAAAAAAAAAAAATTCTGGACACTTTCTGTTTACCTGGAATTTTTCCTTATTGTCGGCTACTACTTTTACCACTTTTAATCTTTACTACACTACTCACTGTTTAGCACATGACCTCATATGTGAATTCTTAAAGAGATGGGTGGGGCTGGCTTAAGACAGTGTGAACAATACAGAATGGGTGTAGACGAAGAAGAGCTCTCCAGTGGGTTTACAAAAACATTCAAGGACCATTTTCTCAAAAGTGGGGTTACAAGTTAATCAACTTTCAAAGCGGAATTACCTCAAATTTTGCTACATAAGACCAAATCAAGACGGTCAGTCACATATGATGACGCACCATGGCTGTTTCCCAACAAGTAAACCATGGAATCAGGCCATTTCCCTAATCTCAGACGAGGTGGCTGTGTTTATCTGTAAATGAATGATGCATTTCAGCTGTAACATTGGACACCAGTATCCAGTAGTACAAGGGTTTTTAATGTTGATAATATGTGATGCTGCTGTGTTCAAAGGTTGAATCAGTCATACGCACAGGTGCACCTTGTTCTGGGGTCAATAAAAGGGCCCTCTAAAATGTGGAGTTTTGTCACACAACACAATGCCACAGATGTCTCAAGTTTTTTAGGGAGCGTGCAATTGGCATGCTGACTGCAGGAATGTCCACCAGTGCTGTTGCCAGAGATTTCTCCACCATAACCCGCCTCCAACGTCATTTTAGAGAATTTGGCAGTACGTCCAACCGGCCTTACAAAGGCAGACCACGTGTATGGTGTCGTGTGAGCGAGCAGTTTGCTGATGTCAACGTTGTGAACAGAGTGTCCCATGGTGGCGGTAGGGTTAAGGTATGGGCAGGCATAAGCTACGGACAATGAACACAATTGAATTTTATGGATGGCAATTTGAACGCACAGAGATACTGTGATGAGACCCTGAAGCCCATTGTCGTGCCATTCATCCGCGGCATGTTTCAGCATGATAATACACGGACGGCCCCATGTCGCAAGGATCTGTATTCAATTCCTGGAAGCTGAAAATGTCCCAGTTCTTCCATGGCCTGCATACTCACCAGACATGTCACCCAGACATGTATTTGATCTGTAACATTGTACACCAGTATCCAATAGTACATGGTTGTTTAATGTTGAGAATATGTGTTCAAAGGTTGAATCAGTCATACGCACAGGTGCACCTTGTGATGGGGACAGAACAATTGTTAACGGGTATGTACAAAAGCACAAGAGAGAGAGCTTAACATTACATCTAAACTACTCAATCAGTTTTGAGGAGTGAAGTCTCTGATGGGCATTGACTAGAGCAGTGAAGTCAGGTATAGTTTCTGAAGTCGCTATGCGCAGGATTGCTGAGAGGTGAGAGCCAGTAAGAGATGATCTGTGCCTTGACTTGTTATATTTTGTCACTGAAAATGTCTGTTCACATACATAGGTTGACCCAAACAGTACAAATCTTCTGAGCATGACTCCTAATCTTTGGAAAGTTTTGTTCATCGAGAGATGCATAGAACCTGGTCAGTGACATTGTTTTGAATAATTCACCAATCACTGCATCAGACTGAAGAACGATAAACTGAAGTAATGGGTCAGTGGGAGCGTAATCCACATGGAAGGTGAAAGGAGAGGAAACCAACAGCATGTCATTTTCCAACACTTTGAAATCCTCAAAACGACGAGAAAACTTACCGTTCAAAGCACACAGCAGCGATGTATACTTCCCCCGCTGGCCATCTGATAGGGTACAAACGAGTAATGTCGGAAACTGGGTGAGATTGTTGGCTTCTACTTAACGGGTCAGGAGGAGTCATTTTCCCTTGAAGGCTTTGACAAGGATGTACAAAAATGATGTGTACAAATGATGTTGTGCAAAAAGGCCCTTCCCTTGTAGTTCAGAATTCAGTTCATTCATTAGGGCCGTGATGTCCACGGTGAAGGCAAGATCAGCCAACCATTCTTTATCTTGCAGTTGAGGGAAATCCACGTTTTCCTTTCATTTGAAAAAACTCAGCAATCTCAGACTTCAGGTCCCACACCCTTTTAAGCACCTTCCCCAAACTCAGCCATCTCACGTTTGTGTGGTAGGGGAGATCTGCATGACCCGACTCTGTCTCTTCCAACAGTGAGACAAACTGTCTGTGGTTTAAAGATTTTGCTCTTATGAAGTTTACCTCCTGATGAAAAATGCAACGCAGGAAAAAAAAAATGGTTTCAGCTCAGCTACTAGGTCCCACGCTCTTCTCAATTTACATCAACAATATTGCTCAGGCAGTAGGAAGCTCTCTCATCCATTTATATGCAGATACAGTCTAATACTCAGCTGGCCCCTCCCCGGATTCTGTGTTAAATGCTCTACAACAAAGCGTTCTTCATGTCCAACAAACTTTCTCCACTGTTAACATTTTTTTGAACACCAAACCAAAGGTCATGTGGTTTGGTAAGAAGAATTACTGTCTCTGAGGGTTTAGAGCTTGAGGTAGTCACCTCATACAAGTACTTGGGAGTATGACTAAACGTCACACTGTCCTTCTCTCAGCACATATCAAAGCTGCAGGCTAAAGTTAAATCTAGACTTGGTTTCCTCTATCCTAATCGCTCCTCTTTCACCCCAGCTGACAAGCTAACCCTGATTCAGATGACCATCCTACCCATGCTAGACGTAATTTATAGATCGGCAGGTAAGGGTGCTCTCGAGCGGCTAGATGTTCTTTACCATTCGGCCATCAGATTTGCCACCAATGCTCCTTATAGGACACATCACTTCACTCTATACTCCTCTTTAAACTGGTCATCTCTGTATACCTGTTGCAAAACCCACTGGTTGATGCTTATTTTTAAAACCCTCTTAGCCTCACTCCCCCCTATCTGAGATATCTACTGCAGCCCTCATCCTCCACATACAACACCTGTTCTGCCAGTCACATTCTGTTAAAAGTCGCCAACGCACACACATCCCTGGGTCGCTCCTCTTTTCAGTCCGCTGCAGCTAGTGACTGGAACAACAAACACTCAAACTGGACAGTTTTATCTCAATCTCTTCATTCAAAGACTCAATCATGGACACTCTTACTGACAGATGTGGCTGCTTTGTGTGATGTATTGTTGTCTCTACCTTCTTGTCCTTTGTGCTGTTGTCTGTGACCAATAATGTTTGTACCATGTTGTGTTGCTACCATGTTGTTGTCATGTTGTGTTGCTACCATGGTGTGTTGTCATGTGTCGCTGCCTTGCTATGTTGTTGTCTTAGATCTCTCTTTATGTAGTGTAGTGTTGTCTCACTTGTCGTGATATGTGTTTTGTCCTATATCTATATATTTTTTAAGTATTTTTAATCCCAGCCCCAGTACCCGCAGGAGGCCTTTTGGTAGGCTGTCATTGTAAATAAGAATTTGTTCTTAACTGACTTGCTTAGTTTGATAAAGGTTAAAAAAATAAAATCAATAAAATCTTGTATCCTTTTCAAAAGGCCAATGTTTTTTCCTGTCAAGTTTGGGCACCCATCAGTGGTCACACTAGATAACTTTCCAAAACTCAGTCCCAGCTTTGCCACACACTTATTAACCTCCTCCAATAAATCTTTCCCTGTGGTTGTGCTCTTCATTGACTGCAATGAAGCAAGCTTCTCTGTAATTTAAAAGTCTTGTGTTATGCCTTGTAGGAATATCAGCAACTGCGCCGTGTCACATGCATTACTGCTCTCATCTAGGGCCAAGGATTAGCAATTTTGTGGGACAGTACAAAGCTAGCTCTCGCAATTCTGTTGTTTGCTGAATGCAGTTTTGTGAGAAGTCCTTGCTGCTTTTGCAACTGAGAAAGCAACTATTTCGATGCACCTTCCCTCTGCTCAGAAGACATATTCCTATATTTCTCTGCATGCTTCGTCTGGAAGTGTCGGGACAAGTTGTAGTCTTTCAAGACATCGATGCTCTCTTTGCACACTAAGCACACAGCTTTCCCTGATACCTCAATAAAGAAATATTTTGATTTCCACTCTTGTTTGAACACCCTACATTCATTGTCTACTTTCCTTTTCTTTTAAATCTTTGAAAAACTATTTTTTGTGCAATTTCTAGCTAGCTGCTATTTGTAACTAACGTGTGTGTTAGCCTGTCTGTCACTGTCTGTCCTCGTGCAGTTGTTATTTATACGTGCCTTCAAAATAAATGTCCCACAAGCGATGAGAGTTAAATCATTATACAAAGGCAAGTATTAACCGGCCTTACAAAGGTATTAATTAATGTATAATGTGTAAATTCAGACCGTTTCGCTCTCGGAGCATTTATAGCACATACTGGACGCTATGGACGAGGCGTAGGGTTGATCTGAGCGTTCTGACCTCATAACTGCAGTAAAGCACCCAAGCTAATTGGCTAAAAATAACTAGCTTACTAGCTACTTCCAGACACAAATGAGAGACCTCCCTCTGACCATTTTCCTTGGCCTAGCAGAGCTGGTCAAGCTGTTTTCATGTGAACTAGAGCGTTAATGACTGTAACGGTGCTGCTGGCAACAATTTTAATTACTTTTTACTGACACCGGTCATATTCAGTGGATGTTGCGCGTTTATGAATTCAGTTATTCTGTGCTCTGGCACACTCAGACGAAAGTGCTCTGAAATCAGAGTAGATAGCCAGAGTGAATTTAGGAACGCACCCTTAACTTCCGGAGGACCTATCATCCTTCCACTCCCTCCTCTCTACCTTCTCTTCCTCTGTATCCGCTGCTAACGCCACTTTATATCACTCTAAATGTCAATTTAAGCCTTGGAAGCTCTTTCCACCATCTCCTCCTTCCTTAATCCTCCACCCCTCCCTCCTCCCTCTCTCGACGTTGTCAACCACTTTGAAAAGAAGGTTGAGAACAACGCTCCTCATTTACTCAGCCTATTGAGTCCACTGGTCCCACTCACACAGAACTACTCTACGCCTTGACCTCTTTCTCCCCTCTCTCTCCAGATGACCACCTGTGACTAGTGAGGTCCGGCCGGCTGACAACCTCCCTTCTCCAGACCATCTCTGGAGACATTCTCTCTTTCCTCACTTCCCTTATAAACTCATCCCTGACCATTGGTTGCATCCCCTCTGACTTCAAAACGGGCCGAGTTCCTCCACTCCTCAAGAAACCAATACAATCCCTTATTGATTTTGTTTCCAAAACACTTGAGCGTGCTGTCTGCGACCAGCTTTTTCGCCATCTCTTTCAGGTTAGAAGCTATGGTGAGCTTCGATTGGTCGCGATATCGTGGAGGATGTGAATAAATGTAAGCTTTTCCCTCCCTGTTCAGCTCCCTTGCCCATGCTTGCATCGCTCAGAGGTCCGTTGCTCAACGATCCACTTTAGAATGTTCCTGCCTGTCTCTGGCCTGCCTGTCTCTCACCGTGGTGAAGCAGGAAAGAATTTCAAAATATTTCTGGGTCACAGATTTTTTGTAATACTTCAGAATAAGAGTCTCATCCTGTATATTTTGTAAATTAATAATTAGTGAGAAGATTTGGGAAGATGTGTACAATTATCAGTATATTTTAAACTAGTTATCATTCTACTCAGCCCTTCAGTTTCAAAATCCAGTTTACACCCTGCTGCTCATTTTGTGGCCCTTAAAGATTGGCCAAGTCTGGCATGCTGCATTATGAGACCTTTACATATGACCTCTTTGCAAACACACATTTTTATAGCCTCACTGGATTCTATACAAGCTACGCTGCTTTAATCTGCACACAAATATTTGTTTTATTATACTGAAACTACCAACACGCTATCACAGATTATTTCCCTTGTCAAATATCACCTTTTATAGATTACAGAAATATTATCTGAAAAAAATGGAATTCAGTTTTGTGCGGGGAACCACTATGAATGTGTATCTGAACAAGACTGAATGTCAATAAGCATGTCAATTAAACTGTGAAATTCCCTTTTGAATGATAATGGCCAAAGGGAGCACTATGGGCAGCGACTTGCTGTATCCATCATAATAATAATAATAATAAGGAGCTTCAGCATCACCATTTACTTGCAGCAGTATGGATGAAAACAATTCTAAAACAGTGGGATCACTGATCTCTCCTAGTCTAGGGGGAAGGTGAGCCATACCCTCCATTCAAAGAACAATTAACACATGATTTGAGGAGCAGAGAAAAAAATGTTGACTGGCACCAACCCAAAGCTACTGATCAGCAATTATCACCACATGAGCTGTTTGTTTTGCAGGCTCTGAGCAGCTTATTTTGTGTTCCATTGTTTTGTGTGCACTGCTTTAAAGCAGTACCACTCTTCAATATATTTCCTTATTCACATCAAATTTAGTAAGAATGACACAGGTAAACAGAATTTCTTGGAGGATTGTCTCCATTCACACTAATGCTCTTTAGAGCCACCCTAGCTCAAACAGTGGCTCTCTCAATGATGTGTTATTATATTCTGTGAGTGAATGTGAAAATGTTTTGTGGTTACAGATGAAGGTGATTGACACCAGCTCAAGGGAGCTACAGAAGGTGGTGGCATTACGGCGCAAGCTAGAGCTCCTGGAGGAGAGGAGGGAGCATGAGGAGAGGTGTACCAAGGCTCAGGGGTTTACTATTGAGTGGCAAAGCAGAATTGGAGGACTGACATACTAATGGTACACAAAGTTGCTATACATGATCCCAGCAGGGAATGAGTGGGCTTTGTCAAAAGATTTATATTATTTTCACGGTTTGACAATGGGATTCCAACATGTATAGACCTATCCAACCTTTGGTTTTAACTGTAGTGAAATGCACAGTACATCCTTAACTTGTTAGCAGAAGCAATGGACTCCACAGAAAATAGTTTCTTAGTGCACTTTATGGCATTTGTGGGTTCATCTTTTCATGTCAAAGTTCTCCCAAAAAGCCTCCCGAGTGGTCAAAGGCACTGCATCGCAATTCTGGGTTTGAGTCCAGGCACTGTTGCAGCTGGCTGCAACCGGGAGAACCATGGGGAGGGTTTGGCCAGCAGGGATATCCTTGTCCCTCGCGTACTAGTGAATCCTTTGGCGGGCCGGGCGCAGTGCGCGCTGACACGGTCGCCAGGTATACAGTGTTTCCTCCTGGTGCGGCTGGCTTCCCGGTTAAGTGGGCATTGTGTCAAGAAACAGTGTGGCTTGGCTGGGATGTGTTTCGGAGGACGCACTGCTCCCGACCTTTGCCTCTCCCGAGTCCGTATATGAGTTGCAGCGATGAGACAAGACTGTAACTACCAATTGGATACCAAATTTGGGAATATAAGGATATCCCTGCCGGCCAAACCCTCCCCTAACCTGGACGACACTGGGCTAATTGTGCACCGCCCCATGGGTCTCCCGGTCGCGGCCGGCTGGGACAGAGCCGGGTCTCGAATCCAGAATCTCTAGTGGCACAGCTAGCCCTGTGATGCAGTGCTTTAGACCACTGCACCACTCGGGAGGCCCTATTATAATGCATCTTACGCCTCTCTTAATAAATGGATAATGATGTTACTCCTCCATTTGTTCCATTGACCAGTTGAGGAGCTGCAGAAGAAGCTCCAGGCGCTATCTAACCCTCCTCCTGCCCACTAACTAACCCACTGAGGTGAGATACAAACAAATGGGAATCATTTATGTACATTTTAAATTAATTGTATGTGCATGATGTCTTCATACTGGGGACCAGGCTTACTTCCTGGTCAGGTCACATGGTTCAGAAAAACTCCCTATAGGGCCCTATATGTAACACATCAATAAATCTGGTCCATCGTCAGTGAACTCTCTTAAGCTCACAGCTCACAGCTTGAGTTTTTTTTTTTTTTTTTTTTTTACAGGGACAGTGCACATTAATCAACGTTTCAGTAAAAGTGCTGGTTTTAGCCAGCTTGCTAATTTTCCACCCCAGTCAATCATTGAGCAGTGAGCACACGCAGAGCAACATAGGACAAGCAAGACATAGCATACAGACAGAGCAACATAGGACAAGCAAGACGTAGCATACAGACAGAGCAACATAGGACAAGCAAGACGTAGCATACAGACAGAGAAACATAGAACAAAAAGCAGCAAGACAAAATTCATAAAAGCAACAAAGTGTTTCCACACCTCACAAGCTACAGACAACAGACAACAGACAACATGGAAAGCGGCAATACACAGCTAGGGATTATGATCACAAATCCGATTGACCTTTAGCCATGTATTCACACATTTTGTGAAAGTGTGATAGGTGGTGCAGTTATGTGTGTCTGAATGCAGTGTATTCCAGACATGGGAAGCTCTCACAGAGAAAGCGGATTTACTTTAAGGTGCTTTTCCTTAAGGGAACTATACAGTCACCTCTCATGGCAGACCTTGTGGATCTGCTGCCATATGTTTGGGTTTTCTGTTTAACAAAAATACTGAGTGGAGGGGGAGAGGAAAGATATCAGAAGTGATATTCTTTTAGTGATTCAAGACTCAAAGCAAAGGAGCCATGTACAGTAAACAGAAAAAATATATCAAATCTATATTTTAAGAGCTTTGACAAAGTGTTCCTGTTACCGCTTTGTCTTTGGTTGTGGCGTTTAATTGCAGGCACTCTGTGACTATACTATTTATTTTATTGCACTGGCACTGAACATTTGGATAGTAGTTCAAGGGTGTCATTGTACAGCCACCCCCTTTCCAGTACACTATGCAGCCGAGAAGCACTGTCTGGAAGACTTGAATCTGTGACCCAATTGTTTCAGAGTCTCTCACAGAAGCTCTGATCTTTGGGTTGCACTTGATTTGGAGGGTGCCCATTAAGTTATTAACTAACATGGGTCTTATTGATACATTACCTACATGTCCACATTGACTTTGGACAACCTGTCATTTCCACAATATTATCATTTTCTCAGTCCATCCACAAAGTTTCACTGTTTATAGTTTTCTCTCTCTCTTGTTTCACGTTTCCCTCAGATTGAATCACCTCACCAAGTTCTAATCTGGAATGTTGTTGACATACCATGTTATTTGTCCTTGGGTTTCTTGCAGTATCCATAATTGCATTCTAATTTAAAACTGCTTACAATACATTTTTCTTTCATTTATTTTCCCCACCTCAATACGATTTCAAAAACTTCCTTGGTGGGAGTGAATGGCAGCTCGACTTAATTGAGGACCATTATTTAACCTATAATTAAAGTTGTTCTATAAGTAATTTATATTTTCCAGAATCAATTTGGGTCAGTTGTGTCACTTTTGAATGA
The DNA here is from genome assembly GCF_013265735.2 of Oncorhynchus mykiss. Taxonomy (NCBI): domain Eukaryota; kingdom Metazoa; phylum Chordata; class Actinopteri; order Salmoniformes; family Salmonidae; genus Oncorhynchus; species Oncorhynchus mykiss. The sequence continues at coordinate 19,843,938 of NC_048587.1, read as the reverse complement.
GGAACCTTGACATTAATAATTGAATAGTCGAAGGACGCACGTGGCTGTGTTTTATGAGAATGTATTGGGGATGCATTGGGCATTCATTGGCCATGTGAGTTAAAGTTACATTCTACCATTTACACAAACAAAAAACAAACCTTGAATAGCTAGTGGGCGGTACATTTCTATTATATTAACACTAAAAAATACACTTATTTTGTTACCAGTCCTTCCTTTTTTTGTGTGTTTTTCTGTTATTGGGCGCTCAATACTGCATTTGGTTGCCTCTAATGGTAGAGAAGATCGTCTTGAATACCGTCATCAATTATCTTTTTCAGTTTTTTAAGAACATTTAATAAGAACATATATTTCTTTATTATATTGGATATTTGATATTTGATATATGGATATTTCTGTCAATACTTTGAAGGACCACATTTTCATAGCTGAGTTATGTGCTAGCTAACAATGGCTTTATTGTATTATCTTAATCGAAGGTCACACGGGTTTACCCATTCAATTGTTGGCATTCTCTCAACCAGCTTCACCTGGAATGCATTTCCAAAAGTCTTGAAGGAGTTCCCACATATGCTGAGCACTAGTTGGCTGCTTTTCCTTCACTCTGCGGTCCAACCAATCCCAAACCATCTCAATTGGGTTGAGGTCAGGTGATTGTGGAGGCCAGGTCATCTGATGCAGCACTCTCTCACTCTCCTTCTTGGTCAAATTGCCCTTACACAGCCTGGGGGTGTGTTTTGGGTCATTGTCCTGTTGAAAAACAAATGACAGTCCCACAAACCAGATGGGATGGCGTATTGCTGCAGAATGCTGTGGTAGCCATACTGGTTAAGTGTGCCTTGAATTCTAAATAAATCAAGGACAGTGTCACCAGCAAAGCACTCCCACACCATCACACCTCCTCCTCCAAGCATCATGGTGGGAACCACACATGCGGAGATCATCTGTTCACCTACTCTGCGTCTTTCAAATAGATATTGCGGTTGGAACCAAAAATCTCAAATTTGGACTCATCAGATTAAAGGACATATTTCCACCAGTCTAATGTCCATTGCTCGTGTTTCTTGGCTCTCGAAAGTCTCTTCTTCTTATTGGTGTCCATTAGTAGTGGGTTCTTTGCCATTTGACCATGAAGGCCTGATTCACACAGTCTCCTGTGAACAGTTTATGTTGAGATATGTCTGTTACTTGAACTCTGTGAAGCATTTATTTGGGCTGCAATTTCTAAGGTTGGTAACTCTAATGAACTGTTCCTCTGCAGCAGAGGTTACTCTGGGTTTTCCTTTCCTGTGGCGGTCCTCATAAGAGACAGTTTCATCATAGCGCTTGATGTTTTTTGCGACTGCACTTGAAAAAACGTTCAAAGTTATTGAAATGTTCTGCATTGACTGACCTTCATGTCTTAAAGTAATGATGGACTGTCATTTCTCTTTGCTTATTTGAGCTGTTCTTGCCATAACATGGACTTGGTCTTTTACGAAATAGGGCTATCTTCTGTATACCAACCCTACCTTGTCACAACACAACTGATTGACTCAACCGCATTAAGAAGGAAAACATTTCACAAATTAACATTTAACAAGGCACACCTGTTAATTGAAATGCATTCTGGGTGACTACCTCATGAAGCTGGTTGAGAGAATGCCAAGAGTGTGCAAAGTTGTCATCAAGGCAAAGGGTGGCTACTTTGAAGAATCTCAAATATTTTCTCGTCCTCCTGGTTTTGACCCTTGCCTGTCCTGACTATGAGCCCGCCTGCAGTCCTGTTCCATTTTGGACTCTGCCATGGCTATGAACTCTTGCCCGTCCTCGACCTGCCTTTTGTCTATCCCTTGGACTATAATAAATATCAGAGCTCAAACCATCTGCCTCCTGTGTCTGCATCTGGGTCTCGACTTGTGTCCTTATAGTGCAACACTGTAATCAAGACAATGGGTGGCTACTTTGAAGAATCTCAAATGTAACATATTTTGATTTGTTTCACACTTTTTTGGTTACTACATGATTCCATACGTGTTATTTCATAGTTTTGATGTCTTCACTATTATTCTACAATGTAGAAAAAAAGTACAAATTAAGAAAAACCCAGGAATGGGTAGATATGTCCAAACTTTTGACTGGTACTGTATAGTGTGCAAAAATAATAATAATATTTACAAGCTGTTAAATCAAATAACTCCAACCTTTGTAAGCTGCATATAACTTTTATTTCTTACTGAATTTTCTCAACTTCTGAATGAACATAATAGCTGTTAATTTTGAAGGAGCAGCCTACCGAAGCCATTTGTAAAGACCACTGTATGAATTGTTGCCTACAATGTTTACCCTCAATACTCACCTTTATGGAACGTAAAAACTGGAATAAGGGAGGATGGAGGAATAAGGGAGGAGGGAGGTAATGCTTCTTATAAAATATCCTCCTGAAGTGGTACCGTATAGTTATTATTGATCAAAATCCAGACAGTAGCTTTTGACTGATATCAGGCAACATACTGTGGCTGAGATGATACAGAGAGTCCAGAGAGGGGTTCACCTCCGACACGTGGGCCAGGCCCTCAACAGAACCAAAGCCATACATACAGTGCCTTGCGATTCTTTTTTGTGAAGAATCAACAACAAGTGGGACACAATCATGAAGTGGAACGACATTTATTGGATATTTCAAACTTTTTTAACAAATCAAAAACTGAAAAATTGGGCGTGCAAAATTATTCAGCCCCTTTACTTTCAGTGCAGCAAACTTTCTCCAGAAGTTCAGTGAGGATCTCTGAATGATCCAATGTTGACCTAAATGACTAATGATGATAAATACAATCCACCTGTGTGTAATCAAGTCTCCGTATAAATGCACCTGCACTGTGATAGTCTCAGAGGTCCGTTAAAAGCGCAGAGAGCATCATGAAGAACAAGGAACACACCAGGCAGGTCCGAGATACTGTTGTGAAGAAGTTTAAAGCCGGATTTGGATCCAAAAAGATTTCCCAAGCTTTAAACATCCCAAGGAGCACTGTGCAAGCGATAATATTGAAATGGAAGGAGTATCAGACCACTGCAAATCTACCAAGACCTGGCCGTCCCTCTAAACTTTCAGCTCATACAAGGAGAAGACTGATCAGAGATGCAGCCAAGAGGCCCATGATCACTCTGGATGAACTGCAGAGATCTACAGCTGAGGTGGGAGACTCTGTCCATAGGACAACAATCAGTTGTATATTGCACAAATCTGGCCTTTATGGAAGAGTGGCAAGAAGAAAGCTATTTCTTAAAGATATCCATAAAAAGTGTTGTTTAAAGTTTGCCACAAGCCACCTGGGAGACACACCAAACATGTGGAAGAAGGTGCTCTGGTCAGATGAAACCAAAATTGAACTTTTTGGCAACAATGCAAAACGTTATGTTTGGCGTAAAAGCAACACAGCTGAACACACCATCCCCACTGTCAAACATGGTGGTGGCAGCATCATGGTTTGGGCCTGCTTTTCTTCAGCAGGGACAGGGAAGATGGTTAAAATTGATGGGAAGATGGATGGAGCCAAATACAGGACCATTCTGGAAGAAAACCTGATGGAGTCTGCAAAAGACCTGAGACTGGGACGGAGATTTGTCTTCCGTAAATGAGAACTTGTTCTCAACTTGCCTACCTGGTTAAATAAAGGTAAAATTTAATTAAAACAATTAAATTCCAACAAGACAATGATCCAAAACATAAAGCAAAATCTACAATGGAATGGTTCAAAAATAAACATATCCAGGTGTTAGAATGGCCAAGTCAAAGTCCAGACCTGAATCCAATCGAGAATCTGTGGAAAGAACTGAAAACTGCTGTTCACAAATGCTCTCCATCCAACCTCACTGAGCTCGAGCTGTTTTGCAAGGAGGAATGGGAAAAAATGTCATTCTCTCGATGTGCAAAACTGATAGAGACATACCCCAAGCGACTTACAGCTGTAATCGCAGCAAAAGGTGGCGCTACAAAGTATTAACTTAAGGGGGCTGAATAATTTTGCACGCCCAATTTTTCAGTTTTTGATTTGTTAAAAAAGTTTGAAATATCCAATAAATGTCATTCCACTTCATGATTGTGTCCCACTTGTTGATTCTTCACAAAAAAATACAGTTTTATATCTTTATGTTTGAAGCCTGAAATGTGGCAAAAGGTCGCAAAGTTCAAGGGGGCCGAATACTTTCGCAAGGCACTGTACCTCACAAAGGGTCACCAACATTGTACCACTTCACCTCAGAGAAAAGCTGTGTTTAAACATAAATGCACTCTTTCATCTTTGCTGATGAAATGGCTTTATGACTTGTGCAATCATATTCAAATCAAATCAAATCAAATTTTATTTGTCACATACACATGGTTAGCAGATGTTAATGCGAGTGTAGCGAAATGCTTGTGCTTCTAGTTCCGACAATGCAGTAATAACAAGTAATCTAACTAACAATTCCAAAACGACTGTCTTGTACACAGTGTAAGGGGATAAAGAATATGTACATAAGGATATATGAATGAGTGATGGTACAGAGCAGCATAGGCAAGATACAGTAGATGGTATCGAGTACAGTATATACATATGAGATGAGTATGTAAACAAAGTGGCATAGTTAAAGTGGCTAGTGATACATGTATTACATAAGGATACAGTCGATGATATAGAGTGCAGTATATACGTATGCATATGAGATGAATAATGTAGGGTAAGTAACATTATATAAGGTAGCATTGTTTAAAGTGGCTAGTGATATATTTACATCATTTCCCATCAATTCCCATTATTAAAGTGGCTGGAGTTGAGTCAGTGTCAGTGTGTTGGCAGCAGCCACTCAGTGTTAGTGGTGGCTGTTTAACAGTCTGATGGCCTTGAGATAGAAGCTGTTTTTCAGTCTCTCGGTCCCAGCTTTGATGCACCTGTACTGACCTCGCCTTCTGGATGATAGCGGGGTGAACAGGCAGTGGCTCGGGTGGTTGATGTCCTTGATGATCTTTATGGCCTTCCTGTGACATCGGGTGGTGTAGGTGTCCTGGAGGGCAGGTAGTTTGCCCCCGGTGATGCGTTGTGCAGACCTCACTACCCTCTGGAGAGCCTTACGGTTGAGGGCGGAGCAGTTGCCGTACCAGGCGGTGATACAGCCCGCCAGGATGCTCTCGATTGTGCATCTGTAGAAGTTTGTGAGTGCTTTTGGTGACAAGCCGAATTTCTTCAGCCTCCTGAGGTTGAAGAGGCGCTGCTGCGCCTTCTTCACAATGCTGTCTGTGTGAGTGGACCAATTCAGTTTGTCTGTGATGTGTATGCCGAGGAACTTAAAACTTGCTACCCTCTCCACTACTGTTCCATCGATGTGGATAGGGGGGTGTTCCCTCTGCTGTTTCCTGAAGTCCACAATCATCTCCTTAGTTTTGTTGACGTTGAGTGTGAGGTTATTTTCCTGACACCACACTCCGAGGGCCCTCACCTCCTCCCTGTAGGCCGTCTCGTCGTTGTTGGTAATCAAGCCTACCACTGTTGTGTCGTCCGCAAACTTGATGATTGAGTTGGAGGCGTGCGTGGCCACGCAGTCGTGGGTGAACAGGGAGTACAGGAGAGGGCTCAGAACGCACCCTTGTGGGGCCCCAGTGTTGAGGATCAGCGGGGAGGAGATGTTGTTGCCTACCCTCACCACCTGGGGGCGGCCCGTCAGGAAGTCCAGTACCCAGTTGCACAGGGCGGGGTCGAGACCCAGGGTCTCGAGCTTGATGACGAGCTTGGAGGGTACTATGGTGTTGAATGCCGAGCTGTAGTCAATGAACAGCATTCTCACATAGGTATTCCTCTTGTCCAGATGGGTTAGGGCAGTGTGCAGTGTGGTTGAGATTGCATCGTCTGTGGACCTATTTGGGCGGTAAGCAAATTGGAGTGGGTCTAGGGTGTCAGGTAGGGTGGAGGTGATATGGTCCTTGACTAGTCTCTCAAAGCACTTCATGATGACGGAAGTGAGTGCTACGGGGCGGTAGTCGTTTAGCTCAGTTACCTTAGCTTTCTTGGGAACAGGAACAACGGTGGCCCTCTTGAAGCATGTGGGAACAGCAGACTGGTATAGGGATTGATTGAATATGTCCGTAAACACACCGGCCAGCTGGTCTGCGCATGCTCTGAGGGCGCGGCTGGGGATGCCGTCTGGGCCTGCAGCCTTGCGAGGGTTAACACGTTTAAATGTCTTACTCACCTCAGCTGCAGTGAAGGAGAGACCGCATGTTTTCGTTGCAGGCCGTGTCAGTGGCACTGTATTGTCCTCAAAGCGGGCAAAAAAGTTATTTAGTCTGCCTGGGAGCAGGACATCCTGGTCCGTGACTGGGCTGGATTTCTTCCTGTAGTCCGTGATTGACTGTAGACCCTGCCACATGCCTCTTGTGTCTGAGCCGTTCAATTGAGATTCTACTTTGTCTCTGTACTGACGCTTAGCTTGTTTGATAGCCTTGCGGAGGGAATAGCTGCACTGTTTGTATTCGGTCATGTTACCAGACACCTTGCCCTGATTAAAAGCAGTGGTTCGCGCTTTCAGTTTCACGCGAATGCTGCCATCAATCCACGGTTTCTGGTTAGGGAATGTTTTGATCGTTGCTATGGGAACGACATCTTCAACGCACGTTCTAATGAACTCGCACACCGAATCAGCGTATTCGTCAATGTTGTTGTCTGACGCAATACGAAACATGTCCCAGTCCACGTGATGGAAGCAGTCTTGGAGTGTGGAGTCAGCTTGGTCGGACCAGCGTTGGACAGACCTCAGCGTGGGAGCCTCTTGTTTTAGTTTCTGTCTGTAGGCAGGGATCAACAAAATGGAGTCGTGGTCAGCTTTTCCGAAAGGGGGGCGGGGCAGGGCCTTATATGCATCGCGGAAGTTAGAGTAACAATGATCCAAGGTCTTTCCACCCCTGGTTGCGCAATCGATAAGCTGATAAAATTTAGGGAGTCTTGTTTTCAGATTAGCCTTGTTAAAATCCCCAGCTACAATGAATGCAGCCTCCGGATAAATGGTTTCCAGTTTGCAAAGAGTCAAATAAAGTTCATTCAGAGCCATCGATGTGTCTGCTTGGGGGGGATATATACGGCTGTGATTATAATCGAAGAGAATTCTCTTGGTAGATAATGCGGTCTACATTTGATTGTGAGGAATTCCAAATCAGGTGAACAGAAGGATTTGAGTTCCTGTATGTTTCTTTCATCACACCATGTCACGTTAGCCATAAGGCATACGCCCGCACCCCTCTTCTTACCAGAAAGATGTTTGTTTCTGTCTGCGCGATGCGTGGAGAAACCCGTTGGCTGCACCGCCTCGGATAGCGTCTCTCCAGTGAGCCACGTTTCGGTGAAGCAAAGAACGTTACAGTCTCTGATGTCCCTCTGGAATGCTACCCTTGCTCGGATTTCATCAACCTTGTTGTCAAGAGACTGGACATTGGCAATAAGAATGCTAGGGAGTGGTGCACGGTGTGCCCGTCTCCGGAGTCTGACCAGAAGACCGCCTCGTTTCCCTCTTTTTCGGAGTCGTTTTTTTGGGTCGCTGCATGGGATCCGCTCCGTTGTCCTGTTTGTAAGGCAGAACACAGGATCCGCGTCGCGAAAAACATATTCTTGGTCGTACTGATGGTGAGTTGACGCTGATCTTATATTCAGTAGTTCTTCTCGACTGTATGTAATGAAACCTAAGATGACCTGGGGTACTAATGTAAGAAATAACACGTAAAAAAACAAAAAACTGCATAGTTTCCTAGGAACGCGAAGCGAGGCGGCCATCTCTGTCGGCGCCGGAAGTACCTATGGGCGTGTCTCCCTGTTCCTGTACTCCCTGTTCACCCACGACTGCGTGGCCACGCACGACTCCAAAACCAAGTTTTCTGATGACACAACGGTGGTAGGCCTGATCACTGGCGACAATGAGCCTACAGAGAGGAGGTCAGTGACCTGGCAGTGTGGTGCCTGGACAACAACCTTTGCCTCAACATCAGTAAGACCAAGTAGCTGATAGTGGACTACAGGATATGGTGGAGGCGAGCACTCCCCGATCCACATCGACGGGGCTGCAGTGGAGCGGGTCGAGAGCTTCAAGTTCCTCTGGGTTCAAATCCCTAAGGACTTAAAATGGTCCACACACACGCGCACAGTCGCGAAGAAGCTTGAAAGCTCCTCTTTCCCCTTCAGGAGGTTGAAAAGGTTTGGCATGAGCCCTCAAGTTCTACAGCTGCACATTTGAGAGCATATTGATTGGCTGCATCACTGCTTGGTATGGCAACCGCATCGCCCTCGATCACATGGCTCTACAGAAGGTGTTGCGGACACCCAGTAGGGGGCCGAGCACCCTGCCATCCAGGACCTCTATATCAGGCCCTGTGACAGGAAGGCCCGAGAAATCGTTAAAGTCTCCAGCCACCCAAGCCATAGACTGTTCTGTCTGCTTCCGCATGGCAAGCGGTACCGGTACATAAAGTCTGACACCAACAGGGTCCTGAACAGCTTCTATCCCCAAGTCATAGGACTGCTAAATAGCTAACAAAATGTCTACCTGAGTTGACCCATGTATTTCTTTTTCTTTTTGCACTGTCTCTATGTACACTCACAGGACTCATGCTCATGCACGCTGACACTCCAACACACACAACATGCACATACATTTATATTGACTCTACACACACACACATGCACACACCCTCACATACAATCTTAATTTACACTGCTGCTACTCGGTTTGTCATACATCCTGATGCCTAGTCACCTTTCCCCTATACATGTCTACCTCTGTCACTCCAGTATCCCTGCACATTGAAAATATGGTATTGGAATTGACTCTGTATATAGTTTCTTACTTCAAATCAAATCCCGTGTATTTTACTTCTAATTTTATTTGTTGTGTGTTTTTGATCTACCTTGTTATTTTAGTACTACATTGATATTGATTACTGCATTGTTGGGTTTAGAGCTTGCAAGTAAAGCATTTCACTGTACTTGTGCACGTGACATTCAAACTTGAACTTGAGACTGGAAGCAAACTTAAAATAGAAAAACCTAATCCTGCATTATTTATTCACAACTGGTAAATGTTAGTCAACTGATAATCAAGGTTTAAATGGCATGTCAATATATATATCACATTCATCAGCATCAATGTTTTTTAATTTTTTTTTATTCAACCTTAATTTAACTAGGCAAGTCAGTTAAAGCGTTTTAGGGCTAGGGTCCTTTTTTCAGAATTTCCACCTGACTGACATGCCCAAAGTAAACTGCCTGTTACTCAGGCCCAGAAGCCAGGATATGCATACAATTGGTATCATTGGATAGAAAACACTTTGAAGTTTGTAGAAATGTTAAAATAATGTATGAGACTATAACACAATTGATATGGTAGCCGAAAAAAACAACCAGAATATTTTTTGGAGATCCCATGCTCTTTCAATGGAAAGCTATGGGTCCTATGCAGTTCCAGCACCCAGATTGCAATTCCTATGGCTTCCACTAGATGTCAAGTCTTTGTTCAAAGTTTCAGGCTTGTTTCTTCCAAAACGAGGAAGAATTTTGAGTCTGTGGGCATGCGACAAAGAGGAAGCGCACTTGCTAATTTTACTTTTCTATTGAACATACTTCTTTCTGTATGAAATATTATAGTTTATTTACATTTTAGAGCAGCTGAGGCTTAAATAGAAACGTAGTTTGACTTGTTTTAACAAAGTTTAGTGGTAGCATGTTGCACGAGTGGATTACTGAAATCGATGGTGCCAACTAAACTGACTTTTTGGGATACAAAGAAGGATTTTATCTAACAAAACGAATATGCATGTTGTAGCTTGGAACCTTGGGATTGCGAACAGAGGAAGATTTTCAAAAAGTAAGTGATTATTTATTCGCTTTTTGTGATTTTATGAAGCATGTGCTGGTTGAAAAATATGTTGATGTGGAGCTCCGTCCTCAAACAATTACATGATATGTGTTCGCTGTAAAGCCTATTGTAAATCGGACAATACAGCTAGATTAACAAGAATTTAAGCTTTTAACCGATATGAGACACTTCTTTGTTCATAAATGTTTAATATTATGATTATTTATTTGAATTGCACACCCTAAAATTTCACCAGATGTTGGCAACAGGTGTCCCGCTGTCGGGACGCTTACCGTTAACACATTATTATTTACAAGGAAGGACAGAGACCCGGGCCAACACTTTCACATCCATCCTTCTACAGTCAGTAGGTAATCATCACATGGTTCAACTTCCTATACACATATATAAATGATGAGTAGTAGGATTTTGCACCTTTTCCCTCAATGCTGAAGCAAACAACTGATTGCACAACTATGTCATCACACTAACCGCGCGGGTCTGCATCTCACACTTCCTTAGCCAAATTCTTGACGAGCTCTACAGTCGTGGCCAAAAGTTTTAAGAATGACACAAATATAAATTTTCACAAAGTCTGCTGCCTCAGTTTGTATGATGGCAATTTGCATATACTCCAGAATGATATGAAGAGTGATCAGATGAATTGCAATTAATTGCAAAGTCCCTCTTTGCCATGCAAGTGAACTGAATCCCCCAAAAACATTTCCACTGCATTTCAGCCCTGCCACAAAAGGACCAGCTGACATCATGTCAGTGATTCTATCGTTAACACAGGTGTGAGTGTTGACGAGGACAAGGCTGGATATCACTCTGTCATGCTGATTGAGTTAGAATAACAGACTGGAAGCTTCAAAAGGAGGGTGGTGCTTGGAATCATTGTTCTTCCTCTGTCAACCATGGTTTCCTGGAAGGAAACGTGCCGTCATCATTGCTTTGCACAAAAAGGGCTTCACAGGCAAGGATATTGCTGCCATTAAGATTGCACCTAAATCAACCATTTATCAGATCATCAAGAACTTCAAGGAAAACGGTTCAATTGTTGTGAAGAAGGCTTCAGGGTGCCCAAGAATGTCCAGCAAGCGCCAGGACCATGTCCTAAAGTTGATTCAGCTGCGGGGTCGGGGCACCACCAGTACAGAGCTTGCTCAGGAATGGCAGCAGGCAGGTGTGAGTGCATCTGCACGCACAGTGAGACAAAGACTTTTGGAGGATGGCCTGGTGTCAAGAAGGGCCGCAAAGAAGCCACTTCTCTCCAGGAAAAACATCAGGGACAGACTGATATTCTGCAAAAGGTACAGGGATTGGACTGCTGAGGACTGGGGTAAAGTCATTTTCTCTGATGAATCTCCTTTCTGATTGTTTGGGGCATCCGGAAAAAGGCTTGTCCGGGGAAGACAAGGCGAGCGCTACGATCAGTCCTGTGCCATGCCAACAGTAAAGCATCCTGAGACTATTCATGTGTGGGGTTGCTTCACAACCAAGGGAGTGGGCTCACTCACAATTTTGCCTAAGATCACAGCCATGAATAAAGATTGATACCAACACATCCTCTGAGAGCAACTTCTCCCAAACATCCAGGAACAGTTTGGTGACGAACAATGCCTTTTCCAGCATGATGGAGCACCTTGTCATAAGGCAAAAGTGATAACTAAGTGGCTCGGGGAACAAAACATCAATATTTTGGGTCCATGGCCAGGAAACTCCCCAGACCTTAATCCCATTGAGACCTTGTGGTCAATCCTCAAGAGGCAGGTGGACAAACAAAAACCCACAAATTCTGACAAACTCCAAGCATTGATTATGCAAGAATGGGCTGCCATCAGTCAGGATGTGGCCCAGAAGTAAATTGACAGCATGCCAGGGCAGATTGCAGGTCTTGAAAAAGAAGGGTCAACACTGCAAATATTGACTATTTGCATCAACTTCATGTAATTGTCTATAAAAGCCTTTGACGCGAATGAAATGTTTGTAATTATACTTCAGTATTCCATAGTAACATCTGACAAAAATATCCAAAGACACGGAGGCAGCAGACTTTGTGAAAATTAATATTTGTGTCATTCTTAAAACTTTTGGCCATGACTGTACACTTGGGTGCGACACTCACAGCAACACTATGGGGGCCTTGACGAAGGGACTGGAGTCGTTTAGCGGCATCCTTTCCGCAGACCGTGTAGTCGAAGACTTTCTTTATCTTCTCCGTGAATCTGGAGTAGAAGAAGCAGATTGGGGACTGTCTCTCCCACACCGCCGTAGCCCAGGAAAGCGCTGCTCCATGGAGGCAGCCAATCAGGAAGGAAATCTTGGCCCTTTCGCTATCATAAGAGTAGGGCTGTTGCTCAAGTGACTAGTGAACATTGTACTAAAAAGGCTCTGCAATCTCTGAGGTTGCCATCGTAGTGCTCAGGATTTGGAACAAACGGCTCCCAGGGCGGAAAATAAGTACTTGGGACTGGTTGTAAGCTCTGGACGAAGGTTCGGTCCTGTAGGTCAGACAGATTCTGTGAAAACTCCTTGATGTGTTCCAGAAGGGCTTTCAGGGCCTGGTCATGTTGCTCGAGCAGGGTGCCTTGGCCAGCGAGGGTTTGGTGGAGAGGATCTGAGTCTGCTGGGTTCATCTCGTTGGCCAGACCGTACTGTTAGGCGGAGTGGAACAGGGAAACCCAAGAGCAGTCTCAGATGAGGAGACTGGGATGAAGTAACCAAGTAAGGTATTTATTGAAAGACAGGGGAAAGATGGAGTGCAGGCCAGGGGAAGCTCGGTTGGTTTGCAGGCTGAGGCTGGAGCGAGAGGGGTTGGGACAGGGTAAGCAGGTCTGGAGGAGAATCCAAGGGAGCAGTAGAGTGGGAAATCCAGGGCAGAGTAGCAGGATGAGGAGACATGGGACTGGAGACAGGAACCAGAGTCAGAGCTGGCAGAACTGTAGCGGAGAGGAAAGCCGTGTCAGGCAAGGAAAACCGGCACAACAGGATAACAGGAGCTAAATAGTAACAAATGGCTAGAAACGTAGACTGACTGAGCAGAGATTATGATCTGGCAGTGTAGAAGTGGCAGGACTGAATATTTGTAAAGGTCTTGATTATGGAACAGGTTGCAGCTGGTGGGGATCTGCTCGGACTCTAGCACACCTGTCTCTGCCCACACAATCACACACATACACACACAGTGGGGGGAAGAGGGAGAGAGCACTGGAGGAGTGGCGTCAGGTCAAGGAGACACAGGATGAGCAGTAGAGGGCGTGGCAGGAGTAGATGTAACATGTTCGTTCCTGACGCTTCAGGCTTGCCTGGCACCTGGGCTCCCGTCGGACCCTGGCTTTTGTGCAACAATGCTGGCCTACCATGGTCCCTGACGTGTCCAGATTCGTCGCTGCTTGCACGGTTTGTGCACAGAACAAGACTTCTTGGAAAGCTCCGGCTGGTCTCCTCCAACCTCTGCCTGTCCCTCATCATCCCTGGTCTCACATCTCCCTGGACTTTGTCACGGGTCTTCCCCCGTTTGATGGCAACACCATCCTGACCATGGTGGAACGGTTTTCCAAAGCCGCCCACTTCATTCCTCTCCCCAAACTACCCTCTGCACCCAGCTCATGGTGCAGCACGTCTTCTGGATACATGGTCTAACACTAGACATGGTCTCCGACCAGGATCCTCAGTTCTTGTCCCAGTTCTGGAAGGCGTCCTGCACCCTCATTGGGTCATCGACCAGCCTGTCCTGATGGTTCCAACCCCAGTCCAATGGCCAATCAGAGCGAGCCAACCAGGACCTAGAGACTACTCTGCACTGCCTGGTCTCTGATAAACCCCACCACCTGGAGCCAGCAGCTTGTGTGGGTCGAATATGCCCGCAACACCCTTCCCTGCTCTGCCACGGGCCTATCACCTTCTGAGTGTTTCTTGAGGTATCAGCCCCCGCTCCTCCCTGAGCAGGAAGAAGAGGTTGGCATACCTTCAGCCCAGATGTTTGTCCGCCGCTGTCGTCGTACCTGGAGGAGAGCCCAGTCGGGCCCTCCTCAAGACCACCTCCAGGTATCGACGACAAGCAGATTGCCACATGAACCTGGCTCTCCGGTATCGGCTAGAGCAGAAGGTATGGCTGTCCACCCGGGATCTGCCTCTCCAGGTTTAATCACACAAACTCTTCCACCGGTTTATCAGCCTGTTTCCTATCTCAAAAGTCATTAACCCCTCTGAAGTTCATCTTCTGTTGCCCCATACCTTTCGTATACATCCTACCTTTCATGTGTCCACTGTCATACCCTGATCTGTTTCACCTGTCCTTGTGCTTGTCTCCACCACCCTCCAGGGGTTGCCCATCTTCCCCATTACTCCCTGAGTATTTATACCTGTGTTCTCTGTTCATCTGTTGCCAATTCGTTTTGTTTTGCCAAGCCTACCAGCATTTTTCCCTCTGCTTCTTGTTCCTGTTTCCTAGTTTTCCCGGTGTTGACCATTCTTCCTGCCCTGACCCTGAGCCAGCCTGCCGTCCTGTACCTTTGCCCCACCTATCTGGATTACTGACCTCTGCCTGCCCTCGACCTGCCTTTTGCCTGCCCCTGTTCGATGAATAAACTGTTGTTACTTCGACGTTGTCATGAAACGTGATAGCAGGGGCACTGTGTATAATGTTGAGTCATTATACACAGCGGAGAGTGGCTTTTTGCCTAGTTAAATGAAAAATAAAATAATAAAAGAAGCAGGGGAACCATTACAGGGGACAGAACCGAAGAAAAAAAAAAACTAACGAAAGTGATCTCTAGTGTTCTGGAACAGAACCGTTATTTTAAAATCTAGAGAACCGGTTCATGGCGTTATTTTTTTGTTCCAAAAATATTCCTAATGTCTAGCATATAATTCTGTAATGTGGTGAAGTTATAATGCAAGCAATAGCCTAAACACTTTCCAGTTTACGTCATGTCATGATGTTCAGTGCTTCAAACAAAGCCCCTTCCATGTCCACCGGTGTCACAACTCCCACCGTCGTCGTCACCCGTCTACTAGCTACCACCGATCCTCTTTGGCTTTTCTGTTAGTTTTGTCTTATTGGTTACACCTGTTTCTTGTTTGGGTTTTGGTTAGGGCTATTTAAGCCGGTTATGCCCACCTGCTTTTGTGCGGGCTTGTTCCTCTGTTAGTTTGTGGATGTGCATTTGTATTTTATTTTCTCCGGACTGTTAGGGTCCTATTTTTGGGCCAGTCATTTTTATGCGCCTAGTATTTTTGTCGTGACCGTTTTGTACCGGAATAAATAGGATTGTCCTAACCCTCTGCTCTCTGCGCCTGACTCCAAACCCACTACTCCTAGAAGACCTGACAACCGGGGAAATTTCAGTCGCATCTCACACTTGCACATCCATAGCAAGCTCTATCTGTGCTAATTAAAAACTATGTTGATTTCACAAGTTCAAAAAATAACGAAAATTAGCTATGGACCTTTACTTTTTTGGGTTCAAACCGGTTCTGACCTAGGGATTCTGTTTGGAATGGAATGATTGGGGAAACAATTTTTGTTCCAAACCCTGATTAGAAGTTATTCTCAAGATCATACCAGAATCTGATTCCCTTTTTGTTCTAACTGTACAGGACACTTTCAAAGGCCCTCCCCCCACATCAAAGTTGGATCTCCGTTAACAAACCCTGAGTCTGAACTTTCACATGAAAGTTGTGAGTTTTGTATCCTTTAAACTAAATAAAATTAAAGAATGACGACCCCATACTTACTCTGAGGGTGGACTCTGGAGGGGGTTTCAGTAGTTGTAAACATGAGGAACAATATTTTATCACTTTTTGTCAATTAAGACAGACCGCTAATAGTTTCAATAAGAACAGCTTATTTTATTGTGAATGTTAAATTTAACAAGTGACATGACATTACATTTTAGGAAACTGTACGGGCATTTAGATTTTCAAATGTATGTCTAGTAATTCACGCAATAATAAGGGCATTGCCTTACTCCCTTCACCTGTTGTGAAATTCATATAAATATGAATAATTTCCAGACACATTCTAATTATAGAATAGTAATTTAGTGAAACAAAATATTGTAACAAAAAAAATACATTATGACATTCCATCTTCCACACAGCCCACCCAAGTTTTGTAGTACGGGCACTGCCAGGTCGCAATTGTAAATGAGAACTTGTTCTCAACTTGCCTACCTGGTTAAATAAAGGTAAAATAAATAAATAAAAACGTTCAATACTTTTTTAATGTGTGATTCCACACAGCCCACCCAAGTTTTGTAGTATGGGCACCGCTATTGAGGAGGTGGTTGCTGTCTGCTGGTTGTTGATTTTGTTAAATGTTAAAAACCTTTTTTTATGTGTGATTATTTTATGCTCCTCTGCAATAAATGTAACATATAAGAAGCTAAGTTGTGCCCTGTTGCAAACATACCTACAAATAGTTTCAGTTCTCTGCCACTGCAAATCTTTCCATCAGACAAATGGCATAGTCGGGCAAAGTAGGAGTGCTGCAGCTCATCAAATATTTATAACTGTCTGTGAAGGCTCGCTGTCCTCACCGTATCCCTTCCCCAGCAGTGTGCTGGATGTCACCAGGGTGAGCGGGGAACAGCCCCAGACCAAGCAGAACTCCCAGGACTCTGTACAGATCTAGGCCCACTCAGCTGGCCTGAGACCTGTTCACTAGCACCCCAGGGCCCTGGGTAAGTATGCCTCACTGCATTACTCAACACCTCAAATATACCATCACTTCATGACTTACACTGAAGTTCAAGTCCCAAGATCCAACTGGTTGAAAATTTAAAACCTACTTCTTTCTGTAGGAAAAAGCTCATATAGTGTAAGAACCAGTCTTGATGTAGTTGTTTCTGATGATCACATTAATTATTACAGCAGCTCTGAGGCCCAGTGGCTTCATATTGTATTAAGCTGTGATGTCCTGATACTGCTGCTTGTTTTGTTTTGGGGAGGGAGTGCCCTACAGTATGAAGGATTACCATGGTGCAATTGATTTAAGTGAAATTAAATACTTTGTTCCCACAACCTGAAGCTTTGTTCAAATTTCCTTAATGGTGAAGGTGAAGCCCAAATTATTGACAGTCTTTGTTTGCACTGAGAGCATCCGCCAGCCAGTTTTTGTAGCCTTGAGCATTTGCCAGAGCAAGTATGTCTTTTAAATTGGTCTGTCTAGACCAGTATTAACCTTGTAGCCTCCCAGTGAGCAATTACAGGGCACTGTGGGAGATTTTGTTTCCACTACTCCCCTCGCTCGTTGCATCCCCAGACCTTCATGGACCAGGATTTTTTTGGCCAATGGGACCTCTTGTGTCAGGCTGTGCAGGTGTTATATGAAGGTGTTATTGTAAAGTTTTTTATGCAGAATCTATTGGTCACTATTGGCCATTTCAAACTAAAGAATTTCAAGCATGTAATTCAGCGTTGCAGCTGGCAGTGCTGGAGCTTTAGAATTGAGTCAAATGTGAGAACTCAAGATGGCACCGATAGAGATGGCAGCTTCACTTCAAGTAGTTAGGAAACTGTGCAGTATTTTGTTTTTTTATTTATTATTTCTTACATTGTTAGCCCAGAAAACCTTAAGTGTTATTACATACAGCCGGGAAGAACTATTGGATATCAGAGAGACGTCAACTTACCAGCACAACCAGAACTACGATCAGGAATACGAGCGGACCAAAGCGGATCCTCTGTCTGCACCTCCCAGAGCATTTGAACTGATTCCAGAGGCCGACCCAACACCATCGGAGGAGACGGTGCCGGAGCGGTCCTCTAGTGAGACTTCGGATGCGCGCACACCACCCACCGCTTCAGAGTATATTACTCGCTAATGTCCGGTCCCTAGTTAACAAAGTCGATGAAATTAGGGGAAGAGTTGCTTTCCAAAGAGATATCCAGGATTGTGACATACTCTGTTTCACGGAGACATGGCTAGCTGGGGACATGCTGTCAGAGTCCGTTAAGCGAACGGGATTTTCAGTGCATTGCAACGACATGAACAAACATCTCTCTGGTAAGAAGAAGGGCGGGTGTGTATATTTCATGATTAACAACTCATGGTGTAATTGTGACAACATACAATAACTCAAGTCCTTTTGTTCACCTGACCTAGAATTCCTCACAATCAAATGCCGACCGTGTTATCTCCCAAGAGAACTCTCCTCGGTTATCGGCACAGCCATGTATATCCCCTCGCAAGCGGATACCAAGACGGCCATCAAGGAACTTCACTGGACGTTATGCAAACTGGAAACCATATATCCTGAGGCTGTATTTATTGTAGTTGGGGTTTTAACAAAGCTTATCTGAGAACAAGGTACCTAAATTCTATCAGCATATCGATTGCAGTACATGAGCGAGTAACACACTCAACCACCTCTACTCTAACTAGCGCGATGCATACAAGGCCCTTCCCTGCCCTCCTTTTGGCAAATCTGACCATGACTCCACATTGTTGCTATAGGCAGAAACTTAAACAGGAAGCACCCGTCCTTAGGCCTATCCAATGCTGGTCTGACCAATCGGATTCCACGCTTAAAAATTGCTTCGATCACGTGGACTGGGATATGTTCCGGGTAGCCTCAGACAATGACATTGACGTATGCGCAAGTTTATAAGAAAGTGTATAGGAGATGTTGTACCCACTGTAACTATTAAAACCTTTCCTAACCAGAAACCGTGGATTGATGGCAGTATTCAAGCAAAACTGAAAGCACGTACCACCGCATTTAATCATGGCAAGGCGACTGGAAACATGACCGAATGCAAACAGTGAGTTATTCCCTCCGTAAGGCAATAAAACAAGCAAATCGTCAGTATAGAGACAAAGTGGAGTTGCAATTCAACGGCTCAAATATGAGACGTATGTGGCAGGGTCTACAGACAATCACGGATTACAAAAAGAAAACCAGCTCCGTTGCGGACAACGATGTCTACAGTGCCACCGATACGACACGCTACCAAAGACTGTGGGCTATCCTTCTTTGTGGCCGACATGAATAAAACGTTTAAACGTATTAACCCTCGCAAGGCTGCCGGCCCAGATGACATCCCTAGCCGTGTCCTCAGAGCATGCGCAGACCAGCTGGCTGGTGTTTTTACAGACACATTCAATCAATCCCTATCCCAGTCTGCTGTCCCCACATGCTTCAAGATGGCCACCATTGTTCCTGTTCCCAGGAAAACAAAGGTAACTGAACTAAATGACTATCGCCCCGTAGCACTCACATTTCTCATCATGAAGTGCATTGAGAGGCTAGTCAAGGATCATATCACCTCCACCCTACCTGTTACCCTAGACCCACTCCAATTTGCTTACCGCGCAAATAGGTCCACAGACGATGCAATCGCCATCACACTGCACACTGCCCTATCCCATCTGAACAAGAGGAATACCTATGTAAGAATGCTGTTCATTGACTACAGCTCAGCATTCAACACCATAGTGCCCTCCAAACTCATCATTAAGCTTGAGACCCTGGGTCTCGACCCCATCCTGTGCAACTGGGTCCAGGACTTCCTGATGGGCCGCCCCCAGGTGGTGAAGGTAGGAAACAACATCTCCACTCCGCTGATCAACAACACTGGAGCTCCACAAGGGTGCGTTCTCAGCCCTCTCCTGTACTCCCTGTTCACCCACGACTGCGTGGCCATGCACGCCTCCAACTCAATCATCAAGTTTGCAGATTACACTACAATGGTAGATTTGATTATCAACAACGCCGAGACAGCCTACAGGGAGGAGGTGAGGGCCCTCGGAGTGGGGTGTCCGGAAAACAACCTCTCACTCAATGTCACCAAAACAAAAGAGATGATCGTGGATTTCAGGAAACAGCAAAGGTAGTACCCAACTATCCACATCAACCGGACAGCAGTGGAGAAGGTGGAAAGTTCCTTGGTGTATATATCACCGACAAACTGAAAAGGTCCACGCAACAGTGCGCAACAGTGCCTCTTCAACCTCAGGAAGCTGAAAAAAATGTGGCTTGTCACGAAATCGCTCACTAACTTTTACAGGTGCACAATCGAGAGCATCCTGTCGGGCTGTATCACCGCGTGCTATGGCAATTGCACCGCCCACAACCGCAGGGCTCTCCAGAGGGTGGTGCGGTTTGCACAATGGATCATCAGGGGCAAACTACCTGCCTTCCAGGACACCTACACCACCCGTTATCACAGGAAGGCAAAAAAGATAACCAAGGACAATAACCACCCGAGTCACTACCTAGGTGCATCAGAGCTGGGACAGAGAGATTGAAAAACAGCTTCTATCTTAAGGTTAATAAATGGAACTCTCGTCACTTTAATAATTTAATCATGTTTACATATCTCGCATTGCTTATCTCATATGTATACACTGTATACTGTATCCTTCACTATCTATTATTTACTATATATTGCATCTTAGTCGCTCTGTCACTGCTCATCCATATATTTTATACTTATATATTCTCATCCCATTCCTTTACTAGATTGTGTGTATTCGGTTTGTTGTGGAATTTGTTTGATTTGAGGTTTTGTTGTGGAATTGTTAGATATTACCTGTTAGATACTACTGCACTGTCAGATCTAGAAGCATAAGCATTTCGCTACACTCACAATAACAACTGCTAACCATGTGTATGTGACCTATAAAATTTTATTTTATTTGATGTTTGGCACATCAGAGGTTAAGCTGTTATGCTAGGTGTTTCTTACGGACCAATTGGATTGGGATCAACCTGCCCTCAGAACGCCACAATGACCATCATGCTTAGTTGACCATGAGAATGGGCTTTTTTGTTTTCCCTCATCTGTACACATTTGTTGGACTACTTTTGAAGTGAGGGGGAAATTTGAGAGCTAGGGTGACGTCCCGTAACCATTGTGTGGGGCATTAATTGAGGATTTGGGCCTCATTTGCCGCTAAGGCACAATTTCCACTTGGAGCACAGCTGAAAGAAAGGTGAAATCTCCTAGGATTGTGTAGGAAATTCAATGTAAGTGACTTTTCTTTCTGCCATATTGTTTACATGCATGCAACTTACCCCCAAAAGCCTATATGAGGATAAAGTGTCCTGTGTTAGATTTATCTTGCGGGGTCCTCAAGGGGCTCAGACTTCATCTTAAGACCGATTGGCTCTGTACATTCATTCCTCAGCGGACTGCCCCTAAACACAGACGAGGCTACAACATTGTTGGAAGAGGAAGTCACTTTGTAATTTTATTTAACTGCAGAATTCCCCTCAACAATGGCCTAGCAGACAGAGGGAGCTGTGGAAAGGGGGACTTTGCATGGATCAAGGACTCAGAATTGTGCAAACTGACATGTTTTCTTATGGCCCTCCATTTTTTTGTCATGTTGAAGGAAGATGAGGTTAACTAAGACTTAACTCAGATGACGCCCAATGAGATGAGTGTCATTGAGCAGCAGACCTTGCTTGAGTAAGCAGCTCTACGTGCTGGATAGACAGAAAGCGAGACAAAGAGAGAGTAACGGGATGGAAAGAGAGGGATGGAAAGAGAGAGAGAAAAATATAATTCTTTAGTAATAACAGATATTATAGCAGAAAATGGTGCCACAGGCTGAGATTCAAACAATCTTTGCACTGTGATCCTGATTCAAAAGTGTAAAATATTTCCTTGTTTCCAAGTGTCAACTGTCAAAATGCCTATAGAATATGTGTACAACCACTTGATTAATTTATATATAGGGTTTTTATTTGTATAATTTTCTTCATTGTAGAATAATAGTGAAGACATCAACACTGTGAAATAACACATATGGAATCATGTAGTAACAAAAAAGTCTTAAACATAATAAAATATATTTTATTTTGGAGATTCTCCAAAGTAGCCACTAAGGAGGTGTGGGAAGCCCAGCCGACTCCCTTTATGCAGCTTGGTGGAACACAGAGACGACGAGGGAGCGGATAACAGCCATATGGCTAGTAGTAAGGGAACATATGTACGAAAGCCGGAAGTTGATACCTGAGCAAAGAAGTACTTGATTGTCAAGAGAGTGTCTAGCGGTGAAGTGTGCGCTAGATACTCTTAAGTATTACCTGTTGGGCACCCACTCACCCTGGTCACAGACCATGCTCCTCCGGCCAGGACTAATTGAGGCTGATTGAGACTGGTGAGTAATCAAGGGGCTGAATGCTCACCAGCCATCCGGGGCCCATAAAGGTGCCAGGAGTGCAGCACACGGGAGGGTTGGAGGTAGCGAGAGGTTGCTACCAGATAGACGTCCTCACAGTCTGCTAGAACCGAGGGGCTAGGTGTTCTACCCCGGGGGAGACGGCATTCCCCAGAGCCCAGAAGGCGTTAACCCAGAAGTGGTCTCCTTGAGGAGACCGGTTTCTTTTCTTTTTCTTTATCGTTTTAAATAAACACCCTTGAAACTGAGGTATCACACTTGTGTCTGTGCCTGATCTGTGTAAACACATAGATTAAACCCCCTGGTCTGCCACACCAGTCATATGAAATCCATAGATTAGGTCCTAATCAATTTATTTTAAATGACTCATTTCCTTATATGAACTATAACTCAGTAAAATCTTTGAAATTGTTGCATGTTGCGTTTTTGTTTTGTTTTGTTAATTGTAGAAGTCACCGACAGTATCACCGACAGTATCACCGACAGTATCACCGACAGTATCACCGACTATGGCCAGCTGATACTTGCTCTCCTTGGAGCTGTTGTTTTCAGACCGTGGACAGCTCCACAGTTCATTGTTGAAACCGAGTCGATGACCTGGTCAATACCTTTCCCTGCTTCCTTTTCAGTGACCTGCAGTCTGACATTGATTGACAAGCAGTAAATATTCTACCGATTAGGCCGGCCATGTAATTAACCGGAGCCATGCTGTGTCCCTTTTTTCTATTTTGGTGAGAGACATCTTTTACCGCTCTCAATTTCTGTTGCCATCAGCCATTACAATGCAACGTTTTGTTGTTTTATCCCCCCAGAGGGATTGGCATTTAGGAATCCCCTTTTTAGTGTGTTTAGGAAACACTTCATTTAGCCTGTTTTGTCAGTCATTTCATTTATTTTCCAAACAGAGTAATTGCCTGGTAGGGAGCCATGGCTGCTCAGGGCCAATGTACAGGACTGCTTTGTCTGGCTAACCACACTCATTGATTAGAGGATGTCTGTAAATATCCCGTGTGCTCCCTATCTCTTTCTTTCTCTCCTTCCTTGGTTTGTTTGGGGGTTCAGTAGATGGCTGTGTGAACACACAGAATATTCCCAAATGTTTAGCAACAATTTCTACTACATACGTACCAAAGTAGATGAAGCAATGCTGAGCTAAGCACTTTGAGACCAAGTGAAATCCAGTCTATTATGATACTTAATCTTTTTTTGTAAGTTGGTATTTCAATTTAAATGCAATTTTACTCACGCTAAACTGTTGTAATTACACAGGTATGCTTGATAATAGGAGTAATTGTGCTTTGTGCCATGTGCAGCTACAGATAGCTTACGTAGGCGTATCGTTCTAAGTTAAATAAAATGATTAATTGAATTATGGAAAAAACATATCCTAAATCATAAATCAAGTAAGTTGATAGGTGAAATACAGTAATTCATGGATCATGTCGCTAAATCAACGTTGTCTTTCGAGTTGAAAAGAGGCATGAATGAAGGAAAACTCCTTTGACAGGCTCATTGATGCAGGCCATAAGTGCTCCAACACAGTTGTGTGCTGGTTCTCCCTGTCTATTGGTGCCCAAAGCAGCTTTGAACTCTACTTCCCACTGGAACAACTGCCCCGTCTGTTACACTGGCGCTGAGTATGCCACAACTGTTTAGACCGGTTGTTCTGTCTTTATAAAGGACTTAATTTCCTCTAGAAACTGTATTGTGGGGTCAGATGAGAATATGACAAATTATGAAGGGGCCCTTTCTCAGTGTGTTGGCTTTCCTTGGTAGTCAGCATCCTCTCAACATTGCTTAAAAATATGTTTCCTCTATAACAGCCTATATCAGCACTAACATGTTACATAAAGACATTGAGTAATAGTGAGTACAACTAATGTAAAATATTTTTCTGTCAGTATCAAACTATTCCAGTACTCCTACTTCCATGATTTCTACTCGGGGTTCACCTGCTTTACGCTTAAATGCCCAATGCAGCTAATTTAAATCTCAATATTAAATAATTCCTCGGTAACAATTGGGTAACCTTATTGTAATAGATTTCCATTAAAATGTGCAAAAGTATCTTTTTAGCAAAAAAAACTATTTCTCAAGCAAGAATTTTGCTAGGACTGTCTGGGAGTGGACTGAGTGGGGAGGGAGAAACTGAAAATTAGCTGTTTGGAACTCTCTTTATGGGTCTATTAACCAATTTACCGTATGGTGTTGTCACCATGGAAAGCCGAAAAATCCCACCTATCCAAACCTGCTGATTGGAAAGTCCTGTGGAGATTGTATTTTCAATCAGAAACTGTCAGGAATTAACACTGATCACACGTTTACAGTATTCATTTCATCAGCTGTTGTACAATATGATATAAAACACAGACTGCACTGGGCCGTTAAGTGTTGAAATCCTTGGTCTTGCTCAATGTCTCATCTATACTGAGCAAAAAATATAAGCACCACATACAACAATTTCAAAGTTACAGAGTTACAGTTCATATGAGGAAATCAGTCAATTTAAATAAATTCATTAGGCCCTAATCTATGGATTTCACATGACTGGGAATAATATAAACCTTTAAAAAAATGTGCATTCAAATTGGCATCGATAAAATGCAATTGTGTTCGTTGTCCGTAGATTATGCCTGTCCGTACCATAACCCTACTGCCGAATTATCTAACTTGACGTTGGAGATGGCTAATGGTAGAGAAATTAACATTAAATTAATTGGCAACAGCTCTAGTGGACATTCTTGCAGTCAGCATGCCAATTGCAATCTGCCCAAAACTTGAGACATCTGTGGAATAGCATTACGTGACCAAACTGCACATTTTAGAGTGGCCTTTTATTGTCCCCACCACAATGTCCACCTGTGTAATGATCATGCTGTTTAGTCAGCTTCTGATATGCCACACCTGTCAGGTGGATGGATTATCTTGGCAAATGAGAAATGCTCACTAACAGGGATGTAAAAAAATGTGTACACAAAATCTGAGAGAAATAAGGTTTTTGTGCATATGGAAAATGTCTGGGATCTTTTATTTCAGTTCATGAAACATGGGACAAACACTTGTTGTGTTTATATTTGTGCTGCATCTGACCTGCATCTGTCAATGCTACAGTCCGCTCTCTGCTGAAGGAAAGAAGACCTCAGATTACAAAGCCCGTCTGTTGTCCACACTGCATTATATCAATAATGGAAAAATATTAATAAACCACACCAAAAAGTATGGTTATTATATGGACAGGTTTATTCAATATAATGATGACCACAGCACAGTGCCTTACATTGAATTAGATTAAACATATATATATATATATTCTTTGGAATTTGAAAATATGTTTAAATATCATTTTCAGTTTATTTCAGAGTTTGCAATGCAAAAGTATTTTGATCAATTCAGTTTTGTTGCTAGGGTAAAATACAGACCAAGACTTCATTTGGTTAGAGTGAAACCTATTTGCACGAAGTGAAGGCTGGAAAATCCATAAAAAAATGTAATGGTGTATCATCTAAATAGATTGTATGAGCTATTCATTTTAAGTCCTGTATTTACATTATATTGATGTGAACATAAATAGAAAATGTAATTTGGAATAAAAACATTATGGTTTTTGTTCAATCCTTGTCCCCGAGAATATTATGTAGATGACTGCTCCTCCGTTTCTCCAACAAAGAGAGGGGATGTGTGTTGTTTTCTTGAATCTGCAGACAGGGGAAAAAAAGTGGAATAAGTTGAATGGACAACAAAGACTTTAAAAAGGCCAAAGAGAAACTAGCCCCTGCATGACAGCCTATTGAACAAGTTCTGTAGAGGTCTATGTACATTGAACATGCCCCTCCTTGCTCCAGGCCCCTCTATTCTAGGTCTGTGATGTTTTCTACTGCTTTGACAGTACTAAAAATATATATTCCACAGAGCCAGAACCAAACAGTATACAAGAGTCCTGTATATGCAATTGGTGCACAAGTTAATTCTTTATTTTATACAAAGATGAACTCGCTTTTCAGCAATTGTCCAATGTCCCTGTCCCTTGGGGGGGGGGGGGGGGGGGGGGGGGGCATAATTATGTAGCCAATTAACAGAACCAAGGTAGATTTTTTTTTGCCAGCTCCCCCCCCCCCCCTTCATGATTCCTGACACACAGTTTCCTTTCACGGGCAGTTAGAGATGTGTTCTCACCAGCCAACCCATTACTGCCTCTCCTCCCCATAGCTTTGTCTAGCCTCCTCTTTCTACCGGCTGAAAAGACAAGAGAAGAAAAAGCCATACCCAGTATTCCCTGCTGGGCCAATTCTTCCTCTATAGAAATCAGACGGTTGTATTTAGTCAGCCGCTCTCCACGACTCAGACCTCCCAGTTTGACATAGCCAACTCCCAGGCCTACGACCTGAGGGAGAGAGCGAAACGCACAATGACAACAGTTTACAGGCATAGAGCTCCAACATGCAACTGCTCATCAGCAAGGGAAGGACAAGACGCCGTCAGTTAGCTTTGTTGTAGTGTGAGTACACAATGACAGGCAAACTGTTTATGATATCTCTTCAACAGAGGTTATTGGGCCTTGTAAATACACACACTTGTATTGTCAAACTCGTGCAGAACAGAATACATTCATAATTGCTGAGTTACTGCAATTGATTGTGGGTCGTTCCACGAAATGAGTGCCTTTTGCGTCCCTTGGATATTTTAAGAAGAAATTGTGTGCAAATATTTAATAAAAACATCCTGTTATATAAAATGAAATGCCCTTTAATATAGACCACATTGAATATTCAATAAATCAGATTTTTTATATAATTAGACTTACTAAAGAGCCCATATTCTGCATTTTGACATCTCTCTGTGACTTCTATGAAGATTTTAACCCAAATAGCCCAAACACTTCCACCAAGTTTTCACCATCATTCTAAAGCCCTAGTTATTTAGATGGGAAAAAAATGTTTCAACAACTTTTTTTGTGAAACTTGCATTAAGAAGTTCCTCCCGGTTGCACACAACAAGCTTCCATTCCCCATGTTACAAGGGGATTTATGGCTGATTTAAGATAAAGTTGTCAATCCTGTTATGGTCAACCCCGTTATACTTATTAGGCACTTACTATAGTTATTTTTTTATTTAACCTCTTGTGATGGAACAATGTGTTTTTCAAGAAGTTGAACATGTGCTTTTTATGACAAAAAGTCAAAAAACTGGTAAAATAAATCATCAAGTTCCACTACGTAGCCCTTTACACTCGTACAGGTTGAAAATGGAAGATTTGGGAACTGGTAAGCTCCTAAATTGGAACGCAGTGGCTGTCCAGTAACATGCTATACATGACGTCAGAGCTCAGGCTCTACGCTTCATTCACAGTATTCTTGGGTTTTGACTGACAGCCGTTCTGAACTTGGGCACAGCACGCGACAAGATGTTGCCCCAATCCCTCCGACTAATTGGTGAACTTTTGCTGTCAATTAAGAGGACTATGTATTTTGAAAGATGAGACGTTGAGGATTATAATAAACATCCCTTTGAAGTTATACAAGCAAGCCAAACACCAAATGTGTCCAAAAGTCCAAATGTGCACTTCACATTTCCATATCATAAAAATCAGGTCATATACAGTGTCAACATTTATGATCACTATGTTTGATGTACAGTTACAAGATGACATAGTGTCATAACCCGAATGCACTCATGACTCCTTTCTAAACGCACCAAAATAACAATCTGTTTTTTAAATTGCACCGTATGATCCTATTTTATAACTTAGCTAGTCATGTAGGCAATAGAACAAGTTTTCAAATTATGCCTACCTGACCCAGATTGCGATTTATAATGGGCCGTTTTTGGATTACGTAAACAACAACAGTAACTGTGTGATGGCGGGGACGCAGGGTTGTGTTCCAAACAAAACAACTACAAGTGTGATTGCTCTTGTTCCTCAACAGCACAGCTAGAAGAGCCCAAAAGCACCTTATAGTTGAAGACTATTCTTTAAGTCATAAAAGTGCATTGAAATTATTTAGGAACTGTGCACACTTTGGAGAGGTGTGTGTGGCCAGTTAGTCCTCTCGCTCAAACCCGTGTAACTTTTTTGGTCTTATGTCGCACCTACCCCACATTTTCCAGAAATATTCGTATCATGTTACTGAATGTATCCAGAGTATTTTCAGATTTTGTTATTAGCTAATGCGGTGAAAAGTACAGTAAATGTCAAATGCACATAAAATTAACAGTGTAATTTTGTGTCCCAGGTGAAATGTTGTGTCCTCAACTTTGGTTTAAAACCGTTCCCTTTCAAATGCTACCATGCTTATGCATTTTATTATCATATTTCTTCTGTCAGAAACATTTCAATTGAGCCCTATCCATATATGCCAATTCCCAAGAGTGTAAAAAGTTAAAAAGGCACCTAATTGGTGGAAGGACCCTTGTCAGACTTTCCGTCAAACAGATTGATAGATAAAGACACAGAGAGAGATAGACATGTAAACATATAGATGTAAAGAGACACACAAAGCCAGGGAGTAGATGACTAAACCTCACCACATCTGAGAGGGCGTCATCACTGCAGGGTTCACCGCACGTCGTTCCAATTATCACTGCACCTGACATACAAAAGGTGACACACTCTCAAGTAATTTACTGTACATGACCAGGTCAATTAATCAACTCTTTACACTATCTGTCATTACAGGGGTTCGTTCCCTCTTGAAATACACTGCATTCCCCAAAATAAACATGAACAAACTAACAAACCTTAGTTTCATATAAACATCAATTTGAGTGAGATCATAAGAACAAAGGTAATCTCCGAAACCCAGAACTAGAATCTTGCGAAATTGTGTCAGATGCTCGGTTAAATCCTGAGGGGAGACATGCTAGAAGATATACTAACGAGACAAACGAAGCCTCAACCCCTCTAAGTGGAAACTATCGCGATGAATCCCAAACAAGCCCCTCGGCCCTACCATCCTCGATATAAAGGTTGCGTTCCTCTGCTCAGACATTGCATGCATCAACCAATGGTTGCATGCCACGTCATTCGACTGTATCGTTGGGCACCAGATTGCTATAACATATGATGTGGTTAGCTGATACTTAAAATACCTATCCAGACTAGGGTTGAAAGGCGGGAAACCGGTTACGGAGATTTACCAAGAATTACCGCCCAAACCACCCCCTTTTCCTGGGTAAAATCACTTAGAGAAACCGGTAAATTATTATAAATTATTTATTTGAACAGCATGACGTGAAATGGAACTGTTCAATTATATGCAATGTCTCAATCTGGATTCTCTAAGGCTTTCTCTCTGCTCTCTGCATGATCAATCATCAATGCTCAGGGTGGGAACAGACTCTCAATGCATGTCGACCTATCATCTCATCATGGGAGCTTTTTTTCTTGTGACAGGTGGGCCTACATTTTCTGCAGCATAGCCTATGCTACAGTAATATAAGGACCGAATGCGTCTCTAATTTACACATCTCCATCTGGCTTTTGGGGGTCACATTATGTGTTTAATTTTAGATACATTTTTTTTAAACAGCCTTTCACTCGAATATCGTTGCTTTAAAGCAGTGCATGTGCGAGCACTCTTGCAGCATTTCTCTATCCATCAGTAATCGACAATCCTGTTCAATATACAGTGCCTTGCGAAAGTATTCGCCCCCCTTGAACTTTGCGACCTTTTGCCACATTTCAGGCTTCAAACATAAAGATATAAAACTGTATTTTTTTGTGAAGAATCAACAACAAGTGGGACACAATCATGAAGTGGAACGACATTTATTGGATATTTCAAACTTTTTTAACAAATCAAAAACTGAAAAATTGGGCGTGCAAAATTATTTTTACTATTTTCTACATTCTACATGTAGAATAATAGTGAAGACATCAAAACTATGAAATAACACATATGGAATCATGTAGTAAGCAAAAAAGTGTTATACAAGTCAAAATATATATTATATTTGAGATTCTTCAAAGATTCTTCCCTTTGCCTTGATGACAGCTTTGCACACTCTTGGCATTCTCTCAACCAGCTTCAATTAACAGGTGTACCTTGTTAAAAGTTCATTTGTGGAATTTATTTCCTTCTTAATGTGTTTTAGCCAATCAGTTGTGCTGTGAAGGTAGGGGTGGTATACAGAATATAGCCCTATTTGGGAAAAGACCAAGTCCATATTCTGGCAAGAACAGCTCAAATAAGCAAAGAGAAACAACAATCCATCATTACTTTACGACATGAAAGTCAGTAAATCCAGAACATTTCAGGAGGATAAGTTCATTACCAGCCTCAGAAATTGCAGGCCAAATAAATGCTTCACAGAGTTCAAGTAGCAGACACATCTCAAAATCAACTGTTCAGAGGAGACTGCATGAATCAGGCCTTCATGGTCGAATTGCTGCAAAGAAACCACTACTTAAAGGACACCAACAAGAAGAAGAGACTGGCTTGGGCTAAGCGACACACGAGCAATGGACATTAGACTGGTGGAAATCTGTCCTTTGGTCTGATGAGTCCAAATTTGAGATTTTTGGTTCCATTTTTGGCTCCGCATGTATGGTTCCCACTGTGAAGCATAGAGGAGGAGGTGTGATGGTGTGGGGGTGCTTTTCTGGTGACACTGTCAGTGATTTATTTAGAATTCAAGGCACATTTAACCAGCATGGCTACTACAGCATTCTGCAGCGATACGCAGGACAATGACCCAACACTCCTCCAGGCTGTGTAAGGGCTATTTGAACAAAGAAGAAGAGTGATGGAATGCTGTGTCTCCTGACCCATCCTGTCTCAGCCTCCAGTATTTATGCTGCAGTAGTTTATGTGTCGGGGGGCTAGGGTCAGTTTGTTATATCTGGAGTACTTCTCCTGTCCTATTCGGTGTCCTGTGTGAATCTAAGTGTGCGTTCTCTAATTCTCTCCTTCTCTCTTTCTTTCTCTCTCACGGAGGACCTGAGCCCTAGGACCATGCCCCAGGACTACCTGACATGATGACTCCTTGCTGTCCCCAGTCCACCTGGCTGTGCTGCTGCTCCAGTTTCAACTGTTCTGCCTTATTTTTATTCGACCATGCTGGTCATTTATGAACATTTGAACATCTTGGCCATGTTCTGTTATAATCTCCACCCGGCACAGCCAAAAGAGGACTGGCCATCCCACATATGCTCTCTCTAATTCTCTCTTTCTTTCTCTCTCTCGGAGGACCTGAGCCCTAGGACCATGCCCCAGGACTACCTGACATGATGACTCCTTGCTGTCCCCAGTCCACCTGACTGTGCTGCTGCTCCAGTTTCAACTGTTCTGCCTTATTATTATTCGACCATGCTGGTCATTTATGAACATTTGAACATCTTGGCCATGTTCTGTTATAATCTCCACCCGGCACAGCCAGAAGAGGAATGGCCACCCCACATAGCCTGGTTCCTTTCTAGGTTTCTTCCTAGGTTTTGGCCTTTCTAGGGAGTTTTTCCTAGCCACCGTGCTTATACACCTGCATTGCTTGCTGTTTGGGGTTTTAGGCTGGGTTTCTGTACAGCACTTTGAGATAACAGCTGATGTACGAAGGGCTATATAAATAAATTTGACTTGATTTGATTTGATTTGCATCAGATGACCTGGCCTCCACTAACCCCCGACCTCAACCCAATTGAGATGATTTGGGATGAGTTTGACCGCGGAGTGAAGGAAAAGCAGCCAACAAGTGCTCAGCAGATGTGGAAACTCGTAGAAAGAGGAGGAAGGGAGGCGCTACTAAGGTACACAATAGTAAATATTGGTAGATAGAAGGTGCTCTTTGGTAAAAGGGGTAAATTGGTCATCAAAAAGAAAGGAGGACCAAGGCACTCTTCATATAATTATTATGCCTTTATTAGTATGACATGTTCAATTGAAACAAAGTTTTTTTAAACAACGCATTTCGGCTGCATGTGGGTGTGTCCATGCAGCCCGAAACTCGTCGGTTTAAAAAAAATGGTTTCTATTGAACATGCCATAATAATAAAGGCATTTTAATTAATTATATGAAGAGTGCCTTGGTCGTCCTTTCCTTTTGATGTGGGAACTCCTTCAAAACTGTTGGAAAAGCATTCCAGGTGAATCTGGTTGAGAAAATGCCAAGAGTGTGCAAAGCTTTCATCAAGGCAAAGGGTGGCTACTTTGAAAAATCTCAAATATAAAATATATTTTGATTTGTTTAACACTTTTTTTGGTTACTACATTATTCCATATGTGTTATTTCATAGTTTTGATGTCTTCGCTCTTATTCTAAAATGTAGAAAATAGTAAAAATAAAGAAAAACCCTGGAATGAGTGGGTGCGTCCAAACTTGACTGGTAGTATATATATCAGACACTGTATATACGGTGCATTCGGAAAGTATTCAGATTCCCTTGACGGAGACGTTAGTTCGGGTTCAAGTCCGGGCTCTGGCTGGGCCACTCAAGGACATTCAGAGACTTGTCCCGAAGCCACTCCTGCATTGTCTTGGCTGTGTGCTTAGGTTCGTTGACCTGTTGGAAGATTAACCCCAGTCTGAGGTCCTAAGCGCTCTGGAGGAGGTTTTCATCAAGGATCTCTCTGTTCTTTGCTCCGTTCATCTTTCCCTCAATCCTGACTAGTCTTCCAGTCCCTGCCACTGAAAAATATCTCCACAGCATGATCCTGCCACCACCATGCTTCACCATAGGGATGGTATGGCCAGGTGATGAGTGTGACGCTTGGCTATCAGGCCAAATAGTTCAATCTTGTTTTCATCAGACCAGAGAATCTTGTTTCACATGTTCTGAGAGTCCTTTAGGTGCCTTTTGGCAAACTCCTAACGAGCTGTCATGTGCTTTTACTGAGGAGTGGCTTACTTCTGGTCACTCTACCATAAAGGCCTGATTGGTGGAGTGTTGCAGAGATGGTTGTCCTTCTGGAAGGTTCTCACATCTCTACAGAGGAACTCTGGAGCTCTGTCAAAGTGACCATCGGGTTCTTGGTCACCTCGCTGACCAAGGCCCTACTCCCCTGATTGCTCAGTTTGCCTGGACGGCCAGCTCTAGGAAGAGTCTTGGTGGTCACAAACTTCTTCCATTTAAGAATGATGGAGGCCACTGTGTTATTGGGGACCTTCAATGCTGCAGACATCTTTTGGTACCTTTCCCCAGATCTGTGCCTTGACACATTCTTGTCTTAGAGCTCTACGGATAATTCCTTTTACCTCATGGCTTAGTTTTTGCTCTCACATGCACTGTCAACTGTGAGACCTTATATAGACAGGTGTGTGCCTTTCCAAATAATTTCCAATAAATTAAATTTACCACAGGTGGACTCCAATCAAGATGTAGAAACATCTCAAGGATGTTCAATGGAAACAGGATGCACCTTAGCTCAATTTTGAGCCTCATAGCAAAGGGTCTGAATACTTATGTAAATAAGGTTTTCAGTTTTTATTTTGAATACATTTGCACTCATTTCTAAAAAAATGTTTTTGCTTTGTCATTATGGGGTATTGTCACGATCGTCTAATGAAATAATGGACCAAGGTGCAGCGTACGTAGAGTTCCACATGTTTAATCAAAATGAAACTCACAATAACAATAAAGAAGAATAAACGATACGTGAAGCTCAAGCAGTGCTCAACAGGCAACTACACAGAAAACAAGATCCCACAAAGCACAATGGGGAAATGGCTGCCTAAATATGATCCCCAATCAAAGACAAAGATAAACAGCTGCCTCTGATTGGGAACAATACCAGGCCAACATAGATATATACACACTAGATCACCCACCCCAGTCACACCACGACCTAACCAAAATAGAGAATAAAAAGGCTCTCTATGGTCAGGGCATGACAGGAATCGGTGCAGGGAAAGGCTCCGGCCATGGAGCTGGAGGTTTCGGACCGTTGCAGGAGATTCCGGACTGTGGACCGTCACAGGAGGTTCCAGACTGGGGACCGTCGCCGGAAGCTCTGGACTGGGAACTGTCGCCGGAAGCTCTGGACTGGGGATCGTCGCAGGAAGCCTGGTGCGTGGGGCTGGCACTGGTGGTACCAGACTGGTGACACGCACCTCAAGGCGAGCACGAGGAGCAGGCACAGGATGTACCAGACTGGGGACACACACTTCAGGGAGAGTGCGAGGAGCAGGCACAGGACGTACCGGACTGGGAAGGCGCACTGGAGACCTGGTGCGTAGAGCTGGCACAGATGGTGCCGGAACAATGACACACTTTGCACGGCGAATGCGGGGAGCTGGCGCAGGACATACTGGGCTGTGGAGGCGCACTGGAGACCTGGTGCGTAGGGCTGGCACTGGTGGTACCAGACTGGTGACACGCACCTCAAGGCGAGCACGAGGAGCAGGCACAGGATGTACCAGACTGGGGACACACACTTCAGGGAGAGTGCGAGGAGCAGGCACAGGACGTACCGGATCGTGAAGGGCATGAGTTATCGAGTACTCGAATATACAAATGGATGTCAAAACTCAATCTTTAACCAGAGATTACATTTTTGTGCTTTGTGGCTGCCCGAATGAACGAGCAAGTGAAATGTGGTCCCTATTCTGTGTCTGGAGCTCTATTGGAAGGATGTGACACCATTCTTCCACAATAAATTCCATAATTTGGTTTTATTGATGGAAGACGCTGTCTCATGTGCCTCTCAAGAATCTCAAGTTGTCACACCCTGGTCAAAGTATTTTGTGTTTATCTTTATTTATTTGGTCAGGCCAGGGTGTGGCATGGGTTTTTGTATGTGGTGTGTATTTATGGGGATTGTAGCTAGTGGGGTGTTCTAGCTAAGTCTATGGCTGTCTGAAGTGGTTCTCAATCAGAGGCAGGTGTTTATCGTTGTCTCTGATTGGGAACCATATTTAGGCAGCCATATTCTTTGAGTTTGTCGTGGGTGATTGTCCTTAGTGTCATTGTTCTGTGTTAGGTTACACAAGTATAGGCTGTTTCGGTTTTCGTTAAGTTTATTGTTTTGGTAGTGTTTGTGTTTAGTGTGTTACTTCATTAAACATGGATTGCAATAGACACGCCGCATTTTGGTCCGACTCTCCTTCTCATACAGAAAACCGTTACACAAGTGTTCAATTGGGTTGAGATCTGGTGATTGAGATGGCATATGGTTTACATCATTTTCATGCTTATCAAACCATTCAGTGACCACTCGTGCCCTGTGGATGGAGCATTGTCATCCTATGGGGGCATAGCCACGGTAGCAAAAATAACGGCCAACAGAATGGCCTGTTCAGCATTTTTATACATGATCCTAAGCATGGGATGTTAATTGCTTAATTAACTCAGGAACCTCACCTGCGTGAAGCACCTGCTTGCAATATGCTTTGTATTCCTCATTTACTCAAGTTTTTCCATTATTTTGGCAGTTACCCGTATGTTTCACAAGTTGACAGTAATGTACAGTAAAGAAAAGTACAGTACAGTACAAGACAATACACCAGAACACATTAGAGTACAGTAAATAAAATAAAAATCAAATATAGTGTACTATTGTACCCTACTATACTCTAATGTATACTCTGCTGAACTAAACTGTACTATACTGAGTAAAACTCTACTGTCCTATACCGTACCAACCCGTACTGTACTATACTGAATAAAACTCTACTGTCCTATACTCTACCATACCATACTGTACTTCACTGAATAAAACTCT
This sequence comes from Oncorhynchus mykiss, assembly GCF_013265735.2. Classification (NCBI taxonomy): domain Eukaryota; kingdom Metazoa; phylum Chordata; class Actinopteri; order Salmoniformes; family Salmonidae; genus Oncorhynchus; species Oncorhynchus mykiss. The sequence goes on along the minus strand of NC_048587.1, from coordinate 19,808,301 downwards.
ACTGTCCTACACCGTACCAAACCATACTGTACTTTACTGAATAAAACTCTACTGTCCTATACTGTACCGTACCATACCGTACTGCATTGTACTCCACTCTCCTAAACTGTCAGGCACTGTACTGTGATGTTCAAACTTGTGAAACATAGCGTAGACGTCTATGATTAGTTCAGATTTGGATCTGATCTGCACCGACCAAATTTTGTTGGGGCGGAGCTCATTGGAATAATAGTGTTCGTTTCCATTCATAGGCTTATGTTTCGGCTGCTCGGCCATGGAAACCAATTTCAATAAGCTCCGGACAAACAGTTCTTGTGCTGACGTGGCTTCCCGAAGCAGTTTGGAGTGTTGCAACCGAGGACAGACGATTTTTACCTGATAGGCTCTTTAGTACTCGGCGGTCCTGTTATGTGAGCTTGTGTGGCCTACCACTTGTTGCTCCTAAACATTTCCACTTCACAATAACAGAACTTATAGTTGACTAAGGCAGCTCTAGCAGGGCAGACATTTGACAAACTGACTTGTTGTTTGTGGCATCCTATGATGGTGCCCCTTTAAGTCACGGAGCTCTTCAGTAAGGCCATTCTACAGCCAATGTTCGTGTATGGAGATTGCATGACTGTGTGCTCAATTCTATACACCTGTCAGTCATAGGTGTGGCTGAAATAGCCAAATTCACTAATTTGAAGGGGTGTCCACATACTTTTGTATGTATGATGCACAGTATGTAACTATTATTGAGAATGTTATTTAGTTGAAGTGGTCTGTTGGTTTATTCTGTAGGTTTGACTAGTATGAACGTCAGCACTGCTTTTGAAAAAGCTAACATAAGTCCATGTGACAGATATAATATATATATATATATATATATATTTCACCTTTATTTAACCAGGTAAGCTAGTTGAGAACAAGTTCCCATTTACAACTGCGGCCTGGCCAAGATAAAGCAAAGCAGTGCGACACAAACAACAACACAGAGTTACACATGGAATAAACAAGCATACAGTCAATAACACAATAGTAAAAAAAGAGTCTATATACAGTGTGTGCAAATGGCGTGAGGAGGTAAGGAAATAAATAGGCCATAGTAGCGAAGTAATTACAATTTAGCAGATTAACACTTAAGTGATAGATGAGCAGATGATTTTGTGCAAGTAGTGATACTGGTGTGCAAAAGAGCAGAAAAGTAAATAAAAACAATATGGGGGATGAGGTAGGTAGATTGGGTGGGCTATTTACAGATGGACTATGTACAGCTGCAGCGATCGGTTAACTGCTCAGATAGCTGATGTTTAAAGTTAGTGAGGGAAATGTAAGACTCCAGTTTCAGCGATTTTTGCAATTCGTTCCAGTCACTGGCAGCAGAGAACTGGAAAGAAAGGAGGCCAAAGGAGATGTTGGCTTTGGGGATGACCAGTGAGATATAGCTGCTGGAGCGCGTGCTACGGGTGGGTGGTGTTATCGTGACCAGTGAGCTGAGGTAAGGCAGAGCTTTACCTAGCATAGACTTACAGATGACCTGGAGCCAGTGGGTCTGGCGACGAATATGTAACGAGGGCCAGCCGACTAGAGCATACAGGTGGCAGTGGTAGGTGGTATAAGGGGCTTTGGTAACAAAAAAATAAATATTCTGTTGCAATCTTCAGCTAGCTCCTCTTTCTTATATTAAGAGGCTTGAAAAAGTATTATTGTGACATAATGCTTACTTCAATGAGAATGTATGTGCAGTTGAAATTTGGCCATAGAATTAATGACTGAAAAAAAAACGTATTTTCTGTAAATTACGTATTTTCACTTTTCATTCAGCACCTAAAATGCACCGGATTTTCAACGTCCGGAACATACGTCTTTTCGACATCCGTAGAATACGCCATTGCACCTTTTATTCAGCACCTAAAATGCACCCGACTTCAACATCTGGAAAGGACGTCTAAAAGATTCATCCAACAGAATCCATCAGAGCAACCATGTATGTCAGCGTGTGAGTGAACTCACCCCATCCTTTGGTAAAAATCCTTTGTTCCATCTCTGTTGTATACACTGTGTCTATTCAGTTTTGATGTTATGACGCCAATTAATTTAGGTCAATCTGGCCAATATGTAGGCTAATTCCACTAGCATGGATTTGACATTCCCTCCATAAAACTATGCATACTATACATTTGACTTACAATAGGACAATGAGTCATGTATTAGTAAACAATAGCTCTATGTAAAACTGACTCCATCAGTGGCTCCCTTACCTTTGTTCTCTGTGGTGACGTGGATCAGGTCGGTGACTGTGGTCTCATTGCTCTGATTGAGGATATACCCTCTGACCCCTGGAAGAGATGGGGCGTCTTCCCGTGAGCTGTGACACTGGGGCTTGGAGGAGATGTCAGAGAGCAGGCTACACGAGGCTCCAACCACACTGCTCAGTCTCTCCCACTGCTCCACATCCTTACACAGGGGTCACATACCATGAGCTTCTACAAGCACATTTGTACTCACCAACGCATGTCTTTCGTTTACTGCGGTATTGTGTTCAGAGCTGTGTTCCCGTCTTACCTCTTTTCGCAGAGGATCGATCAGAGCCACGACTGCTGGGTATTTACTAATCAAAGCCTCATACATGTCCACTAGTTCATCAGGAGACTTGGGTGTTCCTGTAATAACTTCATACTTTCCTTTTGGCTGTAGAGGAGCCAAGACAGAATTAATACATAGAATTGTACTCATTGTGCAAGGGCACACTGCATGTTTTAACATTCTGTTTACATACATAGTCCATTAGGTTGTGAGCAGCACAGTTTACTGCTAAATGGATCCCCTTTCCAAGTGCCAATCCAAGATTGTTAGATGCTTCAGTAATTAGATCGAGAGGCTGCTCAGGACGCTCATACCCAACAACTAAGGCTCCAGAGTCAGACACTGTTGGCAGTACAGGCTGGAAAGAGAGAAGGAATGTTTAGTCAGCCACCTGGAAAGGAACACAAAGTGTCATAATAATATACCTATATATGTGGAGAGAAGTGCTGGATCATCTATTTGCAGTTTGATAGTGCAACTAGTGCTTAACCATAAACAGACGGCATTGAATTGATTCAAGCCTTGAAAAATGTACGCTTTCATGTAAGGTATACAGTGCCTTCAGAAAGTATTCACACCCCTGGACTTTTTCCAAATTTTGTTGTGTTACAAAGTGGGATTCAAGTGGATTTAATTGTCATTGTTTTTCAAGGATTTACACAAAACAGTCTGTAATGTCAAAGTGGAATAAAAAATCTAACATTTGTAAAAAGAAAAAAGGAAAAAGAAAACACTTAATTTATCTTGATTAGATAAGTAGTCAACCCCGAGTCAATACATGTTATAATCACCTTTGGAAGTGATTACAAATTAGTCTTTCTGGATAAGTCTCTTTTTCCCAAATTCTTCAAGATTTGTCAAATTGGTTGTTGATCATTGCTAGACAAGCATTTTCAGGTTTTGTAATAGATTTTCAAGCAGATTTAAGACAAAACTGTAACTCGGCCACTCAGGAACATTCACTGTCTTCTTGGTAAGCAACTCCAGTGTAGATTTGGCCTTGTGTTTTATGTTATTGTCCTGTTGAAAGGAGAATTAATCTCCCATGTCTGGTAGATAGCAGACAACCAGGTTTTCCTCTAGGATTTTGCCTGTGCTTAGCTCCATTCTTTTTTTTTTTCATCCTGAAAAACTCCCAGTCCTTAACAATTACAAGCATAACATGATGCAGCCACCACTATGCTTGAACATATGGAGTGGTACTCAGTAATGTGTTGTATTGGATTTGCCCCAAACATAACATTTTGTATTCAGGACAAAAAGTGAATTGCTTTGCCACATTTGTTGCAGTATTACTTTAGTGCCTTGTTGCAAACAGGATGTATGTTTTGGAATATGTGTATTCTGTACCGACGTCCTTCTTTCACTTTGTCAATTAGGTTAGTATTGTGGAGTAACTACATATTGTTGATCCATCCTCAGTTTTCTCCTATCTGTACCTTTGTAGTGACTGGGTGCACACTATCCAAAGTGTAATAACCTCTACTATGCTCAAAGGGATATTCAATGTCTGCTTAAATTTGTTATATATATATATATATATATCTACCAATAGGTGCCCTTCTTTGTGAGGCATTGTAAAGCCTCCCTGGTCTTTGTGGTTGAATCTGTGTTTGAAATTCACTGTTCGACTGATGGACCTCACAGATAATTGTATGTGTGGGGTACAGAGATGAAGAAGTAATTCAAAAATGTAAAAACTATTATTGCACATAGACTGAGTCCATGCAACTTATGTGACTTGTTAAGCAGTTTTACTCCTGCTTATTTACTCTACCTTATTTACAGTAGTCTTGCTAAGGCGTTGACATATCAGGTTTTCATTATTAGTTAATTAGTAAAAAAGGTTAAAATCATAATTCCACTTTGATATTATGGGGTATTGTGTGTAAGCCAGTGACATAAAATCTCAATTTAATCCATTTTCAATTCAGGATGCAACACAACAAAAGTTGGAAAAAGTAACATTCAGTCTTAGAAATAAATCAAAAGATAACATATCTAAACTCAGCAAAAAAATAAACGTCCTGTCACTGTCAACTGTGTTTATTTTCAGAAAACTTAACGTGTAAATATTTGTATGAACATAACAAGATTCAACAACTGAGACATAAACTGAACAAGTTCCACAGACGTGACTAACAGATATGGAATAATGTGTCCCTGAACAAAGGGGGTCAAAATCAAAGTAACAGTATCTGGTGTGGCCACCAGCTGCAATAAGTACCGCAGTGCATCTCCTCCTCATGGACAGCACCAGATTTGCCAGTTCTTGCTGTGAGATATTACCCCACTCTTCCACAAAGGCACCTGCAAGTTCCCCAACATTTCTGGGGAGAATGGCCCTAGCCCTCACCCTCCGATCCAACAGGTTCCAGACGTGCTCAATGGGATTGAGATCCGGGCTCTTCGCTGGCCATGGCAGAACATTGACATTCCTGTCTTGCAGGAAATCAAGCACAGAACAAGCAGTATGGCTGGTGGCATTGTCATGCTGAAGGGCCATGTCAGGATGAGCCTGCAGGAAGGGTACCACATGAGGGAGGAGGATGTCTTCCCTGTAAAGCACAGCGTTGAGATTGCCTGCAATGACAATAATCTCAGTCCGATGATGCTGTGACACACCGCCCCAGACCATGACGGACCCTCCACCTCCAAATCGATCCTGCTCCAGAGTACAGCCCCGGTGTAACGCTCATTCCTTCGACGATAAACGCGAATCCGACCATCACCCCTGGTGAGACAAAACCGCGACTCGTCAGTGAAGAGCACTTTTTGCCAGTCCTGTCTGGTCCAGCGACGGTGGGTTGGTGCCCATAGGCAACGTTGTTGCCGGTGATGTCTGGTGAGGACCTGCCTTACAACAGGCCTATACAAGCCCTCAGTCCAGCCTCTCTCAGCCTATTGCGGACAGTCTGAGCACTGATGGAGGGATTGTGCGTTCCTGGTGTAACTTGGGCAGTTGTTGTTGCCATCCTGTACCTGTCCCGCAGGTGTGATGTTCGGATGTACCTGTCCCAGCGCAGGTGTTGTTACACGTGGTCTGCCACTGCGAGGATGATCAGCTGTCTTTCCTGTCTCCCTGTAGCGCTGTCTTAGGAGTTTCACAGTACGGACATTGCAATTTATTGCCCTGGCCACATCTGCAGTCCTGATGCCTCCTTGCAGCATGCCTAAGGCATGTTCCCGCAGATGAGCAGGGACCCTGGGCATCTTTCTTTTGGTGTTTTTCAGAGTCAGTAGAAAGGCCTCCTTAGTGTCCTTGACATTAATTGACCTTAATTGCCTATCGTCTGTAAGCTGTTAGTGTCTTAGCGACCGTTCCACAGGTGCATGTTCATTAATTGTTTATGGTTCATGGGAAACCGTGTTTAAACCCTTTACAATGAAGATCTGTGAAGTTATTTGGATTTTTACTCATTATCTTTGAAAGACAGGGTCCTGAAAAAGGGATGTTTCTTTTTTTGCTGAGTTTATGTCCACCAAAATGTATTTGCTTTCTTTTCTAGAAGGTAGAGTAAGAAAGACAACATGTACTGTAGATCCTGACTCAACACAGACACAAATAGAGCCCTATACTGTACAGTAGAGCCAATATACAAATATCTGCCGCAATGTTCCTTACCCCTGTTTTTGAAGCAGCGTTCATTATTTTCATCATCTCCTTTTGAAGCTCAAGTACCATTGTAATGATCTGTTGGGGGAGTTCACAGGTTGTCTTCGATACATGTTTCTTTAAACTATGTAATACCAACGCTTGGCTGAGAAAATGTGCTATGTTGGAAAACAATCAGGAACATTGGTTGACTTAACCTCGACACTCTCAAGACTAGTATTCAGTAAGTCCTGTATGGTCGTGTGCGGCGTAGTTGGTAGAGCCTGGGGCTTGCACCACCAGGGTTGTGGGTTCGATTCAAGCGTGGGACCAGAATGAATGTATGCACTCACTACTGTAAGTCGCTCTGGATAAGAGGGTCTGCTAAATTACTTAAATGTGTAAGTGTCCAGATAGAACACAAAGAACAAACTTGAGTTTTGATGGACTCTCCCAGTAATACTGGGCAGATGGAGAACAAAATGTGTAACTTGAAATTGGAGAATAAAGGCTGAAAATATGTTGTGGTTGTGAGTGTCAGTACTTGTTTCAGTCTTTGTCCAGCTTTAGGGATGACAATGACTTCCTCCAGTAAATTGAGTTTTCCTGGGGACATCTTGCCACAGCTCAACAAAGTTACCAAGGGCACAGGGATGTGCATCTCTTCTGGACACGGCTGTTAAAATAAAGAAAAAGCATAGTAAAGCATTTGGTGTTTTACAAATGTGACCCGTGAAGCGAGGTGTATGTCGCTCGCCACTACTTCACAGAAGAGGCATTTTAACGGTTTTTTATTTTTACATTTTTTTATCATTTTTTGCCAGAAATGCCTTCTGGAACATGTAAGACTTGGTGAGGTATTATTGAACACTTTAGTTACAGTAGCAGATTTTGGACATTATATGCCCAAGTCAAGAGAAGATAGTCAATATTATTACTCAGCACTTTGACACTTTTTAAAAACTACTGGCTACATGTTTTGTATGACAACTAGATGAAATAGCCTCCCTACAACCACATATACTGTATAGTATCTGGTATTGCCCTTAGGCCTATCATTCCTGATCAATGACCTATATCACATTGCATGGTGTGTTTGTGTGTGTGCAGGTATGTGTGTTGAAGGGGGGGCTCACTGACTTGTTGGTTTCTCAGAGCTTTGATGTACTTGTACAGGGGGAGGCATTGCAGTAGAGCCCCAGTCTTGGCCACAGCCAAGGACACTGAACCAATTGCCATGCTGCCAGGCAGGACCAGCTCTGAGGGCTCTGGAGGTGGAATGGGCTTCTCTGTGCTGTTGCCTTTTTTGCCTGGAAAATCCAGAAACAAACTTCATCTGCCTCAATGTTGTTACACAACTTGAGAGGAAGAAGAATTTCCCCAGTGACTGACTGAGAGGCCAGGCCTCCCACAGGGACTCTCTTACAACACTAGAGAGAGGGGAGCAGACGGTTTACCACAGGGGGACCACTAGGGAAATAAGCAAGAGAGCATTGCATTGGACCATTGGACCAGCGCTTCAACTAAGACTTCTCTATGGAGCTGGAACCTAATACTGGCAGAGCTCTTAAAATAACACCTCTTAATGTGTCTCCCAGGTGGAAACTTCAGCGTAACATTGAACCTGCACATAACCTCTGAGCACCAGTCCGTTTCTTTATGCATACTTAAAACATACACAGGGTCTCACTGCTGCATTTGATTGAGAACAAGCTAATGTTTTTAAAGAAAAGCATCCAGTGGTATAATGATGTGTGATGTCAGATTATCTGTCAGGCTGGCCCAGGGGAGAGGTTCGTTACCTTTGTCTCCACCCTTCTTGTCTTTGGGGGGTGCGGTGGGAGGGGATGGCTCAGGCACAGGCACACTCGGTGGCGGGTTTTCTTTCTCTCTGTTCCGAATGTCCTGGTCCTCCAGGTAGCGGGCCATGAAGAAATCACTGCCACACAAAACAAATACCACTTGGCATTCATCCACAGGAGCAGCATAGAGTTATCAAAAGCAGCATGCATGACACTATGGGGTTGATCAGGACAAGGGTTTATTTTACCCTTGGATGAGCCATTGTATAATAGGAGAAATGTCAGATATTGACCAAATAGGTACTGATGGAGAATGGAACACACTCCTTGTGTGACACCAGAGATACCGGAGCCTTGTATTTGAGAGAGCACAGCAAACTATGTTCTGTCTCTGCTATTACAAAGCCATCATACATTTCTTAAATGATTTCTGAATTAGGTACAGAGTAAACAAGCTTGCTTGATTGGCTATGTAAAAACAAAGCACAGGGTCTTATTTTCAGTTTATACATTATAAACGTGTAGGCTAATATTTTTGGAGGCTGTCATGTAAAGCTGGGAAGAACAACTGAAAAGTATCGACACCGACAAAACCAACCACCTATCGTGAACATTTTTCTGATAGTGTTCATTACGAAAAATAGCCTATTCTGCCAGACACCTGGTTGAAACAGCTCTTATTTGCTCCCCCTTCACAGTAGAAGCCTGAAACAAGATTCTAAAGACTGTTGACATCTAGTGGGAACCTTAGGAAGTGAAATATGACCCCATAGACACTGTATATTGGATAGGCAATGACTTGAAAAACTACAAACTTCAGATTTCCCACTTCCTGGTTGGATTTTTTCTCAGGTTTTTGCGTGCCATATGAGTTCTGTTATACTCACAGACATCATTCAAACAGTTTTAGAAACTTCAGTGTTTTCTATCCAAATATACTAATTATATGCATATTCTAGCGTTTGGGCCTGAGTAGCAGGCAGTTTACTCTGGGAACCTTATTCATCCAAGCTACTCAATACGGCCCCCCAGTCCCAAAGAAGATTAAGAGGGTGTGAACGACTCTGAATAGGTGTAGACAAAGAATCAAATCAAATCAAACTTTATTAGTCACATGCGCGGAATACAACATGTAGACCTTACTGTGTACATGTAGGTAGGGGTGTGAAGTGACTATGCATAGATAATAAACAGCAAGTAGCATCAGTGTAAAAAACAATGTAAATAGCCTCAGTCCGGTAGCCATTTGATTAATTGTTCAGCACTCTTATGGCTTGGAGGAAGAAGCTGTTAAGGAGCCTCTTGGTCCTAGACTTGGTGCTCCGACACCGCTTGCCGTGTGGTAGCAGAGAAAACAGTCTTTGACTTGGGTGACTGGAGTCTTTGACAATTTTGGGGGCTTTCCTCTGACACCGCCTAGTATATAGGTCCTGGATGACAGGAAACTTGGCCCCAGTGATGTACTGGGCCATACGCACTGCCCTCTGTAGTGCCTTACGGTCAGTTGCTGAGCAGTTACCATACCAGGCGGTGATGCAACTGGTCAGGATGCTATCGATGGTGCAGCTGTAGAACTTTTTGATGATCTGGGGACCCATGCCAAAACTTTTCAGTCTCCTGAGGGGGAAAAGGTGTTGTTGTGCCCTCTTCACGACTTGGTGTGTTTGGACAATGATAGTTCGTTGCATATGTGGACACCAAGGAACATGAAACTCTTAACCAGCTCCACTACAGCCCCGTCGATATCAATGGGGGCCTGTTTGGCCCGCCTTTTCCTGTAGTCCTCCTTTGACTTGCTCACATTTAGGGAGAGGTTGTTGTCTCTGACCTCCTCCCTATAGGCTGCCTCATCGTTGTTGGTGATTAGGCCTACCACTGTTGTGTTGTCAGCAAACCTAATGATGATGTTGAAGTCGTATTTGGCCATGCAGTCGTGGGTGAACAGGGAGCACAGGAGGGGACTAGTGTTGAGGATCAGCATGGCAGATGTTTTGTTGCCTACCCTTACCACCTGATGGCGGCCCGTCAGGAAGTCCAGGATCCAGTTGCAGAGGGAGGTGTTTAGTCCAAGAGTCCTTAGCATAGTGATGAGCTTTGTGGGCACTATGGTGCTGTACGCTGAGCTGTAGTCAATGAACAGCATTCTCACATAACGTGTTCCTTTTGTCCAGGTGTGAAAGGGCAGTGTGGAGTGCGATTGAGATTGCGTCGTCTGTAGATCTATTGGGGCAGTATGTGAATTGGAGTGGGTATCTAAATTATCCGGGAGGATGCTGTTGATGTGAGCCATGACCAGACTTTCAAAGCACTTCATGGCTACCGACGTGAGTGCTACGGGATAATCATTTAGGCAGGTTACCTTCGCTTCCTTGGGCACAGGGACTATGGTGGTCTGCTTGAAACATGTAGGTATTACAGACTCGGTCAGGGAGAGGTTGAAAATGTCAGTGAAGACACTTGCCAGTTGGCCCACGCATGCTTTATGTACATGTCCTGGTAGTCCATCTGGCCCTGCGGCTTTGTGAATGTTGACCTGTTTAACCTGTTAGAGCTCTAGGGGCGCTATTTCATTTTTGGATAAAAAACGTTCCCGTTTTAAGCGCGATATTTTGTCACGAAAAGATGCTCGACTATGCATATAAAACACTCTGAAGTTTCAGAATCTGCAAAGATTTTGTCTGTAAGTGCCCCAGAACTCATTCTACAGGCGAAACCAAGATGATGCATCAACCAGGAATTAGCAGAATTTCTGAAGCTCTGTTTTCCATTGTCTCCTTATATGGCTGTGATTGCGCAAGGAATGAGCCTACACTTTCTGTCGTTCGCCCAAGGTCTTAGCAGCATTGTGACGTATTTGTAGGCATATCATTGGAAGATTGACCATAAGAGACTACATTTTCCAAGTGTCCGCCTGGTGTCCTGCGTCGAATTCGGTGCGCAATTGCCAGCTGCTTCTACTTTACCATTTGATTCAGGGGAGAAAGCATGTGTCCAAGAACGATGTATCAATGAAGAGATATGTGAAAAACACCTTGATGATTGATTCTAAACAACGTTTGCCATGTTTTCAGTCGATATTATGGAGTTAATTTGGAAAAAAGTTCGCGTTTTGAGGACTGAATTTTCAGATTTTTTTTGGTAGCCAAATGTGATGTATAAAACGGAGCTATTTCTAATACACAAGGAATCTTTTTGGAAAAACTGAGCATCTGCTATCTAACTGAGAGTATCCTCATTGAAAACATCAGAAGTTCTTCAAAGGTAAATGATTTTATTTGAAGGCTTTTATGTTTTTGTTAATGTTGCGTGCTGGATGCTAACGCTAATGCTAACGCTAAATGCTAACGCTAAATGCTAACGCTAGCTAGCTACTTTTACACAAATGATTGTTTTCCTATGGTTGAGAAGCATATTTTGAAAATCTGAGATGACAGTGTTGTTTACAAAAGGCTAAGCTTGAGAGATGGCATATTTATTTCATTTCATTTGCGATTTTCATAAATAGTTAACGTTGTGTTATGCTAATGAGCTTGCTGATAGATTTACACAATCCTGGATACAGGGGTTTTTTCATAGCTAAACGTGACGCAGAAAACGGAGCGATTTGTCCTAAACAAATAATCTTTCAGGAAAAACTGAACATTTGCTATCTGAGAGTCTCCTCATTGAAAACATCTGAAGTTCTTCAAAGGTAAATGATTTTATTTGAATGCTTTTCTGTTTTTTTGTGTAAATGTTGCCAGCTGAATGCTAATGCTAAATGCTACGTTAGCCATCAATACTGTTACACAAATGCTTGTTTTGCAATGGTTGAGAAGCATATTTTGAAAATCTGAGATGACAGTGTTGTTAACAAAAGGCTAAGCTTGAGAGCTAGCATATTTATTTCATTTCATTTGCGATTTTCATGAATAGTTAACATTGCGTTATGGTAATGAGCTTGAGTCTGTATTCACGATCCCGGATCCGGGATGGGGAGATCAGAAAGGTTAAAGGTCTTGCTCACATCGGCTACCGAGAGCGTTATCACACAGTTGTCCAGAACAGCTTGTTGCTTGCCTCAAAGTGAGCATAAAAGGCATTTAGCTCGTCTGGTAGGCTCGCGTCACTGGGCAACTTGCGGCTGGGTTCTCTTTGTAGTCCGTAATAGTTTTCAAGCCCTGCCACATCCAACGAGCGTCAGAGCCAGTGTTGTAAGATTCAATCTTAATTGAAGCTTTGCTTGTTTGATGGTTCGTCTGAGGGCTTAGTGGGATTTCTTATAAGCGTCCGGATTAGTGTCCCGCTCCTTGAAAGCGGCAGCTCTAGCCTTTAGCTCGATGCAGATGTTACCTGTAATCCATGGCTTTGGGTTGGGATATGTACGTACAGTCACTATGAGGACAACATCGTCAATGCACATAGTGATGAAGCCGGCGGCTGAGGTGGTATACTCCTCAATGCCATTTGATGAATCCCAGGAACATATTCCAGTCTGTGCTAGCAAAACAGTCCTGTAGCGATTTGCCAAATGGAGGGCCTGGTCTAAAGTTTTTTCCCTCTGGTTGCACATGTGACATGCTGGTAAACATTTGGTAAAACTGATTTAAGTTTGCCTGCATTGAAGTCCCTGGCCACTAGGAGCGCCGCATCTGGATGAGAATTTTCTTGTTTGCTTACGACCAGCATTGGATTGTGGTGGTAAATAGGTGGCTACGAATAATATAGATAGTGTGGTTTACAGCTTATCACAAGGTACTCTACCACACGCGAGCAATACCTCGAGACTTCTTTAATATTAGACATCGCGCACCAGCTGTTATTGACAAATAGATACACACCCCCGCCCCTCGTCTTACCAGAAGTAGCTTCTCTGTCCTGCCAGTACATGTAAGATCCCGACAGCTCTATATACTATGTGTCGTCGTTCAGCCACGACTTGGTGAAACATAAGATATTACCGTTTTTAATGTCCCGTTGGTAGTATTTTTCAATCATCGCACGTTGGCCAATAGAATGGATGGCAGTGGGAATTTACTCACTCGCCTACAAATTCTCAGAAGGTTGGCCAACCTCCGCCTCCTTATTCTCAGTCTTTTCTTCAAACAAATGACAGGGATTTGGGCCCGTTTCCGAGAAAGCAGTATATCCTTCACGTCGGACTCGTTAAAGTAAAAAAAAAAATCCAGTTTGAGGTGAGTGATCGCTGTTCTGATGTCCAGAAGTTATTTTCAGTCATAAGAGATGCTAGAAACAACATTATGTACAAAATAAGTTTAAAAAATAAGTTACAAACAATGTAAAAAAAATGAACAAAATAGCAGTTGGTTGGGAGCACGTAAAAAGTCAGCCATCCCCTCCGGCTCTGCAATAGGTGTAGCAAAACATTCAAGGGCCATTTTCTCAAAAGTGGGGTTACAAGTTTATCAACGTTCAAAGCAGAATTACTTTCCCATTGTTCCTCAACTGCATTGTATGATATGATTTCCACCTGATTTCCACATCCACGGACGTTGGTTTTTGGTTCGGGCCAGACCAAATTTGAATCAATCATAGACTTCTAGCCTTGATTTAGAGCACACATAGACGTCTATAAATGACATATTTTCAACATTCATTCAGAACCAAAAATGAACATGATTTTAACATCCGGAAAAATATGGATTTTAGACGTCTTTTCAACATAATTTAGCTTACTGGGACTATTGGCAATTTTTTGGGTCAGACCAAGGGATGTAATGGCCAGGACCGGCCCTGCTAGACGTAATGTTTGACTAAAAACATAATAATTTCAAACGCTGTTTACATTCAGGGCAGCAGGTAGCCTAGTGGTTAGAGCATTGGGCCAGTAACCAAAAGGTTGCTATATTGAATACCGAAAGGTTGCTATAACCGAAAGGTTGCTAGATTGAAAAGGTCATTCAAAAGGTCTGTCATTCTGCCCCTGAACAAGGCAGTTCTTAGGCCGTTAATGTAAATGAGAATTTGTTCTTAACTGACTTGCCTAGTTAAATAAAAAAAACATTTGTATACAATAACATATGCAGTATTTCTCTATTATGCGTGGCAATACTTTGGAACAAACTTCCCAAATTAAATTCACTTGGAGCTGATTTCCTGGTGTTTTTAGTCTTTTATGTCCAACAATGAAAATTCAGAAGATGTTCCCCCCCAAAAAAACAGATCTTGGGAAGGGTACCAAAACATTTCTGCAGCATTGAAGGTCACCAAGAACACAGTGGCCTCCATCATTCTTAAATGGAAGACGTTTGGTACCACCAAGACTCTTCCTAGAGCTGGCCGCCCGGTCAAACTGAGCAATCGGGGGAGAAGGGCTTTTGTCAAGGAGGTGACCAAGAACCCGATGGTCACTCTGACAGAGCTCCAGAGTTCCTCTGTGGAGATGGGAGAACCTTCCAGAAGGACAACCATATCTGCAGCATTCCACCAATCAGGCCTTTATGGTAGAGTGTCCAAACTGAAGCCACTCTTCAGTAAAAGACACATGACAGCCAGCTTGGAATTTGCCAAGATTGACCAGAGAAACAAGATTCTCTGCTTTGATGAAACCAAGATTGAAATCTTTGGCCTGAATGCCAAGCGTCACGTCTGGAGGAAACCTGAAAAGCCAGAGCCCAGACTTGATCAATAGATCTAACATCTCTGGAGACCTGAAAAATAGCTGTTCAGCCACGCTCCCCATCAAAACTGAAAGAGTTTGAGAGGATCTGCAGAGAAGAATGGGAGAAACTCCCAAAATCAGGTGTGCCAAGCTTGTAGCGTCATACCCAAGAAGACTTGAGGTTGTAATCACTGCCAAAGGTGCTTCAACAAAGTACTGAGTAAATGGTCTGAATAGTTATGTAAATGTGATATTTCATTTTTTATTAAAAAAAAAATACTTTTGCAAATATTGCTGTTTTTGCTTTGTCATAATGGGTTATTGTGTATTGATTGATGAGGGTAAACAATGATTTCATCCACTTTAGAATAAGGCTGTAACGTAACAAAATGTGGAAAAAGTCAAGGGTTCTGAATGCTTTCCAAATGCACTGTATACACTGAGTGTACAAAACATTACGGACACCTGCTCTTTCCATGACATAGACTAACCTGTTGAATCCAGGTTAAAGCTATGATCCCTTATTGATGTCACCTGTGTAGATGAAGGGGAGGAGACAGGTTAAAGAAGGATTTTTAAGCCTTGAGACAATTGAGACATAGATTGTTTATTTGTGCCATTCAGTGAATGAAGAACATTTATTTTAAGTGCCTTTGAACGGGGTATGGTAGTAGGTAGCAGGCGCACCGGTTTGAGTGTGTCAAGAACTGCAATGTTGCTGGGCTTTTTACACTCAACATTTTGCAGTGTGTATCAAGAATGGTCACCACCCAAAGGACATCCAGCCAACATGACACAACTGTGGGAAGCCTTAGAGTCAACATGAACCAGCATCCCTGTGGAAGGCTTTTGACACCTTGTAGAACATATCGGACAAATTTAGGCTGTTCTGAGGCCAAAAGGGGTTGCAACTCAATATTAGGAGTGTTTTTCTAATGTTTTGTACACTCAGTGTATACCAAATCAAGACTTTTTCAGAAACAACCCAGCAGAAAATTGTATGATTTCATGTTTGTGTCACTAACGCAATACCCTTTAGGCAAGGGTATCTAATTTGATATTGCAGCTCTGCCAAGAGGAGAGAATGACAGCAGTTCAGCAGAGGACAATAGCATGCTAGGCTTTGGCATCTTGGCACAGTCTGCGCTGGGGCCAGGGGTAAAGCTAAGCAGTGACCCCTCCTCCCTCTAACCTAGTGCCCTTGTGACTCCCCAGGGATACCAATCTCTGTGAGATCATATTATGTGATCATTACAGCTAATGCTGCCACTTGGAGAAGTGCCATGCCTTTCAAATAATCTAATATGCATGCACTGTTAGACAAGTATTGGCATTACAAGCTATGCCATCCAACTTGAGGAGAAAGATATGAAAAATATTCCTCTAAGACAACTGGAATTTGCCTTTTTTTTTAGTGAAGAACAAATTCTTATTTACAATGACAGCCTACACCGGCCAAACGCAGACGACGCTGGGCCAATTGTGCACCGCCCTATGGGACCACAGCTGGTTGTGATACAGCCTGGAATCTAACCAGGGTGTCTGTAGTGACGCCTCTAGCACTGACACAGTGCCTTAGACCGCTGCGTGACTTGGGAGGCATCAGGATTTGCTGGATGGAGATTCAAGTTCTTTATCATTTAATACATTTGTCTGGGAACATTTATCAGACATTTGATATATTTCACTAGGATTTAGCACAAGCTTCAGTCCCTGGTTCTAGAACAGGCAAACCGGTTTAATTTATTTATTTATTTCATTCATTTATTTATTTATTTTGATTGTTATTAATCTAGTTTTGTCTTTTGGGGCATTCTATAAAATAACTAGAATAATATAGTTAATTAACTACAAGATACTCTTAAAATGTTGCAGCTGTGATATACTATTTAATTACATTAGATACTTTGTGGACACCAAATAGTTTAGGCTCCATTGAATCAATGCATTTCCTTAAGTCTAGACCACATGTCAAACACAAGGCCGGGCAGAATCCAGCCCGACACATCTTTCCGTTGACACGTGCAATGATTTGTGTTGTCAAATAATTTTGGACCGCTTCCATATCGCCCCTGGTGCTCTACACTACAAGTCACAGCAAGTACTGCTAAAGTACTGCCAATGCACTGCCTACACACACACACCACTCCTCCCAGACCCACACAATCAATTATTCTACCGGACCGAAACTTTAAACATGTAGGCTAAATGTTCATGCCAAGTTTCTGTTCTAACAGGTCATTGCTGAAAATGTCATCTTGGTTGTCAAAAAGTTCTAAAATAAAGGAGTATAAATAAGTAAACAGCTGAGTCATCTACTTTATGGAATTACAGCCCGATGCACTTGCATTGGGTGAATGCAATGTCAATTGCGCTGCTTTCGTGTGTCCTGTTTACAGCGCGCAGCGGAGGAAGTGTACAGACAGCTTGGATTTTGGCATCTAGGCTACTAAAATGTTGCAGTCTGGCTTCATTCTTTTAAAGCTTGACAACGAATAACCAATAACCAACCCAGGCCTATTACAAGGACATTTGAGCAGTGGTGTTACGGTGCGTGAATGAGGACCCAAAAGCGAATCAACTTAAACAGAGCTTCTTTAATTACCAAACATAGGTAGGCTCAGATGGACCGGCAGATTCCGACAGGACAGGACAAGGTTACAGCAAACATGACGACAGTCTGGTTCAGGCATGAATGACACAAACAAACAAGAATCCGACAAGGACAGGAGCAGAAACAGAGAGAGATATAGGGACCTAATCAGAGGGAAAAAGGGAACAGGTGGGGAACGGGGTGAATGGGTAGTTAGAGGAGACAAGGGACAGCTGGGGGAAAGCGGGGGAGAAAAGGTAACCTAACACGACCAGCAGAGGGAGACAGGGTGAAGGGAAAGGACAGAGACAAGACAACATGACAGTACATGACAGTACCCCCCCACTCACCGAGCGCCTCCTGGCGCACTCGAGGAGGAAACCTGGCGGCAACGGAGGAAATCATCAATCAGCGCACGGTCCAGCACGTCCCGAGAGGGAACCCAACTCCTCTCCTCAGGACCGTACCCCTCCCAGTCAACTAGGTACTGATGACCACGGCCCCGAGGACGCATGTCCAAGATTTTACGGACCCTGTAGATAGGTGCGCCCTCGACAAGGATGGGGGGGGGGGGGGGAAGACGAGCGGGGGCGCGAAGAACGGGCTTAACACAGGAGACATGGAAGACCGGGTGGACGCGACGAAGATATCGCGGAAGAAGAAGTCGCACTGCGACAGGATTAATGACCTGAGAGATACGGAATGGACCAATGAACCGCGGGGTCAACTTGCGAGAAGCCGTCTTAAGGGGAAGGTTCTGAGTGGAGAGCCAAACTCTCTGACCGCGACAATATCTAGGGCTCTTAGTTCTACGCTTATTAGCAGCTCTCACAGTCTGCGCCCTATAACGGCAAAGTGCAGACCTGACCCTCTTCCAGGTGCGCTCGCAACGTTGGACAAAAGCCTGAGCGGAGGGGACGCTGGACTCGGCGAACTGAGATGAGAACAACGGAGGCTGGTACCCGAGGCTACTCTGAAAAGGAGATAGCCCGGTCGCAGACGAAGGAAGCGAGTTGTGGGCGTATTCTGCCCAGGGGAGCTGTTCTGACCAAGACGCAGGGTTGCGAAAAGAAAGACTGCGTAAGATGCGACCAATAGTCTGATTGGCCCGTTCTGCTTGACCGTTAGACTGGGGGTGAAAGCCGGAAGAGAGACTGACGGAAGCCCCAATCAAACGGCAAAACTCCCTCCAAAATTGAGACGTGAATTGCGGACCTCTGTCCGAAACGACGTCTGACGGAAGGCCATGAATTCTGAAAACATTCTCGATGATGATTTGTGCCGTCTCTTTAGCAGAAGGAAGCTTAGCAAGGGGAATGAAATGAGCCGCCTTAGAGAACCTATCGACAACCGTAAGAATAACAGTCTTCCCCGCTGACGAAGGCAGTCCGGTGACAAAATCTAAGGCGATGTGAGACCACGGTCGAGAGGGAATAGGAAGCGGCCTGAGACGGCCGGCAGGAGGAGAGTTACCGGACTTAGTCTGCGCGCAGACCGAACAAGCAGCCAGGAAACGACGCGTGTCATGCTCCCGGGTGGGCCACCAGAAACGCTGGCGAATGGAAGCAAGCGTACCCCGAACGCCAGGGTGGCCGGCTAACTTGGCAGAGTGAGCCCACTGAAGAACGGCCAGACGAGTAGGAACGGGAACGAAAAGAAGGTTCCTAGGACAAGCGCGCGGCGACGGAGTTTGAGTGAGTGCTTGCTTTACCTGCCTCTCAATTCCCCAGACAGTCAACCCGACAACACGCCCCTCAGGGAGAATCCCCTCGGGGTCAGTGGAGGCTACTGAAGAACTGAAGAGACGAGACAAAGCATCAGGCTTGGTGTTCTTAGAGCCCGGACGATAAGAAATCACGAACTCGAAACGAGCGAAAAACAGCGCCCAACGCGCCTGACGCGCATTAAGTCGTTTGGCAGAACGGATGTACTCAAGGTTCCTATGGTCAGTCCAAACGACAAAAGGAACGGTCGCCCCCTCCAACCACTGTCGCCATTCGCCTAGGGCTAACCGGATGGCGAGCAGTTCGCGGTTACCCACATCATAGTTACGTTCCGACGGCGACAGGCGATGAGAAAAATACGCGCATGGGTGGACCTTGTCGTCAGAGAGGGAGCGCTGAGAAAGAATGGCTCCCACGCCCACCTCTGACGCGTCAACCTCGACAACGAACTGTCTAGAGACGTCAGGTGTAACAAGGATAGGAGCGGATGTAAAACGATTCTTGAGGAGATCAAAAGCTCCCTGGGCGGAAACGGACCACTTAAAGCACGTCTTGACAGAAGTAAGGGCTGTGAGAGGAGCTGCCACCTGACCGAAATTACGGATGAAACGACGATAGAAGTTCGCGAAGCCGAGAAAGCGCTGCAGCTCGACGCGTGACTTAGGGACGGGCCAATCAATGACAGCTTGGACCTTAGCGGGATCCATCTTAATGCCTTCAGCGGAAATAACAGAACCGAGAAATGTGACGGAGGAGGCATGAAAAGTGCACTTCTCAGCCTTCACAAAAAGACAATTCTCTAAAAGGCGCTGGAGGACACGTCGAACGTGCTGAACATGAATCTGGAGTGACGGTGAAAAAATCAGGATATCGTCAAGGTAAACGAAAACAAAGATGTTCAGCATGTCTCTCAGGACATCATTGACTAATGCCTGAAAGACAGCTGGAGCGTTAGCGAGGCCGAAAGGAAGAACCCGGTATTCAAAGTGCCCTAACGGAGTGTTAAACGCCGTCTTCCACTCGTCCCCCTCCCTGATGCGCATGAGATGGTAAGCGTTACGAAGGTCCAACTTAGTGAAAAACCTGGCTCCCTGCAGGATCTCGAAGGCTGAAGACATAAGAGGAAGCGGATAACGATTCTTCACTGTTATGTCATTCAGCCCTCGATAATCTATGCAGGGGCGCAGAGACCCGTCCTTCTTCTTGACAAAAAAAAACCCCGCTCCGGCGGGAGAGGAGGAGGGGACTATGGTACCGGCGTCAAGAGCTACAGACAAATAATCTTCGAGAGCCTTACGTTCGGGAGCCGACAGAGAGTATAGTCTACCCCGGGGGGGGGTGGTTCCCGGAAGGAGATCAATACTACAATCATACGACCGGTGTGGAGGAAGAGAGGTGGCCCTGGACCGACTGAACACCGTGCGCAGATCGTGATATTCCTCCGGCACCCCTGTCAAATCACCAGGCTCCTCCTGTGAAGAAGAGACAGAGGAAACAGGAGGGATAGCAGACATTAAACATTTCACATGACAAGAGACGTTCCAGGAGAGGATAGAATTACTAGACCAATTAATGGAAGGATTATGACAAACTAGCCAGGGATGGCCCAAAACAACAGGTGTAAAAGGTGAACGAAAAATTAAAAAAGAAATGGTTTCACTATGATTACCAGAAACAGTGAGGGTTAAAGGTAGCGTCTCACGCTGAATCCTGGGGAGAGGACTACCATCCAGGGCGAACAAGGCCGTGGGCTCCTTTAACTGTCTGAGAGGAATGTCATGTTCCCGAGCCCAGGTCTCGTCCATAAAACAGCCCTCCGCCCCAGAGTCTATTAAGGCACTGCAGGAAGCTGACGAACCGGTCCAGCGTAGATGGACCGACAAGGTAGTGCAGGATCTTGAAGGAGAGACAGGAGTAGTAGCGCTCACCAGTAGCCCTCCGCTTACTGACGAGCTCTGGCCTTTTACTGGACATGAAGTGACAAAATGACCAGCGGAACCGCAATAGAGACAGAGGCGGTTGGTGATTCTCCGTTCCCTCTCCTCAGTCGAGATGCGGATACCTCCCAGCTGCATGGACTCAGCACCCGAGCCGGCAGAGGAAGATGGTAGTGATGCGGAGAGGGAGGCGACGGAGAGCGCGAGCTCCTTTCCACGAGCTCGGTGACGAAGATCAACCCGTCGCTCAATGCGAATAGCGAGTTCAATCAAGGAATCCACGCTGGAAGGAACCTCCCGGGAGAGAATCTCATCCTTTACCTCTGCGCGGAAACCCTCCAGAAGGCGAGCGAGCAAGGCCGGCTCGTTCCAGCCACTGGAGACAGCAAGAGTGCGAAACTCAATAGAGTAGTCTGTTATGGATCGATTGCCTTGACATAGGGAAGACAGGGCCCTGGAAGCCTCCTCCCCAAAAACAGATCGATCAAAAACCCGTATCATCTCCTCCTTAAAGTCTTGATACTGGTTAGTACACTCAGCCCTTGCCTCCCAGATTGCCGTGCCCCACTCACGAGCCCGTCCAATAAGGAGAGATATGACGTAGGCGACACGAGCAGTGCTCCTGGAGTAAGTGTTGGGCTGGAGAGAAAACACAATATCACACTGGGTGAGGAACGAGCGGCATTCAGTGGGCTCCCCAGAGTAACACGGCGGGTTATTGATTCTGGGCTCCGGAGATTCGAAAGCCCTGGAAGTGGCCGGTGGATCGAGGCGGAGATGGTGAACCTGTTCTGTGAGGTTGGAGACTTGGGTGGCCAGGGTCTCAACGGCATGTCGAGCAGCAGACAATTCCTGCTTGTGTCTGCCTAGCATCGCTCCCTGGATCTCGACGGCTGAGTGGAGAGGATCCGAAGTCGCTGGGTCCATTCTTGGTCGGATTCTTCTGTTACGGTGCGTGAATGAGGACCCAAAAGCGAATCAACTTAAACAGAGCTTCTTTAATTACCAAACATAGGTAGGCTCAGATGGACCGGCAGATTCCGACAGGACAGGACAAGGTTACAGCAAACATGACGACAGTCTGGTTCAGGCATGAATGACACAAACAAACAAGAATCCGACAAGGACAGGAGCAGAAACAGAGAGAGATATAGGGACCTAATCAGAGGGAAAAAGGGAACAGGTGGGGAACGGGGTGAATGGGTAGTTAGAGGAGACAAGGGACAGCTGGGGGAAAGCGGGGGAGAAAAGGTAACCTAACACGACCAGCAGAGGGAGACAGGGTGAAGGGAAAGGACAGAGACAAGACAACATGACAGTACATGACAAGTGGCCTAGGCTGGCTACTCAACTACAAGACATATTGAGCGCACCATACAGCAATGCTGCATTCAACCTATGATTGCTATGATTCATTCAACACTGACCTTGACTTAATTTAACCCTCCTGTTGTGTTCGTTCGTTTCATGTTAATTAATGATGTGTTCCCGTTCCAAAATGACTGCCCCATTATAGTGATTATAAATCCATAGTAATACATATATTATCACTTAATGTTGTGTTAGATCTTTTTATCAACTTAAGTTCTTGCGAACATTACAAGTTTTGAACTTCTATTAGCTATTTATAGCCTGTAGGCCTCATTGACCTGAGCTCATACAACTCATTTTTGAGTAAAAAAAAAAGCATAATGTATGGATTATTTTGACTACAACAGATACTCAGATGAAACATATTGTGCTATTTGTCACAGACTATTTTGTGTCAAAGTTTAACAAGGACTCTCTCCCCTCACCCGTGTCATGATCAAAGATATGATCAAGAGCCTCACATGCAGTATATCGTTTGGTCATTGTGCTGCCACAGAATGAATTGTGAGCAAGGCCTTTATATACCAGAGTTGCAAGAAAAGTTGTATATATCATTGAAACGATGTTGCGATTGTTTGTGAGAATGCCAACAGGTGTGGTTCCTGTGGGGGAAAGATTATATTGGGGAAAGGTTCCCGTGGAGGTTGCCATGAAAGAGTGAGGTGTGTGTGTGTGTGCTCAAACACACTTGCATGTGGGGGTCTGGGAGGGGAAGTGTGTCCATCTGATGAATGGGCATGTGCCTGAACTAAATTTTATACACTAATTGTAGTCTCACACATTAATTTCTAATGACCGGTCCGGGAACACCGCTGGTGTACAAAAGTTAAATAAAACACCCAAAATGTTATGAAAATCACCCAAATATATTTTGTGTGTTCAGGTTCCCAGAGTGGACAAAGTAGTGGAACCTTAGGACAATCCATTTTCAAAACTTGTGAATCGGTTCAAATCTACAGCCAGAGGGTTATTATTAGACCTGGGGGTATTTCAGCAAGGTTGTTTTTATAGTTATTAGTTACATATCCAACCATGTAAAAAAAAAAAAAATAATTCTGCACTCTGCGAATAGTATCTGATAATCATTGATCGCCAATATCTTGACTTTCAGTATTGACAACTACTGGTTTCAAAAACATATCTGTGCACAGAGCTCTAGAGAGGATGCGTACCTAAGTATTTTATCCACTCCTGTCTGGTCGCAGGGATCAGAGCCCTTTAGGATTGTGTTCAGTGATTCATGGATCCAGTGGAGAGCGGCCATCACAGAATCCCTCCTCTTATCATTGTTGATATTGGTCACACCACTTTGGTCCTGGAAACTGTTGTCGAGGACCTCCCTGTGGCTTGATATCACCGCAGAACATGTCGTCTAAACACAAAGACAAGGGGGCGAAGGGTTTTAGCAAGAAAAAGCAGTGGGTGGACAATGTGAGGCAAAACCTACTATGATGCCTTTTAGAAGAATGATGATGCTGTCTGCTACATAATCTACTATAGTCCTAGGAATACCATGATACAGTGCCTTGAAAAAGTATTCATCCCCCTTGGCGTTTTTCCTATTTTGTTGCATTACAACCTGTAATTAAAATACATTTTAATTGGATTTCATATAATAGACATACAAAAAATAGTCCAAATTGGTGAAATTCTAAAAAATAAAAAATGTTAAAGTGGTGCATGCATATGTATTCACCCCTTTTGCTACAAAGCCCCTAAATAAGATCTGGTGTAACCAATTACCTTCAGAAGACACATAATTAGTTAAATAAAGTCCACCTGTGTGCAATGTCTCATGATCTGTCAAATGATCTCAGTGTATATATACACCTGTTCTGAAAGGCCCCAGAGTCTGCAACACCACTAAGCATGGGGCACCACCAATCAAGCGGCACCACGAAGACCAAGGAGCTCTCCAAACAGGTCACGGACAAAGTTGTGGAGAAGTACAGATCAAGGTTGGGTTATAAAAAAATATCAGAAACTTTGAACATCCCACGGAGGACCATTAAATCCATTATTAAAAAATGGAAAGAATATGGTATCACAACAAACCTTCCAAGACGTCCACCAAAACTCATGGACCAGGCAAGGAGGGCATTAATCATAGAGGCAACAAAGAGACCAAAGATAACCCTGAAGGAGCTGCAAAGCTCCACAGCGGAGATTGGAGTATCTGTCTATAGGCCCAATTTAAGCCGGACACTCCACAGAGCTGGGCTTTAGGGAAGAGTGGCCAGAAAAAAAAGCCATTACTTATAGACAAAATAAGCAAACACGTTTGACGCATGGTGGTGGCAGCATCATGCTGTTGGGATGTTTTTCCATCGGCAGGGACTGGGAAACTGGTCAGAAATGAAAGAATGATGGATGATGCGAAATACAGGGAAATTCTTGAGGGAAACCTGTTTCAGTCTTCCAGAGATTTGAGACTGGGACGGAGGTTCACCTTCCAGCAGGACAATGAACC
Source organism: Oncorhynchus mykiss (assembly GCF_013265735.2). Classification (NCBI taxonomy): domain Eukaryota; kingdom Metazoa; phylum Chordata; class Actinopteri; order Salmoniformes; family Salmonidae; genus Oncorhynchus; species Oncorhynchus mykiss. Next base: position 19,783,640 of record NC_048587.1, on the reverse strand, counting down.
TAGGCATACTGCTAAAGCAACACTTGAGTGGTTTAAGGGGAAACATTTAAATGTCTTGGAATGGCCTAGTCAAAGCCCAGACCTCAATCCAATTGAGAATCTGTGGTATGACATAAAGATTGCTGTACACCAGCAGAACCCATTCAACTTGAAGGAGCTGGAGCAGTTTTGCCCTGAAGAATGGGCAAAAATACCAATGGCTAGATGTTCCAAGCTTATAGACATTTTTTTTATTTCACCTTTATTTAAACAGGTAGGCCAGTTGAGAACAAGTTATCAGTTACAACTGCGACCTGGACAAGATAAAGCATAGCAGTGCGACAAAAACATCAACACAGAGTTACACATAAACAAACGTACAGTCAATAACACAAAAGAAAAGAAAAATAGAAAGATCTATGTACAGTGTGTGCAAATGAAGAAGAGAAGGGAGGTAGGCAATAAATAGGCTATAGAGGCGAAATAATTACAATTTAGCATTAATACTGGAGTGAAATATGTGCAGATGATGATGTGCAAGAAGAGATACTGGGGTGCAAAAGAGCAATAGGGTAAGTAATAATATGGGGATGAGGTAGTCGGGTGTGCTATTTACAGATTGGCTGTGTACAGGTACAGTGATCGATAAGCTGCTCTGACAGCTGATGCTTAAAGTTAGAGAGTGTTCGATAACATCCCAACATATAAGACTCCAGTTTCAGAGATTTTTGCAATTCGTCCCGGTCATTGGCATCAGAGAACTGGAAGGAAAGGCGACCAAAGTAAGTGTTGGCTTTGGGGATGACCAGTGCAATATACCTTCTAGAGTTGGTGCTACGGGTGGGTGTTGCTATGGTGACCAGTGAGCTGAGATAAGGCGGGGCTTTACCTATCAAATACTTATAGATTACCTGGAGCCAGTGGGTTTGGCAACGGATATGTAGTGAGGGCAGCCAACGAGAGAATAGAGGTCGCAGTGGTGGGTAGTATATGGGGCTTTGGTGACAAAACGGATGGCACTGTGATAGACTACATCCAGTTTGCTGAGTAGAGTGTGGGGGGCTATTTTGTAAATGACATCGCTGAAGTCGAGGATCGGTAGGATAGTCAGTTTTATGAGTGTATGTTTGGCGGCATGAGTGAAGGAGGCTTTGTTGCAAAATAGGCGATTCTAGATTTCATTTGGGATTGGAGATGCTTAATGTGAGTCTGGAAGGAGAGTTTACAGTCTAACCAGACACCTAGGTATTTGCAGTTGTCCACATATTCTAGGTCAGAACCGTCCAGAGTAGTGACGCTAGCCGGGCGGGAAGGTGCGGGCAGCAATCGGTTGAAGAGCATGCACTTAGTTTAGGCCACGGAAGGAGTGTTGTATGGCGTTGAAGCTCATTTGGAGGTTTGTTAGCACAGTGTCCAAAGAAGGGCCAGATGATTACAGAATGGTGTCGTCTGTGTAGAGGTGGATCAGAGAATCACCCGCAGCAAGAGCGACATCATTGATATATACAGAGAAAAGAGTCAGCCCGAGAATTGAGCTCTGTGGCACCCCCATAGAGACTGCTAGAGGTCCGAACAACAGGCCCTCCGATTTGACACACTGAACTCTGTCTGAGAAGTATTTGGTGAACCAGGCGAGGCAGTCATTTGACAACCAAGGCTATTGAGCCTGCCGATAAGAATGAGGTGATTGACAGAGTCAAAAGCCTTGGCCAGATCGATGAAGACGGCTGCACAGTACTGTCTTTTATCGATGGCAGTTATGATATCGTTTAGGACCTTGATTGTGGCTGAGGTGCATCCATGATCAGCTTGGAAACCAGATTGCATAGTGGAGACGGTACGGTGGGATTCGAAATGGTCGGTGATCTGTTTATTAACTTGGCTTTCGAAGATTTTAGAAAGGCAAGGCATAGATGGATATATGTCTATAACAGTTTGGGTCTAAGGTGTCTCCCCCTTTGAAGAGGGGGATGACCGCGGCAGCCTTCCAATCTTTGGGGATCCCAGATGATACGAAAGAGAGGTTGAACAGGCTAGTAATAGGGGTTGCAACAATTTTGGCGGATAATTTTAGAAGATTGTATAGCCCAGCTGATTTGTAGGGATCCAGATTTTGCAGCTATTTCAGAACATCAGCTGTTTGGATTTGGGTCAAGGAGAAGGGGGGGGGGGCAAGTTGCTGCAAGGGGTGCTGGGGTGTTGGTCGGGGTAGGTGGAAAGCATGGCCAGCAGTGGAAAAATGCTTATTGAAATTATCGATTATCGTAGATTTATCGGTGGTGACAGTGTTTGCTATCAGTGCAGTGGGCAGCTGGGAGGAGGTGCTCTTATTCTCCATGGACTTTACAGTATCCCAAAACTGTAAAGCTTTCCTAACTGACTGAGTATATTGGTTCCTGACTTCCATGAAGAGTTGCATATCGCGGGGGCTATTCGATGCTAATGCAGAACCCCACAGGATGTTTTTGTGCTGGTCAAGGGCAGTCAAGTCTGAGGTGAACCAAGGGCTATACAGTGCCTTGCGAAAGTATTCGGCCCCCTTGAACTTTGCGACCTTTTGCCACATTTCAGGCTTCAAACATAAAGATATAAAACTGTATTTTTTTGTGAAGAATCAACAACAAGTGGGACACAATCATGAAGTGGAACGGCATTTATTGGATATTTTATTGGATACCTACAACTACGAAACTTTATTAGGGTGACTCTCAAGGGACAATGGAACCTACCTAAGATGTCACCTATTGAACAACTCTGCCACGCAGACCGAACCACTGTTCAAGACCATTTCCCGTGTTTACGATGCTCTTATGTCAGGACTAACACTGCCTGAGCTAGATAAACCCCGACTTAGATGGGAAAAAGATCTGGGTATTAATCTTGATGAGGGTCTATGGAGTGACCTATGCAGGGAGGGTGTTACATTTTTTTTATTTTTTTATTTCACCTTTATTTAACCAGGTAGGCTAGTTGAGAACAAGTTCTCATTTGCAACTGCGACCTGGCCAAGATAAAGCATAGCAGTATGAGCAGACAACACAGAGTTACACATGGAGTAAACAATTAACAAGTCAATAACACTGTAGAAAACAAAGGGGGAGTCTATATACAATGTGTGCAAAAGGCATGAGGTAGGCGAATAATTACAATTTTGCAGATTAACACTGGAGTGATAAATGATCAGATGGTCATGTACAGGTAGAGATATTGGTGTGCAAAAGAGCAGAAAAGTAAATAAATAAAAACAGTATGGGGATGAGGTAGGTGAAAATGGGTGGGCTATTTACCAATACACTATGTACAGCTGCAGCGATCGGTTAGCTGCTCAGATAGCTGATGTTTGAAGTTGGTGAGGGAGATAAAAGTCTCCAACTTCAGCGATTTTTGCAATTCGTTCCAGTCACAGGCAGCAGAGTACTGGAACGAAAGGCGGCCAAATGAGGTGTTGGCTTTAGGGATGATCAGTGAGATACACCTGCTGGAGCGCGTGCTACGGATGGGTGTTGCCATCGTGACCAGTGAGCTGAGATAAGGCGGAGCTTTACCTAGCATGGACTTGTAGATGACCTGGAGCCAGTGGGTCTGGCGACGAATATGTAGCGAGGGCCAGCCGACTAGAGCATACAAGTCGCAGTGGTGGGTGGTATAAGGTGCTTTAGTGACAAAACGGATGGCACTGTGATAGACTGCATCCAGTTTGCTGAGTAGAGTGTTGGAAGCCATTTTGTAGATGACATCGCCGAAGTCGAGGATCGGTAGGATAGTCAGTTTTACTAGGGTAAGCTTGGCGGCGTGAGTGAAGGAGGCTTTGTTGCGGAATAGAAAGCCGACTCTTGATTTGATTTTCGATTGGAGATGTTTGATATGAGTCTGGAAGGAGAGTTTGCAGTCTAGCCAGACACCTAGGTACTTATAGATGTCCACATATTCTAGGTCGGAACCATCCAGGGTGGTGATGCTAGGCGGGCATGCGGGTGCAGGCAGCGATCGGTTGAAAAGCATGCATTTGGTTTTACTAGCGTTTAAGAGCAGTCGGAGGCCACGGAAGGAGTGTTGTATGGCATTGAAGCTTGTTTGGAGGTTAGATAGCACAGTGTCCAATGACGGGCCGAAAGTATATAGAATGGTGTCGTCTGCGTAGAGGTGGATCAGGGAATCGCCCGCAGCAAGAGCAACATCATTGATGTATACAGAGAAAAGAGTCGGCCCGAGAATTGAACCCTGTGGCACCCCCATAGAGACTGCCAGAGGACTGGACAGCATGCCCTCCGATTTGACACACTGAACTCTGTCTGCAAAGTAATTGGTGAACCAGGCAAGGCAGTCATCCGAAAAACCGAGGCTACTGAGTCTGCCGATAAGAATATGGTGATTGACAGAGTCGAAAGCCTTGGCAAGGTCGATGAAGACGGCTGCACAGTACTGTCTTTTATCGATGGCGGTTATGATATCGTTTAGTACCTTGAGTGTGGCTGAGGTGCACCCGTGACCGGCTCGGAAACCAGATTGCACAACGGAGAAGGTACAGTGGGATTCGAGATGGTCAGTGACCTGTTTGTTGACTTGGATTTCGAAGACCTTAGATAGGCAGGGCAGGATGGATATAGGTCTGTAACAGTTTGGGTCCAGGGTGTCTCCCCCTTTGAAGAGGGGGATGACTGCGGCAGCTTTCCAATCCTTGGGGATCTCAGACGATATGAAAGAGAGGTTGAACAGGCTGGTAATAAGGGTTGCGACAATGGTGGCGGATAGTTTCAGAAATAGAGGGTCCAGATTGTCAAGCCCAGCTGATTTGTACGGGTCCAGGTTTTGCAGCTCTTTCAGAACATCTGCTATCTGGATTTGGGTAAAGGAGAACCTGGAGAGGCTTGGGCGAGGAGCAGCGGGGGGGGCGGGGCTGTTGGCCGAGGTTGAAGTAGCCAGGCGGAAGGCATGGCCAGCCGTTGAGAAATGCTTATTGAAGTTTTCGATAATCATGGATTTATCGGTGGTGACCGTGTTACCTAGCCTCAGTGCAGTGGGCAGCTGGGAGGAGGTGCTCTTGTTCTCCATTGAATTCACAGTGTCCCAAAACTTTTTGGAGTTGGAGCTACAGGATGCAAACTTCTGCCTGAAGAAGCTGGCCTTAGCTTTCCTGACTGACTGCGTGTATTGGTTCCGGACTTCCCTGAACAGTTGCATATCACGGGGACTATTCGATGCTATTGCAGTCCGCCACAGGATGTTTTTGTGCTGGTCGAGGGCAGTCAGGTCTGGGGTGAACCAAGGGCTGTATCTGTTCTTAGTTCTGCATTTTTTGAACGGAGCATGCTTATCTAAAATGGTGAGGAAGTTACTTTTAAAGAATGACCAGGCATCCTCAACTGACGGGATGAGGTCAATGTCCTTCCAGGATACCCGGGCCAGGTCGATTAGAAAGGCCTGCTCACAGAAGTGTTTTAGGGAGCGTTTGACAGTGATGAGGGGTGGTCGTTTGACTGCGGCTCCGTAGCGGATACAGGCAATGAGGCAGTGATCGCTGAGATCCTGGTTGAAGACAGCGGAGGTGTATTTGGAGGGCCAGTTGGTCAGGATGACGTCTATGAGGGTGCCCTTGTTTACAGAGTTAGGGTTGTACCTGGTGGGTTCCTTGATGATTTGTGTGAGATTGAGGGCATCTAGCTTAGATTGTAGGACTGCCGGGGTGTTAAGCATATCCCAGTTTAGGTCACCTAACAGAACAAACTCTGAAGCTAGATGGGGGGCGATCAATTCACAAATGGTGTCCAGGGCACAGCTGGGAGCTGAGGGAGGTCGGTAGCAGGCGGCAACAGTGAGAGACTTATTTCTGGAGAGAGTAATTTGGGTATGGACCTGGAAAGTATGACATTACTTTGCAGGCTATCTCTGCAGTAGACTGCAACTCCTCCCCCTTTGGCAGTTCTATCTTGACGGAAGATGTTATAGTTGGGTATGGAAATCTCTGAATTTTTGGTGGCCTTCCTGAGCCAGGATTCAGACACAGCAAGGACATCAGGGTTAGCAGAGTGTGCTAGAGCAGTGAGTAAAACAAACTTAGGGAGGAGGCTTCTGATGTTGACATGCATGAAACCAAGGCTTTTTCGATCACAGAAGTCAACAAATGAGGGTGCCTGGGGACATGCAGGGCCTGGGTTTACCTCCACATCACCCGCGGAACAGAGAAGGAGTAGTATGAGAGTGCGGCTAAAGGCTATCAAAACTGGTCGCCTAGAGCGTTGGGGACAGAGAATAAGAGGAGCAGGTTTCTGGGCATGGTAGAATATATTCAGGGCATAATGCGCAGACAGGGGTATGGTGGGGTGCGGGTACAGCGGAGGTAAGCCCAGGCACTGGGTGATGATGAGAGAGGTTGTATCTCTGGACATGCTGGTTGTAATGGGTGAGGTCACCGCATGTGTGGGAGGTGGGACAAAGGAGTTATCAGGGGTATGAAGAGTGGAGCTAGGGGCTCCATTGTGAACTAAAACAATGATAACTAACCTGAACAACAGTATACAAGGCATATTGACACTTGAGAGAGACATACAGCGAGGCATACAGTAATCACAGGTGTTGAGTTGGGAAAGCTAGCTAAAACAGTGGGTGAGACAACAGCTAATCAGCTAGCACAACAACAGCAGGTAAAATGGCGTTGACTAGGCAACGGGGCCAACAGATAAAACAAACAAGCAGAATGGAGTACCGTGATTAATGGACAGTCCAGCGTGCATCAGCTATATAGCCAAGAGACCAACATCCACATTGAACTCCAGTTACAGACTGATCCAGTTTAATTTCCTCCATCAGCTCTATATCACCCCATCTAGACTGCACGTTCAACCATGATATCTCCTCCCTATGTTTTAGATGTGGCTCAGATGAAGGAACATTCCTCCATTCCATTTGGCAGTGTTCAAAACTACACGGTTTCTGGCAGGGGGTATGCGATTCCATATCCTCAATTCACAGGGTTGCATTCCCTTTAGACCCGGAGGTCTGTCTACTGGGTAACTTTACTAACTCCAATCTTAGGAAAAGCCATACTATAAAGCTAACAACGGACCTCTGAGACTATCACAGTGCAGGTGCATTTATACGGAGACTTGATTACACACAGGTGGATTGTATTTATCATCATTAGTCATTTAGGTCAACATTGGATCATTCAGAGATCCTCACTGAACTTCTGGAGAGAGTTTGCTGCACTGAAAGTAAAGGGGCTGAATAATTTTGCACGCCCAATTTTTCAGTTTTTGATTTGTTAAAAAAGTTTGAAATATCCAATAAATGTCGTTCCACTTCATGATTGTGTCCCACTTGTTGTTGATTCTTCACAAAATAATACAGTTTTATATCTTTATGTTTGAAGCCTGAAATGTGGCAAAAGGTCGCAAAGTTCAAGGGGGCCGAATACTTTCGCAAGGCACTGTATATGTTCTTAGTTCTAAATTTTTTGAATGAGGAATGCTTATTTAAGATGGTGAGGAAAGCACTTTTGAGGAGCAACCAGGCATCCTCTTCTGATGGGATGAGGTCAATATCCTTCCAAGATACCCGGGCCAGGTTGGTTAGAAAGACCTGCTCGCTGAAGTGTATAAGGGAGTGTTTGACAGTGATGAGGGGTGATCGTTTGACCGCGGGACCCATTACGCACACAGGCAATGGGGCAGTGATCGCTGAGATCCTGGAGACAGCAGAGGTGTATTTAGAGGGCAGGTTGGTCAGGATGATATCTAAGAGGGTGCCCATGGTTACAGATTTTGGGTTGAACCTGGTATGTTCCTTGATCATTTGTGTGAGATGAGGGCATCTAGCTTAGATTGTAGGACGGCCGGGGTGTTAAGCAAGACCCAGTTTAGGTCACCTAACAGTATGAACTATGAAGATAGATGGGGGGTGATCAATTCACATATGGTGTCCAGGGCACAGCTGGGGGCTGAAGGGGGTCTATAACAAGCGGCAATGGTGAGAGACTTGTTTCTGGAAAGGTGTTTTTTTAAAAGAAGAAGCTAGAATTGCTTGGGCACAGACCTGGATAGTATGACAGAACTATGCAGGCTATCTCTGCAGTAGATTGCAACTCCACCCCCTTTGGAAGGTCTATCTTGTCTGAAAATGTTATAGTTATGGATGAAAATGTCAGGATTTTTGGTGGCCTTCCTAAGCCAGGATTCAGACACAGCTAGGACATCAGGGTTGGCGGAGTGTGCTAAAGCAGTGAATAAAACAAATTTAGGGAGGAGTCTTCTAATGTTAACATGCATGAAACCAATGCCTTTACGGTTACAGAAGTCAACAAATGAGAGCGTCTGGAGAATGGGAGTGATGCTGGGGGCTGGAAGGCCTGGGTTAACCTCTACATCACCAGAAGAACAGAACATGAGTAGGATAAGAGTATGGCTAAAGGCTAAAAGAACTGGTCGTCTAGTGCGTTCGGAACAGAGAGTAAAGGGGGCAGGTTTCTGGGCACGGTAGGATAGATTCAAGGCATAATGTACCGACAAGGGTATGGTAGGATGTGAGTACATTGGAGGTAAGCCTAGGCATTGAGTGACGATAAGAGAGGTTTTGTCTCTAGAAGCACCATTTAAGCCAGGTGCAGTCACCGCATGTGTGGGGGGTGGGGGGTGGTATAACAGGGCTAGCTAAGGAATATTGAGCAGGGCTGGAGGCTCTATAGTGAAATAAGACAAAAATGACTAATCAAAACAGCTGGAGGCAGGGAGATTCAGACAGCTAGCAGGCCGGGGCTAGCAGCAGGCTAGCAGATGGGCCTCATTTGGATGTCGCAACGGCGGAGCCTGTTGAAACCCCCTCGGATGGTTACGTCGGCAGACCAGTCATTATGGATCGACGGGGCTCCGTGTCGGCAGAAAAGGGTCCAGGCCAATTGGCAAAAGATGTAATTGAAGCCCAGGAATTGCTTGATAGATCAATCCCGGCTAGCCGGGAGATGGGCCTAGATTCGAGGCTAGCTCCAGGCTAACTGGTGCTTGCTTCGGGACAGAGACATTAGGAGGCGGGTTGCAGGAGAGTATGTTCAGTCCGTAGATGGAAAAATTTGATGAAAAATATATATTAAATATATATAAAGAAAGAAACAATATATACAAGGGACAGGACAAGACATACCCCAATAGACTTGCAGCTGTAATTTCTGAAAAAGGTGGCTCTACAAAGTATTGACTTTGGGGGGGTGAATAGTTATGCACTCTCAAGTTCTTCGTTTTTTTGTCTTATTACTTGTTTGTTTCACAATAAAACATATTTTGCATCTTCAAAGTGGTAGGCATGTTGTGTAAATCAAATGATACCAGCCCCCCAAAAAATCTATTTTAATTCCAGGTTGTAAGGCAACAAAATAGGTTGAATGCCAAGAAGGGTGAATACTCCTCGCAAGCCACCGTATACAGTAACGGTCTGTAACAAGTTTTACCATAATAAACAGAGACTTTACTCAATCCTTGTGCGAACATCACATGGAAACCATAAAGTTCTGAATGTCACTTCCATAGAGATATCCCCAAAAAATTTGACTATGGTCACACCTCCAATACCAACAAATTATATCATACTAGTCTATTCATGTGGGGGGGAATTCCGACCCGGGTTAAGTGTGCATAAATGGAACATAATTCACCTTTTATGCACTTTTATCTCTATGCATATTCTGACCTTGAGTTTAAGCATGAGAAAAGCATGCTATCACCATCATATATCATTCATTTGGGGTGGAGATCAAAGAAATGTGTGGCGGAGGGCGGAGGTGTCTACAGATACGCCATAATCTGACCTTGACTTAAGTCCCTCATAATACCTACACCTTTACACAATGAATAAGGTCGAGCAACCTGTCAGTTCCAAGTGGAACAACATCTACTTCATTTTTTTATTTAGAAAGAACACCATTCTCCATGAACTGTAATTTACAAATTGATAACAGCTCTTGAGAGCTAGGTAAATGAGTAAGCCGTTTGGATAATGGGATTGTAAATATAAATGACAATTGTTTTAGATCTATTTTAGGCCTATCTTATGATAGCTGGAAACAAATGTGAAACCAGTCATATAGCAGCCAACTGAAGCATATCAACATATTACCTTTTGCACAGTGAATTTTATGAAATGCTGGCCTTATAACTTGCAAAGATTAAATTTGGAGACACAAGCTATAGGCTTCTGTAGCCATGCGCAAATGACCGTATAGCGCCAAACCTACCGAGTTTATTTATAATTTCTAGAATGTTTAAATTATATGCCCAGACTTTTTACTGTATGCTTTACAATTTGTATAGTGTTAAATATGAACCACTATCGGTAGCCACCGTCAGTTCTACCCACATACATTTATAACTGTCACTTTAGTGTTAGTTTCCTTACATTTGGCATCATTCCATTACATCGTTAGTTTACCTTTCTTTCCTCTGTTACGTTTGTGTAGTAGTTCCTGAGGATCGCTAGCAACAGTGGATCACATTAGACTAACATATTACAAATTGTGCAATAATTTGGGACATGTAGCCTATTTGAATCATTATAAAACGCAGACCATACATAGCAGTTCAAACCTGGAGCCTGGGGTACTCAATTCACGACGACTGGACCATTATCATCACAGTTCCGTGATCAGGGAGGATTATTAGGGTAGATTTATAGGACTACTGTTCAAGCTCTCTTGTACACTTTTATCACCGTCCAATATTTCATGGATTTAACTGTTTAAAATATGGTAACTTTCAGGATGAAACACCGTTTTTTGATTCACCAATTTATTTTGTGCATAAAGGCTGTCCAAACCTGTTTTTTATCATTATTCATAAATACTTTCCTAACCCTAAATAATATAGATCAGAGTATTTTTAAATCTACCAGTTGGTGCTAAAAATGAGATGAATATGAGTGTATTTAGGGATTCGTGGCTTTTCCTAATATGATCCCTAACATTATGAACTGTTCTCTCCATATATTCTAGTGAGTCTTTCGAGAAAAAAAGTTATAATTAAAAGCTACACCAAATTTAAAGAGACGGCTTTAGATACATGTACTGATAACCCTATGGAATGAAAACTCCATGAGAACATCTGTTGTCCGGTAAGCGGGAAAGAGTTTTCAGCAGTTAAATTACATTTATACAGCATGTGCAAGAGAACCACACCTGCAAAGCCCTTTACACACCTACACAAGGGTAAGTCTGAATACCAACTACTAAGAAGTATGAAGGAAAGGCACATGAAAGGCATACATTTCATAAGTCTGAATCGGGCCCAATGTCAACAAACAGATTTGTTTTGGTTCGATTAGGGGGAAAAGATTTAGAAATTTAACCAGAGTGTCACAGTGTAATAAGTCAAACAAAAACAGCATCCGTCAAAAGCATTGCACTCTGACTGAGTTAACATGGCTCAAGGTGTGAAACAATTCAAATGTTGCACTGAGGGAGAACAGTGAAATAAAGGTTTGTTTGGATTTGTGCCTCCCTCTGCCTCGGCTGCCATCTTAGAGTGGTCCCAGACTGTGATGAGCACTGAGGCAGGCAGCGCTAACACAGGCACCTCCCACTGACCTGAAGCCAGCAGCGTAGTTAGGAGGTGGAATATCTGAGTTAATTATCCACTCTCTTCTTTCTCTCTCTCTCTCCCTTTAGGTTCAACCACTAGCCTCGCTGTTCCCTGTCATGGCAGATTACCATCAGCCATCTCATGGTATCTGCCAAATGGGCATGGTAATAATCCAAGAGAATCACTCTAAAGGCTGCTAAATCCACTACTCTGTCCCTTGGGCCGAAATGTTTCTCTGTCGACTGTGAGAGAGGTTTCCTGTGTCGAATCTATACTGAACAAAAATATAAACACAACATGTAAAGTGTTGGTCCCATGAGCTAAAATAAAAGATCACAGAAATGTTCCATACACACACAAAGCCTATTTCTCTCAAATTTTGACTTACTCCCTCACTAACTTTAAGCACCAGCTGTCCGAGCAGCTCACAGATCACTGCACCTGTACATAGCCCATCTGTAAATATCCCATCCAACTACCTCATCCCCATACTGTTATTTATTTTGCTCCTTTGCACCCCAGTATCTCTACTTGCACATTCATCTTCCATCTTCTGCACATCTATCACTCCAGTGTTTAATTGCTATATTGTAATTATTTCGCCACTATGGCCTATTTATTACCTACCGCCCTTATCCTACCTCATTTGCACACACTGTTTATAGACCTTTTCATTTGTATTATTGACTGTATGTTTGTTTATTCCATGTGTAACTCTGTGTTGTTGTTTGTGTCGCTTTGCTTTATCTTGGCCAGGTCGCAGTTGTAAATGAGAACTTGTTCTCAGCTAGCCTACCTGGTTAAATAAAGGTGAAATAAAAAATGTATTTAAAAAAGTGTGCAATTGGCATGCTGACTGCAGGAATGTCCAACAGAGCTGTTTCCAGGTAATTGAATGTTAATTTCTCTACCATAAGCCGCATTCAACATTGTTTTAGAGAATTTGTCAGTCCATCAAACCGGCCTCACAATAGCAGACCACGTGTAACCACCCCAGCCCAAGACCTGCGGGATCGTCTGAGGGGGAAGGGGGTGCTGAGGAGTATTTCTGTCTGTAATAAATCCCTTTTGTGGAGAAAAACTACTTTTGAATGGCTGAGGCTGGCTCCCCAGTGGGTGGGCCTATGCCCTCCCAGGCCCACCCATGGCTGCACCCCCTGCCCAGTCATGTGAAATCAATAGATTAGGGCCTCATTTATTTATTTAAATTGACTGATTTCTTTCTATGAACTGTAACTCAGTAAAATCTTTGATATTGTTCAGTGTAAAACTGCTGGCCTCAGCACAGTCGGATGTAAATGAATGCCCAGGCGTTGTAGAGGCAACTGTTTAGTAAAAACTGATAGTTCATGATTACTTTCGCAAGGCATTGTATGTACACGTATATACTGTACTCTATATAATCTACTGCATCCTTATGTAATACATGTATCACTAGCCACTTTAACTATGCCACTTTGTTTACATACTCATCTCATATGTATATACTGTACTCGATTTCATCTACTGTATCTTGCCTATGCTGCTCTGTACCATCACTCATTCATATATCTTTTTATGTACATATTCTTTATCCCCTTACACTGTGTATAAGACAGTAGTTTTGGAATTGTTAGTTAGATTACTTGTTGGTTATTACTGCATTGTCAGAACTAGAAGCACAAGCATTTCGCTACACTCGCATTAACATCAGCTAACCATGTGTATGTGACAAATAACATTTGATTTGATTTGGTTTTATTATGTTTCTTTGCCCAGACTAAAATTCTGAAAAACTGAAATGGCAAGGGGCAGTGGTTGTCCTCTGATGACTACCCTCCAAGCCTGCACGTTTCCCCAGCTGCATCTTCCCATTAGATCTCCCTGAATGGCTGAAGAGCCCAGATACTGTCATGTCAAACATGACCATACTGGCAATTCCAATTGAAAACCTTATGAGTCATTTTTTTTTGTCAACAATGCCCCACTTGATAGCAACAAGTACATTTGATTGAATATCCATAATATGACAGATGAAAAAACTTTCTGGAATTGTGCTAGAAATTAGGTTACATTACGAACCTACTGCCAGTGGTGTAAAGTACTTAAGTAAAACATATTTGGAACTACTACTTGGGAGGGTATCTGTACTTTACTATTTATATTTTTGACAACTTTTACTTTTACTTCACTACATTCCTAATGCCAATGGTGTAATTTTTACTCCATACATTTTCCCTGACACCCAAAAGTACTCGTTACATTTTGAATGCTTAGCAGGTCATAAAATTATCTGGCTGACTGACTAATCACATGCTTCATTTGTAAATGATGTCTGAGTGTTGGAGCATGCCTAGAAACTAAAAACTAGAAAATGGTGCCATCTGGTTTGCTTAATATAAGGAATTTGAAATGATTTATACTTTTACTTTTTACTTAAGTATATTACGTTTGAAACTTAAGTATATTTAAAACCAAATACTTTTAGACGTTTACTCAAGTAGGATTTTACTGGGTTACTTTCACTTTTACCCGAGTCATTTTCTATTACGGTATCTTTACTTTTACTCGTGTATGATGATTGGGTACTTTTTCCCGCACTGCCTATTGCAACCTCTACAGATATTGATCACAGATTTGGCTGTATGAATTAAACATTTGGGAAGTGAGTGGGCTACTTCAATTGCCAACAAGGAGAAGATGCACAAAACTGAAAAGAACCTGGTACAAGGAAAAAGGAGCTCGCTAGCTAGCTTGCTCATGAACTTACCTTTTCTTCGTTTTTGATGATGCAGAGGACCTGTGCCTGGAGGGATAGTTGACCCTTTCCATCATAAATTTCTTTCCCCAATAGTCTGCTTATCACAGGTGGCGATGATAATTTTGAGAAGTAATTTGCCTAGAACATTTCATAAAACGTTTAATAATCACAGCAGAAAGAAACAACAACCTGGATATTGGGACCACACCAGCCGGTGCACTGCAGTGCCACAGCCCAGCAGGATTACTGATTCAATTAGGCCTAAACAAGGGCATGATTTGCTCATCAGTGCTCAGTAACACTAGTGCTCGACTTGAGCCAAAACTAGCTAACGTTAGATAGCTGTTTTTTGTTTACATGGTAAGCTAAGACTAAATAACGTTCCCCTTGAGTCAGCTACAGAAGCTAATTTAGCCAACTAAACTCAACTCCACGATTTACGATGGAGTTGTGCAGCCACTACCAGGGAGGACTGGAGCTTAGACATTACATACAATTTATTTTTTCAGCACCCAAACACTTGCCCGTATTTACACATGACTTCTGGCTCCAGTAAGTTAGCTGATTAACTTAACATTGGCTTAGCAAACTAGCTAGATAGAAAGCATGATAATATGATGGTCAGCAGTTCAGGAATCAATGCATCATTGTCAATCATACCAGGTAACCATAAATATCCTCGGGCTTATCAAAGAACATGTCGTTCAGGACACCCTCCATCTTCTGTGGGACGCCGTTTGCCCTATAATATTCTGCAGCTTTCATTTTTAAATCATAAAACTCCTGCTCTTCTTTGGAGACACGACTGTTACAATTCATAAAGCCTTTATAAGACATAGCTATAACGTTCTGTCGGAGTGTTGTAGAGAAAATAAGGCTTGTATTCGCAGTCGCCACATCCAGAGAACCGAGCTACCGACAGTACTGCAGCTAGTGCTACTGTTCACTTACATAGCTACTACACCAAGCAAACTGTCAACAGAGCCGGGTCTTTGTGTACAATACTGGTCGCTTAGCAACTTAAATGTGACATAACTTCCTACATTGAATTATATCGTTTACATGTTTCATCAGAGAGAAAATAACGTAACACGATCGTTAGGAAACATATCTGGTTACATTTTCATCTATAACCTGAACTATGGATATGTGGAGAGAAATCGCTGGTGGGCATTTAAGCCCGGAACAGCGCCTGACAGGCAGACTTGTATTCCAGGCTGCGTGCTGCCCCAAGACCAGCGGAGGAATAACGAGTCAAGGAACAATGCTCTATCAAGCCACATTCAAACAGCCAGAATCCTGAAGCCTAGAGGGGGAAAAATAGTTAGCTAACATCTTTCTAAATTGAGGCAACTTTATACTGATATGTCACAGATATTATATCAGACTGATTTGTTGTAGATTAACCATATTTGTGTGCTTTTCGTGTGCTTTGCTAGTCTTGTGAGCCAGGGTTTCCCAAAATTTGTCCTGCCTCCTCAGGTTTTTGCCTTAGCAGTGCTAAGTTAGCACTACACAGTTGATTCAAATAACCAAAGCTTGATGATGAGTTGGTTCTTTGAATCATCTGTCTACTGCTAGGGACAATAACAAAATATGCACCCACGGGGGCCCTAGGACCCAGTTTTTGGAACTAGCTAGGTAGTCTTGTGAGCTATCTAGGTAGTCTTGCTAGCTAGTTAGCTAACTAGTTATCTATGCTGGTTGTTAGCTTGCATAACTGATCTGTATAATTATAACAGACACTTTGTGTTTTGTGGTTAATATTTACATATACAGCGCTCCATTCCTGACAGGCTGATCAGATTAGCTTTTAGCCTCAGAGCTTGATCAGATTGTAGGCTGTTTCATGAGCAAAGCTCCTTGCAGGCATATAAGCAGTCAACGTGCCTTATAGGCTAATGCATATGATCCAGTGGGTGAGCGCTATTCCTGGCAGGCTGATCAGATTCAATAGCAGCCTCAGAGGCTGATAAATCAAGATGCTGCAGGCTGTTTCATGAGCAAAACTAATTGCAGGTATATTAGCAGTCAAAGTGCCTTTTAGGCCTACTGAAATTAATGATACTTTTAAGAAATACTACGAAGACCTCTACACTTCCCAATCAAGCGATGATCAATCAGAGATCGACTCCTTTCTCTCCACTCTCAACCTCCCATGCCTGTCAGAGGAAGACAGAGAGCGCCTGAGTGAACAGTTCTCAGTTCCTGAATTGTTGGAGGCCATTAAATCCTTACCTTCTAATAAATCTCCCGGGGAGGATGGCTTCACTCCAGAGTTCTATAAAGAATTTAGGGAGCTGTTGGTCCCCTACCTTATGGATGTACTTAAAAAAGCCGGGGAAGACAACTGCTTTCCGGAATCTTTCTCTCAAGCAGTGATTACTGTAATCCACAAGAAAGGGAAACACCCGCTAAAGTGCGCCTCCTATAGACCAATCTCTCTCCTTAACACAGATTGTAAACTGGTCACCAAGATGCTATCTAAGAGACTGGAGTCATGTCTTCCCCTGTTGGTCAACCCAGATCAGACTGGTTTCATAATTAATAGATTGTCCTCCAATAACCTCAGAAGGTTCTTTGATATAATTCACCTTGCTAACAAAAACAAAATACCTAGTGTCCCTCGACACTGAAAAGGTCTTTGATAGGGTTGAATGGCCATACCTCTTTCGCGTCTTGGAAAAGTTTGGTTTCGGTACCGTGTTTGTAAATTTGATAAAATCACTCTACAAATCTCCTAAAGCTAGGATTGCTACCAATGGGATTACTTCCTCCTCTTTCCCTCTCTATAGGGTGAACAGGCAAGGTTGTCCAATTAGGCAAGGTTTGACCACCATACCACCATACCACCAAGCACAAGTTTCCTTTTAGATGGTCGCCTATGGGCTTCACATATTTGGGCATAATGGTGGTTGGTAACCTGAACAACCTATATGAACTCAATCTGGCCAGCTTGTTGCAAAAGGTGGAGGGTGACCTTTGTAAATGGATGGACTTGCCTCTCTACTGGGTAGAATACATGTAATTAAAATGAATGTCCTGCCCAGATTTCTATATTTGTTTCAATCTCTCCCTATCCCTGTGCCCGCAGCATTCTTTTCCTCTCTCGACAAGCTGACCAGACAGTTTATCTGACGCGGCAAAACCCCTAGGGTTGACCCGGATGCATATGTTCCAGTGGGTGAGCTCTATTCCTGCCAGGATGATCAGATTCAATAACAGCCTCAGAGGCTCATAAGTCAGGACGCTGCCATTCATGCTCCTTGTTGACTCAACCTTCCGTCCTCTCTGTCTGTACCACTCCAGACTAGCCAGGTCTCTCAACCTGGTCTCAGAACATTTTGTATTATTCTGTACGTAAATCAGTGACACTCCATTTAGTATGATATGTGACATTTCGTATGGTTAAAATCAGACCGATGATTACTTAGGACAAAAATTAAAGTAGGATGGTTGGTCAAGGTGAATGGGTACAACGCGCACATCTAGCATGCTAAAGGTTGTGAGTTCAAGTCTCATCACCGACAACGTCAGCATTTTAGATAATTAGCAACTTTTTAACTACTTACTACTTTTTAGCTACTTTGCAACTACTTAGCATGCTAGCTAATCCTAATCTTAAAACTTTTCACTAACCCTAACGCCTCGATCACACCGACAGCTTCATTGCGTTTTTGGTACACCAGAAGTACATTCATTTCCAATGGAACAATGCTTTTGCCTTGCAGCATTGCGTTAAATATAAATATATTGCATTTATCGAAGGTATGCATCAAACTATGCGTAGATGGCTTGACAGAAATGGTAGCAGGCCTCCTGAGTGGTGCAGCGGTCTAAGACACTGCAGTGCTTGAGGTGTCACTACAGATCCGGGTTAAATCACGGGCTGTGTCGCAGCCGGCTGCGATCGGGAGAACCCATGAGGCGACATACAATTGGCCCAGAGTCGTCCGGGTTAAGGCGAGGGTTTCCCATCGCGCTCTAGAGACTCCTGTGATGGACCGGAGCACATGCACGATGACACGCTCGTCAGTTGTACGGTGTTTCATCCGACACATTGGTGTGGCTGGCTTCCTGTCACGACTTCCACCGAAGTCGGTTCCTCTCTTTGTTCGGGCCATCGTCGATCCACTTTTCATTTTCCATTTGTTTTGTCTTGTTTTCCTACACACCTGGTTTTCATTTCCCTCATTAATTGTTGTGTATTTAACCCTCTGTTCCCCCCATGTCTTTGTGTGGAATCGTTTGTTGTAAGTGCTTGTGCACATGTTTACTGGTGCGTGTCGGGTTTTGTACCCATGGTGGTTATTTCTTTATGCCGTTGGTTTTGCAATTTAACTGCTCCGGCTATTACCTAGTTCTGCTCTCCTGCATCTGCCTTCCCTGCCACCAGTTACGCACCCCTTACACTTCCGGGTTAAGCAAGCAGTGTGTAAACAGGCAGTTCGGCTTGGCAGGGTCATGTTTCGGAGGATGCATAGCTCTCAACCTTCGTCTTTCCCAAGTCCATACAGGAGTTGCAGCGATGGGACAAGACTGTAACTACCAATTGGGGAGAAAAGGGGGTTAAACAAATGGTAGCAGAAGGTGAATGTTGAACTTTTGTTGCAAACATATCCAGTTGACACTGTCGTTGTGATTGAGGCGTAACCCTAACCTTAACCCTTTTACTTAACTCCTTAACTTAACCCTAACCTCTAGCGTAGCTAATGTTAGCCAGCTAGCTAACGTTAGCCACCTAGCTACAATTCGTAACATATCATACGTTTCTTTGCACAAATTTGTTTACATCCCTGTTAGTGGGATTTTCTCCTTTGCCAAGATAATCCATCCAACTGACAGGTGTGGCATATCATGAAGCTGATTAAACAGCATGATCATTACACATGTGTGCCTTGTGCTGGGGACAAAAAACAGGCCACTCTGAAATGTGCAGTTTTGTCACACAACACAATGCCACAGATGTCTCAAGTTTTGAGGGAGAGTGCAATTGGCATGCTGACTGCAGGAATGTCCAACAGAGCTGTTGCCAGATAATTTAATGTTAATTGTTGTTTTAGAGCAGGTATTCCCAAACTGGAGGGTAAGCACAATGTAGGGTACGCCAAATAAAAATGTGAGTCACTTTTCTTTTCACATTTTCAAACAGTGCATTTATATTTTCCAACAGGGCTATACATTTGGGTGTTTTTTTCTCGCCTGAGTATACTCATTTCACTGCCAGAAATACAATTTACCATCTAATGTTCAGCGAAATAACAACACAATGTCAAATACAGGTAGCCTAGTCAAATAATTAACATCCAATCACATTAACAGTTACTCTCTCGCGGGAAACCTTCACTCTTGCACAGACATTTAGAAACTAAACATGACAATTTAAAAAATAAGGCCCCTGAACTCTTGTGTATTTTCTGCATTATGCAATGACATGGGCAGCGACCATGTAACGCTTTTACAACATAGAGAAGCTGGTTATCAAGGGGCAAAGTATTGATAAAAATAAATAAATTGAGAGACAAGTTTAAAGTTTTCTTTACTGACCATCATTTTCACTTGTCTGACCGCTTGCATGATGACAAGTTTCTCATACGACTGGCCTATCTGGGTGATGTTTGTTCTTGCACGAACTATCTGAATCTAGGATTACAGGGACTCTCTGCAACTATATTCAAAATTGAGCCTATGATTAAAAAGTAGGAGCTATTTTCTGTCTGCATTAATAAGGACAACACACGGGTCTTTCCATCGTTGTATGATTTTTTTGGGTGCAAATGAACTCAAACTTACGGACAATGTCAAAAGTGATATAGTGAAACACCTGAGTGAGCTAAGTGCGCAATTACACAGATACTTTCCCGAAACGGATGACACAAACAACTGGATTCATTATCCCTGTCATGACCTGCCTCCAGTCCACTTACCGATATCTGAACAAGAGAGCCTCATCGAAATTGCAACAAGCGGTACTGTGAAAATGTAATCAGAAGCCACTGCCAGATTTCTGGATAGGGTTGCGCTCAGAGTTTCTTGCCTTGGCAAATGTCGCTGTTAAGACATTGATGCACTTCGCAACCACGTACCTATGTGAGAGTGGATTCTCGGCCCTCACTAGCATGACAACTAAATACAGGCACAGACTGTGTGTGGAAAATTATTTAAGACTGACACCGACGTCTTGCTCCCAGACAAACTAAACAACTCCGTTGCTCGAATTGAGGACAATACAGTGCCACTGACCTGGCCCCCCACCAAAACCTGCGGGCTCTCCTTCACCGCAGCCAACGAGAGTAAAACATTTAAGCCTGTTAACCCTCACAAGGCTGCCGGCCCAAACGGCGTCCTCAGAGCATGCGCAGACCAGCTGGCTGGTGTGCTCACGGACATATTCAATCAATCCCTATCCCAGTCTGCCGTTCCCACATACTTCAAGAGGGCCACCATTGCTCCTGTTCCCAAGAAAGCTGAGGTAACTGAGCTAAACGACGATCGCCCATTAGCACTCACTTCAGTCATCATGAAGTACTTTGAGAGACTAGTCAAGGATCATATCACCTCCACCCTACCTGACACCCTAGACCCACTCCAATTTGCTTACCGCCCCAATAGGTCCACAGACGACTCAATCGCAATCACACTGCCCTAACCCATCTGGACAAGAGTCTGGACAATCTGGACAATACCTATATAAGAAATGCTGTTAATTGATTACAGCTCAGCATCTAACATCATAGTACCCTCCAAACTCGTCATTAAGCTCGAGACCCTGGGTCTCAACTTTCATTTCTTTTTTTTTTTTTTTTAATTTTACCCCTTTTTCTCCCCAATTTCGTGCTATCCAATTGTTTTAGTAGCTACTATCTTGTCTCATCGCTACAACTCCCGTATAGGCTCGGGAGTGACAAAGGTTGAAAGTCATGCGTCCTCCGATACACAACCCAACCAAGCCGCACTGCTTCTTAACACAGTGTACATCCAACCCGGAAGCCAGCCGCACTGTGTCAGAGGAAACACTGTGCACCTGGCAACCTTGGTTAGCGTGCACTATGCCCGGCCCGCCACAGGAGTCGCTGGTGCGCGATGAGACAAGGACATCCCTACCGGCAAAGCCCTCCCTAACCCGGACGACGCTAGGCCAGTTGTGCGTCGCCCCACGGACCTCCCGGTCGCGGCCGGTTACGACAGAGCATGGACGCGAACCCAGAGTCTCTGATGGCACAGCTGGCGCTGCAGTACAGCGCCCTTAACCACTGCACAACCCGGGAAGCCCTGGGTCTCAACTTTCTGACAGGCCGCCCCCAGGTGGTGAGGGTAGGAAACAACATCTCCACCCCGCTGATCCTCAACTCTGGGGCCTCACAAGGGTGCATTCTCAGCCCTCTCCAGTACTCCCTGTTCAACCACGACTGCATGGACATGCACAACTCCAACTCAATCATCAAGTTTACAGACAACACTACAGTGGTAGGCTTGATTACCAACAATGACGAGACGGCCTACAGGGAGGAGGTGAGGGCCCTCGGAGTGTGGTGTCAGGAAAATAACCTCACACTCAACGTCAACAAAACAAAGGAGATGATCGTGGACTTCAGGAAACAGCAGAGGAAGCACCCACCTATCCACATCGACGGGACAGTAGTGGAGAAAGTGGAAAGTTTTAAGTTCCTCGGCATACACATCACGGACAAACTGAAAGGGTCCACCCACATAGACCTCAGTAGGCTGAAGAAATTTGGCTTGTCACCGAAAACACTCACAAACTTTTACAGGTTCACAATTGAGAGCATCCTTTCAGGCTGTATCCCCACCTGGTACGGCAACTGCTCCGCCCACAACCATAAGGCTCTCCAGAGGGTAGTGAGGTCTGCACAACGCATCACCAGGGGCAAACTACTGCCCTCCAGAACACCTACACCACCCGATGTCACAGGAAGGCCAAAAAGATAATCAAGGACAACAACCACCCGAGCCACTGCCTGTTCACTCCACTATCATCCAGAAGGTGAGGTCAGTACAGGTACATCAGAGCTGGGACCATGAGACTGAAAATCAACTTCTATCTCAAGGCCATCAGACTGTTTAACAGCCATCACTAACATTGAGTGGCTGCTGCCAACATACTGTCTCAAATCTCTAGCCACTTTAATAATAAAAAATTGGATGTAATAAATGTATCACTAGTCACTTTAAACAATGGCACTTTATATAATGTTTACATACCCTACATTACTCATCTCATACTGTACTCATACCATCTACTGCATCTTGCCTATGCCGCACGGCCATCACTCATCCATATATTTATATGTACATATTCTTATTCATTCCTTTACACTTGTGTGTATAAGGTAGTTGTTGTGAAATTGTTAGATTACTTGTTAGATATTACTGCACGGTCGGAACTAGAAGCACAAGCATTTCGCTACACTCGCATTAACATCTGCAAACCATGTGTATGTGACAAATAAAATTTGATTTGACTCTCTACACTACATCCCAACATTGCAGAGTTATGTGCATCCTTTCAAGCACACCCTTCTCATTAACCTGTGGTGAGTTATTCAAATCAAGTCAAATTTATTTATATAGCCCTTCGTACATCAGCTGATATCTCAAAGTGCTGTACAGAAACCCAGCCTAAAACCCCAAACAGCAAGCAATGCAGGTGTAGAAGCACGGTGTCTAGGAAAAACTCCCTAGAAAGGCCAAAACCTAGGAAGAAACCTAGAGAGGAACCAGGCTATGTGGGGTGGCCAGTCCTCTTCTGGCTGTGCCGGGTGGAGATTATAACAGAACATGGCCAAGATGTTCAAATGTTCATAAATGACCAGCATGGTCGAATAATAATAAGGCAGAACAGTTGAAACTGGAGCAGCAGCACGGCCAGGTGGACTGGGGACAGCAAGGAGTCATCATGTCAGGTAGTCCTGAGGCATGGTCCTAGGGCTCAGGTCCTCCGAGAGAGAGAAAGAAAGAGAGAAGGAGAGAATTAGAGAACGCACACTTAGATTCACACAGGACAACGAATAGGACAGGAGAAGTACTCCAGATATAACAAACTGACCCTAGCCCCCCGACACATAAACTACTGCAGCATAAATACTGGAGGCTGAGACAGGAGGGGTCAGGAGACACTGTGGACCCATCCGAGGACAGGGCCAAACAGGAAGGATATATTCACCATTTTTGATTAACAAATAAGGTTTTATATGTAAAATGGCTAACTAAAGAGCAAAATTATAGATTATTATTATATTATTATTTGTGCCCTGGTCCTATAAGAGATCTTTGTCACTTCCCACGAGCCGGGTTGTGACAAAAACTCACACTCATTCTTATGTTTAGTAAATGTATTGTCACGTCCTGACCTTAGTTCCTTTTTTATGTCTCTATTTTAGTTTGGTCAGGGCGTGAGTTGGGGTGGGCATTCTATGTTTAGTTCTATGTTTGTATTTCTATGTGTTTGGCCTGGTATGGTTCCCAATCAGAGGCAGCTGTCAATCGTTGTCTCTGATTGAGAACCATACTTAGGCAGCCTGGTTTCGCCCTTGAGTTGAGGGTGGTTATTTACGGTTTAGTGTGTTGTTTCACCTGACAGGACTGTTTTGTTTCTTTCATTCACTTTGTTATTTTGTTTTGTGTGTTCAGTTCTAATAAATGAACATGGACACTTACCAGGCTGCATATTGCTCCGATCCTTCTTATTCCTCATCAGAAGAGGAAGTGGTTCGTTACAGAACTACCCACCACAACCGGACCAAGCAGCGTGGTAACCAGGAGCAGAGGGTTCCGGACTCCTGGACATGGGTGGAGATTTTGGACGGTAAGGGACCCTGGGCACAGGTTGAGGAATATCGCCACCCCAGGGAAGAGCTGGAGGCAGCCAAAGCAGAGTGGCGGCATTATGAGAAGTTAGCACGGCAGCGCAACAGGGATGAGAGGCAGCCCCAAAAATGCATTGGGGGGGCACAAGGGGAGTGTGGCTAAGTCAGGTAGGAGACCTGAGCCAACGCCCCGTGCTTACCGTGGAGAGAGGTTGACCGGGCAGGCACCGTGTTATGCGGTGAGGTGCACAGTGTCCCCAGTGCGCACGCATAGCCAGGTGCGCTTCATCGCAGCTCCTCCTATCGGCCGGGCTAGAGTGGACATCGAGCCAGGAGGAATGAAGCCGGCTCAGCGCATCTGATCTCCAGTGCGTCTCCTCGGCCCGGGTTATATGGCACCAGCCCAACGCACAGTGTCCCGGGTTCACCAGCACAGCCCAGTGCGGTCTGTTCCACCCCGCCGCACTTGCCGGGCTACAGGGGGTATCCAGTCAGGACAGGTTGTGCAGGCTCGGTGCTCGAGACCTCCAGTGCGCCTCCATGGTCCGGTACATCCGGTGCCTCCTCCACGCACCAGGCCTCCTGTGGCAGCCCCACGTACCAGGCTGACTCTCCGTCTCCTCCCTCCAGGTGCTCCCTCCTGTCCAGCGCTTCCAGATCCTCCCTCCTGTCAGGAGTTGCCAGAGCCGCCCGTCAGTCCGGAGCTGCCAGAGCCGCTCGTCAGTCCGGAGCTGCCAGAGCCGCCCGTCAGTCCGGAGGCGCCACAGCCGCAGCCCCTCAGTCCAGAGCCGCAACCCCTCAGTCCAGAGCCGCAGCCCCTCAGTCCAGAGCCGCAGCCCCTCAGTCCAGAGCCGCAGCCCCTCAGTCCAGAGCCGCAGCCCCTCAGTCCAGAGGTGCCCCTCTATCCAGAGGCTCCCCTTAGTCCAGTGGCGCCCTCTACGAGGGTCTTCAGTCCGGGGCCCGCCGTCGCCGTAAAGAAGGCCCAACCGGACCCTCCCCTTCAGAGTCAGGTTTTGCGGCCGGAGTCCACACATTTGGGGGGGGGGTACTGTCACGCCCTGGCCATAGAGGCTTTTATTCTCTATTTTGGTTAGGCCAGGGTGTTACTAGGGTGGGCATTCTATGTTCTTTTTTCTATGTTTTGTATTTCTTTGTTTTTGGCAGGGTATGGTTCTCAATCAGGGACAGCTGTCTGTCGTTGTCTCTGATTGAGAACCATACTTAGGTAGCCTTTTCCCACCTGTGTTTTGTGGGTAATTATTTTTCTGTGTGTTTGTGTGCACCTCGGTTGCGTCACATTCTTTGTTGTTTACCTGTTTGTTTTTTGGTTGTTTCGGTTTCACTTTCATTAAAAGATTTGGAACTACATGCACGCTGCGCCTTGGTCGATTTATGACAGGGAGTTTCAGGATAGCGAGCGTGACATGTATCTTATAGTGTGTGTGTGGCAGGCATACAATGATGGCAAAAAACAACATTTGAGAGTGCGCTGAACCTGGTGCTAGAGGCTTGAGGTTGGATGTTTGTGGGAGTACAGGACTATAAAAAGTTTGGGATCCACTGTTTTAGAGAATTCCAACTGGTCTCATAACTACAGTATGGTGTTGTGTGGGTGACCAGTTTCTGATGTCAACGTTGTGAACAGAGTTTTCCATGGTGGCGGTGGGATTATGGTATGGGCAGGCATAAGCTAAGGACAACGAACACAATTGCATTTTATCAATGGCAATTTTAATGCACAGAGATACCTTGACTAGATCCTGAGTCGCATTGTCGTGCCGTTCATTCGCCTTGTTGCAAGGACCTGTACACAATTCCTGGAAGCTGAAAATGTCCCAGTTCTTTCATGGCCTGCATACTCACCAGACATGTTACCCCTTGAGCTTGATTGGGATGCTATATCCAGCAACTTTGCACTGCCATTAAAGAGTGGGAATACATTCCACAGGCCACAATCAACAGCCTGCTCAACTCTATGCAAAGGAGATAAGTTGCGCTGTATGAGGCAAATGGTGGTCACACCAGATACTGACTGGTTTTCTGATCCACGCCTCTACCTTAATTTCCCTCCTAACAGACGCATTGTGTCCAGAGGATGGAAAACTCTGTTCTTTACAATCGATGCGCTTTATGAGACTATGGTATCTATTTCCCTTCTCTCTCCTGTTTCATTGTACGTCTCACTGTTCTGTTCTATGCTGTTGTGTTTGTGTGCGAGATTTGTCTCTAGTCAACCTCTTCTCTTAGTTGCCCACATGTCCTTTTCTTAGTTGCCCACATGTCCTTTTCTTAGTTGCCCACATGTCCTCTTCTTAGTTGCCCACATGTCCTCTTCTTAGTTGCCCACATGTCCTTTTCTTAGTTGCCCACATGTCCTTTTCTTAGTTGCCCACATGTCCTTTTCTTAGTTGCCCACATGTCCTCTTCTTAGTTGCCCACATGTCCTCTTCTTAGTTGCCCACATGTCCTCTTCTTAGTTGCCCACATGTCCTCTTCTTAGTTGCCCACATGTCCTCTTCTTAGTTGCCCACATGTCCTCTTCTTAGTTGCCCACATGTCCTTTTCTTAGTTGCCCACATGTCCTCTTCTTAGTTGCCCACATGTCCTCTTCTTAGTTGCCCACATGTCCTCTTCTTAGTTGCCCACATGTCCTCTTCTTAGTTGCCCACATGTCCTCTTCTTAGTTGCCCACATGTCCTCTTCTTAGTTGCCCACATGTCCTCTTCTTAGTTGCCCACATGTCCTCTTCTTAGTTGCCCACATGTCCTCTTCTTAGTTGCCCACATGTCCTCTTCTTAGTTGCCCACATGTCCTTTTCTTAGTTGCCCACGTGTCCTTTATTAGGATTGGAATGGACAGACTGTATGCATAGTGAACTCTTGCCTATGGTGTCATTCTTAATTGTTAATGGAAAGAAGACCATGTACTATTATTGAGGTTTTGTATGATCTGTATGTCCCTTTTCTCTCTGCCTGGGAGTAACTGTGTGTCCCTTAAGTCAATCCATAACCATAGCTAGAGCTCCTCAATTGTGCTGAGCCTGGTGTTCCGGAATCCTAAATGAGTTCTACATGGAGCTCCTGCTACCTACAGCTCCTCCAAATTGAGATTTTGCTTTAATTTCTCAAGAGTGGTCTGGGTTTATTTTTACTTGAACCAGTCCAGTCATTGTTGATTAAGGGATGATGTTGAGGAAATCTGATGTCTCTAATTGGGAATAGGAAGAACGAGTTATCAGATATGATGAAGATGTCAACCGTGTTTGGTTAGTTTGCAATTAATTTGCCAAACATTTTTTAACAGGGCACTGATTTTTTTAGATGTCACTGTTTATATAATGGAACAAAAGTATAACATAAAGGGTGTGTGTGTCTTAAAACACTTGATTCCCTGTATAGTGCATAGTGCATTAGTGCCATAAGTAGTGGGAATAGTGTCATTTCAGATGTACATACTCGTTGCCTGCTTGTTTAAGTACAAGTAGAAAGATGCCATGGCAACCCAGATTGACATGTTAGTTAGTTCAGGATCAATCTACTTGTTGATGAAGGTCCTTCTGAGCTAGGCACTGCTCAGATGTCTTCTTAACCTTTGCATGATATGAGTTCATGATCAGTTGTTTGGGAGTTGAGGTGTTTTGTAGATTAAATCATTTGAGAAAAGCTCAAGTGGGCCCTCTAGAACAAGCACAGTGTTTACTCAGGGTATGCTCTTCTGAGACCATCTTTCAGAATGTTGCAGATGGAAATGTAAAGCAAAGAAGAACTTCTACGATTCCACTCTCTGGTATAATCGATGGCATTCTGCACGGTTGTGTTTCACTAAAAATGCCCCAGATTTCTTTCATTCTCCAGTGACGCTTCCAGTCAGTTGTCTTTTTTTGCTGAGCTGCTGTACTTAAAAGTACTAATTCATTGTTTTCAGTATATCAAATTACTTTTTGATCCTTAGTAATCAGTATAACATACAAGATGTTCCTAAAGTGGTCCTCATCTCATTCATGATTATCATGCAATAAACATCTGCTCAGAGAACATGAAATATACCAGCCTTTTTAAATAAAATACCACCACTTATACTCACCGTTGTACTTTACAGTTATTTACTTTAAACCAGATTCTGACGTGTCAATTATTAAAGCATGGTGACAACTTGTACAAAAACAACTATGTTTTCTGTTCATGGGCACCCCTCGCTTTTCACTGCTCACAATTTTCCAAGCTTTGTGCATTTAATCTTGAATACTGTACATATATTGTATACTTCACAGCTGGATAGTGGTTGGTGATCACAGGAGAGTATGTTTTTCCTGTTCTTAAGCTGTGTTTACACAGGCAGCCGAACAGATTTTTTGCAACAATCTGATTGGTCAAAAGATCAGAATTAGGCCTGTGTAAACACAGCCCTAGTGTTTCCTGTGATGAGTGATCTGAATGTTCAGTCTGTAGCTGTGCATCTATGAAATCACCACTGAGGGACATCATGTAGAACACCCCTAACTGTAACTGGCAAGACTCAAGTGTGTAAAGGACAAAACAGACCAACTCAAACAGTCAGCCGTGTGCAGCAGATCCCCTGCCTGGTGTCGACGAATGGTGGTCATTCATAGAATAATTGGGAAATTATCAGAAAATGACTGCCAATATTCTATGGTCTGAGGTTGCGCAACTGCTGGGCAAGGCAGACGTTAGTTTATTTTGTATTTTTATTTGTATTTATTATGGATCCCCATTAGGTGCTGCCAAGGCAGCAGCTACTCTTCCTGGGGTCCAGCGAAATTAAGGCAGTTATACATTTTAAAAACATTACAATATATTCATAACATATTTCACAATACATTAAGTGTATACCCTCAGGCCTATACTCTACTACCACATATCTACAACACAAAATCCATTTGTACATGTGTGTATAGTGCATATGTTAGCGTGTGTTTGTATGCATGTGTCTATGTTTATGTTGCTTCACAGACCCCAATGTTCAATAAGGTGTATTTTTATCTGTTTTTTAAATCAAATTTTACTGCTGGCATGAGTTGCTTGATGTGGAATTGAGTTCCATGTAGTCATGGCTCTATGTAGTACTGTGCGCCTCCCATAGTCTGTTCTGAACTTGGTGGCATGTCTTGTGGTGTATGCATGGGTGTCCGAGCTGGGTGCCAGTAGTTCAAACAGACAACTCGGTGCATTCAACATGTCAATTCCTCTCACAAATACACGTATTGATGAAGTCAATCTCGCCTCCACTTTGAGCCAGGAGAGATTGACATATTCTTAATGTTAGCTCTCTGTGTACATCCAAGGGCCAGTCGTGCTGCCCTGTTCTGAGCCAATTTCAATTTTCCTAAGTCCCTCTTTGTGGCATTTGACCACACGACTGAACAGTAGTCCAGGTGCGACACAACTAGGGCCTGTAGGACCTGCCTTGTTGATAGTGCTGTTAAGAATGCAGTGTAGCGTTTTATTATAGACAGACTTCTCCCCATCCTACAGTAGCTACTGTTGTGTCAATATGTTTTGACCATGACAGTTTACAATCCTGGGTTACTCCAAGCAGTTTAGTCTCCTCAACTTGCTCAATTTCCACATTATTCATTGCAAGATTTAGTTTAGGTTTAGAGTTTAGTGAATGATTTGTCTCAAATATAATGCTTTAAGTTTTTTAAGACTTAGGACAAACTTCTTCCTTGCCACCTATTCTGAAACTAACTGCAGTTCTTTGTTTAGTGTGGCTGTCATTTCAGTCACTGTGGTAGCTGATGTGTATAGTGCCGAGTCATCAGCATACATAGACACACTGGCTTTACACAAAGCCAGTGGCATGTCGTTAGTTAATATTGAAAAAAGTAAGGGGCCTAGACAGCTGCCCTTCCTGATTCTACCTGGATTTTGTTGGAGGCTTCCATTAAAGAACACCCTCTGTGTTATGTTAGACAAGTAACTCCTTATCCTCAATATAGCAGTGGAAAAAACATGATGAGACAAGCCATCAACATTACCAGCGCATTTCTTGTCACAGGCCTAATTGAACATTTCCTTCATAGTGCTTCTATCAGAAAACAAGCCAGGAGGAGAAATGACACCAAAATGTACAAAATAACCAGTGTGTTGGAATAGAAAAAATCCAAACAGTGCTTAAATAAGAGTTCAAGTGCAACCCATTTCACCAGGAGGCAAATGTCAACCAGGGGAAATGTCGTCTTGGTAAGCTAAGCCACTGGGCACAGACGCCAACTTAACATTTATTCCACGTTGGGTCAATGTGATTTCATTGAAATGACGTGGAAACAACTTTGAATCAACTAGTGTGTGCCCAGTGGGAAGGCAGAGAAGTCCTCAGCGTGGTCTGTGTTTGGAGCTAGGACATACGCCTGGAGAGAAGCACAACAAGACATATGAACCTAGGATAGGATTCTAATGCAAAAAAAATCTAGAAGAAAATGGTCAGATTTTTTATGGTTGTCTTGTCAATGTCGTTATTGTCTTGTCTGTATTTCGTTTTAATATATTTTTTCTAAGGTCAAAACTGTTGCCAGCCATGTTCACTTAAAAATAAAACTGCACTGAATAAAACTAATATAAAAACCCTCTGCCCTAATGTTGGTTTCCAACATCTTGTCTAAAGGAGAGGATACCAACCCTCTGAGTCTTCGCTCTTTAATGGCGACTAGTTGTTCCCCCTTTTCTCCATTTCTTGTGAAATTTCCTAACTTTTAAAACCATTACCAGAGAGAGAGACTTTCAAAGAACACAGCAAAGAGATGCTGTTTTTATGAGTGAGTTCATGTCTAAATATGTATTCAGCACTATCAACACTTTTATTCAGCACTTTAAAAAAATCATAAAACACACTTCTTCCTACATCCACTTGTGCGGCAATGAAAGAGTAGCCAAGTGTGCCCTGTGTTTTTGTTATTATTAGCAGCTCGTTGTGTCTATTTTAATATCTATGAATATCTCAATTTCTCTGGTCATAGGGACAACATGAATTTATGCATGAGATGCGGTGTGACTCGAGTTTCTCCATCAGGTCGAAGACGTTGCCCACTCTCTGGTCAGTCTCACTGGAGAAAAGAAAGGAGATAGCAGGAACCGGGAGAGGCCCTCAACCGCTCGCTCTCCCTCCACTGAGACTGCCATGTTCAAAACAACTGGGATCTCAGAAATCTCTGACCTCCAAGCATTCAAGACATATGGGACGTCACGCTGCTTGCTTAGAGAGTACCACTTCCTACATATTCAGCCCATACCTGGCCCGAACTTGGAACCTCGGACTCACAAACACATCGCGCCACCTCAAAAGCTAGCTAACGAGGCTGAGGAGTAAGTTTCACACATCCCAAAGTGCTACGTTCACCCCTCAAACTTACTCAACCAAATGTTTTCTCTTGATAAGTCTGTGAATTGGACCATTTTTCTGTCCTTCTAAGCATTTAAAATGAACCGAGTACTTTTCGGTGTCAAGGAAAATGTATGGAGTAAAAACGTAAATAATTTCTTTGGGAAGGTAGTGGATTCCAGGCTGGTTTGATTCCAGGCTGTATCACAACCATCCCATAGGGCGGCGCACAGTTGGCCCAGTGTCGTCCGGGTTAGTGTTTGTCCGGGGTAGGCCGTCATTGTAAATAAGAAATGGTTCTTAACCGACTTGCCTAGTTAAATAACATTTTGATCAAATAAATTAAATTAAGTACATATACCCAAAAAAACGACTTAAGTAGTACTTCAAAGTATTTTTACTTAGGTTTTGTACACTGGTATAACTAAGTAACTAAGTCAATATGACTATCCCCTATGGATAAATAAATGTGGCAGTAACAACAAAAAAGTTCAAACCTAGGAAATAATAAATGATTTCAGCTAACTGTGGTTAAACATGTGACCCCCAAATAGAACAGTATGACCATAATACAACTGTAATGAATTGCATAATAATAAGAAGCTACTTAAACACATTTCCTATCATTAATGATTTATTATTATTATTATTATTTGTTATTACTGTTATTACTTTTATTATTATTATTAATAGCCTACTATTATTAAAATGATTAATGTATTAATATTAGTATTATTAATATTAGAAACAGCATTAGGAGCTGAGGCTTATATGTCTTGAAGGGTCAGAAAACGATGGTTACAGTGTTCATTAGCCATGCAGCTGAGCCAGGTATCACTACCATACAGAAACCAAATCCAAAAATGTTACAGTATAGGTTCCCATTGTTGGGAGAAATGTCCATTCAAAGAATATGAGGGAAATTATGATGGTACTTTTGATTAAAGGAGTGCACAGAGCTGGAGACAAATGATTGAATAAAGAACAACTATTCCCCATCCCAAATCCTGGCTTTAACCACAAAAAAATTATTCAATTGTGGGTTTTTTTGGGGGGGGGGCATTGGTATTTAACTCAAACCTCCACAACAAATACTTTCGATAATAAATGAAAGTTAGTTGATGAAGGCCTAATTTGGAGTAGGCTAGGTCTAAACCATTGAACGAGTTGACTCTGTCATGTATAGTTTAGCAAAGACCCTGAGGTTGTGTTAGGATAACTTAAAATAACATGAAGGAACATTTCAAGATGATAGGTAGATGATATTTGGATTTCCCATTCTCACTTCTGCTCTTTGACCTTCGGGCTACTACTAACACATAGCATAGCACAGCACATCGGCATAATGTCCAATAATCTTTAACCTCATTCTGATTGCCACATTATTTTAGACTGCACTACATCCCACCTTACCCAAATCTGGCTTTAAGTTTGTCTAGAAATATGGCAATATCTTTTGCATTATCCACATTTTGGCTATAATTTTTTATAATAACTCGTGTCAGGGAAGAAGGCTGTATACATAATTAGCTGAGGTAAATCTGGTGATTAATTGAAGTTATCCGTTAGATTATCCATAGACAACCGGTTAGATTATCCAACAGTCAACAGTAGGCAACCGTCTACTATTCAATGGGTTTCCAAAACCCAAATGAATTTAATGCAACAACAAAAAATATATAACAAACCAGAAAACAATGCCTTACAGAAATGGTCATGCTATGCAGTTGAACGCTGCTATTCATTCTCAACCAACACTCATTTTGTTTAGACCATAGGAGCAACAGTTCATGGTCACATGGCTTGAGTCACTGGTGATAATAATACATTGATTAGTTTAAAAACAGAGGTTGATGGCTGTTTGATTACAATTCATAGCCAAATCAATGTGTCTATAGGCCCAAAAATAAACATTTCTAACGAGTAGGCCTACAGACATCAATAGACCTGGGTTTGCTGACAATGTAATAATAGCCTTCAACAACTAGGCACATCTTTAAACATCACTGTGGAATAAATTATTGCTATTTGCATCTTTGCCATATGAAATAGGTTTCACTTCATGATGTAAGGATGACAGCATTCCGTTCTCTTTCCTTTAAAAAAATAAAATATAGGCTAATCCCGAGTTTGTGACTTCACTTGGGGTATTCCATGGTGAACTTCTACTCTATTTTAAACCCTGTTTGAGGATTATGGGTGATCCTATCCAGCACGTAATTATATTGCAGTCTCGTGTTTAAATCAGAAACACTATTACACTATCATAAATGAGAACAGGACTTGCATATGGGTGTATCGGAGTGTGAGGAGCGCAATAAGCACAATTCAGGGATGCTCTTTCGGTTTTGGTGCTCATGGAGAATGTCGGTGAATTAGAATATCCCCGCAAATGTGAGTCTCATTGTTTAATCTGCATCTTTATATTTACCACGTCCACTTCTAATAATAACACCAGGGCATTCAATTTTGGCAGACTACCAGGGTTAAATCCGGCATACCTGGAAAAGATTGAGACCAATGTGGCCATGTCTCGTTTTTTGAATTAAGACCAGTCTCGTAAAAAAACAGCCGTTGGTTGCCAAAGAGGTCACAGATGTTAGAAGAGACAATGTTTGACATCAAAATGCATCAAAACACTGCAGTAGTTCACATTTGGCATGCTGAAATAGTTTTTTGAAGGAAAGGAACAAATTGCATTAGGCTAATGTATAGAAAATGAATATATGACTGTAGAGTTGAACATATTTTCCTTCCTCTTTAAATTAAACAGTTACAGAAAATACATACTGTTCCAGTGAGATTATTTTTTTGTAAACATATTTACATCATGGCGAAACCTTTATTCGAGTTAGGCTGTATTTGGCCAAAATGTATGTTCAATAGGCTAGAAACACCTACATAGTAGCCTACAAGTTTGGTTGAGGTGGTTTAATATCTGACATAATTTACATATATTATTTCCATGTTTTAGTCAGGCCTATGTTTTATAAATCTTTAAAGAGCATCAATACAACGTAAATCGTCGGTGGAAGAAATAAAAATAGCCTACATGGAAAATATAGGCTAGTAGTGCGTCGTGTGTTTGTGTGTAAAATCAGCGCATGTGCTAAAACATCTATGCGTTCATTATTTCGACGTTGAAACCAACAAGCAACGTTGCTTAGAATGTGACTCTACTTAAAAACTATGCAGCAAATTGTTCACCCCTATCTCTACCCAAATGTATACTGTGGCCTACACTAAGCAATCCTAAAACCGCATTGAATGAACAGCCACACCGGCGAGGAGGCTCGTGTATCAGCTCAAGCCTGTAATCAGGGTTCACTCAAAAGGGCAGTTTGCACCAGGACAGGAAATCAACGAGAGGGCCCCAACGTCGGCGACACCACGGAATCGAGCGCATTCATTAGCTAGCTAGACACAAATCATATCTGACACAAAAAAAGACAAGCTCATCTCCATCACATTCACATAGTAGAGCATGCGTATTGGGTTGTTTTATATAATGAAAGCACAAATTATTTATCTAACAAAGTCCTGCTTCCCTGATGCGAGTCCAATGAAACAGGACTAATTCTAGAGTTGAGTTGACTATCTGGTGACTAATTAACCTACTAGTCAATAATGATCCATCACTGTTTTCAAGACAAGACAAACCTGTTTAGTCCCTTTTCTTTCAGAAGTGAATGTAATTCATTTGGGAAAACGTCTTATTTGGATAACCGGCAGTGATTACAATATTGGTCCAAAACCAAGCAGTCAATGCAATACATTGTTATGCACATTTATACATGTGTATTGTTAATTATATATGCATGATTATTAGGTCATGTGGAGAGTCATACAAATAGTATGATTGCTTGTTACTGCCACCATTAACTGGACATAGCTGAAGTAATCACACTACAGCCTTTTCATCTATATTCAAAATTCTATTCCACATGTGTCATCATCATTCTAAAAAATTACAGCTTCCTGGTGGATACAAGCATTTTGCTACACCTGCAATAACATCTGCTAAACACGTGTGTGTGACCAATACATTTGAATTTGATTTTGATCCTTAAGATCATTTAAGGTTATAAAAGGAAACTTAAGGTTATTTCATGAACCTGTAGTTTAATTGAAGAACCCATACTCTGCCATCAGATCGTTCTTTAAACTTTGCAGATGTGATGGGTGGTTTGAGAAACCTTTTTCAAAGAAGGGTTCATTTTGGAACCAGTAGGATGCTTGTGCATATAATTCTAATTTGGTCAAAGAAACACTAGGGAAGTGCTGATTGTTGGAAATGACCGACGTGTTCGGTTTGCTTCTAGCAGAACTTGTCTAGGCAAAGCAACATCTGTGCCTTGTATAGTCCCTTAAAATACCTTAGCTTGAAAAACGAGAAAAAAGCTGCTAAACTGTTACTGTTTGTCCCTCTTGAGATGCAGTAGCAACAACATAGCCAGTATCAAAGATTATGGCTATACTTGTCTCTCCTCCCTAACAATGGGAGTCCCCGTCCACAAAGCGGCATCGTAATCTAGCTCTTGTCTATCCTTTCTTTGGATTGGTGGATACATTTCATTATTTTAATACTTGTTTGAATATTTGATGAGAGTTGTTGATGTCAACTGCCTGTATTCAATGGAGAGAGATGCTATGCCACTAGTCTCTTGCCATCAATATGAATAGCCATCTGTTTTTTTCTCCAAATTTCAGGGATGTAACTTGTCCTACTTATATCAGTACATTCTTAACACCCTAAGCATTAGACAACTTATATTCAATCAAATAAACCTCCATGTAGCAAATAAGCCATACATTTTTTGTTGTTGACCAAATTCCACACACTCTCATTGACCTCCATACAAAAACTCCTTGCTTGGTGGGTAGAAAAACAAAGAAACAAAGAAAACGCCACCTGCTGGAGGGAGACAGCTTTTCTGCTGAGTTGGGCCTCTCTTTACACTTCCTCAAAATAGTCTGAATTAATCTAAAAACAGGAGTCTCCAACCCTGTTCCTGGATAACTACCCTCCTGTAGGTTTTTGCTCCAACCCCAGTTGTAACTAACACAATTCAGTTTATCAACCAGCTAATTATTAGAATCTAGGGGTGCTAGTTTAGGGTTGAACTGTGAACCTACAGGACGATATCTCTCCAGGAACAGGGTTGGAGAGCCCTGATCTAAGATAAATGAAGAAATATGAAATTGATTGTAACGTTTTTGACAAGGAGGTCTTAGTCACGCAATTTTACACTTAACTAAGATGTCTGGTGCAGTATTTCTCAAGTGAAGAAATTTGACCAATCACAGATGAAGGGGCATAGACTTCGGCTACCTAATTTTGACTTGCGTCAAGAAAAAAAAAATATGACCCCACTGTTTCAACTGTGAAGCATGCGACATTTTTAACCAGAGCCATATCTTTAAATAGGCTACATGGCTCTGGGGTAAATGTTAGCTATTTGCTAGCTAAGATAATTAATTAAACTACTATGAAAAAACAATACATAATGTTATGTAGGCAACTCTTCGTTTTTTCTTCAGCTAGCCAAACAACATATGTTGTTATGTTAGCTGTAATGTTAGCTGGTATTGAGAAATGTTAGTCACTATTTAAACCCACGATACTCTTTCACCATTTTCCATCCTCCGTCCATTTGTCCCTGTCTTGCCCTGCCCCTGTCCACTTGTGGAGAGTTTGGGTGCTATGAAAGACAAACTCAACCTCCACAAACAGGTAAGACACAAACACACAGGACCCAAAGTATAGGTTATGTTAAACTTGACAAAAAGAAACAGAAATAAAACAGATTAGATATTAGATGCATTATCAAGGACTCATGTTTATGTAGTGTTTGTGTTTATGAGCAATTTATTATCTAGCAAAATTTGATTGGCAGCTCCGGTTTTGGATTGCACTGTTGGCCATTCCTGTCTCATATAAATATACTGAACAAAATATAAATACAACATGGAACAATTTCAAAGATTTTACTGAGATACAGTTCATATAAGGAAATCAGTCAATTTAAATAAATAAATTAGGCCCTAATCCATGGATTTCACATGACTGGGAATAAAGATATGCATATGTTTGTCACAGACACTTTTTTTTTTAAAGCCTCCCAAGTGGCGCAGGCCTGTAATTGTCATCATAGGTACACTTCAACTATGACAGACAAAATGAGAAAAAAAATCCAGAAAATCACATTGTAGGATTTTTAATGAATTTATTTGCAAATTATGGTGGAAAATAAGTATTTGGTCACTTACAAACGTGCAAGATTTCTGGCTCTCACAGACCTGTAACTTCTTCTTTAAGAGGCTCCTCTGTCCTCCACTCGTTACCTGTATTAATGGCACCTGTTTAAACTTGTTATCAGTATAAAAGACACCTGTCCACAACCTCAAACAGTCACACCCCAAACTCCACTATGGCCAAGACCAAAGAGCTGTCAAAGGACACCAGAAACAAAATTGTTGACCTGCACCAGGCTGGGAAAACTGAACTTGCAATAGGGAAGCAGCTTGGTTTGAAGAAATCAACTGTGGGAGCAATTATTAGGAAATGGAAGACATACAAGACCACTGATAATCTCCCTCGATCTGGGGCTCCACGCAAGATCTCACCCCATGGGGTCAAAATGATCACAAGAACGGTGAGCAAAAATCCCAGAACCACACGGGGGGACCTAGTGAATAACCTGCAGAGAGCTGGGACCAAAGTAACAAAGCCTACCATCAGTAACACACTACGACGCCAGGGACTCAAATCCAGCAGTGCCAGATGTGTCCCCCTGCTTAAGCCAGTACATGTCCAGGCCCGTCTGAAGTTTGCTAGAAAGCATTTGGATGATCCAGAAGAAGATTGGGAGATTGTCATATGGTCAGATGAAACCAAAATATAACTTTTTGGTAAAAACTCAACTAGTCGTGTTTGGAGGACAAAGAATGCTGAGTTGCATCCAAAGAACACCATACCTACTGTGAAGCATGGGGGTGGAAACATCATGCTTTGGGGCTGTTTTTCTGCAAAGGGACCAGGACAACTGATCCGTGTAAAGGAAAGAATGAATGGGGCCATGTATCGTGAGATTTTGAGTGAAAACCTCCTTCCATCAGCAAGGGCATTGAAGATGAAACGTGGCTGGGTCTTTCAGCATGACAATGATCCCAAACACACACCCCGGGCAACGAAGGAGTGGCTTCGTAAGAAGCATTTCAAGATCCTAAGGTGGCCTAGCCAGTCTCCAGATCTCAACCCCATAGAAAATCTTTGGAGGGAGTTGAAAGTCCGTGTTGCCCAACAACAGCCCCAAAACATCACTGCTCTTGAGGAGATCTGCATGGAGGAATGGGCCAAAATACCAGCAACAGTGTGTGAAAACCTTGTGAAGACTTACAGAAAACGTTTGACCTCTGTCATTGCCAACAAAGGGTATATAACAAAGTATTGAGATAAACTTTTGTTATTGACCAAATACTTATTTTCCACCATAATTTGCAAATAAATTCATTAAAAATCCTACAATGTTGATTTTCTGGATTTCTTTTCTAATTTTGTCTGTCATAGTTGAAGTGTACCTATGATGAAAATTACAGGCCTCTCTCATCTTTTTAAGTGGGAGAACTTGCACAATTGGTGGCTGACTAAATACTTTTTTGCCCCACTGTAATTACAAAAAAGTAGGGGTGTGGGTCAGAAAACCAGTCACTATCTGGTGTGACCACCATTCCCCTCATACAGCGCAACACATCTCGTTAGCATAGAGTTGATCAGGTTGTTGATTGTGACCTGTGGAATGCTGTCCCACTCCTCTTCAATGGATGTGCCAAGTTGCTGGATATTGGATAACGCTGTCGCACACGTCGATCCAGAACATTCCAAACTCAATGGGCAACATATCTGGTGAGTATGCAGGCCATGAAAGAACTGGGACGTTTTCAGCTTCCAGGAATTGTGTACAAATCCTTGCGACATAGGGCTGTGCATTATCATGCTGAAACATGAGGTGATGGCGGCGAATGAATGACAACAATGGGCCTCAAGATTTTGTTTACACAGTATCTCTCTGTGCATTCAAATTTCCATTGATAAAATGCAATTGTGTTCGTTGTCCATAGCTTATGCCTGCCCATACCATTACCCCACCGCCACCACGGGGCACTGTTCACAACGTTAACATCGGCAAACCACTCGCCCACATGATGCAATACACATGCCTGCGGTTGTGAGGCCAGTTGGACGTACTGCCAAATTCTCAAAAATGATGTTGGAGGCGGCTTATGGTAGAGAAATTAACATGACATTATCTAGAAACCGCTCTGGTGGACATTCTTGCAGTCAGCATGCCAATTGCAAGCTCCCTCAACTTGAGACATCTGTGGCATTATGTTGTGTGACAAAACTGCACATTTTAGAGTGGCCTTTTAATGTCCCAACACAAGGTGCACCTGTGTAATGATCATGCTGTTTAATCAGTGTCACTGATGGTATGTCACACCTTTCAGGAGAAATGCTTACTAACAGGGATGTAAACAAATTTGTGCACAACATTTGAGAGAAATAAGCTTTGTTTGGGATCTTTTATTTCAGCTCATGAAACATGGGACTAACACTTAACATGTTATGTTTGTATTTTTGTCGGCGAAAAATGAAACGTTGTTTCCTTTTCTATCTTCTGTATTATACACTACATGATCAAAAGTATTTGGACACCTGCTTGTGGAACATCTCATTACAAAATCATGGGCATTAATATGGAGTTGGTCCCCCTTTTGCTGCTATAAGTCTCCACTCTTCTGGGAATGATTTTCATTAGATGTTGGAACATTGCTGCCAGGATTGCTTTCATTCAGCCAAAATTGCATTAGTGAGGTTGGACACTGATATTGGGTGATTAGGCCTGGCACGCAGTTGGCGTTCCAATTCCTCCCAAAGGTGTTCGATGGGGTTGAGATCAGGGCTCTGTGCAGGCCAGTCAAGTTCTTCCACACAGATCTCGACAAACCATTTCTGTATGGACCTCACTTTGTGCACGGGGGCATTGTCATGCTGAAACACGAAAGGGCCTTCCCCAAACTGTTGCCACAAAGTTGGAAGCACAGAATCATCTAGAATGTCCTTGTATTCTGTAACATTAACATTTCCCTTCACTGGAACTAAGGGGCCTAGCTGGACCATGAAAAACAGCCTCAGACCATTATTTATCTTCCACCAAACATTACAGTTGGCACTATGCATTTGGGCAGGTAGCGTTCTCCTTCAATCCGCCAAACCCAGATTTGTCCGTCGGACTGCCAGATGGTGAAATGTGATTCATCACTCCAGAGAACATGTTTCCAATGGTCCAGAGTCCAATGGCGGCGAGCTTTACACCACTCTAGCCGACGCTTGGCATTGTGCATGGTGATTTTAGGCTGCCATGGAAACCCATTTCATGAAGCTCCAGACGAACAATTATTGTGCTGACGTTGCTTCCAGAGGCAGTTTGGAACTCAGTAGTGAGTGTTGCAACCAAGAACAGACAATTTTTTCGAGCTAAGCTCTTCAACACTCTCCAGTCCTGTTCTGTGTGCTTGTGTGGCCTACCACTTCGTGGTTGAGCCGTTGTTGCTCCTAGACTTTTCCACTTCACAACAACAGCACTTACAGTTGACCGGGGCAACTCTAGCAGGGCAGAAATTTGATGAACTGACTTGTTGGATAGGTGGTATCCTATGATGATGCCACATTGAAAGTCAAATTGCCGACAAGACTAATTTGAAGGGGTGTCCACATATTTTTGTATTTATAGTGGACATCTCAATGCTTGTCAATTAGTGTCAAATGTAATTCGACTGTATTGTTATGTTGCAAAGGGAAACAATAACTACAATTGGGGGAAAAAGTTGTTTCTGAAGACTTCTAAATGCATCAAAGGCACAAATACAGTATGACCTCCCAATGTTTGGTAATGGCTGGTAGCAAGAAGGTACATGTTCAATAAGATGCAGGCAGAGTGCCGAAAAAAGTGAACATCATAAGCTCCATACAAGACAAATTGAAGAGGACTTTCATGAAACAACACAGCACCAACAAAGTGCACTCCGTTTGTCCGCCATTGTAAGACCAAAAAAAATCGAATATAAATAAATGATTAAAAAAGCACAACTATGTAACGTAGCTGCCTACTCAATGGTCCCATGAAATCAAGTGCCACAACATGTATGAAATTCCTAATCTTCTATTCCAAACAAAAACGAATTCAATAAACAGGTTACAATAATGGGTTGCCATTTAAATAAATAAAAACTTACAGATTGTGGATATCCCTTTGCTTGCTGCCTCCCTGTGAAAATAGCAAGAAAATAGCAACCTGTGGGGGGAAGAAAGATTAGTGGCATGTTCTGTTTGCTCAAATTGCTGACCATATTTTTTATATATAGGTAATGACAGGACAACCAGTAACGGCATCAACTGAAATAGCCTTACTTGAGAAGCAGATTTTTTTTAAGTATACATGTTTCAATTGCAGAAATCGACCAGTGAAGCTAAAAAAAAAAATACTAGCTCCAAAAAAGACCAGCCCCGTTTGCCCAACCCCTCGAATTTGTGGCTGCATTTGGGGCCGGCGCAATTATTTTATTGAGGTGGCCTGGTGGGGTTCTCTATAGGCTTCTAAAAACCTACACCATTGCAACGTAGGCCCTAGGCTTTTGAAATAGTATTTTGCTTGTCTTTCTGAGGTCTATTTATTATGCAGTGCTCAATATTAATTTGGTGGCGCACATAGGCCACTTGGTTAAAAAAAAAAATGAACATGACCTGTTTTTGGAATCGGACTTTATAGACTACATTATAAATCCTTGAGAATTAAAAACATTATAGGAAAGGCCTTTAAATATATTTTGCAGAGGGTGGCGCAAGCAAGAGTGTAATCTATAGTTATACAATGGTAGTCTATAAATCACCTGTTGCTGAGTTATACGCCACATTATTTCATAACAAATGCAATACCCGTCTGTGATTGTCAGGCCAACCCAAGATGGGTGGTTAATTTGCATTCACACGTTTTAATTGATTAACTAATAATGTTAAACAGCTTACCAGGGGTGTTGGTGGGGTCACATGAAAAAGTGCAGTTTCTACCTAATTAGTGCGTCTTTTTCCATAATCTCTAACTGAAATACCCGCCTAGTCATGTTTTCAATCTTGAACAGGTGTTTGCTGAATGGGGTATTGATGGTCCTTTAAACATATATTTATATATCTAACCCAATATTTCGCTCTTCAGTGAGAATAATACATTCTTAAAGCTGTATAGTGGATAAAAGTTCCTCAATGTCTTTCCACCTTGGACTTACTATTTTTTTAAGTGAAATAATATTAGTATAGAGCATGTAGTCTAGGGCCAACAAATGCTGCTAAACAAAATGTCCAATGTAACACAAAGTGGATGGTTACTTGTGATTATTGAATCAAATAATACAATATTTCAATTAAGTAAATGGGTTGATTCTTCAATCGAACTTGAAGAGAACATTTTAATAAGGGCACTTCAAAATGATTTGGCTGCATACATCATGCTAATGTGAGTTGTCAAAATGTTAATTGAATCCGTAAGATTATCAAACCTTTTTGTAATTGGATGGTCTCCCTAACTCCATTAGCTGAACTTATTTTCTTTCCGTTGAACTCTTAAAATACAGGTAAAACCTCAATGACGAGGATGTGATATATTCAAGGACTTTGCATTTAAAGGAGTATTCCTCTACAAAACTATATTTTGGTATTTCTTTCATTAGTCCACTGTTGATACAGCCACAAAATGTTTACATGTCAGCTATCAAGTTTTCATAGTACTTTC
The DNA here is from genome assembly GCF_013265735.2 of Oncorhynchus mykiss. Classification (NCBI taxonomy): domain Eukaryota; kingdom Metazoa; phylum Chordata; class Actinopteri; order Salmoniformes; family Salmonidae; genus Oncorhynchus; species Oncorhynchus mykiss. The sequence goes on along the minus strand of NC_048587.1, from coordinate 19,740,352 downwards.
AAAAAGCTAATTGTAACTTGCCACATCATCATCGTGATGCAAAATGCATCAAATGATGTTAAAGGCATCGTAGTGATGATGTGTCAAGTTACAGGACTTTTAAAAAGCAAATTGTATCTTGAAAACGTGATTGCTGACATGCAAAACATTTTGGGACTGTACCAACAGTGGACTAATGAAATAAATACCTAAATAAAGTTTTTGAGTGGATTATTCCTTTAATAGGCTGTTTGACTAGTCTGTTACTGATGTGATATGCCATCACATGGGATTTGTCACAAAATTGCAGAATCCTTCAACTGATCAAACCTTTTATATAGGATGGTCCTTTAACTGACCAAAAATGTTTCTTGATCATTTTCAAAAGGTGAACTATTTCAAGTCCCTGAAAAAGCCTCTGAACCCATTTACCCGAAACTCATATGTTTATAGGCTATCAAATGTTCAGTTAGGTCAAAAGGACCTAGTTGTGTATCATAAGATACCTGCTAATTGTCCTCGCCCCTTTTCCTATGCATTAAATTACGTTTGACAGCTATTTTGGTTCTATGGTGGAAAATGCATACTCATGAATTGTTGGCATTTTCGTTAGCTCCAGATGGTGACGAGGGAAGAAAAGTACAAATAGTTTAACATATAATCCTCAGGCGTGTTCAGGTAACCCAAGCAGAGCAGTTCCTGTGTACCATGTCCCTTTTTATAATGCAAAAAAAATGGTCGACCTGTCTGTGAACTCTCTCGGCGGGCTTAGGAGAGTGAATTAAGCAAGATCTAGCTAGTGCATTTATTAAGCCAAGTCTTAAGAGTGTACTTTACACAAAACCACTAATCTTCCTGTTTTATACGTGCCAACAACAATTGTATTCTGAAATGGGCACTTGAATGCACCACTGAACGATGTTTCTAACAACCGTTGCGTATATGTGGGCCGGCTATGTATCAATCAGACAGCCTACACTTTCAAGAAGATATAACCTTTTTTTCTAAGAGTGTAGAGTAGACTGCACACATCGATCAGTTCCTACATGAGTAGATTACAGTAAGAGAAAATACATGGGTATAGATATGGAGCACCATTAATAGAGGGTATTGTATAAAACCAGGTGTCATAGCCTTCCAAGGACAACTTTGCTAAGAAAATAATCAAACAACAGAAGGAGTAGAGTTGAATATTGTATTACTTCTGATATCTCGTATAAGGATTTCAAATGGAAAATAATTGTCTAAACATTATAGGACCAATACCTCTGTTAAAAAAACGCAAACTTGGAAAAAAGCATAGGAATCCCACATAGATTGTTTACTTGGAAAAAATACATAATAGTTCCATAATATCCATTAATTAAAACTTTACTTAGCCATGTCAACACTTTAAACCTATCTGACTAATAGTCCATCGCACAGCAAACTGCAGATGAGTGCGTTAAAAAATTAAAGCAGGCCTTATACAGCAAGTAGGCCTAAATGTACATTATTTGTACAACATTTTGGACAAATTAGTAACTTTTCGAATATTGAGGTTTTTCATTTAGGCAATAGCATGCTTACTATTCTGAAAACATTACTTTGAAGAGCATTTAATTCCTCTTTTTGAAGAATGCATAATTCATTACTCTTTCAAACATATATTTCAATGATATTTAGAGAACATTCTCATCATACCTGTCATATACAATAACACAAGATTTACGAGCATATATAAAGTAGTTAATGGTTACTAGCCTTATCAAAACATGTTGTTTATTAATTATGAATGGTTAAAGATAAGGTTGGCACAAACATCAAATTGTACATAAGAAGAAATAATTGAAATAAAATGTCGCCTAAAAGGTTACTTATGCCCAACGCTGTGTGCTGTGTGAAAATGGTATAATGGACAGAGCTTGTTTGAATAATTGAACACGCACTGAAATCATCTTATTCATTATTTTTTGTTTGTTCCTATAGCTAAGGTCTTGTCTCAAAACGGTAGCCTAATTCAAGGCCTGTATATCCAACAGAGAATGATTATGAAGCAAACAACAAAACAATTAATCCAAACTTATTTTCTCTTGTGTTACATTTTACGTTTGTAGCCTAGTCACTGAATGTAGATAACAATTCAAACGGTTGAGTTGGTTTTGAAAATGCAGGCTACAAATAACATGCACATTATTTTCATTATACTTATATTAATGATTTGTAATGATTATTTTAATTATATTTTCCCATCTTCACGCACTTTTTGGAGGGGGGATATAGGCTAGTAGCCGCGCTTGTAGCCTGCAAGTTGATCTTATCAGATCTTTCGGAATGAATTAAGTAACGTTTAAAATGGTGCGGCAGGTAGCCTAGCGTTGGACTAGTAACCGTAAGGTTGCAAGATCAAATCCCCGAGCTGAAAAGGTACAAATCAGTCGTTCAGACCCTGAATAAGGCAGTTAACCCACTGTTCCTAGGCCTTCATTGAAAATAAGAATTTGTTCTTAACTGACTTGCCTAGTTAAATAAAGGTTAATAATAAATAAGTAATACATTTTGAGGTATGGGTTTAAGATAATTATTACAAGACACCCCCATGTAAAGAATGAAACGTACCCTCCCCTCTGTAGGCTAATTCAGGTATTTATTATATTATGCTTGTTAGAGAATGTGTTTCATGAATTTGTTGACCCTCCTGCAGGTGCTTCTCTTCTTTCTGCACCGACACCCCCCTCTTGTGGATAGGGAAGTGGTGGTTTGGATCAGTGTATCATGACAAGGTTTCTGTATGAAACTATAACTTTTATGGGTATTTTCTAGTTTCCATGTGCTTCTGCGCGGTACTTTCTTTTTTTCCCCATTTATGTTATTTTTTTCCTCCATTTTAACCAAACAAAGTTGTTGTTGTCAATGGTATGCATGATCACTATAACCTACTGTTGATGTTGTAAAGATCAAGCATAGCATGCCTCTGTTTGTTGTTCATTTATCCGTTGGAAAAAGAGGGGTCCATCGTTGTCGCTTATTCACACAACACATAAATAGTGAAATACACTGGTCTTTACAGTTATAATTTCTAGTACATTAACTAATCCCAATTCAAGATGGTAATTGATTGACGTAAATGTAAACAAATAGGCAACCAACAAAACATATCACCATGTCATTGGATTTAGGTTAGAAGTTGGGTGAAATAAAATATGAAATTCCCTCATGTTGATGACTTTTTACAAATTCAATCAGTTTTCCACTTTGATTCAACATCATCACATAGTTTTTTGTTGTTGCAATGACGTGAAAACAACGTTGATTGGACCAGTTTTTGCCCAGTGGGAAGCGAATGGCAAAGAACAGGCATAAATGCGGTGCTTCTGCAATCCGAGAAACAGAATCTTTTTTCCCAGTTGGATAAATCGTTTTGTGTGTTTAGCATCCTTGAATATGTCTTGCACTCCAAGATTATGCGAGCATTTTCCAATTAGGCGGATATAAATTAATCATAATAATGCTGCAAGCCTACAACAAGAAACAACGCTTGTAACATCATTAGTGGTGGAACATGAATCCAGCTATACTTAAAATGTTGCCTGATTCATCCAAGCCTTCGTGCGCTTTGTGATAGGAGAGAAGGGTCCTTGTCCTCACAACCAATATACATTTTTTAAGGCACTTAAGCACCATCACCATTTCTTCTCGTGTCCTAGCATCATTAATGGATATTTTTTCCCTTTATTTTCCTTTAAAAAAAGATGATTACCAGGGTTTCAGAGATGCTCCACTGCACTTTATGGCCACTTGCACTGTTTGTGCATGCCAGACCTGGGTTTAAATTGGCATACTATTTATTGTATTCAATTACTTTCACATACGTCTTGAAGTAAGTTTTTTTTTCTTTGAAGATTGCATGTGTTTGGAAATACACTTGGAAAGGGTTTTTTCAAATACAAATAATGAAATAGTCCATGCATTAAAACCCAGGTATGTTTGATCCTAGGAGTATTTGAAATAATCTATTTGGATACAAGTTTGTAAATAGTGTGAAATAGTAGCCTATTTATCTGAAAATATTTCAAAATACTTTCAAATACTTCATATAGAAGTAGTTGATTTGGCCACATCATTTGAAAATACTCAAATACACAGGAAATATGTATTTAAAATACAAAATATTCATGTATTTGACCCCAGGTCTGGTGCACGCACAATGTATAGCTTTCCTTGGAAAAGAAATGCCAGACAAATCAAATCCAAACTTTTTGAAAAATCTTAAGCTATGTTGGCTGTTTTCTGTTATAGTAATATACCATGAATTTTCAATACATTTTCTGTTAGACTTATGGATAAATCTGAGTGTGTTAAATGTGTTTATTATATTGTCATTTGAAATCTTGAGAAAGAACCAATAGTGGATGTCTTGGCAATTTTTTATTTGAAGTGAATGAATGTATGGCAAGGAGTTGCCTTGCTGCATATGAGGATGTCACATTGCTGAGTCTACCTTTAGAAATAATTAGTGATGATAAGTTATTATCAGTTAAAAATACATATTGACACAATCGGAGTAAACAGATTACTTCTGATGCAATAACTTGGGACTGTGGTATGGTGTGTTTACACTAAACCAGGCATATATCTGAAGAAATATATATTTTTATTTTAAAAATGGTGAACTATACCACATTGTTCACACTTACCCAATGTGCACTTATCAGTCCACTGAATCAACATGTAGTACTACCATAATTAACTACCATCATTGTTAGTTGACAGTGAGAAAGTCACATAGCAGAAGACCACTAGATGGGGTAAGGAGCTGGTCGTTTGTGCACCACAGGCTAGGATGCTGAAGTGACCTTGATAGGTTATTTTCTCTTTTCTTCACCAGTTGCTACAGTAACTGAATATATTTGGATCCTCTCAATGAGACAATAGTGGAGGAAAATGTTTTCGATTTTTTTTCTGGCTAGTCATCTCTCAAATGACTCCATCTTTTCTGTTTGAAATGGGGTCGAGAGGAAGATTCCCCATTGTGAAGTATGTGCTGCTTTGGCTGTCTGGCTCTGCTCTGTCTGACTTTTTTGGAAACTTCTTCTGCATGTGTAGCATCACTTCTCAGTGTAGCTCTTTTCCTTCCCTGGAAGATGGCACCTACTCACTCTATCATGTGGGGGAAGTGAGTTGAGTGTTTGATACATGATGGTACTGCTATAGTAACACTCCACTGGAGGGCCGTGGCTATAGGAGAGAATGATGGATCCCATTTCATGTACTACACCCCACAATCCTCAAGCTAACCAATTTTTACAATATAAGCTTTAGGTCATATGGGCGTGGAGAGGTGTGCCCATTGCTGTCCAATGAGGTAATTTATAGACACTATTTCTGGCCATTTAGGGGACCCTCTTTTTTCAAGAGCACCCCCAGAGGCAAATTGTTGAGCATGTAACTTTAAAATTCCACACTGGCTACCACAGGGTTGTTTCAAGAATATGTATATTACCCTTTAGCAAGGCAGAATGTCGGTTTCAAATATTGTTTTTGCCAACTGCTTAAAATATATTTTTCACCAACTGCTTGTTTACAGACTTTTTAATCAATTAACCTTGGCATTTCTTTATTCACTGATAGTTAGTTGTTTGTGTTCTGGTCAATGTTCATTGTTGTGTCAGTATTGGTTGATGCAATCCAATTTCTCCTTTGGGATCAATAAAGTAGTCCTTGCTAACTAGCAAGTGGGTGATTATTGGAGTGGTATTTGCGTCCCTCACCTTTGCAACCATGAAAACACTTTAAAATGACAAATAGAAGCAGGTTTCCTCTGTGATTTTGCCTGTGCTTACCTCCATTCCATTTATTTTTTATCCTGAAAAACTCCTCAGTCCTTAATGATTAGAAGCATACCCATAACCTAATGTAGCCACCTCCAAAATATAGAGTGGTAATGTGTTATATTGGATTTCCCCCAAAGACAGCACTTTGTATTCAGGGCAAAAAGTAAATTGCTATGCCACATTTTTTTGAAGTATTACTTATTCTGTACGGGTTTTCTTCTTTTCACTCTGTCAATTAGATTAGTATTGTGGAGTAACTACAACGTTGTTTATCCATCCTCAGTTTTCTCTTATCACAGCCAATAAACGGTGTAACTTTTTTAAAGTCACCATTGGCCTCATGGTGAAATGTCCTTCCTCTCTGGCAACTGAGTTAGAAAGGACGCCTGTATCTTTGTAGTGACTGGGTGTATTGATACAGAATCCAAAGTATAATTAGTAACTTCACCATGCTCAAAGAGATATTCAATGTGTGCTTTTTTTATTAATACCCATTTACCAATAGGTGCCCTTCTTTGCGAGGCATTGGAAAATCTCCCTGGTCTTTGTGGTTGAAATTAACTGCTTGACTGAGGGACATTACACAGAATTGTATGTGTGGGGTACAGAGATGAGGTAGTCATTAATAAATCATGTTAAAAACACTATTATTTGACACAGAGTGAGTCCATGCAACTTATTATGTGACTTGTTAAGCACATTTACTCCTGAACTTATTTAGGCTTGCCATAACAAGCCTTAACATACTTATTGACTCAAGACATTTCAGGTTTTAATTTATTAGTAATTTATACAAATTTAGAGAGAAAAAATAATTCCACTTTGACATCATGGGGTATTGTGTGTAAGCCAGTGACAGAAAATCTCAATTTAAATGTTTTTACATTCAGGCTGTAACACAACAAAATGTGGAAAAGTCCAGGGATGTGAATATTTTTTGAAGGCACTGTATGATAGGTGTCTCTAAGTTTTATGTAATTGGTGTTGCCGCCTTAAAAATCCCTCATTACAAAGATATACAAGGACCTTGAGCACTCCCTCCAGTGGCAAACTGTTCTGGGGGAGGGGTCTAGATTTTAAAAAAATTATTAGCTAATCACACCCTTTTAGTATGTCATAAATTGGAGGGTTCCATTGATATTCGGTGTGTGTCTAAATAAAAATAGCCATTGGAAAATGACATTGTGAACAAAATGACTAATCATGTATTTTTAAAGAGTTAATAACCTTAGATTTAAGAATCTGTGGCCTCCATTTATGAAAATCCTCAATTAACTGGTGCGCTGGACGAAATGAATCCCTTTTGGGTAGTGTGGTTTTTACCTATTTTTTTTACATTATGTCATGAAGAACACATGCTCAACTTAATAAATAAACATGTTTTCCCATCTCAAGAGGTAAAAAAAAAAAATACTGTAGTAAGTGCCGATTAAGTGCCAAATAAAGTATCAAGTAACGGGGTTGACCTTAACAGGTTAGAGAATTTCATCTTAAATCAGCCATAAATCCCCCTGTGACAGGGGGAATGGAAGCTTGTTGTGTGCAAAAGGGTGGGGCAATTGCATGTAAGCTTCCCCCAAAATATGTCATTGTTAAAACATTTCAATGTTTCTTTTAAAATATATATTTAATAGGAATAGTTTGACAATATTAAAACAAGAGTTCAGTTCATGTAACAGGGTTGACCTTAAAATGAATCACGTAATAATGTTTTGCAATGACAACAAAAAGCAACAAAAATAACTATGGCTTTACAATGATGGTGAAAACTTGGAGAAATGTTGGGGTTAAGTGCTGTTAAACTCTGAAACCCTCTTGTGGCACTTTCTAAGTTAAGGGCGGCAGATAGCATCATTAAGGGCGGCAGATAGCATATTGGTTGCTGGATCCAGCAATCCCCGAGCTGACAAGTTAAAAATCTGTCGTTCTGACCCTGAACAAGACATTTAACCCACTGTTCCAAGGTAGGCCGTCATTGTAAATAAGAATTTGTTCTTAACTGACTTGCCTAGCTAAATAAAGGTTACGTTTAAAAAAATAAATCCATTTAAGTGACACATTGTAAACTACCTTCAGTTTTGGGAAATATACAGGTAAAGAGGGGAGGACAGAGGAGCCTCTTAAAGAAGAAGTTATAGGTCTGTGAGAGCCAGAAATCTTGCTTGTTTGTAGGTGACCAAATACTTATTTTCCACCATAATTTGCAAATAAATTCATTAAAAATCCTACAATGTGATTTTCTGGATTTTTTTTCTTCTCATTTTGTCTGTCATAGCTGAAGTGTACCTCTCTCATCTTTTTAAGTGGGAGAACTTGCACAATTGGTGGCTGACTAAGTACTTTTTTGCCCCACTGTACCTCTTGTGTCTGAGCCGTTGAATTGCGACTCTACTTTGTCTCTCTACTGACGCTTAGCTTGTTTGATTGCCCTGCGAAGGGAATAGCTTCACTGTTTGTATTCGGTCATGTTTCCGGTCACCGTGCCCTGGTTAAAAGCAGTGGTTCGCGCTTTCAGTTTCGCGAGAATGCTGCCATCAATCCACGGTTTCTGGTTTGGTAATGCTTTAACAGTTGCTGTGGGTACGACATCGCCGATGCACTTGCTAATGAACTCGCTCACCAAATCAGCATATTCGTCAATGTTGTTGTTGGACGCAATGCGGAACATATCCCAATCCACGTGATCGAAGCAGTCTTGAAGCGTGGAATCCGATTGGTCGGACCAGCGTTGAACAGACCTGAGCGCGGGAGCTTCCTGTTTTAGACTCTGTCTGTAGGCTGGGAGCAACAAAATGGAGTTGTGGTCAGCTTTTCCAAAAGGAGGGTGGTGGAGGGCCTTGTATGCGTCGTGGAAGTTAGAATAACAATGATCCAGTGTTTTACCAGCTCTGGTTGCACAATCGATATGTTGATAGAATTTAGGGAGTCTTTTTTTCAGATTAGCCTTGTTAAAATCCCCAGTTACAATGAATGCAGCCTCAGGATATGTGGTTTCCAGTTTACATAGTCAAACAAAGTTCGTTCAGGGCCATCGATGTGTCTGCTTGGGGGGGAATATATGCGGCTGTGATTATAATTGAAGAGAATTCTCTTGGTAGATAATGCGGTCAACATTTGATTGTGAGGAATTCTAAGTCAGGTGAACAGAAGGACTTGAGTTCCTGTATGTTCTTATGATCACACCACATCTCGTTAATCATAAGGCATACCACCCCCGCCCCTCTTCTTACCAGAAAGATGTTTGTTTCAGTCAAAGTTGACATCAGCAAAACGCTCTCCCACATGACGCCATACACGCCATCTGCCTGGTAAAGTAGAAATGGTACAGTTGAAACCGGGATTCATCTGTGAAGAGCACACTGTTCCAGCGTGCCGGTGGCCATCGAAGGTGAGCATTTTCCCACTGAAGTCGGTTACGACGCCAAACTGCAGTCAGGTCAAGACCCTGGTGAGGACAATGAACACGCAGATGAGCTACCCTGAAACAGTTTCTGACAGTTGGTGCAGAAATTCTTCTGTTGTGCAAACCCACAATTTTATCAGCTGTCCGGGTGGCTGGTCTCAGACAATCCCACAGGTGAAGAAGCCAGATGTAGAGATCCTGGGCTGGCATGGTTACACGTGGTCTGCAGTTGTAAGGCTGGTTGGATGTACTGCCAGATGTACTGCCAGATTCTCTAAAATGACATTGGAGGTGGCTTATAGTAGATAAATTAACATTAAATTCTCTAGCAACAGCTCTGGTGGACATTGAATGTTAATTTCTCTACCATAAGCCGTCTCCAACATCCCAATATTGTTCACATTTCATGTAAATGTTGAAACTACATAACAATACTAAATAAACAATTGATCAAGGAAATGTTTAAGAAAAATCCACTCATAACCACTCATTCCTTTCATTTACAGTGTGAAATTACACTAATATGTGAGAACAAAAGTTTTGGTGAACAAATGTTTCATTTTGGCATTATAATAAGATTGCTAGCAACATGGAACATTGTTGTGGGAATCTGTTGCAGCTCCAGTCAACTACAAAGCTATGTCAATGGCGTGCGTACTGGGAGAGGAGTCAGGTGCAGGAGAGCAGAGAGTTGTGAACAGGCACACACTTTATTTAGGCAGGAGAAACCAACAGACGGACGCCACTGCGTCGAAACCACTAGCCAATGCAAATGTGCAAACGCGCAAAGTCACAATAATATTGTATAAACACAATAACATACCTTGTGTAATAAAACACGGAAATAAACGCATACCAGCAAAGCGCGTCAACATAGACACGTAACACAAAACAATCTCACACAAAGACATGAGGGTGAACAGAGGAATAAATACATGTAGTGTGATTGGGGAATGAAAACCAGGTGTGCAGGGAACAAGACAAAACAAATGGAAAAATGAAAAATGGAGCAGCAATGGCTAGAAAGCCGGTAACACCGAACACCGCCCAAACAAGGAGAGGGGCCTACTTCGGTGGAAGTCGTGACAGTAGGAAGCTGTAACCTGTAACATACCTCGTTCACTCTCCTCAGGACTTTAAATGGCCCAACAAACCGCGGGCCCAGCTTCCGGCAGGGCAGGCAGAGGGGCAGGTTTCTGGTCGAGAGCCAGACCCGGTCCCCTGGTGCGAACACCAGGGCCTCACTGCGGTGACGGGCCGCTCTGGTCTTTTGGCGCAGTGCGGCCTGCATGAGGTGACCATGGGCGGCTTCCCATGTCTCCTCCGCACGCCTGAACTAATCGTCCACCGCAGGAGCCTTGGTCTGACTCTGATGCCACGGTGGCAGAACCGGCCGGTACCCCAATACACACTGAAATGGGGAGAGGTTGGTGGAGGAGTGGCAGAGCGAGTTCTGCGCCATCTCTGCCCAGAGCACGAACGCCACCCACTCCCCCGGCCGGTCCTGGCAATAGGACCACAGAAACCTGCCCACATCCTGGTTCACTCTTTCCACCTGCCCATTACTCTCGGGGTGGAAACCCGAGGTGAGGCTGATCGAGACCCCCAGACGTTCCGTGAACACCCTCCAGACTCTCGAAGTGAACTGGGGACTCCGATCAGACACTATATCCTCAGGCACCCAGTAGTGCCGGAAGAAGTGTGTAAACAGGGCCTCCGCAGTCTGTAGGGCCATAGGGAGACCGGGCAGAGGGAGGAGATGACAGGCCTTGGAGAAACAATCCACAACGACCAGGATCGTGGTGTTGCCCGGTGAGATAGGAAGATCCGTCAGAAAATCTACCGACAGGTGTGACCAAGGCCGTTGTGGAACAGGTAAGGGATGTAGCTTATCTCTGGGCAGGTGCCTAGGAGCCTTACACTGGGCGCACACAGAGCAGGAGGAAACATAAACCATCACGTCTTTAGCCAAGGTGGGCCACCAGTACTTCCCAGTCAGACAGGGCACCGTCTGACCGATCCTCAGGTGACCAGAGGAGGGTGATGTGTGGCCCCAATAGATCAACTGGTCACGGCCAGCAGACTGAACGTACTGACGCCCGACGGGACACTGGAGTGGAGCGGGCTCTGTATGTAACGCATGCTCAATGTCCGCGTCCAGCTCCCACACGACCGGCGCTACCAGGCAGGAGGCCAGGAGAATGGGAGTCTGATCCATGGACCGCTCCTCTGTGTCATACAGCCGGGACAGTGCGTCTGCCTTCACATTCTGGGAACCTGGTCTGTAGGACAGGGTAAACCCAAAATGGGTATAGAACATGGCACACCTTCCCTGACGAGGATTCAGTCTCCTAGCTGCCCGGATGTACTTCAGGTTGCGGTGGTCAGTCCAGATGAGAAAAGGGTGTTTTTCCCCCTCAGACGTACAGGACCCCCCTTCAGCAGTGAGGTAATGGGAGCAGCCACCTGACCAAAACCCTGGATAAATCTCCGGTAGTAATTGGAAAACCCTAAAAAATTGCTGCACTTCCTTTACCGTGGTGGGAGTTGGCCAATTACGCACGGCTGCAATGGTCACTCTCCATCTCCACCCCTGATGTGGAAATGCGATACCCCAGGAAGGAGACAGACTGCTGAAAGATCAGGCATTTCTCAGCCTTGACTTACAGGTCATGCTCCAACAGTCCTCCAAGTACCTTGCGCACCAAGGACACATGCTCGCGCATGTAGCGGAGTATGTCAGAATGTCATCGATATACACCACTACACTCTGCCCGTGCAGGTCCCTGAAAATCTTGTCTACTAAGGATTGGAAGACTGATGGAGCATTCATCAACCCGTACGGCATGACGAGGTACTCATAATGCCCTGAGGTGGTACTAAACGCTGTCTTCCACTCGTCTCCCTCCTGGATACGCACCAGGTTGTATGCACTCCTGAGATCCAGTTTAGTGAAGAAGTGCATTGACTCAATCGCTGTGGCAATAAGAGGTATCGGGTAACTGTACCTCACCGTGATTTGATTGAGACCTCATAGTCAATGCACGGGAGCAGACCTCCATCCTTCTTCTTCACAAAAAATACATTTGAGGAGGCGAGTGAAGTGGAGGACCGAATGTACCCCTGCGACAAAGCCATAGCCGGCGGCTCCGCTTGCGACAGGGGATACACGTGACTCCTGGGAAGTGCAGCATCTACCAGGAGATTTATCGCACAATCCCCCCATACAGCGTTTGACCACTCCAGAGCTCTCCCTGAGAGGCATGAGACGAGGGCGGACACTCCCTCCCTTCCCGAAGGAGCTGAGTGAACGGTGGCCAGGTATAGGTCCAGTTGTAAGAGGAAGCCCTGGCACTGTGCTGCCGTCCCATCATACTCCCTGGGAAGGAAGAGACGAATCCCACTGGAACTGGATCCGGACGGGACGGGTAGAGGTATCCCCGGTTGAGCTGGTCGAGGCGCTGGAGAGACTTCCTGTCTCTCCCAGCGGTCCATAGTCTGGACAACGCGATCCACCATGGCACCAAGATGATGCAACATTGCCGAGTGTTTCTGGACACGCTCCTCGACTCCTCTGACCGGGGTACCTGCTCCTGCTGACTCCATGGTTAGGTGTGAGATTATGTCAATGGCGTGCGTACTGGGAGCGGAGTCAGGTGCAGGAGAGCAGAGAGTTGTGAACAGGCGCACACTTTATTTAGGCAGGAGAAACCAACAGACGGACGCCACTGCGTCGAAACCTCTAGCCAATGCAAAAGTGCAAACGCGTAAACAGTCACAATAATATTGTTTAAACACAATTACATACCACGTAAAATAAAACACGGAAATAAACGCATACCAGCAAAGCGCGTCAACATAGACACGTAACACAAAACAATCTCACACAAAGACATGAGGGGAAACAGAGGAATAAATACATGTAGTGTGATTGGGGAATGAAACCCAGGTGTGCAGGGAACAAGACAAAACAAATGGAGAAATGAAAAATGGAGTGGCGATGGCTAGAAAGCCGTTGACGTCGACCGCCGAACGCCGCTCAAACAAGGAGAGGGGCCGACTTCGGCGGAAGTCGTGACAAGCTAGGAAGCAAATGTAGCTACACACATTAATAACAAAGTAAATATCTGCATGTAAAATAGCTGGTTAGCTGTAAAATCGCCAAAACAAACTAGACTATCAATTTAGGAGCCTACAATCTCACCATGTGAAATGTTGCCCATGCTACGCGGTGCATTCTGGGCGATTCTGGGAAGAGGAGCACTCTCCTTCAAGGAGTGAATGGTAGTCTATTGGGCACTAGCTCAAAAACCCAACGTTAGCATGAATTTCGCCAACCAGAAGTACAACACTGCAAATATTTTCCGAGATGTAAGATAACTAATTGCTCTCTGTAATATCGTATAGCTTTGGAATCGTGACATTATGTACTTTCGAGGAAATAGGCACGTTTCTTGACATATACATCGACTTTGAGAAGGGATTGCGTGACCATTAGCTTAGCAACCGCGTGAAGCCTCATGACAATGCGAACGCGATTGGTCGACAGTTGGCTGGGTGGGGTATTATATGTTCCTTCATTCATTGGATTACTATCTCCTTTCTATAATATCTCTGGCAATGGCACCATGCAATGCATTCTGGACTAAAGAGGCAGACAAATAGGAAAAAGTGGTAGACACTCCTGTATATTACAAAAATATTATCAATGGCTGATTCGAGAGAAGACATTCTCCCGAGTTATTACATCGGCCAGTATTGAAATCTGACGTGTGATTGACGTTTTCGCAATCTAAAAGTCATACTCCTATTCACTTCCAGTGTAGTGAGAGTGATTCTATCACAGTGCCACGTCATACCGGACGGATTTCTGCCTGCTTGAATGACAATAACTCAGATACACATGAAAACATGAAATGACCCAGGGAATCGATAGAACATCACTTGGAGATGCACAAAAAACAATATAACATTCAAAATGGGTGAACCTTTCCTTTACGTAGTTGCTCTTTTCTTCATTAGCATGCTGATGATTTTGAGGCTGTTAATATTGTGGCACTTGGCATAATGTTTTCATTGTGTGATAGCAAAGTTATATTGGGTTTATTTTAATCTGCTAAGACATTGAATACATGTTGTTTACTATATTTAGTAAATTGAGTATGTTTAGTTTGGTTTCTCTGTGGGCTATATCAGTCCTCTAATACAAGACTATTAAAGGCCGAGTGCACTAATTTTGTGAAACGTTCTTCAAAAAATAATATATTTGTATTAATACATGTATTTGTATTATTTTCAGCACCCCTACTTCCCGCAGGCTCACTGGCATGAAAGGTGAACACCCTATGCTTTGCACCAATAGGGTTAACCCACTTGACGGGAATTGTAATGTGGCTCATAAAGCAAAAAAAAAAAACGCTACAATGTTTTGTTTTTTTAACATATACCTGATTGCTAAAGAGCCCAGCCTTGACTGTCTAATCATGTATTGAACTCAGTGTTCATCATCAAGTGTCATCATGAATGTACAACAAACCCAGAAGCATAGTGCATTTTACCGTGCCTAAAATTGTTATGCAATACTGCAGTACAAGTGTATTGATGTAGGCCTAATAGTCAAAAAGCAAAACATGACAGGTAACCTGAAAACTAGTGTACAGATTTTTTTGTGTGTGGTGGTGGGGGGGGGGGGGGGGGGGTGTTCGTATTTGCATAGGAGATGACTAATGAAAATGTGCCAGTGCAGGAAAGCTAAGACCCTGATGATTTAAACCTAGTGCTGCATCCTAGAAGCCCTTACTGTAGACTTTTAGGTCTGGATTTGGAGACATTCCTTGCCAGAACAGCCGTGCGAGCTGACGGGAGGGGCGGGACAGAGGGCTACCTAACAATCGGAAAGTAGCAGCCTGAGGTACTACCAGACTTCTTTGCTTTGGAGGTGTAGATCGGCCAAACTCGACTACAAGCTTTCAGTTGAATGGGTCAACCTCGCTGTGCATCATTTAAATGCTCTTTTTAGCGCGCCATCCATAGCAAATCCTATTTTCCAGTTTAAATCTAATGCTTCAGACTGGCAAGTAAACAAGGACAAACTGAATGTGTAACTGTTTAGGGGAGACTCAAGGAAAGATAAAACAGCGGGACATGATGACTGAGAAAGAATCGGCAACAGACAAGATAATAGCAGGTAAAACGCTTTCATTTTTAAGGCTATCCTTCAATGGGCCCTCTCTCTACCTATTATTTCAGTCTCAAAGCTACACAGTAGGTGCGCTCATTATATCCGTGGCGGTGCGCATTAGAGCCTTTGAGATCTTGCCAGGAGACTCCTTTTCCGTTTTCACGTTTGATTTGGGTTATAGTCGTCCAGGTAATGTGATGGCGATGATATATAGAGGCATTCGCTCCTTTTAAATATATTTAGCTATACAAGGTTTATAATGAAGCTATTATTGTAACGCAAATAGGCTACAGTCGTGGCCATACAGATTCAAAATAGCTCTGCCGCAACATGGAGATAATATGATAATCCACCTGGACAGAAACACATTTCATTATTAGAATCATTATTTTACTCTGAAGAATATTTCCACTACAGCCCCAGAAAATCGCCACCAGTCGCGTTTAGACGCCCCTTTTCCTTGGGCAGAAAAGGTATGCTCACGCAGTAGGGTTTGGTCCTCCATAACCGTGCAGAGTATGGTCACATGGTCAGTCCCACGGGAGGTTTGACTCAATGCAGCAAAAGTATGCTTGCCCTACTATCATCCTAGGTATCGCAGCAATGTCGTTAAAACGTCGGATTGTAAATAGGAATCGCTATATAATCTGAATTGATTAAAAGCAGCGATTCCTCTATTATGGGACAAATTATATTATTACAATCTCAACCAGTGCTCTTATTTTCATGATGTTTTACTTATTTGACGTTTTCTTCTAGGTTTTCATGTCCCAACATGTTATTTAGGAATAGGAATATTGACTTTTATTTCCATCACCCACAAGCTTCACAGAGGTGTCATATCTGCTCCACAGCAGGACAGTAAATCACGTGACACCTCTCCTATGATGTAATATGGGGGTGTAGATTAATCGTGCACAGTACAGTAGGCCCTACAGTGCATTCGTAAAGTATTCAGACCCTTTCCCTTTTTTGATGATTTCCCAAAATTCTATAAAGGTCTAAATAGTATCATTGATGATATATATGTTTTTTTTATATATGTTTTTTTTCCACTGTTTTATGAATTTACTATGTATTATGTTGTGGTGTTCATTGTTGATCCAGACAACATATCAACAAGCATGCAAGTATTTGATTGGGAATCATTTACTTGGTTGTGACAGGGTGCTTCAAAAGTTTTAAACAGACTATGCATTTTACAAGCACTACACTATTTGGGCAGTGCTGCCTATCCTAATCTCTCCTGCCAGGCACTCCTGACATTGTGAAATGGTGGGTGGGGTTGTGCACTAACTGCACTTCAGTGAGCTCAGCTGCACATAGGGATGAGGCAGACGCAGTGGGACATTGCCAGATCTGTCCCCCCTAACCCCAAAACACATGTAAATATTTGACTATAAATTGTGCCTATCTGTATTATACTAATGATATTTTTTTAAAGTATTATATTCTAATGAGCCGTTTACTTTATGTTTGTATTCGTATCTTTTATTATTTCATTTTGTTGTTGCATTGTCGAAAAGGAACCTGCAAGTAAGGATTTTCTTGATGTTGTATACCATGTGTCTCCCGTGCATACAACTAATACAACTTGAAACTTTATCTGAAGAGAGACTGCCGCTCAGTCTGCACAGCACCAACCAATCATATTTTGGAATGGGAAGTGCGGACAGCTACCTCAGCCTCACTGATATAGAGGTTGCCAGCACAGTCACTGTGGAATCGATCAATATGTACACTTGAGCTTTGCAGCAGAACGATTGCCTGGTTACCCAAACTCCTTGCTGCGGCCAAATTCTACGCCACGCCCACCGACATTAATTAGTACTCCGCAATGATTCTGGATCTGAGAATCTCCTCGGCGATTTCTAGAATGCAAACACATTCTAACTATTCTGATTGGTCCCAGAAATCGATTGGTTTGGCCAGAGCCAGAACATACGTAGGTAAATCAGCATTTTTTGAAACATTTCATTGGCTTTGATACTCTGATTAGTTCGAGATTATCCCATCACTGATGACTTTGTTTGGTACAAGACCCCTCAGTCTGATGTCACCACAAATGACTTCAACGATGACAGTCTCAGACTGAGGTATGTAGCAAATATAGAGCAGCGGAGGAATTCAGTTTGAGTCGTCAGGCAAGCAGAACAGGACAATGGAGTCCCCATACTATTCAGGGTGTGGTCACAGTCAGTGGAGCAGCACATGTTCGTATAGTAATGTTGAACCTTTTCAGATTATTGATATGCAGTGTTTGGCTAATATTAGGCACTGTAATTGTGTGCAGTAAAATGTGTGAATGTGACAAATGGACATAAATTAATATTGCACTCAGCTGATTACCTGAGCTACAAGTTCTCAAGTACCTATTAGTGTGCTGATACAAATCCCAAAGATGACAAATAGCATCTAAACCCTCTGATACTGCTTGTAGACGCAACCAAAACTGCAATGATCTGTTTCAAATTATCAGTACTTCTAATTGCCGATGTCACTATCATAACTTGCTAAGCACATTTTCTGTTGTACGCTTTTGCTCAAGTAATTTATTTTAAAGAGCAAAATCCCAAACTATTTTGGACTGGCTTTAGCCAAGTGAGAACGCCCAGTGACCACACTAACAGAAAGCTTTGTGTTCCCTTAGGGATAGCCACACATGTTCTACACATTTAAGGTGGAGAGAGAAAGGGAGAGCTCAGAGAGGGGTGGGGGAGTCATACTCAGACATTTATTTGGTTGGATTGTGATATTAATGTGATCACAGATTCCAAAATGCACAGATTCATCTTGTGTTGCCTTTGTAGATAGCATTGGTGACAGCTTGATGCAACGAGGCGTTAACCTAAAAGGTGACAAATACAAAAGTCATCTATAACCAACTAGTTCATGAAACAGTCAGTCATACATTCGTGACTAATCAATGCTCTCAACATCTGAAAGCGTTTCAGTCAGCCCCAGTGTTTTTCTGTGGGTGGATTCTCCAGATCGACTTGTACTATGATCTAGGAATTCAATCAGCTTCACTGTGATCGCCAACTTTTAGCCCAGTCGTAAAGCCCAGTTTTCCTCTGGTCTGCTGAGCTGCACAAAGTGGACCTCATCACTGGGCTATTTTCTGTGTGCTCTGTCCAGCTGTTCTACAGAATATCCAAGTACTTACGGACACTCCCACACATGTGGCTCCGGCCAACCAATGTGTGATGCCTCCTCATCAATTTCACTGAGAGGAGAGAACTGTTGGAGAGTATTTTTAAAGACTAGGGTCAGCGTTGCACATTCCATGCATTCAAGGAACCAATCTTGAGTATCAATTAACAAAAGAGTGTAAATGTGATGAGGTCAGGACAGACGACATTTCGGAGAAGACATTGAAATGCATTGAGTTTATTGAGAAATGCATTGAGACCTTTTACCATAAGATAGCATTGTATGAATCACTACACGGTCATTCAGGTCATAAATCAGCTGGGTGACTAATAGGTGAACAGCAACAAGCATCAAAAAGGACTACAGTGCCTTGCGAAAGTATTCGGCCCCCTTGAACTTTGCGACCTTTTGCCACATTTCAGGCTTCAAACATAAAGATATAAAACTGTATTTTTTTTGTGAAGAATCAACAACAAGTGGGACACAATCATGAAGTGGAATGACATTTATTGGATATTTCAAACTTTTTTAACATATCAAAAACTGAAAAATTGGGCGTGCAAAATTATTCAGCCCCCTTAAGTTAATACTTTGTAGCGCCACCTTTTGCTGCGATTACAGCTGTAAGTCGCTTGGGGTATGTCTCTATCAGTTTTGCACATCGAGAGACTGAAATGTTTTCCCATTCCTCCTTGCAAAACAGCTCGAGCTCAGTGAGGTTGGATGGAGAGCATTTGTGAACAGCAGTTTTCAGTTCTTTCCACAGATTCTCGATTGGATTCAGGTCTGGACTTTGACTTGGCCATTCTAACACCTGGATATGTTTATTTTTGAACCATTCCATTGTAGATTTTGCTTTATGTTTTGGATCATTGTCTTGTTGGAAGACAAATCTCCGTCCCAGTCTCAGGTCTTTTGCAGACTCCATCAGGTTTTCTTCCAGAATGGTCCTGTATTTGGCTCCATCCATCTTCCTATCAATTTTAACCATCTTCCCTGTCCCTGCTGAAGAAAAGCAGGCCCAAACCATGATGCTGCCACCACCATGTTTGACAGTGGGGATGGTGTGTTCAGCTGTGTTGCTTTTACGCCAAACATAACGTTTTGCATTGTTGCCAAAAAGTTCAATTTTGGTTTCATCTGACCAGAGCACCTTCTTCCACATGTTTGGTGTGTCTCCCAGGTGGCTTGTGGCAAACTTTAAACAACACTTTTTATGGATATCTTTAAGAAATGGCTTTCTTCTTGCCACTCTTCCATAAAGGCCAGATTTGTGCAATATACGACTGATTGTTGTCCTATGGACAGAGTCTCCCACCTCAGCTGTAGATCTCTGCAGTTCATCCAGAGTGATCATGGGCCTCTTGGCTGCATCTCTGATCAGTCTTCTCCTTGTATGAGCTGAAAGTTTAGAGGGACGGCCAGGTCTTGGTAGATTTGCAGTGGTCTGATACTCCTTCCATTTCAATATTATCGCTTGCACAGTGCTCCTTGGGATGTTTAAAGCTTGGGAAATCTTTTTGTATCCAAATCCGGCTTTAAACTTCTTCACAACAGTATCTCGGACCTGCCTGGTGTGTTCCTTGTTCTTCATGATGCTCTCTGCGCTTTTAACGGACCTCTGAGACTATCACAGTGCAGGTGTATTTATACGGAGACTTGATTACACACAGGTGGATTGTATTTATCATCATTAGTCATTTAGGTCAACATTGGATCATTCAGAGATCCTCACTGAACTTCTGGAGAGAGTTTGCTGCACTGAAAGTAAAGGGGCTGAATAATTTTGCACGCCCACTTTTTCAGTTTTTGATTTGTTAAAAAAGTTTGAAATATCCAATAAATGTCGTTCCACTTCATGATTGTGTCCCACTTGTTGTTGATTCTTCACAAAAAAATACAGTTTTATATCTTTATGTTTGAAGCCTGAAATCTGGCAAAAGGTCGCAAAGTTCAAGGGGGCCGAATACTTTCGCAAGGCACTGTATACAATATAATACCTCAATGTGGCTCAGCACATCATGAGCAGTCAAAAACAAATTGATCCACAGGTGTGCTGTCGTCATTGCACTCACAAATTCTGTAAACGAAAGATGGCGCTGCAATGGATAGTAGCTGTCTTGTGTTTTTTTTTTATACTGATCTTAACTTTTTTTGTACATAATGTCTCAGCCATCATATCCAATGACCTCATACCCCTGCACATCGACTCGGTACTGGTACTCCCTGTATATAACCATGTTATTACCTCATACCCCTGCACATCGACTCGGTACTGGTACTCCCTGTATATAACCATGTTATTACCTCATACCCCTGCACATCGACTCGGTACTGGTACTCCCTGTATATAACCATGTTATTACCTCATACCCCTGCACATCGACTCGGTACTGGTACTCCCTGTATATAACCATGTTATTACCTCATACCCCTGCACATCGACTCGGTACTGGTACTCCCTGTATATAGCCATGTCATTTTGACTCAATATTTTTATTCGATATTCACTGTGCATTTATACCTCATGTCACTAGTTCAATTTTATTTGTATCTTTAACTCTGCATTGTTGGAAAAGGACCCATAAGTAAGCATTTCACTGTTAGTCTACACCTATTGTTTACGAAGCATGTGACAAATAACATTTGATTTGATTTAGTGACACACAACATTTTAAGTTCCCATAGCAACCAACACATTATTGTCTTCTTGCAGAAGTAAGCTAGGCATTCATACAGCACAACACATGTCGTTTTACAACTCAAGTGCAGCTGCATGCTACAGCAGTGATAAAGCTATTATGATTTTAAACATGTACAGCCTCTGTACGAGACCTTTGAGCTCTAGTATACAATTGCCCTTTTCACTTGAAGCCATTGTTGGCATCCATTTGTGAAGTGCATGGGGGCTTTGGGGGTTAGGATGCAGTCAGAGGTGGTTTAAGACCTCAGGCATTAACGTCTCTGTTTGAGGTCAACCCAATGACTTAGAGTCCCTGAGACAAGAGTAGGAGGGGGACTGAATCTGATGGGCCAGGGCCAGACAGGAAGTTGTCTTTCAGCTCCACAGAGGCCCTAAGGTCAAACAGATCCAGTCGCTACTCCAAGACGAGACACACACCAGAGGGCCCACCACAACACAGGTGTGTTCTCTCAATCAAATATATCTTTCATGTTGTGACTAGGTGGTAATGGGTGACATTAATCACATTACAGGGTCACATTTTTGTTATAGGTATTCCGTGTGGGTAACAGTTCACATTAGTTGGTTTTATACCAATAATGCTGTTAATACTACAGTAATAACATGGTTGCTACATTTGATGGAGGTTGAAAATAATTACAATTGGAAGGCAAATAAACTCGGAAGGGACAAGAAGTCCAATGCTCGGCATTATGTCATGACTAAGATATTGGCTTTGTTTACCCTCCAGAGGAGGCACCCATTCTGTTTTGGAGTAGGCGGTGCAGGGGGAGGGAGGCGCTTTTCACATGCCATTGGATTGTAGATGTGAAAATAAGACCTAAACAGCTGTTAGACATCAGCACTCTGACATCTTTTTTCGATTACCCAAGAGGCCCTTCATGAAAATACTGTAATCTCCGTCTGTATGTGTCTCTCTCTCCTCCATCAAACACAGTGTACTCCACAGAAAGCTGTACTCTCTGTACTCTCACCACGGTACTCTTTGTACTCTCACTAGTTCAATGTTAGAAACCAAAGGCTACTGAAGCACAAGCCTGTTTGATGTCCAATGTAGCCTAATTGGTTGCATGCGTTTCAGTGGAATTCCAAGAATGTAAACACGGAATGGGTTACTGTTTCTTCACGTCTCTCACTCCCATCCTGATGCTGTCAGATACAAGCTCTTCCTCATACCACAGCAATGTTTACATCCCATTGCAACGTCTACTGTACATCCACCTTTCAAAGTGTTTGGGAACTGTGTTCCCTTTGACAGATTTACGTAAGAACCTTTACTGAATGATTCTGTTGCTCTTAACTACCTCAGTTCAAACACAAAAAACAGCAACAATTCAGGACAACTTAAAAACTCACAAAAGTTGAATATATGTTGTGCTGGTTGATGACTAGTTTAGACTTGATGGGTTTACTTTAATAGGGTCGTTCCACCAATTCGGTGCTTTTTGAGAAGCATAAGTTGGTAAAAAAAATATATATGTATTGGATTTCACCTAATTTTAACATTGTGATAAAGAGCACATGTTTAGCTTAATGAAAAACATGATTTCCCATTCCCAGTTAAATTTAAAAAATACTATGGAAAGTGCCTATTAAGTGCTAAATAAAATAACAGGGTTGATGATTTCATCGTAGTCAGCCATAAATCATCTTGTGATAGGGGGAATGGATGCTTGTTGTGTTCAACAGGGAATGGTAATTGAATGCAAGCTACACCCCACCCCCCAAAAAATCTAGCTTGTCTATTTACGGGTTGACCTGTTATGCTCGACCCGTTCAGTTTTTCACCACAAAACACTAGAAAATGGCAAAAAATAGTAGAACCAGCTCACCTGCTTTAATACTATGATTTTACTATGTTTCTTTTGAAATAAGAGTTCAGTTCACTTAATAGTTTGACCTTAAAATGAGGGACAGATGTACAGTTGAAGTCGGAAATTTACATACGCTTAGGTTGGCGTCATTAAAACTCGTTTTTCAACCACTACACAAATTTATTGTTAACAAACTATAGTTTTGGCAAGTGAGTTAGGACATCTACTTTGTGCATGACACAAGTAATTTTTCCAACAATTGTTTATAGACAGATTATTTCACTGTATCACAATTCCAGTGGGTCAGAAGTTTACATACACTTAGTTGACTGTGCCTTTAAACAGTTTGGAAAATTCTAGAAAATTATGTCATGGCTTTAGAAGCTTCTGTTAGGCTAATTGACATCATTTGAGTCAATTGGAGGTGTAATGTGGATGTATTTCAAGGCCTACCTTCAAACTCAGTGCCTCTTTGCTTGACATCATGGCAAAATCAAAAGAAATCAGCCAAGACCTCAGAAAAAAATTGTAGGCCTCCACAAGTCTGGTTCGTCCTTGGGAGAAATTTCCAAACGCCTGAAGGTACCACGTTCATCTGTACAAACAATCGTACACAAGTATAAACACCATGGGACCACGCAGCTGTTCTGTCGTTCTGTCTCCTAGAGATGAACGTACTTTGGTGCGAAAAGTGCAAATCAATCCCAGAACAACAGCAAAGGACCTTGTGAAGATGCTGGAGGAAACAGGTATCAAAGTATCTATATCCACAGCAAAACTAGTCCTATATCGACATAACCTGAAAGGCCGCTCAGCAAGGAAGCAGCCACTGCTCCAAAACCGCCATAAAAAGCCAGACTACGGTTCTCAACTGCACATGGGGACAAAGATCGTTCTTTTTGGAGAAATGTCCTCTGGTCTGATGAAACCAAAATAGAACTGTTTGGCCATAATGACCATCGTTATGTTTGGAGGAAAAAGGGGGAGGCTTGCAAGCCGAAGAACACCATCCCAACCGTGAAGCACGGGGGCGGCAGTATCCTGTTGTGGGGGTGCTTTGCTGCAGGAGGGACTGGTGCACTTCACAAAATAGATGGCATCATGAGGAGGGATAATTATGTGGATATATTGAGGCAACATCTCAAGACATCAGTCAGGAAGTTAAAGCTTGGTCGCAAATGGGTCTTCCAAATGGACAATGACCCCAAGCATACTTCCAAAGTTGTGGCAAAATGGCCTAGGGACAACAAAGTCAAGGTATTGGAGTGGCCATCACAAAGCCCTGACCTTAATCTCATAGAAAATGTGTGGGCAGAAATGAAAAAGCTTGTGCGAGCAAGGAGGTCTACAAACCTGACTCAGTTACACCAGCTCTGTCAGGAGGAATGGGCCAAAATTCACCCAACTTATTGTGGGAAGCTTGTGGAAGGCTACCTGAAACGTTTGACCCAAGTTAAACCATTTAAAGGCAATGCTACCAAATTCTAATTGAGTGTATGTAACCTTCTGACCCACTGGGAATGTGATGAAAGAAAGAAATGCTGAAATAAATCATTCTCTCTACTATTATTCTGACATTTCACATTCTTAAAATAAAGTGGTGATCCTAACTGACCTAAGACAGGGATTTTTTACTAGGATTAAATGTCAGGAATTGTGAAAAACTGAGTTTAAATGTATTTGGCTAAGGTCAAATCAAATGTTATTTGTCACATACACATGGTTAGCAGATGTTAATGCGAGTGTAACGAAATGCTTGTGCTTCTAGTTCCGACAATGCAGTAATAACCAACGCGTAATCTAACCTAACAATTCCACAACAACTACCTTATGGGTTAGGGCAGTGTGGTTGCAATTGTGTCGTCTGTGGACCTATTGGGGCGGTAGCGTAAGAAATAACACAAAAAAAAACAAAATACTGCATAGTTTCCTAGGAACGTGAAGCGAGGCGGACATCTCTGTCGGCGCCGGAAGTAGTAAAGAAGTGTATGTAAACCTCCGACTTCAACTGTAAAGGATTCACTAATCACATTAAATAAATCATTATCTTCAGAAATGACTTTGTCAAAGCAACAAAATAACTAGGTTGGGGTTAAATGGGTTAAAATCTTCCTAGAAGGGTTTACAGAGGGACATGTCAAAATGCAGAATTGTGGCACTTAGGAAATTTGTTTTCACATTTTAAAAAATCAGATGTATTGAATTGTTGATGTGGTCTACATTAAAGGGTTCTTCATTTGTTAATACTTATATATCAAAGGGATGCAAAAGGCACTCTTTTCGTGGAAAGACCCAATAAACAACTTGGCAGATTGTCAGATAACTAAACCCAAAGCACCATCGCTATGTGTAACCCATGTGTTTAGTTTAACACTGAAATGGATGATAGCACGAAAGCACTGATAACAAGGGTCATTGCCGAGCAGATGTTGCTGTTAGAGGATATGCTTTTGAACGTGCAGTGTTAACGTGTCTGCAATACGTAAACAATGGGCAGCTATTTTTATCTGTTGTGTATCAAATGTAATTGTCTTATTATCAGACATTGTCTTATTATTTCGTGGTGGCTTTGTTGTTATCCGGGTTTCCAACATAGAGAGAGGAAGGAAGTAAGGCCATTGTTCTTTGGAGAGGTTTTATCAATTTCCTCAGTATGACCTAAACGCTGTGCCCTTGTAGGAAACCAGGCTCACTCCTTTCTTTCAAATTCCTCTTACCATTGTTCCATATTCTTGTTTTAGTAGTAAGGCCACAGACTAAGGACTTTTACATTATTCTCATGTTTGATCTAGGTTATATATCCAATGTGTGCTGTTGAAGCTTGGCTTACATGTAATTTTGAAGTGCTACATGAATTGGAAATTGAAATAATGGACTAAAAAGAGAACCAAGGGAGGCTATAGGGCAGGGGTACTCAAATGCTTTTTGATAATGTCCGCTCACACCAATTTCCTAGGTGGCAAGGGTCCGGATAGATATTATAATTAGTCAGCATAGTAACACCCCCCACCTCACAACCCATGCAACCCCAAACTGTTGACACCCCTCTTGTTGGTGGAGAGAACATTTCTACACATTTTGCCATGGGGTGAAGATAATGTTTTTGTTGTTATTATTGTTGTTTCCCCCCCCCCCCAATTTCGTGATATCCAATTGCTGTAACGAAATCCGTCCTCCTCTGACGAGGAGTATGAGAGATCGGACCAATATGAAGCGTGGTATGTGTTCGTCATGTTTTAATGAACAAAATCACTGAACACGAAAATACAAAATAACAAATAGAAAGACAGAAACGAAAACCGAAACAGTTTCCGTGTGGAACACACAGACACAGAAAACAATCACCCACCAAACACTGGTGGGAAAAGGCTACCTAAGTATGATTCTCAATCAGAGACAACTAACGACACCTGCCTCTGATTGAGAACCATACCAGGCCAAATGCAAAATACAACATAGAAAAACAAACATAGACTGCCCACCCCAACTCAGGCCCTGACCATACTAAAACAAAGACAAAACAAAGGAACGTGACAATTGCGATCCAATTACTGTCTTGTCTCATCACTGCAACTCCCCAACGGACTCGGGAGAGGCGACGGTCCTCCGAAACATGTCCCGCCAAACTGCTATTCTTAAAACCCGCCCGCTTAACCCGGAAGCCAGCTGCACCAATGTGTCGGAGGAAACACTGTTCAACTGACGACCAAAGTAAGCCTGTGGGCACCCGGCCCACGCTTGAGCGCAATGAGCCAAGTAAAGCCCGCCCACAGCCAAACCCTCCCCTAACCCGGACGACACTGGGCCAATTGTGCACCACCATATGGGACTCCCGGTTACGGCCGGTTGTGACACAGCCAAGGTCCTCCGAAACATGTCCCGCCAAACTGCTATTCTTAAAACCCGCCCGCTTAACCCGGAAGCCAGCTGCACCAATGTGTCGGAGGAAACACTGTTCAACTGACGACCAAAGTAAGCCTGTGGGCACCCGGCCCACGCTTGAGCGCAATGAGCCAAGTAAAGCCCGCCCACAGCCAAACCCTCCCCTAACCAGGACAACACTGGGCCAATTGTGCACCACCATACAGGCTTACAGGCTTACTTTGGTCGTCAGTTGAACAGTGTTTCCTCCGACACATTGGTGCAGCTGGCTTCCGGGTTAAGCGGGCGGGTTTTAAGAATAGCAGTTTGGCGGGACATGTTTCGGAGGACCTTGGCTGTGTCACAACCGGCCGTAACCGGGAGTCCCATATGGTGGTGCACAATTGGCCCAGTGTCGTCCGGGTTAGGGGAGGGTCTGTTGTGACTCGATGCAGTGCCTTAGACCACTGCACCACTCGGGAGGCCCCCTCTTTTTGCAGTTTTAAAGCTAATTTCCTACAATTCTACTACACATTTTGCCATGTCTTATGTGCATTCGTATGATACCTGAGTGACTCAACAAATCATTGCGGGCCCTCTGAGGGACGAGGGCCCCATCGGCACATTATCTGGCCATGGTTACTACAAGATTTAGATAGCTGTTTGTCTAACTTAGACTACCTACCTACATAGAGTACCACTCCAATGTTTGGACACGCCTACTCATTCAAGGGTTTTTAATCATTTTTACTATTTTATGCGTTGTAGAATAATAGTGAAGACATCAAAACTATGAAATAACACATATGGAATCATGTAGTAGCCCAAAAAGTGTTAAACAAATCAAAATATATTTTATATTTGAGATTCTTCCAAGTAGCCACCATTTGCCTTGATGACTGCTTTGCACGGTCTTGACATTCTCTCAACCAGCGTTACCTGGAATGCTTTTCCAACAGTCTTGAAGGAGTTCCTACATATGCTGAGCACTTGTTGGCTGCTTTTCCTTCACTCTGCTGTCCAACTCATCCCAAACCATCTCAATTGGATTGGGTCAGGTGATTGTGGAGGCCAGGTCAGAAAATGTACATTGACATTGAGCGAG
Organism: Oncorhynchus mykiss; assembly: GCF_013265735.2. Taxonomy (NCBI): domain Eukaryota; kingdom Metazoa; phylum Chordata; class Actinopteri; order Salmoniformes; family Salmonidae; genus Oncorhynchus; species Oncorhynchus mykiss. The sequence goes on along the minus strand of NC_048587.1, from coordinate 19,712,339 downwards.
CTTTGACAAACTGACAAATCTGTGTATGTTTATTGTTGCGCCACTGTTCCCACCATTTCCCAGAAGCTCCCCTGCTCAGTGGGCCAGTCAAAAGCACAAGATGCGTAGGCACTGAGCTGTGTACTTTGAGGCTCCTCAGGCAACTGATGTGCTGCTGTCAAAGTGTCACACTGATTTACCTCCAGACTGATCTAGAACAAGGACTTCTTTCTCTAAAAGGTCCGGCGGGGAGCCGCTAGCTGGACATGTTTATTTTACTATGCAACAGTTAAGCAGATGTCCCTACCTCCCCGTCTCCTCTGCTCTGTTTGGAGGATACCCTGAGAGGGCATTCATGGGTACTTTCTCAGAGAAACCATGTGGTTTCTGCGTTGCACCTTGACCATTGGAAATATGTAATACAATACAATGGTTGGAAGTCCCTCAATTTCTCACCAGTTATATAAGCTAGTTTTTCACTCCTCTCATGCCATAGAGTTTATATTACTTGACATATATAGGCCTACACTATTTTTTCTGCAGATAATGTAGGGGAAAGGTAGAGCTATGCATACAGTATCTACAGCAACATAGCAGGTGAGGATATGCTGATCAAGATAAACCTAGATGTGTTCTATGGTAATCAGTTTACGCTTCACTCAGTGGAGCGGAGGTTTATTTCTGTCTTATCTGCAGATTCTCCACTGCTGGGATACCGTTTGACCTTGAGCTGCAGTAGACGCAGATCTAAAGATTGATTTCTGAGTCCAAGGCTGTTTTATATCAGTACCTTTCTCAGTGCTTCCTGCTACAGTAGAAGGACATGGAGGGAGAATCTTTAACTTTTCATAATATGCAGGATTTATCACACAGGGATTGCATTTGTATATGGAAATGTACTTATTAGTGTGTAAATTATGATGTGATTTTATATATTTTTTCTAACAAGTTGCATGTTTCACTAAATATTCTGAGTAATGTTGACATATTCTCTGAAGCATCATGCCAAATGACTGTCCACCGTTCTCCCTACAATAGTCATTATCTGTAACTATTACACAATACATTCCACTCATCTGTGGAGGAGTATCTCAGTTTTACCACATTTATTTTAAACAGGCCTAGTAGTCGTAGCAGGACACCTGAAAAGCAGGTCTGGAAACAGTTAGCTATGAGTGTGTGTATATGCATGCATGTGTGTGTGCGGACTATGAAGGGTGCTAGAAACTCTCTTAGCCACAGCTGTTGTCAGGCTGCTGCTTCTCTGCACTGTGTGTCTGGGCACTTGGCCAGCTGGATGCAGTTGATAAAGAGGGAGGGAGAATGATGGCGGCCCCTCTCTCTCTCTCTCTCTCTCTCTCTCTCACTCTCTATCTCTCTCTCTCTCTCGCTCTCTCTCTCTCTCTCTCTCTCAGCTTCCCTCTGACTGCTTGCTGTGCTGCCGCATGGCATGAATGGGACCTCAGATGAGGGAAGAAGTAGGACATTCTCTCAAAAGGAGAGCCGCCCAATCTAAGTTTCCCTTCATCCACATGAATGTAGCCTTTTGATAGGGATTTTTTTTTGTGGCACTGAATGTTTGTGGCAGTGAATGTAATGGGGCATCACTTTGCCTTTGTAGGCGTTGTTGATTATGCCACAAATTGCGTCTGCCGTCCCAATCAGTGTCCACTCTCTGGAGAAACGGTTGATCTTCACATTCTCTTATGTTTACATTATCTATACATGTCAGTTGTACTATATAATACATAAAAGTACAGAATGTCTTGAATTGATTACATGCACAATACACATGCACTTGTCCTTTGTAGAATATCATGGTTGTCATTTAAGGCTGAAGTTATCCGTCTGTGTGCCTATGAGGCCTACAGTACCTTGTGAACTACTCTGGAACGGATTTCAACTAGATCTAATCAGACTTGCAAAGAGACAAGAATCTCACTTGTCTATGATTTTTAAATGATCCTTTGAATGGGCTGTGGACTGTGGTACGGCATTTAACATGCACTCGCTCGCCAGATGCTAGTTATTTAACAAAAATGTTATGTTTATTTTTGCGCTAAACGTAAAGAATGTTTTAAAAATGTGGTTTATTGCTCCAAGGACCTATTTCTTCTAGCTTAATTAACATGCTTGGCCAGTTTGGCAGATTCCAAATACAACGATCTGTAGATTAGGTCTATTGGACAAGACACACAGGTTAAATCTAACCTAAGCAAGACATGAGAAGGAGCATGTTGAAGTTAATCAGGCCTTGCACTATGCGATATTGAGTCCTCTGCTTCTGTCTTTAATGAAGGTAAAGTACAGTATATGCTTGCATATAGTTCATACATTTTGGGAGTAAAGGATGGGTTTCAACACTGTCGTTGATAATGCACTGATTGTGAACTCGCTTCTTGATAAATTAGCAGATGATCCAAGATGGAGAAGTCCTTACCCTGTTATTTTTTAATTAACTGTTAGTGCTAGCCATAATAAAAGACTAGCCTCTTTTTTGGTAATTGTATGCATCTCTGAACAACAACAGCAATACAAGGAATGTGTTTGCTCGTCGTGTTTATGCATCTTTTGCCTTTTTCTCGCTCTCATCTTCCCGTACGGGCAGCAATGAAATTCACTGGTCCTTCAATCTTATAGTATGAAAATATGAGAAAATCAGAGACTACGTGAAGGTCATTTCATGTGCGGCCATTTCTTTCCTTCCCCTTACACTTGAAGCTGAATTGAAGAGGTGGTGTGAGCCTAGCTATCTGGGCAGAGATGACAAGAGGAAGCTCTGACATCATTTCCCAGGGGAGTGGCACATGGCCAGAGGTTAAAAGCTTGGATTGGATTGGCTTCTTTTTTCTTCATCACACAGGCACTCACTGAGAGTGGGCTATGATGATCACACGAGAAGAATCATCAATGTCATTCGACAGACGAAGAGCTTGTCAATGTACCCAGGCTTCTAGAGGTAGAAATAACCAGTTTTTCATGGTCTATTTGAAGCTATCCCAACCATTTGTGTCTTCAGGATTCAAATGAGTAGTGTATGACAACTTGTTAGTGAGGTATAGAGGCACAGGCATGAATTTTAAGCCTGAGTCCTACCCATGCCAGCGACGTTCAGGCCTTGCCCGAAACCTGAAATCAGAAATGACTTCCTCCGTTAGTAAATCCATTAGCTGCTCCTTTCTGTGTGTCACTCGCTCCCTAAGCACTGCTCGCTCTGCATGCGCACTGCTCATGGCGGCTCAGGGTCTGAGAGTATCCATAGCAATGGCTCCACTTGGGCTGCTCTGCTCAATGAAGAGACATGAGAAAGCAGTTAGCTGTTTGCTACTTTTTCATCACTCACAAGGAGCATTATTATTTTTGGTGAAATAATCTCTCCTGTCTTATATTTGATGAGGTTGAAGCACTTCTGACACCATGTTATGATCTTAGTCAGATATGACTGTACTGTGCTGCAGAGCACAAGCAAATGGCTCAGCTTACATTTTTTACTGATCAATTGTACGATACCCGAGCCCTGCCCGTACCCTAGTTACAGATTAAAAAACAGGCCCTACCCGGCCCAAACCCGATGTATAATGTCGGGGCCCATCAGGGCTCAGGTCGGTTAGAAAAGCTCTAGTGTGGTCGATGTATCTGACATATCCTAACTCTGCCTTTGCCTATACAATACCAAATATGCACACAGGAAAATGCAGTAGTAGCTTGCTACTGACCCCTTTTTTTATTTCTTTAAACTTGTAATTAACTTTGACACCAGTTTTACATTCCTGTTCTTGCTGCTCATTTGTGGTATCGGAAAAACCTCTACTGTGCAGTTACAGATTGGGGCCTAGTTCTCCTGTATAAACCCATTCTGAGATCTGTACTGAGGGCCTGAAAAATGCAAAGAGTTGTCTGGGGAAACAGAGGAATGTGACGAGAACAGGAAGAAAAAGCTCCTCCTGCCGAGAGGAGAAAAAAGGTCCAGGCACAAAAATCGAGAGCCTCTCTGAAAAAGTGTTCAACTTTATAGAGGCAGCACACATATCTGGCTGGAGGCCTGTCAGTCGCTTATGGAGGAGGAATGGCTCTGCTTCCTGTCAGAATGTGTGTAGAACATTCCAGGCAGCAGGACCACTCTGCTAGGATGTAGAAAGGGAGGGGAAACAGGATACTCTATCTATGGCTTCATCTAGCAGCTCTTTTTGTGGTGGCTCAATGTTTATTTGTTTCACTCTGATGATTAGAAGAAAATGATGTCGTGCTGTTGGGACTTGATTGTATTTTGACTATTAGAATTCAGGATTGTAGGCTATCCTAGGGCTTCTCCACTTCACTATTCAATCCAATCTCTCTGAAGTGAGCTACCTTCATTGAAACATTGATTTTTTAGCACTCATTCTGAGGAAACTTTGTTGGCAGTTGATAGGTTGAGCAAGAGCATTGTTTGCTTATTTCGGATGAATTATAAGCACTTTTTTCAGAGCCCGACATTAACAATAGTGGGGGATGTTGAAGAAAATCATGATATTGTTATATAACATCACAGTTATGTAAGTGTGAAGGCACCACACTATTAAATGAATAATGTATTTGCTGTTGCCAGTTATGTAAATTTACTTACGTTTATATTGCCATCTCCACAATGTGATTGTCAGTGATTGATCGACTTCGACACCACTTTCTAGTTTCTGGTAGACTTGTGTAAATGATTTAATGGATTATTCAATCAAATTGAAAAGAAATACATATAACATTCTCAACCAGATGCCCAAATCCACTTGCACTCAATTGTCTGAAAAAAGGTCCGCATTGATATTTTCAACCACTTGTATGGAACTCAATACACATTTTTATACAATTTCTCATGAAGACTTTTATTCTGCCAGGTAAACAAATGACACAAACACACAAACAAACAATAACCAACGGCTCCCCACCAGTGTTTTTGGTAACAGCTGAGGGACGCGGCTGGAGAAATGTATCCACTCTCAAATTCATAGACAGAGCTATGGATACAAGGACTGACCATCCATGATATCAAAATTAAGTTTTAACCATGTTTTGAGGTGTTTGTTAACCAGTGTTTGTTTACAATTCTTATTTAATTTTTCTACAAAGAACGTTAAACAGGCTTATATTTTGGGTTCTGAGGGGGTACGCAGCCTGGCCTCAAAAACTAGACGTAACATAGTAAATGTAAATCTGTGACACTCAAATTGATATGACATGTTACGTTTCAGGCACGTGCACAGATAGGGCTCCCTTCCCCCCTCCAAAGTGCCCTTTTAGGTGGTGGTATAATTTCCCCCCAAATTATTATTTTTTGTATACATTTTTGTCATTGCTGTTCGGAACCCACTGCCCACAAGTCGTCGTCAAGTTTGCCACCCCCCACCCCGTCCGTTTGTTGCGCCTGTTGATCTGCCTTGTACGGAGCTTGTGGATACGGTTGTGCCTTTTTTCACAGTAGTCTGTACAGAAATTGCACACACCCGGTATCCAAACATGCATGGCTTAAGAGATAGAGTGTGTGTAGCTAGCTAGCTAGTTTAAATGTCAACAGTACTGCCACAGCAGCATGACATTTGATTGACACTTGATAACAATTGATTTAGCCTACATTGTCATCAATATTCGGTCAGGTTGGCTGATATGTGCAGCAGAGAGAGGCAGAAAGACATAGAGAGGTAAATCACAATTAGTAAAATAAATCAAGCTAGCTAATAAGAAGATTTACAGCAATCATCAATATCAATGATCAGCTGATAGCCCAGCCTCTTTTCCCGATGCACTGTAACTAGCATGCTTACAATTTGTGATGATGAGTGAGTGTGTTGGTCCAGATATAAATAGGCATATGCTCAAAAAATAAATCATTTTTGCTACAGAGGTATTTGGTATGTTACTGTATGAATTTTGAGATATGAATGGTGGGTGGGTGGGGGGGGGGGGGGGGGGGTGGGGGGGGGGACTGCCCCCTGAAAAGTCTGTGCATGGCCCTGTTACGTTTGGTATGGTTACTTAAACCCAAAGGTTGCGTGTTCAAATCACATCATGGACAGCTTTAGCTAATTAGCAACTTTGCAACTGCTTACTACTTTTTAGCTATTGCAACTGCTTAGCATTTTAGCTAATTCTTCCCCTAACCTTATCCCTATCCATAACTCATAACCTTAACTCTAACCTTAACCCCTAACCCCTAGCCTAGCTAGCGTTCGCCACCTAGCTAACATTAGCCACAACAAATCATAATTCATAACATACTGTATCATATGTATTGCAAATTTGTAACATATTGTACGAATTGCAATTTGTAACATTTCATAACATATCATACATGAAGGACATCCACAAATTAATAAATGTAACATATCATACTAAATGGAGGGAGACAGATTTACATTTACTATGTCACGTCTACATCCAGGTTGCAGCACAACAGTAAGAGCTAAGCTCATGCGGCCTTTATAAATGATGTTCTCCAAGAATCAATGTGTATCATTCATTTAAATAAAAAGGATGTATGTAGGAAATGCAGATTGCACTTTAAAATAAGACTCAAGGTTATGATTTTAGGATGGGGGCATGGGGGAGGGGGTGGAGAAAGTGGAGTCTATCCACAGGTGGTCCATAATTCCATACAGTAATTACCAAGCGAAGTGCATTGTGGGGATTCGGACCACTCAGCCACTCTGTAAGGGCGAGAAAAGGATGTGCCATGTGGAAAAAGGACAGATAACATGTTGTCCCATTGAGAGGCCATCCCCAGACACTTAAAACTGTAGAGGAAGCACTGTTATTGTGCATTGTCAAAGGGCCTTTCATAAGTGCTGCAGTATTAAGTGAATCTAATGAAAGTGGTGGCAAATGGACAAATACAATCTTTAATTCATTTCAAATGGCGTTTTGTTTAAAAGGCAGGTGCATCAGCCGTTTTCTCTTAAATGAAGACTTGTTATATAGTTAGGAGTTTCGAATAAAATTAGAATGGCAATATTCTTTGTAGTGTATTATCAGAGGATGACTGAATAATCAAAACTAAGATCACAGCTGCACAATTTGTATGAATGGTTTGAGAAATAGTGAGTGACGACGTACTAATAGACATACAGTATGTACTAATTCTCATTATTTTGATTGAGCTACAGTGGCTTGCAAAAGTATTCACCCCCCTTGGCATTTTTATTTATTTTGTTGCCTTGCAACCTGGAATTAAAATAGATTTTTGGGGGGTTGTATCATTTAATATCCACAGCATGCATACCACTTTGAAGATACAAAATATGTTTTATTGTGAAACAAACAAGAAATAAGACAAAAAAATTGAGAACTTCACCCCCCCCCCCCCCCCCAAAAAAAATAAAAGTCAATACCTTGTAGAGTCACCTTTTGCAGCAATTACAGCTGTCTCTATTAGCTTGGCACATCTAACCACTGGGATCTTTGCACATTCTTCAAGGCAAAACTGCTCCAGCTCCTTCAAGTTGGATGGGTTCCACTGATGTACAGCAATCTTTAAGTCATACCACAGATTCTCAATTGGATTGAGGTCTGGGCTTTGACTGGGCCATTCCAATACATTTAAATGTTTCCCCTTATTAAACCACATGGTGTTGCTTTTGCAGTATGCTTAGGGTCATTGTCCTGCTGGAAGGTGAACCTCCGCCCCAGTCTCAAATGTATGGAAGACTGAAACAGGTTTCCCTCAAGAATATCCCTCTATTTAGCACTATCCATCATTCCTTCAATTCTGACCAGTTTCCCAGTCCCTGCCGATGAAAAAGATCCCAACAGCATGATGCTGCCACCCCCATGCTTCACTGTGGGGATGGTGCTGGGTTTGCGCCAGACATAGCGTTTTCCTTGATGGCCAAAAAGCTCAATTTTAGTCTCATCTGACCAGAGTACTTTCTTCCATATGTTTGGGGAGTCTCCCACACGCCTTTTTGCAGATTCTGGGGCCTTTCAGAACCGGTGTATATATACTAATATCATGTGACAGTTCAGGTGACACTTAGATTGCACACAGGTTGACTTTATTTAACTAATTATGTGACTTCTGAAGGTAATTGGTTGCACCAGATCTTATTTTGGGGCTTCATAGTAAAGGGGGTGAATACATATGCACTTACCACTTTTTCGTTTACATTTTTAATTTTTTTCATTTCACTTCACCAATTTGGACTATTTTGTGTATGTCCACTACATGAAATACAAATAAAAATCCATTTAAATTACAGGTTGTACGCCTCCCGGGTGGCGCAGTGGTCTAGGGCCTGGGTCCGCGCCCAGGTCTGTCGCAGCCGGCCGCGACCGGAAGGTCCGTGGGGCAACGCACAATTGGCGTAGCGTCATCCGGGTTGGGGAGGGTTTGGCCGGTAGGGATATCCTTGTCTCATCGCGCACCAGCGACTCCTGTGGCGGGCCGGGCACAGTGCACGCTAACCAAGGTCGCCAGGTGTACAGTGTTTCCTCCGACATTGGTGTGGCTGGCTTCCGGGTTGGATGCGCGCTGTGTTAAGAAGCAGTACGGCTTGGTTGGGTTGTGTTTCGGAGGACGCATGGCTTTCGACCTTTGTCTCTCCCAAGCCCGTACGGGAGTTGTAGCGATGAGACAAGATAGTAATTACTAACAATTGGATACCACGAAAAAGGGGGTAAAATTTAAAATAATAAAAAAATAAAAAATACAGTTTGTAATGCAACAAAATAGGAAAAACGCCAAGTGGGATGAATACTTTTGCAAGGCACAGTATCTGTTGTTTGTTATTGTTTTACCACTCGTTGTATCTACTTCTCTCTGTCTCCTCAGATGCAATGGCAACTCCCTCTCCAGCAAAGAGCATGGGTGACCCTGGCATCACCCCACTGTCACCCTCCCACATTCAGGTAAGAAACATTCCATGGAATATTCTGCGTGGAGATAGATCCATAAGAGCCGAATGAAGTCAAACAACTCCATTACTTTGGTATGAGAGATTGGTAGGGAGATTGGTAGGCTAGATTGGTATGAGATTCACCACACAGTCTTTTTAACTCATCTGCTTTTCCATCCAGAATAAATCACACATCTCCTTAAACATTCTCCATTTGTTGACTCTGATTTTCTGTCCTCTCCACCTCAGCAAAATGACACGGACTCGAATGCCCACACGGGACCTTCGTTCATCGTGGTGGTTGCTATCGACTTTGGCACCACTTCCAGCGGCTATGCTTACGCCTTCACTAAGGAGCCAGAATGCATTCACACCATGAGGTGAGCCAAGCCAACGCTGCAATGCAGTCCCTGGTAGCAGGAGGAGAGAGTGAGATTGAAGGAGTCATAGGGAGGTTCACTCAGGTCAGGCTGTTCTTTTCCGTAGCAGTCTTATTAAATATTATCTGGCAGGTGATGCAAGAGAGATAGCTAATAATGATAAGAATGCATAGTTCTACTTTCTGGTCTTAGCACTTGTCTAGGCGTAATCATACCAGAAGGTTTGCTGATAGCCAGGTTAAACGTGTTGATCAAAGTATTGCTCCTCAAATTCATTGTCATCAAATGGAGATGTATAGGACGTAGAGGCTTCTAACTGGATTCCCAATGACTGTCTTTAGAAGTCAAATGAAACAGTGTTTGCTCCCTCTCTCACCACTTATATGCCTCATTGGCGGTCGTCATGGTCCCAGTCAATGTAATGGTCCTGTTAGAGCTGGGAGGAGGAGCTGGTTCACTGAGCTGAGGAACAAGCTGGACTACAGTCCTGAGATCCTCTGACCCATAAAACACACAGGCCAACTCTCTCCCCTGTGTGTGCCAGGCACCAGGGCCAACCTCCATACACTGCATTGCAGTCCCTCACAAAACCGACAGGTGTTTATATGGTTTCATGCGCTAGTTTTAATGGGCCCTATTTGAACTTTGAGTACATGGCATATCTCAGAGCAGGGTTGGCCAATCTTATCTGTAAAAGGCCATTGTGGTTGCAGGTTTTTGTTGATTTTAATAATTTTTGAATTCATAGTTAAACTTGTTGATTTAACTGGCAATCACCAATAGTTCTAATGAGTTTTCCATAGAGAAAGCATGTCTGGGAACTCTATATACAGCTTGTTAAAGTTTTATGCATGACTCTCGATCAAAATCAGCACTTTCCCACTTGCAAAATATTAACAGACAACAGGTAACACTTTCTAGCACCAGAAAATCAATTATGTAGCAGTTTAAAAACGTTTGTTGGTTAGACTACTAGGTACAACAGCACACAAGCCCCTACACAGAGATGTAGAAATTCTGTGCTGAATAAACTTCCAACTCTTTCTATGTCTTTGTTCTAGATACAAATGGAGTATTGTTAATGTAATATCCCTAGGGTGATGAAACACAAAGACACACAGAGACACAGACTGAGAGGAGCATCTATTGCAGAATCCTCTCCTGTCATTAACGCCAAACATCAGATAACAGTTGAGCAATATATTTTTACTAGTACTACTAGACCTTGCAGTGAAAACACCCAGAGCTCTAAGATTATTTAGTTTGGATGGAACCATCTTCTCCAAAACCTTACATTAACAATGGCTTCACTGGATAAGCCCTCAGACTGGATCTGTAAAGTTTGCCCATACCTCAAATGAACTATTTTGGGGTGCTGTAACATTTACATTTTCACATGATAGAGATTTCAGGGTAGAACTCCTCTTTGAATAGAGGAGGAATGCATTGGTGTATTGATAGTGAGCATTAGCTATTTGCGTCTCTATGACATAGACATTAGTATTCATCCCCTGTCCTCACTGTCGCTGGCCCTCACAATGGAGCAGGAATCCAATTCAGTGGTGGAAAACTACCCAATTGTCATACTTGAGTAAAAGTAAAGATACCTTGATAGAAAATAGGCTCAAGTAAAAGTGAAAGTCACCCAGTAAAATACTACTTGAATAAAAGTCTACAAGTATTTGGTTTTGAATATACTTAAGTATCAAAGTAAATTTAATTGCTAAAATATACTTAATTTTTTTTACATTTAACAATATATATATCATTTCTAATTCCTTATTTTAAGCAAACCAGACGGCACCAATTTCTTGTTATTTTAATTTACGGATAGCCAGTGGCACACTCCAACACTCAGAAGTAATTTTCAAATGAAGCATGTTTGATTAGTGATTCCGCCAGATCAGAGGGGATATAAATATTGAGTTGTTATTTTACCTGAAATGCACAAGGTCCTCTACTCCGACAATTAATCCACACATTAAACGGCCAACCGAATCATTTCTAGTCATCTCTCCTCCTTCCAGGCTTTTTCATTGTTTCATTTATACGTTGATCGCATCTAAACTTTCATTGTATTACCACGACTACCGGCAAAACAGTCCGTCTTTCAGTCTCCCACGTGGGTATAACCAATGAGGAGATGGCACGTGGGTACCTGCTTCTATAAACCAATGATGAGATGGGAGATGCAGGACTTTCAGCGCGATCTGCGTCAGAAATAGGAAGGAGTTCTATTTTAACCCTTGGCGTCGCAGACGCTCGTTGGCGCGCGCGAGCAGTGTGGGTGAAATAATTGAATAACATGGATTTCTACATTTATTTTGCGACGCTCGCGCACGCGACGTGTCCGGGCTGGTCAGCATGTAAGGCTTTTAAATTGTGTTTTTCAAGAGGTCTGACCTCTGGCTTCCCACTGCTCTAAATCCCAGTTTTACATACTGTACGCACAGTGAAAATAAATGCATAATTTAAAGACTCTCACTCCTTAATGCATTATTCAGTGAGCTGTTAATGCAGTAAGGCATATTCCATTCCATACTATGTAAGGTTATATTATACAGAAAGCTATTCTTCACCTGTCATGTTCCTACATGTAGATCAGTTTAGCTATACTGTGAAAAAATGTGCATTCATTGATAGTTTAAATCACAACCATGTTTTAATTTCTGTTACAATGACTAATACGCTGATGCAGTCACATTGAGGCTATGTTGTTGTTGCAATGTTTGAATCATGTGACAGAGTGAGTTTTGAATAAATAGGCTTCATGTCAGGATTATTGGATTGTATCAAATGACCATGTTAATTAGTAACCAAGCATAGATTAGGGCTTCATAGAGCATGATCATGAAACACTGTGATGTGATTTGGAGTGGAGCAGAATTCTCTAGGTCTTTTCAAAGAGGATCACGATTCCCATATGGCTGTGGACATACCATCTAGCATGATGATGAATATGGTCATGACGATGGCAATGATCATAATGATGATGATGAAGAACATCTGAACTATCAATGATAAACTTGGATTGTGCGCAGAAGAGCCCAAGATAATCTCCATCATGATTTAGATTAGCAGTGAACATCTAGTGGTTTCCCCCACATTTTCCAATTTAGTCCATCACAGCAGGCTTCTCCCCCAGTAAGACAGACCCATAATCTCATCAGGGCACTTAGCAAACATACACTAATCTCCAAGGGAAGCAAATTAATTATAGGTAGTCTTGATTTGCCCAGAACTAGTGTAGCTCAATTAACGTGTAGGTCAGGTTCAGAAAGCCATTAGACTGACAACGAGGGACTGATGAGGACACACTACTTGAATTTGTGTGATTGACCTTGGTCGTGTCTTTAGTCTACAGACATTTTAGTTCAGGTTGGAATATTGACAGGATACACGAATGTTCTTATGCATTCCACCTTATTGAGCCATATTGAGCCCTTTGACACAAATAGAGAATGCACTGCAGTGAACTGTCTGGGCCCTTAATAATTTACCAGTATCATTTGCAAGTAGGCCTACGTAGTTTTCAACCAGTTGTTTCAACAGATGAAAGATAGAATCCACTGGGCACACACTGGTTGAATCAATGTTGTTTCAACGTAAATTGTCAACGTATTGTAACGTGGAAAATACATTGCATCTGAAAAAAAGTAATCAACCAGTACTGTTGTCATCTCATTTGAACCTGCGTTGTAAACATTGAAATTAGAGTAAAACTTCAACTGAACTACGTTGACTTAACCAAGTTGCTCATTGGTTTAAATGTTTTGTGTTCATTCCCAGACGCTGGGAGGGCGGCGACCCCGGAGTGTCCAATCAGAAGACGCCTACCACCATCCTCCTGACCCCGGACAGGAAGTTCCATAGTTTTGGCTATGCAGCACGTGACTTCTACCACGACCTGGACCCTACCGAGTCCAAGCACTGGCTCTACCTGGAGAAGTTCAAAATGAAACTCCATACAACAGCGGTAAAGACACAAACACGCAAACACACACTTCCCTTATTACTCTGTGTCTGCCCTTGTGCAGGGCTGGCAGCTTGGTAGCCCTTGATCAAGACTCTCAGTTCCATTACATTACACATAAGAGTCATTGGACGAAGGCGTCTTCTATATGGGGGAGTGTTGTTAAGAGCCACGATGCTCGGCCTGTACATTAACATGCACCGCTTGCGGTACAGTTTTGGAAGCATAAGGACCTTTCATATCAGCGAGAAATAATAAAAAAAATACATAAAATGTTCAATTTAAACACAGGGTTATTGTTAGTGTTCCCACACGGCCATTTCTCCATGTTAGTGTTTATGGAAAACGGACGGAAAATAGAGTCGACTACCTGTGCTAATTAGCTTTCTGCATCTCCTAACACTCGAAAGGCTGAAAAATACTGTCGGCTGCAACTGTGTTAAAGCCGGTAAAAACAGTGTACAGCAGTTCCTCAGAGGAGGAAGTGGAGGACCATGCCTCAGTAAATTTCATAAAAATACAAATTTGAAAAGGTTTTAGATAAAACTATACTAAATACATTCACGTCACCAAATAATTGATTAAAACACACTGTTTTTCAATGAAGGTCTACAGTAGCCTCAACAGCACTCTGCACTATGGAGGACAGCTAGCTTCTCCTCTTGGTACATTGACTTCAATACAAAACCTAGGAGGCTCTTGGTTCTCACCCCCTTTCATAGACTTACACAGTAATTATGACAACTTCCAGAGGACATCCTCCAACCTATCAGAGCTCTTGCAGCATGAACTGATATGTTGTCCACATGACCAAAGGATCAGAGAATGAATCTAGTACGGAAAGCATAAGCTTGCTAGCACTGCAGTGCATAAAATGTGGTGAGTAGTTGACTCAAAGAGAGAGAAAGACCATAGTTGAACAGTTTTCAACAAATTAATTTCTTCCAAAATGAAGGAGGAGAGAGAGAGATTTCGTAATTTTTTTCAGTTTCACTTATAGATAGCTAATGCACTTTTGTACATCACGCAGTAACGTACAATTATTTTTGCGCAAAAAAAACGTAATACTTCCAGGTCAACTGTAATATGAATACCATTGTAAAGCACAATTTCTCCCCTTTCCAGCAAAATCAATGACGAGACCTTCATGATGCCCATCTCTGCATGACTGAAGAAGGCAATGAGCTCCGTCTGGTCTTTTTAAAAATGGCGGGTGGGGAAGCGAAACCTACTGCATGATAGGGGAAAGGGGGAGATAAACCGTGTTGGGAAACAGCTTTTTTCACCCGATCTGTCCAACTTATCACCTCTAAAATGTAAATAAAACACTATTAATAGTTTCTATAATGTTTCATTACATACCTATTTGAAAGTTTGTGTCGAATTTAAAATGGGTTTTTAGGGCGGTGCTAAAGTTATCTTCAGAAGTAAACAGCGGCTGTCGTGGCTTTTGAGAGTCATGTTGGCTTGCAGTGGTGACGCAAAAAAATGTATGCATTCAGTTGTACAATTGACTTGGTATCCCCCCTTATCCTGTCCCTTTCTTGTTTTTAATCTGCGAGAGAAGCGCGTCACCTGGTGGAGAGAGGCTGTACGACACTGAATGAGTTGCATTATGCGTGCTGTACGTTAGGTCATGGCACGTCACAATTTAACGTACAGTGTCAGGGGTTAGTCAACAGTACTTAGCTAGCAAATGCAGCTGGCTGATTTAGTTAGTCAAACACCCAGCTCAAACAGAGGGATGCTATGTTAGCTAGCTGGCTATGACTATCCAACACGACACTGGAACTCAGGTTAAGCTTTTGGTTTTATGCATTTATTGCCACTGGGGACTGCCAGTGTAACTGCTTACTGACTATATACTGTAACGGTTACTGCATGATTGTGGCGGGATTACTAACGCATTAGTTCTATTAGCTAACGTTATGCTGACTAGGACGTTACTTTAGCTAATATGGGGACAACGATGTAGGCTGTGTGTCGCGGTTATGACATGGTTTGGCTTGGAAAGGTTTTTTCGCCTGGTCCCACAGCTGATGTGTTGTTCATTGAAGTCCACAATGAAGAAAAAAGGTGAGAGGAGGAGAGTGCATAGAGGATAGGAGGAATACTGTGGCTACTATGAAGGTGAACTGTGTTTATGCATGATCAGGGGTGTATTCATTTACACCCTAGATAAGACGATGTAGGCACGAGTGTGCAAGGTGGTGAGTGTGTCACTGACTGTCCATGTGTCACTGTCTGTCATCTCAAATTTTTCTCTCGACTTGTTGTGAACTTTCATTCATAGGCTTGGTTGTAGCCACCTCATGATGGGTATAGGGACAATTTGAGTATCATGTAGTAGCCTAAACCTATCGATGTTACATTGAACTGGGTGAATGGAATGTGAATGACAGTCATCCAACATGCTGTAATAGAAAGGCCATGCTCATGAAAAACAAATTGTCCTCCCTCATCATAAACGGCACTGACCGCCACTGCTGTGCAGTAAGTGTATGTTTTGCATTTGTGAAATTATTTTGATGTGATATGAAAGTAAAGGGATTTATGTTTCCAGAACCGTACCGCAATTGAGAATCGATTCACGTTTAGAAGGCGTATTTGGCTGTTTTGTCTTCCAGAGCCAATTCGCCCTTTAAGCAGAACATGTAAGGTCCTTGGAGTAACGTTAGGCTCCTCTAGTCCATTATTGGGCTAGCAGCTTGGCTGCCCTGAGCTGACATTGCAGCAAGCTCTTGAAGTTCTGTGCCAAGTAAGAGGTAACACCGCCAGTAACTGTGAGCTCAGGCTACTGTTATTGCACATATTTCACCATAGAGGTGAAGTGGACACGATTTGGTAAAGTGGACACGATTTGGATAAGGCTGAGTATGTTGACTGGGGTCTGTCTTAGTATTTATCAGTAGATGTCTGTAGGGTGTTTAAATGAAAAGATTACGATAAGGTGGAGCTTTAGTTTTCTCTGTCGTCCCTTCTTTCCCCCAATCAGAATCTCTCCATCGACACAGAACTCCATGCAGCCAATGGGAAGAGAGTAAAAGCTATTGATATTTTTGCATATGCTCTGGCGTTCTTCAAGGAGCAAGCACTAAAGGTAAAGTATTACCAGGTTCTACTGCATGGTATAGTACATGCAACAAAAATAAATACATTAGTTTCATATATTGAATACATGTATCTGACATGAATTAGATGTCGCATTTAATGCTCAGCGATAGTGCTGATGTTATGGTGGGTCAGGGAACATAGATGCCATGCTTGATGTGATCCCGTGCAGGAATTGAGTGACCAGGCGGGTGCAGAGTTTGACAATGCAGACATCAGATGGGTCATCACAGTGCCAGCCATCTGGAAAATGCCAGCCAAGCAGTTCATGAGGGAGGCAGCCTACAAGGTGGGTTGGCCCCTGTCAATCGACACACGTCCATGTGCACACGCATGCAATCACACAGGGAGGCACATACGCTCATGCATGCATAAACACACGCACAGACACACATTGTAAGGTTGAAAGTCAAATATTCCTTGTTTCAAATTACTCTCTGTCTGCTGTAGTCTGCTTTCAACAGCTCAAATGACAAACGTTTGCCGCTCAAACCATCTATCTCCCTCAGAGTAAATGATGCGTCCGTACAGTCTCGCCATTAGCTCTCGTTTGGCAGAGGCACTGCAGGTACTTGGGAGAGAAAGTGATGACGGGGCATGATTAGCTTTACCACCCTGGCTGCTGCTGTGATTTATTACCGATAGGAGAGAGGTTGGTTGCTGCTCTGGAGCTGCAGTGCCAGACAGTGACGACTACTCTCCTCCCCCTCTTTCTCTTGCTCTCTCTCCTGTATGGGGGTAGAGAGAGAAAGACTGATCCACCACGACTGCAGTAGAGGAGAGGACAGAGAGTAGAGGGAGGGCAGCTGGAGGGAGCCACCAGGGAGAGGGATAATTTCATCACTAGTTGTCCCAAGAGAGAGAATTTGAGGATAGGACAGTGAGACAAGGGATAGCAGGGAGGGGGTGCATACTGAGGATGAGAATGAAGTGGCTATTGTGATCATTCTCAATAGGCTGTGAGGGAGAGGAAAATAAATAAGGCAAATACCTTGGTTCGACTCTAACTCCAATGTATGCTATTCCACAATACACACATTCCAGCTTACAGCATAGTAAGAAAGGCAGGGTTGTTTGTTTTCCCCCAGAGGAGCACAGTGGTGGGAGGGAGCTGCAGAGAGCTGTGCGATGGGCACATGGTAATACGGTGTGGTACTCTGTGTAGAGGAATTTCAGGGGAGAGGGCTAGAGGAGTTTGTGTGTGGGGAGGGAGGGGTGTGTGGGGAGGGGGGGTGATGAGGGAGGGGTGGAGGGGTGTGTGAGGAGGGAGGGGTATGTGAGGATGGAGGGGTGGAGGTACACTACATTAGTATGTGTGAGAGAGTGTCACATGGGTGTGGCAGTCTGTCTGAGGCTGCAGCCGCCGGATAGAGACACCACCCTCCCCTCTGCAGTGAACAAAGAGGATGGGCTGGAGAGAGAGGAGGAGGAGAGAGGGAAGAGAGCAATAGAATGAGAGAGATATGAGAGGAGGAGAGAAGAAGAGGAGAGAGGCTCTTTAGACAGCTTGATCACCTGATATCTGCAGTGGAGGTTGAGGCACAGTAAGAGGGGGAGGATGTTTGGTTAGGGGCTGGGGGAGTTGCTGCGTATCTGCAGTGACTCAGCATCCTCTGGCTGGATCATTTATTACTCGTACTGGGGGAAACGAAACACCCCACGTCTCCCTCTCCTCCTTTCCTCCTCACTCTCCTTGACCCCTTCACCGCAACATGCAGAATCTCACAAAGCACAGAGATGTGATGCAATGTTCAGCTTTTATACTTTGCCTGTCTTTTTCTGTGTATATTGTGGACAGAAACACAAACCAGCCAGAACAGCATGTTGATTGATAGGCCTTCAAGTTAAGCCGTTGTTCGAATGCTGCAAAAGCAGTTGTTGCTTGTGGATGTTTCGAGAAATGTAATAGCTTTTGGGAATTGCTTTTATGCTAGGGTTGCATGATTTATCCCTTGAGTATTTTCCTATTCAAATCTGTGGCCTGCCCATGAGCCCAATACTTTTCCAAAAGCCATGTATGATTTAGTAGTGAACTAGATGATGCTTTAGATGAATGATGGTTGTGTTAAATTGTTCCATTTCAGCTGTATATGGTATAGTGTTGTATTACTGAGTAAGGGTATGTAGACATTGTAACTTTGATGTTACTAAATTAATTCAGGAAAAAGTTTGGTGCTGACGGCCATGTTGTCTTACTTTCTATTTTGAGGTATCTTGAATCCTTAACATACACTGATTATTTACCAATGAGGGATGTTTATAGTAACTTACTAGGACAGTTATTCACATTGCTGGTTTTATTGAGGTCATCTTTCTGAGACCTGTTAAGGAAAAAGCTGATGTCCAGTATTTCCTGTTTGTGCTCTGCCGTTCTCTAGGCTGGTCTGGTTCCCCGTGACAACCCAGAGCAGCTGATCATTGCCCTTGAGCCCGAGGCAGCCTCCATCTACTGCCGCAAGCTCCGCCTCCACCAGATGATTGACATTGGCACCAAGACCAACCAGAACGGTTTCAGCCCCACTGAGAATGTAGGGGCAGGGATGATCCAGGGTAAATCCCACCCCCCGTCACCCCACAGGCCAATCAGAACATGAGCATCACATTGAACGTCACAATAATGTACCATGGTAGCATTTTGCATCCCCCATGAAACGATTTCATACAGTATGTGCCTCTGAAACTAATCTTGGACTATAGATTGGTTATTGGTCGACAAGCATGTTTATCATTCCAGAAAGAGTCAAATCTGTGTTTTTGTCTGTAGAATTCATTCTGGATAACTGTATTCACGATGGAGAGGTAGTGGTGGCCGGGGGAAACCGTCTTCCCACTCAAGTCAGGTCACAGGTTACTGCAGTGATATTGTACGTTTATGTAAAATGCTGCTAATAGTCAAACAACCAGTGCCTTCAATGAATCTTAAACATACATTTCCTCTCAATGGATAATGTGTATGGGACAATATCCTCAACCCTAACATAACTTTTATTTTCATATTCAGAGACAAAAAATGCATGGACAAACACAAATCATCACATTCTCCATGTCTATTTGCTTTTGCTTCTTTTTCCTAAAATGTGCACGAGCCCTTAAATACTATGGGAAAATTAGCCAACAAAAATGTACTGATATCTGAATGCACAAAAGGTCATTCAAATACTAAATAATGCCACCTTAGAACTGGTCCGTATTATCCAATGAAATCCAATCTCATATTTGACACCCACGTGAATCCGCAATAGCAAATGACCATAAACTCCCTCAAGCCTTTCCTCTCTCTCACTCATCGATATTTTGGTTCGGTAAAGAGTTTTGGTTCTCCATAGATCATCTAAACAAGATATTTAGAAGCTTAGTGCCCTTCGGTCATATCTCGCTATGCTGTTGACTAGGGATAGGACTAAACCACACTCACACTAGCATTCACTTGCTTGAAAGCATTTATTTTATGTTCAACAGCTTACCTTATGTGTATTAAGGAGGTTAAACCTTTGTACAGAAGCTGACGGCTATATTATGGTTATATAGTAGTACTGTAGCTTTAGTTGGAATTCAATCTGATTCGCCCACACATACAGTAGAGGAAACCCTTTAGGACTACAGTAGATATGGTATACTGTCTTTAATAAGAACTGAGATGAGAGATGATGTACTGTACTGTATACGTGAGTATTTGTGATGCTTATTACTCACTGCAACAATATGAAAACAGTATTTGCTCTGTAACTAGACACATGCTACCTTAAGGTTCTTGGATGGAGATAATTGATTTGATTTCATGTTCATTGCCTCCATCATGGTTTACAATGCTAACCTCATGCTATTATAGAGCGGAAGAGCGGTGGCTCTTTGGAGCAGATGTTTTTCTTTAAAGACTCTCCAATGACCTGCTTTAAGCTGTGTCTAGTCGGCTTAGGTCCGGGGCTAAAGCTATGATTATGAGCACATACTGTAAGACTTGCAGAGTTTATACAGTACCAGTCAAAAGTTTGGACTCACCTACTCATTCAAGGGTTTTTCTTTATTTTTACTATTTTCTACATTGTGGAATAATAGTGAAGACATTAACACTATGAAATAACACATATAGAATCATGTAGTGACCAAAAAAAGTGTTAAACAAATCAAAATATATTTTAGATTCTTCAAAGTAGCCACCGTTTGCCTTGATGACAGCTTTGCACACTCTAGGCATTCTCTCAACCAGCTTCATGAGGTAGTCACCTGGAATGCATTTCAATTAACAGGTGTGCCTTGTTAAAAGTTAATTTGTGGAATTTCTTTCCTTCTTAATGTTTTTGAGCCAATCAGTTGTGTTGTGACAACGTATGGGTGGTATACAGAGGATAGCTCTATTTGGTAAAAGACCAAGTCCATATTATGGCAAGAACAGCTCAAATAAGCAAAGAGAAACGACAGTCCATCATAACTTTAAGACATGAAGGTCAGTCAATCCGGAAAATTTCAAGAACTTTGAAAGTTTCTTCAAGTGCAGTCACAAAAACCATCAAGTGCTATGATGAAACTGGCTCTCATGAGGCCGGCCACAGGAATGGAAGACCCTAAGTTACCTCTGCTGCAGAGGATAAATTCATTAGAGTTAACTGCACCTCGGATTGCAACCCAAATAAATGCTTCACAGAGTTCAAGTAACAGACATCTAAACATCAACTGTTCAGAGGAGACTGTGTGAATTAGGCCATCATGGTCGAATTGCTGCAAAGAACCCACTACTAAAGGACACCAATAAGAAGAAGAGACTTACTTGGGCCAAGAAACGCGAGCAAGGGACATTAGACCCGTGAAAATCTGTCCTTTGGTCTGATGAGTCCAAATTTTACATTTTTGGTTCCAACTGCTGTGTCTTTGTGAGACGCAGAGTAGGTGAAAGGATGATCTCTGCATGTGTGATTCCCACTGTGAAGCATGGAGGAGGAGGTGTGGTGCTTTGCTGGTGACACTGTCTGTGATTTACTTAGAATTCAAGGCACACTTAACCAGCATGGCTACCACAGCATTCTGCAGTGATACGCCATCCCATCTGGTTTGCGCTTAGTGGGACTATCATTTGTTTTTCAACAGGATAATGTCCCAAAACACGCCTCCAGGCTGTGTAAGGGCTATTTGACCAAGAAGGAGAGTGATGGAGTGCTGCATCAGATGACCTGGCCTCCACAATCACCCGACCTCAACCCAATTGAGATGGTTTGGGATGAGTTGGACGGCAGAGTGAAAGAAAAGCAATCAACAAGTGCTCAGCATATGTGGAAACTCCTTCAAGACTGTTGGAAAGCGTTCCAGGTGAAGCTGGTTGAGAGAATGCCAAGAGTGTGCAAAGCTGTAATCAAGACAAAGGGGTGCTACTTGGAAGAATCTCAAATCTAAACTATATTTTTATTTGTTTAACACTTTTTGGTTACTACATGATTCCATGTGTTATTTCATAGTCTTCACTATTGTTCTACAATAGAAAATAGTATAAATAAAGAAAAACCCTTGAATGAGTAGGTGTGTCCAAACTTTTGACTGGTACTGTGTTTCTCGTTTATCTTTACATTCTTGTAAAATGCTGAGTTTGTTTTCCAAAATGGCGCTCGTAGTATCCCAAGTCTATATACTTTATTTTAGAACTGGCGACGACAATGTAGCGCCATCCAACGGAAATATCTTCTACTCTATCATCTGTCTTTCCATAATAATTATGGGAAATGTAGTTGGTTTGAAATGAACCCTTTGATATATGGTCAGTTTGTGTTTGAATTACCTTCAGTATCAATGCAGACGTCAGAGAAAGGTTGGACCAAAAGAAGGGGGCACAAGTCAATGTCCCCTCCCTAATGATGGTGTTTCCAACAGGATGCTACAACTCTTTTCCAACTGAGGTGTTTTTATGTTGGAAGGAAGCCTACGGGAAGGGAAAGTGTACTCTCTGTCCAGCTGCTGCTGTTTCCTCCTTACATTAACTTTCCCATAATAGCCGCTCCTCTATTCGAGCAGCTTCCACCATAGCTAACTCATAATGTTCTCACAGCATTCCCGGAAAGTTATTTCTTCATTGTGTTTTGACATGTTGACGGAATAGTTAATGGTGACATAGATAGACCCCACTCTCACACCCTCCTGAGGACTAATGGGAGAAGGAAAGTCCTCCTTTCCCTTCATATTGTTTCCGCTCTATTGGAGAAAATGTCCTTCTGACATCTTGGTCGATGTGGTCATGCTACTACTACTGCTGTCCTCTTTTCAACCAGTGATTACAAGGTCCATATGCAATGAATGTAATCATTAGCCTGTAAGTACTGATCATAAGTGCATTCTCCAGTTCTGAACATTTAGAGTAGAATGTCCTTTCCTTGGCCAGCGTTCTCTCGTCCCTCTGCAGCTAACACATTTTTTCCCCCATAGGAGGAACATTTCATCAGCATACAGTTGAAGTCGGAAGTTTACATACACTTAGGTTGGAGTCATTAAAACTCGTTTTTCAACCACTCCTCAAATTTCTTGTTAACAAACTATAGTTTTGGCAAGTCGGTTAGGACATCTACTTTGTGCATGACACAAGTCATTTTCCTAACAATTGTTTACAGACAGCTAATTTCAATTAAGTCACTGTATCACAATTCCAGTGGGTCAGAAGTTTACATACACTAAGTTGACTGTGCCTTTAGACAGCTTGGAAAATTCCAGAAAGTGATATCATGGCTTTAGAAGCTTCTGTTAGACTAATTGACATCATTTGAGTCAATTGGAGGTGTACCTGTGGATGTATTTCAAGGCCTACCTTCAAACTCAGTGCCTCTTTGCTTGACATCATCGGAAAACCAAAAGAAATCAGACAAGACCTCAGAAAAAAAATTGCAGACCTCCACAAGTCTGGTTCAACCAAAGGTACCACGTTCATCTGTACAAACAATAGTAAACAAGTATAACCACCATGCCACACCAGCCGTCATACTGCTTAGGAAGGAGATCTTCTATCTCCTGCTTAGGAAGGAGATCTCCTATCTCCTGCTTAGGAAGGAGATCTCCTATCTCCTGCTTAGGAAGGAGATCTTCTATCTCCTGCTTAGGAAGGAGATCTCCTATCTCCTGCTTAGGAAGGAGATCTCCTATCTCCTGCTTAGGAAGGATCTCTATCTCCTAGAGATGAACGTACTTTGGTGCAAAAAGTGCAAATCAACCCCAGAACAACAGCAAAGTACCTTGTGAAGATGCTGGAGGAAACCGGTACAAAAGTATCTATATCCACAGTAAAACGAGTCCTATATTGACATAAACTTAAAGGCCGCTCAGCAAGGAAGAAGCCACTGCTCCAAAACCGCCATAAAAAAGCCAGACTACAGTTTGCAACTGGACAATGACACCAAGCATACTTCAAAAGTTGTGGCAAAATGGCTTAAGGACAACAAAGTCAAGGTATTGGAGTGGCCATCTCAAAGCCCTGACCTCAATCCTGAAGAAAATGTGTGGGCAGAACGGAAAAAGCGTGTGCGAGCAAGTAGGCCTACAAACTTGACTCCGTTACACCAGTTCTGTCAGGAGGAATGGCCCAAAAATCGCCCAATTTATTGTGGGAAGCTTGTGGAAGGCTACCTGAAGCGTTTGACCCAAGTTAAACAATTTAAAGGCAATGCTACCAAATACTAATTGAGTGTATGTAAACTTCTGACCCACTGGGAATGTGATGAAATATATCAAATCTGAAATAAATTATTCTCTACTGTTATTCTGACATTTTACATTCTTAAAATAAAGTGGTTATCCACTTTATATTATATTAACTGACCTAAGACAGGGAATTTGTACTAGGATTGAATGTCAGGAATTGTGAAAAACAGTTTAAATGTATTTGGCTAAGGTTCTATGTAAACTTCCGACTTCAACTGTATATGCTAATAAAATACAGTTTGAATATAAAAAAAACGGAAAATGAAACACTAGATCCAAATAGTCTCACATTGGATTTGCTCATTCCTGCAAGTCAGGAATGGGATGGGTACCTGCAGTTAGGCTATATGAACAGTTCTGGAGTTCTGCTGCTGACTTCACACATCCATCCTAGACATCATATAGCCCCATCATCCTGTCGCTTGACTTACATTGTATGACCCACACAGCTTCACCAATGCGCTTCCACCCTTCTCACGCTCGGTCATTCTCTCTCTGTCAATAACCAGCCAAGGAGCATGTCCGGAGCAAACGGCAGAGCCGCACCTTTTTGGTGGAAAATGTCATAGGGGAGCTTTGGTCGGAGCTGGAAGAAGGTAGAGTCTCATTCTCTCTTTTACGCTTCTGTTTCTCTCTCCCTCCTCCCTCTCTATACAGTAATTGCTCCTGCTGTTTCTTATGCTGCCGATCATGCATCGTGTTTGTTATTCGGTGCCCTGAAAAACAACAGCCTTATGTTTATTGAGTAGGAGGATCTACTCTACTTATTATCTTTCTAGTTTTTGCTAATAACCTCATGCTTTTACAGTCTAATCGATTACATTTCTCTACTAATCAAATGCTTCCTGTAGGTTTGGCTGGATGTTGACATGTCAATGATCGTATGGTTGATTACATGATCACATGGTGATTACTGACCACTGTGACAGTGTGGGCATGGTGATAGTAGGTTATCTACTGTATAAAAATACTGAAATCCAGTATAGCAATTGGCTTATCCTCTATCCGATACACTGTATCTAGTTCTCCAGTACCCACTTGGGGTTTTAGGGCACGATAGCATCATGACTACTCATGTTGAACATCCACTGAGTGTGTCCCAAAAACAGAAGCCGCTTTTAGCGGAAATGATCAGAAGTCATGCTTCAGAGGCGTTATTGGCTACTACTATAGTCTTCTGCTCCTTCGCCTCCAATGACGTTTCTCTCTCTCCGTGTCCCCAGGTGACCGCTATGTAGTGGTTGACTGTGGTGGCGGAACGGTTGACCTCACGGTCCATCAGATTCGGCTCCCTGAGGGACATCTCAAGGAGCTCTATAAGGCCTCAGGTAAAGAGAGTGCTCAATGCTCAGATAGCAGCTCTCACTGAATTCATGTTACACTGAGATGGATCTAGGTAGTATCCTCGATTCAAAATAATCACATTCTTCTGGCTGTTCTATCACATTCTGGGGTGGCTGCATGTGTAAAGGACGTCACACTGCTAGCTTAGTAAGTACCACTTCCTCCTAATTCGTCCCATTCCTGGCACAAACTTGGGACCAGTCTGCGCCACGCGAAAAGCTAGCTGTTCGCTGGCGCAAGTGGGGAAACTTCAGGCTGAGCAGTAAATTTCACACATCCCCATGAGCTACACATGGACTCCTAGTCTAAAAAAAACTATTTCAAAGGCTTAATCAGGGTCCATGCATCCCCTCTGTTCTGTGGACTCGGTGTCATTTGAGCTCTTATTGACCGACACTCTTTTTCACTTCCTTAGGCGGTCCTTATGGCTCCATTGGTATTGACTATGAGTTTGAGAAACTCCTGTGTAAGATCTTCGGGCCCGACTTCATCGACCAGTTTAAGGTCAAGCGGCCGGCTGCCTGGGTGGATCTGATGATCGCGTTTGAGTCCCGGAAACGGGCAGCGGCCCCGGACAGGACCAACCCCCTGAATATCAACCTGCCCTTCTCCTTCATCGACTACTACAAGAAGTTCAGAGGTCACAGTGTGGAGCACGCCCTGCGCAAGAGCAAGTGAGTGTGTGTGTGTGCATATGTGAGTGTGTGTATGATTGCAGAGGAGGTTTAGAGGATCGGTATAGGATACAGAATACACTGAAAGTCTAGAGCTCACCTCAACTCCCTATTGAGTGATTACCCGATTACCCAATCATGTGTCTGAATAAGCATGTGTCTGAATAAGCATGTGTCTGAATAAGCATGTGTCTGAATAAGCATGTGTCTGAATAAGCATGTGTCTGAATAAGCATGTGTCTGAATAAGCATGTGCCTGAATAAGCATGTGTCTGAATAAGCATGTGTCTGAATAAGCATGTGTCTGAATAAGCATGTGTCTGAATAAGCATGTGTCTGAATAAGCATGTGCCTGAATAAGCATGTGTCTGAATAAGCATGTGTCTGAATAAGCATGTGTCTGAATAAGCATGTGTCTGAATAAGCATGTGTCTGAATAAGCATGTGTCTGAATAAGCATGTGTCTGAATAAGCATGTGTCTGAATAAGCATGTGTCTGAATAAGCATGTGTCTGAATAAGCATGTGCTAGCTGTCGGATGTAATATACCTTTACTTGGTGCATGTATCCAGGGGAATACACACACGTCTCCTCTGCAACAGATCTCAATTCCATTACCCAAACATTAAATGACCAACATATGACCATCACTATCCATTTGTTTGTGATACTGTGTGATAAATTAGATTAGGTACATTATTATTAACTTCATTTGGGCACATGTGCTTAAAAACATAGGACATAATACCAAAACACACAATGCAATACGATACAGTAAAATGCATAGAAAATAGTGCAATACAAAATCTATTCAATGAGGATTACTTCGATCAATCTATCAGTTGTCCAGGCACTGGCAATGATTATCCATTATACAGTCTGAAACTGCCCAGTAAGCCAACCAGCGAATTCAGAATTCACCACGATTCCCCCTCCACCACCTTACAGTCAGCTCATTGACAGACGTGTCTATTGTACAATATAGTAGACTAGTGTCATTAGCTGACTAAGTATTCCCACTCTGGTTCATTCAGTTCAAATTGCCTTAGATAAGTCTAAAATGCTTTCTTCCTGCTTATACACGGTAGTATGTGCAGTAGTAGTGTTACTCTAATAAATGTTTGGATCAGTATGTGCACTCGAATTCACTAAAGCTGACTGAATAACTTGAAATAAACCTTGCGTATATAAGACCTTGTCTCACTTTGATACTATCCTGTAGTCTGGCTGTTAAAAGTACTGTCTTACATTAGTATAGATTTTCATCCTGTATTAAACTCATGGGACCCTTAAAGACATTCAGACGCCAGAAACCTGAGCCTCCAGGGGCCTTGCGGGTCCTCTGACTCATAGTCATAACTGTAAATCATTTAGGATGTCTCAATGTGCCGCAATAGCCTTTCTGTGAAATAGAGAGATCACTGGCAAGCACACACTCACATCTAGGAGAATTCTCAAAAGATACCAGATGGATTCTATACACTCCTATAAGATATGTTACAATACAAACACTGAGGGGGTGAGTATACAGTACATGTAGAAAAACAGTGGTCTCATGAGAGCTATTGCATGGAGGCAGGCACTACTTATCTATTGTTCTCCTACAGTACATGTATTCCTATGTACATGCGTTAAATCTCCATACAGATAATTTACCAAGAAACACAATGGGTAAACATTCGTGAAAGATACAGGGATTTCATTATATTCATTCAGACTGTAAATATTTTTGTTTCGTTTTTTACATGTCCTAAAGTCATTATAGGCCACCTACTGACGAAGGAGGACGTCTGGTTCGGAGTGTATTGTAACAGTGCTTATACGGTAGCCTACCAATCTACTGGTAATCAGAGCAGCGTCAATAATGTAATGCTTATCTGTCCTCTCTTCTCTCTGCAGTGTGGACTTTGTGAAGTGGTCCTCCCAGGGCATGCTGAGAATGAACCCTGATGCCATGAACGCCCTCTTCAAGCCCACCATAGATCACATCATTCAGCACCTCAGTAAGTAGCCACTATTACTAATAAAACAATTATTTTCTTAAAGGGACTTCTTAGTACGGACACACATATACAGTATACTGGTAGTATCTGAAAGATATTGCCTGTTGTCATTCTATATTAGGAAGCCAAACCTTAGGTGTAGCAAGACTGCATCCTATTTAATGTTCAGCTGTTGGCCCTGCTGCTGTCTTGACAAAGTGACAAAGCTCAACTGACCAAGATGAATAAAGCATCAGCATACTTACTGTATGTGAGCACGCCCAGCCTGGTCTCAGACTAGACGTAACATAGTAAATGTGTATGATATGTTACATTTGGTATGGTTACATATAAAATAATGTTACTTAAGGCAAAAATGAAAGTAGGGTGGTTGGTCGGGGTAGATGGGTTGACGTATAATGTGAACTAGCAACCCAAAGGTTGCGTGTTCGAATCTCATCACAGACAACTTTAGCTAATTAGCAACTTTGCAACTACTTAGCCTGTTAGCTAACCCTTCCCCTAACCTTAACCTTAACCCTTTAACCAAATTCCTAACCTTAACCCCTAGACTAGCTAACGTTAGCCACAACAAATTTGAGTTTGTAACATCTAATATATTTTTCAAATTTGTAACATATTATACAAATTGCAATTCATAATATATTGTACAAATTCCAATTCATAATATATCAAACAATTTGTAATTCGTAACATATACAAATTGTAATTCGTAACATATTATACATAATGGATGATGGACATTCACAAATGAATACATACCAAATGAATACAATATAATACTAATTGTAATGTCCCGGATTTACATTTATTATGTTAAGTCTACCACTGAGTCCAGGTTGGCACTCCACCCAGGCTGAATTGAAAGCATTCCCATCCCATTCTCCACTCAAGGATTTGAGATCCCAGAAGAGATTTCTGGGGAGTGCACACTGCATCCCAAGGTTTCCTCTCACTGTACAGTGAGCAGTCTTCCCAGTAGTCCCACCCAAAATAAACCAACCTACTTCAATTATGCATGCAGTGTTTTTGGACAGAGAGTAAGAAGTGGGTCACATTACTTTAGCATGGTCTGCTTGGAGTCTAATGAACTGTCTGATAACACTGGGGCTCAAACAGGAAATGTTGTCCTCTGGCATAACACATGCTATGCTATTGCCTGCAGAAAACTGAAATTGTATTAATGCTTCACATACTATAGAGTAAAACTCTAGTTGAATAACAACTCTTTCCATCTCAGCTGATCTCTTTGAGAAGCCGGAGGTGTCTGATATCAAGTTCCTGTTCCTAGTGGGCGGCTTCGCTGAGTCACCCCTGCTGCAGCAGGCGGTGCAGAACATGCTGCAAGGACGCAGCCGCATCATCATCCCCCACGATGTGGGCCTCACCATCCTCAAGGGGGCCGTTCTCTTCGGCCTGGACCCCAGCATAATCAAGGTGCGCCGCTCGCCCCTCACCTACGGCGTGGGCGTCCTCAACCGCTACGTGGAGGGCAAGCATCCGCCCGACAAGATGCTGGTGAAGGACGGCACGCGCTGGTGCACCGACGTCTTCGACACCTTCATCACCTGCGATCAGTCCGTAGCCCTGGGTGAGACGGTGAAGCGCAGCTACACGCCCGCCAAGCCCAGCCAGCAGGTCATCGTTATCCACATCTACTGCTCGGAGAAGGAAGGCGTGGGCTTCATCAGCGAGCTGGGTGTGAGGAAGTGCGGCACGCTGCGGCTGGATGTGACCGGTACGGAGAGCACCGTCGTGCGCCGTGAGATCCAGACGCTCATGCAGTTTGGGGACACGGAGATCCGGGCCATGGCGGTGGATGTAGCCACTTCGCGTACCGTCAAGGCTAGCATCGACTTCCTCAGTCAGTAAATAGGGTGAAATGGAGCAATAAGGTCAAAGGGTCATAGGAAGTGAAACCTCCAGCAGCACACACACAATGAGCCAAGGGACAGTGGCTAGAATGTAGCAGTATATTGATCTTTGAGCCTGTTCAGATTAGCATGAGCGCTAGTTTGTTTCTGCTTTAGCTGACTCCTTGGTCAGAAACAAACTAGCACTCAGGTTTTATCCCTGTGTACCATCTGTGTATCTAGTCTTAAGTGCAGGCTATATTGATGTGCTCTGCTCTAGAGATGTTTAGATTGGAGTATGTACAGAGATGCAACACAGCTTTGTACTATAGGCATATATTGCTATTGATACGTACAGCCTTGTTTCAGGTCCATTGTGTGTTATCTGTGGTTGTGTGCTGTAGCTGTGTTAGGTCATGGTAGGTTGATACTGTAGTACCCCCTATCTTGCAGCTCTTACAGCTACAACACTATGCTATGACACAATGCTCCACAAACCTATGTCCTCTCCAACCCTCGCTCATGGGACCAAATTTTCATAACTGCTATGACCATTAGGCATTTAAACCGAACTCCTGGGGTTTCCTTGAACAACAGTTAGAAACTATCATTCAGATGCTTATCCTACTCATCAGACCAGAGTTTTATTGAGTCAGGGTTGGAGAGCACCTGAGATGAGGGAAGGCAGTGGTTCTCCAACAAAAACACTCCACTTGATCAGTTAAACTTCACAGGATAGCTTTCAAATCTGTATTTATCTCTACCGTCTCCTGTGGTTAGGCATGAGATGCCATAGAAAGGAGTTATATTACCTTATGAAAACAAACTTGGTGCATTAGCTTTTAAAATACATTTGAAGTCATGGAAACTCAGTTCATTTTTGGTCAAATGTAAGCAGATGGTCTCCTATCCTGTCAACAATATCTGTTTAAGGCAAAGGTTGGCTTCTAAATGTGGCTTATTCAGCACTGCAAACACATCTATGTGTTAGAAACATAGAGAGACTAACAACTAGCTGTTTAGACGTCAGGCTTGATTGTCAAGACGTTCTATCATTTCTTACCAACAATGTAAAAATCCACCTCACTGTTTTAACATGTTGCGCTGATCCACAACAACATATAAATCCGAGAATGTGAAAAATGGCAGAGTTGACATTGCTGCTAGCTGAACCGGCAAACTGATTTGAATATAGCCATTGCGATGTGCTTTGTGGTTGCCTTCATTTGTTATGCTTATGAGACGACAGAGGACAACAAGTCCCTGAATTTCCTTATATCTTTCCTTAATATCTGAAATTCAGGAGATTGTTGAAAAGGAAAGATGAAATTGAAAATATGTTTATTTCTGTAAATACAGTATTTAAATATTGTACAGATTTTTAGCGTTATGATTTTAGCAGCTTTAGAACCGAGAGTATGTATGCTTTCGCACAGACACCTTTTTCCATTATTCTCACCAGCCATAGCATGTGAGTCGAGGCAGAATTTGAATGCCGCGTTCATCGACAATGAGTGAAAGTGAGCATTGAAAGAGACCTTGAATACCTTTCCTTAAAACATGAGTGGTTCTTTATGGAACATGGAGTTTCTGTGGGTTGGGCAAATATTTGTGTTTGCTTTGTAACTATTCAATTTGTATTTAGTTCAATGTTTACAATAAAATGACTGTCCCAATTCGGCTTTTGAAAAACCTGTATTCAAAATATCAATGGCAAATATTTGTTGGGGTCTTTCTAACTACAGTAATTGGCAAATCATACTGACAGACACCAGGTCAACTGAAACTATACCTCAACCACCCTGCAAATAATATAAAATGACAGTTCCAAATCATTGTCTTTCTTCCCCAACAAATGTAATACAAGAGCAATAAAACCTTACAATTGCAAGGTATTGTTCCTTACCACAATTTAACTCAACCATTTACATTTTTGTGCCGTGCTTCCATTTTAAATTTGTTTCAAGGATGCAGCTACCGGAAGCTGCTGTTGAAAGTATTATCCCCTAAATCAAGTATTGATGGAAGGAAACAACGCAATAAAAAACAACTTCATATTTAAACATATAGATACAATAAATTACACTGGATTTACACTGGAGAAGAAAAAAAGTTTATGGCCCAACATACAATCATTTACCCAAATGAATGCCTAACATAAGATGTGATGTCAAAACTATTCAGCATATAGACACAATTCATGTCCCTAGTCTTGATTCAAGACAAAGGTAGTATATTACTCACTAGTAACTGGGTTTGGATTTGAATTGATTTTGTTCCCTACAATAGCTGTTGTTTGCAGATGCACTCAATTTGAGTGGTTGGTAACACGGTATAACGCAGACGATGCATGATAACCTTAAAAGAATGTTTATAGTCTTCCAGCAGTGTTCCTCTCTGAGAACCCTACACTGAGGATTTAAAACTAATGTAAGGTAGATTCTCACAGAAAAACTCTGTGAATTTAAGTTGGTCTCCCTTGACTTGTTGACGTGGAAAAAGTGCACAAGCTTTGATCCCTGATGCTGCCTTTGGCACTCTCCTGCAATGCACGTTTTGCATGATTAAATCTTTACGAATGAGGAGAAAACAATATGTAACCACATTTATTTTTTTTTAGGTTTGAGGGTTAGGTATGGTGATAATGTTACAACACCACGTGTGGAGAAAAGCGTGGCCTTTTCAACTCTAGATGTAATGACAAATGAATAATTAACTGCGAAGGAAATGTTTTGACATGTTCATGGCATGTCCCAAGTCAATCATCTCGCACACTGTTATCACAGCAGATCTGCTCAATCTCCATCCTAACAACTAGTAACAGGTTAATCTATCAACCCTTTCCTCATCCTCACGGAGGTCGATGGATGACTATTGAGTTGAAGGGAAAAAAAACAGCATTTGTTTCTTTCATGTATTGCTACTTTGATAAATACCATGTATTTCGTGCCACCTTCAGTATTATGTAATGCACAATATACTGTATGTAGCGGGTTTATATTCGAAGCTAAGTCCGAATTGTATGAAGACATGTTTAGCTGAAGTTCGCATCGTATTGAGTTTATAACGCAGCAGAATATGACATTCGGCACCTTAAAGAGAGTAAATATTTTGAATTCTATGAAGTGTCATTTATTAACCTGTAATTGAATGGGTGGGGGGAGACAGTGAAGGAGCATCAGTGTAGCTAGCTTCTGCATACTACGACAGAAAGTGCTTAACTCTTTATCTAGAACTTACAATATTACAGGACATGAAAGTCCACTGCTACTTGATTCTATGCTTGCTGTAGAACAAATTACTTCACTATTCAACCAAAATTGCCACTCTTAAATGTTTCACAAATCATACCTTTTTCAGTTTATCCTTGGGTGTACGCACATGTGATTTTTCTACTGTTGAGTTACAAGTTTCCTGCTCTTACTATTTTCACTCAAATGAGTTGTATTTCAATGCCAAGTATTCACAGCCAAACTGTCATCCAATAAAATGTGTATTTCAAAGAATATCTGACTACCTGTCGTTGTTCTTTGCTGGTTTCATGACATGCTACACATGCCTCATCAAAAAGACTTCCCACATCAATAAAAGTAACAGGGGAAGAAGGAAACAGACTATATCATACTTTTTAATTACCTTATTTATAATTTGCATGTTTATTTAGGCCAAGATGGCAAGGTGCCAGTGCAGTGGCTATAAACAGTCACTGCTGTTTTATCACTAATATTGGAAACAACAGCTACAATGTATTCTGCAATAAAATCAACGTTTGGAAACCCAATTCAAGCTAATTCATATTTTTCTATGTGTTCTATTCAGTGTTAGCACAATTTGATGAGGTATATCCAAAGCAGCCACAGATTTGTATATGGGTGTGACCAATTTGGGTCTGTGCCCTCGGGCTCAGTAGGAGCCGAGAATAAGAATATCAGAAAAGCAACACTGCTCTCCAGTGGATATTTTGGTCACACTTTATCTGGGTACTCCGGATACTCCATCTGTAGATGCTCTACATGGTCATAGCATCAACAAACTATCTGTTGATAAGCAACTGCGTGAAACGGCTATGTTAGGGTTAGAATAAGGGTTAGGGTAAGGGTTAAGTTCAGGGTTAGGATAAGGGTAAATGTTAGGGCTAGGGTTAAGGTTAATAGATGGAATATCCAAATAAAGTGTTACCAACATTTGTTGAAACTACAGTACCTGAGACTACGTAACACAGCATTGAAATGATGGGATAACTAGTACGTTGCTATGCAGTAGTGATACCCTGCTTCACCACCTGTGACTTGTTTTGGGGGTTTTCGCAACGGACGATTCAACCTCAGTGCACAGGAGGTTGGTGGCACCTTAATTGGGAAGAACAGGGCTCGTGGTAATGACTGGAGCGGAATCAGTGGAACGGTATCAAATACATCAAACACTTGGTTTCTATGTGTTTGATGCCATTCCATTTGCTCCTTTCTGGTCATAATCATGAGCCGTTCTCCCCTCAGCAGCCTCCACTAACTCAGTGGTCTATATCTCTATGATAATGACAGCTCTAAATTATTTCAAACTTTGCTGCTCGTCTGTTTCTGATCTCTCCACCCGGGCCAGAACAGTGTATTAGGAGAAAGAACAGTTGATCCAAAATAAGCTCCAGCTGTTTTTTGTTGTTGCTGAAATTGAAGACTCATTGACGTGTGCAGTGTTGAGTTGTGACGTTATGGAGACATGGGTTCATAACTGCCGGTACCTATTAGGCCTAATGGCTTTGGAGTGCCTTGTGTTCAGTTGTACTCATATAGTACAGCGAGGATTTTTATTTTTAAAAATCCCAGGTTTAATAACAGAGGTTGCGAAATGAGCACATGCTTCAAACCAACCTCAATGTGCTATTCTCCACTCCAGGGGTTCTCAAAGTGGGGTCCGCAGGAGTACTGCATTTCATTTCTTTATATGAATATTACTAACAGATGAAAGGAATTTTGGCCAATGGATTTGTGGAATAAATTGAGGGTTTAATACAACACAATAAAACTGCGTTCTCTCTGTTCTCTCTGCCTTATGGCAAAATGTGTAGAATTGCAGGATATAAGCTTTAAAGCTGCAACAACAAAAAATATCTCTGCCCCATTAAACAAATTGTAGAAATGCAGTAAATGTGCTTGAAAATTGCTAAATTTTCTCTCCAATGCCATGGGCCTTTAAAATGTTTCTTCCCAGGGCCCAAGACATGGTTCATCAGGCTATGCACTGCCAAAGTCATAGCAAAACTCATTGTATGCCATTTTGTTGTGTTCTGATTATGTGGGTTTCCCTGATTAATTTTCTATCACAAAAG
Organism: Oncorhynchus mykiss; assembly: GCF_013265735.2. Lineage (NCBI taxonomy): Eukaryota > Metazoa > Chordata > Actinopteri > Salmoniformes > Salmonidae > Oncorhynchus > Oncorhynchus mykiss. The sequence continues at coordinate 19,677,167 of NC_048587.1, read as the reverse complement.
GGGTCCCCGGGCCCAAAAAGTTTGGGAACCCTTGCTCTACTCAGCTTGCAGATTAAAAAGTCCACTGCTAAATTGTAGTTAGCCTCAAGCGCCCTCGCTAATGATCCAACAAGCTGAATATGAAACTAAACACTTCTTATTCAACCACTGTGTGCATTTAGGAGCGAGTGTGTTATTCTAACAGGAGTGTTTGTGGAGAGGCTCTCAACCCCACACAGGGCAAGGTTGTTTTTAGTTGTTGGATGTGTGCGAGGGGGATGGGTAGGGTGAAGGATAGGATAGGTGCACTGGTTATCTCCAAAATGGCTGGAAAGTAGGGCAGTTGCTACGGCAATTTCAAGGGGAAACTCTCAAAGTAGGCCCTTGAGTTGCTGGCTTGATCCCTCCCACACATTCACACACTCATATATTCTGTCAGGAAAGCAGTGAGATTTGGAGCTGGGAGCTCAACACGTTTTCATTCCAGCGTGATGTTGCGGTTGATGTTCATGCCTGAAGTCTCACAGTTCTTCACACGTTTTCATTCCATTTGGGGCACGTTTGTGCTCTGCTGGGCCGTTCCCCCCTCTGTCAGGTTACCTAGCCATCATTTGATTTAATTAGTATTTGTTTGCTCAGCAGACACCCTTATCTATGAGATGAGTGTCACTGCATGTTGATGAGAGGTCTGTTTGGGTAACATCCCTCCACACACAAACATACCTGCACACCATAGGAGACTGCTGAGGAAGGCTCATAATAATGGTGGGAATGGAGTAAATGGAATGGTATGAACACATATGTAAAGCATGTGTTTGATACCATCTCATTAATAATTAATTCCATCAATTAAATTTAGCCAGTCCTCCCCAATGAAGGTACCACCTGTGCTGCACACACACATATACACAGGCACATACATACATACAAATTGTGTACATGAGAGGAATGGCACTCCTTACTGTAATATATTCCAACAACAGAATCCAGTGTTGGAAAGAGTCAAGACAGTTTTATTGGACTGGATGGCTGACTGAACATGCGACTGCACGTGTGTATTTTTTGAGTGCGGGCTTTATATAAATAACTGTTAGATATTCTAGTAAAGTCATGGCATAGTAAAGTCAGACCAACAACCCTTTGTTCCTAATGTGTTTGAGGAGGCCTTACCCACTACGGAGGAGTCCTAGTATGTTTAGGACAGGTACAGCTACAAAATGATTCTGGTGAGCTTTCTCCATTTGCCAGGAAACATCCTAATCCCTTTATCAGTCTATGATAATCTAGATAAACCACATCCCAACCATATAAAGGAAACACAAATACAATCAGGTTTTTGCTAAGCAATGATTTTTAAGATTGGTATTCAAGGAGTCCAACCAAGCCATTATCTCGTCCAACCATTACCTAATTCAAAGTTACCAAAACCTCTCTCTGTCATTCATATATAACTGCAGACACATGGAAAAATCTGTTCTCTGTCATCTGTCGTGTTTTCCCCTGTTTTAAGTATACCTTGCTAATGCTTGACCTGTGTGTGCTTTGTTAGCTACAAAGCCACCCCCAGAGCCCTGGGAGCACTGATCAAAATGAAACACTGTCATCCACAAATTCCCTCAGGCAAACAGACATAATTACTGGAATTAGCTAGCTATTTTGTCATTAGCCTCTGCATTCAATGAGCCTATTAAAAAGAAATCGAAAAGATAGACAGTGACGGATGTCTAGGGCGGATTTGAAGACACAAACATCCCCCCCCCCCCCCCCCCCCCCACGCCTTAGCCCCATATTCAATGCTATGTTTAATACCATAATGTAGTCATTCTCGGGGCTGTGGCGCTGCGGATTGTTCTGATTGGTATTGTGTGAGTGCTGATGGCTCGACTCTGTTTAGTCACCGCATACAAATGCACTTTGTTTAGCGTTCTGATGAAAATGGCAGCTTGCCTTTTAATGCTGTATTTTCCCTAGCCGTAATCACAGGGTGGGTATTCAAATAAATGAAGACAAAACAATGAGACCCAATCAGGATTTGCTAAGCTGGTGAAAGGCCAGGGACACGTTAATGAGAGCTGTGAAGACACTAGGCCTCTTGGAAATACACGTATGACACATTAGGCAGACTTTCTAGCTGGCTGCACTTTTTGTCTAAATGGGAAAAGGAGCGACATGATACTAACGTGTAATTTAGTGTAGATTTGTGTTTGCACAAATGCAGCCCCCAGTCTTTCAACATTTAGACTAATAAAGAGACGCAGAACTTTCTTCCTGTAGGCATGATGTGAACACACAAAATCAGGATTTCAACCTGACTCTGCATATTCTTTCCTATGATAGCTTATACATTTTTTTTTTTGCCATTCTAAGGATTACTTTGTCCTTGAACAGGTCGGGATATATGTCTGTCCTTTTTCTTCTACTCATGTTGCTGCAATGCTTCATTGTGTAGATGTATTTCACTGCAGCTGCCGTACCCAACTGTAGAAACAATTAAAGATGCTGTAACTTCATTGAAAAGTACAGGATGTCATGTTGTGCTTCACTCAGGTCCGCATGGTTTAAGGGTCTGAAGCACCATCTCACGCACCATCTCGTTTCCACAGAACAAAAAGCTGCAACAGAGAGATATGGTGAGCCAGTGGAACATGAATGGACAAATGTTTATCACAGATGACGGTCCTATACTGCCCTCTAGGGTTTTACAGAGCATACATCTTTCAGAGAGCTGCTTTTTTCCCTCAAAATTATAACTTGTTATACAGTGGGGTAAAACATATTTAGTCAGCCACCAATTGTGCAAGTTCTCCCACTTAAAAAGATGAGAGAGGCCTGTAATTTTCATCATAGGTACACTTCAACTATGACAGACAAAATGCCAAAAGAAAATCCAGAAAATCACATTGTAGGATTTTTAATGAATTTATTTGCAAATTATGGTGGAAAATAAGTATTATGACAAATAATGACAAAGCAAAAACAGGTTTAGAAATGTTTGCACATTTATTCAAACAAAAACAGAAATATCACATTTACAGGTATTAAGACCCTTTACTTTGTTGAAGCAACTTTGGCAGCGATTACAGCCTCAAGTCTTTTGGGGTATGATGCTTCAAGCTTGACACACATGTATTTGGAGAGTTTCTCCCATTCTTCTCTGCAGATCCCTGCAAGCTCTGTCAGTTTGGATGGGGAGCGTTGCTGCACAACTATTTTCAGGTCTCTCCAGGGATGTTAGGTCGGCTTCAAGTCCAGGCTCTGGCAGGGCCACTCAAGGAAATTCAGAGACTTGTCCCGAAGCCAATCCTCCGTTGTCTTGGCTGTGTGCTTAGGGTCATTGTCCTGTTGGAAGGTGAACCTTCACCCCAGTCTGAGGTCCTGAGCGCTCTGGAGCATGTTTTCATCAAGGATCTCTGTACATCTTTCCCTTAATCCGGACTGGTCTCCCAGTCCCTGCCTCTGAAAAACATCCCCACAGCATGATGCTGCCACCACGCTTCATTGTAGGGATGGTGCCAGGTTTCCTCCAGACGTGATGCTTGACATTCAGGGCAAAGAGTTCAATATTGGTTTCATCAGACCATAGAATCTTGTTTCTCATAGTCTGAGAGCCCATGATGTCTGTCATGTGCCTTTTACTGAGGAGTGACTTCCATCTGGCCACTCTACCATAAAAGCCTGATTGGTGAAGTGCTGCAGAGATGGTTGTCCTTCTGGAAGGTTCTCCAATCTCCACAGAGAAACTCTGGAGCTCTGTCAGAGTGACAATCAGGTTCTTGGTCACCTCCCTGACCAAGGTCCTTCTCCCCCGATTGCTCAGTTTGGCCAGGCGGCCAGCTCTAGGAAGAGTCTTGGTGGTTCCAAACTTCTTCCATTTAAGAATGATGGAGGCCACTGTGTTCTTGGGGACCTTCAATGCAGCAGATCTGTGCCTGGACACAATCCTGTCTCGGAGCTCTACGGACGATTCCTTCGACCTCATGGCTTGGTTTTTGCTCTGACTTGCACTGTCAACTGTGGGACCTTATATAGACAGGTTTGTGCCATTCCAAATAATGTCCAATCAATTGAATTTACCAAAGTAGGACTCCAATCAAGTTGTAGAAACATCTCAAGGATGATAGATCGAAACAGGATGCACCGGAGCTCAATTTCGAGTCACATAGCAAAGGGTCTGAATACTTATGTAAATAAGGTATTTATGTTTTTTCATTTTTAATAAATTTGTAAAGGTATTTATGGGGTATTGCGTAGCTTAATGAAAACATATTTTTTTTAATCCATTATAAAATGAGGCAGTAACGTAACAAAATGTGGAAAAAGTCAAGAGATCTGAATTACTTTCCGAATGAATACTCCCGGGGATGTTCGATTGGGATGCGATCCAAAGCAGGGATAAACTGCCATTAACATGGACAGCTGCATTCCCTCCCATAGAAATCATGGGGGACGCCCGTCTGCTACAGTCTTCGCTGAACTCAATCCCGGCAAATCAACTTCTAAAACCATAGAAACAGTTCACAGCCATATCAATGTCATGTACAACAGGTGCGTGCATGCCCTCCCCCCCTCCCCCCCCAGGACAGTCTTTGCAGCCAGCGATGTTCCTCCCCATCCCATGTGATAGCCTAGAGTAGTTTGTTAATGGAGGACAGCCACCCAGCCTTGGCCCCCTAACAACTCAGTGCAACCCCAGTAAGTCGGGGAAGACTTTCAAACCCAAATTAAGAAAACAGTTAAAACCTGTATCCCGTAAAGCCTTCAGGGTTTACGAGTCTGTCATTGTAGTACTTGAAGGATCAGAGATGGTTGCAGGCAACAACATTGCGCGTGTCTGGCACAATAACAAAGGGGGCAAAGCAGAGAGAGGGATGGGTGAAGGTCATGGGCTATGTTGTAGTCTCCCAGCATAGGGCAAGCACCAGGTGCTTTCAGATCAAAAGCTGTGGCGCCATCTCTTCTCTACAATCAAAAGTGAAAGATTCAGCTGTGCTGGCCCCCAAGGCAGCAGCACATATCTGAAGGAGCCTGCCACCATTTTTGAAAATATTTGTCCAGACCGGTTCAATCGAAAAAAACTGGTGTTCTTTATGGTTTTACCATTGGTACCATTCCAATATTCCAGGGGATACATTTTAAGATGGCCAGATGAGAAAATGTGTGAGTCATTGTGTCATGGAGTGCCTATGATGCTAGTTCTGACCTTGGTGGGTAATCTTACACTACATAGGAAGTTACATTACGTCAACTTGTAACGGCTGGTTAATAGATTGGGGTCTCTATTCACTGACGGGCTTTGGCCATTCATACATCGATCAAGTGACACCATTCATTACTATTTGAGGACTCAATAGCGCATTCAAGCCAAATTAAGTCTTAAGATAGTGTCTCATGGAGGCATAACATGTGCAGTTTGAGCTAATCCATGAAGTGATGTTGCTGGCTAACTCAGTGATGCCACCTCTCATTGAGTAGCTCAAGTTGAAGGCCAACTGGGGTACTGCAGGTTGCCATTAGCAACTCAATTATCCTTATAACTTATTCTGTGTGCAATTTTGAAGTTATCAGTTCAATTACATTAATATGGTTTATTAGAAGCAAATATTTGTATCATTTTATTTCGTTTTTTTAAGAAGATTGTCATTTTTCCATTCGCTGTAAAGGGGCGGGATCCTGTTTTCCGCTAACAATGCCTGCAGTACTGCAGTTGGCATTCAACTTCTGTAGCTTCAATGAGGGGGCAGTCTTTCTCCCCTGGCTCTATTCAATCCGTATCACAGAAGTTCAGCATTAGTGTTATTGAAATTTAAAGTCAATGTTCCGGCGTTAGCGGAGACTGCATTCACGTTGCCGGATTTTTTTCCCTCATTTTGTCTGTCATAGTTGAAGTGTACCTATGATGAAAATTACAGGCCTCTCTCATCTTTTTAAGTGGGAGAACTTGCACAATTGGTGGCTGACTAAATACTTTTTTGCCCCACTGTACATTTCTATCACGCAATCGGGAGTTATTTTCCCTTGCGGTTGATCCTCATCTATCTTCACCTTATAAGCATTTTTCCCCAATTCTACAGATTTCAAGACACAGTACAAATATGCGTCAGTTCTCCCCTTCCCAAAGGCAGTCAATGTCCACAATGGTAGAGACAATGTTCTTGTCACAGCCAGGCATGTGCTCTCCTCCGTTAGGGTAGAAGTCAATATGGCCAACAGCCTGCGATATGCCCTTGTCTGAAATAAAAAGGATGATTTAGTTTTATGCGGTATTCCGCTCGTATGAACATAAATATTTTGTATAAAATCAATTACATTGTCGCATCAAGACTGTATAAAGCCTTATGCTCTTGTTTTACAGTGAGCTGGGTTCTTGAACACAAGTCATAGCTACAAATGTAAACCAGGGTATTCGTCACACTCAAACAGTGCACTTTATTTTGATATTTAAAAACAGCCATTGTGTCCCATACCAACATAAGAGATGAAGGGCAGCGTGTCAGTGTGAATGACATCTACAAATGTGGCATTGGAGGCGTCCAGGCGTACCGTGGCAATGAGGCCCTGGAAGCAGGGCTGTGCTGGGTCCAGCCCTGAGAGAGGAGGACACACAAACATACAACCTCTAACTCAGAATATCAGTCAATCACTTAACAAGGGTTATATGGCTCAGAATAGGAGTTGTGGCTTGGGACCTGGGTTTCAACGCATTACGTAGCTCCATGACGATGTATACATGTGCTTAGCTAAGATCTGACCTGTGACGCGTCCTTGCCTGCTGATCCTGCGGCCCACCTCCCCAGCAGTGTGTGCTCCCAGACTGTCCGATAACGTGGACCATGCTAGCCTTCGGCCAGTAGACATCCTGTGACAGAAAGTGTTAGGGTGAGCGTTGGAGTGATAATGCTGTCTTTCAACCGAGAACGCTCTGTTTGCTGTGTGTGACAATTCCCCTTTATTCTGCAGTTGTGCGTCCATGCTGCCGCAACAGAAATAGATACGTTTTTAGGCTTAAACATTCTTGAGCTGTGAAACAACATACAACAACAGTCACGTGCACGTGTAGACAGTCAGGGTCAATTCCAATATTATTTCAAATTTAATTCACTTATGGAGTGGAGAATTTGTTGAATTCAATTAGAACTACAACAATCTGAAAGTTATAGAATTAGACTACATTAGAATGGTGGAAAATGTCACTTCGGAATTGAAATTCAGTATTTTTACATTTCCCAGCTAAACTAATGCAAAGAAATATAAAGGAAATAATGCAATTATAGAAAGTTTGCTGCAGGATTTAAACGCTTTAAAGTGGATTGACGCAGCCTTTTGTCAATCTAATTTAAATGATTACTTCCCCATCAAATTCCATCAGTTTAAGCTAGATATGTCCATTTTTGTATGGGCTGTGTATCATTCCACCGCATCCGCCCATGTTAGCCTTCCACAGCTGCGATGGAAAGTGGGAGAGCTACAGAACTGTTCGTCAGACCAGGAGACATCCCGAAAATCGGTCTCACGTCTGTGGCATCCCGAAAGGTTTGACCTAAAAACTAATATGACAACTATGGAAACATGACTCACAATGGTGTTCTCAGTTTTGTCACGGTACTCCTCTGAAGTTAACCCAGTACCAAAAACGTAATAGAAGTGATTTCGTTCCTCCCACCCTTAAAGAGGTCAAACACATGTCCATTTTTTAAAAGTAATTCCTGAGCCTTCTTATTTCTCCTAGATATAGGTCAGAGACTTCAAAACCTTATGACTTCCTTTGATGGTCTTTTGCCGTTTAGGAACGTGTTACTCAATGCCTTTCAATGGGCTATAGCAGCAAAGGTCAAATTCTATATTTTATCAAATTGTTAATATATATCTACACAAGTGAATTTAAACAGCTAAAATATCCATAGTATATCTTAAAATAATTCCATACGATAGCTTAGTGGAATTTGAATTGAATAAAATGTACAGGGAAAGGGAATTGAATTAGAATTTGTGGAATTAACACCAACCCTGTGTATACAGTACCTATGGTCCAGACAGTACTTACCCAGAAGACGTCAATCATGTGGGCCACCTGGGCGCCAACGACTCAGATGTTATTGGCTGCCTGTGTGCAGAGGGTCACCCCACCCCCCTTCTTCCAGTCCACACAAATGCAGTTGACCTCTTCCTCTGTCAGTATGGTCTGAAAACACAAACATGACATCAACCCCACAATGGGAACGGCTGTTCCCGGTGTTAACTATTGCTTACTTCCTTGGTGTTATCCAGAGAACCACCCTCTCACCCAAAAATAAAATATCAAGCATAGTACACAAGTCACGTTGGGAGGGACTCAACGTGTAGTCCACTCAGACTAGAACTGAACACTGCCTACTTTGCACATGTCAATAAGCCAGTTCTCGTCACCCTTGTCAAAAAAATTGTTTCATTCACTAACACTTAAAGACTTAACAAAACAGTAGAAGTTGTTGTTTGTTTCCATCAGTCTCACAAAATCCCACAGTAAAAAAAAGCTGAAATTCACTACTTTTCATCCATCTGCTTGCACTGCATTCATATTTAGTCTCACATTGAAGTGTTTTACCATTGTCTTCTCAGGGCAACCAGGGCCACAAACAGAAAACAAAACAATGACAAACAACTGCATTCATGTTTTCTTGACAAATGTAAAATAAAAAACCTGATAAAAATGTATTTATATGAATCCTGTAGGTACAGAAAGTCTTGGCTCAGTGGGAAACTATCCAACTAGTCAGTGACAACTGTGGGGAGTTTGTGACAGCAACTATGTGAGCTTATTACAGTATTATTGACACTATGTCCTGGGATTTCCTAAGATCCTCTATGTTCAGGGGCGGCAGGTAGCCAATTGGTTAGAGCGTTGGGCCAGTAACCAGAAGGTTGCTAGATTGAATCCCTGAGCTGACAAGGTAAACATTGGTCGTTCTGCCCCTGAACAAGGCAGTTAACCCACTGTTTCTAGGCCGCCATTGTAAATAAGAATTTGTTCATAACTGACTTGCCTAGTTAAATAAAGGTCAAATAAAATAATAAATATGTACAAGAGCTGCTTACCTTCCAACGACTGGTATCAGCGGCTGCAGAAGAAATATAGGAATCCAACACAACAGCCCAGCAGTCAAAAGGGGTTAACAACGCTTCGATCACACCGACAGCTTCATTGGATTTTGGTACACCATAATTACATTCATTTCCAATGAAACGCTGCATTTGCCTTAGTTGAAATCAGTTGTGTCAATTAAGCCTCCTTCATACCTGGTGCTAACTTTGTTCCTGTGTCCTGATCTTAACCACATTCTGATCGTGCCCATGTTGTTTGCGGTTTTTACCTCTTGTTCTTTTGACCAATCAGATCAGATCTTTTGCCAATAAATGGTCTGGTTGTGTAAACGCAGCCAGTGCAGCTGTTGCATCTACACATGGTAGTAAAATGTGTCTCTTATGCGTCCACTATGTCCACATTGTGACCAATATATTCTGGTCCCTCCCTGTATGCAAATTTTTGACTGATATACTTTCAAAATAATATGAATTTATTTATTTAAAGACGCATATTTATGCCAAGGCAATGGCGTCACCTGTCAATGATTTTATAGGGTGGGATAATGATGATTTAAATGGTTTCACTGTCCAGATCCGTCTACACTTGTAAGATACAGTATATAGTCCCATTTCTACCAATGCATAGCTGCGTTTAACACAGACAGCCTAATTCTGATCTTATTGGTATTTTGACCAATCAGATCTTTTCCTCAGATCTGTCCTCAGCCCTTTGTCCTCAGATCTTTTCACACATTCTGATTGCGCCCATATTTTTAGACAGGTGTAGATGATTCAAAGACACATTGTGATCTGATTGTGATCAGATCTTCCAGACCACCTCCTGAGGAAATCAGGGATTCGTTGTGTCCGGATATCAATCAAGTGTAAACAAATCTGGATGGTCAAACCATTTAAATCATCATTATACTGGCCTCTAAAATCATTGGCATCAGTAATTGTCTTAAAATAAATGAATATAATCTTGAAAGAATATCTGTCAAATAATTTGCTGACAGGGAGGCACCAGCTGATCTGGTCACAATGCAGAAACAGTGAACGGATAAGAGACACATTTTAATACAATGTGAAGACACGAGTCAAAACAAACCTTCATCAGATAGGGATTGGATCATATTAATCAGATCACAAAATGCACATGTTGGCGCAAGGTGTAAACAAGGCCTCTGACTACCTCCAGAGTTGGTCGGGAAGATCTGATCACAATCAGACCACAAGGCGACTTTCAATCGTCTACACCTGTCCAAAATCTGGGCACAATCAAAATGTGGACAAGATCAGAACAAAATATGCATGTTACAACCAGGTATAAACAGGCTTTAGAAAGCAAGAAACAACTAATTGCTGTAGTGTAGCAGTTGAGATTGTGGAAAAGTATGCTAGAACTGTTCAAGGTTTGTAAGTGACTGAGTGAAGAAGAAAACACAACTTGCTCAATAAATCACTTTTGAATTATATGTTGAATGAATATGATAAAACTGTAATGTTTACTCCTTCCCAGTCATCTATTTCATGTGTATGTTACAGGCATACTATTGTGTCTTCTAGAAATTGGTTAGACCTGGTTCATTCTGACAAGAATATGTTTTTGTCAGTAATGCATAGCGTTTATAAGTCACACTGTTTGTTATCACCAAACTGATATCACAGCCAGCTCAGACATGTACACTGTGCACGTACAGTGTGTGTGCACCATATACCATGTTGTACTGTACTGGTGATGGCACTGCTGTTCCTAAGGTGTGTAGGTGTGTATTCATGGGAAGTGGATAGCATCCGGAAGGCCCTAACCGCAAACTTAACCGCAAATTCTAAATTAACCCTAACCTTTAACTGTTAGATCACCCAGCAGAATATCCACTTCCTATTTTGTGTTGTTGCGTGCTGTTGCACCGATACTGAACAAGAGAGACAGTACATTGGCTTGAAGGTTTCTTCTTCTTCTTTTTGTTACATGTAGATCCATTTTTGTATCATACCAATATACTATGCTTCAAAAGTAAATGATCCACTTGTACGTTAAAACTTTGAATAAGTAAAAGCTATCAGTACAATTTCAATGACACGTTTTTCTCATTTCATTTTCTGTCAACTACTGTACATTTCCAGGAGATGGCACTGGAGAGTAAGCAGTGGCAAGTTTCTCTTTAGCCTCGATAACTATCCCTTTTATACTGAACAAAAATATAAACGCGACATGCAACAATTTCATATAGTTTACACTTCAAATAAGGAATCAGTCAATTTAAATAATTTCATTCGGCCCTAATCTATGGATTTCACATGACTGGGCAGGTGTGTAGTAATGGGGAGCCAGGCCAACCCACTGGGGAGCCAGGCCCAACCAATCAGAATATTTTTTTCCCCACAAAAGGGCTTTGTTACAGACAGAAATACTCCTCTGCACCCCCCTCCCCTGATCCCACAGGTAAAGTAGGATGTGTAGGTCCTGGGCTGTCGTGGTTACATGTGGCCTGCGTTTGTGAGGCCAATTCGATGTACTGCCAAATGCTCTAAAATTACGTTGTAGGCGGCCTATGGTAGAGAATTAACATTCAAATCTCTGGCAACAGCTCTGGTGGACATTCCTACAGTCAGCATGCCAATTGCACACAAAACTTGAGACATCTGTGGCATTGTGTTTTGTGACAAAACTGCACATTCTAGGGGCCTTTTATTGTCCTCAGCAAAAGGTGCACCTTTGAAAATCATGCTGTTTAATCAGCTTCTTGAAATGCCACACCAGTCAGGTGGATGGATTATCTTGGCAAAGACTAACAGGGATGTAAACAAATGTGTGCACAAAATGTTTGAGAAGTAAGCTTTTTGTGTGTAAGGAACATTTCTGGGATCTTTTATTTCAGCTCATTGAACATGGGACCAGCACTTTACATGTTGCATTTATATTTTTGTTAAGTGAGCACACTGTGTATACCAAACATTAGGAACACATTCCTAATATTGAGTTGCACACCCTCCCCCCTGTCTAAGGCACTGCATCTCAGTGCAATAGGCGTCATTACAATCCCTGGTTCAAATCCAGGCTGTATCACATCCGGCCGTGATTTGGAGTCCCATATGGCGGCGCACAATTGGCCCAGCGTCGTCCGAGTTTGGCCGGGGTAGGCTGTCATTGTAAATAAGAATTTGTTCTTAACTGACTTGCCTAGTTAAATAAAATGCACATTTAAAAAAGTTAGCTGGATGCCCTTTGGGTGGTGGACCATTCTTGATACACACAGGAAACTTTTGAACATGAAAAACCCAGCAGCGAAGCAGTTCTTGACACAAACTGGTGCGCCTGGCATCGACTACCATATCCTGTTCAAAGGCACTTCAATCGTTTGTCTTGCCCATTCACCCTCTGAATGGCACACATACACAATCCATGTCTCAATTGTCTCAAGGCTTAAAAATCGTTCTTTAACCTGTCTCCATCCCCTTCATCTACCCTGATTGACATCAATAAGGGATCATAGCTTTCACCTGGTCAGTCTATGACATAGAAAGAGCAGGTGTTCTGAATTTTTTGTATGCTCAATGTATATCCTAGGAGATCCACCGATTGTATGTAACCAGGGGTTCGTATGTTTTATATGAAGTGCAGAATGTATATTAGCAAGCTTCTTCAATAACTACCAAATTGAGACTAACAAAACATGAATGACACGTGCGTATGTCCAAGGAAAATCAAATACTGAAATACAATATACAAATTCAGAATAATTGTTTGGTAATTTACCTATTTATGATATTCCTACCTTGCAATTCTATTATCATCAAAAGGAATATAGCAGACACCTGACCTATCCAAAGCTCTAGATTTTTTGGGGACATATTCTGCACAGAAATAGTAGAAAAATAAAAGAAAACTCGACAACATAATAAATGTGAAACAGGGAGGGAGGGGTAATCTTTGCCAGATGATCCTGTCAAAGCATTTAGATGAGATGATCATTGTGGAGTTTCCACCCAGGAGGATAATCCCATGAGAAAACAGTCCTAAGGTGCTCTCTCTCCCCTGGGGCTCCTGGATAAATAATGTGGAATAGGAGGTGTCTGGGATTGGTTTAGTGAAGCACCCCATGGGTCAAATACAGTATGTGTGTTTATCATTTTGATTATTTCACGACCAATGTGTGTTTGTGGCTGTGTAGTCTTAGTTTACTTGCTGCATTTGTTTATTTGCTCGATTTGTCTTTGCTTTGGCTATTAGGTTTCCACAAACAAGTTGAGACAAAACCCAAATTAAAACACAATGATTAAGAATACAGCAGGAACAAATCAGCCCCAGCTCTAAACATGTTTTTATAAAATTGCATGCACTCTGACTCGTCAATGTCATTGAATTGTCTTATTCATTTCCACATTTCTACAGTATAACAGCTCACCGCAAACCTGTCAAAACTAGCCTTACAACACATGTAGGTAACACTGGGAAAAGGAACCAAGGAATATTGTTAGATTCGAGAGGTAAACCTTTGATGCACCATTGCACCCTGACATGTGTGTGAGGGGGGCAAAGCAAGGCAGCAGAAGGGAAATAACGTGCAAGATGGAGCAGGCTGCAGGGCGGGGGAAAGAGGACAGAAAAGCCGGCAGGTTCGTCTGCGGGGCTTACCATTGGAATGTTAATCCTGCTAATGTATTACAGTTGGAGAGGAGAACCACAGTCTGGAGGAGGAAGAGGAAGAGGAAGGCGGAAGGAGGGAGGAGGAGGAGGGAGGCAGACACAGCAAGGCTCTTATTACTGGAGAATTACACACAGGACCAGGCTGAAGCATCCAGGGGCCGCACCAAACTAACACAGCATGTGGTTTCTGTTGTTTTGTGTGTGTGACTGAGAAAGCAGTTGGTTTAACTGGGGGTATAGTTAGACTAAATCCTTAAAATAGTGTTGAGCGGTACAGTAGGATAAAGTAGCACCCCAAAACCACCCCTTCAAGGCCTCAAGTATATCCCAAATTTGGCTCGCTGTTTCTGTGGCTTGCTAGTATGTTTGTTCCACAGATTCCCTGCTCCCCCAGGGTACAGCTTGTCAGACATAACTCATATTGTCCCTATTGTGAGTATTCAGATAGAGCCGAGTCTCTCCCATTGAAAAGGAAGGGTTTAATTGGATTAAACACAAACAAGGCATGCTCTACGTCCTGTATACAGTGTCATCCTTCATCAGGTTGGAAGTTGCAGCAGACAAAACGTGCAGTCTCTCATGTAGTTGCATGATCAATGTATTGTGATGATTAGTAAAATGACAAACTATAGCAATTTAAACATTTAAGGGCACGAATTTGGGCAGAACACCATCCCTAGCCATATTATAAACGATACACTGAACAAAAATATAAACACAACAAAGTGTTGGTCCCATGTTTCATGAGCTGAAATAACAATCCCAGAAATGTTCCATACGCACAAAAAGCTTTTTTCTCTGAAATTGTGAGCACACATTTGTTTACATCCATGTTTGTGAGCATTTCTCCTTTGCCAAGATAATCCATCCACCTGATAAGTGTGGCATATCAAGAAGCTGAACAGCATGCTCATTACATAGGTGCACCTTGTAAAAAAAGGACAATTAAAGGCCAATCTTAATATGCAGTTTTGTCACACACCACTACGCCACAGATGTCTCAAGTTTTGAGGGAGTGTGCAGTTGGCATGCTAACTTCAGGAATGTCCACCAGAGCTGTTGCCAGAGAATTGAATGTTAATTTCTCTACCATAAGCCTCCAATGTTGTTTTAGAGAATTTTGAAGTACGTCCAACCGGCCTCACAACCGCAAATCATGTTTAACTATTTCAGCCCAGGACCTCCACATCTGACTTCTTCACCTGCAGGATTGTCTGAGACTAGCCTCCCGGACACCTGATAAAATTGTGGGTTTCCACAACCAAAGAATTTCTGGACAAACTGTCAGAAATTGTGTCAGGGAAGCTCATCTGCGTACTCTTCGTCCTCACCAGGGTCTTGACCTGACTGCAGTTCGGCGTCATTACCGACTTCAGTGGGCAAATGCTCACCTTCAATGGCCACTGGCACGTTGGAGCAGCGTGCTCTTCACAGTTGAATCCCGGGTTCAACTGTACTGGGCAGATGCCAGACAGCATGTATGGCATCATGTGGGCAAGCGGGTGGCTGATGTCAACATTGTGGCGGTGGAGTTGTGGTATGGGCAGGCATAAGCTACGGACAATGAAGACAATTGCATTTTAACTATGGGTAATTTGAATGCACAGAGATACCGTGACTAGATCCTGAGGCCTATTGTTGTACCACTCATCCGCCGTCATCACCTCATGTTTCAACATGATAACGCACTGCCCCATGTCACAAGGATCTGTACACAATTGCTGGAAGCTGAGAATTTCCCAGATCTTTCATGGCCTGCATACTCACCAGACACGTCACCCATTGAGAATGTTTGGGATGCTCTGGATCGACGTGGACGACAGCGTGTTGCAATTCACGCCAATATCCAGAAACTTCGTACAGCCATTGAAGAGGAGCGGGACAACATTCCACAGGCCACAATCAACAGCCTGATCAATAATATGCCATTAATAAACTCTATGCGAAGGAGATGTGTCACGCTGCATGAGGCAAATGGTCAGACTGGTTATCTGATCCACGCATATCTGTATTCCAAGTCATGTGAAATCCATACTGATTTCCTTACATGAACTGTAACTCAGTAAAATCTTTGAAATTGTTGCATGTTGCTTTTATATTTTTGTTCAGTGTACATACAGTATACGTCTTAATTCAAAACCTATTTCCAGAATAAACTCTCCACAATTAACTAACCTAAAACTTATTCAGTGTTGTACAGGTTGAGCAAACAGCTCATGAAGGAGAATCATATTAAAACACCACCGGGAGCTTTCCTCCCATCTTCATCAGTTTGTATTGTTAATAAGTTTGAAAAGCCATCTCAGCAGACTTTCATTTCCTTAATCCTCTTTGGGAACATACTGTAAAAAGAGCTGAGATTCCTACCTCCTTCTGTTTGTGTTTTTAACACTAATTACTAGGATGGCACTTTCTGCTCAAGTCCAAATTACATTTATGATATTCTCCTTCTTAATTTAGTCACTCTGCCCCATACCGTTGATTCACCATATCAAAGACAAAGGTGGAATAATGATATGTAATTAAACCATAGTTCCCAATGATGTATGCAATTAACAAATGAGTTAACACAGGGCAACCTGAATGGATCCTTATATTACATTCTACTAGTCAAAGTATATGAGATGTAATAGCTGGCTTTTTTATTATTTCTCATTATTGTACTCTAATTGCAGAAATTATGTGTGAGTTATGTTAAAAAACAACGCCTCTCTATTTCATGAAAAAAAAACTATTTTGAAATACTTTTGGAAATGTTCCTTAGCGATTTTCGACACATGCGGTCTGTCATAAGGACCTAGAGCCCCCATTAGAGTTGATCATCATCATAGAATTTGATGATTGATTCTTCATCAGTAGTAAATTAAAATATTATTTCATCATCTTTAATATTCTTGCCACTACCCCAGTGTTCCGAAAGGCGGTTGGCTGGAGCAGAGAGACTGTAAGGGGTAAAGGGAGATGTGGATGCTTGTCTTAATGCTAAGCTGTTGTTGACTGTGATTCTAGTGATATTGGTCCCAAGGAAGTTGAAGTGACAGATCCATTATAACCTCCTGATGTTGCTTGACTTTTTGGCACTGAAATGCATGTGTGAACTAAATGTTTTCATGATGTGCGGGACCTTCAAACATTTTTTTTTATGAACAATAGAATACTGTCCGAAAACTAAAACAGTTATTCTATTCCTTCCCTCTGTATTCTCAAAGGTAATCGTTAACACTTCTAGAAGTTGTTTGGATTTTTCCAGACAAAGGTTTTGGACCATTTTGAATGCGTTCTCCTTGTGCTGGGCAGTGTGAACACAGTGGAATGGTTTCCCCTCCAGTGGAATATTGATTATATGTGTTATGTGGAGGGGGAAACCAAACACTGTGACTGCTCTACCTCGCTCCACAGACTACTGTGGTCCCATGGACAGGCTCTTTGGACTGCTGGGAGAAGAGACTTCTCTACAGAGTTGTGTTGTTGAAAAAAGTAGCATTTAATAAGAACTACGCCATGTTCAAATAATTGTTTCTTTGTCTGCCTTGTTGTTCTAAAATGTGATAACTCAGTTGCTTTAGGCCTGCAATTTTGAGAGACTGATGTCTCACATTGTAGATGTTAACTAGTATGTAATACACAGAAAGGCAAAAAGTAAAACATAAAAATGGCGTTGTAGTAAAAGGCTGTTCTGTTACAAGCTGGACGGCCCAGGCTCAGCTGTCAGTCCGTTTGGTTGTACATGTAAGTCCATAGGGACACCTACTGAAGGCTTATGTAATGTTGGCACCGGCCTCTGTGGCACAGCCCCAAGAATTCCCCCTGTTACGGGATAGCCTGGAGAGTGCGCTGTGGCTGTCGATTCAAAGAGTGTAGGTCAAACGTATCAGTGACCAGGCAGCAGGAACATCTTTATCTCACCATCTCTCTCCAGTCCCCAGGTCCCCCGTTGCATTACGTTGCCATGGATGTTAGACAACGTTTCCATGGCATTGACGCTTGTTCAAGGGGAACATTGTGTGTAGGACCTGTGTGTCAGTCACTCAGTCTAATGTCATGGAACATAGATGAAGACATGCAGTACCTGTAAGGAAAAAACTGTTGACTTTCTTTCAATGGTACTCACTTTTAGCCCATGTGTTGTTCATAAAAACAGATCATTTTTATTATGTTAATGAGACAAAGCAGGCTACACCAGAAAAAAGCTTGTTTTATAACTCCACTCTTACATAAATTTTTACAGTCATGGACTCCCTTTTTATAACACCACACAAACTTTTATATTCAATGGCTTTTTTAAGCTTTTCTTTAAAACGTTTCTGATATTGGTTCTCTGACAGATGTGTAAATTGTTGTTTTGTCTCCGCTCCCCGTTATTTTTACTCTCTGAGGCTACATTCTGCTAGCTCCTCTCTTGTTTCTGATTTGACCTTTGACACCTGACCTTCTGAGGTGAGTGGAATTCATAACAAAGATTAAAATTCCTAAAGGAGGTACTCATAGTACATCAATCTAGGGTCTGCTCTTGAAGAACATGCTTTTCTCATCTCCAAAGTTCTACGTTTCATAGATAGTTTTGTCACATACAAAACAAAACAAGTCCATTATATACATCCTCTATCCCATATTGCAACCACAGGTCCCTTTCCCGTGATGGTGGCAAGCGTCACAATGAGTTCATGTTTGACCACCAGTGCAGTTGGAGCATCCAGGTTTTCTTCATTTCAAATCCACTCTAGTCATGCAGTCCCAAAACATTATCCCAGATTCAATTCAGAAATTATTTTTAACAGTTGGTCGGTTCAGCAACAAAGTCTCACCATATTTGAGAGAGTTCTTTGAAGCGTGGTGGTCCATCAGGGGATTTGTTCTAACTGTTGAAGATTATTCCTGTTGTGTACCATCAGTTAGACAAACAACATTTTCTTAACCAGTCCATGTACACTCTTAGAAAAACATGGATCCTAAAAGGGTTCTTTGGTTGTCCCCATAGTAGAACCCTTTGAACAACCCTTTTTATTTCCAAGTAGAACCCTATTGGGTCCCATGTAAAACCCTTTCTACAGAGGGTTCTACATGGAACCCAAAAGGGTTCTACATGGAACAGAAAACGGTTATCCTATGGGGACAGCCGAAGAACCATTTTGGAACCATTTTTCGAAGAGTGTAATGGTGATGTGTGCCGTTCACTCTGATTTACTGATGGAGCATGGCAGGGACCAGGAGGAAGATGGGGGTCAGTGGGTCTAAGAGGGGGGTTGGGGGCTACAGGGCAGGCTGGGTGGGTGTGGGTGTCATTCATACCGGCCGGTCCACTGCGTACTGGCAAGGGCTTAGGTTAGACACTGTGTTTTGCACGGTCGGGTAGGCGAAGTTGGCATGCTGCTTGGCCTTGAGCCGGAGGCTGGCCAGGCTGGAGTTGCAGGTGTCTCTGTACATGTAAGGGCTGGCGGTGGTGGCGTAGGGGCAGGTGCTGGCGGTGACTGCGACCGAGTTCAGCGTGGGGCTATTGAGATTGTTGAGGTTGCCCAGGTTGTTGAGGCCCGAGCCAGCCACCCCGGCCACCGCCGAGGGAACCATGGAGGAGGCCATGTTCATGGAGGGGATGGAGCTGGAGGGGGAGAACATGGGCTGGGATGACAGGGGGCTTACATTCATGGAGTTGAAGAAGGGGAAGCTCTTGGCTGATAGTGGACTGCTGGCCAGACTCTTGGTGGCCCAGTTGTTGTAAGTGTAGCCAGAGTACATGTCATCATAGGGCTGCATTAGTCCATTGAACTGGGCACCAAAGCCGTTTTTACACAGCTCAGCCTGCTGGTTCCTCTCCCTCTTCCTCCACTTGGCACGGCGATTTTTAAACCATACCTGAGAGAGAAGAACAGAGAAGGAGAAAAAGGCAAGTAAATATGGGCTTTTCTTTTCAACATAATTTGAGGTGATAAAAATTGTTCTGAAACACAATAACATCTTGGTATGTAATGACTGAGAATTTATATCTTTCAAATAGTTTTGGCAGGATTCCGTATGTTGTTGCTCTGTAGACTCTTTGAAAGAAAGAACAATCCAGAAAACTAAGTTTATCATCAAACAGTCATATTAGCCATGGTTTATTAAAACGAATGATTCACTTATTTGAATTCTAAGCTCCCAGTGAAAGAAATGTCAAGCTAGAGCTGTCTTCACATTTTGTCATTTTAAGGTCCTATTTTTAGAGGGTATCAAATGGATTAACGTTTTAATGGCAAATCTAAAATGAAGGTACTTAATTCAGTTCCCAATTGGGGAAGTATTAATTTCTCTCTGAGTGTTCATTTTTGTGCTAGAACCTTCTCTTTATTCTTAAAAACACAAGACTTCAAAACTCCTCATTGTGTGGCAATATACCTATTATAGGAATTCAATACAGAAATTACATAAATGGACTGTCATGTACAGTTCAAATCTAATTGTATTAATCAAATGCATATTATTCCCATGTAAATTATTCTAATTTAAATGTAAAAAGGCCACCAACACTGCTGGGGCTAACTAATCTCCCTCCCTCCCTTCATCATCTAGAACCGCTGTGCCAGGCATACAGTATCTCATCCAAACCCCAAATCTGTGTGTCTGCCAGCCAGCCCAGGCATCTGTTGTGATAGTAATAGAATGCTCTGGACTATTAAATGTGTGGGTACAGTGCACATAGCAGTGAGTTTTCCATGGTACCCATTGACAGTAGGGGAAACCCCACTATTGAGGAAGACATCTTGCCTTTTAACATGACTCTTGGGCTATGTTGTTTAGGTATCATGGAAACATCTGAATGTCAAATGGTTAGTGAATGAGGTGTTTGTGGCAAACCTTACCTCACTTTCCTAAAACTGTCAAATGACTGATACAAGACACTCGCTGTGACCTAAAGTACCCAAGTCCATTGCTCACGACTCCATTTCTCTCTGAGCGTTCATTTTGTGCTGGAACTTTCTCTTTATTCTCATATAGACAAGATTTCAAACTCCTCATTAAATTGCATAAATCAAGACGACAGGAGTAGTATTCGGGATATGCAGGGGGCATCTGCGTCCATGTGGAATTAGCAGGGAACGAGTGAGGCTCAAAAGGTCACTGCTAGACATTAGGACCAGGCCGTGTGTGGTCTGTTGTTCTTTCAAAATAACAACCAAGACTGTGTGCTATGTGACCTTTTATCTGGCCAACATGAATTTGATCCATTACTTGTCAGGCAGGCAGTGATTTTATTGTCATCCGTTGGAATGTGAGCCCACCTGCTCCACACTGGGGGGGGTGACCAAACCACTGGGCGTGGGTCATTTAAGGGTCAGGAGCAGAGCACACTTCTGACCTTTGTGTGACATGTGAAGCCTAGTTTTAGGTTGTTGTACCTAATCCCTGGTTAGGTACACTCTTTTACATTTGTACCTTCAATGGCCTTTTTACCTTCAGAATTATGTTGAAATAATATGCGTGACTCCCGCAAACGTTTTGGTGAATGACATAGCTATGACTATTAGGTAACCCAAGAGGTAAAAGAAAAAACGTTAAATCCTAAAGAAAGTGGGTTTGGATTGCAATCAGACTGATTGGCACCTTTTCCCAATGTTTTATGTCATGGGGAAATAACAACAAAACTCAACCACTGGTTCAGTATTGGCTCTGTAGTGATTATGTGCGGGACTCACTCTAACCCGTGCCTCTGTGAGGTTGGTCCACACGGCGATCTCCTCCCGTGTGCTCATGTCGGGGTAGCGGTTCCTCTGAAAGGTGGCCTCCAGCTCCTGGAGCTGCTGGCTGGTGAAGTGGGTCCTCTGCCTGCGCTGCTTCTTCTTCAGAGAGCCGTCCTCTGCGTTCGACTCATCTGTTTGGTTCTGGTGGGACTTCTCTGTGTCTGGGAGGCAACAACAGGGATGGAGAGTTACAAGCCCAATCCAATACACTTTCTACTAAGCTAAAATATGGAATTGTTTTAAGATAGCCATACCAAGGATCATTTAGCTATATGATTTTTCATTTTAGGATCCCTTTAGGTGTAAACAAATATATTAACAAAATATTTAATGAAACATTGAATTTGTCCGTACTGCTATTAGCCCATAGAAACGCATTGAATAACAGGTTGATACATGTAGAAAATAGATAGTGAAAAAATATCTCAAAAGAAAGTTTGTTTTAAAGTGTCTGTCCTATATCTGAGAGATATAAGATCAGGATAAAAAACATATATACAGTGCCTTGCGAAAGTATTCGGCCCCCTTGAACTTTGAGACTTTTTGCCACATTTCAGGCTTCAAACATAAATATATAAAACTGTATTTTTTTGTGAAGAATCAACAACAAGTGGGACACAATCATGAAGTGGAACGACATTTATTGGATATTTCAAACTTTTTTAACAAATCAAAAACTGAAAAAGTGGGCGTGCAAAATTATTTAGCCCCTTTACTTTCAGTGCAGCAAACTCTCTCCAGAAGTTCAGTGAGGATCTCTGAATGATCCAATGTTGACCTAAATGACTAATGATGATAAATACAATTCACCTGTGTGTAATCAAGTCTCCGTATAAATGCACCTGCACTGTGATAGTCTCAGAGGTCCGTTAAAAGCGCAGAGAGCATCATGAAGAACAAGGAACACACCAGGCAGGTCCGAGATACTGTTGTGAAGAAGTTTAAAGCTGGATTTGGATCCAAAAAGATTTCCCAAGCTTTAAACATCCCAAGGAGCACTGTGCAAGCGATAATATTGAAATGGAAGGAGTATCAGACCACTGCAAATCTACCAAGACCTGGCCGTCCCTCTAAACTTTCAGCTCATACAAGGAGAAGACTGATCAGAGATGCAGCCAAGAGGCCCATGATCACTCTGGATGAACTGCAGAGATCTACAGCTGAGGTGGGAGACTCTGTCCATAGGACAACAATCAGTCGTATATTGCACAAATCTGGCCTTTATGGAAGAGTGGCAAGAAGAAAGCCATTTCTTAAAGATATCCATAAAAAGTGTCGGTTAAAGTTTGCCACAAGCCACCTGGGAGACACACCAAACATGTGGAAGAAGGTGCTCTGGTCAGATGAAACCAAAATTGAACTTTTTGGCAACAATGCAAAACGTTATGTTTGGCGTAAAAGCAACACCCTGAACACACCATCCCCACTGTCAAACATGGTGGTGGCAGCATCATGGTTTGGGCCTGCTTTTCTTCAGCAGGGACAGGGAAGATGGTTAAAATTGATAGGAAGATGGATGGAGCCAAATACAGGACCATTCTGGAAGAAAACCTGATGGAGTCTGCAAAAGACCTGAGACTGGGACGGAGATGTGTCTTCCAACAAGACAATGATCCAAAACATAAAGCAAAATCTACAATGGAATGGTTCAAAAATAAACATATCCAGGTGTTAGAATGGCCAAGTCAAAGTCCAGACCTGAATCCAATCGAGAATCTGTGGAAAGAACTGAAAACTGCTGTTCACAAATGTTCTCCATCCAACCTCACTGAGTTCGAGCTGTTTTGCAAGGAGGAATGGGAAAAAATGTCAGTCTCTCGATGTGCAAAACTGATAGAGACATACCCCAAGCGACTTACAGCTGTAATCGCAGCAAAAGGTGGCGCTACAAGGTATTAACTTAAGGGGGCTGAATAATTTTGCACGCCCACTTTTTCAGTTTTTGATTTGTTAAAAAAGTTTGAAATATCCAATAAATGTCGTTCCACTTCATGATTGTGTAACCACTTGTTGTTGATTCTTCACAAAAAAATACAGTTTTATATCTTTATGTTTGAAGCCTGAAATGTGGCAAAAGGTCGCAAAGTTCAAGGGGGCCGAATACTTTCGCAAGGCACTGTATATATATCCATGTTTAAAAAATGGCACTAAACTACTTCCATCTATACCGACAGTACAGGCAAGTCTTGTGATGTTTGTGGATGTCCTAGAGCAAAACATGTATGTGTTCGCAAAACGGAGAACACCATCGCGTTCGTGAGAGTTTCATATTTTCATAGAGTGGTCATATTAGTTTTGTAGGCCAAACCGTTCTTACGCACAGACGTTTTCGGGAGAAGACCGATTATCGCAATGTCTCATGGTCTGACAAACACCGTGGTGGGGGATTGAGATGCAGCCCATGCCAAAAAAAGCAGATACCTCTATCTTAAACAGACTCAGATTCTGATGGGGATTTTTTTATTACACTAATTGTATTTCAGCAGGGGGCACGAACATCGACTGTAGTGGGATACATGATTAAAGCATGGGATAAAAGTTGCGAAAGCACTTACAACTTTAACTCAATCTAAATGACAGGCATATTTCAATTCCCATTCAATTGTCAAGTATTTTGCACAAGAGCAGCAATCATCTCTACAGAGTGAAGTGTCTTTCCATTGAAAAGTGATCACACTTCTCACAGTTTTCTCCAAAGCATATTGGCAATAGTCTGTGACTAATGTAGACTGTCATGTTACCAGGTGTGCTCTTTTATTTTAAATTAATTCACTTAATGGACATACTTTCCCATGCTATTTGAAAAAAGTTTTTATTTATATTGTCTTCTAATAATATGCCAATTTGTTAACAGTTTCCACCTCAGACTTTTGCGGTTCTGTTTGCAATATTACAAGATTAATGGACTGCGTTTATGTATCCTCTTTTCAGCGTTGTCAAAAATGAATCAATAATTGAAATTGTCCGTGAAACGCGCTTGGCACTAACACCAGAACCAATCAGACATGTTATGTCTGCCCAAGATCCTTTCTCTCTTCATCTGAGTTCCGCAATTGGAGGACCCCACAGAAAGAGTGAAATTAGTTGGCTACCTAATCCCAGGGATCAGGCTTTTGTTACCGGGCAGGTTTCGGACTGTTTGGCAAGGGTTTACCTCTCTGGGAGCAGTTAGAAATAGTCAGCAGGGTTTAAAAGACTCCACAGGGCCACTGGAAAAACCAATAGGACCAGGCCTTTGCTGTTATCCACTAGTAAACTGACACTGGTTTAGCCATCATTTGGCCAAAAACCATTTCCCCTCCAATGTCACAATACAGAAAAGAGGACAGACCTTGAAAACCTACTATAAAGCAATCTCAGTGATGAAAGTAAATAAAGTCAAATTATTTAGCCTTTTCTGATTACGGATTACGTTGTTCTTGATCTCCAAATAGAATATACAGCTTCGTAGAAAATTGTTTTTTTACTCACTGACATAATCCAAATACAATGAATATGAATAGCTGTTTTGTTTTTCATATGTAATACATTGTCACAGGTATATCAATCAATTGGCTACACTACACACACCTACAGTGCATGGGCTAATATATATTCATGGTGTACAAATGTATAGAAGAAGGCATATGTCTGGCAAATACTGTACACCCTTGCAGCTTTTGTAACAGCAACTTATTTGGTCAAACTGCCAGTCAATCAGCCAGCAAACAAACAAACCAACCAAATAATAGTCAGTCCCCACCACCACTTGCACAACTGATGAGATTTCTGAGAGTCAGTTGGAGAAGCAATGTTCTGTATCCACTAACCACTGGAACAACATGTCAGTCTAACACTGACTCAATTTTAAAGCGACCCTAAGCATGATGATGAAAACGAATAGAGAGTATTAGAGCAACAAGATGATAAATGCATGGGTTAAGGGCTTTGCAGTAAATTAGCATTATTGAGGAGCATATATAGAATCCCTCTTTCCACTCATCACATTTCTTTGAAAGTTGTTTCAGCCTGACAGGCTGAGATATTCTCAGCACTAGAATGTCTGAAGCTCTGTTGGAGGTGGATTTATGAGTGCCAACCACACAGCAGATTTAGTTGTTTGGCAATTCAATCTGAATGTATATGCTTGACCCCTTGGACAGGCAGAAAAGCACCAATGTAGCAGCATACTGTGTCTATATGTCCAAATGAATGCACACATGCTTTGAAATACATGCATAGATACCCACAAATGCTGATGTATAATATAGCCTCTCTAGCCTGCTCATAATGCACCAAGGACCCTGCAATCTGACGCATGTTCTAATCACTAGGGGTGTCCTCGTTTTGTGAAAGAAATGATACATTCCCAGGTTGTATATTATCAAAAGGAGGCTGAATAAAATAAGCCTACTGTAGCCACACCTCTGTATCTACACAGCATGTGTGTCATTTATTGACGTTTCGCTCATTTTGAAACTTCAGAGATGCCACTTGAGTGTGCTATTGCCCATGTGAGATTTGTCATTTAATAAGGCCTAATTCGAAGTATGTATAACATTTCTGGGGTGGCAGGTAGCCTAGTGGTTAGAGCGTTGGGCCAGTAACAGAAAGGTTTCTAGATTGAATCCCTGAGCTGACAAGGTAAAAATCTGTCATTCGGCCCCTGAACAAGGCAGTTAACCCACTGTTCCCCTGTAGGCCATCATTGTAAATAAGACGTTGTTCTTAACTGACTTGCCTAGTTAAATAAAGGTTAAATAATGAAATGAAGTGGATATAATATTTCAGAGGTGATGCCCAGGTGTCTGCCATCATGGGGATACAGTTTATTTAATTCATAAATATACACTGAACAAATAACCATTTAAGTGGACATTGAAAAACAAACTAATTGGTTGACATTTCTAACAATATCCAATATCACACGAAAGAACAATGAATGAACTGCTTGTTTATTTTTCTATATATAATTTCCACTAGCTAAACCTTTTCTAGAATAAACATTCCGTAGTCAGTGAACAAAACAAGTAGGCTACACTGGAAATATTGCCACTTGATATTTTGGCCTCTATGCCTCATTATGTTGATGCTAGGTTATAGTGCGTAATCCATGGTTCACATTTAGGCGTTCTCCTAAATCCCTGCACTCACTCAGGACCGTCCATTTCGGAGTAAGTTTACATTAGTCACACTTTATGGGGTCTGTTGCAGACGCTGGATCCACAGAGATGTCATCTATTAGACCGCACCGGTATCACACATATTTGCTTTTTCTCTGGCATAGTTTGTTATAAAGTGACATGCAGACTGTTGAAATGCAGAGGCAGACATTTAGCTTTCAAGCCTGAGCAATAGTTGCTCAGGATATTCTTGTATGTCTATGACTTTAGGCTTATTTCCGTTCATTATGTGTTTTAGCTTTTAGGTTTTAATTGAGAGTGATTAAAATATCAGTGTGCAAAGACACGCACAATCCAAAATGCCCAAAAAAGCTGCTTCTCCGCCAACGCGCAAGGGGTTCGTGACAGATGTTTACAGTAGCTTCCATTAAAGTCTCGCAGTTAATAACCCTTGCTTTATAAAAGACAAGCGTGAAGAATGAACTTGCAATTTGAGTTCATGAAGGAAAATGACAAGGATCTAATGTGAATCATATAGGTTGCTATGCGCTGTACAAAATAACACATTTGGATTTGAATAATATTGGCCTTCAAGTTAAGAAATTACAAATGTGGCAACAGTAGTCTAAGAAGCAAGCAAATTAATATGATTACATTGATATCCACATGTAATTACGCACGCTATTCGACACAATAATAATAGGTATTGCATGCTATAAACAACTTTAGAAAAGCATCGTTATGTGGTTTTTATGATTATGATTAATCGTATTAATCGTATTATTATTATTATATTAGACTATTATTATTATTAGGCCTATTATTATACAATTGTTTGATTGGTCGTCCTACATGCATGAACATATAGCCTAAGCCTATTCATCCGTAATGTCAGTCTGAGGACATCGGTCAAACACTCCTTTAATGTATATGCATGGTATACGTGGAAACTGACCGCTGTTGTCTTGGCCTTTACATCCCTGATCATGTTGTGGGGTCCCGGAGTCCGAGAGCGATAGCGCCGGGCTACGGGCTTCACTGTCCGTCAGAAGGTTAAAATCCATAACCCCGGCCTCCCGGCTCTGCAACAGCAAGGCAATACAATTCAGCATAAATAAATATGGCAACATAATACAAGCATCCTCACCTCAGTTTTGGCCTCCAACCTACTTGGCAATACAAAATAAACAACTTGAAAAATAAACAACTAGAAAGAACAAGAAATGACAACAATAATTATATTGATACTCTTTTTTATAATAAGCCTGAATTGTAATATAACAAATGCTTGGACAGTTAAAATGTTCTAGGCCTACGCATGTTTTACATTTCAATATCAACACAGATTAACTAGGGAATAACTATGAATATCACACTTCATAAACGTGGAAAATCTTGACAAACTGCTAGTGCTAATCATATAGGCTACAGTATGAGCAGGATTGAGAATATTCTCACATTTTGATAACATTCACGTTGCTGATGGACTTTATTGGACTTCATGATGCAAAACGGTCCATCTCTGAAATAGCCTACCTATTCGATTAAGGGTGTGTTCGTAAATTCACTCTGGAGGGCCAGAGTGCCCTCATAGTGCGCACTGGGCGTTCGTAAATTCAGAGCGATGTCAGATTGTCCGTTCGTAAATTCAGATAATTTCACTATAGGAGCGTAGGGTTGATCCGAGCGTTCTGGCCTCACAACGGCAGTCAAGCACCCAAGCTAACTGGCTAAAATTGGCTAGCTTGCTAGCTACATCCAGACACAAATGAGAGAACACATCACTCTGAACATTTTACTCGTCCTAGCAGAGCTGGTTAGGCTGTTTTAATGTTACCTAGAGCGCTGGTGACTGTAACTGTGCTGCTGGCAACTGTTTAAAGGCGTTTTTTGTCGACGTTTACTGACATGGGTCAGATTCCACGGGTGTTGCCTGTTCGTAAATTGTCAGTTATTCTGCGCTCTGGCACAATCAGGTGCTCTGAAATCGGAGTAGATAGCCAGAGTGAATTTACGAACGCACGCTAAATGTAGGCCTATATTACGTTGTAATAACTACGAATGTGTTCTGTTACTGTTAGTTCTATTTTTGTTCATTTGGAGTTATAGTGGTCAAATATATGACCCGAAGAGCATCCTCGTGAGGGAGGCTGATACGCAATGAAGCCTAAAATAACAGATCGTTTATTTATACAAGCGCAGTTAACACCATGAAGATATGGGAGGACACAATCGCTCCCTCAAAGCTTCTTGATATTTATGATGTCGTGTTACGTTTAACGACGGGGGTAGGTTCCAATCCACTTAGCCGCCTCTCAACCCCTTTACTGGCGCTCACAAAATGGGAGCTAATTGGTCTTTGCCTTGTACAAAAAATATTGTAGTAACACTGCCTCAACCATGTGCCATAAGTGACTGCGTATGTGTGTTTGTGTGGGTGTGTGTGTGTGTGTGTGTGTGTATTTATACTGCGGTTCAGCAAAATGAAGGCAGTTATATACAGTACAATTAACAACATTAAATTACATTTCACAACAGATTTCACAACACATTAAGTGTGTACACTCAGGCCACTAATCTACTACCACACATCGACAACTCAAAGTACATGTGTTGTATGTATAGTGCTTATGTCATCGTGTGTGTATGCGTGTGTATGTGACTGTGTGTGTGTCTGATCATAGTTCCCGCTGATACATAAGGTGTATTTTTATCCATTTAAAAAATCTAATTCGACTGTTTATGTGTGTGTGTGTGTGTGTGTGTGTGTGTGTGTGTGTGTGTGTGTGTGCATGGGTGTATTTAAATCAGCCTTCTTCATGCCGGTCTCTGTCACTCTATAAGCCCCTCTTTAGCGGTGCACCCTTTGACTCCGCTGGTGTGTCTCTGTGAACTATGATGTGAACGAATCACATGGTGGCCCATAGTGGCATAATATCAAACCTCACTCACTTGAGCTGGATACTCACTGGAGAATCATGCAATTAAATTGAGCTTCAAGTTCCTTGGCGTCCACATCACTAAGGACCTATCATGGTCCAAACACACCAAGACAGTCGGGAAGAGGGCACGACAATGCCTATTCCCTCTCAGGAGGCTGAAAAGATTTGTCATGGGACCTCAGAACTTCAAAAAGATCCCCAGCCACCCAAGTCATAGACTGTTCTCTCCAATACCGCACGGCAAGCGGTACCAGAGTGCCAAGTCTGGCTTAGATAAAATTAGATAAAATGCTCCTTAACAGCTTCTACCCCCAAGCTATAAGACTGCTGAACAATTATTAAAATGGATACCCAGAATATTTGCTTTGACCCCCTTATTTTATTTGGATGTATTATTATTTTTTGCACTGACTCTCTTGCACAGGCTCGATGTACACTCACTGGGCTATAACCACACACTCACACATACTAAACTGACACTCCCAAACACACACACACAGACACACAGATAAAACACACACGCACATGCATATTGACGCCACACACACACACGCGCGCGCGCACACACACACGCACGCACACACACGCGCGCGCACACACACACACACACACACACACACACACACATTTGCATTTACATTCCTTCACACTCTTCACATACGCTGCTACTACTCTCTGTTTATTATCTAAGCCTACAGTAGTCATGTTACACCTACCTACATGTACATATTACCACAATTACCTTGACCAACCCCTGCACATTGACTCAATACTGGTACCCCTTTTATAAATCCTTGTTATTGTTATTTTATTTTGTTACTATATTTCCTTTCATTTCCTTTAATAAAATGTTTCCTACCTACTTTTTTAAAACTCTGCATTTTTGGTTAAGGGCTCGTAAGTAAGTATTTCACAGTGCATGTGACAAATAACATTGGATTTGATATGATTTGAACACACATTTCCCAGTCATTTTCATTCAAGTACGGTACTGAGTGAGGGCTCTGATCTGATCAACCAACTTGCTGACCATCAGAATTTGCAGACTAACTTAATGGACAGCTTGTTCTCAATTTGAATGGTAAACACAATAAATCCTCAAACTGATTAATCATATCAAGCAAATGCTAGCTGTATTTCCGTTTCCCCGAATTCTTTCCATTTCTACAGAATATCCCTGACAGCAATCTGCTCATCTCTTTGAGTGTCTCTGCCCTAGAGATCTTAGAAGAAGCCCTACACTCAGAAAAACATGCTCTCTAGAACCTAAAAGGGTTCTTCTGCTGTTCCCATAGGAGAACCCTTTGAAGAACCCTTTTTGGTTCCACATAGGACCCTTTCCACAGAGGGTTCTACATGGAACCCAAAAGGGTTCTACGTGAAACCAAAAAGGGTTCTCCCAGGAACTAAAAAGGGTTCTCCTATGGGGAAAGCCGAAGAACCCCTTTGGAACCCTTTTTTCTAAGTGTACATGATGAAGCCTTGTGCTGTGTTCTTTATGCAGTTCTTTATCTCCATACATGTATGCCTATCAAAATATTTGTATTCCACTTCAAAGAGTTGAAGAACTGCATGAATAAAACAAGTGTTTATGAAGAGTTGAAGAACTGCATGAATAAAACAAGTGTTTATGATATGTCATTTGGTCGACACTTTAAGTTTTGCATTCACCATGACAGAAAAAACAACAGAAGACAGAGTCCAACTAAAAATATACACTTATGTTCAAACATTTTTTTTTAAGTTTCATTGAATCAAGTTTTTAGCAGTTATACATTAGTATCTCATTATGAAATATAAAACTTATGCTGTTTGGTACAAGTAGAAAAATATCAATACATTCTTATGCCAATGTAGTTCTCTCCTCAATGTTTTAGAATCCTTATTGTGTATTATAAATCACAGTACACCTATTGCAACGTCACCCTTAGTTTATGACAATATATAGATCATCCATGACTTATAAATGTTACAACCCATCAATGCTTTTGAAGAGTAAAGACCTTGTAAGCCCATTTCAATCACAACCGCATGGGAGACACAGGGGGCAGTGTTGTGATCGTGTGCTTATCGCACGAATACAGGTTTAATTTCACATGTGAAAAGAGCCATGCCAAAGCTATCCTTCACAAAATATAAAGCATGTTTGAATTATTCTATGGTGTTAGTTTCTTTCCCAAAAGGCTTTGTTCTGGCCCATAGGTGAGAAGTGAGATTGAGGATAAGATCAAATCTCACAGAGAGATTGCTTTACAAAATATATTTATTTTGCGTTGTAGCGATAGTACTAATAAGGTTCTGGTTTTGTGGGTTATAGTTGACTTGCAGGTCAAATGGTATTTCAGTTTATTGTTTCAACACTGACATAAATGATTTATCTGAAGTCAATACAAAAGTAACATTGCTTATCATTAAGTACATTTAAGTCATCAAATATAATTACTGCTTATGATTCTCTATTGTGCAAGCTTGTTTAAATTCAATGTAAGGTTGTTGAAATCAAAAATCTGGTATGTGCCATATAGGCTTAAAGACATATCCGTTTGGTCTACAAACAAGACCTAAACTGAAAAAGAACGCATCCAATCTCATTGCAAAAGCAAGCCACAGAAAAACTCAAGAGGCTACTTGCCTGAAAGAGAGCAACAGCTGCTGTCCTTTGTGTATAGGCTATGCCACCAGAGAAGTCCAGTATTTTGGTCAGAAATATGAATATGACACTGTCAGATACATATCCTTTGACAGTGATGTATGGGACCGTGTCATAGCAGTGCTGAGAGAGGCTGGGCAGTTTGGCAGAGAGTGCGGATGACGCACACCCGCATTTAGTCTAGAACAAGGTGTCAGTGCCTCCTTCCGAGGCACGATATGACATATTTTGTATTCCAAATGAAGTCCCTTCGCTAGAATTAGATAAGGCCAACAACCCATCATGGTGATGGGCCTAACAAAGACACATGGATATAACTGAAAATAAGCTTTTATGAATTTCAAGAGACACTGTATGGGATGTCCCCAGTTCACCAATAATGTTGTGTTATTTAGTTGCAAGTGCATACGTTTTATAAAGGTGCCTTGGTTAATTATACCAATCATTTCCGTTCATATTTGACAACATCTGTCATAATGTCAATGAATTACTTCACCTAACGTCTATATAAATATGACAATTTCACCATGGTGGCTCCTTTAATTTATTATAGACATTTGTATAAATATGTAGGCCTAGAGTTGAGGATGACTGATTATTTTGCACTCTATTTCAACTTCATCCATGAGTTTCTCGTAATTGAGACATACTGTACATAGCCTTGTTCACCCATTGAAATGAGTGAAGTCAATCCAGTGCGTAATATATTATAATTGGAATCCTTACAGCAAATTATGATACTATTCATAGTCAGGTTAGATCATTATTGTGTTATTGTTCAATGGTCTACAAATCAAGTACAGTTGTAATGACATTTGACAATATTTGACATTTATAGGCCTACTATGTTGATAGAGCTGTAACAGATTCTTGATCATAACCTGATATGCTGAAATGTTACAGGCAAATTGCTCGTCTGACAAACATAACCCATAGCAATTCACTGAGTGAACTTGGTACTTTATTTGAATTACTCTGATATTTTCCAAGGGCTTGCGCTCGTGCTCGTGCACCATGCAATGTTCATTTTGGAATCACCACCACTTTTGCATCCAAATTCCATCTCTGGGTTCCTCTGTTTTCTGTCTCAACGATGGCTTTAATTCAGCGTAAAACATTGATGTGACCACAGATGGAAGTGTATGTTTACTCATAGTCTTATGAACTGAATGAAGTATACTCGTGTTCAACTGAGCAAATCAACATTAGTGGGAGTCGATGCGAGATGGGGTGTGTAGTTTGCATAAGTAGAGTGCTTTAAGCAGTACAACATCGGGCTCATTAAAATATATACCTAATAATAAAAAATAATGGAAGCAGAAATCCTCTCAGTTTTCAGAAGATTGGTGAGTCCATCTGTTGGGAAGGCAGAGGCTCACTGCTTACATTTCCACGACTTGTGCATGCCTTGGAATTATTCATAAAAACGCGTTGAGAATTAATTCCCTGGATTAAGACTTGATTAAGATGTATGTCACTTTGCTGTCTGAGAATTTATTAAAGGCCTCCTCGAGGAGGCGGCAGATGGAATTTCGGCCCAATGTTTGTAGATGTTAATTTCTCCCCTCCTAACAAACATTTGCATATGACTGGGAGGGTCAAAGCGAAGTTTCTCTACATGCGCACAACAAACTCCGATTTCTCAATCTCCAAGTTAGCCAATGGATAGTAATGCATGTTAATTCGATGTTATAAAGTCCATATAATAATAATAATGATACGTTTTATTATAAGCTATTATTATCATTAATATAAATGTTTTATTACAGATGACTTGCCAGTAATAAATGACAGCTGATTGGTCTGATAGACCTTTGTGAAAAACATTATAGCTTTGCCTAGGCATTCATATTCACAATAAAACATTTTCAAATAAGAAACAGAAAGCAATCTGAAAGAGAAGCAATTCAAAATATCAGTTATAGCCTACAATATCTATCGCTCATAGAATCGAATCATAATTATATATATTTTGAGTTAAATGTATAGGCCTAATGCAAAATCCGGCAATTTAAAAAAAAAAAAATATATTTCATGTTTATTTCACCTTTATTTAACCAGGTAGGCCAGTTGAGAACAAGTTCTCATTTACAACTGCGACCTGGCCGAGATAAATAAAAGCAGTGCGATCAAGTCAGTTAACAAGTAATCTACTACGTAGGGACAATTAAACAATTTCAACAATGAATATATATAAACTACTTTTAGGATAACTGTCACATGGCTGAGGCCCATAGCATGATCCCGTTTTACAAGTGAAAATGATAATGACCGAGAATAATAGGGTATTTGGAAGGCATGATTGCACTTGCACCCTAAATTATAGGCCTATCCCTTGTCGCAGTTTAATTCAACAGTATTCAATGCTTTGTCGCTGAATTAACAGAATAGTCTACGCCAAAAATCTTTCGTTCAAACAGCTCAGTGGTTTTAATTTCAAAACCGGATGATTCCGTAATATAAATACATTATTTATAATACAGTCAAATGATCTCATCTTGATATGCCCTTGATCTTTAACTTCACTTGTGAGGTGATACATGTCAGACTGAAAACCACAAGATAACATGCAATTAAAAAATTGCACGGCCTAAATAATACAATCTTGGTGCCATATCACTTGTTAAATAAATTATAATGGTTGGCCATATGACCTTGTGTAAAATCGAATTAATGGAATGACACTTGTTGCAGATGTGCAAATCGGTTCAATGTTGTAGGCTATTTTTTTTCTTATTCCCACTCAATAAATATCTGTATATATATGTATATATGTATATATGTATATGTATATATATATATATATATATATATATATATATATATATATATATACCATATCTAGGCCAAGATGTTTAAGACACGTTGTTAGCAAAGGCTAAATTAATTTTAATTGTCAAGTCAATTTATTCACATTTCTGTACGGCATCTCTCTAAATAATATATTAATTATTATAAACATCTATATACTTAGAATGTAGGCTAAATGTAGGCTAAATAAGTAGGCTAAAAAAAGTTGAATTCGTCAGGTATATCCTCTTTAGACATAGGCCTATGTGTTTTCCATTTTGTTACGCAGATAGGCAAATTGGCCACACACATGGATAGACCCAACAAAGGATTGTTAGCCTATATGAAACAATACCATTGCGTTCTTTATAGGCCTGTTTTCTTACTTTAATATAATGTTTAATTTGCTATAAGTTCGTCATAACAAAGGCAATAAACTGAATACGTTTATGTTCAGGGTAGAGTGAGTGCACGCATGTTTGTACGGAGAGAGTTCCGAGGCCTAGACCGGAGGGGGCAGAGGGTAGAAACTCTGTTTTTCTTTCTTGTGGATCGGGAGCACCTGCCACCTATCAATTTCGGATATACCCTCAAATATTTTTGACCTAAGAAATATTCTCACAGAGAGCGCTCTCCCATGTAAGTCAAAACTTAACTCTGTGTTTTTACATTGTGGTGATTTAGTGGTTAGACCGTTAGGCCAGTAACCGAAAAGTTGCTGGATCGAATCCCTGAGCTGACAATGTACAATGTAAAATGTTTGCCCCTGAACAAGGCAGTTAACCCACTGTTCCCCGATAGGCCGTCATTGTAAATAAGAATTTGTTCTTGACTGACATGTCTAGTTAAATTAAAAAACATTTTCAGCAGAAGCACGTATCAATAATTTACAGTAGCGAGCACATACATTTTCGCACGTACTTGTACCGGTCCATCGTGGGTATCGAACCCCCAACCCCCAATCTACCGCCGGAGCCACACGGGAATACATGTATAGTATTTCGAAAGCACTTATAATATGGACAAACAATGAGCAAAATGTGTTAGCCTATATATTCCGATCAATGCTGACATAGGCCTACTAACTCTACAGGGTATTTGTTCCAGAAAACTATTTTATTTAGATTTAAAAGGATGGAAACTGTGACTTATGTTTTAACTTAATTAAATCAAATGAACAATTCACAAGAGGAGCAGATGCAAGGTTTAGAAAGTGTATCCCCTAAAATCTGCTGAAGACATGAATCAATGCCAAAATTACACTCTACTGTTAGATAAATTGTGGTCTACATTTCCAGTTTTATTGAAAAAAAGTAAACAGGCTAGGCCTAATAGATGTTTGTTTCATTCAGCTAGGACCTGCACATTTGGCTATAGTAACATAGTAGCCAAAGTAGCCACTCTTATCACACAACTTTGAGTTTGTGAGTGCTGGACAGATGTGATGTGACAGGTCATCATCATCTGGATCTTCATCATCATGAATAATGAGCTGAAGTAAACTGTAAACATTAATCTATTTATTTACCCTGCTCTGCTCAATACGTTTAACCACCTAAATCATGATAAAGGTGTCCATCGTACTAGATAGAGTAACTTGCTGGTAAAGTTTGAGTTCGTGTGGTAGCCTGGCTATGTTTAAGACTAGCAACCCACTATGTGATGTAGCTATAGGCTTCGTTATGGATTTACATGATGGTTCAAACAATGGTGATGTAGTCTAGTCTAATTTGCTTGCCTAATGCACATGCTGACATAACATTCAGTCAGACACAACCATGACGTTTGAAGTTTACTGGGAGAATGAAACTATCATACGCGCACTTACATGAAATCCTGGTCTGGTCTGGTTAAATTAATCCCCCGAAAATACAAGCTTGATGTTTAGGTTAATGATTGTCCGAATGAGATGCTGCTGACATGAAGAAAGTTCCTCCGGCTGTAAAGTAAAAAAGTGACTGTTTCCTTCTTTCAATGTTGTCAGACATGAAGGCAGTCGAAGAGTGAAAGCCTGAACCCCATACAGCGGGGGGACTGACTTTATGCTAAATATCTTGTGCGACAAGTCCACTACAGAAAGGACTGCCCACTTCACTTCACAGCTTTTACTTGTCACCCACAACCCACACAGTGCACGCTCGTGCGCAAGGAACCCACACGCACTGAAGCACGCACGCACACACACAAACTCTCTCCCTCTCGCGCTCTACATTGCTTTATCTTGCAGCCATGCATGCACTCTCACACGAATGCGCCCTCTACCCAACACATTTCTATGTAGCCTAGGCTTGCATTGCGTTTCGATTAGTCTAGCTGATATCCATCTGAGTCAAAGTAGCCAATTCACACTGGACACAAACGTCAATTCGTTGGTTCAACGTAATTTCAGTGTGCTCAGGGTATTTTTTTTGTATTTTATTTTTATAGTTACAAAAAACGCATGATCACACTAGAATATTTAAGTGTTTTGTTTGGATGTCTCTTCCTAGAGTTGGCCACCCCGCAAACTCAGCAATCAGGGAGAAGGGCATTGGTCAAGGAGGTGACCAAGAACTCAATGGTCACTCTGACAGAGCTCCAGAGTTCCTGTGGAGATGGGAGAACTTTCCAGAAGGACACCCATCTCTGCAGCACTTGAACCCGATTGAACATCTCTGGAGAGACCTGAAAATAGCTGTACCACGACTCTCCCCATCCAACCTGACAAGTCTTGAGAGGATCTGCAGAGAAGAATGGGAGAAATTCCCCAAATACAGGTGTGCCAAGCTTGTAGCACCATATTAAAGAAGCCTCGAGGCTGTAATCACTGCCAAAGTTGCTTAAACAAAGTACTGAGTAAAGGAGCTGAATACTTATGTAAATGTGATCTTTTATTTTTAATAAATGTGCAAATATTTCGAAAAACCTGTTTTTGCTTTGTCATTAAGGAGAATTGTCTGTATATTGTGTAGATTCACTTTTAAAATAAGGCTGTAACAAAAATGAAGGGATCTTAATACTTAATGAATGCGTTGTACGTGCATAGCATGTAGCCTATAAAGTGACAGTTTTAGGTTTGGCTAATCAAGTATTGAGGGTTGTCAACAGGGCCAGCTGTAGCCTTTTGGGGGCCCTAAGCAAGATATGGTTGTGGCCCACCTCCCACCTAGCGGACAAAACATTTGAGTGGTCCTCACTCTTGACAGCGTAGAGAAATGTACTTTTGAATGCAAATTTCCTGCAATTCTTCACATTTTGCCATGACTGACACCTTGTAAAGGAAATCTGAGGGAGAGTGACTAACTAAATCAATGGGGGCCCCCTGGAGGTTAGGGCCCCTCAGCATGTGCACTGCGAGACCGGTGAGTATTCGGCCATGATTAACACAAGTTTGGATAGCTGGCTAGACTAATTTACCAATCTGACATGGCTAATTCAGTGACTGTCAGTGACTGACATAACAGAACTTATTGATGCACAACCCAATTTTGAACTTGCACATTGTGTATTCTATTATTCTAACTGTCAACAGTAAGTTGAGACGCCGACTGAGTTCCAAAAAATAAAGAAATATATATAAACTCAGCAAAAAAAGAAACGTCCCTTTTTCAGGACCCTGTCTTTCAAAGATAATTCGTAAAAATCAAAATAACTTTGCAGATCTTCATTGTAAAGGGTTCAAACACTCTTTCCCATTCTTGTGAACCATAAACAATTAATGAACATGCAATTGTGGAACGGTCGTTAAGACACTAACAGTTTACAGATGGTAGGCAATTAAGGTCACAGTTATGAAGACTTAGGACACTAAAGAGGTGTGTCTATTGACTCTAAAAAACACTAAAAGAAAGATGCCCAGGGTCCCTGCTCATCTGCGTGAATGTGCCTTAGGCATGCTGCAAGGAGGCATGAGGACTGCAGATGTGGCCAGGGCAATAAATTGCAATGTCTGTACTGTGAGATGCCTAAGACAGCGCTACAGGGAGACAGGACGGACAGCTGATCGTCCTTGCAGTGGCAGACCACATGTAACAACACCTGCACAGGATCGGTACATCCGAACATCACACCTGCCGGTCAGGCACAGGATGGCAACAACAACTGCCCGAGTTACACCAGGAACGCACAATCCCTCCATCAGTGCTCAGACTGTCTGAGAGAGGCTGGACTGAGGGCTTGTAGGCCTGTTGTAAGGCAGGTCCTCACCAGACTTCCACGGAAACAACGTCGCCTATGGGCACAAACCCACCGTCGCTGGACCAGACAGGACTGGCAAAAAGTGCTCTTCACTGACGAGTCACAGTTTTGTCTCACCAGGGTTATGGTCGGATTCGCGTTATTGTCGAAGGAATGAGCGTTACACTGAGTGAGGCCTGTACTCTGAAGCGGGATCAATTTAGAGGTGGAGGGTCCGTCGTGGTCTAGGGTGGTGTGTTACAGTATCATCGGACTGAGCTTGTTGTCATTGAAAGCAATCTCAACGCTGTGCGTTACAGGGAAGACATCCTCCTCCCTCATGTGGTACCCTTCCTGCAGGCTCATCCTGACATGTCCCTCGAGCATGACAATGCCACCAGCCATACTGCTCGTTCTGTGCATGATTTCCTGCAAGACAGGAATATCAGTGTTCTGCCATGGCCAGCGAAGAGCCCGGATCTCAATCCCATTGAGCACATCTGGGACCTGTTGGATCGGAGGCTGAGGGCTAAGGCCATTCCCCCCAGAAATGTCCGAGATTTGCAGGTGCTTTGGTGGGAGAGTGGGGTAACATCTCACAGCAAGATCTGGAAAATCTGTTGCAGTCCATGAGGAGGAGATGCACTGCAGTACTTAATGCAGCTGGTGGCCACACCAGATACTGTTACTTTGATTTTGACCCCTTTTGTTCAGGGACACATTATTCCATTTCTGTTAGTCACACGTCTGTGGAACTTGTTCAGTTTATGTCTCAGTTGTTGAATCTTGTTATGATCATACAAATATTTACACTTCTTAAGTTTGCTAAATATAAATGCAGTTGACAGTGAGAAGACATTTATTTTTTGCTGAGTTTATATATATATATATATATATATATATATATATATATATATATATATATCAATTGAACAAAAATATAAACGCGACATGTAAAGTGTTGGTCCCATGTTTCATGAGCTGAAATAATTCTCTCAAGTTTTGTGCACACATTTGTTTACATCCCTGAGAGTGAGCATTTCTCCTTTGCCAAGATAATTAATCCACCTGATGATGGCATGATCATTACACAGGTGCACCTTGTACAGGGGACAAAAGGCCACACTAAAATGTGCAGTTTTGTCACACAACACTATGCCACAGATGTCTCAAGTTGAGGGAGCTTGCAATTGACATGCTGACTGCAGGAATTTCCACTAGAGCTATTGCCAGAGAATTTAATGTTAATTTCTCTACCATAAGCCTCCTCCAATGTTGTTTTAGAGAATTTGGTAGTACGACCAACCGGCCTCACAACCGCAGACCAGGTGTAACCATGCCAGCTCAGGACCTCCACATCCGTCTTCTTCACCTGTGGGATCGTCTGAG
The DNA here is from genome assembly GCF_013265735.2 of Oncorhynchus mykiss. Lineage (NCBI taxonomy): Eukaryota > Metazoa > Chordata > Actinopteri > Salmoniformes > Salmonidae > Oncorhynchus > Oncorhynchus mykiss. Next base: position 19,636,737 of record NC_048587.1, on the reverse strand, counting down.
ACCAGCCACCCGGACAGCTGATGAAACAGGAGTATTTCTGTCTGTAAGAAAGCCCTTTTGTGGTGAAAAACCCATTCTGATTGGTTAGACCTGGCTCCCAAGTGGGTGGGCCTATGCCCTCCCAGGCCAACACATGGCTGCACCCCAGTACCATGATATGAAATCCATAGATTAAGGTTCTAATAAATTTATTTCAATTGACTGATTTCCTTATATGAACTGTAACTCAATAAAATTGTTGAAATTGTTGCATGTTGTGTTTATATATTTTTTCAGTATATTATTATTTTGTTGGAGGGTTGGGGCCCCTTAGCGGCCTGGGGCCCTAAACGACCGTTCATGTCACTTATGCCTGGTGCTGGCCCTGGTTGTCAACCTTCACACAGTGGGAGTGTGTATAAGGACGCTGAGTGCCAGAGGGAGGGGAGATAAAATGGACTAAGAATATTTGGTACCCCTGTGCATTATAGGCCTATCAGCTACTCTTATTTAATTACACAAAATCCAGATGGGCAGCTTTCCCTAACGTGTCTGTGAATAAGTCATTGATTGATGATGCAAATATTCAAGTTTGCCAATGCATTTTTATACAAAATGCAGGATATTTTTTGCCGAATAAGATGATCAGCTTAACAACAACCATGCTCTCTCACTGTTGCTAAACAGAATAACAATAACGTAGGCTAACCCAAATGGGTTTATACATGATGGGGACTGGGGAACAGAAACATCACGTTGCAGACGACACCCACTTGCAAAACGGCCTCCAACAGGTAGATAGCGAGCTACAGTACCAGTAGCTTGCAGCCCACCTATGAGTAGCTAGGCAAGCAATTCTGAAAGAAAATGCATTTATTTAATGTGTTCCATCACAAACTGTCATAAACATAAAGCTCCCGGCTAATATCCAATCAAAGCCACATTGCATTTATCCCACTCCTGGTTAGCCACTATTGCCAAAAAAGTCAAACGTAACACAATATCTGCCAATTATTTCCAGCAATATTGCCCGTCTGACTGTTTGGTGCACACATTTGTCCATCACTCTGTATGTAGTCAGTTAGTGATGCTAATGATAACCGTCTTGTGGGTAAACAGAAAGACTTTCCCCAAAACCTTCTCAAATGTTAATTTGAATAAATGTTAAATGTTAAATGCAAAGTAGGCTTACAGTGCCTTGCGAAAGTATTCGGCCCCCTTGAACTTTGCGACCTTTAGCCACATTTCAGGCTTCAAACATAAAGATATAAAACTGTATTTTTTTGTGAAGAATCAACAACAAGTGGGACACAATCATGAAGTGGAATGACATTTATTGGATATTTCAAACTTTTTTAACAAATCAAAAACTGAAAAATTGGGCGTGCAAAATTATTCAGCCCCTTTACTTTCAGTGCAGCAAACTCTCTCCAGAAGTTCAGTGAGGATCTCGGAATGATCCAATGTTGACCTAAATGACTAATGATGATAAATACAATCCACCTGTGTGTAATCAAGTCTACGTATAAATGCACCTGCACTGTGATAGTCTCAGAGGTCCGTTAAAAGCGCAGAGAGCATCATGAAGAACAAGGAACACACCAGGCAGGTCCGAGATACTGTTGTGAAGACGTTTAAAGCCGGATTTGGATACAAAAAGATTTCCCAATCTTTAAACATCCCAAGGAGCACTGTGCAAGCGATAATATTGAAAGGAAGGAGTATCAGACCACTGCAAATCTACCAAGACCTGGCCGTCCCTCTAAACTTTCAGCTCATACAAGGAGAAGACTGATCAGAGATGCAGCCAAGAGGCCCATGATCACTCTGGATGAACTGCAGAGATCTACAGCTGAGGTGGGAGACTCTGTCCATAGGACAACAATCAGTCGTATATTGCACAAATCTGGCCTTTATGGAAGAGTGGCAAGAAGAAAGCCATTTCTTAAGCCATTTCTGAGCTCGAGCGGTTTTGCAAGGAGGAATGGGAAAAAATGTCAGTCTCTCGATGTGCAAAACTGATAGAGACATACCCCAAGCGACTTACAGCTGTAATCGCAGCAAAAGGTGGCACTACAAAGTATTAACTTAAGGGGGCTGAATAATTTTGCACGCCCAATTTTTCAGTTTTTGATTTGTTAGAAAAGTTTGAAATATCCAATAAATATCGTTCCACTTCATGATTGTGTCCCACTTGTTGTTGATTCTTCACAAAAAAATACAGTTTTATATCTTTATGTTTGAAGCCTGAAATGTGGCAAAAGGTCGCAAAGTTCAAGGGGGCCGAATACTTTCGCAAGGCACTGTACAAGGGGTACTGGTACTGAGTCAATGTACGTGGGTACAGGTTAGTCGAGGTAATTTGTACATGTAGGTAGGAGTAAAGTGATAATACATAGATAATAAATAGCGAGTAGCAGCTGAGTAAAAACAAAGAAGGGTGTCAATGTAACTAGTCCTGTTGGCCATTTTATTAATTGTTCAGCAGTATTATGGCTTGAGGGTAGAAGCTGTTAAGGAGCCTTTTGGCTTTTGGACCTAGACTTGGTGCTCTGGTACCACTTGCTGTGCGGTAGCAGAGAGATCAGTCTATGACTTGGACAATATTTTGGGCCTTCCTCTGACACCGCCTAGTATATACAGTACCAGTCAAAAGTTTAGAGACATACTGATTCCAGGGTTTTTCTTTTTGCTATTTTCTCATTCCAGGGTTTTTCTTTACTTTTTACTATACTCTGTAAGTCCTGGATGGCAGGAAGGTTGGCCGCAGTGATGTACTGGACCTTACGCACTATCCTCTGTCGCGCGTTACAGTTGGATGCCGAGCAGTTGCCATACCAGGCGGTGATGCAGCTGATCAGGATGCTCTCGATAGAGCAGCTGTAGAACTTTTTGAGGATCTGGGGACCCATGATAAATCTTTTCAGTCTCCTGAGGTAGAAAAGGTGTTGTCGTGCCCTCTTCACGACTGTCTTGGAGTGTTTAGACCATCATAGTTTGTTGGTGATGTGTACACCAAGGAACTTAACTCCAACTACAGCCCGTTGATTTGAACGGGGGCATGTTCGGTCCTACTTTTCCTGTAGTCCACGATCAGCTCCTTTGTCTTGCTCACGTGGAGGGAGAGTATTGTCCTGGCACCACACTGCCAGGTCTCTGACCTCCTCCCTCCAGGCTGTCTCATCATTGTCGGTCGTCAGCAAACTTAATGATGGTGTTGGAGTCGAGCTTGGCCACGCAGTCGTGGGTGAACAGGGAGTAACAGGAGGGGACTAATCACACACCCCTGAGGGGCCCCCGTATTGAGGATCAGCATGGCAGATGTGTTGTTACCTACCCTCACCACCTAGGGGCGGCCCACCAGGAAGTGAGGTGTTTAGAGGGAGGTGTTTAGTCCCAGGGTCCTTAGCTTAGTGATGAGCTTTGTGGGCACCATGGTGTTGAACGCTGAGCTGTGGTCAATGAAAAACATTCTCACATAGGTGTTCCTTTTGTCCAGGTGGGAAAGGGCAGTGTGGAGTGCGATTGAGATTGCGTCAGCTGTGGATCTGTTGGGACGGTATGCAAATTGAGTGGGTCTAGGATTTCCGGGATGCTGGTGATGATATGAGCCATGTCCAGCCTTTCAAAGTACTTCATGTCTACTGACGTGAGTGCTACAGGGCGGTAGTCATTTAGGCAGGTTAGCTTTGCTTTCTTGAGCATAGGGACTATGTTGGTCTGCTTGAAACATGCAGGTATTACAGACTCGGTCAGGGAGAGATTGAAAATGTCAGTGATGACACTTGCCAGTTGGTCCGCGCATGCTCTGAGTACACGGCCTTGTGAATGTTAAAAGGTCTTGCTCACATCGGCTATGGAGAGCGTGATCACACAGTTGTCCAGAACAGCTGGCACTCTCATGCATGCTTCAATGTTGCTTGCCTCGAAGTGAGCATAAAAGGCATATAGCTCGTCTGGTAGGCTTGAGCCACTGGGCAGCTCGCAGCTGGGTTTCCCTTTGTAGTCCGTAATAGTTTACAAGCTCTACCTCGACGAGCGTCAGAGATGGTGTAGTAGGATTCAATCTTAGTCTTGTATTGACGCTTTGCTTGTTTGATGGTTTGTCGGAGGACATAGCGGGATTTCTTATAAGCGTCTGGATTAGTGTCCCACTCCTTGAAAGTGACAGCTCTAGCCTTTAGCTCGGTGCGGATGTTGCCTGTAATCCATGGCTTCTGGTTGTACGTACGGTCACTGTGGGGACGACGTCGTCGATGCACTTATTGATGAAGCCGGTGACTAAGGTGGTATACTCCTCAATGCCATTGGATGAACCCCGTAACATATTCCAGTCTGTGTAATCAAAAGAAATCCAGATGTGTCATGTAGTGGAGAAGAAGCTTACTTTTTTCACATCATCGTCTATAATTATGTAATAATGATTGTGCTGTTTGATGAATAAATTAACACATTGTTTCAATGTGCAAACTGTTGAACAATTTTAGTTTTGTAGATTAAATATTATCATCTAGGTTCCAGGTGTTAATTTGTACTATTTTGACAGATGTTCACAACAATTTGTACAAAATATAACCTGTTGGTTGAGCATACAACAAATGTCATGTATGTACAGGTGTATGACTGACATCCATAAAGATATCTGTCTTGTTATTGCCTCAGTAGGGTTGGTGTGTCTATGACGTTCCTTTATTTGCAGATGAAAGGTTGTAATCACAAACCCCACAGGCGACCAAACACTTTGCAAATGGGCAAATAAAGGGCTTTGATTGTAAGGAGGTACCGCTGCATGTTTTAAACACAAAGCAATACAAATTTCAGGTTATATGTTGAATAAATAGGCCACTGATATCACACAGAGCGATAAGGGCTTTGATATACAGTACATTCCATTTTGCTAAGTTATAGAAAACCCCACAAGATCTTTACATGACATGTAGAAACATTTTTTAAAATTTATTTTTTAAGTTTATGCTGCAATATTGGCTACATTTTAATTGAGATATTTCACATACAGTTTTCCCTCCATAAACCTTCAATAGGTCAATAGGTCAATAAATCTATTGATTCATCAGCCATTATGGAAATCACTATTCCAACAACAGTGCCTTAATGGTTATAATGCTAAAGAATAGCACACCCATAAATGCATAAGGAAACATTGGCTACCGAAATAATTGTAATTTTTTTAATGATGATTTCATCATACCAGCCCACAAACAGGGCCGGTATTTTGTATGAAACAAAATTCAACGAAAACCTTCATACATGTGTATCAACAGATGAAGCAAACATGTACTGGAAACATAAGCTACAATGAACAGCTTGTAATGTTGTTGCAGAGATGTAGCCTAGTCTGCAGTCAAAGATTTTAAAAACTGACCAGTGCTGCAGTCTTTTGCAATGCCATGGATGCTGACCATCATGCTTTCGTTATCGCGAACACTCAATCAACCGTGCTGCTTACTGTTAGTCCTGCCCATTTTGATTAATCGATTTCAGTTCTGTTGTGACTGGGATTCGCTGAAAAAAATTAGCTTATGGATCAACATAAATGTATGTAACTAATTATGGTAAACGTTAAAAAAATACTCCCATATCTTCAAGTGAATCAATATTGTTTTGCTAAAATAATTATATTTAATTGAGATTGATTGGTTTACCGAGCAGTCAACCCCGATTGGCCTAGAGAGCTGTCAAACCATTCCAGTGGCAGTGCAGCAAGTTTGGTTGTGAAGACCCAGCTTTTCCACGTAGTGTGTTTACTAAGTACAGCTTGTCGGCCTGTTTATGTGTTTAATTTGTGTATATTAGGAACCATATAGCTACCTTTTGAATTAATAGTTTTTGGTTTGAATGTGTCTCACGTACTGGAATGTCAAAATATAGTAGTTTTCCAATGTCTTGTAAATGATTATTGGTCATCACTGTTGGGCAGTTAGCTTATCAATTGAAATTGCACAGGACTCCATCTTGAAACTCCTAACAGGTAGGGTATTTTCGCAGTTCTGTTTGATCCAAAAAGTTGTGTGCAATGTTAGTTTGCTAGCTGATGCTTCAAAAACCCAGTAATGGCTATTTTCACACCGACGCTATGTGTTGTCAACGATGTAAACTAGGGCATAACTAGCTAGCCGACCTGTCAAATGTATGACTGAGCCTAACTACGTTAGCGTGATAAAGTAGCTAAGTAACTAACGTTATCTGTCTCACCAAGAAAAACGAGTTAATGCTAGCTAAATCGTTGGCCATGACAGTTCGCTAGCTATTGAATTATACAGCAAGCCACTTATGTAGCTAACGTTAGCTGTCTTATGTAGATAGCTAGCTACTTTAACTAGCTAGCTACATTGTAACGTCATTGGTGTTAATCCAATGAACGTTACTTTATCTACTTTGCCAACCTGTATGATTCATCACATGATTGGTGTTAATTTAATTCACCTGCAGTATTAGGAATATTCTTGGTTGACATTCCGCTGTCTGTTCATGTTGAAAATCAAGTGATAATCCCAACATGCAGGCCTTTATTACTTAGCCAACTAGTTATCTGGACTATCCTTGCTAATCATCAGATGCCAGGCCTGTACCTGACTAGCTGAGTAGCTAATTTAGCTAGCTTGCAATATTGCTGCTAGGTTATCAATTGGGCCATAGATGTGTTAAAGGGATAGTTCACTTAAATTATTAAATGACACATTGGTTTCCTTACCCTGTAATAGTCTTTGAACAAGGTATGACGGCAACTAAGTATGAACTGCCCTTGCATTGTTTCCACATGTTGACGTTTTAGCATTTGTGGCACAAATCCCATTCAATTCATGGGACCAGGGTGGAAAATGAACACTCACCAAATGCGGGTGGATTTTGGCATTAGCGGGTAAAACTGTCTATTTCACATGGCTGACATTTTTTTTTTTTTACAAAGAGCACATATGTGCCTTAGTTGAAAAATGTAGGTGCACACAAAGAAATGTAGCAACACAATGAAACATTTAAGCTATTAAAACTAGAATCCTTAATTTTGTAGGTGCACTGTTGCTCCTAAATACAAATACAAATAATGTCGCACAGCAAAACATTTAGGTGTGTATGTGAGTAAAATGGTCGCACTGTAGAGCCCTGTTTCACCAGCCACTTTGGCAGGTGGTCAGTCACAAAGAGCATTTGGAAAGCCCAAATGTAGAAGTTGGTTGAATTATCCCGAAAGGCTACTAGAGTTGTTCCATGTCATTTCAGCAAGCCATGGCACCCACTGTCTAAGATTGTTCTGGAATCCTCTGTACTGAAATGGTTAAGATTGGTATTCCTGAAACTTATTTAGTTGAATTTTTGTTTTATCTCAGAAATGAAGCTAATTGATTGCACACAAATTGGCCATTTTAAATTATAGGATTTCAGATAATATTCAATAAATATTGTACCCAACATCCGATTTGGAGCAAACGTCTTTCTACTAATGAGTAAGACATGGGGTAATCCCCAAAAATGGGCAAAAGCAACCCACGGACCCCCCCACAACCCATGCCAATCCCACCCTAACGACCAGTATACAGAATAAGTTCTCTTTCAGAAAATGTGTAAGAAGTAGAGGTCGACCGATTAGGATTTTTCAACGCCGATACCGATTATTGGAGGACCAAAAAACGCCTATACCAATTAATTGGACAACTTTTTCAAATGTATTTGTAATAATGACAATTACAACAATACTGAATTAACATTTATTTTAACTTAATACATCAATAAAATCGATTTAGCCTCAAACATTGAAACATCTTCAATTTGGTTTAAATAATGCAAAAACAAAGTGTTGGAGAAGAAAGTAAAAGTGCAATATGTGCCATGTAAGAAAGCTAAAGTTTAAGTTCCTTGCTCAGAACATGAGAACATATGAAAGCTGGTGGTTCCTTTTAACATGAGCCTTCAATATTCCCAGGTAAGAAGTTTTAGTTTGTAGTTTATTATAGGAATTATAGGACTATTTCACTCTATACGATTTGTATTTAATTTACCTTTGACTATTGGATGTTCTTATAGGCACTTTAGTATTGCCAGTGTAACAGTATAGCTTCCATCCCACTCCTCGCCGCTACCTGGCCTCGAACCAGGAACACATCGAAAACAGCCACCCTCAAAGCAGTGTTACCCATGCAGAACAAGGGGAACAACTACTCCAAGTCTCAGAGCGAGTGACGTTTGAAACGCTATTAGCGCTAACTAGCTAGTCATTTCACATCGGTTACACCAGCCTAATCTCGGGAGTTGATAGGCTTGAAGTCATAAATAGCGCAATGCTTGAAGCATTACTAAGAGCTGCTGGCAAAATGCACTAAAGTGCTGTTTGAACTAATGCTTACGAGCCTGCTGGTGCCTACCATCGCTCAGTCAGACTGCTCTATCAAATCACAGGCTTAATTAGTAATAACACACAGAAATACGAGCCTTAGGTCATTAATATGGTCAAATCCAGATACTATAATTTCAAAAACAAAACGTTTATTCTTTCAGTGAAATACGGAACCGTTCCGTATTTTATCTAACGGATGGCATCCCTAAGTCTAAATATTGCCGTTACATTGCACAAACTTCAATGTCATGTCATAATTACGTAAAATTCTGGCAAATGAGTTTGCAATGAGCCAGGCAGCCCAAACTGTTGCATATACCCTGACTCTGTGTGCAATGAACGCAAGAGAAGTGACACAATTTCACCTGGTTAATATTGCCTGCAAACCTTTCTTTTAGCTAAATATGCAGGTTTAAAAATATATACTTCTGTGTATTGATTTTAACCTGTTAGAGCTCTAGGGGCGCTATTTCATTTTTGGATAAAAAACGTTCCCGTTTTAAGCGCGATATTTTGTCACGAAAAGATGCTCGACTATGCATTTTGTCTGTAAGTGCCCCAGAACTCATTCTACAGGCAAAACCAAGATGATGCATCACCCAGGAATTAGCAGAATTTCTGAAGCTCTGTTTTCCATTCTCTCCTTATATGGCTGTGATTGTGCAATGAATGAGCCTACACTTTCTGTCGTTCGCCCAAGGTCTTAGCAGCATTGTGACGTATTTGTAGGCATATCATTGGAAGATTGACCATAAGAGACTACATTTTCCAAGTGTCCGCCTGGTGTCCTGCGTCGAATTCGGTGCGCAATTGCCAGCTGCTTCTACTTTACCATTTGATTCAGGGGAGAAAGCATGTGTCCAAGAACGATGTATCAATGAAGAGATATGTGAAAAACACCTTGATGATTGATTCTAAACAACGTTTGCCATGTTTTCAGTCGATATTATGGAGTTAATTTGGAAAAAAGTTCGCGTTTTGAGGACTGAATTTTGGGATTTTTTTTGGTAGCCAAATGTGATGTATAAAACGGAGCTATTTCTAATATACAAGGAATCTTTTTGGAAAAACTGAGCATCTGCTATCTAACTGAGAGTATCCTCATTGAAAACATCAGAAGTTCTTCAAAGGTAAATGATTTTATTTGAAGGCTTTTATGTTTTTGTTAATGTTGCGTGCTGGATGCTAACGCTAATGCTAACGCTAAATGCTAAGGCGAAATGCTAACGCTAGCTAGCTACTTTTACACAAATGATTGTTTTCCTATGGTTGAGAAGCATATTTTGAAAATCTGAGATGACAGTGTTGTTTACAAAAGGCTAAGCTTGAGAGATGGCATATTTATTTCATTTCATTTGCGATTTTCATAAATAGTTAATGTTGTGTTATGCTAATGAGCTTGCTGATAGATTTACACAATCCTGGATACAGGGGTTTTTTCATAGCTAAACGTGACGCAGAAAACGGAGCGATTTGTCCTAAACAAATAATCTTTCAGGAAAAACTGAACATTTGCTATCTGAGAGTCTCCTCATTGAAAACATCTGAAGTTCTTCAAAGGTAAATGATTTTATTTGAATGCTTTTCTGTTTTTTTGTGTAAATGTTGCCAGCTGAATGCTAATGCTAAATGCTACGTTAGCCATCAATACTGCTTGTTTTGCAATGGTTGAGAAGCATATTTTGAAAATCTGAGATGACAGTGTTGTTAACAAAAGGCTAAGCTTGAGAGCTAGCATATTTATTTCATTTCATTTGCGATTTTCATGAATAGTTAACGTTGCGTTATGGTAATGAGCTTGAGTCTGTATTCACGATCCCGGATCCGGGATGGGGAGATCAGAAAGGTTAAGAAAGGCATTGATGTTTATGGTTAGGTACACGTTGTAGCAACGACAGTCCTTTTTCGCGAATGCACACTGCATCGATTATATGCAACGCAGGACACGCTAGGTAAACTAGTAACATCATCAACCATGTGTAGTTATAACTAGTGATTATGATTGATTGTTTTTTATGCGATAAGTTTAATGCTAGCTAGCAACTTACCTTGGCTTCTTACTGCATTCGCATAGCAGGCAGGTGGTTAGAGCGTTGGACTAGTTAACCGTAAGTTTGTAAGATTGAATCCCTGAGCTGACAAGGTAAAAATCTGTCGTTCTGCCCCTGAACACGGCAGTTAACCCACCGTTCCTAGGCCGTCATTGAAAATAATGTGTTGTTAACTGACTTGCCTCAATAAATAAAGTTGTAAAAAAAGAAATCGGCAAAATCGGCATCCAAAAATACAGATTGTTATGAGAACTTGAAATTGGCCCTAATTAATCGGTCATTCCGATTTAATCAGTCAAAGTATTGTTAAAATGCTTAAAAGACAGTGATTGGAATTGTGTTGAATTGGGTTTGGGGAAATAAAGAGACTGTAACAAGGTTTCCATGCAACCTTTTTCTGTGAGTAAAGTACATGTTGGATAAAAAAATGTCACAACAGGCCTGATGGAAACAGCAAATTTGTTGGTAGACTTTCAACGGAACAAAATACGCTAGACAAATCAAATACAGTGGGGCAACAAAGTATTTAGTCAGCCACCAATTGTGCAAGTTCTCCCACTTCATAAGATGAGACCTGTAATTTTCATCATAGGTAGTACACTTCAACTATGACAGACAAAATGAGAAAAAAAATCCAGAAAATCACATTGTAGGATTTTTTATGAATTTATTTGCAAATTATGGTGGAAAATAAGTATTTGGTCACCTACAAACAAGCAAGATTTCTGGCTCTCACAGACCTGTAACTTCTTTAAGAGGCTCCTTTGTCTTCCACTCGTTACCTGTATTAATGGCACCTGTTTGAACTTGTTATCAGTATAAAAGACACCTGTCCACAACCTCAAACAGTCACACTCCAAACTCCACTATGGCCAAGACCAAAGAGCTGTCAAAGGACACCAGAAACAAAATTGTAGACCTGCACCAGGCTGGGAAGACTGAATCTGCAATAGGTAAGCAACTTGGTTTGAAGAAATCAACTGTGGGAGCAATTATTAGGAAATGGAAGACATACAAGACCACTGATAATCTCCCTCGATCTGGGGCTCCACGCAAGATCTCACCCCGTGGGGTCAAAATGATCACAAGAACGGTGAGCAAAAATCCCAGAACCACACGGGGGGACCTAGTGAATGACCTGCAGAGAGCTGGGACCAAAGTAACAAAGCCTACCATCAGTAACACACTACGCCGCCAGGGACTCAAATCCTACAGTGCCAGATGTACTGGCTTAAGCAGAGGGACACATGCTAAGGCCCGTCTGAAGTTTGCTAGAGAGCATTTGGATGATCCAGAAGAAGATTGGGAGAATGTCATATGGTCAGATGAAACCAAAATATAACTTTTTGGTAAAAACTCAACTTGTCGTGTTTGGAGGACAAAGAATGCTGAGTTACATCCAAAGAACACCATACCTACTGTGAAGCATGGGGGTGGAAACATCATGCTTTGGGGCTGTTTTTCTGCAAAGGGACCAGGACGACTGATCCGTGTAAAGGAAAGAATGAATGGGGCCATGTATCGTGAGATTTTGAGTGAAAACCTCCTTCCATCAGCAAGGGCATTGAAGATGAAACGTGGCTGGGTCTTTCAGCATGACAATGATCCCAAACACACCGCCCGGGCAACGAAGGAGTGGCTTCGTAAGAAGCATTTCAAGATCCTAAAGTGGCCTAGCCAGTCTCCAGATCTCAACCCCATAGAAAATCTTTGGAGGGAGTTGAAAGTCCGTGTTGCCCAGCAACAGCCCCAAAACATCACTGCTCTAGAGGAGATCTGCATGGAGGAATGGGCCAAAATACCAGCAACAGTGTGTGAAAACCTTGTGAAGACTTACAGAAGACCTTTGTCCTCTGTCATTGCCAACAAAGGGGATATAACAAAGTATTGAGAAACTTTTGTTATTGACCAAATACTTATTTCCACCATAATTTGCAAATTCATAAATCCTACAATGTGTTTTTCTGTATTTTTTTTCTCATTTTGTCTGTCATAGTTGAAGTGTACCTATGATGAAAATACAGGCCTCTCTCATCTTTTTAAGTGGGAGAACTTGCACAATTGGTGGCTGACTAAATACTTTTTAAATACTTTTTTTTGGCGGAAAATAAAACAACCTTACAGTGAAATGCTTACTTACAAGCTCTTAACCAACAATGCAGTTGAACGAAAATAAAATTGAAATATGACACAAAATTAAGGAGCAACAATAAAATAACAGTATAGCTGTAAACTATACAAAGCTTAAATTATTGTTAATCTAACTGCACTGTCCAATTTACAGTATCTATTACAGTGAAAGAATACCATGCTATTTTTTGAGGAAAGTGCACAGTTATGAACTTAAAATGTATTAATAGATCAATTCGGCACATGTGGACAGTCTTGATACAACATTTTGAACAGAAATACAATGGTTCATTGGACCAGTCTAAAACTTTGCACATACACTGCTGCCACCTAGTGGCCAAAATCTAAATTGTGCCTAAACTGGAATAATAGTGTGACCTTAATCTTGCATTTCGAAAATGATGAAAAAGCAAACACAAGAAAACACAAAGAAAAATCTTATATTTTACCAGATCTAATGTTATATTCTCCTACATTAATTTCACATTTCCACAAACTTCAGTGTGTTTCCTTTGAAATGGCATCAAGAATATACCATTTGCTACAGGCAGTTAGATTTGAGTGTCATTTTAGACAATAATTTAAAAAAAAGTGTCCGATCCTTATTAAGAAGCCCTTTGACCTAGACTTAGCACTCCGGTACCGCTTGCCATGTGGTAGCAGAGAGAACAGTCTATGACTAGGGTGGTTGGAGTCCTTGGCAATTGTTTGGGGGCATTGGCAAGTTTTGGGGCCTTCCTCCGACACTGCCTGGTATAGAGGTCCTGGATGGCAGGAAGTTTGGCCCCAGTGATGTACTGGGCCGTACGCACTACCCTCTGTAGTGCCTTGCGGTCAGAGGCTGAGCAGTTGCCATACCAGGCGGTGATGCCACCCGTCAGGATGCTCTCGACGGTGCAGCTGTATAATTTTTTGAGGATCTGGGGATCCATACCAAATCTTTTCAGTCTCCCGAGAGGGAATAGGCATTGTTGTGCCCTCTTCATGACTGTGTTTGGACCATGATAGTTTGTTGGTGATGTGGACACCAAGGAACTTGAAGCTCTCAACCTGCTCCATTACAGCCTCATCGATAAGAATGGGGGCGTGCTCGGTCCTCCTTTTTCTGTAGTCTACAATCATCTCCTTTGTCTTGCTCACGTTGAGGGAGAGGTTGTTACCCTGGCACCACACTTCCAGTTCTCTGACCTCCCCATAGGCTGTCTCATCGTTGTCAGTGATCAGTTGTGTCATCGGATAACTTGATGGTGTTGGAGTCGTACTTGGCTATGCAGTCGTGGGGGAACAGGGAGTACAGGAGGTTAACTGGGCACGCACCTGAGGGGCCCCTGTGTTGAAGATCAGAATGGCAGATGTTGTTACCTACCCTTACCAACTGGGGGTGGCCCAGTTTCCTTTTAATCCAGGTGTGAAAGGGCAGTGTGAAGTGCAATAGAGATTAGATCATCTGTGGCTCTGTTGGGGTGGTGTGCAAATTGGAATGGGTCTAGGGTTTCTGTGATAAGGGTGTTGTGAGCCATGACCAGACTTTCAAAGCACTAAATGGCTACGGATGTGATTGCTATGAGTCTGTAGTCATTGAAGCAGGTTACCTTGGTGTTCTTGGGCACAGGGTCTATGGTGGTCTGCTTGAAACATGTTGGTATTACAGACTCGGTCAGGGACAGGTTGAAAATGTCAGTGAAGACACTTGCCAGTTGGTCAGAGCATGCTCGGAGTACACGTCCTGGTAATCCGTCTGGCCTTGTGAATGTTAGCCTGTTTAAAGGTCTTACTCACATTGGCTATGGAGAGCGTGATTACACAGTTTTCTGGAACAGCTGATGCTCTCATGCATGCTTCAGTGTTGCTGGCATTGAAGCGAGTATAGAAGTTATTTAGCTTGTATGGTAGACTTGCATCACTGGGAAGCTCGCGGTAGTGCTTCCCTTTGTAGTCCTTAATAGTTTGCAAGCCCTGCCACATCTGAAGAGCGTCAGAGCCGGTGTAGTAGGATTCAATCTTAGTCCTGTATTGACGCTTTGCCTGTTTGATGGTTCGTCGGAGGGCATAGCGGGATTTCTTAAAAGCTTCCGGGTTAGCGTCCCTCTCCTTGAAAGCGGCAGCTCTACCTGTTGTAACTTTAATGTGTTAGAGTTAATGTTTAAGTTTATTCTTTGAGCTGTATCTAAAGATATTTCTTTAGATTTATTTGCATATGTAATTGTATTGGGTTGTGTTGAATTACGCTTTTTGACTGCAAGTCCCAGAATGCCTTGCGAGAGGAACGAGAGAGAACGCGCCAATTATGTGCAGGTGCAGTGATTGTGGCTGACTTTCCGACAGCATCTTACCTGCATGGCTCTGTACCAAAACAAAGTTGTTAAATGTAACGTGAACAAGTATTATTACTAAAAAAGAAGCTTTTGTATCAAACCTGACATCCTGAGTCATTACTTTGAAGTTAGTTAATCTAAAACTACCCTTTTGCTCAGTGTGGATGTTGCCTGTAATCCATGGCTTCTGTTTGGGGTATGTACGTATGGGGACGACGTCATCAGTGCACTTATTGATGAAGGCAGGGACTGATGTAGTGTACTCCTCAATACCATCGGAAGTATCCTGGAACATATTCCAGTCTGTGCTAGCAAAACAGTCCTGTAGCTTAGCATCTGCGTCCTCTGACTTCCTTATTGAGCGAGTCACTGGTACTTCCTGGTTTAGTTTTTGCTTGTGAGCAGAAATCAGGAGGATATAATTATGGTCAGATTTGCCAAATATAGGGCGAGGGAGAAATTTCCCTGCATTAAAGTCCCCAGACACTAGGAGCGCCGCCTCTAGATGATTGTTTTCCTGTTTGCTTATGGCCATATACAGTCGTGGCCAAAAGTTTTGAGAATGACAAATATTAATTTCCACAGTTTGCTGCTTCAGGATTTTTAGATATTATTGTCAGATGTTACTATGGTATACTGAAGTATAATTACAAGAATTTCATAAGTGTCAAAGCCTTTTATTGACAATTACATGAAGTTGATGAAAAGAGTCAATATTTGCAATGTTGACCCTTCTTTTTCAAGACCTCTGCAATCTGCCCTGGCATGCTGTCAATTAACTTCTGGGCCACATCCTGACTGATGGCAGCCCATTCTTGCATAATCAATGCTTGGAGTTTGTCAGAATTCTCTTGAGGATTGACCACAAATTCTCAATGGGATTAAGGTCTGGGGAGTTTCCTTGCCATGGACCCAAAATAATGTTTTGTTCCCCAAGCCACTTAGTTATCACTTTTGTCTTATTGCTAGGTGCTCCATCATGCTGGAAAATGCATTGTTTGTCACCAAACTGTTCCTGGATGGTTGGGAGAAGTTGTCTCGGAGAATGTGTTGGTACCGTTCTTTATTCATGGCTGTGTTCTTAGGAAAAATTGCGAGTGAGCCCACTCCCTTGGCTGAGAAGCAACCCCACACATGAATGGTCTCAGGATGCTTTACTGTTGGCATGACACAGGACTGATGGTAGCGCCCACCTTGTCTTCTCTGGACAAGCTTTTTTCCAGATGCAGCAAACAATCGCAAAGGGGATTCATCAGAGAAAATGACTTTACCCCAGTCCTCAGCAGTCCTCCAAAGGTCTACGCCTCACTGCGTGCATATGCACTCACACCTGTCTGCTGAACTCACACCTGTATGCTGCTATTCCTGAGCAAACTCTGTACTGTGGTGCCCCGATCCCGCAGCTGAATCAACTTTAGGAGACGGTCCTGGCGCTTGCTGGACTTTCTTGGGTGCCCTGAAGCCATTTTCACAACAATTGAACCTCTCTCCTTAAAGTTCTTGATGATCCAATAAATGGTTGATTTAGCTGCAATCTTACTGGCAGCAATATCCTTGCCTGTGAAGCCCTTTTTGTGCAAAGCAATGATGACGGCTCATAACCATGATTGACAGAGGAAGAACAATGATTCCAAGCACCACCCTCCTTTTAAAGCTTCCAGTCTGTTATTCGAACTCAATCAGCATGACAGAGTGATCTCCAGCCTTGTCCTCGTCAACACTCGCACATGTGTAACGAGAAAATCACTGACATGATGTCAGCTGGTCCTTTTGTGGCAGGGCTGAAATGCAGTGGAAATGTTTGATTGGGATTCAGTTCATTTGCATGGCAAAGAGGGACTTTGCAATTAATTGCAATTCATCTGATCACTCTTCATAACATTCTGCAGTATATGCAAATTGCCATTATACAAACTGAGGCAGCAGACTTTATGAAAATTAATATTTGTGTCATTTTCAAAACTTTTGGCCACGGCTGTACAGCTCATTGATTGTGGTCTTAGTGCCAGCATCGGTTTGTGATGGTATGCAGACCGCTACGAAGAATATAGATGAAAACTCTTGGTAAATAGTGTGGTCCACAGCTTATCATGAGAGACTCTACCTCAGGCGAGAAAAACCTTTAGACTTGCTTAATATTAGATGTCATCCCTCGTCTTACTGGAGGCAGCTGTTCTATCTTGCAGATGGGTCGAGTACCCCGCCAGTGGTATGTTATCCATGTCGTTCAGCCACGACTCGATGAAACGTAAGGTATTACAGTTTTTAATGTCTCGTTTATAGGATATCCTTGATCGGCGCTCATCCATTTTGTTATCCAATGATTGCACGTTGGCTAATAGGACTTATGGTAGAGGGGGTTTACTCACTTGTCTATGAATTTTCAAAGGCAGCCTGACCTCCAGAACCCCTTTCTCCGTCTTTGCAAATGATGGGGATTTGGCCCCGTTCCCGAGAAAGCCGTTATATCCTTCGTCGGGATTCGTTAAAGAAAAAAATCTTTGTCCATTTCGGGTTGAATAAATGCTGTTCAGATGTCCAGAAGTGATTTTCGGTCATAAGTAGGGTTGACCATTTTGGGGAATATTCAGAGGTGGAAACTCTCCGTGGGAATTAACGGGAATAAAAACAAATGAATATTAATAACATTTAAATTTAGATGTTTTTTGCATTGGATATATTTACCATATCATATGGAGACAGAAACTTAAACATTTTACCTTATCATAAGTAGACATAATTGCAAATGATTAAATCCTTCCAAAAGAAATGTAAAAAACAATTTCGTTACGAATTTAACTTTAATTAAATGAGTTGACTCTTCACATGGGATGATTTCGCTGAACAACAAAATGGAATATTGTTTGATCCCCAATGTTCCATCACATCTCCCAAAAATGTTTTCAACATAAAATGATAGTCCAGAAACGAAATCTTTGGTTGTCTTCCTCTCAGGCATGTCTTCTCCCTGTACCTCCTCAATGTCCACTTCTTGAATATCTTGAACATCAGACTCTGATTCCTCATCTACACTGTCACTTTCCAACCTTGTTGAGGATGGCTCGTTGTCATGCTCAGAAATCCTCATTTGCCCTATTGGCCACCTATTTTTCAACCCTTGTATTGGTCTGCCTGTTGTGCACTTTGGTGTGTGTTCCCAAACAAGGACCAGTTGTGCTCTGAGGCGTCTGATGTTGGTGGGATTTGGAGGATGATGTAAGCAACAGGGGGAAGAGCCTCAGATCCACCAAGTCCCTTCCACCAGGTGGCTGATGAGATATGTTGGCGTGACTGCCATATTGCATCTCCATCCCAAAGCCTTTGCTTGGAAATGTACTTCACCAGACTGCCAAGAACCATGCCCTTATCCAGGCCAAGGTGGCGAGACACGGTAGTGATGACACCATAGGCCTTGTTGATATCTGCACCAGACAGGATGCTCTTGCCAGCATACTTGGGGTCCAACATGTACGCTGCAGTGTATATGGCCTTCAGGCAGAAGTCTTCATGCTTTTTGATGCATTTCAAAACTGCAATTTCCTCTGCTTGGAGCAACAGTGATGTGGGCCGGGCAGTACGTACTTCTTCTTTTACGTCTGTAAGCAGAGTCTGAACATCAGACAGGATGGCATTGTCTCCCTAAATCCGTGCAATGGCTACTGCTATAGGTTTCAGGCTGCTTTACCACTCTCTCCCAAAATACATGATCCAGGAGGATCCTCTCGATGGGGTTGTCCATATCGGCATAGTGTTTTGCAATTGTAGTAGTATTGGGTTTAATGGTAAATCGGTTGTTCTACCTCATTAAGCACAAGATTATTTTGACACCACCATCTCTGATTGTTCTGAAACTGATTGTTAGAAACAGATAAAATTTGCATTCCTGCAACATTATTTAGTGCCAGGCCCACCCAAAAGGTCTTTATTCCAGACTTTTGTAATGATCATGCTGTTTAATCAGCTTCTTGATATGCCACACCTGGCATGATTTAGACATGAGGAATCCAAAGATATGGTCAAAGCCACCCATGTTTTTTTTTCACTCCAATACCTTGACTTTGTTGTCCTTAAGCCAACTTTGGAAGTATGCTTGGGGTAATTGTCCTTTTGGAAGACCCATTTGCGACCTAGCTTTAACTTCCTGACTGATGTCTTGAGATGTTGCTTCAATATATCCACATTTTATTTCCTCATGCAGCCATCTATTTTGTGAAGTGGCAGCAGAGCACCACCACAACATGATGCTTCCACCCCCATGCTTCACGGTTGGGATGGTGTTCTTCGGCTTGCAAGCTTACCCCTTTTTCCTCCAAACATAACGATGGTCATTATGGCCAAACAGTTCTATTTTGGTTTCATCAGACCAGAGGACATTTCTCCAAAAAGTACGATCTTTGTCCCCATGTGCAGTTGCAAACCGTAGTCTGGCTTTTTTATTGCGATTTTGGAGCAGTGGCTTCTTCCTTGTTGTGCGGCCTTTCAGGTTATGTTGATATAGGACTCGTTTTACTCTGGATATAGATACCTTTGTACCTGCTACCTCCAGCATCTTCACAAGGTCCTTTGTTGCTGTTCTTGGATTGATTTGCACTTTTCACACCAGTACATTCATCTCTAGGAGACAGAACGCGTCTCCTTCCTGAGCTGTATGACTGCTGCGTGGTCCCATGGTGTTTATACTTGCATACTATTGTTTGTACAGATGAACGTGTTACCTTCAGGCGTTTGGATTTGCTCCCAAGGATGAACCAGACTTACAGGTCTACAATGTATTTTCTGAGGTCTTGGCTGATTTTCTTTTGATTTGTCCATGATGTCAAGCAACGAGGCACTGAGTTTGAAGGTAGGCCTTGAAATACATCCACAGGTATGTCTCCAATTGACCCAAATGATGTCAATTAGCCTATCAGAAGCTTCTAAAGCCATGACATTTTCTGCAATTTTCTGAAAAATGACTTGTCATGCACAAAGAATATGCCCTAACTGACGTGCTAAAACTATAGTTTGTTAACAAGCATTTTGTGGAGTGGTTGAAAAACGAGTTTTAATGACTCCAACCTAAGTGTATGTAAACGTCCGACTTCAACTGTATGTTAGCATTTTAAAGCTTCATGTCAAAATCATCCTAAAGTATCTAAAAATGGATTGTGTACCTCAATGGTTACTTAGATGATTTTAGACATATTTCAACTAAATGTTGCAGGAATGCTAATCTGGTGTTTCTAACAACAGAAACGATTTCAGAACAACCGGAGATGGTGGGTGTGATGGCTTGCTGAAATGACATGGAACGGCCCAAATGTCACTTACCACACAACATATAAAGCTCTTTCATGATCATTTTATTGACAAATTTGACTGCCATGCAATTCATTATTTTGTTAGGCTTGTCATATTTTAGTCCCTAGCCCATTTCTCCTAGATTTTGGGATTGTAGGAAAAGTCTTCATAGGATAATTGCATAGGGATAGCCCCCTGAGAGCAGCCACGTATTGTCAGGGGTCGCGTTAACGCAGGGTTTTGCGTTTTTCACTCAGAAAATGAAAGAGAGAATGCAGAAAAAATATCTTGCTACGTTTTGTAACATAAAGTGCTTCTTATTGTAAATTCTGCTTGGCTTCAGTCAGGATTCTAGGGCTGTCTCTGACAAAAATAGCTCTGAGACTCGAAATTGAGCTCGGGTGCATCCTGTTTCCATTGATCATCCTTGAGATGTTTCTACAACTTAATTGCACCTGTGGGTAAATTCATTTGATTGGACATGATTTGGTAGGGCACACACCTGTATTTAAGGTCCCACATTTGACAGTGCATGCCAGAGCAATAACCAAACCAAGTGGTCGAAGAAATTGTCTTTAGAGCTCCGAGACAGGATTGTGTCGAGGCACAGATCTGGGGAAGGTTGCCAAAACATTTCTGCAGGATTGAAGATCCCCAAGTAAACAGTGGCCTCCATTCTTGAATTTTTTTTTTATGTAACCTTTATTTAATGACTAATTTTTCAGTTTCACAACATACTGTGATGCGCCTCAAGAAAGGAGGGGTCTATTCGTGTTGTAACCAATGATAAATGATTCTGATATTGATAGCAATGGGGACACCGTGTGGAAGCTGTAGGCGTTTACAGGGGGTTCGCATATATTTTCTCTCGTCTTAAACAATTCATTGAATGGCGGACTAATATTTTTGTTTTGTTTTTGGTAAACAGTTTTACCAGGGATTTTTACTCCTAAACACGTTCTGTTATAGCCACAGACCAAATTTAACCAGTTTTAGAAACTTCAGAGTGTTTTCTATCCACACATACTTATCATATGCATATACTATATTCCTGGCATGAGTAGCAGGACTTTGAAATGTTGCGCGATTTTTAACAAAAAGCTGCGAAAATTCGCATCATCCATAACAGGTTTTAATACTTTGTAGCGCCACCTTTTGCTGCGATTACAGCTGTAAGTCGCTTGGGGTATGTCTATCAGTTTTGCACATCGAGAGACTGAATTTTTTCCCATTCCTCCTTGCAAAACAGCTCGAGCTCAGTGAGGTTGGATGGAGAGCATTTGTGAACAGCAGTTTTCAGTTCTTTCCACAGATTCTCGATTGGATTCAGGTCTGGACTTTGACTTGGCCATTCTAACACCTGGATATGTTTATTTTTGAACCATTCCATTGTAGATTTTGCTTTATGTTTTGGATCATTGTCTTGTTGGAAGACAAATCTCCGTCCCAGTCTCAGGTCTTTGCAGACTCCATCAGGTTTTCTTCCAGAATGGTCCTGTATTTGGCTCCATCCATCTTCCCATCAATTTTAACCATCTTCCCTGTCCCTGCTGAAGAAAAGCAGGCCCAAACCATGATGCTGCCACCACCATGTTTGACAATGGGGATGGTGTGTTCAGGGTGATGAGCTGTGTTGCTTTTACGCCAAACATAACGTTTTGCATTGTTGCCAAAAAGTTCAATTTTGGTTTCATCTGACCAGAGCACCTTCTTCCACATGTTTGGTGTGTCTCCCAGGTGGCTTGTGGCAAACTTTAAACGACACTTTTATGGATATCTTTAAGAAATGGCTTTCTTCTTGCCACTCTTCCATAAAGGCCAGATTTGTGCAATATACGACTGATTGTTGTCCTATGGACAGTCTCCCACCTCAGCTGTAGATCTCTGCAGTTCATCCAGAGTGATCATGGGCCTCTTGGCTGCATCTCTGATCAACCTTCTCCTTGTATGAGCTGAAAGTTTAGAGGGACGGCCAGGTCTTGGTAGATTTGCAGTGGTCTGATACTCCTTCCATTTCAATATTATCGCTTGCACAGTGCTCCTTGGGATGTTTAAAGCTTGGGAAATCTTTTTGTATCCAAATCCGGCTTTAAACTTCTTCACAACAGTATCTCGGACCTGCCTGGTGTGTTCCTTGTTCTTCATGATGCTCTCTGCGCTTTTAACGGACCTCTGAGACTATCACAGTGCAGGTGCATTTATACGTAGACTTGATTACACACAGGTGGATTGTATTTATCATCATTAGTCATTTAGGTCAACATTGGATCATTCAGAGATCCTCACTGAACGTCTGGAGAGAGTTTGCTGCACTGAAAGTAAAGGGGCTGAATAATTTTGCACGCCCAATTTTTCAGTTTTTGATTTGTTAAAAAAGTGAAATATCCAATAAATGTCGTTCCACTTCATGATCGTGTCCCATTTGTTGTTGATTCTTCACAAAAAAATACAGTTTTATATCTTTATGTTTGAAGCCTGAAATGTGGCAAAAGGTCGCAAAGTTCACGGGGGCCGAATACTTTCGCAAGGCACTGTATATAAATATATAAATAAATAAAAAATCTCAGTTTATATTGGCGCGTTACATGCAGGAATGTTTTGATTCCAAAACATCCTGTGATTTTGCAGAAATACTCACAATAAACATTGATAAAAGATGCAAGTGTTATTCACAGAATTAAAGATAAACGTATCCTCTATGCAACCGCTGTGTCAGATAAAAAAATTAAAAAAAACTTCACGGAAAAAGATTAATCTGAGAACGGCGCTCAGAACCCAAAGAAATAGCCGCCATTTTGGCGTCAACAGAAGCTACAAAAAACACTATATATTCACTTACCTTTGAATATCTTCATCAGAAGGCAGTTCCAGGAATCCCAGTTCGACGACAAATGACTGATTTGTTCCATAAAGTTCCAAAAAGCCCATCATTTAGCCACTTGTTGTTAGCTTGTTCATCCCAGCATTCAATCCTCAAAAAGCACGAGCAATTCCAAGCCCCTCCTTTATAGTATAATCATACAACCAGAATCTAAAGATGGTGACATCTTCCTAGGAAGTGCATGCTCATCCATATCTAAGATGGACATCAAATGGCACTGTTTTCAAAATTGAGTTCTCACTTCCTGTTTGAATTTCTTCTCAGGTTTTTGTCTGCCATATGAGTTCTGTTATACTCACAGACATAATTCAAACAGTTTTAGAAACTTCAGAGTGTTTTCTATCCACCATTAATAAATAATATGCATATATTCCCATCTGGGAAAGAGTAGGAGGCAGTTTACTCTGGGCACGCCTTTCATCCAAAAGTGAAAATGCTGCCCCCTAGCCCCAACAGGTTTTAAGAACAAATTCTTATTTCAGTGACTGCCTACCAGGGAACAGTGGGTTAACTGCCTTGTTCAGGGGCAGAACAACAGATTTTTACCTTGTCAGCTCGGGGATTCGATCCAGCAACCTTTCAGTTACTGGCCCAACGGTTACTGGCCTATCCACTAGGCTACCTTCCGCCCCATTCTGAAATGGATGAAGTTTGAGCTGGCCGCCCGGCCAAACTGAGCAATCGGGGGAGAAGGGCCTTGGTCAGGGAGTTGACCAAGAACCCGATGGTCACTCTGACAGAGCTCCAGAGTTCCTCTGTGGTGATGGGAGAACCTTCCGGAATACAACCCTCTCTGCAGCTTTTTTTCAGGCCTTCATGGTAGAGTTGCCAGATGGAAGCCACTCCTCAGTGAAAGGCACATGACAATCTGCTTTGAGTTTGCCAAAAGGCACCTAAATGACTTTGACCATGAGAAACAAGATTCTCTGGTCTGATGAAACCAAGATTGAACTCTTTGGCCTGAATGCCAAGTGTCACATCTGGAGGAAACCTGGCACCGTCCCTGCGGTGAAGCATAGTAGTGGCAGCATGATGCTGCTGGCATTTTTGTCAGCAGCAGGGACTGGGAGACTAGTCAGGATCGAGGGAAAGATGAACAGAGCAAAGTACAGAGATCCTTGATGAAAACCTGCTCCAGAGTGCTCAGCTCCTCAGACTTGGGCGAAGGTTCACCTCCTCACAGGACAACGACCCTAAGCACACAGCCAAGACAACACAGGAGTGGCTTCAGGACACGTCTCAATGTCCTTGAGTAGCCCAGCCAGAGCCTGGACTTGAACCCAATCGAACATCTCTGGAGAGACTTGAAAATAGCTGTGCAGCGATGCTCTCCATCCAACCTGACAGAGCTTAAGAGGATCTGCAGAGAAGAATGGGAGAAACTCGCCAAATACAGGTGTGCCAAGCTTGTAGCGTCATACCCAAGAAGACTCGGCTGTAATCGCTGCCATGAATAGTTCAACAAAGTACTGAGTAATGGGTCTGAATAGTTTTGTTAATGTGATATTTCAGTTTTGTATTTGTTACATTTGCTAAACATTCTAAAAACCTCTTTGCTTTGTCATTATGGGGTATTTTTTTTAAACATAACTATTTGATCAATTTTAGAATAAGGCTGTAACATAAATGTCAATGGGTCTGAACACTTTCCAAATGCTCTGTTATAAACACCCTATGTCTTAATACAATCAACTATATATGCATTGAGCTTGTCTGATGCGTTAAGCTCTCTGTTTGATGAAATAAGACACAAATGACTCTAGGGAGCCAGAGATAATAGATTACCAGAATATATATATTTTTTTTAAACTTTCCTGACCATCCTCCTACCACTCGCTCAGATTCTTCCATTACTCTTCTGAAGTGGCCCGTAATAGGCTATACGAGGAGTCGTCAAACTTTCTCATGTGGAATGCCAATTTATCGATCTGCATGCCAGTTATGGTTTTCAAATGCACATTTTTGTGGAACAGTTTCACTTATTTTATATTGTCTTTGTATCGCAAAATCATTGTCATATGGGTAATCAAAATTCTATCTAAATGAAAATGATAGAAACGTAAAATAATATTGCCTACAAAGCCAACAAATGATAACATTGCAGCCTACAGGTAGAAAATAACCTGATTTTAAAAAACAACAACATAAATGTCCTTAAAATCACATTGTTGTGGACAGGCCATGTAGCCAAACTTTAAACGTTGTATCAACTATTATCTTGGTTCCAGCCTGAAGCTCCTTGCTACATTGTACAATATATTATGGGCCCTCAGTTTCCCTTGCCAGTGAGCTCGGGACAGACACTGCTTTAGTCTATTTGCGCAAGGGATAAGAAGTAATCAGGTAGGCCTATTTTATTCCATTGGATCAGAGCATTACATTTTTCCTTTTCACGCTAAGTGGTTATCGAAAAAGAAACAGTTGGAAAGATTGACAATAATTCCTCAACGTATTTGAACATTCTCAATGGATGTAAAAATAGACTTCGTGCTTCAGTTGCACTTCTCAACTCAGATGAAATATCTTTGCCTTCCTCATTAGATCATGAAGACAGCCTCTGACTGATGTGTGGGCTACTTTTCTCTTACTTTCCTCGGGTGTAGTTTTACCAAAGTTTTTTTCAAAAAATACCTTTCTCATTGTAAGCTAATTTACTTACGCCAAATAGCTTTGCTCTTCTGTTATCTGATGAAAACGATTTTCTGACAAATGTGTTGCACTGATGCAGGACTCTCCAACCCTCTTCCTGGAGAGCTTACTGTCCTGTAAATTTTCACTTCAACCCAAATCTATCACACCTGATTCTAATAATTAGCTGTTGATAAGCTGATTCAGGTTAGTTACAACTGGAGTTGGAGCAAAAACCTACAATACAGGATGGTATCTCTCCAGGAACAGGGCTGGAGAACCCTGCACTAATGTATTTTGCGTGAAGAAAAATGATGGTTGCACACCCCATATCACTCTATTGAAGCAAAAACCACTGACTTTCAATATAAAACGCAGGTGAAATGGTTTAAAACTAGGCTTGGGCAGTATACTGTATATACTGTATACCAGGGTATTTGGAAATTGCCACTAGATGGGTTTTCCATACCGTTGAAATGATTTATTTGAAGTTTTTCAACACATTTGAATATTTGTAGGTACCTTTTTAAGTAAATACCTGCAGTCAACTTGTGCAATACGTTAGGAGATGAAGAAGATTGTGTTCTTCAATTCACCTATCACATTATGAAGCTTACCGTAGTTCCCCAGAACAGTTGAGCTAATCACGTGTTTGTTTGTAAAAAGCACAACGGGAGAAAGCAGGAGCAGGTGAGTCCTGCTGTATATTGATGGTGGTCACATTTTTATATTGAAAGGCAAGTGTTTTTTTGCTTCAATGGTGTGAACAGGGAAGTGTAACTATAGTTTTCCATAACAGAAAATACATTAGTACAACACATTGATTTAAGTCAACTACCACTAGTCCTTTAGGAACATTTCAATGTGGTATTGGTAATCAACAACAGTTTATATTTGGCCTTTTAGGTGAATTTGTCTCCCAGTGTCTGTTGGAAAGCAGACTAAACCAGGTTTTCCTCAAGGTTTTTGCCTGTGCTTAGCTTTATTCAGTTTATTTTTATCCTTTAAATGCCGATGACAAGCATACCAATAACATGACACAGCCACCACCAAACTTGAAAATATAAAGTGGTACTCAGTGATAATGGATTTGCCCCAAACATAAATTGAATTTCTATGCCACAAATGTTGCTGTTTTAATTTAGTGCCTTATTTGAAGCAGGATGCATGTTAAGGAAACTTTGTATTATGTACAGGCTTACTTCTTTTCACTCTGTCGTTTAGGTTAGTATTGTGGAGTAACTACAATGTTGTTGATCAATCCTGTTTTCTCACAGCAATTTAACTCTAACTGTTTTAAAGTCACCAATTTCCTCATGGTGAAATCCCTGAGCGGTTTCCTTCCTCTCCGTCAACTGAGTTGGAAGGGCGCTTGTATCTTTCTAGTGACTAGGTGTATTGATACACCATCCAAAGTGTAATTAGTAACTTCACTACGCTCAGGGATATTCAATGTCTGCTTTTTTATTTTTACCCAGGTGCCCTTTGTGAGGCATTGGAAAACCTTGCTGGTCTTTGTGGTTGAGTCTGTGTTTGAAATTCACTGCTCGACTGAGGGACCTTAAAGGTAGTTGTATGTGTGGGTTACAAATTTGAGTAAGTCATTCAATAATCATGTTAAATGCCATTATTACACACACTGAGTCCATGCAACTTATTAGGCTTGCGATAACAATTACATAATACATTTCAGCATTTCATTTTTAAACATCTCTAAAAACATAATTCCACTTCGACATTATGGGCTATTTTGTGTAGGTCAGTGAAACAAAATATTAATTTACATTTTAAAGTCAGGCAGTAGCACATCACAATGTGGAAATGGCCTAAGCCACAGGTGATGGCCTAAGCCACATATCAATAGCAACTGTACGCTGTATGGTATATTTTACATTTAAATTGACTAGTCTAGCTACCTACATTCTTACAACTTCAGGCCCATATTTTGATTCAAGCAATGGCTCTATGTGTGAAGTCAGACCTTGGAGGACCAAAGCAAATCTTATGTTCTTCTACTGAGCCACATAATCTGCTATATCCTCACTAAATGTGTTGTGACAGAGGAGTTAACACTTTTGAAACAAGTGATAATACATTTCTGTTTGCATTTACGTCACCTGAGTCTAAGCCTATCAATGCTTGCATTTCAGCACTCCAACCACCCTTTACCATTCATCTCTTATTATTTTGAATCTGCTTATCATGAATTTGAACAGAATGCTGCCGCCGTATGACCTCCTCTCAGTCTCAATAGTCGAATAACATTTCCCTGCAGACACACACTATCTTTCTACAGTACCTTTCTCTGGCCTGCTTAACGGTTAATCCAACCATTTTAAGGTACATGGAGAAACTGCTATTCAAATATTACCAATGTTCGGCTTGCCCGATTTTGTCTGAGGCGGTGTCCAGAGAACAGCTGCTTTTATGATGATTTTTTGCTGTAGGATAAAATATTTCAGTTAAGACAGTTCTGACTGGCTGGTCCTTGACTACCAAGCAATTTTACATGAATTAATTTACTTGCTTTAGTAAGAAGTAAGCCTACTGAAAATGTATATCCATTTTGTTTTGTGTCTTTTCAGGTTTCAGGATGGTGGACAAGAATATATACATTGTCCAAGGGGAGATCTGTACTGTTGTAGGTGCCATCAAGAGGAATTCAAGGTGGAATACCCATACTCCTTTGGTAAGTTGTTTTGTCTTGTTAAAGACATTTTTGTAACACAATAGTATTTCTCAATCAAGGCTTAGTTTCATATAAGACAACAGTTTAGTTGAGCTTTTTTAATTGTCGAACTACCTGCTCAAGGAATGAGTTTCAGACTTGGTACAAGAGGAAGGAAGATTAAAAAGAAGATATGCAGAAATAGTTTTCATAGTGCTGCCATTGTTTTTTTGTGTAGTGTTAAGGCCTAATCGTCATAAATACTTTAATACCTTAAGTCTACATAGGCAGCTACTCTGAGTAGAAAAAAAAGTAATTGCGTTAAAATTGTAGGCAATGTGTTAATTTGGTCAAATCTACAGCATTTGAATGGAGTAGTTTCACTTTGAGCTTCAATGTCCTCTCATGCTTGAGTTTTTGTTGATGCCAGTACTGTTTGTTTTATTGTTGGACAGGATGAGGAACAAGATCCATTGCTTAACAGTTTCAGCCACCTGAAAGAGATTCTCAACAATATGAAAGGTAATAACCTAATAATGGCAAGCACAGTACATGGTGCAGTGTATATTTGGCCTTTTTTTTTCTATAGAACTACAGAATATTAGTGGATATCTAAGGTAAGTCCCTATCTCTAAATTGTCATCCCACACGCAAATAGATACCTGCAGCAGTCTCCTTTACTAATTCCTGACTAGCCCTCTTTGCAAATCTTCTCTCTTATTTCCTCCCAAACAGCATTTCATACTTACATTATTATGCAGATACAGAGGAGATGATAACACATGAAAGTATTTTAAGTTTATAGCAATTGTTCGTTATACTGGAACGACTATCATTGCCATTGTCCATGGAAGAAGACCAGCTTAAAATGAAAGCCATATTTTCAATTTTCCCTCCGCCAATACATTACATGAATAAACCTCAGTCAGTCGGGACCATGAGGCTAAACACATTCAGATTATCACAAAGTGCCTTCTCCTGCCTGAAGAGTAAGAACATATTTAATCAGGTGTGCAGCAGATTTCCACAGAGAAATGGGCTGGCCTTTCAAGTTTGTCAATATTATCTCTCCCAATGTCTTACTGCGGGGGACTACTCAGCTTAATCATTTTTAGAAGTCCCATTTGAAACGATATCACTGTTTGTTCGTCTTTTATCCAAGTGCCTCATTATGAACAAGACGGCGAAGGTAAATGTTACGCTAAGTTGTGCAAGTGTTCTTCTCTGCTCAAGGAGGGGAAGATGCTCAACACTTCAAGACACTGGTACCTCCTGAGTTCTTCTCACAACACTCAATTCAGTAAAAAATTGAATATACTCTGTGTTGGATTTCCTTGAATTTAAGAAGAGCATTCATCCCTTCACATTAGTTATGTTTCTTTGATGGGTTTTGGTTGTGACCATACTCAATAGGTACTATTACTGTCAAATATATTTCCTCTACAGGGCAATTTTCTCCTTGTACTCAGACATACAAATGTTTTATACTTTAATTCTTAGTCCTCTTTATTCCGGGTTGGACATAATGCCGCAACAATCTTCAACTGGAGTCTTAGGCCGCAGTTGGTGCCCTGTCCCATGAGACTCCTCTCTTCCAGCTCAGCCACCACTGTCCATTGTCACGTTCTTTGGCCTGCCTCGCTTGTGCTTTCCCGTAGGTGTTCATCTGAGAGCAACTTTCTTTAGGCATCCTCAGCACGTGTTCGCTCCGTCCGATCCTGCTCATCTTGATATACTATGCTGGTGGAATAAACCTTGTCCAGAGGTATAGGCCTATGGAGTTTGGCAAACTATCCTTCATGTTGGCAACAAACATTTCATGATGCCATTTTGCTTTGGCGCCAACATGATGCATATGAAAATGTTTAATCTCATACACTTTGCTGAGTAAAGGAGGTTGTTTCACATTACTAGGTTGGTTAGTCTAGTCCACTGCCTATTCCACTACAGTGACATCTGAGGTTTCTTGGCAGAATTAGAGGACATGACCTTCATCATTTCACTTCTTTACATTTCACTTTTCTCTTGTCTACTAAGTTATCCTAATGTAAATTCAAGTCTTGGTATCCTGAATCTTAACGGAGCAATGTTTTTTAATTAATTAATTAGTTAATTTAAACCCCTGTTTTACCAGGTCAATTGAGTAAGAACACGTTTACACTTTCAACAATCTGTTTTTTTACAAATATGTTGAGCGATGGATAAGACACAAAATGTTGTATGAAGTCCTCTGTTCAAGGTGCCCTAGAGGGCCTACAAAGTATTGTATCTTCACAGGTGTGTTTGTAATTGAGAGTCTCATGGATAAGGTCAGCAGGTGGCAGCCATGCAAGTCTGTTCATGCACTGTGAGTGGTGTGTGTGGCTTTACTCATCTCTCTTCATTAATTCATAAACGCAGCAAAAAAAGAAACCCCCTTTTTTCAGGACCCTGTCTTTCAAAGATAATTCATAAAATCCAAATAACTTCACCAAACTTTATTGTAAAGGGTTTAAACACTGTTTCCCATGCTTGTTCCATGAGCCATAAACAATTAATGAACATGCACATGTGGAACGGTCGTTATGAACTTAGGACACTAAAGAGGCATTTCTACTGACTCTGAAAAACACCAAAAGAAAGATGCCCAGGGTCCCTGCTCATCTGCATGAATGTGCCTTAGACATGCTGAAAGGAGCCATGAGGACTACAGATGTGGCCAGGGCAATACATTGCAATGTCTGTACTGTGAGATGCCTAAGACAGTGCTACAGGGAGACAGGACGGACAGCTGATCATCCTCCCAGTGGCAGACCACATGTAACAACAACTGAGGGCTTGTAGGCCTGTTGTAAGGTAGGTCCTCACCAGACATCACTGGCAACAACGTCGCCTACGGGCACAAACCCACCGTCGCTGGACCAGACAGGACTGACAAAGTGCTCTTCACTGACGAGTCGCGGTTTTGTCTCACCTGGGGTGATGGTCGGATTCGCGTTTATCATCAAAGGAATGAGCGTTAAACCAAGGCCTGTACTCTGGAGCGGGATGGATTTGGAGGTGGAGGGTCCGTCATGGTCTGGGCTGGTGTGTCACAGCATCATCGGACTGAGCTTGTTGTCATTGCAAGCAATCTCAACGCTGTGCGTTACAGGGAAGACGACATCCTCTCTCATGTGGTACCCTTCCTGCAGGCTCATCCTGACATGACCCTCCAGCATGACAATGCCACCAGCCATACTGCTCGTTCTGTGCATGATTTCCTGCAAGACAGGAATGTCAGTGTTCTGCCATGGCCAGTGAAGAACCCGGACCTCAATCCCATTGAGCATGTCTGGGACGTGTTGGATCGGAGGGTGAGGGCTAGGGCCATTCCCCCCAGATATGTCAGAGAACTTGCAGGTGCCTTGGTGGAAGGGTGGGGTAACATCTCACAGCAAGACCTGGCAAATCTGATGCAGTCCATGAGGAGGAGATGCACTGCAGTACTTAATGCAGCTGGGGGCCACACCAGATACTGTTTCTTTTGACCCCCCCTTTGTTCAGGAACACATTATTCCATTTCTGTTAGTCACATGTCTGTGGAACTTGTTCAGTTTGTCTCAGTTGTTGAATCTTATGTTCATACAAATATTTACACATGTTAAGTTTGCTGAAAATAAATGCAGTTGACAGTGAGAGGACGTTTCTTTTTTTGCTGAGTTTAGTTAGGAAAGTCACATCTTTGGTTTATAGTTTGGAAATACTTGACATAGAAAATACTTGGAATCTGGTTATTCTGGCTGTCCTGAGTTCACTTGTCTAGAAGTGATTTAGTTTTCCCTACTCTAATTTACTTTTTAAGGCATGGGATGGCAAGTTGCGTTTAAAGTTATAAAAAAATGAACGTCAGCCAATTGTATCTCTAGTAAACGTTTATGGTATCTCTAGTGCCATATAGGGTTCGCATGCAACAACACCACTAGAACCCCTGACCTCTATCACCGTCTGTTGTGATTGATCATTTGGAGTGGCTCTGTTGTGCGTTTTAATGGAGGGGTGCTAGCTGATGGTCACCGGGTGAGCTAATTCTGCGGTCAAGCCTTTGTGCAGTCATGCTTGTGCAATGGGATTCCTGGCAGCCCCATCCCCAGCCACAGTAGCAGCTAGTGGAGAGATGGAACACATGGACCCTGCAGCCATGGTCTCAGCCCCCTCCAGGCGTAGCGCATCCTCCAGGGAATGCCACTGCCTCGAGATGGACAGGCACGGCTGCGCCAGGGGCCTGGGAGGAATCTGCCACGCTTTTTCATCCCCCCCAACCCCTCTCAGAACACCAAAGGCCTTGTTAGTAGTCCACAGCTAGCATTGGGGGAACAAGTGTTATATTATGTTTATCTACTTTGATTCTGAAGAGGTAACTGATGTATTCTCTTGGTTGCCAGTTAGTTTACAGAAGTAGTTTAGCTCAAGTTGCCTTTCTGGAATATTCTAATGGACTAAACATTTTTTTTGTTATCCCATGTTGTGACTTCCATTTGAGTTTGAGCAGACTGACTTGATTATAGTTATTTTTTTTTGGTACTCATGAGGTTTGATATGAAATTTGCAATGGGCAAACATTAGGGGGGTTAAAAGCTGTTATTGCCTCCCTAACCCCCAATCTTGTGCATATTTGGCTCTCTGACATGGTATGTCCATGTCCTGGTGAGCGATGAAAGCCTAAATAAAAGCAGATCACATAACCAGGCCAAAGCCCAACTCTGTACTTGACAGACTGATCAATGTGTTTTTGTTTTGCGGCAACACAAACACAAGCTAAGTCCCCTGCCACCACACCCGCCCAACCAATATTTCTGTACGAATTATTCCGGGTGGGCTGTAGTGGCCCAGCTGTCTGCTTAATGAAAGCCCAGTAATTCCATTCACACTGTGTATCTTAGCTCCTCTAACAACAAAAGCAACCAGTGAACAAAATGTGGATTAGTACTGAAAGGTTTCTCAGCCACTTTCTCCACGTTGTTAAAGGTTCTGTTCTCGTAGCGTGATTGACAGGGCCATGTGCCATGGCACAATGCAGCTGGAAGTATATCATCTGCAATTTTAAGTTGGGTAAATATAGCAGGGAGTCTTGTCAAGCAGAGCTATAAATTGTTCTGGGAAAGGAAGTGTTGTCTCTCTTTCTGAAATGTTCCCCCCTACATCTTCTGGAAAGAGGGTTTATCTTTATTTCAAACAGAGGACACGGTTATGGAGCCTGGACCAGTGGTTAAGCATATGCCATGCAAATCCCCTCTGCCACCCCACCTTACCACATCACACTCTTCTCTTTTCCCCAGAGGAAGTAGGCCTTGTATCTCCTTGGGAAGGGATGTTTTTGATGCTTAATCTTCCATCACTAAGCTTATTAGACCCATATAATTGAGTGCTTTCTACAGATTTGCAATCTGCATCTAGGGCTTTTACATTTTAACTGCTTGTTTGCAAACAACGAAAGGGTAGACTTTCCCCCTTTTTGTTTAATATATATCATACAAACACTAATAAATCACAGCATGACTTTTATGAGATATGGCTTTTTCTTTGCAACTCTGCCTAGAAGGCCAGCATCCCAGAGTCGCCGCTTCACTGTTGACGTTGAGATTGGTGTTTTGCGGGTACTCTTTATTGAAGCTGCCAGTTGAGGACTTGTGAGGCATCTGTTTCTCAAACTAGATACTCTAATGTACTTGTCCTCTTGCTCAGTTGTGCACCGGGGCCTCCCACTCTTTCTATTCTGGTTAGATCCAGTTTGCTCTGTTCTGTGACGGGAGAAGACCACAGCGTTGCACGAGATCTTACGTTTCTTGCCAATTTCTCGCATGGAATAGCCTTCATTTCTCAGAACAACAATAGACTGATGAGTTTCAGAAGAAAGGTCTTTGTTTCTGGTCATTTTGAGCCTGTAATCAAACCCACAAATGCTGATGCTCCAGTTACTCAACTAGTCTAAAGAAGGCCAGTTTTATTGCTTCTTTAATGAGCACAGCAATTTTCAGCTGCGCTCACATAATTGCAAAACAGTTTTCTAATGCTCAATTACCCTTTTAAAATTATAAACTTGGATTAGTTAACACAATGTGCCATTGGAACACAAGAGTGATGGTTGCTGATAATGGACCTCTGTACGCCTATGTAGATATTCCTTTAAAAAATCAGCTGTTTCCAGCTACAATAGTAATTTACAACATTAACAATGTCTACACTGTATTTCTGATCAATTTGTTATTTTAATGGACAAAAAATGTGCTTTTCTTTCAAAACAAGGACTTTTCTAAGTGACCTCAAACTTTTGAACGGTAGTGTATAAAAACACTAATATTGCAGTTTGTCTACCAAAGGTCATTAGTACTACTGTAACAAAAATACAATTTTGTTTCTATTGGCTGTTTTTGGGTATGACATTTTCTAAGTTTCTTCAGCTGTCATTGTAGATCATATTTACATGTTAAATTTGAATGTTCTATATTCACTCCAAAGCCTGGTTCGAAACCTTGTCTGCCTTATTGCCTCATGGTTTTCGAGTTATGGTTTGCCAGTGCTGTCCCCTAGTCATTGAACATCTGGGTCAGTAAGTAGACCAGTGATGACAGGGATAACCATGTGGATATGTGTTGGGTAATCCCCGCACTACACTGGAATTACAAACAAGTAACTAATAGCGACAAATTGGCCCTGTGACAAATTTGGTAATGCCTATTACGTTGAGCTGTCCATATCTGCTCATTGAAGCCATAGGCAGTGGATGTTTTACAGCATCCAAAAATGCAAAGCATTGTTTTGATGTGTAAATTCAATCAGAGCTCTCCCCTGACATTGGCAGAGAAGTGATGTATTCTATAAATGATCTATGTTTAACATCAAACAGAGATCTGTCTCAATCCCCTGTTGAATAATTCTGTGGATTTATATTAACGGTTATACATTGGTCGACTATACCTCTGAGAAGTAGGAAAGAAAAGAGCAGGGTGAACACAATTCATTCAGATATGTATTTTTTTGGTCTATCTTTTCTACCTTTTGTAATGCACAAGTCAGTCTCAGACACAGCTTTTTAAATCTTTAAATCTTTTTTTTTTCTTCCTCCCCTTTCCTTCACTGCGAAGGTCAGATTTGACAGGTCTGCAGAGAAAGCAGTCCGTCTAAATCCCCTCATTTTTATTCCTACAAATACAGGTTCTGAGATTCCAACACCCACAAGATCTAAAGCCAGAGCGCCCTTTGACTGACAGCTCTTTCTCTTTTTTCCAAACACTAACGAAATTCACAAGCACACCTCTAATTGACTGGAATCACCAGAAAGGCACCAGTGGTTGATATTAGGGGGCATGGCAGTGAAAGCGTAGAGTGAATGCCGTAGCCATGATTTGATCACTTGCAGACTGACCTTTTCAATAATTACCTCCTTGTCCCCTGAGCAAAGGACAATGCAGAGACAATTTTGGCAGGAGTGGCAAAATTAGGTAAGGGAGCACGTTTGAATCATGTTTATTTTTGTCTAAAACACTTCATGTTCATGATGATTTCATCCCTTTAATGGTAATTGGGAAGTGGATGCTGAAGAAATTACATTTTTGCGACAGAAAATAATTTTATAAAGTGTCTTAACAAGCTAAAATCAGGGTCTGCTTGTTTATTTAAATTTTTTAAATAAAAATATTCTTCCTAGTTTCTTTATTAAAGGATTAATGTTATTTATGTGTTACTTTATCTATGAAATGCCTACCACCCCATACGTGTACATCATTGTACAGTCTCGTCCATCAATAAGTAGAAACACACACACACTCGTAGTTCAAGGTCAAGTGTGTGTGCCGTCTTGGCCACACAGCTGTGTTCAGGCAGCTGTGGCCGGGCCTCTGAGGGCCGTAGTCTGTGCACGTGGGAACCGACTGTGCCCTTTAGGCCCCCTGCGCTCCTCTGCCACCTGATATTCGCACATATATCATACCCAATTGAACTGCCAGAATGCAGTCGGCAAATGCCAAGTAAGAGCCATAATTCATATCGCTCAGTCACGTATACAAATATGTTTACTCATGAAGACATTTTACCCTGTGGAATAGCCACTGTGAGAACTTCATTACATGTCCCTGGTGTTTCCCCAGTACGCTGTGGGCTTGCCACTGAGATTATGATAAGGGAGGGTTATATTCTCAGTCCCAGTTTTAGTCATTTTTATTGCTCATTTCAAAAAGCCAGTAATTACTAATGATGGTGTTGTCAGAGCCGTTAATACCCTGATCATTTTGCTGATGCTTGATATAATGCCTATTTATAACCCCAATTCCACTACTCTTCTTGAGTATTGATGACAACCACCATGCCATAATGCAATGCGATAAGATTGTGTGCTATTGAAATTCATTCTGTGAAGTTGCCTATATATTTGCTTATCCCCATCCCTTTAAAGCATGTGGATTCTCATTCACCACTGTGCTATAACGGGGACTTATAGGTAGGGGGGACTTTTTACTCTTTGACTGTGAATGTCACAGAGAAACATTGTGTGGGCCCAGACCTGAAGGACAGCATGTGTTTGACCCTGTCAGGAATTTACAACTGCTGTCCCTTAAGGAACAAGACTTATTTTCCATTGCGCCAAAAACTCGAGACCTGGGGGTTTCCGTTAGAGAGATGGTGTCCTGTCTGCTACTTCTCCCAACCTTTTCATTTGTTCCTGTCCATGGGAAAGGTGGAACGCTTAGCACCCTCGTAGGATTAATGCCCCAGTCCGAATGGGGAAAGGGTTCAAACTTTTTTCTAGGAACAGTACTCAAGCTTTCATTATTGGGCGCTTGGGGAAGTTTAACGGTTAACTGTCAAGCCAAAGGAATGGCAAAATGTTGGACAACTTTCACAATCTGAATCTTCAGTACAGTACAAACGTCATATGGGACATTTTATGTTTGAACACTGTATGCAAGGTAACTTTATGACCAGCAGAGCAGTGGGTTTCGGGATGTGGGCCATTGTTGGTGCAGTAGGCCTTTGGTTCGTTGTTGTAAAAGCACCTATCAAATTCGCATGATTAATCGGGGTCCTATACCAAGACAGGCTGTCACCTAGTGCTGGTTAGTAGCTGTAAATCTGTCCAGTTAACTGTGCTTTAACCGGGAACTGACAGGCAGGGCTTAGGCCCGGTGTGAAGAGGCGATGCAACTGTTGTCCTGTTTCAGAGCCTCTCAACAATGTGCTGAGTGGATGGAGAGTCCCGGCAGAGGGCCATTAATCATATTGGCCTGGGACTGTGGGGGCAGGTGGCTTGGAGGATCCGGATGTTCTGGCAGGAACAGAGGGCAAAATGGGCTCAAAACAGCCCCTGTGAGCCCCAAAAGAGAGGGGGGACAGGGGTACACCGTTTGGTTGAGCAAAAGAAGAGGATGGGCATAGAGCATTGCTTTCTGAAAGTTTGCCTCGGAGCACTTGTTGATGACTTGTCCTGCCAAGTTCTCCGATGGTTCTTCAAAATAAGTCTCTAGGGATGTGAATAACAAATATTATAGTCACCGAATAGGTCGACATCAATCAATAACTACCAATTTACTGTCGAACCTGTTTGGTGCGACTATTCAGATCCTATGTAGGTCATTGAAGGGCAAAGACAAGGAAATGTACTTCGATGCTCAGCTTTTATTTTGAGAGGTGCTGTGCAGAGTATGATAAGCAAACATGGCCGGCTAATTCCTTTTTGCCGTCTGCATTAATGATGGCCTGAGACACACGTGCTCTGGTTAGAAATACATTTTTAACAAGATATATGATTTTCACCCTCTCTGCTGTTTCTAACCACTACAGACATTATGTCTGAGAGACAAATAGGATGACATAACAGTCAATGATATTTTGGTAAAGATAACATTGATATGTTTCGGGAGGGGGGGGGGGGTATAGGCTACAGACAAAGTCTAAGCAAACCTACAGGGTCCTCTATCCTCCAGTCTATAGGTGATCAGTTGAGTTTAGGTCTAGGCCCGCCTAATGTACGTTGTCAGTTGTGAACCAATGCTGAGGATTTAGTGTTTTCCAGGCTGCTGCCTGGATTGTGCTTTAATGTTCTGTTAAGCATAATCTTATGAGGTGGTAATTGGCCCGTTGTGGGGCAGATCTCGAGCAGGACCTCCCCTCTGCCTTTGTTCAGCCTGGAGGTGATAGGCTTTATGTTCAATTATGCTTTAAGGACTCCACACTGGGAACTGAGAATATGAATAAAGCAGTGGGTATTAAGCTGGGGTTTGGGACATTTTCAACACCTGCTTCCTGCGCCCATCCCCACTGGAGGTCTGGTCTAAAAACAACCTGGGCCCGCATGTGGTGCCACTGATGGGGCGAACAATATTTAGCATATT
This sequence comes from Oncorhynchus mykiss, assembly GCF_013265735.2. Classification (NCBI taxonomy): domain Eukaryota; kingdom Metazoa; phylum Chordata; class Actinopteri; order Salmoniformes; family Salmonidae; genus Oncorhynchus; species Oncorhynchus mykiss. The sequence continues at coordinate 19,598,109 of NC_048587.1, read as the reverse complement.
GACTATGACCCGGTATTGAAAATGGAGGTGCCAAGTATTTGCTTTCAATGTTTGTGAACGCGTCGCTATTTATAGCCTGACACGAGGCTGAAACCTTTTTAGAGGAGGCCCCGAATTGTGTTTGCATGGCGGCGGTTTATGTTCTGTGTATTGTTGGCGCCTCACGGACAGCATTTTTTTCACCTTTTAATTAGTCATTCTGTAGCAGATCACTTTCCAGCGTGATGTGATTTGCATTTCTGTTCTGTGTCTGGAATGTCCTTTTAGTTCATCACAGTCCCAGTAGATCTTGGGTGCCTCAGTAAAACAGGGGATCTGGGCTCTAGTGTTGACTGTTTCTGATGTATAGATTCAAATGAAATAGGGCTATATAGTACATCTATTCAATCTTCCAGGTGAATATTTACCCCCAAAGCAAATGCTTTGGATTATACCAGCTAGATCTTTAGGTCATTTGGTTTAGCCTCCAGCTTTCTCCAGCAAAAATAACATTGGTAGAAGTTGAATATCTCTTGTCTGCTTTCTTTTCCTCCAAAATGGCCTTTGATTGAACCACGTCTCTCTAAGTTGTGTACATTGTTAACACGTAGGGAGAACAACAGAAAGGTACCTTGTGGTTATCAGGTCATGCCAAAATGGTTAACCGTCTGAAAAAACAACATAAGGCTAAGCATGTTGATGCCAGGGGCTGTAGTTAGGGGCTGGCTGGTCTTTTATCAGGGATTCTGTTATGTGGACAGTACATATTTCATAGTCCCTATTAGTGTTTTCCCTCTTCCTTCTGATGGAGTTGGTCTGCTATAGGGCATGCCTGTTTTGTAAAACCTTTGTCACAGTCTCAGCATGGAAAAATATTGTAGGGGCTCAACCCCGAACACCTTCGACAGACTATCATTTCATGTAGGAAGATATGTTGAGTAGAATGTGTGAATTATTGCATTCAATTGATGACTGGTGGACACCAAAGTTGCTTACAGGAAGGGTAGGGTATGTTGGAAAGTCAGAAATAAAGCACCACTGATTCACTGTCTGTAACATTAGTGGCCAGGATAATCTCCGCAGCAGGGGAGCAAAGCTGGAGAACTCAAACTGCACACCTGACTAGCTGTGGAAGTTGCCCTGCTATTGTGGGTTGGTGGAATGGGATTTTTTATATATATTTTTTGTAAAAATAAGGGCCGATATTAGTATTGTGAGGAGGCACTGTCTTGCTTGTGTGGCGCTCACTTCTTAAGCCTTGGGCGTCCCAGTACGAGTACCATACTACCTTGATGGACTGTGTTAATAAACCTCCCTACAGACCCACACGCACCCACCTCACACACACATTCGCGCGCACACACACATGCAGTCTCACCAAACACAGCTGCTTGTTATTTCATGCCCCATAAGGGCCCTGTGACCACGAACATTCTAAAACACATATCCAATTAGGTAAGCATTGCTGTGTGCATCAGCTTCCAACTGTGATTCTCACACACACATTGATACATAGAATTCCCCACAAAATGTCTACATTTCTTCCCAATCCCTGAATTCTATTGTAATAATTTAAAGTACCATTTTTATTTAAAAAAAATTAGTCTGGGAACACTTGGTAAGTTCCTGTATTGATGCGTTTGGAACACCTAGTACAGTTCCCAGAAGAGACAACAATTATATGATTATTTTTGTAATTTCCCCCACCCATTTTCTCCCCAACTTAGTGATTACGAACTTGTCTCATCGCTACAACTCCCCAACGGGCTCGGGAGAGGCGTAGATCAAGTCATGCGTCCTACGAAATATGACCCGCCAAACCGCGCTTCTTAACACCTGCCCGCTTAATCCGGAAGCCAGCCACACCAATGTGTCAGAGGAAACACTGTTCAACTAGCGACCTGAAGTCACCCTGCAGGCGCCCGTCCCGCCACTAGGAGTTGCTAGAGCGCGATGAGCAAAGTAAAGCCCCTTAGACTGCTGCGCCACTCGAGAGGCCCCTGACGACTATTTTTCTGTATCTTGCTGCTGAGTTTTTTTGGCTCAGAACAGGGCAGCACGTCTGGCCCTTAAATGTATATGGAGAGCTAACATTAGTAATATGCATGTTAATCTCTCATGGCTCAAAGTGGGAGTGAGATTGACTTCATCACTACTTCTTTTTGTAAGAAGTGTTGACATGCTGAATGCACCGAGGTGTCTGTTTTAAACTACTATCATACAGCTCAGACACCCATTCATACCCCACAAGATATGTCACCAGAGGTCTCTTCACAATCCCCAAGTCAAGAGCAGACTATGGGAGGTGCACAGTACTACATAGAGCCAAGGCTACATGGGACTCTATTCCACATCAGGTAACTAATGCAAGCAGTAGAATCAGATAAATACACCTTATCAAACAGCGGGAACTGTGAAGAGACCACACACATAAGACAAGAACCTTACATACATGTAGACATGGATTTTGTATTGTAGAGACAGTACCTTCGTAAGGATTCAGACCCCTTAACTATTTCCACATTTTGTTACGTTACAGCCTTATTCTAAAATGGATTTTAAAAAATGTCCTCAATCCACACACAATACCCATTCATGACAAAGCAAAAACAGTTTTTTTAGAAATGTTTGCTAATTTATTTAAATAAAAAACTGAAGGGGCCTCCCTGAGTGGCGGAGCGGTCTAAGGCACTGCAGCACAGTGTCTTAGGTGTCACTACAGACCTGGGTTCGATCCAAGGCTGTGTCGCAACTGGCCATGACCGAGAGTCCCATAGGGGGGTGCACAATTGGCCCAGCATTGTTCATGTTAGGGGAGGATTTGGCTGGGAGAGTAACGAATGCTCATTGCATTCTAGTGACTCCTTGTGGTGGGTCGGGTGCCTGCATGTGTTTCCTCCGACACGTTGGTGTAGCTGGCTTCCTGGTTAAGCGGGCGGTTGTTAAGAAGAGCGGTTACGCAGGTCATGTTTCGGAAGACGCATGACTCAAACTTCACTTCTCCCAAGCCCCTGATTGCTCAGTTTGGCCGTGCGGCAATCTCTAGGAAGAATCTTGGTGGTTCCAAACTGCTTCCATTTAATACAAATGGAGGCCTCTATGTTCTTGGGGACCTTCAATGCTGCAGAAATGTTTTGGTACCCTTCCCCAAATCTGTGCCTCAACATAATCTTGTCTCAGAGCTCTACAGACAATTACTTGGACCTCATGGCTTGGTTTTTGCTCTGACATACACTGTCAACTGTGGGACCTTATATAGACAGATGTGTACCTTTCCAAATCATGTCCAGTCAATTGAATTTACCACAGGTGGACTCCAATCAAAACATCTCAAGGATCAATGGAAACAGGATGCACCTGAGCTCAATTTCGAGTACTGTAAGTACTGACTACTTACAGTACAAGTGAAAAATTTGGACACACCTACTCATTTATTTATTTTATTTAACCTTTATTTAACTAGGCAAGTCAGTTAATATCAAATTCTTATTTACAATGACGGCCTACCCCGGATGATGCTGGGCCAATTTATTTCTTAATATTTTCTATTTTGTAGAATAATAGTGAAGAAATCAAAAACTATGAAATAACACATATGGAATCATATAGTAACTGAAAAAGTGTTAAACAAATCAAAATATATTTGATATTTTTGAAAGTAGCCACCCTTTGCCTTGATGACAACTTTGCACACTCTTGGCGTTCTCTCAAACAGCTTTAACTTGAATGCTTTTCCAACAGTCTTGAAGGAGTTCCCACATATGTTGAGCACTTGTTGGCTGCTTTTCCTCCACATTGCGGTTCAACTCATCCCAAACCATCTCAATTGGGTTGAGGTTGGGGGATTGTGGAGGCCAGGTCATCTGATGCAGCACTCCATCACTCTCCTTCTTGGAAAAAAATAGACACAGCCTGGAGGTTTATTTTGGGTCTTTGTCCTGATGATAGTCCCACTAAGTGCAAACCAGATGGCATGGTGTATTGCTGCGGTAGCCATGCTGGTTAAGTGTGGCTTGAATTCCAAATAAATCACAATGTCACCAGCAAAGCACCATCACACCACCACCTCCATGCTTCATGGTGGGAACCACACATGCAGAGATCATCTGTTCACCTACTCTGCGTCTCACAAAGGCACGGCGATTGGAACCAAAAATCTCAAATTTGAGAAAGGACAGATTTCCACCAGTCTAATGTCCATTGCTCGTGTTTCTTGGCCCAAGCAAGTCTTCTCCTTAGTGGTGTCCTTTTAGTGGTGGTTTCTTTGCAGCAATTCGACCATGAAGGCCTGATTCACGCAGTCTCCTCTGAACAGTGGATGTTGATGTCTTACTTGAACTCTGTGAAGCATTTATTTGGGCTGCAATCTGAGGTGCAGTTAACTCTAATGAACTTGTCCTCTGCAGCAGAGGTAACTCTGGGTCTTCCTTTCCTGTGTTGGTCCTCATTAGAGCCAGTTTCATCATAGAGCTTGATGGTTTTTGCTACTGCACTTGAATAAACTTTTTTCCAGATTGACTGACCTTCATGTCTTAAAGTAATGGATTGTCGTTTCTCTTTGCTTATTTGCACTGTTCTTGCCATAATATGGACTTGGTCTTTTACCAAATAGAGCTATCTTCTGTATACCACCCCTATGTTGTCACAACACATCTTATTGGCTTAAATGTATTAAGGAAATCAATTCCACAAATTAACTTTTTACAAGGCATGAAGCTGGTTGAGATAATGAGACTATTGTGCAAAGCTGTCAAGGCAAAGGGTGGCTATGTTGATGTCTTCTCTGTTATTCTACAGTGTAGAACATAGTCAAAATGAAGAATCCCTGGAATGATTAGTGTCACCTTTTGACTGGTACTCTATACTTAGGCAATTGTGATTGCAATATAGAGTGGGAAAGCGGCTGTGCGTTTCGACAATTAATAGTCACTGCCGTAAATAAAATATCTGTTTTGTCCAGGACTGGAGTCTACACAGACCATTGCACTATAGCGCAACAGTAGACCTTTATACAAACAAGCCATTTGCCAAACGGGCCTGGCATCTTTCACTTTGAACTGGACTGTGTGTTTACAGGCAGTAGCAACAGCGTGACTTTAGATCATTAGAACGAATTTGCCAAAAGCCACAAAATGCACCTGAATGGATTTCTGCTAATATGTAAATACCACGTGAGTCCTCTTACATTTGGGAGCCGCACAGTCCTATTAACCAAACAACCATGAGAAGGTTGACTCTCTCTCTCTCTGTTATACACATAAACAACAACAAGATCAACAACTAATGCTAGCCAGAGCAAGATGAGCTAAAATCTCATGAAGGAACATTAGATAAACACTAACTTTTTCAGCTAGTTTGTTCAAATTGCACTGATAAATAACTGGCTAAAGTTGGCTAGCTTGCTAGCTAACTACCTCCAGCCACAAATGAGACAACACTTCACTCTGACAATTTTACTTGCTGTAGCAGAGCTTTTTAGTCTGTTAACATGTCTAACATATACATATATTTATATATTTATTTATTTTTGGCCTGGTGAAGCGGTTTAATGCGTTGATTGAGTAGAAGCTGATAATTTATTTATTTTTTACTCTGCTGGTCTCGGGAAGAAATTACCAGTCCTCACTGTCCGAGACCTAGTCAAGACTGAGTACCAATGTATCAAAGACGAGACACTCAATATGTGGTCTCGAGTACCACGACACTGATGAATACAAATACAAACATTTTGACAACGTGTGTGTTTGTGATGGGGGAGGTTAAAATCATCACCTTGTTCATTGAACATGCTAAGCAGATACTCGATTACAACTTTCTTTTGTTCATCCATAGTTGTCATCCCCCTTCCTGTTTTGTCACTGGCAAAATGCAATACTTTCCAATTGCACGCCCTGAATTTTAAAAAGACAGCCTATTTTGGGGTCACAGCTGGGTTTTGAGGAGTGTGCGCAGTAAAGGTGACATGGCTCAAGATAGTCTTGTCGTGGGACGACTGGGGGAATGGCTGAGAGGTGGTGGGGAGGGGTGGAACAGGCGTGGGACGATTAAACAACTGCCAGTGTTTCAGGGATCATAAATATTGAATTGAAAAGAGGTGACGTGCGGTGAGCGTTTAAAAAAAAAAAAAACCTGTTGACGCATCCTTCTTAAATAGAATGGGGATCAGTGCCTCCGATTACAAAAGCCGTCCTGCAGACGGGAGGGAGCCGGCCGGGCCGAGCGGCCCACACAGCTGACAAGGAGACCTGCTAAGAACCTGTGACAACAAGGAGGTGTTGATTGGTCTGAAAGCAAAATAGACCTGCCGAAATACTGCCAGTCTACCCCTCCCTCTCTCTGGCTCCCCTTTTTATCGACATGGCTCTTCTCTGGCTGACGGATGTGACTGTGACATGGACATAAGGGACAAGGTGGTCCTGGTTCTTTCATGTCTTGGACAAAGCTTCACCTTGATGACAGAGGCCCCCCTTCACTGCTCATCTCCTTCATAAATGGCTTTTGAACTGCGGTGAAGTTTGAGGCATTTTAAAGTTACCGATGAGGCGAGTTTCGCTTTGGAAACTGGACTTCCCCGATTTTGTAAAATGTTTATATAGTTTTGCCTCTTAAAACACTCACGAAGGTGTTGATGCTGTAGTGAAAAGAAGTGAGGTAAATATATCCAGATTTTTCAGCTGTAGTCTAATCCCTGTGTGAGAGGGGTGGGTGGCTCCAGCTCTCTGCAGCCCCTCCTCTTCAGTCAGAGTAGGACCTCTATGTACAAGGCAGACTTCAGCCATCTCAGCTATGCACATAAGCCCATGTTGGTTTTAAATTGTAAAAATTCCTGCTAAACTGGCAGTAGTGCAGTAGGTTATGAGTGGTGAAATGCCGTGCCTGAATTAACGACCTGGGAACACTTGCTTTGGGGAAGGGGTGTGGGTGAGAAGAGACGGGGGGGTTGGTGGTGCTCTGTATCTCAGACAACGAGGTCAGGGGGAACTGAACTTGTGAACCAGTGGGGAGCACTGTTACTGTTGAGTCAAGTATTGGTCAAACTTATCCAGGGCTCAATGCACAGATTCCTCTGAACACAATATTAGGAAGGTGTTCCTAATGTTTGGTATACCCAGTGTATATGGTACATATAAGGAGAGATCTTGAAATATAGGGTTTGTTTTCTCAAGGCTCTCAGATCACCCATAAGGTTGTCTGCCCCCCATGTCTTTATAATTCACATTTTCTCTTCATTGCATTATTTTATATGGTTAAGCGGCTTGGGCAATCATATAGTAGTTTTACAGATTTTGGGATAAATAGACATTTGTTTGTGACAATGTTATGTGGTTGACTCATCATTCAAACAGTCTTTACTCTGGTGGGGTCCTTGAATTAATTTCAAGAACAGTGTTGATGTATTTTTATTGGCATTATCATCAGCCGTTTTTATATGTCAAACATTTACGCTGCATAGTAGATGATTCAACCGGTTCAGTGGTCTCTGTGCTGGGCCGGCGAAGGGGGATCATCTCTAGGGACAATGACGTTGTGACTGGCACTTTCATAGTTAGTTTTGATAATTCACTCAGAATTATTCTTAAACAGTCCTTTATCAAGAGAGTTAGGAGTGACTCATCGGGCGAATGTAGTATCAGGCGCTGTCAGGGCAGGAGAGTAGAAATGGATGTAGGGCACGTCTAGCCAATGACCCATTGCAGTTGTGTACACAGAGATGCCCCACCTCTTGTCGACCTGTCAGACCGTCGGACACACACGACACACGCAACCATTTTCTTTAAAGGTGACAAAAGGGATAGCCAATTGTTTTTCTGTTTATCAGAGGTGACATAGCCAATGGCGCAAGGGGACGAGGAGGCCCTGTGTTGCCATAGCTAAATATACATCCCTGACAGCTCCATAATGGGTTCCAGGAAGTTCAGTCGAAAATAAAAACAAAGCAACATTTCTAGCTGATTGGTTTTGAAAGGCCGTTTTTCCTTGTTGAATGGGAAAAATGTGGACTTCAGCATTCCATGGCAGTGATGCCAGTCTGATCGGATAGGCGCAGCCTTGCGTGTGCAGAACGAGCAGAGTGCGTTTCTGCACTGCAGAAAACGCACTTCATGGGAAAGACAATTTGGCCGTTGTGAAAATAGATGATATTGTTCACCAATAAATGTGGCTTTATTTTGTCCCAGACTATTTATTCGCCAAATATTGGTCGGGGTTAACCTGATATAGCCTACTTTGGAAAATGTTGATGTAAAAGAACTCGCAATTTCTCACTTATTTCTACAGTTGGACAAGTGGAAGAGTGTAAAAGATTGTGGGGAGCTGCATTTAGTGGTTTGGAGCTAATCCCTGTAAAGCCTGTAATGTAAGCAACATTGTCTGTGTTTGCACTGTGATCCAAATGATGAGTTAAACTACGTTTCCAACTCAATCTGCAAGAAGATACTCTTAAACCTGTTTTTTTTCCCTTGCCTAGTAGAAAACAACCAACAATTATGTTTTTGACTAAAGCATGTTTTCCAGATCAAGGCATTTTGTGGTATAAAACATATGGAGAGAAAAAAATAAATACTTTAAACTATTTTCATAAACTTGAAGGCTTGGTCGATTCCATTTGACCATGTTGAATGTTTTGATACACTAGGCTCTGACTTGGTCAGTATTTAGAGTATTATGGATGAAAGCAAGTGCCTTGTAATGAATTCATTCAAGCGGTACTGAGGCTGACAAGGCAGAAGGTAAGCGAGGCGAGAAGAGACCACAAGTCGTATGGATGGAAGTAGTTCTCCGTTAGATCTACATAAAAATATTTGCTCCTCGACTTTCTCATGTGAGAGCAGCCTCAATTGTTTACAAACACCTAGCCCGCCGTTGCTTACAGAGCAGAATTTTGTCATGAATTCATAAAGATAATGCACTAGCTGGATCTCATCCCATTTGCTCAGCTGTTCGATATTACCCCACAGTATCTTGGAGGAGCCACTTAACACGGCATGGTTTAAAATTACTGCGCTCCTGGCAAACGGCCTCTGTATTAAACTCAAACACCACTTTTGTAAGTTTGTATTCCTTTTTTTCCTTTGCCTCTCCGGTTTGGGTAAATGATGTGCTGAGAGATGTTTTATGACAAACAGCAAGCCCCAGGGAAGTGCACTTTATACATCACTAGAAGGGCCTGCCATGTGAACTGCGATAGTGGCTCAGTTTTTTTGCTCTACAGCCCCACTGCACAAATGCTGAGGGAAACTTGAAGGATTGCATTTCCTGGTATCTGTAGAGAAGACTGGCGAGTTAAGTTTCTCTATCCTGCTGACACCCCACCTACAGAGGAAGGAGCATAGATCCTAGAACCATGCCAATAGCCTCGCTGCAGGATGGTGTCCATAAAGCTTGCCCTCTCGGCCCTTGGCCCAGCCCCTGGCCTCTCCGTTTACCGAAAGCTGGTTACAGTATCGTAGACATGCGGACCCATGGGGGAGTCATTTATGACAGTTGTCGCCTTTAGTCCTCTAAGCCAGCCAGGGCATCTCCAGTCACTGAGCGGGGTATTTCAGAGCCCCAGTGGGGATAAACCCGATAGGCTTTGTTTCCCCCGCTATGGAACCCATGTGGCATCACTGGACAGAAATGTCCCTCCGCCCCCAAGCCTCTGTTGTATAAAGTCACCATGCGTTGCCATGGAGAGGACTGCCGCACGTGGAGGCTACGTTACACTTTGGACGGGACGCAATTTTGTTATGAAATCGAATGTGAACATTCTTGGTTTGATGTACGTTATGGTGTAAGAAACTCCTTGTCATAATGTTGGATTATATTAATTAAGTCAACACTGTTTTAAAAAAATCTGTTTTACTACACACTTTTGGGAGTTTTTTCCAGCTGTACAATGTTAACTCCACCCTTGGCTAGCAGTAATCTGCTCTACTTATGAATGTGCGCCGCAGACTGGTTAAACGGTATACTAGCCGAGTGAGAGTGTATTGGCTAGGCTGATAACTGCAGATGGAGAGAGGCAGCATATGGAAGCTCTCATTAATGTGCTTTTGCTGTGTTTAGGAGCTGACTGGCTGGGGCGTGGTGGTTCGTTGTCCCCTCGACCCACCCACCCTCCAGCCCACGGTAAACTAAAAGAGCCAAGATTAGTATTAATCCCTCTTAATGCTGCGGCTCATAATATAGTCACTAGGTGACTTGAGACTAATCCGTTCCAACCTAACTGCTACGATTTATTAAACACATGGAGGATTTGCTGTCAATGCTGGGCGGGTATCAAGAACGCATCATGTCTAAATACAGTGGTATCAGACTGATACAATACTGATGAAGCCGGGGCTGATTGGTACATTCAAATGAGGGCCTTGCGCAGAGTAGGAGGCAGGGATGAGAGGATGACTGGCCTTTCCACTGAATGTTTTTCCTAGCGGTTGTCTATTACTCCTCGATCACACAGCGTTTTGGTACACCAGAACTACATTCATTTCCAATTGAACGCTGTGTTTGTCTTGCAGTATTGCGTTGCAGAGGCAGTTTCAGTGAGTCCTGTGTGGTGCGTGCGTTGGATTTATCGAACATACGAAATCAAATTGTATGTGTAGAATGCTTAATGGGAATGGTAGCAGATGGTGAATGTTTTTCTGCCCACATATCCAGATGATGCTGCGCAATGATGCGATCAAGGCATTATTCCGCACAGTCTTACCTGCCGCTCAAACTGGTCATTGATTTATAATAGGGGTGAAACCATTTGAATCTTTGGTCAGACTGGTAGATGTTTCATTGATAAATCAATGCCCACACTAGAGCCTTTTCAAAAGTTTTAATAAAAATTTTTTTTAAAATTCTCAGTGCGCAACACCTTGCATATATTTTCCTGGAGAGAGGTGACATCTTTAAACGAACTGAAGTGAATGAGAATCAACAGCACTAGATACTTTACCTTCTAAAATGATGACCATGTAGCCTAACAGTCATTACTTTAGGCATTGACACGCAACACCTCTTGTAGATTGTGTATTTAACTTTCTTCTTTGCAGTGATTTATCCAGCCATTCATTCATGGTTTACCCAACCCTCCATTGTGTGAGCACAGCAGCAGAAGCACAGCTGGTCCTTACAGTAATGTCAAGGTGGCTGAGGATGCATCCGTGCTCTGGAGGGAATTCAGCAGTAGCCCTTGGGGGAATTCTATCTGGAGAGCAGCCATAACTCTGACTGTGTAATGTACCTTGGCGGGCTCATGCTAGCAGACATGAGGTCTTGTTGTCATTTCGTGACTCCTCTACAGTGGACGTGTGTGTCCTAAACATCCGACGGGCCACTAGTTCGTTCACTTGGAGTGTTGGATAGATTTATTCCCATGCCCTAATATCTCTAGTTATGGACTGAGGAGGTGGAGGAGTGAGAAAAAGAGTATGATACGTTTATTAGCGGCTGCAATGCTTGTGTTGATCACTGGCCCATTTCCTCGAATCAGTTCATTTTGCTCAGATTTTCTTTAAACAGCTGGTAAATAATTCGTTTCCTCCAGGAGAGCTAACCGGATAAATGTAAGCAATGCATTCTAAAAAGCAATAAATATTTTGAGGACAGACCAAAAAGATTGACACAATGTCTTTCGGGTTTGTGTTGTCATTGATGGTTTTATCATTTTTTAAATATCTGGTTTTGGCACAGTACAGAATATTTATTAAGATAATCAAACTCTTTGCCTGTGTGAAATGGAAAAGAAACATACAAGACTGATTCTAGAATAGAAGCATGTTCAAATATAATTTGTAAGAAGCTGTTCAACAGCACTCCTCACATAAAAAGCATTGGTCTCTGTGAGTCCACACCGCTCGGCTTAAACCGGTGTAATCTGATTTTAGTATGCTCCTGTTTGCCAGAGGGTATTGTGTCTTGCTAACACAATAGCTGAGGCCTGTTGTATATCTACAGTGTGTGGTTGCAGGATTCCTTCAGACCCCAGGGAATGCCATTAGATGGAAGCTGAAGGAATGCAGCAGGTGAAACAAATAGGAGGGAGTCGTCGTCGTCCCCCCCCTCGCTCTCTGTCTCGCCCACCCCACCCCTCATTCTTTCCATGCAGTTGTGGATGGTAGTACTCATGAGGGGTGTGAAATCTAGTGCGATCTGGAGCATGTGTGCCGATTTATCCTGCCGAATCGACCGCCATCTACAGCTTAACCTCTTACTGTACCAAACGGAGAGCCCCGCTCCAACCCCCTCCTGACTCCCACCCCCATTCCTTCCCCCCACTTCTTTCCCAAGATGCACACCAGGATCGGCAAGGGTACATGGTCAAAGGATTAGATGGAAGTTCTGTATCTTGCGCTCTGTTTATTTTCTGGAAATAGATGTGATAATACCAGGCCACCTCATCTGAAGGGCAGCGTATGACAGCGAACTTACTTTGAAATAAAATGATGGAATTGGATTAGATAATGGGGGGCCGTATTTACCGTGAGGTATGTAATTGGGAGAAAAAGGTTTATAGAGCAACTTGGTCGTGAAAACCACATTTAAGATCATCCATTTGAAATGTCGTGAGAACTTATTGTCGGAAATAAGGAATAATTTAATGTGTTTTGGTGCTTTTTTACACAATGCATTCCCCCCAAATATGGTAAAATGTTATCTTTAATTGTTCTAACCAGGGGGGTTGGCTCAATCACAGTATTCCACGTGTGTGCTTCTGCATCTTTTGGGAGGCATCAAAACAATTAAAGGGATAGTGCGAGATTTTGTCAATTTAAAAATGGTTTTCTACTTTCTGGGAGTCATGGATACTATTTTTGTCTGTGTGCAGTTTGAAGGAAGTTGAAGGTAGTTTCGAGAGCGAATGCTAAATAGTGTTACTTGACATAGGAATGCGAACTAGTCACCTTTTGTCGAAATTCGCTGTTTTGAATCCAAAATAGGTGACCTATGTGATTTGTGTAGATTTGATGAGGAAAGTTTGGGGGGGTTGTAAGCGAACAAGTGATGCGCATTTGGAGCAATACTGGCTGTATCCAAGGCCTCAGCCAATCGTTCACATACCAACAGAATGCATTACGCGACTGAAGAAAGAGACAACCAATTTGCTAGTTACAACATCAGCGGGCGCTCTGGAAAGACAGAGTGGAAAGGCAGTTTGCCAGTTACAGCAGCGCGTCTCCTGAACGATAACGAAGAGGTAGGTGAGAAGCCTGACCACAGAGACTGGGTTGAAGTGATGAAAGCATACTTCATGAGCTGTAACCGAAAAACAACTGGCATGTGGAAAGTTTGAGGCTAGGGAGAAAGTGTGGTGGAACAAGTGTTGTTTGCATTAAGTGTCTTGCTAGCTCGATCAAATTCTCTGTTAGCTAGCCAGAGAAATGTTGAGCAACATTAGCCAACTTAACTAATCAAATAATTGAGTTTATGGTGTGAGAATTAGCTAGCTAATAAAGTCAGACAGCTAACGTTAGTAACCTAACCAATTTGCCATAGTACTAACTGTTATACAACTCCTTGCTGTTCCTTAAGTTATAACACGTTAGTTGCTTACTGGACCCTGTCAATCTGTGTGAAATGTTAACTAGCTAACAAACTAATATTTTCCCTCTACAGTATGTGGTTCATTTTCAGAATGAGAGAATTAGGTGAAAATGGGGTGTAGCTTGTTAAACACGTGGATTCAGGGATCAAGTGTAGCTGGAGCTGGGCCTGGCTTAAGATGGATGCCACTATAGAGGTGAAAGGAACACCACACACGTTCCCGCTTTCTCCCTTTGCCAACAAAGGGTATCATGCTCTGCTGGCACATTGTAGAACTGATGTCCACAGGCAGAAAGTGTACAATGTAATATTGTGCAGTGTAGCCCAAAGATATTGCTTTTGTTGTGTTGTACTTGACAGTAACACATGTGTGAGGGGGGATTCTATACTTTTTTACTCAGTGAACGTTATTTTTGAAACATGTAGCCTTGTGCACTTGATCGATGTCTACTTTAGTGGCCACTATAATAGAGCAAAAATAGAATGCCAGTTTGTTTAATTCTATTCCTACTTTAAGATGTTTTTTCCCCATTTGAAATATTTAGATGTGTATGGTCACAAGCGGTCTATTATAAATCCTGTTATGGCTAGCTGCAATATTCGTGTATTGTTTATTCTCAAGACTTGAATGTCATATGCAGTAAAGTCTAGGCAACAAATAACATTGGATTGCTTTCTTTAAATGTTTTAGCTGTTAGGTTCACATTAACCACTTTTATTTTACACACAGAGACTGATCATGTAGATCATATTCTTTGTTTAATTAGTTAACAACCTGCATTTCCCTCTAGCAGGGATTTCTTTTGCATGTTTCAGTGCAACAAAAAAAAGTGTTACCTTTTTGGGCACTCGCCAGTTTGCATCCCTGTTGACAACCTTGCACAATCCCTTTTAACACACACACACACACACACACACACACACACACACACACACACACACACACACACACACACACACACAGAGAACGGAACTGAACTCCATGTGTTTCACCCCCCTTCCCCTCTCGTTCTTTCTCTCTCAAATGTTTTAATTCAGCATGATAAAACATCCGTTATTTATAAGTTGATTGAGCGTAAAGTGTGTCCATCCATCATAGTGGCGACTGCAGGCTGTGAAACGCATTAACTGTACGCCAGGGCCTGGCCAACCCTCGGCTGGAATAATACGGCTTCTGTGCAAAGTATGCAGCATAGAAAATACATTTTATGTACAGGATAACAGGTGCAAAACAGCATAGCGCAGCACCGGTTCCCCTGGCCGGGAAGGTTTACTAAGGAAGTCATGCTTTTTGAATGCGCTGGTTATGCTTTTTATCAACTTGCTTCCATTTTTATGTTAGGACATAAGAAGAGCTGAGTTGATCTTTTTGAGAGTGTTTTAGCTACAGGTCGTCTGAGAACATGGCCATTTTAGTTGTTTAGCCTAGATGAAAGGCAATACAACTATTGATTTGAGTAAAAATATGAGGTTAGGGCTTGATTGAGATTGACAACTGAAGAGTGTGGTTGAATTTGTCGCCCACATTCCTCAAGCCTTTGTCGACTGCCTGGCTATTACCATGGCTGTATGCCCCTCCAATATTAAACGTTTAGCATGCTCGCTTTCTCTTTCTCGGTCTGTCCGGCTGTCTCGCTTTTTCTCATAAACAGGGGAATTTCTCCCGAGTGAGGTCCTCTCCTGTTTGTAGTCAATATAAGTCCAAAGGGCAGTTTGAACAGAGCCCCCTGGGTCAGAGGTGCTGGCCAGGCTGTGTGTGTTTGTTTGGTCTTTAGCACTGCCTTTTTTAATATCTGGCCCAAGGTGTGGCAAACAAAGCCTTGGTGGCCAGGGGCCTCCGTTTGGTTGACCTGCTGAAAGACTGATGGAGCGATTATGAAGAGAAGGCATGAAAGACTGGATTAGAAGACCAAACAGGCCTCTTGTTTATCTGTGATTTAAAGTTTATGCTGTGCTGTCACTTTCACAGCCCCCTACGCATGCATGGACGTGCACAGTGCACATGAACACACTCACACTGCGTGCCTCCACCTCTGTCCCCAGCCAGCAGTGGGGGGACATGTACCCCTACCCTTTTGAGATAAAAAACTCTAAGTAATTGTAATAGTATAAAATCTGATCTTTTCCCAATTTGTCTAAGCATACAATATAGCTCAGTATTTGAATTATTTTATTCAGTAATTTTTTGCTCATCTTTATCAAGGGCGTCGATAGTTTTGGACAACTGTATATACAAATGCAAACTATATTCCATTCCCCACTGGAAAACACTGCTGTGGTAGCCCTGCAAAAGCTACATAGTTACTTCTGAAGCACTTGGAAAAGTTTTAATTTCTCTGGGGCTTTTAAATTGCCTGTTTAGGTTGTGTCGAGGCATTGTTCAAAGCATCTATAAAATACCACTGTGGGTTGGACGAAACGACCATATGGAGTTCCATAACATTGTTACATCCTAATTGCCCCCTTCGACAAGTGCCAATTTCCTTCAAGAGAAGGTGGGAGAGAGGGGGAAAAAAGAGTAAAGGAGGGGGGGGGGCTCGTCGAGTTGACATGCATCAAGCTTCTCCCAACAGATGGATAAGACTGTAGTCCAGGACTTGCCTGCGCGAGATGAAAATTCTCCCTGGATTTCATTTTAGGCTTGCTGGCCTTGTTAAAACGTCCCCTTTCCCCCAGCATTAGGAGCCGGCTGCTGGAAGGGCCCCAACTCTAATTCCAGGAGCGGGGCTCCAGATCAATAACCATCAGTATTTGGTTTTGGGCTGCTGCACTGGTCAACCCCCACACCCCCCTTACCCCTGCTCCCCATTCATGCACCCAGGGTGAGGGTGTCATTTTGAGGTAGTTTTCACAGTGAGCTCATGGACCGTCTCAATTGGAGTTTGTGTGTGTGGTGTAGTAGAGCCTCGTAGATAAAGGGATTTGACAGGTCTGCTGTTGCACATTTATTTTTGTTATTGTGATGGCACATTAGCATCAGGTTGTGTGCAGTGCATGTACTACAGTGAGTGTGCTCATACTAGGGCTGTCCCTGACACACAAAAAAAAAGAGTACTCTATTCTTTCGACCAAGCGATTCGCTTGACATTTTATAAACGTGCATTTTTCCAAATTGACACGTCCTATGTGTTTTAATCAAATTAACTATATTCACTGAGCTTGTATGATGCTTTAAGCACACAGTTTGATTAAATAATTAAGACACACAAATTACTAGAGGGAGTCCGACCAACAATTGATATGATTGTGCTGGGCCAGGCTCAGGCTTGCACCCGTTGTCTCTCTCTCCTCCCTGCTGCATCGGCCCCTTCATGACATCAAAGTGTTTATCGAGCTGTAGGTGTTGCTGAAGCTGCAACATACAGTACCATTCAAAAGTTTGGACACCTACTCATTCCAGGGTTTTTCTTTGTTTTGACTATTTTCTGCATTGTAGAATAATAGTGAAGACATCAAAACTATGAAATAACACATATGGAATCATGTAGTAACCAAAACCGTTTTAAACAAGTCAAAATATATTTTTATATTTGAGATTCTTCAAAGTAGCCTCCCTGTGCCTTGATGGCAGCGTCGTACACTCTTGGCGTTCTCTCAACCAGCTCCTTGAGGAATGTTTTTCCAACAGTCTTGAAGGAGTTCCCACATATGCTGAGCCCTTGTTGGCTGCTTTTCCTTCAATCCGGTCCAACTCATCCCAAACCATCTCAATTGGGTTGAGGTCAGGTGATTGTGGAGGCCAGGTCATCTGATGCAGCACTCCATCACTCTCATTTTTGGTCAAATATCCCTTACACAGCCTGGAGGTGTGTATTGGGTCATTGTCCTGTTGAAAAACAAATGATGGTCCCCTAAGTGCAAACCAGATGGGATGGCTTATCACTGCAGAATGCTGTGGTTGACATGCTGGTTAAGTGTGCCTTGAATTCTAAATAAATCAGACAATGTCATCAGCAAAGCACCATCACACCACCTCCGTCATGCTTCATGGTGGGAACCACACATGCAGAGATCATCTGTTCACCTACTCTGCGTCTCAGAAAGACAGTGTGGTTGGATCCAAACATTTCAAATTTGGACTTTCCACCAGTCTAATGTCCATTGCTCGTGTTTCTTGGCCAGAGCAAGTCTCTTCTTATTATTGGTGTCCTTTACTAGTGGTTTCTTCGCAAGAAATTCGACCATGAAGGCCTGATTTAATGCAGTCTCCTCTGAACAGTTGATGTTGAGATGTCTGTTACTTGAACTCTGTGAAGAGTTGTGTAGGCCGTCATTGTAAATAAGAATTTAACTGTCTTGCCTAGTTGAATAAAAATATATATTTGGGCTGCAATTTATGATGCTGGCACTCTAATGAACTTATCCTATGCAGCAGAGGTCATTCTAGGTCTTCCTTTCCTGTGGCAGTCCTTATGCGAGCCAGTTTCATCATTGCGCTTGATGGTTTTTGCGACTGCACTTGAAGAAACTTTCAAAGTATTTGAAAATTTCCGGTTTGACTGAACATGTCTTAAAGTAATGTTGGACTGTCGTTTCTCTTTGCTTATTTGAGCTGTTCTTGCCATAATATGGACTTGGTCTTTAACCAAATAGGGCTATCTTCTGTACACCCAACCCTACCTTGTCACAACACAACTGATTGGCTCAAACGCATTAAGAAGGAAAGCATTTCCACAAATTAACTTTTAACAAGGCACACCAATCTGGTTTCCACTTGAGTTTAAGGTTGTCACTGCAACCTTAAAGGTCCTCAATGATGTCACCATTGCCCTTGATTCTAAGCAATATTGTGCTGATATTTTTATTGACTTGTCCAAAGCTTTTGATACAGTAGACCATTCCATTCTTGTGGCCCGTCTAAGCAGTACTGGGGTCTTTGTGCTTGTTTCCGAACTACCTCTCTCAAAGAGTGCAGTGCATAAAGCTCAGAATCTGCTGTTTCAGCCACTACCTGTCACCAAGGGAGTACCCCAACGCTCGATCCTAGACCCCACACTCTTCTCATTTAACATCAACAACATAGCTCAGGCTGTAGGAAGCTCTCTCATCCATTTATATGCAGATGATAGTCTTATACTCAGCTGGCCCCTCCCCGGATTTTGTGTTAAATGCTCTACAACCTAGCTTTCTTAGTGTCCAACAAGCTTTCTTTACACTGAACCTTGTTCTGAACACCTCCAAAACAAAGGTCATGTGGTTTTGTAAGAAGAATGCCCCTCTTCCTACAAGGTGTTATTACTACCGCTGAGGGTTTAGAGCAGTGGTTCTTAACCTGGGTTCGATCGAACCCCAGGGTTCAGTGAGTCAGTCTCAGAGGTTCGGCGGAGGTTAAGACACACATCCGACTCATATGATTTGTGATGACACGCCCCGCTTGGCCATCATTGGCTGCAGGTGATCACGCTACATCGCTTGGACTATCTGTGCTGCAGGGAATTTGGTGCGCTCAGTAGTCGACTTGTGACTGTCGTGATGGTACGTCTTGTGATTTCTTTCTTAATATTTTAATCCCTTCATACTTACTATGTCGAGCAAAAAAAGAAAGTGGTCGGACATATGTACAATATGGATTCACATGTATAATGGAACGTGATGGGAGTCAGCGTCCTAACTGCATGATTTGCAATGCCAAGTTGAGCAATTCTAGTCTAGCACCGGCAAAACTAAGAGAACACTTCCTTAAGCTGCATGGAGATGGAAAATACAAGAACACAACGCTCGCTGAATTCAAGGTGAAGAGAGCCAGATTCGATGAAAAGTTCACTCTGCCTGTTCTCGGCTTTGTACCCATCAACAAACCGATCCTCACAGCATCGTACGAAGTAGCTTACCTGATCGCAAAGCAGGGCAAACCACACACCATTGGTGAAACACTCATAAAACCAGCTGTGTTGAAGATGGTGAATATCATGCTGGGAAAAGAGGCTGAAGTTAAGTTATCCCAAATTCCTCTTTCAAATGACACCATCAGCGACAGAATAGAGGACATGAGCAAAAACATCTTGGCTCAAGTAGGTGCAGATCTGATTTCAAGCCCGGCAAAATTCAGCCTTCAACTCGACGAAACCACAGGCGTTTCCAATCTAAGCCAGCTTGCTGTATTCGTGCGCTATGTGAAAGACGACGTGATAAAGGAAGATTTTTTATTTTGTAAGCCTCTTACAACAACAACTAAGGCAGCCGATGTGAAGAAACTTGTGGATGACTTCTTCAAAGACAACAATCTTTCGTGGGATATGGTTTCTGCAGTTTGTTCGGACGGAGCTCCAGTCAAGCTGGGAAGAAAGTCTGGTTTTGGTGCGCTAGTGAAAGCCGATGCACCACACATTGTTTCGCATTGTATTCTGCACAGGCATGCATTGGCAACAAAAACCTTGCCTCCAAAACTGGCAGAAGTATTAAAAATTGTAGTGGAATGCATGAACTATGTGCGAACTAGTGCTCTGAGGCACCGCATCTTCAGTGAGCTGTGTAAAGAAATGGGCTCTGAATTCGAGGTACTTCTGTACCATTCTAACATTCGGTGGTTATCCCGGGGACAGGCCCTGAATCGTGTTTTTGCCGTGCGTGTGGAATTAGCCCTGTTTTTGCAAGAGCACCAACATTGTCATGCAGATTGCTTCAAAAATTCAGAGTTCATTCTCATTTTAGCGTACATGGCTGATATCTTCGCAGCTCTCAATCATCTCAATCAAAAGATGCAGGGTGGTGGAATCAACATCATCGAAGCGGAGGAAAACCTGAAGGCTTTTCAAAAAAAGCTACCGTTATGGAAATGACGAACAGAGAACGATAACTTTGCAAACTTTCCCCTGCTGGACAACTGTGTAAGTAAGATCGAAGATGTATCTGGAATCGGAGACATTTCTGTACCCGCGGAACTGAAGCAAGCAATTGCCACGCACTTAGATGAGCTTGCAAAGTCTCTCAACGGATACTTCCCTACAAGAGAGTCATATCCAGCATGGGTGAGACAGCCGTTCACGTTTAGTGTTGAGACAACAGATGTCAATGATGAATACCTCGATGAAATCATTGAAATTCAGCAGAGCCAGGTTCATCAGCAACTCTTCAGAACAACAACGCTTTCAACGTTTTGGTGTCAACAAATGGTGACGTACCCTGTTATTGCTAAGAAAGCTCTGGAGATTTTCATACCGTTTGTTACAACATATCTTTGCGAGCAATCCTTTTTGAGGATGCTGGACATAAAACGAAGAAAAGGAACAGAATTTGTTGCGAAAATGACAGTGGCACTTGCCAAGGTGAAGCCGCGCATTTCTGAACTGGTCTCTGAAAGGCAACAGCAGAAGTCACACTGATTTGCAGTAAATATTCATTTATGTTTTTGTGTGAAAATCATGTTTTGATGATTAAGTTCTTTGAACACAGTGATGTTGATGCACGGTTCATTTTGTGCACCAGTAAAATATATACCTATGTTTTGAATTTGAAAAAATCATATTTTATTTTTCCAATAAAGAAGGGTTCGGTGAATGCGAATATGAAACTGGTGGGGTTCAGTACCTCCAAGGTTAAGAACCACTGGTTTAGAGCTTGAGGTAGTTACCTCATACAAGTACTTGGGAGTATGGCTAGATGGTGCACTGTCCTTCTCTCAGCACAAATCAAAGCTACAGGCTAAAGTTAAATCTAGAATTTGTTTCCTCTATCGTAATCCCTCTTTCACCCCAGCTGCCAAACTAACCCTGATTCAGATGACTATCCTACTCATGCTAGTTTACGGAGACATCATTTATAGATCGGCAGGTAAGGGTGCTTTCAAGCGGCCATATTTTCTTTACCATTCGGCCATCAGATTTGCCACCAATTCTTCTTATAGGACACATCATTGCACTCTATACTGCTCTGTACACTGGTCGTCTATGAGGCTTTTTGGTAGTCCGTCATTGTAAATAAGAATTTGTTCTTAACCTCTTGAAACTCTGGGGGCAGTATTTCATTTTTGAATGAAAAACGTTCCCGTTTTAAACAAGATATTTTGTCACGAAAAGATGCTCGACTATGCATATAATTGACAGCTTTGGAAAGAAAACACTGACGTTTCCAAAACTGCAAAGATATTGTCTGTGAGTGCCACAGAACTAATGCTACAGGTGAAACCAAGATTAAATTTCATACAGGAAGTGGGCCAGATTTTTGAGGCGCTGTGTTCCAATGTCTCCTTATATGGCTGTGAATGCGCAAGGAGAGAGCCTACACTTTCTGTCGTTTCCCCAAGGTGTTTGCAGCATTGTGACGTATTTGTAGGCATATCATTGGAAAATTGACCATAAGAGACTACATTTACCAGGTGTCCGCTGGGTGTCCTCCGTCAAAACTATTGCGTAATCTCCAGGTGCGCGCATTTTTCCATTTTGAAGAGAGGAGAAACCAAACTGCCAGGAGTGACTTATCATCGCACATAATTACATTATCCAACCTCCACAAGTAAAACGAATCCCATCCAAATAGGGCAAAATAGGGACCAAAACTCTGTCCGTGGACGTTGAAATCAAGGCCAGTCTGGACCCCATCAAATCTGAACCAAACCTAGACGTCTATGATTGGTTAAGATTTGGTCCGGCCCGGACCAGAAACCAATGTCCGTGGATGGGGAAATGATGGCCGGTCAGGAACTGCAGCAAAAAAAAAAGACATCCAAAAGGTGTAGGCGTCGGCGCATGCTTACTGAGGTGTAACCTACAGTGTTGCCTGAAATTGAATTTTATGAATGCCCATCTATGTGGGAAGCCTACGGTTTGTAAAACAACAACGAACGATTTCCGGACAGGACCAAAAAAAGACTGCTCGTGCTTACTAGGGTGTAGCCTACCAGGGTGGTGTGTGCAATGGCATTTTTCACCGTTTGTAAAACAGGCCATTGCATTGGCATTATTAGTTCTTAGTCCTGTGGCTAATCAATTTAGCTATGTAAGCACTGAATATAAGCTAACTCCTGATGAAGTTCGGTATTGCGAGCCTATTTGCAATGTGTTTACACAGCGGGAAATGCAGAAGTATTTTCTTTTTCGCTATGATCAGCCTGTCAAAAAAATGTACGGACACAAACTTGAAACCAGTGATCATGACATTGAGGTGGAACTCCTTCAGTTGTGATTGTTCATTCCATAATGTCCATTTTACTTGGACCTGTCCTGTTTTTAGAATATGTTGCTTTGTTAACATGACAACTCGTTATTTTTTTTGATTGAGCGCCATTTACGTTAGGCTATTTGATTGGAGAAACCTGCGATCAAATAGTGTCCGTCTCATTAAATTGTCATACATTTAATTATGTGAAGTTTTTACGTGTTGTTGGTGTGTCAGTTTAGCTCAGAAAATGCTGCCCTCGTCAGTCTTTCGCCATAGGTGGCCCCTTAATCCTGCCTAATGAGCGGGCAGGCCGTGCCTATAGCATATCATAATCACGTCAATAAATTGGTTCTAACAAACTCTGAACACCGTAACACATGTGACAGAAAAATGGATGCAGAGGACGTGAAACTCGAAATACTTTGCTCAGGAGGTATAGGGAAAGTCAGATGTGTGGAATAAATGTGACTAGTTGTGGAAAATACTGGTGAAAAACGTAAGGAGCAAGCTCTGTGTCCATATTATGATTACAATGTAATTTTCCTGACCGTTTTGAACATTGCAAACACTAAATAAAGTATAAGCCTAAAGTTTTTTTTACCTTGCCTTTATTACAGCAAAGATTAAAAACTGTCGCATTCCGTCGTGAATGCAATTTCCGAAATGTAACGGTTTATATAATGTTTAAGCTAAATATTCAAGGCTCGTTTTATTTTAAAACCGAAATGCTTGATTGCATTTCAAATCAGGAATGACTCATATGCTGTGTGATGACATGAACAAATTAAGGATTGATTGATACAGTAGCCTCTAGAAATGTAGGCCTAAGTAAGTTACCGTATTTAGACTAAACAGGATGTGCTCTTAGGCCTACAGCTCGATGGTGGTTATACAAGGCTGCTACTTTAAAAAAAAATGTAACCTTTATTTAACTAGGCAAGTCAGTTAAGAACAAATTCTTATTTACAATGACAGTCTACCCTGGTCTAACCCGGACGACGCTAGGCCAATTGTGAGCCGCCTATGGGACTCCCAATCACGGCCGGTTGTGCTACAGCCTGGAATCAAACCAGGGTCTATAGTGAAGCCTCTAGCACTGAGATGCAGTGCCTTAGACCGCTGGGCCACTTGGGAGCCTACTAATGATAAAGACATTGTTATTACTATTATAATAGTAATTTGTAAAATTGTTTACTTTACATGTCCTTGCGCTTGGTGCGCACGGAATCAGTAGGCTATTAAACAAACACTCAAACAGGCAACAGAAGCAGGATCTGTCATATTTCTGTAGATAAATTGATGATTTATAAAGCCAGGCACATTTAATACATATGCTATTGATTTTAGACCTAATTAAGTTTGGATTTCCACTCCTCACTTTTCTTAAACAATAAGGCAAGTGCTGTTTTCTCATCTCTTCATTCTGCTGCTGCCTCCGCCTCATTGTTCTTAACCCAATATGCTGGTTAACTTTTCTGTTATGCACATAGCAACATTGTCTAAGGCGCCAATTCAACAGCGCACTAATGCTAATAGCAACCGCTATCGAATGAGGGAGGAAGAGCATTTGTTAAAAAATATTATTTGTATTAGTGCACTATTTTTTTATGTAATATAATCATATACAATTTCAATAGCACATGTGTTAGACTGATGGACTGTGCCATCCCCACGGTCTCCACAATGGATCTGTCCACTCAGCGCGAATCAGACAGGTGTGTTGTACACCATGATATACAGTTGAAGTCAGAAGTTTACATACACTTAGGTTGTAGTCATTAAAACACGTTTTTCAACCACTCCACAAATTTCTTAACAAACTATAGTTTTGGCAAGTCGGTTAAGACATCTACTTTGTGCATGACAAAAGTAATTTTTGTCTTCTAGAGATGAACGTACTTTGGTGCGAAAAGTGCAAATCAATCCCAGAACAACAACAAAGGACCTTGTGAAGATGCTGGAGAAAACAGGTACAAAAGTATCTATATCCACAGTAAAACAAGTTCTATATCGACAACCTGAAAGGCTGCTCAGCAAGGAAGAAGCCACTGCTCCAAAACCGCCATAAAAACAGCCAGACTACGGTTTGCAATTGCACATGGGGACGAAGATCGTACTTTTTGGAGAAATGTCCTCTGGTCTGATGAACCAAAAATAGAACTGTTTGGCCACAATGACCATCCTTGTGTTTGGAGGAAAAAGGGGTAAGCTTGCAAGTCGATGAACACCATCCCAACCGTGAAGCACGGGGGTGGCAACAACATGTTGAGGGGATGCTTTGCTGCAGGAGGGACTGGTGCGCTTCACAAAATAGATGGTTTCATGAGGAAGGAAAATGATGTGGATATATTGCAGCAACAACTCAAGACATCAGTCTGGAAGTTAAAGCTTGGTCGTGAATGGGTCTTCCAAATGGACAATGACCCCAAGCATACAGTGCCTTGCGAAAGTATTCGGCCCCCTTGAACTTTGCGACCTTTTGCCAACAACAAGTGGCTAAATGATGGGCTTTTTGGAACTTTATGGAACAAATCAGTCATTTGTCGTCGAACTGGGATTCCTGGAACTGCCTTCTGATGAAGATATTCAAAGGTAAGTGAATATTTATAGTGTTTTTTGTAGCTTCTGTTGACGCCAAAATGGCGGCTATTTCTTTGGGTTCTGAGCGCCGTTCTCAGATTAATCTTTTTCCGTAAAGTTTTTTTTATTTTTTTATCTGACACAGCGGTTGCATAGAGGATACGTTTATCTTTAATTCTGTGAATAACACTTGCATCTTTTATCAATGTTTATTGTGAGTATTTCTGCAAAATCACCGGATGTTTTGGAATCAAAACATTCCTGCATGTAACGCGCCAATGTAAACTGAGATTTTTTATTTATTTATATATTTATATACAGTGCCTTGCGAAAGTATTCGGCCCCCGTGAACTTTGCGACCTTTTGCCACATTTCAGGCTTCAAACATAAAGATATAAAACTGTATTTTTTTGTGAAGAATCAACAAAAAAAGGGACACAATCATGAAGTGGAACGACATTTATTGGATATTTCACTTTTTTAACAAATCAAAAACTGAAAAATTGGGCGTGCAAAATTATTCAGCCCCTTTACTTTCAGTGCAGCAAACTCTCTCCAGAAGTTCAGTGAGGATCTCTGAATGATCCAATGTTGACCTAAATGACTAATGATGATAAATACAATCCACCTGTGTGTAATCAAGTCTCCGTATAAATGCACCTGCACTGTGATAGTCTCAGAGGTCCGTTAAAAGCGCAGAGAGCATCATGAAGAACAAGGAACACACCAGGCAGGTCCGAGATACTGTTGTGAAGAAGTTTAAAGCCGGATTTGGATACAAAAAGATTTCCCAAGCTTTAAACATCCCAAGGAGCACTGTGCAAGCGATAATATTGAAATGGAAGGAGTATCAGACCACTGCAAATCTACCAAGACCTGGCCGTCCCTCAAAAATTTCAGCTCATACAAGGAGAAGACTGATCAGAGATGCAGCCAAGAGGCCCATGATCACTCTGGATGAACTGCAGAGATCTACAGCTGAGGTGGGAGACTGTCCATAGGACAACAATCAGTCGTATATTGCACAAATCTGGCCTTTATGGAAGAGTGGCAAGAAGAAAGCCATTTCTTAAAGATATCCATAAAAAGTGTCGTTTAAAGTTTGCCACAAGCCACCTGGGAGTCACACCAAACATGTGGAAGAAGGTGCTCTGGTCAGATGAAACCAAAATTGAACTTTTTGGCAACAATGCAAAACGTTATGTTTGGCATAAAAGCAACACAGCTCATCACCCTGAACACACCATCCCCACTGTCAAACATGGTGGTGGCAGCATCATGGTTTGGGCCTGCTTTTCTTTAGCAGAGACAGGGAAGATGGTTAAAATTGATGGGAAGATGGATGGAGCCAAATACAGGACCATTCTGGAAGAAAACCTGATGGAGTCTGCAAAAGACCTGAGACTGGGACGGAGATTTGTCTTCCAACAAGACAATGATCCAAAACATAAAGCAAAATCTACAATGGAATGGTTCAAAAATAAACATATCCAGGTGTTAGAATGTCCAAGTCAAAGTCCAGACCTGAATCCAATTGAGAATCTGTGGAAAGAACTGAAAACTGCTGTTCACAAATGCTCTCCATCCAACCTCACTGAGCTCGAGCTGTTTTGCAAGGAGGAATGGGAAAAAATGTCAGTCTCTCGATGTGCAAAACTGATAGACATACCCCAAGCGACTTACAGCTTTAATCGCAGCAAAAGGTGGCGCTACAAAGTATTAACTTAAGGGGGCTGAATAATTTTGCACGCCCAATTTTTCAGTTTTTGATTTGTTAAAAAAGTTTGAAATATCCAATAAATGTCGTTCCACTTCATGATTGTGTCCCACTTGTTGTTGATTCTTCACAAAAAAATACAGTTTTATATCTTTGTTTGAAGCCTGAAATGTGGCAAAAGGTCGCAAAGTTCAAGGGAGCCGAATACTTTCGCAAGGCACTGTACTTCCAAAGTTGTGTCAAAGTGGTTTAAGGACAACAAGGTCAAGGTATTGGAGTGGCCATCTCAAAGCACCAACCTCAATCCCATAGAAAGTTTGTGGGCAGAACTGAAAATGTGGGTGCAAGCAAGGTCTACAATCCTGACTCAGTTACACCAGCTCTGTCAGGAGGAATGGGCCAAAATGCACCCAACTTATTGTGGGAAGCTTGTGGAAGGCTACCCAAAACATTTGACCCAAGTTAAACAATTGAAAGGCAATGCTACCAAATACTAATTGAGTGTATGTAAACTTCTGACCCACTGGGAATGTGATGAAAATCACATTAAAATCTGAAAGATCATTCTCTCTACTATTATTCTGACATAAAATAAAGTGGTGATCCTAACTGACCTAGGACAGGGAATTTTTACTAGGATTAAATGTCAGGAATTGTGAAAAACTGAGTTTAAATGTATTTGGCTAAGGTGCATCTAAACCTCCGACTTCATCGATATATATATATATATATATATATATATATATATATATATATATATATATATATATATATATATATATATTGTTTTCTCTACTGCTGGACTAAAGAAATCTCCGTCGACCAACAGTCTATCAACCAAACAATCGGCCAGTCGGCTAAATGGGGTCAGCCCTAGCTCATACACATTCACAACGGTTCTGCTAGCTCATGAAAGGCATTACTTTAAATAAAACATTTTAGCTGTGGAGACCAGTCTTAAAATGTCAGAACATGGAGGAGAACTTGGAAATCTAGTAGAACAGAACCAGCAGACTCCAGACCTCGTAGGGTAAGAATTGATTACCCCTGGTCTAGACTCTAGAGAGCTTACCCTTCTTACCCCTTCAAAGTATGAGGATTCATATGCATGACTGGTCATTGGTCAGAATAATCAGATCAGATTGTGATGTCATGCTGTTGTCCAAAAACTCATCACACCTGAACAAGCTGAGGTTCCAGGCGTCTTTCCCTCCCCCAAAAGCTTTTCCGCTAAAAGTTAATTATCATAATTTTCACAATTTCAGTATTATTTCGACATCATAGTGTGGAAAGATTTTTTTTTTTTTTTTTTTTTTTTACAAATCTTGTTCTTGAAAGCACTGCCCCTTTTAAATAAATAAAAAATGTTTTTTAATTGTGGAGTTGTCAGTGACTAACAGGGTCTTAATGGAGGAGGTGTAGAGGGACCTGTGTTAGACTGGGCAGAGGGCACCAGGACTGTATGACTGTGTAAAATGTGACACAGCAGTCTGACAAATTAAGTTATTCATCCTTTTGTGATTAAATTAAGCAAATACAAAGGGACCGCCAGCCCGAGTGCCGAGAGTCAAGCAGTGTTTGTATTTCTGGTGTTGTAATCGTGCTGCTCTGAATAGCTGTCCCCCTGCCCACCCCATCTCCCTCACACACATGCATACACATACACCGTTTGGAAAATTGGCTTTGTGTTTGTAGAGCGTAATGCATAGTTCTCATGGAATTCAGATTTCTCTCTGTTGGTTCAGTTGAATGCACAACAAGGGGGAAATTTATCACAATTTAATGAAACGGGATATGATGGCCATTGGAGCTCTTAGTTGATGTTTTATACATGGAAGTTGGTCTTTAAAATCACAAAGTTATTCCCAAAGTTTGCTGTGCTGTGTAGGCGTATACTGTGTAAAGCATATGTTTTATGTTATTTTCTTTTGAGTCTGTGGCTAAATCTAACTTTTAGTCTAAGTATGATTATATTCGGGCTTGACGCGACAAAACCGAACTGCCCACTTCGTGCAAATTCGTGCCAATGTCTTTTCCTATAAAATTACTTTAAAATATTTTTTTAGTCTAGATTTCGTTTCAGGCCTGGGTATTATTTATGGAGCGAAATACCTGCCAAAAGGTTGAACGTACATATCGTTAGGATCGTAAAGACGATCCATACGTAAATTGTTAGGATTGTAAGGAAAGCCATGTGTGAAATATGTAAAAAATGTGTGAAATGTAAACATGAAATTTCATCTGTGAACATGTTACGATTTCAGACTAACATTTTTAGCTCAAACAAATCTTGCAATTCTGACGTACAATATTACCTTTCCGAGTTTTGGCAGTTTCACCTTACCCACGTACACTAAATGGCCTGTGAGGAGTGCTACGAGAACAAGCATAACGCAGTATAAAAAACGGAAGTCAGGGAAACCGGAAAGAAGTATCCTGCATGTTTTCAAGTTAAAAGTCTCCATTCTCTATTACTCCTCAGTTTACTTCACGTTTAGGTAGCTAATGTCATGGATTTGTTTGCCAGCTCAAGTCTAGACACCACTAGTATTATGCCTACAACAGCATAGGCATCCCCATGCATGCATCTTATCAAAATATGACTCATTCAGTATTGTACCGTCACATTCCCTGTGCTCTGTCTGCAATCATAACCAGTCGTATCTACCAGAAATAATGAAACAATAATAGATGTTTGTTAAATCTATGTATTATTTATGACCACCTGAGTGGCCATTCCAAATATTTTGATATTTATTTCATCACTGAAAATCTTGCCAAAGCATATTCTGTAGGAGGTTATAATATAAATGTAAAATAATTAGAAAATATTTATATGAATCTGGTCATGAACAAATGGACTTTGAAATTAACAAGGGAGAGATTAAACGTAGGCTGTCTGGCATAAATTTAATCCCACACTTTAGAATAACTGTTGCAGTGGCCTGAGGTTGTCTCTGTATATATAGGCTATTCTCTCCATTGTGACACTGCTGCCCAGTTGATCTCCTTGCACCACCACAGCACCATGCACCTTCTGAAAAACTCTTCTGGAGGCATGCATGCTCTGCATAGTCATTATACCCTAATGTAGGCCTATTTTCCTACTAGCCAAATTAAGTGCAGAGCATGCATGATGCGTGCAACTCCTCATTCCAACATATTTGAACATTTAATTCATCCTTCATTCAGTTCAGTCAGTCAGTAAGTCATCCATTCAGTATTTGCAATAAGAACTATCTCAAAGAGAATAGAACAGTCGTATCCATTAGTTTATTGAAATCCATGTATGTTCAATATGAGCTAAATTCTCAAGTTCTGTTAGCCTATCACTTTAATAATTCAATGTTTTAATTTAGGCCTATTCAAACAAAAAATAAGCCTTCAATTTGTAGGCATTGCAATGTAGGCTATCATTTTGGGTGCTGGTGTAATATTTGTTTTCTAACAGTTTTTATTATAGGGCTCCCCTTAAAAAGGAGACCCTAGCTCACAGGCCTAAATATAGCCTCTAAATTAATTTTAAATAAAATAGTTGAAGAAGCACGTGCAGTGGCTGATAGGGAAAACAGATCTGTCAATAAGAATAGGCTACATATAGTCTTGGCCATTTGGGACCCCTTGGCTATTTCACTCAGGACAGGTTATAGCCAAGACTTAATCAATATTTTGTTTTGTCTT
This sequence comes from Oncorhynchus mykiss, assembly GCF_013265735.2. Lineage (NCBI taxonomy): Eukaryota > Metazoa > Chordata > Actinopteri > Salmoniformes > Salmonidae > Oncorhynchus > Oncorhynchus mykiss. The sequence goes on along the minus strand of NC_048587.1, from coordinate 19,567,541 downwards.
GTGTATTGATATGGATATAGCCTCTGCGTGGTGGGGTTGTGCTTCACAAATGGTTATAACAAGCCTACATACAGAGTGGAATTCACTAATAAAACAGTCAAAATGTCTAATATAAGGCCGACAGTCTGTGCTCCCAAATACTGGAAAAAGTGTGATTCGTTAGGTTACATGATCACCACAATAGCCCCACACAGCTATAACAATATATTAAATGGCCGTTAACACACAACAGCATTTCATATTTAGATAGCGGAATAGGCTGCCTAGCCTACATAATATTTACTTTCTATTTTACAGCTTAGGCGTGTATTCTAGATAAGGCTCTGTGTCATTAGCATTATCTCACAAGTAATTTACTGAAGGCCCAAGCCTATACTACGCCTTCTGTTGGTATAACGTCGTTATTGATTACAGTTCTAAAACAAGCTCTAGACTTTTATTTTGGAAATGAAACCGGAAGCTGGAAAGTAACTCTAAAGTCTGGGCTAGAGTCGCTTGATTGACTAGCTAGCTTCGACTAGCTACATTCGGTTCTTGTCCTTTGCTGATGCCACATTACTGACAAAAGTTTGTATGTATACATTTTTTATTTAAGATCAGTCCTTAGGCATGGTATATTCGCCATATACCATACCCCCTTGTGCTTTATTCAATCAAATGAGTTAAATCGATGTCCATTGATGGAAAATGATCTGGTGAGTTTAATAGGGGTGAATTATATTTTCTCTTGTGACATATTCAAATTCCTTTATTACGTGATGTCATAGCTTGCAATAATTCTTATTTTGAGAAAAAACATATTTTGCTTCTGTTACTGTTACAAGTTACTACGATATTGCTTAATTGGCTCAATAGCATTATGGAAAAAGGGTTTATTGTATTAATATGATAACTCCTCTCTTGCTGTGAAAAAAAATGTGGCCTAAATATAGTCAACAAAAATATAAACGCAACAAGTAAAGTGTTGGTCCACTATTTCATGAGCTGAAATCAAAGAACCCAGAAATTGTCCATATGAACCATAGGCTTATTTCTTTCACATTTTTGGAACTAAGTTTTGGGTACATCCCTGTTAGTGTGCATTTCTCCTTTGCCAAGATAATCCATCCACCTGACAGGTGTGACATATCAAGAAGCTGATTTAACAGCATGAAAGTTATAGAGGTTCACCTTGTGCTGGGCACAATAAAAGGCCACTCTAAAATGTGTAGTTTTATGTCTTGAAATTTTGTGGGAGCATGCAATTGGCATGCTGATTGCAGGAATGGCAACCAGAGCTGTTGACAGATAATTGAATGTTAATATCTCTGCCATAAGCCGCCTCCAACGTTGTTTTAGAGAATTTGACAGTACGTCCAACCGGCCTCACCACTGTGTAACCACGCCAGTCCAGGACCTGCACACCTGGCTTCTTCACCTGCGGGATCTTCTGAGACCAGCCACCCGAACAGCCGAGGAAACCTTAGAAATAAATCCCCTGTTTAATATTAAATAAAAAATAAATACGAAAAAAGTAAGATTCACAAACTAATAATGTAATTATAGAATGCTTGTGTAAAGCAGCATTCATCTGAACATGCAGAGTGAACGTCAAAGTACTTGTGAATCCATGGTCAAGCAACTGCTCTCTTCTTGAGTGACAGGGGGCAGGGCTTGGTGTGGTTAGCAGCAAAAAGAAGAGGGAGAGAGACTCAAGTAGCAATTTAAGTAAACTATAAAAACTGACATAGGCACAGAAGTTGAGTATCACATTTAACAAACCAAACATTGAAATACCATTATAGAAGGTAAAGAAACTCAAACCGGTCCTTGTATATAGTAAAATACAGTATACCGCCCGGCCCTACAATCCACCCAGTGATGGCTAGGGCTGACACACAACTCACACAAGCCAAACTACCCCTCCAGCTGTGAGATATTGGTGCCCAGGGATGTAGACAGCCCTGGGTAGCTGGTGCAGAGGGGCTATGAATCTCCTGTTTCCCGGAAGCGGGGTGAAATGCTTGTCTCCCATCAGAGTCTTGTAGAGCAGTGTGAAGAGGTCCTCTTGAGCTTGATCCTCTTGCTTGCCTACTTTTAGCTTTTCTTCTTGGCATTACTTTAAATTAACCATCCTCTGCCTCTAGGGAGCAATGTACCGAGACCAAACGACCTAGCTCATGGTCCTCCTGGCCAGCAGGTCGTGCTGGTACCTGCTTTCTTCACCATTTGTAGCAGAGCCTGGGGAGTGGCCACTGCCATGGACCAGAGCTAGGACGGGTCTCGGGGTACAGAGGGCCGAGTAAACAGTTCAAGCTTTTATTGTATGATTTTACAAACCGAAATGCTCAAGAATAAGGAACTTAAAGTATAACTTCAGTTACTAAGGTTTCCCTTAAACTAAATCGTATCTCCCAACCTGTCTGCTGTAGCAGCCTACTCAACTGTTTGGGCTAATTAAGGATTCTCAGCTAGCCTCTATTAGCCTCCTAACTGGGAAGGTGCTGGAAGGCACCCTAAGGCTTAATGCCAATGTGCTAAGAATGTACATGTTGAGTCTGAAAAAAAAAACCTAGATATTGTACTGTGTACCTGTGCGTGTTTTTTGCTGTTCACTTTTGAAGCAGCCCTCTCAGAAATAATGTTCTGCCTTGATCTCGAACTGATCTCTGCTGATAGTTTTTCTACTTGACTTCAGATTCACCATACATCTGCAACAAACCAGAACAATGCTACATTAAAGTAAAAAAAAACCTGATATGAATGTTGATATCAGGACATTCTGAGGGTCTTGTGAATCTCTTCTACTGGTGCCTACAGTGCCAGTTTAGTAGGAGCTCAACTCCTTGTCCCTCCTAGTATTCCATGTTTTAAGCCCTTTCTGCTCCACTGCCAATGTGCATACATTAGATGGCACGGACTGAGGTGCTTTCCTGGGGGCAAAGGATCAGGCTCTCCCTGCCTCTGCTTTGGTCGTTTGCAGAGGTAGGCCACACATGGCTGCTCACACCAAACAGAACAATGGGCTATGGTTCCAAGATGGCCAAATGTCCTCTAACAGCCTCAGAAAATTGTTCTAACACACACACAGACGGACAGTTGGGAGGCAATTTACATGGATGGTGAGTGACTTTCATCCTCTTTTTTTATATAGCACAATGTCAGCCAGAGGTCAACCTGGTTATGGTGTGATCGTCTCACCGTGGTGGTGCTGCGGCCATCTTTATTTATTTCACTCTACAAGCCCTGGAGATTGAGCTGAACTACAGAGCCATATTTAGCCTTTATTTAAGAAGATTGGGCAGGCCAGCCAGACTGTCCGATGGCCTAGCCCCTGCTTACCGAGGGCCAGTCGGATCAATACAACACAATTTGAGTTCTCCAATCTGAGGGTCTTTGAGACACAGCCGTGGCACTTACGGGGTGATCGCTTTTGATGAAGTCTTTATCAGCCTCTATTGACAGATTCAGTTGAGCAACTTCCTCTCCCGTCCCTTGCTCCTCTCCCAACTGTAAAGTAATGGATACTAAGCCCCCTCCTTTAAAAGTTTCTAAGAGCTGATGGAATGATTGATAGGAACACAACCCCTTTAAGTTTGTTTTTGTTATTTCTGCCTTAATATCTGATGGAGGAAATTACTTTTCAGCGGAGTTCAGGTGACCCCTATGGTTCTTTGAGACCGTTCTTCAGTCCGATACTGCAGCGTTGTGGCAAGACTTACACCAAATGGACCTACCCAATCAAAGGAGCATTGAGAGAGAATACAAAGAAAACATCAGCTCCTCCAAAAAATGAAGAAAAAGAAAAAGCAAGCGGGAGGAGATTTACTTTTAGAAGAAAGTCTAAGAGCAACCTGGCGTCCGATGAAGGATTGTGGAAATTTCAAAATGATTACATATTTGATTTCCAAACAAGCCGCGGGGGTATTGGATATCACAAGCTAATGCGTGGCGGTCACATGTGCACTGTTGGAAATTTGGTTGAGGCTCTTCTCAGCCTTTGATGTCACAAGTTGTTTTTTCGCGTTTAGAGTAGCTGCTCCAGAGGAAGCCTAATCCATGTGATATTGCTATGGCAAGCAGTATTTCTACACAACACTCCTAACAGTGTTCGTGACTCCACTAATTTGCCGTTGTTGTTTTACCTGCTTTGTATTTTGCAGCCCCTCTAGACCCCCATCTCTCCCTCTTAGTTACCCTCAGAGGGAGCTGTTACCCAGGCCTCTGTGGATTGGCCGGAGGTGGTTTCCCAATCGCGAGAGATGCAAGGCGAACTGGATTTCTGTGAATTGATTAAGAGGAAGATTTGGTTCATGTTCTGCAGCTGTGTTTGGTTGGCTCAATTATGTAACCTGACTTGAATCTTTAATTGACAGACCACAATCTGCCTCTTGTGGGTGCTTTAGAATAAGCTTGTTCATTGTTTTTCACTCTGTCAATTGTACACCTTTTGTCATTGTTTTGGAATATGTAAACATACAAGCACTGTTGTCAGGCATTATGGGATTTATTCCAGTCGCTGTGACCCTGCTGCACCACCAGCAACCCCCACCCCCACACCAAGCCCAGTCACTCTCCAGTCAATTTCATTAATGCTAAATCCCACATCCTACACAGCTGCCTTTAAAAAGAGCTTTTGGAAATTGAGTTGTAATAAGATACCTTGCGCTGCCAAGGTGAATAAGAGGCGGTTCTTGAATGCCTCTCTCTCTCTCTGTGTCTCACCCTCTGTCTTTCTCTCTGACACACACATTTTGCTCCATGTTGTTCCCATCTCTTACCGTGCTGTAGCTGCGGGAAAAGGTTACAACCTCCACAGCAGCTAATTCCCCATTGATCTGCCCTGGGGCGCCATAGCTGTTTACACAGACCTTTTTATAGAGAGCAAAGCATATTAAAGGCAGAGAAAAGTCCGCACACTGCTGTTCACCACTCTGTTCTGCATGTTTGTGCACAACAGCAGAACTGAGGGCTAAGGCCCTACCGAGACTTCCCACACTTGGTTGGGATTTGAAAATCCCACTGCCATGAGGGGAGATCTGAGAGCATTAAGATATTGGAAAATAATATTGCTCCTTTTTCAGAGTAGAGGCCATGTGATTTCTAATCAAGTCATTTTCTTATTTGTATACAGTGCATTAGGAAAGTATTCAGACCTTCACTTTTTTCACGTAATGTTACATTAGCCTTATTCTAAAATGTATAATTTTTTCCCCTCAATCTATACACACAATACTCCATAATGACAAAGTGAAAACAGGTTTGTAGAAATTTTAGCAAATTTCTAAAAAAAAAATACATACCTTATTTACATAAGTATTCAGACCCTTTGCTATAAGACTCGAAATTGAGTTCAGATGCATCCTGTTTCCATTGATCATCCTTGATGTTTCTACAACTTGATTGGAGTCCACCTGTGGTAAAATAAATTGATTGGACATGATTAGGAAAGGCACACACCTGTCACACAGTTGTCAGAGCAAAAACCAAGCCACAGAACACACCAAAACAAACATTTTATTACTATTATTTTTTTTATACCTTTTTATATAACTAGGCAAATCAGTTAAGAACACATTCGTATTTTCAATGACTGTCAGAGTCAGGGTATATGCAACAGTTTGGGCTGCCTGGCTCATTGCAAATTAATTTGCCAGAATTTTACGTAGTTATGACATACATTGAAGGTTGTGCAATGTAACAAGAATATTTAGACTTAGGGATGCCACCCGTTAGATAAAATACCGAACGTTTCCGTATTTCACTGAGACAATAAACGTTTTGTTTTTTCAAAATGATAGCTTCCGGATTCGATCATATTAATGACCTAAGGCTCGTATTTCTGTGTGTTATTGTTATAATTAAGTCTGATTTGATAGAGCAGTCTGACTGAGCAGCAGCAGGCCTGTAATCATTCATTCAAACAGCAATTTTGTGCGTTTTGCCAGCAGCTCTTCGCAAGCACAGCGCTGTTTATGACTTCAAGCCTATCAGCCTAATGGCTGGTGTAAACAATGTGAAATGGCTGGCTAGTTAGCTGGGTGTGCGCTAATACTGTTTCAAACGTCACTCGCGTTTAGATTTGAAGTAGTTATTCCCCTTGTGCTGCTTCGAGTGTGGCTGTTGTCAATGTGTGCCTGGTTCGAGCCCAGGTAGGGGCGAGGAGGGGGACGGAAGCTATACTGTTACACTGGCAATACTATAGTGCCTATAAGATCGTCCAATAGTCAAAGGTATATGAAATACAAATGGTATAGAGAGAGAGTCCTATAAATACTATATTAACTAGAACCTAAAACCTCTTACCTTGGAATATTGAAATCTCATGTTAAAAGGAACCACCAACTTTCATATGTTCTCATGTTCTGAGCAAGGAACTTAAACGTTAGCTTTTTTAAATGGCACATATTACTTTCTTCTCCAACACTTTGTTTTTACATTATTTAAACCAAATTGAACATGTTTCATTATTTATTTGAGGCTAAATTGATTTTATTGATGTTTTATATTAAGTTAAAATAAGTGTTAATTCAGTATTGTTGTAATTGTCATTATTACAAATTTAAAAAAAATTCTGATTAATCGGTATCGGTTTTTTGGCCCTCCAATAATTGGTATCGGTACCGGCGTTGAAAAATCATCATCGGTCAACCTCTACTTCATTGTGAAGGCTTTAAACATGGTTTCCCATGCTTGTTCAATGAACCATAAACAATTAAAGAACATGCACCTGTGGAGCGATCGTTAAGACACTAACAGCTTACAGACGGTAGGCAATTAAGGTCACAGAGAACTTTGGACACTAAAGAGGTCTTTCTACTGACTCTGAAAAACACCAAAAGAAAGATGCCCGGCTCCCTGCTCATCTGTGTGAACTTGTCTTAGGCATGCTGCAAGGAGGCGTGAGGACTGCAGATGTCGCCAGGGCAATACATTTCAATGGAGGGAGACAGGACGGACAGCTGATCGTCCTCGCAGAGGCAGTCCACGTGTAACAACACCTGCACAGGATCGGTACATCCGAACATCACACCTGCGGGACAGGTACAAGATGGCAACAACAACTGCTCGAGTTACACCAGGAACACACAATCCCTCCATCAGTGCTCAGACTGTCCGCAAGAGGCTGAGAGAGACTGGACTGAGGGCTTGTAGGCCTGTTGTAAGGCAGGTCCTCACCAGACATCCCCGGCAACAATGTCGCCTATGGGCACAAACCCACCGTCGCTGGACCAGACAGACTGGCAAAAAGTGCTTTTCACTGACGAGTCGCGGTTTTGTCTCACCAGGGGTGATGGTCGGATTTGCGTGTATCATTGAAGGAATGAGCTTTACACCGAGGCCTGTACTCTGGAGCGGGATCGATTTGGAGGTGGAGGGTCCGTCATGGTCTGGGGCGGTGTGTCAGCATCATCGGACTGAGCTTGTTGTCAGTCAGTCTCAACGCTGTGCGTTACAGGGAAGACATCCTCATCTCTCATGTGGTACTCTTCCTGCAGGCTCATCCTGACATGACCCTCCAGCATGACAATGCCACCAGCCACACTGCTCGTTCTGTGTGTAATTTCCTGCAAGACAGGAATGTCAGTGTTCTGCCATTGACAGCGAAGAGCCCGGATCTCAATCCCATTGAGCACCTCTGGTACCAGTTGGATCGGAGGCCAGGTTCCCCTCAAATGTCTGGGAACTTGCAGGTGCCTTGGTGGAAGAGTGGGTAGCATCTCACAGCAAGAACTGGCAAATCTGGTGCAGTCCTTGAGGAGGAGATGCACTGCAGTACTTAATGCAGCTGGTGGCCACACCAGATACTGACTTACATTTGATTCCCCCCCCCCCTTTGTTCAGGGACACATTATTCCATTTCTGTTAGTCACATGTCTGTGGAACTTGTTCAATTTATGTCTCAGTTGTTGAATCTTATGTTCGTGAAATGTGAAAAAGCTAATGTTCAGAACATGACAACATATGAAAGCTGGTTGTTCCTTTTAACATGCGTCTTCAATATTCCCAGGTAAGAAGTTTTAGGTTGTAGTTATTATAGGAATTATAGGACTATTTCTCTCTACCATTTGTATTTCATATACCTTTGACTATTGGATGTTCTTATAGGCACTATAGTATTGCCAGTGTAACAGTACAGCTTCCGTACCTCATCCCGCCCCTACCTGGGCTCGAGCCAGGAACACATCGACAACAGCCACCCTCGAAGCATCGTTACCCATAGCTCCACAAAAGCTGCGGCCCTTGCCGAGCAAGTGGAACAACTACTTCAAGGTCTCAGAGCGAGTGACGTCACCGATTTTGAAACACTATTAGCGTGCACCCCGCTAACTAGCTAGCCATTTCACATCGGTTACACCAGCCCAATCTCGGGAGTTGATAGGCTTGAAGTCATTAACAGCTCAATGCTTGAAGCACAGCGAAGAGCTGCTGGCAAATGCACGAAAGTGCTGTTTGAATGAATGATTACGAGCCTGCTTTTGCCTACCACTACTCAGTCAGACTGCTCTTTCAAATATCCAATCATAGACTTAATTATAACATAATAACACACAGAAATGCGAGCCTTAGGTCATTAATATGGTCAAATCCGTTAACTATCATAAAAAAAATAAAAGTTTATTCTTTCAGTGAAATACGGAACCGTTCCGTATTTTATCTAACGGGTGGCATCCCTATGTCTAAATATTGCTGTTACATTGCACAACCTTTAATGTTATGTCATAATTATGTACAATTCTGGCAAATGAGTTATGGTCTTTGTTAGGAAGAAATGGTCTTCACACATTTCGCAACGAGCCAGGCGGCCCAAACTGCTGCATATACCCAGACTGCTTCCCTAGTTAAAATAAATTAATGTTAGCAGGCAATATTTACTAAATATGCAGGTTTAAAAATATATACTTGGGTAATGATTTTAAAGAAAGGCATTGATGTTTATGGTTAGTTACACATTGGTGCAACGACAGTGCTTTTTTTCGCGAATGCACTCGCGTAACAGGTAGTCAGCCTGCCACGGAGTCTCCTCGTGGAGTGCAATGTAATCGGCAACAATCGGTGTCCAAAAATGGCAATTACCGATTTTTATGTAAACTTGAAATCGGCCCGAATTAATTGGCCATTCTGATTAATCGGTCGACCTCTAGTTCATACAAATATTTACACATGTTAAGTTTGCTGAAAATGCTGGGGAATTTCACTATACTAGGCACGGTGTGCTCTCGGTGTTCTCTCCCTCTAAAAACATAAATAAATAATTCTAAATAACAAACTGTCTTTATTTACACATTTGTAAGAGTGTCTCACCCCATGTTCAAGAATGGCTTTTTCCCCTTTGTAATCTGAATAATCTCTCACTTTCGGGTATTTGAAACAAAATCATCTCCAAAATATCGTTATTTTTTAAACAAGCCATAGAAAGTTGGTTGCAATTTCAGTTAGAAAAAGGGGGAGGAAAGAAAACAACTTGTCTGTTGGCCTTGCATTGTTATTAAATAATAATAATAAAGTTATTTAAGGACCAAGAAATGGACAGCTGTGCCATATAGATTGCAAAATAGTATAGAAGAGATTTTTGACATGGTTTATGAATTGACACTCAATTTTCTGTTCATTTTAACCTACTGCAGACCTTAAACCTATGGGTTTAACCTTCTGAATGAATGATTATACTTGAGATAGAAGCTGCCTCTTAATTAGTTCCGAGCGCCGATCTGTTATTCAGTGATTATTAGTAATAATAATGAATGACATAGCATGGGGACTGGTCTTGATGAATCAAGCTAATTTTTTATTTGGGCATGTTAGGATTATTTTGCAGTTGCAGTCACTTAGTAGCTTAGGCCTACAGTACTCTCGACTGGTCCAGTTGTACAGCGCCATATTTTCCTAACTGAAACCTTTTAGCCATGATTTTAAAATGAATCAGCTGATGCATTGGTCTAGAGCCAGGTGGTATTGGCGGAGAGTCACCTGTGAGCTCTGGAACTTCTTTCTGATTTATTAACAAAATTGTCATTTTAAATGTCCGGCTACTCTAGGTGTGATAACACCCCCCCCCCCCCCCCCAACTTGCATTGTATTAAATGTTTATTTTAACTACATTTTAGTTGCACTTCCCCCCCAGCTCCACGACCACAGGTAAAACCTTGCTGAGATGATCAATGTATTTGTTGCATTGTTGTATCGTCAATTTCTCAAGCCAAAATGTCTTGATGGCCTTCACCAGTTCATCTTTGCTTGTAGGCTTACCGAGTCCACCAAATACATTGTTTTCTAACCACATCTGGATTGCTCCATAACGAATTACTATGGGAATAAATATAATTGAACGACAGATATATTGGAATAAAGTAGGCTAATGAAGGCAAAAGATTGTTGCTTTCTGGAACACCCAAAGACATCCAATTGTTATAATAGGATTTGAAGCAATCGCCTACCTGCGTGTGGTCAACTATTTCAGCACCGTTTCGCTCTGCTCTGAGACAAGCAAGACTTCTTAATAAACATATACATTTTAAAACAGCTTTTTGAAATTGAATTGAATAATACATTTGTCCTATTGCCCATTTTGGCCTTTAGGCTACACTTTACAAACTTGCAATGTATTCGATGCTTAAGTACTCTAAAACCAGGTTTTCCCCAACAAAAAATTGCATGAACCCATACAAATATAGAAATGTATTAATAACCCTGCATTGTATAAATTGTATAAAAGCCCATTAGATATTAATTTAGAATCCTCTAAATTGAATTAGATCTACTATTGTACAAGGACATTGTATTGATCTGCCAGTATGTTCATTCCGGTAAACTCTTTGTTTCCTTTTGTGTCCTACCAATTATTGTTGGAATATTCACCATGGCAACCAATAAAATGTATTTCTTAGTTAGGTTGGCTTGTTTGCAGAATTGTAGCGAGGGCCAGCCGACTAGAGCATACAGGTCGCAGTGGTGGGTGGTTTAAGGTGCTTTAGTAACAAAACGGATGGCACTGGGATAAACTGCATCCAGTTTGCTGAGTAGAGTGTTGGAAGCTATTTTGTAGATGACATCGCCGAAGTCGAGGATCAGTAGGATAGTCAGTTTTACTAGGATAAGTTTGGCGACGTGAGTGAAGGAGGCTTTGTTGCGGAATAGAAAGCAGACTATAGATTTGATTTTAGATTGGAGATGTTTGATATGAGTCTTTTAAGGAGAGTTTACAGTCTAGCCAGACACCTAGGTACTTATAGATGTCCACATATTGTAGGTCGTAACCATCCAGGGTGGTCGGGCGTGCGGGTGCAGGCAGCGAACGGTTGAAAAGCATGCATTTGGTTTTACTAGCGTTGGAGGCCACGGAAGGAGTGTTGTATGGCGTTGAAGCTCATTTGGAGGTTAGATAGCACAGTGTCCAAGGACGGGCCGGAAGTATACAGAATGGTGTCGTCTGCGTAAAGGTGGATCAGGGAATCGCCCGCAGCAAGAGCAACATCATTGATATATACAGAGAAAAGAGTCGGCCCGAGAATTGAACCCTGTGGCACCCCCATAGAGACTGCCAGAGGACCGGACAGCATGCCCTCTGAACACACTGAACTCTGTCTGCAAAGTAGTTGGTGAACCAGGCAAGGCAGTCATCAGAAAAACCGAGGCTACTCAGTCTGCCGATAAGAATATGGTGATTAACAGAGTCGAAAGCCTTGGCAAGGTCGATGAAGACGGCTGCACAGTACTGTCTTTTATCGATGGCGGTTATGATATCGTTTAGTACCTTGAGCGTGGCTGAGGTGCACCCGTGACCAGCTTGGAAACCAGATTGCACAGCGGAGAAGGTACGGTGGGATTCGAGATGGTCAGTGACCTGTTTGTTGACTTTGCTTTCGAAGACCTTAGTTGGCCAAGGTTGGAGTAGCCAGGAGGAAGGCATGGCCAGCCGTTGAGAAATGGTTGTTGAAGTTTTCGATAATCATGGATTTATCGGTGGTGACCGTGTTACCTAGCCTCAGTGCAGTGGGCAGCTGGGAGGAGGTGCTCTTGTTCTCCATGGACTTCACAGTGTCCCATAACTTTTTGGAGTTAGAGCTACAGGATGCAAATTTCTGCCTGAAGAAGCTGGCCTTTGCTTTCCTGACTGACTGCGTGTATTGGTTCCTGACTTCCCTGAACAGTTGCATATTGCGGGGACTATTCGATGCTATTGCAGTCCGCCACATGTTTTTGTCCTGGTCAAGGGCAGTCAGGTCTGGAGTGAACCAAGGGCTATATCTGTTCTTAGTTCTGCATTTTTTGAACGGAGCATGCTTATCTAAAATGGTGAGGAAAGTGCTTAAGTACTTTTAAGTTTTACACAGTATCTGTTCATCAACGTCTTTATACTTTCGTTAATAAAATAACGCTAGACTTTCAAAATGCAGATGTTTATTTCAACTACTGTACATCTCAGCTACATTTTAGTTGCACCCCCCCCAGCTCCATGATCATGGATAAATCCTTGCTGAGATGATCAATATATTTGTTGCATTGTTGCATGGTCAGTTTCTCAAGCCAAAACATCTTGATGGCCTTCACCAGTTCATCTTTGCTTGTAGGCTTAGCAGAGTTACGAATTCATTTTTCCGAATAAAGTAGGCTAAGGAAGGCAACAAATTGTTGCCTACTGGAACACCCAAAGTCATCCAATTGTTATAATAGGATTTGAAGCAATAGCCTACCCTCGTGTGGTCAACTATTTCAGCACCATTTCGCTCTGCTCTGAGATGATGATGGGGACTGGTCTTGATAAATCATTGAGATTTTTCTCTCCGTTTTGGTGCTGGTTAGCCTACAATTAGTGTGGAAATGTTACGATTATTTTGCTCTTAGTGGCCTACTCCCGACCGGTCACGTTGTACAGCGAAACCCTGAAATTTCTTGGAATAGAAACACTATAATATTAATAAAGCTACATTTCTTAAAATCAATCCCATATACTATGTTCTTACAAAAAAATGTTTTAAATTCTCGAGTACAGCCTATATTAAAAACTGTCAAATGCTTCTCAAAGATGCCCTCTGGTGGTCAAACTAGCATTAATGGCAACTATAGCTGACACTTAAATAACGTGCCATAGAATTTTGCTGCAGCCTACAAGGTGTGCTGCAGTATGACACAACTTTTAAAGGAAGAACCACTGTGTATATAGTTTTAAATTATCACTTAAATTGATCCACCAAAACACAAACCTATCAATACATTTAAAGCTGTTTGTATTCAGTGTTGCTGTGTTGACTGACCTCCCCCCTCTCTCTCCGCAGAGCTGTCAGATGTGGAGCCCAACATATTCCTGCGGCCCTTCCTGGAGGTGGTACGATCTGAAGACACCACCGGACCAATCACAGGCCTGGCCCTCACCTCTGTCAACAAGTTCCTTTCCTACGGCCTCATAGGTGAGCAACACAGCTGTCCTAATACACACACACACACACACACACACACACACACACACAGACAGGACAGGACAGGACAGGACAGGACAGGACAGGACAGGACAGGAGAGGAGAGGAGAGAGGAGACCTGTTGTCTAAGCATTTATGTTATATACAGAGAACAGTGTAAGGTGGTCTGTCAGTTATTTAGCCTTGATATTGTAAGTTATGTAGCATTGACAGAGACTTCTGTGTGGGACCACTACGTTGTTGTTAAAGACAGCTTTCCATTTGGAGGGGTGACTTGTTTATATTGTTAATCTGAGAACACAGTCATCATGGACTGGCTCCAGGCATGCCAAGAATGACGAGTTCTGATTTATCGATGCTTAAATGGACGTTGTTTACTACAGAAATGGCACAGCCCGTCCTTGCTAGCATCATCATGGAAATATGGCAGGCGTCCGCCAGTTGTCAAAAGTGTGAAGAAAGCATGTATCTCCAGATGTTATTCTAAATGGCAGGGGTTGAATAAATGTTACATCTCCGACCGTCAAAACAGCTGCGACGCCTTGCTGAAATAAATGAGCTCCATTGTAACATTGAATAACACCATTTATCGCATCCCTGTCCTGAACATGTTGTTTTTATTGGGCTGTAATTTTATCATTCAGCTGTTATATTGGCCAAATATTCAGTGAATACAACATATGTTGGAAGAGTAGGCTATTTGTAATTTGATTTCAGCTCTACGACCATCGCTTTTGGCATGTGTCCTGAGGTGTACCATAGTTGTCTTTTTCGAGTCTGATCCCACAAGCCCTTGGAATACCTGGCAAACTGAGTCTAGATGCACGTCCTCACACACACACACACCACTCTCTCACAAACCACAAGCACACACCATCACAGATCAGCCTCTCACAAATCACTCCCAGAGCCCCTGTCTGTCACTCCAAACCCAACGCCTGCTTCTTAATCCTATAACCCCCCCCCCCCCCTCACACACACACACACCTCATCAGTGGAGTTAAAATGGGTGGGAAACCATGGCAACATGACCCTGCAGCCCTCAAGACAATGGCCCTCCAGCGCAGAATGAAGAGAAGGATATGACACGCTCAGATATTACCCTCCGTTTGAATTCAACCCGTGTTCCTCAAATGCTGTGAGGTCTTTCCCAGCTTGTTAACACACTGAAGTCAGCGGCATCATTTTCCCCTACACCATCTGTCTGCTCACACAGCAAGCGGCTCGTCGGATCACAGTCGTTAGACGTATTGAGGAACTGAGGAAGCACTGGTTGTATTGGACTCTGATCGTACATAAATACATGCATTTTTCAACAGCATATTAGTGGACAATAAATGTAGTGTAGTTAAATACTTAAACTTTCTAATAAAATGCTAAATCAGGATTGCGAGTTTCAACGGAGATTCTGCATCTATGAAGTATTATGATTTCAATTGTAAAATAAATTCTAGAGCTTTGATTTTAGAACTGATTCATTCTAGGCCTTCCTGAAAAGTACTGAAATTGATTTCTAAATCTAATCTGTTTCGATATTAACATCGTTATTCACTAGATTCACGTATTCACTTGAATAACTTATTCATTTCACTACTAGAATATGTACTTCCTATAGAGTTGGCCCTGATGTCTTGTTGATTAGCCGGTAAGTAGTGCCAAATTTACAGGGCTTAGTTACCATTTAAATCCAAATAGTTCCTAAGTACTGCCTTAGTAGTATTCTGGTACTTATGACATGGTCATTTAGAGGAAATGCCAGTACCTAGTTATTTAGAATTGACTGCAGAGTCGGAGAGAAGCCTCTTACCTTAATAACCAGGTGAACTAGAGACGGTCTGGTCTGTCTCATGTTCATAGAGTCATGTGAGATTGAATGAACCATCTTTCAGTGTCAAAGGGCTTTTATACTAATGAGCCTGCTCCAGCAGTTCTGATTAGGCCCTTCTCCAGTGAAAAGTCAACTTTAGTATCCCTCTGTTCAGACATTTATGAGAGCTGGCTGTCTGTATTAGCTAACGATATGACATGTAGCCTACATTTAGTACTGCACACGTAGTAGACCTACTCAATCTATGAAACCTTTTGAAAATGCAGTAATTGCTTTCAAAACCCCAACCAAAGGAAATGTCTAAAAAAAAGTCATTTTTGCTCAATTGTCCACATGCCACACCGTTGTACAAGTAGAGTAAGAGGTTTAAAATGACTTCTGTTGGTGGTGAAAGACTGATACTAAGAGACAGGCAGAGGGCCTGATCCTGTTGAACACTGCCATCTGCTGGTTGCAGTGTCAAAAAAATTTGGATTTAATGGTCATTCACTCGTTTTTGATAATTACAGTGTTCATATTTGTCCATTTTTAATAACTTCTCAAATGTTTCCCATTAGATGTATGGTAAGCCTAATGCTAATTAGAATCTCACAATAGATTTCTCAACGTCAGCTTACATTGATTAGGGATCGATTCACTTTGGCATAGTTTTTCCTCACTATAAAGTTGTCTGTTATGGAAACGACTGAAAAGGTCCAAGTGCCAAAACATAATAGCAGCGATAAAGCGGCCACTGGTGGCAGGCTAAATACATCTCTCTTAGTCTGTCTGCTTTGTTGTATAGGCGTAGTGGAGGTTTTTCTTTGGCTTTTCTTTGTCTCCCGTGTCTGATGTGGTGGAGAGGGCTCTGCAAGTTTGCACACATTCTTAATATCCCTTCTCAAGGCTCCTCTCAGGAGAAACACACCACAGCATGTAACTTAGCCCTGTTGCTTTTACCCTGCATGTCACTCCGAACATGTTCCCCTTCGTGTCGTCCCTTTGTCCCCCCGTCACCCTTCCTCTGTTTGCAATGGGTCCTGCCTTACCCCCTCTGTCGCCCTGGGGGGTCCAAAAAAGACCAAGGGAAATCACACACACACTCCCACTCGCGCACACATTTCATTGAGTGAGGGCTAATTCCCCTCAATCTGTGGCCTGAGGTCTGCTGGCACGGAGGGAGTGCTGGCCTAAGCCCCTCCACTGATGGACATCCTGATCCCCTCCTCTCCAACATCCCTCAGAGCCTAGAGGCACCTCCACTCAGCCTGCTGAAAGCAGCCATGGCCACACCAGCCTCATAAGGCTCATAGAACAGCGCAACTGAGCATTTGCCTTCATTACCCGCTCAAAAGAGAGGCGCAAAATATCACACTGGTTTTCTAATTAGTTGTTACATCATATAGGCATTTATATATACAACATTTTTAAACATGAAGGCCAGTTAAGTCAACTTTTAATGCAGCAGAAGTTATTATTGCAACATTTGAAGATCGGGTATTTTTACAATAATGTTACCTGGGCCTGTCTGCTAATGGGTTGTAGTGCTATTCAATCACAATTATTTTATAAAGCCCTTTTTACTTAAGCAGTTGTCTCAAAGTGCTACTCAGAAGGGGAACAGGTGAACAAACTTGACTTCACTTACACTAAGGAAAAGTACACACCCTTTTGTTTGGTTTGAGGAGATGTATTGGTCGTTGTACAGTATGTGCCTCTGGGGTTTTTGTGTGGCATTCTGAAACCCACTCTTCGCTCTCTCTTACTATGCAGTCTGAATGTTCTTTTTTTAACGTCATACTACACAGCAGCTGTTCCAGCCACGCATGACCAGCCAACTGTGTTATTTTAACAATAGTCCTCCCCTTAGGCTAGACTTTGCCAAGGGGGATTAGTATTTTATATCACTTCTGACATTCTGCTGGATAGCTCCAGTTTCTGTGGTGGGATGAGCCGTTTTCAGCACAACTTCCACGGGTGTTGTGACCCTCGCCTCATTGAGGGACTTTGGCTGTACACCGTTTCACTCGGCTAACCACGTTGCGCCGTTTCTCGGCATTCACTCAAGTTTTTTTAACTTCACCCCACTCCATTTTTGCTAATGACAGCAATTATCGATTGCCAGTGGGAAGGATGGCACCAGCCTAAACCTTTCCCCCCTCCCCCGCCTAAACCCTTCCTATTTATCCGTCAATAGATAGAATGTTGTGTGGCATCAGACCTCTACCTGGAAAGGCTTTCACTTGTTATCCCTCTCCTCCCCCTAGTATGCTCTCTGCTTATTAGGCCAAGTTAATGAAATGCTCCTTTAAGAGCGATGGGAAAGAAAAACATGCTGGCTCCAGGCCGCTGCCTGGCCTTGTTGGGTTTCAAAACACTAGCTCCTGTTGCCTAGACAGCCAATTGGCCAGCACGACCCACAAAAGGCCACATTTGGTGATCAGATCTCCAGGCTTTGAAGGACCTTCTGGATGGACCATGCTAGATTGTGTGTGTGTGTGTGACCATCAGATGTAAGACTTATTGGCTCGACAGTCCAATCATCCAATCATGCAGTGCTATCACTTGTCAGAAAACCTGTCCTCTGCATTATCTGTTTGACAGCAGCTGTCTGTGCATTAAACATGCATTCATGTAATGATGCACTCCTAGATAGTTTTGTTTCCCCTCTTGCGTTAGCATGGGGTTGTTCCATGTCATTTCAACAAGCCATGACACCCCCCATCTCAGATTGTTCTGAAATCATTTCTGTGGCTAGAAACAGGTCAAATTAGCATTCCGCAACATTTAAAAAAAATATATAACTTGATCTCTGAGAAATTAAGCTAATTGATTGCACGCAAATTGGCTATTTTAATTTATAGAAATCATAAAATATTCAATAAATATTGTACCTAACATCCGATTTGGACCAAACCTTTTTCAAACATTGAGTACATGAGGAATCCTAAGAAATTGTCAAAAGCCAACCACGGCTTTTGAAGTTGTTAGACATGAAGTGTGAAAATGCCAATATAGATACCATTGATTTGCATTGAATTTGTGACACATGCTAAAAAGTTAGCATTTGAAACAAAGGACAACAAAACCAACACATGGAGTGTTGTCATACCTTTTCAATAGACTGTCAAAATCCTCTTCCATGTGCTTTCTGAGGTGGAGCGACACTAGGTCTTTTACTTGGAATTTTTCCTATTTTAATTATTCAATAGCTCAGATGACAAAAATGTGTCTTCATTGATCATATCGGAACAGAATAGTGGTTTAGTTGGTCTGGAAAACAATGTCTGCCAAACAGGTATGTTCGTTTCGAGGTTGAAGGCCATCATAAGGGTTTCCTTAACATCAAACGTTTCACAGATTGCCTTGTTGCACAGTATTGACATCTGGTAAGAAGATGGCAATATCAATGTGCATTCCTCTCAATAATAACCTCCTCGACCTGCCTGCTTTGAACTGGCCTCCATGCAGGGGATACTGCAACACTTGCTAGCGGCTAACAATTATTTCACTTCCTCTGTTCTATCTTGTTTTGAATGACAATGCTATCCATATTTGAACATTGTTGTGTGCCTCACACAGTTCCAAATGGAGTTGTCACTTAAATTCAGCTGAGTGAAACTTGGCAGACTTTAGGCTTGAATGAGCAGTAAGATTTTTTTTTAAAATGTCAGCTGATTTCTAAGGAGATTATCACATTGGCCATCTTGTTATCTGCCCTGTGCAGATGCTAACCACGAGGCGGCGGCGGAGGCTATCGAGAACATGGCGGATGCCGTCACACACGCCAGATTCGTAGGGACGGACCCCGCCAGCGATGAAGTAGTGCTGATGAAAATCCTACAGGTAAACGTGCACCAGACGATCATCAATCAAACAAGCTCAAGGCCTCCATCTCAAATGTCACCCTTTTCCCAGTTTACAGTAGTGCACATATTAGACACTGCACTATATGGGGAATGGGTTGTCATTTGAAACTTTCTACAAGTGTATTACATGCATGAATACCCTGGCTGGATTCCCTTTGAGGTTGAACATTTACTGTATGATGGCATACCTCGTAAACAGAGGAGGCTGGTGGGAGGAGCTGTAGGAGGATGGGCTCGTTGTAATGGCTGGAATAGAATAAATGGACGGTGTCAAATGAGGTTTCCATGTGTTTGATTCCGAACATTCCATTCCAGGCATTACAATGAGCCTGTCCTCCTCTGCTCGCAAAAGCCCATGTGGAACTGAGGTGGCAACCCTGAATGTTACGCATGCACACACTCGCATGTATACACACTGTCTCTGCCTTGACAGGTCCTGAGGACTTTGCTGCTCACGCCCGTAGGAGCCCACCTGACCAACGAGTCTGTGTGTGAGATCATGCAGTCGTGTTTCCGCATCTGCTTCGAGATGCGCCTCAGCGGTGAGTTCTCCATCTCAGTAATTCTCCCAGTGATTGATGCACCTGGAAGGAACTGCAGCTAGTCCACATGCTTTGCTATAAAGACACACAGCTGTATTTTATGAAGCTTTTCCAGGGGAAAAATTCTGGAACTCATGTATATGAACCTGATTTTCACGTTTAGCTTCCATGGTCTCCGGAATCCTCATCACTCCAGCCTAACATTTTGATGAGCTCTACCATTCAACTACAACTCTCACCCCCTCCAGACCTTCAGGCGTTAGTAGTTCACTAACGCCCCCCTTACCCCCCAACCCTCCCTCAGTCCCTGAGCTGTGCTTTAATAAAATGCCCTCCTTATCCAGGCCAAACATAGACATACAAGAGGTCCCAGCCTGGCCTCTTTCCTCTTGTCCTCTGGGCTCTAATGGCACCTCCTCTGTTTGTTTTGCCCTCTTCACAGAGCTCCTGAGGAAATCAGCCGAACACACACTGGTGGACATGGTGCAGCTGCTGTTTTCCAGGTGACGGGAAGGGTGGGGAGATATATGTGTGTGTGAGACAAGCCCAAGCCTCCACACCGTACACTGGGACTGGAAAACTTCAGGAAATTAACTTCCAGTTTGTCCATAGAGAACCCTTTCAATTAGGATATTGGATTAGAGCGCCTACCATGAAAACCACTGGGAGGGAAAGTTGTAGGGTTAGGGCTTACCTCACTGTGCTGTGTGTAAATTACAAGTCTGTTTAATTTTACAAGTTGCTTCATAATCAATGTCTGACTTTTTAGTATGAAGGTCATTTGGTGAACTTAAACTCCAACTGAAAATCCCAGTCCTCGTCATCAGACCATGTTAAAGCGCCAATGATAATCATTCAAGCTTTTTTATGCAAAAGTCAGTTAACCATCTACTAATAATGGTATAATCCCTGTCAAGCCTCAATTGGAATTATCATTAAATACAATGCCTTCAGAACGTTTTCATACCCCTTGACTTTTTCCACATTTTGTTGTTACAGCCTGAATTTAAAATTGATTAAATTTAGATTTTGTCACTGGCCTACACACAATACCCCATAATGTTAGTGGAATAATGTTTTGTTTTCTTTACATTTTTATAAATTCATAAAAAATGAAAAGCTGAATTGTCTTGAGTCTATGTATTTAACCAATTTTTTTTTATTGCAAGCCTAAATACACTACATGACCAAAAGTATCTGGACACCTGCTTGTCGAACATCTCATTCCAAAATTATGGGCATTAAAATGGAGTTGGTCCCTTTTTTGCTGCTATAACCGCCTCCACTCTTCTGGGAAGGCTTTTCACTAGACGTTGGAACATTAGTGCAGGAACTTCACATTCAGCCACTAGCCTTAGTGAGGTCGGGCACTGATGATGGGCGATTAGGTGTGGCTCACAGTCGCCGTTCCAATTCACCCCAAAGGTGTTTGATGGGGTTGAGGTCAGGGCTCTGTGCAGGCTAGTCAAGTTCTTCCAGACCGATCTCGACAAACCATTTCTGTTTGGACCTCGCTTTGTGCACGGGGGGCATTGTCATGCCGAAACAGGAAAGGGCCTTACCCAAAGTTGGAAGCACAGAATTGTCTAGAATGTCATTGTATGCTGTAGCGTTAAGATTTCCATTCAGCGGAACTAAGGGGCTTATCCCGAACCATGAAAAACAGCCACAGACCATTATTCCTCCTCCACCAAACTTTACAGTTGGTACTAGGTAGTGTTCTCCTGGCATCCGCCAAACCCAGATTTGTCAGTCGAACTGCGAGAGAGCATGTTTCCACTGCTCCAGAGTCTAATGGCGGTGAGCTTTACACCACTCCAGCTGATGCTTGGCATTGCACATGATGATCTTAAGCTTATGTGTGGCTGCTCGGCCATGGAAACCCATTTCATGAATCTCCCGACGAACCGCTCTTGTGCTGTGTTGCAACCGAGGACAGGGGATTTTTACGCACTACGCACTTCAGCACATGGCGGTCATATTCTGTGAGCTTGTGTGAGCTACCACTTCACAGCTGAGCTGTTGTTACTTCTAGAAGTTTCCACTTCAAAATAACAGCACTTAAAGTTGACCGGGACAGCTCTAGCAGGGCAGAAATTTGATGAACTGATTTGTTGGAAAGGTGGCATGTTGAAAGTCACGAAGCTCTTCAGTAATGCCATTCTACTGTCAATGTTTGTCTTTGGAGATTGCATGGCTGTGTGCTCGATTTTATACACCTGTCAGCAACGGGGGTTGCTGAAATGGACGAATCCACTAATTTGAAGGGGTGTCCACATACTTTTGTATATATTGCATTCGGAGAGTATTCAGCCCCCTTTACTTTTTCCACAGCCTTATTCGAAAGTGGATAAAAATAAAAAAAATCCTCATCAATCTACAAACAATAACCGATAATGATAAAGCAAAACAGGTTTTTAGAAATGTTTGCACATTTATAAAAAAATAAAAAACATATTTACATAAGTATTCAGACCCTTTGCTATGAGACTTGAAATTGAGCTCAGGTGCATCCTGTTTCCATTGATCACCCATGAGGTTGAAGGAATTGTCTGTAGAGCTCCGAGATGACAGGATTGGGTCAAATCACAGATTTGGGGAAGGGTACCAAAAAATGTCTGCAGCATTGAAGGTCCCCAAGAACACAGTGGCCTCCATTCTTAAATGAAAGAAGTTTGGAACAACCAAGGCTCTTCCTAGAGCTTCCTGGTCACTCTGACAGAGCTCCAGAGTTCCTCTGTGGAGATAGGAGAACCTTCCAGAAGGACAATCATCTCAGCAGCACTCCACCAATCAGGCCTTTATGGCAGTGGTCAGACTTCAGTAAAAGGCAAATAACAGCTCGCTTGGAGTTTGCCAAAAGGACTCTGACCATGAGAAACAAGATTCTCTGGTCTGATGAAACCAAGATTGAACTCTTTGGCCTGAATGTCAAGCGGCACGTCTGGAGGAAACATGGCACCATCCCTGTGGTGAAGCATGGTGGTGGCAGCATCATGCTATGGGGATGTTTTTCCGTGGCAGTGACTGGGAGACTAGTCAGGATTGAAGGAAAGATGAGTGGAGCAAAGTACAGAGAGATCCTTGATGAAAACCTGCTCCAGAGCCCACAAGACCTCAGACTGGGGCGAAGGTTCACCTTCCAGGACAACGAATCTAAGTACACAGCGAAGACGATGCAGGAGTGGTTTCGGGACAAGTCTCTGAGTGCCCTTGAGTGACCCAGCCAGAGCCCGGATCTAACATCTCTGGAGAGACCTGAAAATAGCTGTTTCAGCGACGCTCCTCATCAAACCTGACAGAGCTTGAGAGGATCTGCAGAGAAGAATGGACAAAACTCCCCAAATATAGGTGTGCCAAGCTTGTAGCGTCATACCCAAGAAGCCTCAAGGCTGTTATCGCTGCCGAAGGTGCTTTAACAAAGTACTAAGTAAAGGGTCTGAATACTTATTTAATTTTAAAAAGATTTTAAAAATGTATTTTGAATTCTCATGTAGTATTGTGTGTAGATTAATTAAGGCGGGAAACTGTTAAATACATTTTAGAGTAAGGCTGTAACGTAACAAAATGTGGAAAAAGTAGTGGTCTGAATACTTTCCGAATGCACTGTATAGTGTAAGTTCAGGAGTTAACTTAACAAGTCACATAATATGTTACATGGACACTCACTGTATGCTATCATAGTGTTAAACATATATTTTTTTAAATAACTACCTCGTCTCTGTAACCAACGCAAACAATTTTCTGTAAGGTCCCTCAGTTGAACAGTGAATTTCAAATATGGATTCAACCAGAAAGACCAGGGAGGTTTTCCAATGCCTCGCGAAGAAGGGAACCTATTGGTAGATTAAGAAAAAAAGCAGACATTGAATATCCCTTTGAGCGTGGTGAAGTTATTACATTTTGGATGGTGTGTCAATACTCCCAGTCACTACAAAGATACAGGTGTCCTTCCTAACGCAGTTGCCGGAGAGGAAGGAAACCGCTCAGGGATTTCACCATGAGGCCAATGGTGACTTTAAAACAGTTAGTGTTTAATGGCTGTGATAGGAGAAAACTGGTTGGATCAACAGCATTGTAGTTACTCCACAATACTAACCTAATTGACAGAGTGAAAAGGAAGCCTGTACAGAATAAAAATATTCCAACACATGCGTCTTGTTTTTGTAACAAGGCATTAAAGTAATTCTGCAAAAAATGTGACAAAGAAATTCACTTTTTGTCCTGGAATACAATGTGTTATGTTTGGTGCGAATCCAATACAACATATTACTGAGTACCACTCTCCATATTTTAAACTATGGCTGCATTATGTTATGGGATGCTTGTAATTGTTGACTGGGGAGTTTTTCCAGAATAATAAAATGGAATGGAGCTAAGCATAGGCAAAATCCTAGAGGACAACCAGGTTGTCTGCTTTCCACCAGACACTGGAAGGTGAATACACCTTTTAGCAGGACAATAACCTAAAATGCCAGCCCAAATCTACATTGGAGTTGCTTACCAAGAAGACAGTGAATGTTCCTGAGTGGCCTAGTTACAGTTTTGACTTAAATCTGTTTGAAAATCTTTGGCAAGACCTGAAAATGTTTTTTTTTTAGTAAAGATCAACAACCAATTTTACTCAAAGATATTTGAAAAGAATAATGGGCAATCCAGTTGTGGAAAGCTCTTAGAGACTTACCCAGAAAGACTCACAGCAGTAATCACTGCCAAAGGTGATTCTGACATGGGGTTGAATACTTATCTAATCAAGATATATTAGTGTTTTATTTTTCAGGATTTTTATTTTATTTTTTACAAATGTCATTTTTCTTCCACTTTGACATTGCAGAGTGTTTTGTGTAGATCGCTAACAGAAAATTACAATTACATCCATTTTAATCCCACTTTGTAACACAACAAAATGTGTGAATACTTTCTGAAGGCATTGTACATTAACGTATTCGGCGACACTTAGCGTCTTAATTTCCCTCTGCATTCAGAGGTCAACAGGGCGCCGGTCCACTAATGCAATAACATGATTCTCTACCGACTTCAGCATAGTAGGGAAGCATGCCACATCGCTCCCCCCACCCCCTGTCCCAGAGGCCCGTACATTAGACTTCCAGTCACATCGTCTCACAGACGAGTGGATGAGCCTGCAGTGCGCCAGACTGTATGATCTGCATATAGATGAAGAAGAGCGTCTCCCCCATAAACACACACAGAATTAGCATGGCCAGTAATCCTGCCAGAAATGATCATAAAACCAACCGGAATAGAGTCGTCTCATTCTCTAAATGTATTACGCCCCCCCCTCCCCTCGCCACCTCAAGAATAAACAGAGCTCAAAACAAAGTCACGGTGTAATTCTCTCTTGGAGGCGCATGGATCTCAGATGAGGCTATTTGATGCAGGATTTGTTAAGAAACGTGGTGTCTTTCACAGTAGAGCCCGTTGATATCGCTAAGTCACCATCAGGACATTCTTTGTGTATTTGTGTCGTCGTTGGGAGTTGTGTGTCATGCACTGCAGCAGCTTGTTATCATATCTCTTACAACACAGTTTACTAGTTGTCGGATATGCAAATAGAAATGAATGACAGCCATTGTAGCGGCAGGTAGCCTAGTGGTTAGGACTAGTAACCAAAAGTTTGCAAGATCGAGTCCCCGAGCTGACAAGGTAAAGAATCAGTCGTTCTGCCCCTGAACCAGACAGTTAACCCACTGTTCCTAGGCCGTCATTGAAAATAAGAATTTGTTCTTAACTGACTTGCCTCGTTAAATAAAGGTCAAATAAAAGGTGCGTCCATGGTGAAAAAATGAAGGCCTGTTATTACAACTCTCCTTCCCACAACAACGTGCGAGTACGTTAAGGATGGCTATTACGTAGACCCCCCCCCCCCCCCCCCCCTCTTGTCCGCAGCTCATCCATAATAAAGACGTAAGAGCCTTGGGCAGCCCGGGCATAATGAGCAGTGGATCTCATTGAGTGCTCAGGAGGAGGCTTAGATTGCCTACTGAAAGTATTATGAATGTTAATCTGTTGGACTCACAGATCATCCAATAATCGAGCTTGCAAGACAACACTCTATTAACGCAGAGTTAACGTCGGGGGGGGCCCCCATCTCCGTGTGTGTGTGTGTGTGTGTGTGGTAGCCAGTGACATCTCATTCGCCGCAAAGCCCAAGAGTCCACAAAGCACAGGGCTCTCGGACAGTGTGTGCGGAGTAGAAACATTACGCTGGACAGCTCATCTCGTCAAGCCACTGAGAAGCTGATCTGGGTTTGGGATGGAAATGCAGGGCCGTCAGACAGATTGCTTCTGTCAGCCTTGTGCCTTATAAGCATTGGTCTCTCTGTGTTTATGGTTATTTTCATGGAGCTTTGGTTAGTTTAACAAGCTTTGTTTAGCAGTTGTCAACTTCTACACCAGCTGTTTTGATTTTACTGTCTGCAAGCCTTTGGGGGATTTAATTGAATTTCATCTAAGATGACAAACAATTTTCCGTTCTTTGTCCCTGCTTGGATATTGACATGCATGTGGTTACACAATACAGATTTTATTTTCAGTGTGGCGTTAATGACTGAGTCTCCATGTTAGTCTAAACTGCGATATTCAAGTACTGCCCTTTGGTATTATACAGTTTGCAAGGGCTTTACGCCTTCTGTGCTCTTAATGGCCATGTACTCTTATAATCGCCACCGGGCACAGCCAGAAGAGGACTGGCCACCCCTTAGAGCCTGGTTTCTTCCTGGGTTCAAGTCTTTCTAGGGAGTTTTTCCTGGCCTCTGTGCTTCTGCATTGCTTACTCTCTATGGTTTTAGGATCAGTTTCTTCATAAACACTTTGTGACGACTGCTGATGTGAAAAGGGTTTTATAACTGCATTTCATTTGATTGATTGCTCTAGCTCTACATATAAAAGTGACTCAACTTCAAATATCCGCTGAAAACGGAAACTGCTTTGTTGGTGTGGATAACAGGTTTCCTGTCGACTCACGGTGGCTGAATGAATGAATGACCTTGAATTGACGGTTGAGTTTGAGAAGGCACAGGAACTCAACGTAGAGGGAGGAGAGGACAGGGCAATGTATCACATAGCTACATTAATGAATGTACAGTGCCTTGCGAAAGTATTCGGCCCCCTTGAACTTTGACCTCTTGCCACATTTCAGGCTTCAAACATAAAGATATAAAACTGTATTTTTTTGTGAAGAATCAACAACAAGTGGGACACATGAAGTGGAACGACATTTATTGGATATTTCAAACTTTTTTAACAAATCAAAAACTGAAAAATTGGGCGTGCAAAATTATTCAGCCCCCTTAAGTTAATACTTTGTAGCTCCACCTTTTGCTGCGATTACAGCTGTAAGTCGCTTGGGGTATGTCTCTATCAGTTTTGCACATCGAGAGACTGACATTTTTTCCCATTCCTCCTTGCAAAACAGCTCGAGCTCAGTGAGGTTGGATGGAGAGCATTTGTGAACAGCAGTTTTCAGTTCTTTCCACAGATTCTTGATTGGATTCAGGTCTGGACTTTGACTTGGCCATTCTAACACCTGGATATGTTTATTTTTGAACCATTCCATTGTAGATTTTGCTTTATGTTTTGGATCATTGTCTTGTTGGAAGACAAATCTCCGTCCCAGTCTCAGGTCTTTTGCAGACTCCATCAGGTTTTCTTCCAGAATGGTCCTGTATTTGGCTCCATCCATCTTCCCATCAATTTTAACCATCTTCCCTGTCCCTGCTGAAGAAAAGCAGGCCCAAACCATGATGCTGCCACCACCATGTTTGACAGTGGGGATGGTGTGTTCAGCTGTGTTGCTTTTACGCCAAACATAACGTTTTGCATTGTTGCCAAAAAGTTCAATTTTGGTTTCATCTGACCAGAGCACCTTCTTCCACATGTTTGGTGTGTCTACCAGGTGGCTTGTGGCAAACTTTAAACAACACTTTTTATGGATATCTTTAAGAAACGGCTTTCTTCTTGCCACTCTTCCATAAAGGCCAGATTTGTGCAATATACGACTGATTGTTGTCCTATGGACAGAGTCTCCCACCTCAGCTGTAGATCTCTGCAGTTCATCCAGAGTGATCATGGGCCTCTTGGCTGCATCTCTGATCAGTCTTCTCCTTGTATGAGCTGAAAGTTTAGAGGGACGGCCAGGTCTTGGTAGATTTGCAGTGGTCTGATACTCCTTCCATTTCAATATTATCGCTTGCACAGTGCTCCTTGGGATGTTTAAAGCTTGGGAAATCTTTTTGTATCCAAATCCGGCTTTAAACTTCTTCACAACAGTATCTCGGACCTGCCTGGTGTGTTCCTTGTTCTTCATGATGCTCTCTGCGCTTTTAACGGACCTCTGAGACTATCACAGTGCAGGTGCATTTATACGGAGACTTGATTACACACAGGTGGATTGTATTTATCATCATTAGTCATTTAGGTCAACATTGGATCATTCAGAGATCCTCACTGAACTTCTGGAGAGAGTTTGCTGCACTGAAAGTAAAGGGGCTGAATAATTTTGCACGCCCAATTTTTCAGTTTTTGATTTGTTAAAAAAGTTTGAAATATCCGATAAATGTCGTTCCACTTCATGATTGTGTCCCACTTGTTGTTGATTCTTCACAAAAAAATACAGTTTTATATCTTTATGTTTGAAGCCTGAAATGTGGCAAAAGGTTGCTAAGTTCAAGGGGGCCGAATACTTTCGCAAGGCACTGTATAAGTCTGATAATTGACATCCCCCCTCTCTTTTTTTTATAGACTACCCCAGTTTAAAGAGGAGGCCAAAAGTTTTGTGGGCGCCAACATGAAGAAGGTAAAATCAAATTAGGCTTAATGTTGAATGTGCCAGTACTGTCTGGCTATTACTGATTTTCTTGCATCACCCCCTCCCCTTTTCTCCTCCTGGTTCCTGTCATTCCCATGGTGCTGTGAATAATCATTGTACTCTACAGGGATGTCCACCGCAACAACACCTCTTTTTGCTAGGACTTTGCTCCCCCACGGCCAAAAAGAAAACTGTCAAAACAGTCCATAATAATATCTTGTCTTGACGTGTAGAATTGCAACTGCATACCCAATATGCCTTTCGCTCCCTCTGCTTCCACCCATCGTGTTGGCGTGCTTTTCCCAATATCACCGCCATCTCATTAAATGCTGCATTTTTTTTATTTATTTTTATTTGAGTTCCTCTTTACAAAATGCATATTTCCCTGTGTTCCCTCCCACAGATCCCATCCTGTATCCTGAACACACAGGATCTTATTTGTACAGAGCAGCCTAAAAACATCAATCAGAGGGGCTTAGAGAGGGTACTTGTTAAAAACACCTTTCGATTGGCTTTCAACGAGTGCATAGAAATAGGCCAGAATAGCATGGCTATCTGGAGTGAATGCATGAGTGCATTTTAGGGATATTTTAGCATTTTCTTGTAACCTGGGTTTAAAGGAATTTCATAAATTTCACATAAATTATTAACAACTTAAGAAGATATTTAATTATTTTGTGGTTAGATTATTTATTTTTATCCCACTCAATTAGATTTAATTTAAATGAAAATAAATACAGGTTAATGGTTTCAGGCTGTACGACAAATTACTTTATTTCAGACTGTTCATGTATTCATACCCATTTCTATATACAGTGCATTTGGAAAGAATTCAGACCCCTTCTCTCTGTCCACATTTTGTTACGTTGCGGCCTTATTGTAAAATCTGTTAAATGCATTGTTCTTTTCCTCATCAATCTACACACAATATCCCATAATGACAAAGCGAAAACAGGTTTTTAGAAATGTTTGCAAATTTATTAAAAATAAGAAACAGATACCTTATAAGTATTCAAATCCTTTGCTATGAAACTCCAAATTGAGCTCTGGTGCATCCTGTTTCCATTGATCATCCCTGAGATGTTTCTACAACTTGATTGGAGTTCGCTGCAAACGGAAACTGCTTTGGTAAATTCAATTGATTGGACATAATTTGGAAAGGCACCTGTCTATATAAGATCCCACAGTTGACAGTGCATGTCAGAGCAAAAACCAAGCCATGATGTCAAGGATGTGTCCGTAGGGCTCCGAGACAGGAGATGGTGTCCAGAAGGACAACCGTCTCCGCAGCACTCCAACAATCAGGCCTTTATGGTGGTGGTCAGACAGAAGCCACTCAGTAATAGGCACATGACAGCCGCTTGGAGTTTGCCAAAGGCACCTAAAGGACTCTGACCATGAGAAACAAAATTCTCAGGTCTGATGAAACCAAGATCTAACTATTTGGCCTGAATGCCAGGCGTCACGTCTGGAGGAAAAATGGCACCATCCCTGAGTTGAAGCATGGGGGTGGCAGCATCATGCTATAGGGATGTTTTTCAGTGGCAGGGACTGGGAGACTAGTCAGGATGAAGGGAGCAAAGTACAGAGAGATCATTGATGAAAACCTGCTCCAGAGCGCTCAGCACCTCAGACTGGGGCGAAGGTTTACCTTCCAAATGGACAATGACCCGAAGCACATAGCCAAGGCAACGCAGGACTGACTTCGGGATGTCTTTGAAAATCTTATAGTGGTCCAGCCAGAGCCCGGACTTGAACCCGATTTGAACATCTCTGTAGAGACCTGAAAATAGCTGTGCAGCGATGCTCCCCATCCAACCTGACAGAGCTTGAGAGGATCTGCAGAGAAGAATGGGAGAAACTCCCCAAATACAGATGTGCCAAGCTTGTAGCGTCATACCCGCGGAGACTCAAGGCTGTAATCGCTGCCAAAGGTGCTTCAACAAAGTACTGATTAAAGGGTCTGAATACTTACGTAAATGTGATATCTAAGTTTTTTTATTTTTAATAACTTTTCCAAAAATTATTAAAACCAGATTTTGCTTTGTCGTTATGGGGTATTGTGTGTAGATTGATGGGGGGAAGAAAACAATTGAATCAATTTTAGAATCAGGCTGTTATGTAATAATGTGGGGAAAAAGTCAAGGGGTCTGAATACTTTCCGAATGCACTGTATGCATCGTGTGGCTTGGATTGGACATTTCCCTGGCATTTCTGATTTAGCTTCATACCACAAACAGTAGAGAAGAACACAAGTGACACTTTTATTTCAGTCATACCCCATCAAACCTAGACTCCATGTGTACAAATACAAATGTTGATGGGCACCAGAAATGTCAGCTTGGGGCCTCCCGAGTGGCGCAGCGGTCTAAGTTACTGCATCAGTGCTAGAGGCGTCACTACAGAGCCGGGTTCAATCCCGGGCTGTATCACAACCGGCCGTGATCGGGAGTCCAATAGGGCAACGCAGAATTGGTTCAGCATCGTCCGGGTTAGGGGAGGGCTTGGCCGGGGGGGCTTTACTTGGCTCATTGCGCTCTAGCGACTCCTTGTGGTGGGCTGGGCACCTGCAGGCTGACTCCGGTCGTCAGTTGAACAGTGTTTCCTCGGACACATTGGTGCAGCCTGCTTCCGGTTAAGCGGCCGGTGTTAAGAAGCGCGGTTTGGCGAGTCGTGTTTTTCCAAGGACGCATGACTCGACCTTCACCTCCCGTGCCTGTTGGGGAGTTGCAGCAATAAGACAAGATCGAAATTGGGGTGTCAAAAAAATGTCAGCTTGAGCAGTTACAATGTGAAGTTTGCCGTTCTGTCTGATTGCCTGCGCTTCACTGTGCTGTCTGGTTTGGCCTGCTCATTTGTGAATGTCTCCGTATGGAGCCTGCCTGTGTCGACCCCCCCCCCCCCCCCCCCCGTAACCCGCTACCCTCTTCCCCAAACAAGCCCATCCCGGTGGGGTTTGCATGGTACTCTGTTTGAACCCCCCCCCCTACACCCTATGCATCACTGAGTGAGTTCCTTGTCTGTGTGCTGCTGCTGACATGTCGTCCATCACTAATCACGGGCACCTGCCCCCTTCTCTCCTGAGGCTTACAATATGTTGTGGAAAAACAAACGAGTGCAGGTAAGGAGATGACTGGTGACTCAGTTGGAGAATGACCATCCCTCCTCCTCATCTTCCCTGCCCCTCCTGTCCTCTTATTCTGAACCCACTAACCACCCACTTCTAAAGATTCATACACAATGCTAAGGAGCAATTTTTTTTAAACCAAAATACAATTTGCATATGTATTGATGTAGTTAGATTCATTATAAAGTGTTGGAGTACACTAACAAAACCATGCCATGACCTTTTTCATTGTGGCTGCTTGAATTTGTTTCTTGTGTTTAATCCTGTGGGACTTTTTGTTGAATTTTCTTATTCCACCTTCGTACAGATATTGTATCTTGCCATTGGGGTGACTGCTATGCAATCTCATCTGTTAGTAAACAGTGTTGTTTTTTCAGACGTCTGTGTATGACTTTCTGTTTTAAGACTGTGTTATACTGGGGCACTGTCCAAATACTGTATGGAAAAGGATCCTATTACCTTTAAAAGATTAACCTGATACCATCATCTGTACAATATATGATGATATTACAACACCCTCTAGCCAAGAGCACAGCCAGTGGTTTTGTGTATTTGTGTACTGACTGTGTGTGTTCTACCGGTTTTAGCTGAAGATGCGTGCTGGTGGGATGAGTGAGTCGTCAAAGTGGAAGAAGCAGAAGCGCTCGCCCCACCCCCCCCGCCACATGGTGCGAAGTGCCTCGGGCGGATTGGAGCAGGCCCCTACCACCACCCTCAGCAACAACAACCTCTCTGGTGAGACTCAATCTTGTAAACTCTAACTAAACTCTAACTCTACTAAACTAAAAAGAAACGTCCTCTCACTGTCAACTGCGTTTATTTTCAGCAATCTTAAGATGTGTAAATATTTTTATGAACATAACAAGATTCAACAACTGAGACATAAACTGAACAAGTTCCACAGACATGTGACTAACAGATATGGAATAATGTGTCGCTGAACAAAGGGGGGGTCAAAATCAAAAGTAACAGTCAGTATCTGGTGTGGCCACCAGCTGCATTATGGACTGCAGTGCATCTCCTCATGGACAGCACCAGATTTGCCAGTTCTTGCTGTGAGATGTTACCCTACTCTTCCACCAAGGCACCTGCAAGTTCCTGGACATTTCTGGGGGGAATGGCCCTAGCCCTCACCCTCCGATCCAACAGGTCCCAGACTTGCTCAATGGGATTGAGATCTGGGCTCTTCGCTGGCCATGGCAGAACAGTGACATTCCTGTTTTGCAGGAAATCACGCACAGAAAGAGCAGTATGGCTGGTGGCATTGTCATGCTGAAGGGCCATGTCAGGATGAGCCTGCAGGAAGGGTTCCACATGTGGGAGGAGGATGTCTTCCCTGTAAAGCACAGCATGGAGATTGCCTGCGATGACAACAAGCTCAGGCCGTTGATGCTGTGACACACCGATCCAGACCATGACGGACCCTCCACCTCCAAATCGATCCCACTCCAGAGTACAGGCCTCGGTGTAACGCTCATTCCTTCGACGATAAACGCGAATCCAGCCATCACCCCTGGTGAGACAAAACCGCGACTCGTCAGTGAAGAGCACTTTTTGCCAGTCCTGTCTGGTCCAGCGACGGTGGGTTTGTGCCCATAGGTGCCGATGATATCTGGTGAGGACCTGCCTTACAACAGGCCTACAAGCCCTGAGTCCAGCCTCTCTCAGCCTCTTGCGGACAGTCTGAGCACTGATGGAGGGATTGTGCTTTCCTGGTGTAACTCGGGCAGTTGTTGTAGCCATCCTGTACCTGTCCCGCAGGTGTGATGTACGGAGGTATTGATCCTTTGCAGGTGTTGTTACATGTGGTCTGCCACTGCGAGGACGATCAGCTGTCCATCCTGGCTCCTTGTAGCGCTGTCTTAGGCGTCTCACAGTACGGACATTGCGATTTATTTCCCTGGCCACATCTGCAGTCCTCATGCCTCCTTGCAGCATGCCTAAGACATGTTCACGCAGATGAGCAGGGACCCTGGGCATCTTTCTTTTGGTGTTTTTCAGAGTCAGTAGAAAGGCCTCTTTAGTGTCCTAAGTTTTCATAATAGTGACCTTAATTGCCTACCTTCTGTAAGCTGTTAGTATCTTAACGACCGTTCCACAGGTGCATGTTCATTAATTGTTTATGGTTAATTTAATTTAATTTAACAAGCATGGGGAAAAAGTGTGAAAAAAAAAATCTGTGAAGTTTAGATTCTTACGAATTATCTGTGAAAGGCAGGGCCCTGAAAAAGGGACTTTTTTTGTTGTTGAGTTTATGAACATTTTCTTTTCACACATTTTATTGTTTTTTCAGATCGTGTTAGAAACAAGATCGGTGGGATAGACATAGAAGGTATCTAAGGAAGGGCACAGACAGTCGGCCGATACTCGAACCCCTAAGTCGACCGCGTTGTAATAACCGGAAGACAGACAATTGATCAAACATTATCAATGCACCCCCCCCCCCCCCCCCCCCCCCCCGCCACACATCAATAACAAATGCCTCTTCGGTAAAGAACAGCTTAGAAAATCATATTTGGTCAAAGGGGGCTTCATTGTATGTCTCTATTAAACTTAAACCTCATAGATATATTAACATTTATACTGTCAAGCATTTTAAAGCGGAGAGATGAATAGCATGGATAAGTCTAGATGATCTTCAACAAAAAATGCTTATGTAGCTAACACAGGTCTGTGTGTTTCTACCAGGTGGTGTCCCATTCATTGAGCAGGATAATTTGTCTGCCTCAGACAGCGTGGCCTCCTCCATGTCCATCCCCACAGACAGTGGCCTGGACACCTGCTCCAAGGCCACCTCCAGAGAGGACCTGACAGACCTGGACCAGAGCAGCTCTGCCGCCACCACCCCTTCCACAGAGGCTGGACACCTGTACACTCAGGTGGGGGCGACACTGGAATCAGCTATGTTATGTCACTTTTTGCATATTCCTAGTCTTCGTTCGTGCTCATTAATGTTCATACGCTGATGTTTCTGTTTCCCCTGCCAGTCTGAGGGTAGGCAGGTGGAGCATGCCCAGTCAGCCTCGGTGGAGTCCATCCCTGAGGTCCTGGAGGACGGAGAATCTGTGACGGAGCATTCGGACTCAGCCTCATTACATGACATGGACTATGTCAACCCCCGAGGAGTCCGCTTCACACCACAGCAAACACAGAGAGACGGTGAGGATGGTGAGCCATCCCACCACCGCCAGCATTGTTTGGATTTCACCCTTTTCCACTTCGCATTTCACCTTGTGTGTCTCCTTATGTCTCTCCTCATGTCTCATCACGTCTCAACCCATGTCTCACAACTTGTCTCTGCGTGTCTCCTTTTATATCCCGTGTCTCACCCCAACCTGGCGTCTCACCCAAATGATGGCTTTGAATCCTCTCCTAACTGTCATGTTGTATTTTCCTAACCTCCCAGGTGCGGCTCTCATCCCCTACTCCCTGCCCTGTCTGCGGGAGCTCTTCCGCTTCCTCATCTCACTGACCAACCCCCATGACCGCCACAACACGGACGCCATGATGCACATGGGCCTGCAGTTGCTGACCGTGGCTCTGGAGGCGGCTCACATCGCCCCCTACCAGTCACTGCTGGGCCTGGTCAAAGACGAGCTCTGCAGACACCTCTTTCAGGTACTGTACACCACAGGTTTGTTCAGGAGGGGAAACTTCAATTGCGTCTGTTCAACACAATACAAGGTAACGACCGTGTTGTTTATTTCTATTTCAGTTGCTAAGTGTGGACCGTATGAACCTGTATGCCGCCTCCATCCGAGCGTGCTTCTTGCTCTTTGAGAGCATGCGAGGACATTTGAAGTTTCAGCTCGAGGTACTTGGGAGTGTTCATCTTTGCATTTGATATTGTCACAAGTGTTCACACACTAATGACTAGTTTGACACAACCACACACAAGCTGAGTCATGTTAAAAACCAGCAGCTGAACAGAGTGACTAACTTAACCACCTTCTCACATTCTGCAGATGTATTTGAAGAAGCTGATGAACATCATCACGTCAGAGAACATGAAGATGCCCTATGAGATGAAGGAGATGGCCCTGGAGGCCCTGGTGCAGCTTTCGAGGATCCCCAGCTTCGTCACCGAGCTCTACATCAATCATGACTGTGACTTCTACTGCTCAAACCTGTTTGAAGACCTCACCAAGCTGCTCTCCAAGGTGGGAACTGATGATGCCTGTTCTCTGGCCACTCACACTCACTTGATGATCACTCCGGAGAGCTTAGGGTTTTGTTTACTTTACTTTCCCGTTCAGTCAAGGCGTAATACTTCATTTGTTTCCTTTTGATGCACACTGTCACGCTCCATGCTTTTCATTTTCAGGGGAACATTGTTCTCTTTTGTTGATCTATGGTGTGTTTGTGTCATGTTGTCTTGCAGAATGCCTTCCCTGTGTCCGGACAGCTCTACACAACCCACCTCCTCTCACTAGAGGCCCTACTCACTGTGATTGACAGCACTGAGGCCCACTGCCAGGCCAAGGTGCTCAACAGAACCACTCAGCAGGACCACTCGGCAGAAATGGTGTTGGCAGAAGGGGAGTGCTCAACCAACGACCGTACAGACACAACCACGGGTACGCCGATTGCTCTCATACACTTGATTTACTTTCTGCTTTGATGGTCTTATACTATAATGGTCTTTGTCCGTCATTTACATTGACAATGGTTGTATCAGATGTGTATTGAGGGTTATTCATTAATGTTTTTCTGATGTGGTTGTAGAAGCGAGCAGGCAGGTGAACAGTGCCAACGGTCAGAATGTTCCAGAGGCTGACAGTGTGCCCCTACCACCTACCAGCGGGCACCTGATGGCAGAGAAGATGAGACTGGGCAGACAAGACCAGGAGGAGACAGAACCAGGTAAGTTTGATTTTACTAACCAGTGGCCAGGTCTCCTCAAGCACTGGGTTAGCATTCAGTTTCATAGACATGAATGAAATTGATTTAAGAGTGAAAATTGTATTTTTATTTTAGCTGAGAAGAAAGAACCAAAAAAGCCACATCGCTTCTCGTCTTGTTTACCTGATTCTCAAGAGCTGTTGGACATCAGAAATAAAAAGAAGGTATGTTTTATGATTTTGTTGTGCATCTGTTTTAAATGACTTATGCTTGGCCGTTAATGATGTTTCCACACGTCCTGTAACTCAGACTTTGACATAAACCATGCATTGACAACAATGGCGTTTGAGTCTGCTTGTGGATCTCAAGTTGTGATTCGACCCGCTTTGTGTCGCTAAGATAAAGTGATCATATTTATATTGTACGATTCCAGCTGCTGAACAGCGGCACAGAGCAGTTCAACCAGAAGCCTAAGAAGGGCATCCAGTTTCTGCAGGAGAAGGGTCTCCTCAGCAGCCCCATGGACAACAACGAGGTGGCCCAGTGGCTCCGGGAGAACCCCCGCCTCGACAAGAAGCAGATCGGAGAGTTCATTAGTGACCGCAAATACATGGAGCTACTGGACAGCTTCGTCAAGTACGAGCCCCAGTCTTCTTCTTATTACCGGGCAGCAATAAGCAATAAGATGCAATAAGATGTACAACCAGTTGGATCTGCTCCTTCATTGAATTGTACTGAAGCTTGGCTCGGGTTACTAGTGCAGTGTCGCAGTGAAGTGAAGCAGTGACGTTTTATTTAGTTGAACCCTAGAAATGGTCTTTAATCCCTAACAATTATAAAATGCAGTACACAAATGGATATGTATAGCTGAGTAAAAAGACCTGACAGGAAACTGAAGAATATACTTCAGAATATCCATATTAGTGAATTATACTCATTCTCACGTGCAGCACGTTCACCTTCCGAGGGCTGCGTATTGACGAGGCGCTGCGTCTGTATCTGGAGGCCTTCAGACTGCCAGGAGAGGCTCCGGTCATCCATAGACTTTTGGAAACCTTCACAGACACCTGGCATGTAAGTCAGCTGCCTTACCCCCCTTGGAAGACTCTCTCTTTTTCCTCACACACATGCACAGCGGCACAGGGAGGGACACACTTATTCCATTACAGCAAGGCAATCGTTGCCACCAACTGTCCCTATCATCATGTAATTACGTCCAGTGGAACTGTGACCCTGATCTGAATCAGGGACAGGGACATTAGTCACTCAGGTAATTGGGGGAACAGGATAAAGTTGCAACTGCAAGGCTGACATAACAGAGCCGGCCTGTCTATCAAGGGCAGGGGGACAAAACCAGCAGGGCCACTGGCTGCTCCTTAAATAACCGGAGAGGGTCGTCCTCGTGACCTGGAAAATATTTTATTGTAATGTCTTTTCGTAGTCTCCCTGTCCATACACAATCGCCTTGAATGAGTTCACAGATATTCTTACTGCACACACACGTCTCTTTCCACTATTGAGCAGTTGTGACTGCACTTTCAGCAGGACAAATATAAACTCAGCAAAAAAAGAAAAGTCCTCGCACCTTAACATGTATAAATATTTGTATGAACATAAGATTCAACAACTGAGACATAAACTGAACAAGTTCCACAGACGGGTGACTAACCGAAATGGAATAATGTGTCCCTGAACAAAGGGGGTCAAAAGTAACAGTCAATATCTGGTGTGGCCACCAGCTGCATTAAGTACTATCTCCTCATGGATTTGCCAGATCTTGCTGTGAGATGTTATCCCACTCTTCCCCCAAGGAAATCACACACAGAACGAGCAGTATGGATGGTGGCATTATCATGCTGGGGGGTCATATCAGGATGAGCCTGCAGGTAGAGTACCACATGAGGGAGGAGGATGTCTTCCCTGCGACTGTGGGTTTGTGCCCATAGGCGACGTTGTTGCCGGTGATGTCTGGTGAGGACCTGCCTTACAACAGGCCTACAAGCCCTCAGTCCAGCTTCTCTCGGCCTATTGTGTACAGTCTGAGCACTGATGGAGGTATTGTGCGTTCCTGGTGTAACTCGGGCAGTTGTTGTTGCCATCCTGTACCTGTCCCGCAGGTGTGATGATTGGATGTATTGATCCTTTGCAGGTGTTGTTACACGTGGTCTGCCACTGCAAGGATGATCAGCTGTCCGTCCTGTCTCCCTGTAGCGCCGTCTTAGGCGTCTCACGGTACGGACATTGCAATTTATTTCCCTGGCCACATCTGCAGTCCTCATGCCTCCTTGCAGCATGCCTAAGACATGTTCAGCAGATGAGCAGGGACTTTTACGATTTATCTTTGGGTCCTGAAAAAGGGACGTTTCTTTTTTTGCTGAGTTTAGATGTTTTGATATGCCCAAAGGTTGTTATATTGTTGTGTGTATCTGGAATTCAGCTGTTGATGTGACAAATTACATTTGATTTGATTTCTACACATGCGCTGAATACAACAGGTACAACCTTATCGTAAAATGATTACTTACAAGCCCTTAACCAACAATGCAGTTTTAACAAAAATGAGTTAAGAAAATATTTACTAAATAAACTTAAAATTGTATTAAAAAAAAGTAGCACAAAAATAACAATGAGGCTATACACATGGGGTACAGAGTCTGTGTGCGGGGTTACAGGTTAGTTGAGGTTGACGTAATATGTACTTGTAGGTAGGGGTAAAGTGACTAGACATACATAATAAACAGAGCCGGTTTGTCTGTCGAGGGCAGGGGGACACAACCAGCAGGGCCACTGGCTGCTCCTTAAATAACCAGAGAGGGTTGCCCTCGTGACCTGGAAAGTATTTCTATGGACAGAGGGTTATATTAGTGTGTCTTTCCCTGTGTGTGTAGAAAGTGAACGGCTCTCCCTTCATGACCAATGACGCAGGCTTCGCCCTGGCCTATGCTGTCATCATGCTCAACACGGACCAGCACAACAACAATGTGCGCAAGCAGAACATCCCCATGACCATTGAGGTAAACACACACACACTATTTATTTCCCATGAAAACTCGCTCACTATTTTTATATTTAAAATATATTTTATTGATATAAATGGACTAAGTTACTATTCCTACCAATTTAAGTTTTCTACTACTACAAAACAAAATCTTATCCGATCTTATTTTGTCTTAAGTTGAAATGTTCAGAAATGCACCTATAACCCACATGTTAGATATGATATGAATCACCTCTTATGAGCGCTTTGTGCCATGCAGCGATGGGTTTCACAAGAGGCCCCTTTTAGACACCCTGGTTGTGCTGGTTCTTCCAGACCCTCTGATGGTCTGAAGAAAGCCGACCTCCAGTAACAGCTGTGCCCAGTGGTGGTCTATGGGATTAGGTCATCCTACTTAGTCAGGGGTGGAAGAAGTGAGGAGGGAGAGGGGACGTGACTGGAGGGGTGGGAGAAGTGAGGGGGTGGGCGAGGATAGGGAGGGGAGGATGGGTGGTGTCCTGGCTCCCTCTCTCTGTGTGAGTGACAGCACCTGAAGACTAAACACAAGTCCCATGGGCAGGGTTCTGAAGAGGCCTATGGTGGGCCATTCTCCCACACAAGACATACCCGATCCTCGGTTGCCATTTGGAATTGTGACCTTAGATAAGAAATTTTAGAGGGCAATGAAATTCCCACCGTTCATTTACTGACTCTCAGCACAGTATATAACAACACCGTTATTACGGATGAAAGTTCTTACGATGTGACCTCTCCAATTGTCATTGGCAATTGTCAAATGCCATGATACGATACTCTGTGAGGCTCATGGCAATAGTCAAAGATGCTATTGCTCGGAATTATATTCAGCTAGTGCATAGTGCAACAATGTAGCTCTTCAACAAATATGTCGGTGTGGAAACAGCTCTGCTGTCTCTGGCTGTCAGTCCCATGATTACTTGGCAGGCATCACGGCCAGCTGCTTTGTGTCTGTGGAGGTTATTGTTACCGTTGTCTGCTCCACGCCGACCCTGAGCCCTCACTTTGTTTATTTCTCTGTCTGTCCATCCCGCTGCAAAGCATCTCGAGTTTCCCCTCTGGTTTACCTGCCATTAGCCAAAGCACGCAGCCAACCAGGAGCCTTGATTCGATCAGTCAACACACGGTGAATGTGTTTATTTGCTGTGGCTCTTGGCCTCGATCCTGTTTGACTAACACCACACCTAACCGTATTAAGTGACACATACGTTGGTAAAGCTTGGACCCCTACCCCCTTAATTGTTGGATGCTCAATTAGCAAGATCATTGCATGCCAAAGCATTGGATACCAGAGCCAGGCTAGCTGGCTGTGCTCCACAATGATTGATGTGATGAGGGTGCCCTGATTCCCATATTATCAGTGTTAACTGTCTTTCTGCCCCCCCCCCCCCCCCCCCCCCAGCAATTCAAGAAGAATCTGAAGGGTGTGAATGGAAATACAGACTTTGATCAGGATATGCTGGAGGACATCTACAATGCAATCAAGTAAGCCATAGTCGTATGTAGATCTTATATAGAAATGTTTGTGACGTACACACACACAAGATGAAGGAAATCAATCTTAATTTCAAGAGGATGTACTTATTTGTTTCAGCGTTGGCACTTTGACAGTAAGTTATGTCTGGGTTTTTTTTCCATGTCAAACGACCCACCCTAGATTATCAAAGTTGCCTTAGCAATCATGGTATTCTCTGTCGTGTAGGAATGAAGAGATAGTGATGCCAGACGAGCAGTCTGGCCTGGTGAAGGAGAACTATGTATGGAACGTTCTGCTCCACCGGGGGGCCACCTCCGAGGGGGTCTTCCTCCATGTGCCTGCCGGCAGCTACGACCACGACCTGTTCACCATGACCTGGGGGCCCACCATCGCAGCCCTCTCCTACGTCTTCGACAAGAGCCTGGACGACACAATCATCCAGAAGGCCATTGCTGGCTTTAGGTACACTAGGCCTACTCAGATGTGACCGACCGGTCTTATGTATCAACATTTTAAATTGTGTTTTTTTTTTATTTACATTGAGTAAAAGTAGAGACTCAGAGATAGAACATGGTATGTCATACACTACAGTTGGGAAAGTAATTATGCTTTGAAAGTTGATAAACTTGTAATCTCACTTTTGAGAAAATTACCCTTAAATGTTTTGTTACCTACTGGAAGAGCTCTTTGTCTACACCCATTCAGCTTCGTTCACACCTTTAAGCTTTAGCCCCACCGATCTCTTTAAGGATTCACATGTGAGTCTATGTACTAAACAACCAAAGATTTCTAGACTAAAGGCTGGTTGATACTACGGGTGTGTTCGTACATTTAATCTGGAGTGCCAGAGTGTGCTCTGGGCGTTCATAAACTCAGAGCCTTGCCAGATTGGCCATTTGTAAATTCAGAGCGTTTCGCTCTCGGAGCTTCAGAGCTTTCTGACCTGACAGCAGTCAAGCACACAAGCTAACTGGTTAACGTTGGCTATCTTGCTAGCTGCTTCCTGACACAAATGAGAGAAGAGCTCACTCTGACCATTTTACTTGCCCTGGCAGAGCTGGTTAGGCTGTTTTTATGTTATCCAGAGTAGAGGTCGACCGATTAATCAGAATGGCCGATTAATTAGGGACGATTTCAAGTTTTCATAACAATCGGAAATCTGTATTTTTGGACGCCGATTTTGCCTATTATTATTTTTTTTTAATTAACAAATGTATTTAACGAGGCAAGTCGGTTAACACATTCTTATTTTCAATTACGGCCTCGGAACGGTGGGTTAACTGCCTTATTCAGGGGCAGAACGACAGATTTTTTACCTTGTCAGCTTATGGATTCAATCTTGCAACCTTACGGTTAACTAGTCCAACGCTCTAACCACCTGCCTCACGAGGAGCCTGCCTGTTACGCGAATGCAGGAAGAAGCCAAGGTAATTTGCAAGCTAGCATTAAACTTATCTTATAAAAAAACAATCAATCAATCATAATCACTAGTTATAACTACACATGGTTGATGATATTACTAGTTTATCTAGCGTGTCCTGCGTTGCATATAATCGATGCGGTGCACATTCGCGAAAAAAGACTCGTTGCTTAAAATCAATACACAGAAGTATATATATTTAAACCTGCATATTTAACTAAAAGAAAGGTTAGCAGACAATATTAACCAAGTGAAATTGTGTCACTTCTCTTGCGTTCATTGCACACAGAGTCAGGGTATATGAAACAGTTTGGGCCGCCTGGCTCATTGCAAACTAATTTGCCAGAATTTTACATAATTATG
Source organism: Oncorhynchus mykiss (assembly GCF_013265735.2). Lineage (NCBI taxonomy): Eukaryota > Metazoa > Chordata > Actinopteri > Salmoniformes > Salmonidae > Oncorhynchus > Oncorhynchus mykiss. The sequence continues at coordinate 19,524,857 of NC_048587.1, read as the reverse complement.
ACATGACATTGAAGTTTGTGCAATGTAACGGCAATATTTAGACTTAGGGATGCCATCCGTTAGATAAAATACGGAACGATTCCGTATTTCACTGAAAGAATAAATATTTTGTTTTTTTCGAAATGATAGTTTCCGGATTCGACCATATTAATGACCTAAGGCTCGTATTTCTGTGTGTTATTATGTTATAATTAAGTCTATGATTTGATAGAGCAGTCTGACTGAGCGATGGTAGGCACCAGCAGGCTCGTAAGCATTCATTCAAACAGCACTTTCGTGCGTTTTGCCAGCAGCTCTTCCATTGTGCTGTTTATTACTTCAAGCCTATCAACTCCCGCGATTAGGCTGGTGTAACCAATGTGAAATGGCTAGCTAGTTAGCGGGGTACGCGCTAATAGCGTGTCAAACTTCACTCGCTCTGAGACTTGGAGTAGTTGTTCCCCTTGCTCTGCATGGGTAACGCTGCTTTGAGGGTGGCTGTTGTCGATGTGTTCCTGGTTCGAGCCCAGGTAGCGGCGAGGAGAGGGATGGAAGCTATACTGTTACACTGACAGTACTAAAATGCCTATAAAAACATCCAATAGTCAAAGGTATATGAAATACAAATCGTATAGAGAGAAATAGTCCTATAATTCCTATAATAACTACAACCTAAAACTTCTTACCTGGGAATATTGATGACTCATGTTAAAAGGAACCACCAGCTTTCATATGTTCTCATGTTCTGAGCAAGGAACTTAAACGTTAGCTTTCTTACATGGCACATATTGCACTTTTACTTTCTTCTCCAACACTCTGTTTTTGCATTATTTAAACCAAATTGAACATGTTTCATTATTTATTTGAGGCTAAATTGATTTTATTGACGTATTATATTAAGTTAAAATAAGTGTTAATTCGGTATTGTTGTAATTGTCATTAATACAAATATATTTTAAAAATCGGCCGATTAATCGGTATCTGCTTTTTTTTGGTCCTCCAATAATCAGTATCGTTGTTGAAAAATCATAATCGGTCGACCTCTAATCCAGAGTAGAGGTCGACCGAAAGTGTTTTTTCAACGCCGATACCGATTATTGGAGGACCAAGAAAAGTCGTTACCGATTAATCGGCCGATTTTTAAGTGTGTGTGTATGTATATTTGTAATAATGACAATTACAACAATACTGAATTAACACTTTTATTTTAACTTAATGTAATACATAAATAAAATCAATTTAGTCTCAAATAAATAGCTAGCCAGTTAGCTAACAGTACACTTTAACTTGAAAGGAAAACAATTTTCTGACAAAATTAGAAAAACGTATAATATCTGAAAATGTAGCTAGCTAGACTCTCTTACGTGGATGGACGCTTCTCCCTCTGTCACGGACTCAATGGTTGCCCTTAGTTTGAAGATGTAACAGCCTTTTATGTGTTCCCTTTTCGACTCAGTCAGCATACTTGCAATCAGACGCCAACATTTTCTCCATCTCGTTAGCGATCATACTCTATTTCCACTGATTTCAAAACTTTTCTGTGGCTAAACCAACTAGGTTCATAATTTAACAATTGTATTCGTATTTACAGATGGCATACAAGTTTGTTATTAAAGCACATGAAAGTTCACATGTTCCAGACGGCATTTCTGCCAAAAAACGCATTTTGATTTTTAAAAAGTATGTTCAAATGGCTCTCCTGTGAAGTAGTGACGCACGACATACACCTAGATTCCTGAAACGAGTCACAGATGGTCCTGGGCCCAGCGATGTGGCTCTGAGGAGATGCTGAAGAAGGGTTCCTTGGGGAAGGCAACGAATGAGAGCGAGACTTGATGATCTGTTTCTCTCCTTTTAGGAAATGTGCTATGATATCAGCTCATTATGGATTCAGTGATGTTTTTGATAATTTGATCATCTCCCTCTGCAAGTTTACAACGCTCAGCAGTGAGGTAAGTGCTTAATTTCAAATGTGGGAACCTTTGCATTTCAACTAGTGCACTAGAGTATTCTAACTTTTTCCACTGGATGGTTTCAATACAGTCGGTGGAGAACCTGCCCACAGTGTTTGGGAGTAACGGGAAGGCACAGATAGCGGCGAAAACGATGTTCCACCTGGCCCACCGGCATGGTGACATACTGAGGGAGGGCTGGAAAAACATCATGGACTCCATGCTGCAGCTGTTCAGAGCCGAGCTGCTGCCCAAGGCCATGGTGGAGGTCAGAACTGCTTCTTTATTACTGACAATGGTCAGGGACAGGAGATTTTCCTGACCTTGTTGTGATGTAACCAGAAAGGGTGAGCATTTTTTTTCCTGGTCAGGTTACAGGGTCAGAAAAAACTAATGGCCTCAATCATGTTTATGAGTACCTTTGGAACATTCAAACCTTCCATTCATTTTGCTGGATGAAATGGTTCTCTGTTTGAATTTGGAAGACTGCGGACTCTTCTGTAAGACATTATGAATGTTATACTGCCACCTACTGATATTAATCTAGACATGACTTCCTTCTTGAATGTCTGTGGTGTTTCTGTGCTTATATCCATTCAGGTGGAGGATTTTGTGGAGCCAAATGGAACGATCTCCCTTCAAAGAGAAGAGACACCGTCAAATCGGTAAAAGTCACCTTAAAATCATGTCACATCATATGCTTCCCTCAAATACCAGGCTGAGCTCTTTCACTTAAAAAAAAAAAACCTAGAGCTTTTCTGACATTTAAATCCAGTTCCATGTTGTAAAATGGGTGGCTATCATTAAACATTACATTAAACATTACATGTGTTTTTAAAGTGTTTGACATCTCTATGTCTTCCTCCCTTTCTCCCAGGGGTGAGTCTGCGGTGCTGAGCTTTGTGAACTGGCTGACACTGAGTGGAGCGGAGCAGTCTGGTCAACGTGGGCCCTCTACTGAGAACCAGGAGGCCAAGCAGGCAGCCATGCTCTGTATCAAGGTACCAGAACTACAACACCCATCACACTCATCCAAATTGCCTCTGTTGATAATTTCATATAGTGCATTTAATTGTTTTATTAATAAAAAACATTTGGGGGGTTGTCACTCCCCCTCCAGCAATGTGACCCAGAGAAGCTGATCACAGAGAGTAAATTCCTGCAGCTGGAGTCTCTACAGGAGCTGATGAAGGTAATCATAACATTACAGGCAAATATTGTCTATGCATTGTCTGAATATTAATTACTAAAATGCAGGGAGTATAAAACGTTCTAGTATTGTTTTCTAAGAGATGTTTATTGTGGACAGGCCCTGATCTCAGTCACACCTGATGAGGAGACATACGATGAGGAGGATGCTGCGTTCTGCCTGGAGATGCTGCTACGCATAGTCATGGAGAACAGGTACAGCCAGAGGGAAGAAAGGGTAGAATGTTTGCTTTGAGTCAGGGCCAGTGTGTTTTGTCCCACGTCCATTAGGAATGACATCAGTCAAATCATCTGTTTCAACATCGGGCTTTGTTATGCTATCGAGTCCTTATCGTGTGTGTGTGTGTGTTTAGGGACCGTGTGTCGTGTGTATGGCAGACGGTGCGAGATCACCTGTGCCACCTGTGTGTCCAGGCTACAGAGAGCTGCTTCCTGGTGGAGAGGGCTGTGGTGGGCCTCATCAGACTGGCCATCCGCCTGCTGCGCAGAGAGGACATCAGCTCCCAGGTACACGCACACAAAAGGGAAAACCAAACTATCTAGGAGTGCATCGTTGCATTAACGCAGAAATTATGCAGTGATAGCACTGAGTGATTGGATGATTGGACTGTTGATCCAATGAGTCTTACATCTGATGGGGACACACTCAGCTTTGTTAGGTCAATGTCCTTTAACCATTGCAATTGGTCTTATCTGGCCTAGTCTTAAAAGCTATTAAAAAGAAGGCTTCAATTTGTTGTATAACAAGTCACAAAGGATGCTTCCTGTGATAGTTGTTTGCTGGTGTCAGATGTTTCTCTCAATTGTTGTATTTGCTCGGGCATCAAGGCACACAATGAACTACCTTCCAGTCTGTGTTGATCAGTGGGACAGTTTGATTATCCAGGTTTTAACTGGTCTAATCTTTTTTTCCAAGAGGGATCTGGTTTCTTGATGCCCTGGCCTGTAACCTCAATAGTGTTTATTATGTGACTGTCCTATTGACCTTGAACTGCTATATCATTACAGCTTCTCTTGATTGCTTGAACACTTTTCTCAGTATTATTTAAAAAAATACAAATGGAATGTGATCTACTTTATAACCTATGGAAAACCAAATAACTCACCGGAAAACACTTTCATGTCTAGTTATGGACTAATTATGCAAAGGTAGTTTACAGGTTGGTGGTACAAATATAATATTATGCGAGTTATTGTTATTTAACGTGGAAAAAAGACAACACAATTCAAATACAAATTGTGTCACTTGCTTCGTAAAGGACAGGTGTAGACTAACTGTGAAATGCTTACCTATGGGCCCTTCGCAACAATGCAGAAAACAATGAAATACCTAAATAATAATAGGGGGGAGAAAAAAAATAGTAACACAAGGAGTAAATACACAATGAGCAATGATAGCATGCAGTACGAGTCAAAAGTTTAGACACTTACTCATTCAAGGGTTTTTGTTTATTTGTACTATTTTCTACGTTGTAGAATAATAGTGAAGACATCAAAACTATGAAATAATACATATGGAATCATGTAGTGTTACTACACTTCAAAGTAGCCACCCTTTGCCTTGATGAGAGCTCTGCACACTTTTGTCATTCTCTCAACCACCTTCATGAGTTAGTCACCTGGAATGCTTTTCAATTAACAGGTGTGCCTTGATAAAAGTTAATTTGTGGAATTTCTTTCCTTAATGGGTTTGAGCCAATCAGTTGTGTTGTGACAAGATGGGGTTGGTATACAGAAGATAGCCCTATTTGGTAAATGCCATATTATGGCAAGAACAGCTCAAATTAGCAAAGAGAAACGACAGTCCATCATTACTTTAAGACATGAAGGTCAGTCAATCCGAAAATTGTCAGGAACTTTGAAAGTTTCTTCAAGTGCAGTTGCAAAAACCATCAATCGCTATGATGAAACTGGCTCTTATGAGGACTAACACAGGAAAGGAAAACCCAGAGTTCATTAGAGTTAACTGCACCTCAGAAATTGCAACCCAAATAAATGTTTCACAGAGTTCAAGTAACAGACACATCTCAACATCAACTGTTCAGAGGAGACTGTGTGAATCAGGCCGTCATGGTCGAATTGCTGCAAAGAAACCACCAATAAAGGACACCAATAATAAGAGGAGACTTGCTTGGGCCAAGAAACACGAGCAATGGACATTAGACCGGTGGAAATCTGTCCTTTGGTCTGATGTGTCCAAATTTGAGATTTTTGGTTCCAACCGCCACATCTTTGTGAGACGCAGAGTAGTTGAACGGATGATCTCCGCATGTGTGGTTCCCACAGTGAAGCATGGAGGGGGTGTGATGGTGCTTTGCTGGTGACACTGTCTGTGACTTACTTAATAATTACTTACTTAATTCAAGGCACACTTAACCAGCATGGCTACCACAGTATTCTGCAGCGATATGCCGTCCCATCTGGTTTGCGCTTAAGTGGGACTATCATTGGTTTTTCAACATACAATGAATGACCCAACACCTCCAGGCTGTATAAGGACTATTTGACAAAGAAGGAAAGTGATGGAGTGCTGCATCAAATTACCTGGCCTCCACAATCACCCGACCTCAACCCAATTGAGATGGTTTGGGATGAGTTGGACCACAGAGTGAATGAAAAGCAGCCAACAAGTGCTCAGCATATGTGAGAACTCCTTCAAGACTGTTGGAAAAGCATTGCAGGTGAAGCTGGTTGAGAGAATGCCAAGTGTGTGCAAAGCTGTCATCAAGGCATCGGTTGGCTTCTTTGAAGAATCAAGCATTTTGATTTGACACTTTTTTGGTTACTACATGATTCCATGTGTTATTTAATCGTTATTTAATTATTCTACAATGCAGAAAATAGTAAAACTTAAGAAACTTTTGACTGGTACTGTACATCGACTCAGTACTGAGTCGATGTGCAGGGGTATGAGGAAATTGAGGTAGATACACTGAAAAAAACTATAAATGCAACATGTAAGGTGTTGGTCCCATGTTTCATGAGCTGAAATAAAATATCCTAGAAATGTTCCAAAAAGCTTATTTCTATCAAATTGTGTGCACAAATTTGTTTACATCCCTGATAGTGAGCATTTATCATTTGCCAAGATAATCCATCCGCCTGACAGGTGGGGCGGCAGGGTAGCCTAGTGGTTAGAGCGTTGGACTAGCAGCCGAAAGGTTGCAAGTTCAAATCCCCGAGCTGACAAGGTACAAATCTGTCGTTCTGCCCCTGAACAGGCAGTTCAGGGAACCCACGCTAGTCCAACGCTCTAACCACTAGGCTACCCTGCCGCCCCACCTAGGCCGTCATTGAAAATAAGAATTTGTTCATAACTGAAGGTATAAAAAAATAAATACAAAATTACACCTTGTGCTTGGGACAAATGTGTGCAGTTTTGTCACACAACACAATGTAACAGATGTCTGAAGTTTTGAGGGAGTGTGCAATTGGCATTCTGTCTGCAGGAATGTCCAACAGAGCTGTTGCCAGAGAATTTAATGTTCATTTTTCAACCATAAGACAAAGGAATTCTCCGGTTGGAACATTAAGATTTATGTTAAAAACATCCTAAAGATTGATTCTACACATCGTTTGACATGTTTCTACGGACTGTAACGGAACTTTTCGTCTGCACCTAGTGATCGCGCGTCATGAAGTTGGATTACTGGGCTGAACGCGTGAACAACAAGGAGGAATTTGGACATAAATGATGAACCGGAGAATTCCTTTGTCTTCAGAAATGCAATGGTACGCGAGCTAACGCTCACGTGAATGAACGTCACGAGCTTGTGGCACTCTGCCAGACCACTGACTCAAAGAGCCCTTATGAGCCCCTCCTTTATAGTAGAAGCATCAAACAAGGTTCTAAAGACTGTTGACATCTAGTGGAAGCCTTGGGAAGTGCAATTTGACCCCATAGACACTGTTTTCAATAGGCGTTGAAAAACTACAAACCTCAGATTTCCCACTTCCTGGTTGGATTTTTCTCAGGTTTTCGCCTGCCATATGAGTTCTGTTATACTCACAGACATAATTCAAACAGTTTTAGAAACTTCAGTGTTTTCTATCTATACTAATAATATGCATATATTAGCAACTGGGACTGAGTAGCAGGCAGTTTACTCTGGGAACGCTTTTCATCCAAACGTGAAAATGCTGCCCCCTATCCCAAACAGGTTAACTTTTTGTCCTGAATACAAAGTGTTATGTTTGGGGCAAATTCAATACAACTCATTACTGAGTACCACTCTCCAAATGTTCAAGCATAGTGGTGGCAGCATCATGTTATGAGTAGGCTTGTAATCGTTAAGGACTGGGGAGTTTTTCAGGATAGAAAAATAAACTAGATAAGCACAAGCAATAACCTGGTCTCCCTGATACTTGGAGACAAATTCACCTTTCAGCAGGACAATAACCTAAAACACACAAGGCCAAATGTACACTGGAGTTGCTTACCAAGAAGACAGTGAATGTTCCTGAAAATCTATGGCAAGACCTGAATGTTTTTCTACCAGTGATTAACAACCCATTTTGATAGAGCTTGAAGAATTTTGTAAAGAGTAATGGCCAAATGTTGCACAATCCACGTGTGGAAAGGGCTTAGAGACTTACCCAGAAAGACTCACAGCTGTAATCGCTGCTAAAGGTGCTTCTTCAAAGTATTGACTCAGGGGTGTGAATACTTATGCAAATTAGATATTTCTGTATTTCATTTTAAATACATTTGCAAAAATGTCTACACGTGTTTTCACTTTCATTATGGGGGTATTGTGTGTAGATGAGTGAGATTTTTTGGAATGTAATCCTTTTTGAATTCAGGATGTAACACAACCAAATGTGGAATGTCAAGGAGTATGAATACTTGTTGAAGGCTCTGTACTGTATGTGTGGGTAGAGTCCAGTGTGTGGGTGTGCATAGTCAAAAAGTGTTAGTACAAAAATGGTCAATGCAGATAGTTTACCAAATAGCTATCCAGACTATTTAGTAGTCTTATGGCTTGTGCTTGTGGGTAGAAGTTGTTCAGGAGCCTTTTGGTCCCAGATTTAGTGCTCCGGTACCATTTGCCGAGTCTATGACTTGGGTGGCTGGAGTCTGACCATTTTTAGGGCCTTCCTCTGACACCACCTGATATAGAGGTCCAATTGATTTGTGTCTTATGTAGAGCGTTGTCTACGGTTTAGCAAAAAGTGTCTTGTGATTCAGAGTTGCGTCTGATTAGCAAAAGAAGTGTTCCGCATTTGCATTTAGTGTGAAAAGGATGAGAAATTACTAACTGTTGTGCAAAAGAGGTTGTTTTGGTCATGTGGATCCCAGTTTCCTTCAGTGTTCAAGCAAATGGAGCACTATCTTTCGCTCCCCTTTCTCAATCTTATCTCTAACCCAGATGGACATTGTTACGGTAAACTAATAGTGTATTCTTCTTCCTTTTGCTTCCCCACAACGTATTTGTCACAAATCTTACATTTGTTCGTCTAATCTTCTTGTCTCTTCAAACGTGCAGTGAGACCTAGCAGAACTGTGAGACCTAAAACTGTCTTTATATAAATTGAACTTTGTTTGTAAGGAACATACTTTACTTCCCTAATCGGTGAGATTGAGGTTGCAGCCAGTTCAAGCAGTTGGTCTTTTAAAGTAACCGCGTCCCCTTAACCCCTCTACCACCGCATCTCTAGGTGCTGCTGTCCCTGCGTCTCCTGTTGATGATGAAACCACACGTCCTGGCCCGGGTTAGCCGGGAGGTGGCCTATGGCCTCCATGAGCTGCTTAAGACCAACGCTGCCAACATCCACTGCACAGACGACTGGTTCACCCTTTTCGCCCTAATTGAGTGCATCGGAGCCGGGATCAAACCCCCCGCCTCCTTCAAGGTCACCTCCACTACCCCAGACATCGACACAGGTCAGCCTTTAACTTACTTACACAAACCATCACGTGGAATGGTAGGCTACATTGTTGGCCTTAGCTGCTGAGAAAAAAAATCTACACGTTTATGGTCAATTGTATTGATTTTATACAAACAGCTCAGCTGTTATATTACGGGGGCACACATCCACACTTTTAAGTGGTGCGTTTTTATGTCTGGTAAACTGTGGTTTTAATTTCCCGTTTCCACCTTTGTTCCAGGTGCCCAGTCGGACAGTGAGCTGTCGTTCCACCACCTCAGTGAGGTGAGTCTGGACCGGGGGTACACGTCAGACTCTGAGGTCTACACAGAGCATGGAAAGTCCAGGATGCCCCGCTCTGTCACTGACGTGGACGTGACTAGCAGCGGATGGCTGGTGGTATGAGCCCCCACCCACACACACTTCCACGTCACATGCACACGCTTTTCTTTTAAGTGCTCAGACGATCAATTCCAGAGATCTTCATAGCATTGAGAGTAATAGTGAAACTTGTGTGTTATTTTGTCATATCAATGTCAGTCAATACTCTCAATGCCTCAACATACGGCACATCTCACACAGTGTGTTTATATTTGCAGGTTGGGAAAGACGACCTGGACATCAGCAAGGTAGCGGCTTCTGGGTCCAAGACCCTGCTAAACCCTCTAGTGAACCAGTACAGCCTGTCCCTGGGTCAAGACATGGGTTTCCACGACACCAAGTCTCTCATCAAGTGTGTGGAGTCCCTCTCCTTCATAGTACGAGACGCTGCACATGTCACCCCTGAGAACTTTGAGCTGTGTGTCAAGGCCATCCGGGTGTTTGTGGAGGCCAGCCTAAACGGAGGTATGGCTTTCTTTTGACTAACATATATACTTGTTTGAGGTTCATTTTGTATTCTGTCTTTTTCCAAAGTGTTTTTAGTTTTTTCATAACAACTAGAAATCTTCCAACAATGAATTCAGCATTGTATTTGCCTTTCTTTCCATCAATGCTGTTTTCCAAGCTAAAACATGTCATCAAACTATGCTTGAGTAATTTAAGCTTTGACAGTTTGCCATTTTTGGTGGTTAGTCTCAAAACCCTTTGGAAGGGGATCCAAAGGCATGCCTATAGAGTGACTAACCTGCTTCCTCCACACCAACCTTCTAATTGAGGACTGTATCACTTGACTTCCCTTCTCCCCAGCAACAGCAGTCTGTTAGTGATCTAGATTGATTTGATTTGATCTAGAAAAGACTAAAGTCAAGCCGGGATTACAGTGCTGTCAACACGGCTTTACACACTTAATAATCAAGTTTGGTCGATCAAGGACCTCAGTTAAGTGCAGCGCTTATCTATATGGGAAGCTAATGGAAACCGCACAGCCCTGAAACCTGCTATTACTCAAAGTTGATATAGCCTTTTGTTGCCTGGTTTAACATAAAAGGAATGCATTTTTTCCCAATCGCTAAGTCATACCCGTCAAAATATGACATCTATAGAAATATAAATTAAGATAATTATTCCGGATATATTTGTAACAATGGCTAAAACTGTCTCTCCATCTCCACTGACCTACAGGCTACAGGACCTATGAGAAGAAGAAGAACCACAAGTACGACTCCCAGAAGTCCCGTGTGAGAAGGAAGCCCCGGGACAAGGAAGGTGCGTCACGCCGCGCCAAGGCCTCCAGCCAGAGGCCTTCCCGTTCCCATAGCGATGACGAGGAAGACGAGGGAGTCCCTGCCAGCTACCACACGGTGTCATTACAGGTTAGTCAGGACGTAAGTACCACAGCCCTCTTTCCCTTCTACCTTGGTCTCTGTGCTGCTCAGGGGCTCTGTTCACTTGGATGAAATGTTCAGAACTATATGACAGACAATCATGTCTGTTCTACACAATATAATTATCTCTCTGAACGTTCTGTAACGTTGTGCCCTCCTGAATAAGCCCCAGGTTTGCTCTCAGCTGTGGGGTGGAGGTGGGGTTGTGGGGAAAGGTGGGAATTTTGGGAGATTTCAGCTGTCTTTTCTCTCTCTGCATACTCAATTGAGACTGAGGCTGAGTGACAGACTATGGTTGTCATAGCAATTAAGCGATGTTGTGGCGGTGTTTAATCCTATTCTGTGACGCTACCACTATCGCAATATTTTTCCTTTGGCAAAAATTCAAACAAAGCAGACCAAGCTCTTTGGTCTGTTGAAAACCTGCTGTGTGTAAAATATTGTAAATGTGACTCTGGATGACAACATAATGATGTTTGTTTTCCAAAATTAAATCCGCTTTGCGTTTTGTTTCCTTGCCACGGCACTAACGAGTATCGCGATACTGGTATCATCCCGGCTCTATATGAGTGAGTCAAAGTTACGTGATCTGTCAGCAATAATTGCCATCTCTTTTCAGAACTCATTTGGCAAGAATCAGGTATTCATGCTCAGACGACTGACACTAATATTAACCCCTTGCCTATTTTACAAATGCACCGTCTTGAAAGGGCTGAAATGTGAAATATCAATACTCGTTGTTGAAGCTATTCAATTGCTTGAAAAGGTCCATTAGTATTATTATTGTTAGATATTTAGGTCTGTATAAGGTTGCAAAAAGATGGAATATTACCACTAACTTTAGGGATTTTGGAAACGTTAAAGGCTTTTAGGGGATCTTCATCTGCATGTAAAAGATGTTGAATACCATCGCTGTTTAACATGAGTGAAAAAAAGTCAATAGTTGAAAGAGTGGCAAAATTCATTAATTAATTTTTATCCCTCATTAATTATGGCGTTGTCTCCTGAACAATGTGGTGAAACTCAAGGGACCAATGGACACGGATATAAAGAAATAGGAATACATTTAACAATAAATTGCTAAAGTTTCCATTAGATTTGTTTTAACCCCCAAAAATGTATTTGGTAAATTACGGGAAGTTTTGCAACCCTAGATCTGTAGACATGGAAAACACTATTGCAAGGAAATTATTTACCTTCCAATGCTTTTGTCTTGTCCTCTTCTCCATCAGTCTATCAAAATTACATACATATCAATACTCTTTTATCACACACCCAAATATATTGCTTGGATAACAATAAAGTAATGAAAGGGGCATACTTAGTCAGTTGTACAACTGAATGCATTCAACTGAAATGTGTCTTCCGTATTTGAATCAGAGAGGTGCGGGGGGCTGCCTTAATCGACATCCATGTCTTCGGCGCCTGGGGAACAGTGGGTTAACTGCCTTGCTCAGGGGCAGAACAGATTTTTACCGTGTCAGGCCCATTACTGGCCCAACGCACTAACCACTTAAGCTGGTTAGCTTACCTACTTAAGCTGCATTTAGACAGGCAGCAATAATTTTGCACGCCCAATTTTTCAGTTTTTGATTTGTTAAAAAAGTTTGAAATATCCAATAAATGTCGTTCCACTTCATGATTGTGTCCCACTTGTTGTTGATTCTTCACAAAAAAATACAGTTTTATATCTTTATGTTTGAAGCCTGAAATGTGGCAAAAGGTCGCAAAGTTCAAGGGGGCGAATACTTTCGCAAGGCACTGTAAACGCAGCCATAGATATGTAAATATACTGTAGTATGTGTCTTGGATCTAGCAAGACAATACAGACATTAAGTCATGCGTTCATGTTTTAGAATCCAGCTGTGATTAGATTAGCAATGACCACATTGACATGGAGTTCTGTGTTTCCCCCTGGTTCAGCTGTTAGATCTGATGCACACGCTGCATACGAGGGCCTCCAGCATCTACAGCTCCTGGGCAGAGGAGCAGCGCCGCCTGGAGCCAGTAGGGAAGAAGATTGAGGCCGACTCCCAGACACTGTGGACCAGCTGCTGGTGCCCACTGCTCCAAGGTCAGAGACTTTATCCCCATTGCTATCATTATAACCTATTTAAATAAAGGCACCTCTAAACGGTGTTTAATAAACACAATTTATCATTGTTTCTTAGTCATTGGAGGAATGTTTTCAGTGTCAATGTGTGTTATTGTGTGAAGCCAAATGCACATTTCCTGTTTTCATGGACAAGCTTTTCACATGTTTATATTTTTTTGCTAATACTGGAACTGATAACTAATATTTGGAGAGTCATCTAAATATAAGCTTGAAGGTAAAAAATAACTCCCTAGGTCCCCTTAATTCACTGGTGACCCCTGAGAGAAGGGACTTAATGAACTCAGTGATCTTGTTCTCGTTCCCCTATAGCCAGTCTTAGCTCAAGTATCCATACGTTGTGTGAACCCTATAGGGATAGCCTGGCTGTGCTGCGACGCCAGGAGGCTGGTGCGAATGCAGGCCCTGACCTACCTCCAGAGGGCACTGTTGGTCCATGACCTGCAGACACTAGATGCTGTGGAGTGGGAGTCCTGCTTTAACAAGGTGAGAGGAGGATGCTGAACAGCATTTTCCACATTCTAGGAGGACCACTGGAAATTGGTGTGCGTATGGGGAATAGTGGGTCACAAGAATGGCTGCTGAATGGTTCCTCTGAAAATAGACGATTCATTAGAAGAGTAGGCACTTGGGGCCAAATCCTAGCTTCTATGGCAAATAAGTATTATGGGAAATACAGTGCCTTCAGAAAGTATTCAAACTCCTTGACTTTTACCCCCAAAAAATTATGTTACAACCTTATTCTAGAATTTATTAAATATTTTTTTCCCATCAGCAATATACACACAATGCCTCATTAAAGACAAAGCGAAAACCGGTTGTTAGATATTTTTGCAAATGTATATAAATTAAAAAATATTCTCTGGTCTGATGAAATCAAGATTGAGCTCTTTGGCCCGAATTCCAAGCGTCACGTCTGGAGGAAACCTGGCACCATCCATACGGTGAAGCATGGTGATGGCAGCATCGTGCTTTAGGGATGTTTTTCAGCGGCAGGTACTTGGAGACTAGTCAGGATCGAGGGAAAGATGAACGGAGCAAAGTACAGATCCTTGATGAAAACCTGCTCAGGACCTCAGACTGGGGAGAAGGTTCAAATTCCAACAGGACAACAACCCTAAGCACACAGCCAAGACAACGCAGGAGTGGCTTCGGGATAAGTTTCTGAATGTCCTTGAGTGGCCCAGCCAGAACCCGGACTTGAACCCAATCAAACATCTCTGGAGAGACATGAAAATAGCTGTGCAGCAACACTCCCCATCCAACCTGACAGAGATTGAGAGGATCTGCAGAGAAGAATGGGAGAAACTCCCCAAATAAATGTGTGCCAAGCTTGTAGCATCATACCCACGAAGACTTGAGGCTGTAATCGCTGCCAAAGGTGCTTCAACAACATACTGAGTAAAGGGACTGAATACTTAAGTAAATGTCATATTTCAGTTTTTATTTTTAATACATTTGCAAAAATTTCTACAACCTGTTTTTGCTTTGTCATTATGGGGTATTGTGTGTAAATTGATGAGGGGGGAGAAAACAATTTAATCAATTTTAGAATATGGCTGTAATGTAACAATGTGGAAAAGTAAAGTGGTCTGAATACATTCTGAATGCACTGTAAGTGGTCTGTCTAATCTGAGCGTTGTCATTGTTAACTGTGTTTTAAGTACTGTGTACTGTGTGGTCCCAGGTGCTGTTCCCCCTGCTGACCAAGCTTCTGGACAATATTAGCCCTGCAGACGTGTGTGGCATGGAGGAGACCAGGATGAGGGCTTGCACCCTGCTGTCAAAGGTCAGTTCAGTCAACACACAACAGGCATCCATTTCAAAGTGTGAAATCTGATATTTTGTCAGACTGTGTTCAGACCACAGGTTTAGACTCTCCTACAACTGTCTGTCGCCTTTGGGGGGTTCTTTTTTGTTGTTGTTGAGAAATTGCCATAATTTGCTAACTCCTTCCACTGTCTAGCACTTCTCATCTGCCTGAACAGCGATAGTATAATATGCTGTGTGCCTGTCTACCCATGCCATCTCTGCATATCTCACTGTTGCTCTCCATTGCTCTGCTATCCCCTAGGTGTTCCTGCAGCACCTCTCTCCCTTGTTGTCTCTGTCCACCTTCGCTGCCCTGTGGCTCACCATCCTGGACTTCATGGACAAGTACATGCACGCTGGCTCCAGTGACCTGCTGGTAAGCATGCCTGCTGTCACACAGCAGCACATGTCAATTTCAACTCCTATTAGTGCAGGTGCTTCTAATCTGAGTGGTCAAACTCAAAGGAGGGCACACAAAAATAAAGAAAAACAAATACTGGTCTTTAAGTAATAGTTCATGTTTATTCCTGTACAGCTCATTTCAAGCATTTTTTCCCCCCCATCTATGTGTGTGATTGCATGGCTAATTGGCTGGTTGTTATCACCCCCCCAGCTGGAGGCCATCCCAGAGTCTCTGAAGAACATGCTGCTGGTGATGGACACAGCAGGAATCTTCCACAGCGCTGACTCTCGTACGGGATACTCTGACCTGTGGGAGATCACTTGGGAACGCATCGACTGCTTCCTGCCTAACCTCCGGGAGGAGCTCTTCAAACAGACCGTCATACCACAACCAGGTACTGGAACGCACACCTACTTCTATTAAGGCCCTGTTTTCTCAGATATGCACTCTGCTTTGAGTGTTAACAAGGTAGGTTATCTGGATCTGTATTGGCAGTACAGCATTTACTGCGATGCGGCCTCTGCAGTAGTCAGGGCCTTCATACTTCTTGCGCTTTGCGGAGCATAGCTGTTGTGAAGGAAGTTGTCAAGGAAGTGAGTTGTTTATACAGGACATACCGCCCCCACCTACCGTCAACCAATTATGTCAATTGGGAGCTATATGGAAACTTTACAAAATGTGGGATGCACATGGCGATGCGGTACGGAGCTTGATTTGGCCTCTACAGGCCTACGGAGGCTCCGCGTTTGCATCACACCCTCCGTATGGAGCCACTGGACCGCATTTTCCCGGATCAAGCATAAATCGGATTTTTGAATACACAGCCTACATGTTTTTCATGATTTATACTTAGTCTTGTTTCAGTGTTCTGCTATATACATCAAGCTAGATCTCTGAAATGTAATGGCTGTATGTGCTCTGTGTCCATAGATCCTGCTCCTAGTCCCCCAGTGGAGCTTGTCCAGCCGGCTGCCCCCTGCCCCCCAGCCTCGCCACCCCCAGCTCAGGCCCTATCTCCTGTGCCAGTGCCAGCTTCCCCCACAGAGCCAAAGACCTCCAGCAGACCAGTGTCGCCCCAAGATCCCCCACCACCTAGTACCAACGGTAACCATGTTAGCGTGGCCAGTCAAAGATAAAATCTGGCTAACGGCAACGATCAATTTTTGTCAATGTCAGTTTCACAGCCAACAATCAGTGAATTAATCAATGTCCTCTCTTCTCTTCCAGGAACAGACAGATCATCTCCAGTGCCTCCATCGACTCCCCCCATGCCCACCCCAGTGAAGATGTCCCCCCAGATCTCTAGCTCACTGATCCAGTCCCCCACGAGTCAGTCCCCCCTCATCCTGCAGCCCCTGGCCTCCCATCTGCAGGTGGGGGGCGTGCCCCCTATGTCCCTCCCCATTATCCTCAACCCCGCCCTCATTGAGGCCAGTTGCCCTGTCCCGCTGCTCCCCACCCCCCACCCCACTGAACATAGTGACACCCCGCAGGTCAAATAGAGCCACCCATAGCCCTATGCCTACTCTCACGGGGGGCACTCCATCCCCAACCTGTCCCCTAAACATCATAGCTTTCTCCTTAGGCTCTGCCCCCCTTCACACAGGGGGACAAACCGTCTGTGACACAGAGACCCTTTACATCCATGGTCACCTCTCAGACGACACTAAACAACAGACACACCTAGCTTTGAAGTCTTATCTAACATCCTGGGGCCTGCTGTCCCTCAATATTCACTTGTTCGTCAGACATTTTTTGGAACTCCGTCGGGGTCTCAACTTTACTTTTGAGAGTTAGATTAGTAGAAGACACAAGGTGCAAGGTCGAAATGTGTTTGTGCATCGGCAGTTTTTCTCTTGTTTTGTCAGTCGCTAACAGTCACTAAATTAGCCATGTCGGCTAACAATTTTTAGATTGGTAAATTAGTCTAGCCAGTTATCTAAACTTGTAGTAATCATGGCCAAATACTGACAGGGCACTTGCCCGGGGCCCTGACTTCTAGGGGGCCCCCCATTTTTTTGATTTTGTTAGTCACTCTCACTCAGATATTAACATGGCGAAATGTGTAGAATTGCAGGAAATTGGCTTTAAAACAGCAAAGTCAGTAGAATTGCATGAAATGTGTTATAAAATTGCAAAATGTATAGAACTGCAGTAAACTTGCTTTAAAACTGCTAACATTTTTCTCTACGCCCCATGGCAAAATGTGTTCCAGGAAATGACTTTAAAAGATATTTCTCTCCACCTTCAAGAGGGGAGGGACAAAAAAAAATGGCCGGCTTGGTGGGGGGCCTCCCCAACCAAATCTCACTTAAGGCCCCCAAAAGGCTAAAGTTTTTCCTGAGTATGCCTGTGCTTAACATTTAATCTAGAGGTTCTGCCAGGAACAAAATCATAGTGAATAACTTATTTGGGTTTTAGGTACTGCATGTTGTTTACTGAATAGGATGTGAACAGATTCATTTACTCCAGTCAAAGTGTTCAGGGCACTGTCTTAAAACAAAAACAGACCTGTATCATAACTATTTTATTGGAGGGTCGAAATATAAGTGTACAGTAATATAAAGCATACATAGTTTCTATATTTCCAGTATAAAATGGTCAGAGGTTAGAAATTAGCCTACAAGTTTTCACAATCTTGTTTGCAAATTTTTATTACAATGGCCCTAAAACGACACTTTAAATGCTGTTATACCCAAGAGGGACAAAGGTGTGCATGGTTTGGCTTGGAAAGATGGATTTGAGATGCTGCCATTGCTAACAAGTGCAGCACCTAGAACATTCCGAATGTGACAACTGGTCTGGCCTGGGTGTGTGTGGTTGGTTCGCTGTGTTCTGTGATGGTGGAACTCTGTCCGTGTCAGCTTTTGTCAAACAGGTTAGGAGAGTTTAATAGTAAGGTCTTAATGAGATTATTTAATGGAGTACAATATTGCCTTTTGTCATTTGAATCCGGGTGTGTTTGTCACGTTTGTGTAATAAATGTTGAAATGTGTTATTTTACAGAGTCCACCATAGTAGTACGGTGCCCCTGGAGCAAATTAGGGTTAAGTGCCTTGCTCGAGGGCATATTGACAGATTTCTCTCCTTGTCAGCTCGGGTATTCGAACCAGCGACCCTTCGGTTACTGGTCCAACACGATGCATACAGCAATTGTGGCCACTTAAGACTTGAGCAGATTGAGCATAGACCGCAATCAGTAAATCTGGGACAAGCAGATCTTAAATTCAGTCTTCATTTTCAAGAGATGAGATGATTGGCCCAGATCATCTGCGCAAGTTTCATGCGGGACTATGATTACCCCACTTGACTCAGTGAAAGTATATTTGCATTTCACCGTCTGTACAGTAAGCTATGGATTGCAGAGGAGTTGGAACATTGGCATGTTGAAGTTAGAGCCTTGATCAAAGGATACTCGTACCAGACTTCTCACTGCATGTGATGACGGAAGAACAAACAATGGCTTTCAAAAGCCTCAACCACTTAGAACACGTCAGGTGTCTATTTTGAAAACCCAACCTTGTGATCGGAGTAAACTTCAGTGCAGCTTATTTCTTGGCCGTTACCCCTCTTGTCTATAGTATTTATTCAGCTATGAATGAGGTGTTGGGGAATTAATACTCTCGTCGAAACACAGTTGGGAGCAACTACTTCCATGTCAGGTTACATTACTCTCTGAATCTTCTGCCTTATGTCAGAAATCGCATTAGTCTGTGCACAATGAAGTGGAGCCCCTCTGTCAGGGGTGTCGTTATGTTAATTTGTTGTACTGCATTGTTAGGTATACCAGGAGCTAATTCTTGAGTGAACAAGAAATTACATGAATATAATGTATATATGAAGAAAAGGTCATGTACTTTTTACAATGTAATAAATGTAATGAAACGATGCATTAATCAAATCACAGCTGGATCTGTGGTGTAAAACATCTGGATTTTTATTTCAAAGCAGAATGTGAAACACTTTTTTTTTCTTAGTAAACTAACTGTATCAGAAACTACAGAGTGATTCTGGCAGAAAAACAACTGTTAAAATTGTCTTTGTACATGGAATGTAAAAACAATATCAGTAAAGAAGGGATACGAATGACAAGCCATGGGGATTATTAATTTAATCTAGTCTAAAAATAATGCAATCCCGTAAAAGGAAGACGGTAACATAAATGCATACAGTACTTCACTCACAAAAAAAATGTTTTAACACCTTCCGAGGGCTACCCGATGTCGTCAAAAACACCTACTTACAGCATCTTCCATCACACTATACCAGCTGCAAAAACAAAGATCCATCTGAAATACAACTGCACCCGTTAAAAAACACCCCAAATCGAGCATCTCTTTAGCTCATCTTCACTTGGCATCCAGCTTGGCCATTTCCTGAAGGTATATTCCGATGCTCTCGCTGTCAAACAGTACAAAGTAAATGTTTTTCAGGGAAGAGGTCGTTGCGGAGACAAAATGGTTGGAGATTGCCTTGAGGATCAGCTGGGCGGCTGTTTGCTTTGGGAATCCATTCCTAGAACCAGGAGAGATGCACAGATGTGAGCTCAATTTCAATTAGTCTTTCTGCGATTCCTATCTCCTTGCTGCTTCCTGAACCTTATTTGAGTATAAGGTTCAAGGTCCCTCCCTGGACCTTTTTCTCAAATGTGTTTTAAGAAGGAATCGAGGAAAGAAATTGAAAGCCCTAGTTCAGACCGCCGAGGCCCCTTTTTCTATTACTGGAAACCAAACTTCTGAATTGTACCTTTTAAAATAACATTTATTGTTACTCAGCAGGTTACCATCCAACCATTTGTGTGAGTCAAGTGCCTGTCTGATAAACTCACTACAGGCCTGATGGAAACGGTCAAATTGTCGACAAAACAAAATACGCTACACAAAGGTAGATATTTTTTGGGGCTGTGATACGATTATGCAACAATTTATTGTGCAATTGTTGTTAGAATAACCACGTCGAGGTAAATTTTCAGTCACGTGATATGTTGTGTGGTCCTACAATTTGAAAAAGCATGCAGATTAGGCTACAGATTAAATAAATTATGATAAACTTCACAGGTTGGTGAAAGTGCATGATAAGCTTAATGCTAGTTTTCAATAGATATCAAGGGTTCTTATTTTATGCTGGTGACATGATTGGTGCTTGCCTGCCAATCGACAAATAAATACAATCTCTCTTATCCATAATGTAGGCCTACCCTCTGCACTGTATTGGCGAGCTGTTGGCTAGAGCGTACCCCCGAGACCAGAGTGGGCACATTTGCTGTTTAAAGCAGACTTTGTGCCCAAACCATCGACCTATTTAAAAACAAATAGAATTTCAGTTTTTTTATTCAGTAAATAAAAAAGTTAAGTGTGTTTTGTGTTCACCAGAAGCCAGTTTGATAGAAAAACACTGCTGCTGGTAATACAGATGTTAAATCTTAATTTTGATAGGCTATATGTAGCGTACAGCTGCATTTCAGATACACTTGTGTGTCATAGTGGAGACCAACATCTAGCTTGTTACTAAGCTATATAAAACGACAGTTGTTGTGTATGGCTGCATTTTTAAACATTTTGAATGTTGGAGTACTGGGAAATGTATTCTGTCTGGTGCTTTAGCGTTTGAGCAAGCAAGAGAGATCTGTGGGTTTTCAGTGAATGTATGTAAATCACGAGGCTCATTTGAATTTTGACAGTGATCAAATCAAGATATGGCAATCTGTATGGGCATATTATTTTGTGTGAATGAGAATATTCGCTTGAATATCGTTCGACAAATTGATGGAAACCTAGCTACTGGTATAGATTTAAACATCATACTGGCTGTATTTCTGTATTTTGAATGTCATATCTAACAACAATGGACTAACGAAACAAATACCAAAAGGTAGTTTTTGGGTGGAATTGTCCTTTAAAGCTGTAAGTCTCACCGGCCAGCAGGAAGTGAGGGGAAGGCCACGGACTTGAGTTTCTTCTCCTCTGCAGCAGAGAGACAGGCCTTGACAGTCTTCTCCAGCTGGTCCTCACACTTCTCCGAGCCCCACTGAGGGATGTTACAGTGGATGACGAAACGAGCTGGCATCCCACTGGCCTGGCTCACCGCAACTACAGGATGAAGACGCACACACTGACGCTTCACTCTTCACGTGTAGGTTTAAATGTAGCATTGACAGTGTACTTATAAGGATGGTTTTGAAGTGAGGTGAGACAATATGTTTCAATCAAGTGGATTATGCTGTATTTGGATAAGCACATTCGGTAATTGCATCCTTTTATAACCAAACAAAAGCAAAAACCCTTTCATCCAGCAGATTTGATATTAGTTTGGGTGTCCGTGTCTCCATACCTGATGCTACCTCCAGAGGTCCCTGTGCTTTCCTCAATTCTTTCACTGCCTCCAAGAAGTCCCGCCCACCTGCCTTCTCCAGGGCATTGCCTGCAGACCACAGCACACAACAGGTAAGAATGAGTCAAAAGTATAATGGGCTGTGAAGCTTTCGCGATTCTAAGATGAAAAGACGAGCAGGTCTGGCATCCTCACCCACTCCCTCTTTGAGGTCCATCTCAGCATTTGTGGGGTTGATGATTCCCTCCACCTTGATCGTTCCAATCTTGCCAATTTCACTCTCTGTTAGTGAAAGCTGTTTAAGGGGATATAGAGTTGAAGTTATGACAAAGTTACTAAGAAACTTAATGGATACGTGTCATGACCAAGGTGTATTTGGATACCTGCTGGTCAAACATCGCATTCCAAAATCATGGGCATTAATATGGAGTTGGTCCCCCCTTTGCTGCTATAACAGCCTCAACTCTTCTGGGAAGGCTTTCCACTAGATATTGTAACATTGCTGCTAGATATTGGAACAGGGACTTGCTTCCATTGAGCCACAAGAGCATTAATCAGGTCGGGCAGTGACGTTGGGAGATTAGGCCTGTCTCGCAGTCGGCGTTCCAATTCATACCAAAGGTGTTCGATGGGGTTGAGGTCAAGGCTCTGTGCAGGCCACTCAAATTCTTCCACACCAATCTCGACAAACCATTTCTGTATGGACCTTGCTATTCTGTATCGTTAAGATTTCCCTTCACTGGAACTAAAGGGGCCTAACCCAAACTGTAAAAAGCAGCCCCAGAACATTATTCCATCTGCACCAAACTTTACAGTTAGCACTATGCATTCAGGCAGGTAGCGTTCTCCCGGCATCCGCCAAACCCAAATTCGTCCGCCGGACTGCCAGATGGTGAAGTGTGATTGATTCATCACTACAAAGAACACATTTCCACTGCTCCGGAGTCCAATGGCGGCAAGCTTTACACCACTCCAGCTGACGCTTGACATTGTGCATGGTGATTTTAGGCTTGTGTGAAGCTGTTCAGCCATGGAAACCCATTTTATGAAGCTCCCGACGAACATTTATTGTGCTGACGTTGCTTCCAGAGGCAGTTTGGAACTCTGTAGTGAGTGTTGCAACCGAGGACAGACGATTTGGCATAACACTTCGTGGCTGAGCCATTGTTGCTCCTAGACGTTTCCACTTCACAATAACAGCACTTACAGTTGACCGGGGCAGCTCCAGCAGGGCAGACATTTGATGAACTGACTTGTTGGAAAGATAGCATCCTATGACAGTGCCACGTTGAAAGTCACTGAGCTCTTCAGTACGGGCCATTCTACTGCCAATGTTTGTCTATGGAGATTGCATGGCTGTGTGCTCGATTTTATTCACCTGTCAGCAATGGATGTGGCTGAAATATCAGAATCCACTCATTTAAAGGGGTGTTCACATACATTATATACACGTAAGTATCTTTACAATAGGTGTCACAGAATGACAGTTTTTTTCATAACTGACTTGACATGATACCTTTTGTCCAAGGAACAGGCTTTTCGCTGAGAGGATAGTGAATCCATCGCCTGGTCCATCTTCCACTGTTGAGTTGGCTACGACAGCTTCTTTGTCGTTTTCTGTGCTCTTCTTATCACGGAATCAATGAAAAACAGAACACATTCATGCTTCTTATAACACTATAACAAACACATTGACAAATATTGAGCTGTTTGCCATCATTCACGAAGCCCATTCATGTGTACTGACCCTTGGCTTGCGGCCTGGTTTGCCTTTGCCCTTTTTGGTGGTGGGTTTCTTGATGCTCTTGACGCGTTCCGCCCTCTTCTCTGGCACGGTCACCTGAGTGTCCACTTTCACTCGGCTGCCCCTCTTCTTGGACAATAGTTCTGGGTGGATACGAGGCAGGACCCCTCCGTTTGATATGGTTACCCCTCGGAGAAGCTGAGAGGCCAAAGAACAGGTGAATTAGTTTACTTTTCAATAGGTATTCAGTCTATCATTGGTCAATTTCTTTGCTCTGAGAAATACTTTACTGGTCAAGTGGTAAAAAAAATCCTGCCGAAATGATAAAGAACATTGTCTATTAAGTGGAATTAGTTTAAGTCCAAACCTAAACCCCAATTGAGATTTTGTGGCAGGACTTGAAACGAGCAGTTCATGCTTGAAAACCCACAAATGTCACCGAGTTAAAGCAGCTCTGCATGACTGAGTGACCCAAAACTCCTCCACAGTGACGTGAGACTGATCAACAACGACAGGAAGCATTTGGTTGCAGTCATTGCAGCTAAAGGTGGCACAACCAGATACTGATTGTTGGATGTTTATTAAATAAATTAAAGTATACATTTTTCCAGTTATTTGTAAACTAAGGTTCCCTTGATGATATTAGGTTTTTGTTGATGACCGTATCAAAAATAGAGAAAATCAAAAAGGGGGCAAATACTTTTTCACAGCACTGTATGTCTTGTCAGGATATCGGGCCTCAATAAAAAAAAAATCCACTTGGGGTTAACCACGAAGCGGTGGCAGTTAATGCCATATGGCGTCATCTGTACCTTCCTGAACCCTTAAGACAAAGGGACAACCTTCATAGTTTCATGGATCCCTATTGGGAAATATACTGCAATATAATAGTGTAACGATGATGCAATGAAGTGGAGCGACAAACACTGACATTTTCTAAATGTTGTCCTATTTTAATGGGAATAATACTGTACCTGGTTGAGCTCCTCGTCGTTGGCTACAGCCAGTTTAATGTGCCGAGGAGTTATTCTGCCTTTTTTGTTGTCCCTTGCTGCATTTCCTGCCAGCTCCAAAATCTCAGCTAAACAAATAAATGAATGTCATTAGAAAGTCTTCAGACACAAATTATAAAGTATCAGTTATATACTGAACAAAAATACAGTGCATTCAGAAAGTATTCAGACCCCTTGACTTTTTCCACATTTTGTTACGTTACAGCCTTATTCTAAAGTATTAAATTGTTGTTTTCTCATCAAGTGTGTAATGGTCATGCTGTTTAATCAGCTTCTTGATATGCCACACCTGTCAGGTGGTTGAATGATCTTGGCTAAAGGAGAAATGCTCACTAACAGGGATATAAACAAATTTGTGCACAACATTTGAGAGAAATAAGCTTTTTGTGCATATGGGATATTTCTGGGATCTTTTATTTCAGCTCATGAAATTAACACTTTACATGTTGCATTTATATTTTTATTCAGTATATATTTTAGATACACAACTGAATTGAAGAAAGATGTGTGTGTATTTTCACTCAGGTGAGACAACAACCTGCCAGGTACTCTATGACGGCTGCCATGTAGACGGGTGCCCCCATGCCGATGCGGTACTTGTGGGTCCCTGTGCGTAGATACCTCATCATCCTCCCCACAGGAAAGATGACCCCTGCTCTGGCAGAGCGGGAGAGTTTGGTGCTCTTCTTCTTCCCTCCTCGGGCTGACATCTTGCCTCAGCTACGTCTACCTGGGAGGACAACAGTCCATTTACCATGGTTAGTTTTAAGGACGGAGATTGAAACTATGTTAAATGGGTCACTTGTACTGTACAGGCAACGATCAACCAATTGAAATACACTACAGCAATGTGCAAAACAGTTTTTATAATTACCACCTGTTTTGTTTGCCCAAAGGAATTTTATAAAGACTCAATTTACGCCTCCAAAAGCTTGCAATGTGCCACGTTGAAGCTTCCATACATTGACTAGATGCTGGTGTGTACATGTAGCATAACCAAGTCTGAGCGTTAAAAGTTGGAACTTGTCAGCAGGCTATTTGACCACTCATTATTTAAACTGATAACACGTGCATTAACAAATCTGTGCAGAGCTGTAAACTTGAGAAACAAAGATTGAGGTTCCAGGTTGAGAAGGTGCCTTTCAGGAGCATCATATCGTCCTCATGTAGGCCTACAGTTTGCAAAGCTGATAAGATCAGAGACTGACTAAAACTAGCAAAGCACACTAACATATATAATTCGAAGACAATTCCAAAATACGATATGGAATAAGAGGCCAACAATATTTAAAAATTAAATTGCGCGCCATTTAGGATTATTTGATTAACGCATTAGTATTTTTATTTATTATTTGTAAATACTTAATATTTGTATAGTATTTAGTCTGCTTTTCAAGGTAAAGATAGTAAGGGTAGCCAACGTACTTTCCCAAAGGTAACTATGTAAACAAACTCAATTATACCGTATAGAAAACGGCCGCCGTGGCCTACAGACTCCAGTTTTGGAAATGGCATTTGCAATCTGAGACCCGACATATACTCTTTCGAATGCATTGATTTGTGCACCTTGAATGCGTTTTGGATTCTGGATTGCTCACATGCACATGAAAAATAAAAGAACAAAAGATCATGCCACCTAGTATAATAGCTTACAATAGGCTACTCGACGAACAGTAATTTAATTAATGTTTTTTTTGTGTAAAATATGACGTCTTAAACGTAACTACAGATCCTAAACGAAATAGCGATGTTAAATATACAAAAATGCATGAATATGACAAATGTTTATACATATGCGCGCCATTATGCAGGAATAAAAAATAACCCCTTGATACGCTTTTCTTCTGACCGTCTCCTCCTATCGCAACAGGATTATGCACACCTAACTAACTATCTATCTAATCAATGGCCTTGCTTTAAGTTGGTTGCCTATCCACTAGACATCCGCGGCTGTTGTTCTCAAATAGAAATGTCTGGGACATCGGGCCATAACCTTTCTTGTAATTATGTTCCTCCCATGCTACAGCGCAACCCCCATTTTGTTTTCAATCCATTGGATGTGTAATCTCATCAGACATGGTCGGAAATGAACGTTCTTTCGGAGACGCAGCTCGCCACAAAACGCAATAAACCGGATATGCGCGAGAGTGAATTTATCCAAGTTTGATACCTGTTTGTCCTCCTTTACACGAATCGATGCAGGCCTGATCTTCTCTTTCACAAGTCTCAGAAGAATGGCTGTATTCGCTGTCCTTATGCGGATCCTGTTAATAAAACTACAACCACCGTACGTACATAGGCTACATAGGGGGCTGGCTTACTACTACTGATGCTGCAAAGGGGAAAAATTCAGTCCGGGGAAAATAGAATGAAAACGCCCCCTTAACATGGCTTGAAGGGGAAAAGAATGTTGGTTGAAAGTAACGCAATTTCCTTGAATATATACGACAGAATTTAGCCTTGTATGCCTATAGAGCAGTTTGGAAAACGTGTAAATTATAAATTCTGGATACATATACACAGTTTATTAGGTACACCAATCTAGTACCTGGCCTCCAGAACAGCCTGAAATCTTCAGACGTGTATTCTGCAAGATGTGGTGTTCAAACGTTGTTCAATTGGTATCAAGGGACCTAATGAGAGCCAGGGAAACATTCCCCATATCATTACACCACCAGCAGCTTGTACCGTTGACACCAGCAGGATGGGGCCATGGACTAATGCTGCTTACGCCAAATCCTGATTCTGCCATTGGCATGAAGCAACAGGAACTGGTGTTTCTTCCAACCAGGTGATGTTTTTACACTCCTCAATTGTCCAGTGTTGGTGATCACGTGCCCACTTGAGCGGCTTCTTCATTTTTAGATGATAGGAGTGGAACCCGGTGTGGTCGTCTGCTGCAATAGCCCATCCGTGACAAGGACCGACATGTTGTTCCCAAGATGCCGTTCTGCACATCAGTATTGTACTGTGCCATTATTTGCCTGTTTGTGTCCTGAATGTTAATTTTCACGATTCTTGCCATTCTTTTTTTTATTTTCTCCATTCTCTGTAAACCATAGACACTGTCGTGGGTGTATTAAAAATAAACAGAAATGCCTTATTTGCATAAGTATTCAGACCCTTTGCATGAGACTCGAAATTGAGCTCAGGTGCATCATGTTTCCATTGATCATCCTTGATGTTTCTACAACTTGATTTGAGTCCACCTGTGGTAAATTAAATTGATTGGACATGATTTGGAAAGTCACACACCTGTCTATATAAGGTCCCACAATTGACAGTGTATGTCAGAGCAAAAACCACGGCATGAGGTCGAAATAATTGTCCATAGAGCTCTGAGACAGGATTGTGTCGAGGCACAGATCTGGGGAAGGGTACCAAAATAATTCTGCAGCATTGAAGGTCCTGAAGAACACAATGGAAGAAGTTTGGAACCACCAAGACTCTTCCTTTATGGTAGAGTGACCAGACGGAAGTCATTCCTCAGTAAAAGGTACATAACAGCCCGCTTGGAGTTTGCCAAAAGGCACCTAAAGACTCTTAGACCATGAGAAACAAGATTCTCTGGTCTTTGGCCTGCATGCCAAGCCTCACGTCTGAAGGAAACCTGGCACCATACCTACGGTGAAGCATGGTGGTGGCAGCATCATGCTGTGGGGATGTTTTTCAGTGTCAAGGACTGGGAGACTAGTCAGGATCGAGCGAAAGATGAAGGGAGCAAAGTACAGAGATCCTTGATGAAAACCTGCCCCAGAGCACTCAGACTGGGGTGAAGGTTCACCTTACAACAGGACAGCCATGACAACGCAGAAGTGGCCTTGGGACAAGTCTCTGAAAAAGATTGTGCCGAAGACCATGGCTGATATTTTATATTCTCCCAACCAGTTGTGCAATTTTTGTAATACATTTTTTTGCATTTTGTGTAACTTATTTTTGCACATAATGTTGCTGCTACCGTCTCTTATGACCGAAAATAACTTCTGGACATCAGAAAAGCGATTACTCACCACGGACTGGAAGAAACTTTTTCCTTTAACGAGTCCGACGAGAAGGATATCCTGCTTTCACTGGAGCAGGCCAAGATCCATGCCTTTTGCGTGAAGAAAAGATGCTGGAAAAGGGGACGCAGATCGGGGATCCTTCTGAGAATCCGGAGGTGAGCGAGTAAACTACACTAGTGACCATATCCCCCATGCATCCCGCAAAGGCGGAGGTGTTGCTAACATTTACGATAGCAAATTTCAATATTATTTATTATATTCAATATTTTTTTTTTTAAATTACGTTTTCGTCTTTTGAGCTTCTAGTCATGAAATCTATGCAGCCTACTCAATCACTTTTTATAGCTACTGTTTACAGGCCTCCTGGGCCATATACAGCGTTCCTCATTGAGTTCCCTGAATTCCTATCGGACCTTGTAGTCATAGCAGATAATATTCTAATCTGTGGTGATTTTAATATTCACATGGAAAAGTCCACAGACCCACTCCAAAAGGCTTTCGGAGCCATCATCGACTCAGTGGGTTTTGTCCAACATGTCTCTGGACCTACTCACTGTCACAGTCATACTCTGGACCTAGTTTTGTCTGACCTCAATGTTTTTCCTCATAATCCTGGACTATCGGACCACCATTTTATTACATTTGCAATTGCAACAAATAATCTGCTCAGACCCCCACCAAGGAACATCAAAGTCATGCTATAAATTCACAGACAACACAACGATTCCTTAATGTCCTTCCAGACTCCCTCTGTCTACCCAAGGACGCCAGAGGACAAAAATCAGTTAACCACCTAACTGAGGAACTCCATTTAACCTCGCGCAATACCCTAGATGCAGTTGCACCCCTAAAAACTAAAAACATTTCTCATAAGAAACTAGCTCCCTGGTATACAGAAAATACCCGAGCTCTGAAGCAAGCTTCCAGAAAATTGGAACGGAAATGGCGCCACACCAAACTGGAAGTCTTCCGACTAGCTTGGAAAGACAGTACCGTGCAGTATCGAAGAGCCCTTACTGCTGCTCGATCATCCTATTTTTCCAACTTAATTGAGGAATATAAGAACAATCCGAAATTCCTTTTTGATACTGTCGCAAAGCTAACTAAAAAGCAGCATTCCCCAAGAGACGATGGCATTCACTTCAGCAGCAATAAATTCATGAACTTCTTTGAGGAAAAGATCATGATCATTAGAAGGCAAATTACGGACTCCTCTTTAAATCTGCGTATTCCTCCAAAGCTCAGTTGTCCTGAGTCTGCACAACTCTGCCAGGACCTAGGATCAAGAGAGACACTCAAGTGTTTTAGTACTATATCTCTTGACACAATGATGAAAATAATCATAGCCTCTAAACCTTCAAGCTGCATACTGGACCCTATTCCAACTTAACTACTGATAGAGCTGCTTCCTGTGCTTGGCCCTCCTATGTTGAACATAATAAACGGCTTTCTATCCACCGGATGTGTACCAAACTCACTAAAAGTGGCAGTAATAAAGCCTCTCTTGAAAAAGCCAAACCTTTACCCAGAACATTTTTAAAAACTATTGGCATATATCGAATCTTCCATTCCTCTCAAAAATTGTAGAAATTTGGTACATTTCGGTGTTCCTCAAGGTTCCGTTTTAGGACCACTATTGTTTTCACTATATATTTTACCTCTTGGGGATGTTATTCGAAAACATAATGTTAACTTTCACTGCTATGCGGATGACACACAGCTGTACATTTCAATGAAACATGGTGAAGCCCCAAAATTGCCCTCGCTAGATGCATGTGTTTCAGACATAAGGAAGTGGATGGCTGCAAACGTTTTACTTTTAAACTCGGACAAAACAGAGATGCTTGTTCTAGGTCCCAAGAAACAAAGAGATCTTCTGTTGAATCTGACAATTAATCTTAATGGTTGTACAGTCGTCTCAAATAAAACTGTGAAGGACCTCGGCGTTACTCTGGACCCCGATCTCTCTTTTGAAGAACATATCAAGACTGTTTCAAGGATAGCTTTTTTCCATCTACGTAACATTGCTAAAATCAGAAACTTTCTGTCCAAAAATGATGCAGAAAAATGTATCCATGCTTTTGTCACTTCTAGGTTAGACTACTACAATGCTCTACTTTCCGGCTACCTGGATAAAGCACTAAATAAACTTCAGTTAGTACTAAGTACCGCTGCTAGAATCCTGACTAGAACCAAACAATTTGATCATATTACTCCAGTGCTAGCCTCCCTACACTGGCTTCCTGTCAAGGCAAGGGCTGATTTCAAGGTTTTACTGCTAACCTACAAAGCATTACATGGGCTTGCTCCTACCTATCTCTCTGATTTGGTCCTGCCGTACATACCTACACGTACGCTACGGTCACAAGACGCAGGCCTGCTAATTGTCCCTGGAATTTCTAAGCAAACAGCTGGAGGCAGGGCTTTCTCCTATAGAGCTCCATTTTTATGGAAGGGTCTGCCTACCCATCCATGTGAGCGACGCAAACTCAGTCTCAACCTTTAAGTCTTTACTGAAGACTCATCTCTTCAGTGGGTCATATGATTGAGTGTAGTCTGGCCCAGGAGTGTGAAGGTGAATGGAAAGGCTCTGGAGCAACGAACCACCCTTGCTGTCTCTGCCTGGCCGGTTCCCCTCTTTCCACGGGGATTCTCTGCCTCACTGGCTTACTAGGGCTCTTTCATATCGTCCCTAGGACGGGTGCGTCACTGATGTGATCTTCCTGTCTGGGTTGGCGCCCCCCCTTGGGTTGTGCCGTGGCGGAGATCTTTGTGGGCTATACTCGGCCTTGTCTCAGGATGGTAAGTTGGTGGTTGAAGATATCCCTCTAGTGGTGTGGGGGCTGTGCTTTGGCAAATGGGTAGGGTTATATCCTTCCTGTTTGGCCCTGTCCGGGGGTGTCATCTGATGGGGCCACAGTGTCTCCTGACCCCTCCTGTCTCAGCCTCCAGTATTTATGCTGCAGTAGTTTGTGTCGGGGGGCTAGGGTCAGTTTGTTAAATCTGGAGTACTTCTCCTGTCCCATCCGGTGTTCTGTGTGAATTTAAGTATGCTCTCTCTAATTCTCTCTTTCTTTCTCTCTCTCGGAAGACCTGAGCCCTAGGACCATGCCACAGGACTACCTGACATGATGACTCCTTGCTGTCCCCAGTCCACCTGGCCGTGCTGCTGCTCCAGTTTCAACTGTTCTGCCTTATTATTATTCGACCATGCTGATCATTTATGAACATTTGAACATCTTGGCCATGTTCTGTTATAATCTCCACCCGGCACAGCCAGAAGAGGACTGGCCATCCCACATATGCTCTCTCTAATTCTCTCTTTCTTTCTCTCTCTCGGAGGACCTGAGCCCTAGGACCATGCCCCAGGAATACCTGACATGATGACTCCTTGCTGTCCCCAGTCCACCTGACTGTGCTGCTGCTCCAGTTTCCACCATTCTGCCTTATTATTATTCGACCATGCTGGTCATTTATGAACATTTGAACATCTTGACCATGTTTTGTTATAATCTCCACCCGGCACAGCCAGAAGAAGACTGGCCACCCCACATAGCCTGGTTCCTCTCTAGGTTTCTTCCTAGGTTTTGGCCTTTCTAGGGAGTTTTTCCTAGCCACCGTGCTTCTACACCTGCATTGCTTGCTGTTTGGGGTTTTAGGCTGGGTTTCTGTACAGCACTTTGAGATATCAGCTGATGTACGAAGGGCTATATAAATAAATTTGATTTGATTTGATTTATCCACATGTCCTTTAGACAAAGGAGGTGACTGAAAATGTTGCTGTGTTATTTGATGGAAAAACCACTTTACAAAATACAATGCATTATTATTTTCATACCATTTTTACGGAGAATCAGACAAATTATGCTACCCTCTGCCTATTGGCTACTTATCTTATTCAAGCCTGTCTCAAAATACAACACTGCCCCTTTATGACTAAATAAAAGCTCTTTACCTGATTTGCTTTTCAAATGTGTCTAGAAATGTACCTGTTTTGTGCTCTTATAGGAAACAATCACTCCCCTATTGCTGACTACAAATGATCTATAACTGGGATAATAACTCACTAACTAGCAAAGGATATGAACAAAATGTGCACATGTGGCTACATGTAGCTCTCGCTTTCATCTTAACAATCGCATCTACTCATGAACGCTCATGCTTGTAAACACAGTCCATTTCGAAGTAAATGGCACAGATCCATACATGGCAATTGTCTACTTGCATTTAGACCTACTGCAGCTCTGATTGATTGTTTATGCCCCACCAGTCTGTGCTGAGTAGTGCAGAGTACGGGCTGAGTAGTGAGTGTCAACGCAATAGAATCCTACTCCGATGCGTTCTGCCCACAACAAAATCTCTTGTTTTCTCTCGTTTTGTTTCGGCATATTGCATTGATTCGTTCACAGTTGCCACAGTAAAGGGAGATGTTGATAGTCCTAACAGGGAAAACACTAGAACAGTGGTCTCCAACCTTTTCTGAGTCAAAATGCAAGAGAAGATCTACCGCTCAGATTTTTCTTTAACATGACTTAAAAAAACATAAGCCTATGCAACATTAACCAATTAAAAACAGTACTGTAGCAATGAGGTTTGTGCAGTAAGCTATAAGCCCAATCGAGCAATTTTTAAAATTTGAGGTAGGCTATATGATCAGTTGTTGTACTACTTGTGCGCCGAGTCAGCATACATTTATCTATCTATCTCGTTCTCGCTCTCGAGCGCGCTGCGCTCTCTAGTCGTATGAAAAAGTTTGGGCACCCCTCTGAGGCTGCATAATAATTTACTCTGTCGTCACAGAAAATGATCACAGTGGCATGCCATTCATTTTCTAATAAAAGCTGAGTACTGGGGTATTGTCCAGACAAAGATTTTTAGTGTAGCAATATTAAGTTGTATGAAATTAAATCAGATGTGAAAAATAGGCTATGCAAAAATGTTGGCACCCTTGTCATTCTGTTGATTTGAATACCTGTAACGAATTAGCACTGATTAATTGGAACAATTAGCTCATTAAGCCTTGAACTTCATAGACAAGTGCATCCAAGAAAAGGTATTTAAGGTGGCCAATTGCAAGTTGTTGTTCTCTTTGACTCTCCTCTGAAGAGTGGCAACATGGGGGCCTCAAAACAACTCTGAAATGACCTGGCAACAAAGATTGTTCAACATTATGGTTTAGAGGAAGGCTACAAAAAGCTATCGCAGAGATTTAAGCTGTCAGTGTCCACTGTGAGGAAATGGAAGACCACAGGCACAGTTCTTGTTAACGCCAGAGGTGGCTGGTCAAGAGGCAAAGGGCTGGTTGGTGAGAACGGTCAAAAACAGCCCACAGACCACCTCCAAAGACCAACAACATCTTGCTGCAGATGGTGTCACTGTGCATCGTTCAACAATTCAGCGCACTTTGCACAAGGAGAAGCGGTATGGGAGAGTGATGCGGAAGAAGCCTTTTCTGCACACACGCCACAAACAGAGTCGCTTGAGGTATGCAAACGCACATTTGGACAAGCCAGCTTCATTTTGGAATAAGGTGCTGTGGACTGATGAAACAAAGATTGAGTTATTTGGTCATAACAAGGGACGTTATGCATTGTGGCAACAGAACATAGCGTTCCAAGAAAAACACTTGCTACCCACAAGCTGTGTGGCCAGTGCCGGTACTGGGAATCTTGTTAAAGTTGAGGGTCGCATGGATTCCACTCAATATCAGCAGATTCTTGGGAATAATGTTGAAGAATCAGTCACAAAGTTTAAGTTACGCCGGGGCTGGATATTTCAACAGACAACGACCCAAAACACTGCTAAAAATCTACTCGGGCATTTATGCAGAGGAACAAGTACAATGTTCTGGAATGGCCATCCCAGTCCCCAGACCTGAATATCATTGAGAATCTGTGGGATGATTTGAAGCGGGCTGTCCATGCTCGGCAACCATCAAACCTAACTGAACTGGAGATGTTTTGTAAGGAGGAATGGTCCAAAATACCTTCATCCAGAATCCAGACACTCATTAGAGGCTATGGGAAGCGTCTAGAGGCTGTTATTTTAGCAAAAGGAGACTAATTTTGTTTTGATGCATATTGCACATTTTCTGTTAATCCAATAAACCTAATTTCACTACTGAAATATTCCTGTGTCCATCAGTTATTTTATAGATCTAAATGAAATTGCTGATCCAAACACCCAATTATTTATAAATGGAAATCATGGAAATTGTCAGGGGTGCCCAAACTTTTTCATACGACTGTATCTATCTATTTATCTATCTAAATAATAATAAAAAAGGGCTGATGGTGCCTGCATCTGATGGTCAGTCTCAGCGGAGGGAGAGAGCAGTAGACTGAGGGTCCACCTCTCAACATCCCTCCTCCCTTTCCTCCACTGACACTGACCAACAAGGGACGTCTTCCAGCTTATGGTGAAACTCGAGTCGCACCACATTATTTCTGCCTCATGCACAAATTCATGTTACTCCTATGAACGGAGAAAATTAAATATTCCTTAAAGACCCAAGCCGCCAGTGGCGACCCGTCATTCAGGGCAGGTGGGGCGGAGCCCTACGTGTTTAGCCCCACCTGTTTAGTTTTTTTGGCCTGTTTTGCATGTTATTTTGGCATTAGTACGTGTCACATAAGTTTGCAAACAATGTTAAAAATAATAATAATTTAGTTAATAAAGCTGCATACGAACATGGTCTCTTTTTTGCTTTCTTGAGTAAGGCAGCTCCAAAATGCAGGTGTTTCAGCCTAGCTCAGTGCTTTTCGTGGTGTTGGGGCAGCCAGTGGAAAATATGGAGCGTAGGGTTGGCAATGGACTCTAGTTGCGCCGTGATTGGCTCAGTGTTCTGTCGCTCATGGGGACACTATGTCACCCCAAAATCTACGGGTAGTGCTCTAAAATTCAAGCCCCTTGGGTGCTGCCATAGTGTTACATTAGAAGTGCCCATCCAAGAAGGCTCAAGGTCATTAGCCACAGATAAAATGTAAAATCATTGTTAGGTATTTCTGTTGGGTAAGGTCCTGTCAATCTATGTTAAAACGTCCCCCATGGTTTCATCACACACACATTTTACTCCAAACAGTTCCCCATAAAAATCCTCGACTACTTATTTTATTCCCTCTGTATCTGTTTTTAAAAATCCAACTTTGTTTTTTAATCCTGTCATTGTCCTACCCTTACTATTTTCTTAATAAAGTACCTCGTATACTTCTCCCCTTATTCTAATTCCCCTTCCTTCCCTTTAACCCCCTTACTTTTCTGTTCTGCTAAAAAGGGCATTTCCTTCTTTACTTTTTTAATTTCATGGTTAAAATCAAAGCCCCGTTGACCTAGATTAAAATACTTTTCCAGTCGCCTCTGCAGTCCCGCCATGCATCTATCTTTTTCTTTACTTTTCTTCTTTCCTATCTCTCTAAAGAAGGTCCTCGTCCTACCCTTCACCATTTCCCACCACTGTGCACGTGTGTTAAAGATGTCATGTAGCGTCTGCCACTGGCTGAACTGCTCCCTGTACTGACTGACTACTCTACCATCTTCTAAAAGGGAGTGGTTCTGTTTCTAGGGCCCTCTTCCCACAGTCACTCCCGAAGTCAGTGAAAGGATGCACGTCAGCATTACGTGATCTGAGAAGAAAGCAGGGGTTATTCTATCATCAGTTGGGGGACAGTCCCGGGTAAACAGATAGTCAATGCGAGAGGCTCTGGTGCCACCACCACTGGTCCAGGTGAAGCCCTCCTCTCTTGGATGCAGGGTTTTAAATCAGTCAGTCAGTTTAATCCCTGCACAACCCTTGCAATAAAACACTTGACCTATCTACCTTAAAATCCTCTCGCGCCCCTCTCCTGTCTGCTCTACTTAAAAGACAGTTGAAATCCCTCCCTAGCATGTGGAACTGCAGGTCTTCTAAGAGTGCGCACCGGTCATGTTTATCGTTAAAACCATACACATTTAACACATTCAAATCCTTCCCCATAAAAGTGCAATTGGCTAAAAGAGCACGCCCACCAACCACCACCTTCCTCCCCGTAACCACCACCTTTGGGGTCTTGATTAAAATGGCAACACCGTCATTTTTGTTAAAATTGGAACCACTCCAAATGGAGGGCCCGTGCTGCCACTTAATCCTCCCATTTACTGTAAGAGGATAAATAGGGTAGACCACACTCCTGTAATAAAAACACATCTGAATTGAACCTTTAAAAAGATAAAACCGACTATGCCAGTGTCTCTGTTGTTACACTCCTTACGTTAATAGTGGTGATGCTAATAACCATAAAAGGGTGAGTAAAAACAGTGCTAAAAGAAAAGGCATTCGAACAGTTAAAGGGGGATACTTTTCAGGGAGAGGAGGTTGAAACGGGACTTAAAAAGGAGATTTGGTTGGGGGAGTTGGGGGGGGAGGGGGTTCTCTTCCTCCCCCTGGGAGCTCTCCCATTCCAACTTGCCCTTTTTTTCCTCACCCTGTTCGGGGTCGGAGAGCTCCTCAGTATTTATTTTTTGTGGGGGAAGGTGTTCCTCCAGAATCTCCCCCCCGTATCTCCTGACACCTTCTCCATGGTGCTTTCCGACTCCGTCCCCACTTGGGGAGCTCTCACTCAGTCTCTCTGGAGCCGTCTTTCTCGGCCCTTTCTCCTTCAGGGGTCAGTCTGGGACAGGGGGATTGGGGAGGGGAGGGTTTTTTCCTCTCCTCTCACTTCTTCCACCACTGCACCTTCTGCGCCCTCCACTACAGCCACCATCTTCACTGCCACCGGCTCCACAACCGACTCCTCCACCACCTCGGCAACTGCTGTTCTTTTCACCTGGCGCTCGGAAGCCCGATCCGCGACCGCCATCTCCCTCCTGCCAGCCCTGACCTTATTGGCCGAGGAAGAGGGGCAGCCGCAGATACGGTGGGACCGCTTGCCACAGAGGTTGCACGACCTTCCGTTTGTGCATTCATAGGACCTTGTCATAGGCATCTGCTAGGTGGCCATGTTCACCACACTTCCGGCACAGCTTGGGCTGGTCCTGGTAGTGAACATGGTCCCTGTTCTCTCCGAGGGCTATGGTGGATGGGATGGCTTTCAACCCACCATAGCCCCCGGGGTCATCCCTCTGCTGGACAGTGACGCTCCAGGTCCCTGTCCAGATCCCATCGGGATACTTCACCTGGACCAGGGGCCCCCTCACATTGCAGTACCTGCCCAGCCCTACTGCAACGTCCTCAGGTAGTATGGTTTCGTTGTACATACGAATAATAACGGTTTTAGTGATATTATCCGTCAGCTTGGTCACCTCAAACATTGCTGTCAGGGACCCCTGGATGTTCAGGGCGTTCTGTAGTTTCCCCAGAACTCCCTTTGAAGCTGGCACAGGCAAAACTGACATTGAAGCCTTTCCCAAAGGGGAGGGTTAAGATGCAGTTTACCTGCGCGGGTTGGAAACCAAGCTCTTTCTGGAGGAATTTTCTGGAGAAATCCAATCGGGATAACTCCATTCATTTTCCTCCCTTCTCCTTTAAGAGGAGGCGCACAGCATGGTGCCGCCTAATGCAAGCTTGTGCTGCTGACATGATGGAGGCCCACTCCCTTTAAAACACAACACCAGTGAAAATGGGGAAGGAAGAGGTGTAGTTGCGAGGAAGGGGGAGGAGTATAGGCAACCAAGTAAGCTAGCAGGCTCAGCTAGGCTATGCTAACAGGGCCTACCAGCACCATGGGACACACAACAAACTATCTAGCACAGCACCTAACTAATCTTATCGACAATGGGCAGGGACACTAGGAGGGGAATTTAAACTATCCACAAAGGGGAAGGGCACAAAGGGGAAAGACAAAAATATACTACACAAACCAATAAAGGCTAGCAGGCCACACTAGCAGGTCAGGCTAAGCTAACCAGCTAGCAGGCCAGCCAGCCGAGAGGCCTCACAACAAAAATAAACAAAAAAACACCAAACCAAAAGAAGAGACAAACTAGTGGGTGAAACTAACGAAACAAGATGATTGGGGTAAAGGGGAATGAGGGGACAACCAAAAACAATGACCAACAACACCTGCCAAACTTGAGGGACGAGAAAGCTAGCAAGCCTCACCAGCAGGCTAGGCTAACCAGCTAGCAGGCCGGCCGGCCAGAAAAAGGTCCCTCAGTTGACAACACAAAACAACAAAAAACTGAAACAATAAGGCAGTAAATGAGGCTGAGTTAACTGTTTCGCTGCCAGACAAAGCTACAATGATAGCCAGGTGTACTGTAGCAGTGGTAA
Organism: Oncorhynchus mykiss; assembly: GCF_013265735.2. Classification (NCBI taxonomy): domain Eukaryota; kingdom Metazoa; phylum Chordata; class Actinopteri; order Salmoniformes; family Salmonidae; genus Oncorhynchus; species Oncorhynchus mykiss. Next base: position 19,486,418 of record NC_048587.1, on the reverse strand, counting down.
GGATTCACCCCATGGTGCTGAAAAGAAAGCTCTACTGTTGGGACAGCTTTATGTAGGCCCTAACAGTGTGTGGTCACCGTTTGTCACCATTATAGTGCAACTTAATGTGTTATTTAGTATTGTGCTGTGGCTTTGCTGGTGGTGGGTGGGGGGAGTTGCCCCATCAAGATTTACATGCTAAAATCGCCACTGCAAGCTGCCAATAATAACAATGCAAGCCTATTGATGCACCGTCGTACTCATTCATTCGCTTCAGTGCTGAGTGGAAATAGGAAGAACATGCATTTTATGGCTCATAGAAGTGTTGAATACAGAGTGTTGACAGTGCTAAGTAAGTACTTAAACATGATTTCACTCATAAAAACAGCAGCTCTTTGCTGTATTTGTTAAGTCTCTCTCTAGTCATGATTTTAAACCTTTTGAAATCTTACAGTATCCATTTTACTGTAGCTTTCTTTTATGCCTGTTATGTTACTGCAGACTTGGTCATCGGAGCCATCTGATTGGCCAGCGGTAAGCCTATAGTACACTTGATTTGCTCTCTGGGCCCACTGGGATGCAGAATTTGTACCTTATGACATATGGAATGGGCATGGCGGCTGAATCGGGTGCACCTACCTGCAACAGCCGGAGTTGAATTAAACCAAAAAGGAACACACGTAGTATGGTGATAATGGTGATACTATACCAATTACCTATATTACATGAATACCTTCTTGCTTATTATAAATATGAATGGGTCTTTGTGTTGCCACTATTTCATTATTTGTACCTACATATGTTAACATCTGGCCTTGTTACTTATGGTTGATGCATCTCAATGTAAAAGTAATGAGCTGATTATATGGCAGTCGATACAGGAGTAACAAAGTGATGGTATTACCCGCACACTTCGGAGAAACGACTTCCTTTGCAGTGCCGATTACTAGGTAAATTATCCTTCCAACAGAGGGCAGTAAAATACAACTTTAGCTGTGTCAAACTTTTATTTGGCGGGAGAGGCTATTCACGCTTTTGCACCTGACGTCATAAACAAGTGTGCTCGCAGTCCGGTGCAATAGTGAAGCACAACTCGTTAAAAACGCTCCATTGAAAACAGAATCGTTACTAGTTTCTTCAAAACTTATATCTATATTACTGAATTGGCAAACATGCCTGTAATAATTGTGTGACAGTCGCACCGGAATGGAACGGGTTAACTTCCATCGCATCCCACGGATTGTGAACCGTCGGCAAAGGTGGCTGGCTATCTGTAGGACAACTAAGTACGGATTGTTGATTGGACACCCATGAAGAAGCACTCTCGATTGTGCTGTGGGCATTTCTAGTCTTGTAAATCTTGTCACAGTTTGCTACCTAGCAATGCAGTCTTTTATAAATCATTAACTTGAGTAAATTTAACTTGCTCAGCATTTATACTTTAATCAGTTAGCCACAATTGCTTCTGATCAACTAGCTAACGGTAGAGGGAATGAAGCCTGGGAAAGATGAGTGTCATCACACTGGCTACAGCCAAAATAAGGGGCACCCATACCTGTTTATCAACTAGATATTGCCATTTTAATAAAATAACCTACTAATCTAGCTCTATTGCAAGAGTGGATATTGGAGTTGATGATTTTTTGATATCACTATTACTAGTTAGTTGGCTATATCAGTCTTGCAACTGTTTTTCAAGTTAATCTCCAACAGGTCAATCGCGGCCCGCTTATGAGCAGTGGTGGGAAAAGGTTTAAGTATTGGTTTTAAATATACTTAAGTAAAATGTAAGGAGTACTTTTGGGTGTCAGGGAAAAAGTACATTATTTTCTTTAGGAATGTAGTGATGTAAAAGTTGTCAAATATAAATAGCAAGTTACAGATACCCCCAAAAACGATTTTTTTAAAAGTATTTTTACTAAAGTACTTTACACCAATGCTTATGAGTAGCTCGCCAAACAATTCTGAAAGTACATGCAATTTTCATGTGTTCCACAGCAAACTGTTATTAAGAAATCAAATTTGATTTGTCACATGTGCCGAATACAACAGGTGAAGGAAGACCTTACAGTGAAATGCTTACTTAAAAGGCCTTAACTCTATTTTCTTAAAACTGCATTCTTAGTTAAGAAAATATTGACTAAATAAACAAAAGTAAAAACATTTAAAATAAGAAAGTAACACTAAAATAACAACAATGAGACATTAGCTAGCTGAGAAGGACTCATCAGAACGACTGACTGAACCGAATCCATTCGTCTAAACACTCGACTCTCAGCTGCGTGACATACGTCATCTATTTGGGCACCAGGCGTGCCTGTATCAGGCCTCCAGTGTCCGGTCTGGAGCGTGAAGTCACGAGCTCTGCTGGGCTTCTACTGCATGGCAATCTAGCGGTGCCAAAAACCCTAGTCTGACATGAAAATCCTACAAAAGGTGTTTATTATGATCCTGTTCAATCCCCACAGTGAATTATTTTAAAGTTCACTACAAATGTAGATATTTAATTTAATACCGACCCATTCTGACTACTACATTTGTCGTCACACACAACCACGTGCTGACGCAGATCAATCGAAGGCCGGCAGGCTACGAGGAGGCTCCATAGACATTAAGGTGGTCTCCAATGATGTGTAGAAACCCTGGAAGCCACAACGCATTCATCTTGGTCCTCCACTGTAAAAAAAGACATATATATATTTGGGAAGCTATAGGAATGTGTTAATGTCTACATTATGTGTATAAACCCTGGATGACTAACTGTACTAACTGTATTAAAGCCACCGCGCATTCATCTTGGTACTCTGTTGTAAAAAAAAATATTTGGAAGCTATGGGAATGTGTTAATGTCTACATTTGTTTTTGACACTTGTATTATATTACAGACACCATCATTGCATACTTTTACATTATATTATGTGAGATAAACATAAAAATATATACAAACATTTTCCTTAAAGTATTTTATTTTAGAGAGGACTAATGTTTGTCCCCACTACAACAAAAACATACTTAAATACATGTAATTTCGTCCTTGAAACATGTATTTGAAATACTGTAGAATTCCATTCATTCCTACAGCATACTGCTCCAACTGGGGAGTGCCAGTATGGACGAACGGTGACTTCAAAAACTCTCAATGGCCAGTACATAGCGTCAGTAATCCAAGGTTTATATACGTAATTGGTTTACTCTCTCAGGCAGGATGAAAATGACTACATCGACCATGATCCTTTGCTAGTTATGCCACTTTCACCACGATCCTTAGCGATTTTTTTTGTTGTCGATATTCAGCAATAGATAGCATTAATAGTAATGTCGTTTTTTTGTAGGCAATGACTCCGCCATGGTTCGTTGGACAAAGACTATGGGGAAAATGAACAAAGTTTTTGTTAGGGTTTTTGGATAAACACAGAAAACAAGGTCTGTGGTAAACCCAGGCTTAGAAGATCTTATACATTTTGTTTTATGAAATAATCTTCATCAGCTAACATTTCCGTTTTTAGGACTCCATGCTGGCAAACTCTGTAGCCTCTCTCTTATTTTGCCTATCATTCCTAGTTCTATGCTATAAAACAGTTGAGGAAGAGAAGGTCTTGTGTACAGCTTTATGTAAAAATGATCTCTCAGGTAGTGTAAAGTGATGATATTGTGAATAAGAGCTTGCTAGTAATTCACATTCAGGTGGACAGAGTGGTTTGGACTCTCATCTTGCCCTGCACTGTTGTATCTCGCTTGCTACCCAGTAGAGGTCAGCATCTACATGTCTACTGTGGTTCCTTCAATGTAATTGTCTCAGGCATTAAGTTGCAGCAGACGAGTTAAACACTTAAGTGATATGATTTGTTTATTTCAACAACAAAAAATTCACTATTATTTTTCAGGGGTGACCAAGAGCATTTTCACTCCCAAAACAACCAAGCCCACACAGTTGCAGGCTTATTTTAAAAACATTCTGAATAAGAATGAAATATAGTCCAGATTGGCCTTGACTGACGCAAGCACACCACGCCCCATCGAACTGAGAAATATTGTGTCATGCCATAAAATGTGTGAATTACTCAGTGTATCTGCTGACAACCCAAGATCAGTTAATGATAAAGAAGTTGATCCTTTCTATCCAGAGTTGTGAAATAAAGCAGAACCAGATGGCAGTTATATAGATAGAAGCAGAGAGGATGCAGACCCTTCTAACATTGGCCTTATTTGTTTAATGACCTAACCTATACTGTAGCCTGCTCACAGGATGGTCCTGTCTGTAATGGCCATAGGGTGCCAGATGCCGGCTTCATCCTCAGGAGGAACAGAAGAGATGGTTTCCCCAGGCCTGTCTGTGTGGGAGGAAGCTTCGGGGGGGGGTCCAGAGTATCTGCACAAGAGGGGCGGGGGGGGGGGGGTCCAGAGTATCTGCACAAGAGGGGCATGTACAGTCTTAGTCCCCGTTCACTAACAGAATGGTACCTTTATGCAACCGTCCAAGCAGACTCTGAGCCTGCTGATGAGACGACTGGACCTGCTCCCATAGGGGCTAGACTACGCAAATGAATACCTCTGATTGATGGGGGCAATTGATTAATATAATTTTAAATCCAGCATTTAATTTCAATGACTGGAATTGACCCTAAAACAATGCCCTTTCCCTGACTAAAATTAAGTACAGTAGGCCTCCGTACCGGAAATGGCAAATTTTGTACAGTATTACAGAGTGAACAGTGATGCGTCAGTTCTTTAAAGATGCTAACCTGGGATGTATCAGAGATCTTCGGTTGCCTACCTACTCACCGTCTCAGATTGCTCAAATGGATGTATTGCTTACCTTCATATTAACGAATGGCTGGTCCAGTGGTCTTGAATTCGTGCTTTCCAAGTTGGATCACGATGAGGTCATGAACCTGAACACACCTATACAGACGTGATAAATGAGTGCCTACTGAGTATACCTACTGACTAGAAAAGAAAAAGTATCAACTATTTGGGTGTCTGTCCAACCAATTAGCATGAAGATGACCTTTTCACCTGTTTGATTTTCGGCTCAATTCCAAGCAATGCACAACGTCTCAGAGGCTTGTGTGGGGTGTAAGTCTCTCAGGTGTGGAGGAGGTTATTTTATTAAAGCAAACCTGTCGGTGGTCTTGTGTCTGTGACATCCATTGGAGGACCTGAGCTGGTAACAGGAGCTTTGACAAATATTTACCCAAGAGACAGTGGAGATTATGCAGAGACCCCAGTGACTTTCTGTCATTTCTATTTTACTGTCAGGGTCAGGTGGAGTTTGAACACAAAACCTGAAACATTTTTTGTTTGAATGAATAACTTGAATTACGGGTTTTGAACACCCAGGAAAAAGACCATGGGCAGTTTTTCATTTACCTGTCAGAGTCTCCTGGACGACATACTGTATGGGTTCCCAGCTTTAAATACACCATAAAGGTGAACAGGAAGCTCTGAGTTTGTGTATCACAATTCAAGACCCTCACCCTGGGAATGTGACCCTCTGTACCAAGGTGTGGTTTCCCCATCCCTTCCCCTTCCCCTCGCTTATCTGTCAGTTAAGGGTTGCGGGAGATGTTTACTCCAATGGCTTTTTTTTCTCATGTGACCTGCTCTAAGGTGCAGGAAGAGTGGGATGGAGAGTTTGTCAGTTCCTACTTCTGCTGATGTCAGACTACTTCAGAGACTATTTGTAAATGGATAACTCGGATGGTTTTATCAACAACAGAAAGCTCAGGGCTTGATTAGAGTGAGTTATGAATTATGATAGCTTGACATTTGTAGCTTCCTATTGTGGTTGCTGCTGCTCCTTTCCTCTTCTAGGTGCTTGTTTCCCCTTCTGCTGACCTCCTCAAGGCTCTGCTTAGTTTGACCCCTCAGTGGTGGAAAGAGAGGCGTACATATCGTTGTCAGATACTCAGTGTTCCTTATTACCTAACTGGCCTATAACTTCTTATTCACTGAATCTGACCACAGCTGACTCCCCGTAAATCAAAGGAGCCCAAACACTGTCTGCTCTCTGCTGTCAGACAAAACCATGGAATACTATCCTGGATCAGTTAACGGGTAGGGGGGCACGACTTATAATTATGAAGAGAGAAAAGTACATCGCCTATTGTTGTTCCTGCATTACGTGACAGTTTCTGTTATCCCTTGGATAGGTAGCCAGCAGATACATATGGTAATACAATGGTTTCGTGTTTAGTCTTTCTAACATTGTGTGGTTTTGATGTTTTGCGATTATGAAAATCATATGGAGCCCATTTTTATTATCTAGTATCAGGTGATTCAGACCTGTCACTAACGCATCAACAGCACATGGATGGATGGGGTTCTAGTCATTTCCCAGCAACCCACCTAAAAGAGACTCCAAATCACAAACTGCACTCAGGTGGCACTGTAAAGAGCCAGCTGGGAAAGTAGTCTACATGTGTTTACTCTATGGCTGTTTTGGCTGCTTTCCCCATGCATTTATGGCTCATGTTGTAATTTATGTAATAATGACCCTTGAAATAGGATTCATTTGAGATGATATTTAGTTGGTACTTTTATGCCTGTTCGGTCATGACCATCTGTGGGAAGTTGTCAAATCGGCTTTTGGCTCTGAAATAGATATACAGTAGTTAGTGATGTCTTTCTACAGTGGTAAAGGGAATGTGTGGCCAATGCTTTACTAATACTGTGTGATGTCTCACCTAGTAAAATAAACAGTCTTCTTCTCTGTCAGTTTAGGCCATGTAAAAAGATGACTGAAGCACTGCCCTTCTAAAGCAGTCCAAATGCGATAACGTTCAACTTTCTTGTGGTCGGAAATGACATACAAATTGGACCTACTGTGAATGCCATTGGTGGGCTCAGTCATGAGGAGACCCGAATAGCAGACCCTTCCTCTGCTGAGACTGTTAAAGGTGTCAGTGACTTGTTCGATCGGGTTTAAGTCCGGATTCTGGCTGGGTCACTCAAGGACATTCAGGGGCTTGTTCCGAAGAACTCCTGCATGGTCTTGGCTGTGTGCTTAGGGTTGTGTTCCTGTTAGACTGGGGCGAAGGTTCACCTTCCGAGGTCCTGAGCAATCTGGAGCAGGTTTTCATCAATGATCTCTCTCTACTTTGCTCTGTTCATCTTTCCCTCGATCTTGACTAGTCTTTCAGTCCCTGCTGCTGAAGAACATCCCCACAACACGATGCTGCCACCACCATGCTTCATCGTAGTGATGGTGCCAGGTTTCCTCCAGACATGAAACTTGGCATTCAGGCCAAAGAGTGCAATCTTGGTTTCATCAGACGAGAGAATGTTGTTTCTCATGGTCAGTCCTTTAGGTGCCTTTTGGGAAACTCCAAGCAGGCTGTCATGTGCCTTTTACTAAGGAAGGGCTTCCGTCTGGCCACTCTACCATAAAAGCCTGATTGGTGGAGTGCTGCAGAGATGGTTGTCCTTCTGGAAGGTTCTCCCATCTCTACAGAGGAACTCTGGAGCTCTGTCAGAGTGACCATCGGGTTCTTGTGCCGGGTTCTTGCTTCGACACAATCCTGTCTCGGCGCTCTACGGACGATTCCTTCGACCTCATAGCTTGGCTTTTGCTCTGACATGCACTGTCAACTGTGGGATCTTATATAGACAGGTGTGTGCCTTTCCAAATCATGTCCAATAAATTGAATTTACCACAGGTGGACTCCAATCAAGTTGTAGAAACATCTCAAGGATGATCAATGGAAACAGGATGCACCTGAGCTCAATTTCGAGTCTCATAGCAAAGGATCTGAACATGTATGTAAATAAGGATTTCTGTATAAAAAAATATACAAACATTTGCTAACATTTCTAAAAACCTGTTTTCACTTTGTTATTATGGGGTATTGTGTGTAGATTGATGAGGGGAAAATAAGAATTGAATGCATTTTAGAATAAGGCTGTAACGTAGCAAAATCTGGAAAAGGGCAAGGGCTCTGAATACTTTCCGAATGCACTGTATATTCAATATCCCTCTAATGCCACGCTATGATTCCTATAAGATTCCTATAAAACTCCATCTTCAGTAATTTGGACTTAATAGCTCTAGCTAAGCTCATTCTAGACCAGATAGTTTCTCCAGAAATGCATGCACAGGTCTTCCATTAGAGAATGAGCAACATCCTAAATGAGGCTAAAATAAAATGGTACCTGAGGGGTGAAGGCCTGAGGAGAATTGCCTAGTAGAGAATGGGATAGAGATTGACTGTGGATGGAAACCCACCAGTGTGCTGAGGGTCTGTGAAATACACTGCTAAATTGGAGAGGCACAGTGCAATATCGCGGATCCGACTTTATTTCAGTTGGAATCAGTCGACAACTGATTTGTTTTATTTGCCATTCATCATGTCTTGACACTGTTACAACTTCTCCTCTGTAAAGGGGAGGGGACCTGCTAAAGGACTTCAATTTGAAATGTACATAACATTTTTGAAAGGTGCTCCGATATTTAGATGAATTTAGCCCTTTGATATAAAGCTATGAATTAAAGCGGGGGGGGGGGGGGGGGGACATTGCAATATAAGAACACATTTTAAAATCCACTCTGTAAAATGATTAATACAAATAGAGTCAATAAGAAATGCTGTGGTCCAATATCTCAAAATGGCTTTCGTAAAAGTGTAAAATCATGTTAGACGCCATTGCACGTTTGGGACGCTGGGTCACCAGAGCTGGAGGAAGCAGGGCGGGGTGAGGAAGTTCTAACCTAGGACAGGCTGTCCCACCAGAAAGGGGTCACATAATAGACCTATCATGCCGTATCAGCGTGGGCACCTATGGCAGGGATTTATAGGATCCAGACAAGTGGGCGATAGTTCCTCTCCAGAAAATCTGGGGCCCTCAAATAGTACAGGGGCCCTGGGGAATAGCACCCAAAAAATCCTCCCTCATCTGCTCTTGAAACCTAGCAAGTCATCCCAAAAAGAGTCTCAGAGCAGAAATAACGCTTTAAAGTGAAGGAACTGAACAGAGGAGCAGGTTTCGGGTTTCGCTCAGACGGCGCTGTCGTGTCAAAATAGGCCCTCGGAGTGGCGACAAGGCCCGGGCCACTCAGTTGACTCCACTGCCAAGCCCCGCATTCCACATGGGTATTTTTAGAGGTGGCATTTAAACTTGGCAGAGTGTCATTTCCCAGGAAATCTGCAGTATTTCCTGTTCCTGTGAAAGATGGAGGTCTGAGGACACACACAACCACCCAGGCAGCCCACGTCTAAAAAATATAAGCTTGTCATCTGCCGTACTTCAAATTAATGTTTTCTTTAATGCTTTTCAACCCCCAAAAATGTTTTCCATACTGGTGGTTTGACACTCGTACGAGGCCCGTTATTTACGTGCTACACATACACGGACACCCAAACGAACAGACATCACGATATGTCAGCCATTTCATAAATGTAATCTGACTCTGAGTTCCAAACGAAGAGTAGACAAAATAGTGCCTTGTCCAGTAGCCCCACCCTTCAGGAAGGTACACGGATCTTGAAGGGAGACATGTGGGAAAACCTGTGGGTATCAATCTCTATTTGATACCTAGGGATGGTGGCAAGCCTTTGTTTCCGTGATTCTTTCACTTTATTGCCTGTGTAGTCCAAAACAAGATGAAGATGAGTGGCGGGAGGACAGGGACAGACAGCTGAGTAGATGTAATCCAGCGTGCTCTGTCTTAAAAGCAATTCATAAATCACAACATAACTGTGGAGCTACTGAATTATAGCATGAGAAGATTGCGTCTGTCATCAGCGTTTTGTCCTCGACACATCTGTCGTGAACGTCTTTATTTGCTAAGGACTGACAAATGGTTTATGAACTGTTTCTGTGCTGTAGGCTCTGTGCTCATTTTACTCTGGTGCTCGAATATGAGGACAAACATGCAGTTCTCCTTCTAGGATTATCATGGACAGAAAACATATTTGTTGAAGTTGGTCTAACGCTTTTTGAATAGCATCAGACACCAAATGGCCACCACGGGCTAATGGTCACATTATTTATAATGATCTTCAGGACAGAAAAAAAGATCTGTGTAGAAATGTTGTACGGTAGCTTTTAATGGCCGCCTGGTTTCGGGCCCTTTTCTTTCAACAGTATGTGAACCACGGAGTCCCAGCTGGGGACGTTTGGAGTTTCTGTTTCCATTCCAGGCCTCTACTCACCAGAGAGCACGGAGCAGTGGATCAATTCTGTCTACACTATCTGGTTGCTTGTCACTTATCACTCACATTAATGTTGGTGCCGCTGTATTAAAAGCACTCTGAAAGATCAGCGGTGGCGGACAGCATGGGCGGCTTGAAATGTGTAAAACGCATAAGAATGTTTCCACGCTAACAAGGGAGAGTGTTACTGAGACCGTCTCCAAAATGTCACAGATTCTTGAATAGGTGCCTGATTTTCAGGCTGTGGAGTGTGCGGAGGTGTTGATAGGTTTTCCTAAAGACAGCGTTTTCCAATGAAAGCCTGAACAGGGGTTGCCACAAGCAGATCTCATTTTATGGCCACTGGCTCGATCCAGGGAGCTTTCTATATTTCCGCCATAAAAATAGTAGTATGATCCTTGTTTAAACCCCCATTATGAAGCCAGGATGTACAATGGAGGTTTGAGTTGAAAGTAAAGGTGGATTTTCCATTGCTTAATACCTGAAAACAAGTGGAAATGCAAATGTGAACTTTTCCTCTTGTACAGCAAAGAAAGTTCTCAATCCACAAGGAAAAGTCACCATGCTGCTTTGTATAGCAGCACATGGGGTGAATTACTGTTGACTATTTACTACTGTCCCATTGGTGGGAGACATGGTTTATGGTCATCTTTTAATCCTCTCTATTACTGTATTTATGTTTGCTGAAACATCTGCTTCTTATGAGAGATTGCATAAAACACCTACCTACTGTCTAAACCCTGTACACTAGCAAGGAGGTAAACCTGCAGGCAATTTTCCTCTGCGGGATACACTCTTGACCAACACTTGATACCTGAGTGACTCAGTAAGTGTGTGTGTGGAAGTGTGTGTATTCAGCATCTCATACAGCTAAGGCTGGGCTGGACCTACAGTAATTGTGCGTCCATCTGGAAAAGGAGTCAAGCTCGTAAATCACAAAATCCAGCGCCGCGGGTTGGCAAAGGACTCTCTACCATAAATGTGTCTATTGTAAAAAAATAAAAAATGCTAATTTACTGTTCAACGACATATAGAATTGCCCTCTTACAAATACAGATGTTTCTCAAAGTACAGGAGCTCCTTTCCCAGCAGTGTTAGTGCCACCTGTAGAAACGCTTACCTTGCCTACTATATCCAGGTCAATGGCATTAACCAGTTTGTAGGAGGGCCTGCAAATGAAACATGGATTATAGGACTTAACAAGATGTTCCTAAATGAATTATGTGTTGTAAAATTTGATAGCCACAATCCTAGTATGGAGTTAAATGTAATAATCAGTCCATCCTGACTATGGTTTCCCCAACACAGTGCACCCACAGACACATGCATGCATAGGCTACACACACACACTTACACACACACACACACACACACACACACAATATTCATCACAACCTGCTTAACAGAATTCACAGAAGTAACTCCAACCACACAGCCAGTATAATATTCCGTAATAATATATTCTTTTCAATAGCAGGTGCCCCATGAGTTAGCACACATTGCTTAAAACATGTAATTGATATATAGCAATCTCATTTATGGCATATGTTTATATGGGTGGGAGTGCGAACACATTTAAAAAAGGTTCACTAACTATCCCTTCACATCTCCGCATTGCCCTATTTGGGGCTCCTGTTTATAGGCCCTTCACTTTGACGGAGAGTCACCCCAACAACATCACATAACAGTGTTGGATTTCAAAGGCCCGTTGGCACGCAAACCTCTCGTGTGCATCCCTTTGAAGCTCATGTCTGGGGTCGGATACAAAACAATACCAGGTAAATATAGAGGCCACAAGATCAGGTATTAGGCTGCAACCGGAGCAGGAATTACCACAGCTTTTCTTTACACACAGAGAGTTTCAAACCTATACATAAGTTATTACTATATGCTTTAAAGAGGCAATCTTCAGTTGCTTCATCAATGTTTGTACTTCTGAATTAATCAAATGTACCCATTGATTCTTGGAGAATATCATTTCTAAATGCCTCATCAAATTGTATTTGTCACATGCTTCGTAAAACAACAGGTGTAGACTAACAGTGAAATGCTTACTTACGGGTCCTTTTCCAACAATGCAGAGTTAAAGATATGATCTAAAAAAAAATAGAAATAGTGACGCAAGGAATAAATACACAGTGAATAAAAATAATGAGTAAAAATAACATGGTTATATACAGGGAGTACCAGTACTGGGTCGATGTGCAGGGGTATGAGGTAATAACATGGTTATATACAGGGAGTACCAGTACCGAGTCGATGTGCAGGGGTATGAGGTAATTGAGGTAGTCATTTACATACAGGTAGGGGTAAAGTAACTAGGCAACAGGGTAGATAATACAGTAGCAGCAGTGCATGTGAAAGTGTGTAAGTGTGTTTGTGGCGTCAGTATATATGTGTGCGCATGTTGTGTGTGTGTGTGTGGGGGTGGGGTGGAGGGGGGGGGGGGGGCATATATAGTGTGTGGGTAGAGTCCAGTGTGTGTGAATAGTCAGTGCAAGACAGTTAGTGAAAAAATAGTCAATGCAGGTAGTCCTGGTTGCCATTTGATGAGCTATTTAGCAGTCTTGTTTAGCAGTTTATGGCTTGGGGGTAAAAGCAGTTCAGGGTCCTGTTGGTTCCAGACTTGGTGCATTGGTGTCATGCGGTAGCCGAGAGAACAGTCTATGGCTTGGGTGGCTGGAGTCTGTGACAATTTTTGGGCTTTCCTCTGACACCGCCTGGTATAGAGATCCTGGATCAAATCAAATCAAATTTATTTATATAGCCCTTCGTACATCTTGCTGATATCTCAAAGTGCTGTACAGAAACCCAGCCTAAAACCCCAAACAGCAAGCAATGCAGGTGTAGAAGCACGAGGATGGCAGGGTGCTCGGCCCCTCCGACGTACTGGGACTTACTCACCACCCTTTGTAGCACCATGCCAAATCTTTTCAGTCTCCTGAGGGGGAGGAGGCTCTGTCGTCCTGTCTTCACAACTGTGTGGGTGTGTGGACCATGTTAATTCTTTGGTGATGTGGACACAAAGGAACTTGAAGCTCTTGACCCACTCCACTACAGCCCCGTCGATGTGGATGGGCGCGTGCTCACCCCTCTGTTTCCTGTAGTCCACAATCAGCTCCTTTGTCTTGCTGATGTTGAGGGAGAGGTTGCTGTCCTGGCACAACACTGCGAGCTACACAGTCATGGGTGAACAAGGGAGTACAGGAGGGGACTAAGCACACATCCCTGAGGGGTGCCCGTGTTTGGTCAGCGTGGTGCATGTGTGGTTGCCTACCCTCACCGCCTGGGGGCGGACCATCAGGAAGTCCAGTATCCAGTTGCAGAGGTCAATTGTCGTACCCAATCAGAGCGCAAAATATAAGCTTGTTATACTCCAGTGTTTGGAAACAAAGTAAATGTAAACAAACACTATGTAGCCTCAAAACATGGTTAAAACTAGACTTTCTGATCTCATGAATGGCCAGTCCTTCCACTCATAGCTCTACCTATGAATTTGAGAGTGGTTACATTTCTCCAGCCCTATCCCTCAGCTTTTTACCTAAGCAGGGCTGGGGAGTATGCTTTATTGTTTCAACTGCTGATGGAAGCTTTAATTAGAAGTTACCAAGTAAACCTATGCAGTCCAATGGCATGCGTGAAAATATTTACAGTTTGATATATTCACTGAATTTAGAAATGAAATAAGCTATGAAGTTATGATAATGGATTGCATTTATTTAGTACTTTTTACTGGTCTCAAATTATTTGACATTTAATAGGTGTTAAGTCACCCAATCCACCAATTTAATGAATTGTTGGAAAATATGAATTATTTACGACATTAGCATATGGGTTGATACACATTTTCCAAAGGTCACAATGTTTCCAAGATAAATAAGTATGAGTGTACGTGTCAGCCATTGTCTCTGGGCCAGTAGGTGGCATTCTTCCATCTGCATAGAGCCACTGTGACTGTATCCTGGTCCATGTGGCAAAGACCACAAATGGATCTCTCTCTGTCTCTCACTCACTCTCTGCCTTTCACTTACGCTATAACCCTCTCTTTTCCCCATATGAAGATACTCTCTCATTCCCTTATGTCTCTCTCATGCTCCACCTCTCTCTCCCCTCAATCTCTTTCTCTCTCTGCTCTTTCTCTCTTTCTCCCTCCCTTCCTGTCATTCCCTTTCTCTGTTTCTGAGTTCATCATGGGCTCTTTAGGCCTCTTTTGAGGCCTACTAGGTGCCTATGTAGTCACCATGGTACAGAGGCAGTGTAATATGATCATAGTCCTTGACCAGGGGGGCTAGAGGGTAGAGTTGATATACGCGTCAGGGTCGTCACTTCAACAGCCACTCCAGACACCAGTTTAGGCATCAGGTGTGTGTCACCTCTCAAGTTTAAAGGCCTGCCTGGAGGCAATGAAAGGACTTCTGCAGGGTCCTTCTCATTCAGCTCACAAAACTCTATCCATATCCATTGAAAACAGATCACTACAACGTCAATCAATCAAATGTATTTAGAAATCCCTTCTTACATCAGCTGATGTCACAAAGTGCTGTACAGAAACCCAGCCTTAAACCCCAAACAGCAAGCAATGCAGGTGTAGAAGTACAACATACTGCTGTTTCAGCTCAAATGTTATCGGCTTGGTCTTTGAAAATCCCTGATATCATCACTACGTTTGGTAAGGAAGGAGTACCGTATAGACTGAAACAGAGGGTTGGGTTGATCTAATCTTGGCTGCTGCCTGCCCAAAATATACTGTAGGCCTAATGTCCTCATGTTTACCTGTGCTCCACTGTCATGATCGAGAGGCTGGTTTTGTATATCATGGTGCAACACGTCATAAGCTCCCATGACCTCTAAGCCCTGGCCCTAAAACATTCCCCCTGTAGTGTTGCGGCCTCTGACTGCTGGGCCTTAGCGCCACTGATTTATGGATACAACTGTGGATTAGAGATAAAGACACCTGTCCTGTTCTAACCTCAGCTGGAATGTCACCTCGCCAACCCCCGGTGGGTCAAAGGGACCATGTCCTATTGACAGTCCTCCTCACTACGGCCTTGTTCCCCCAAGCCTGCTCCCCTGAACAATGTGCCAATGTTAACAAACCTACAGCAACAACTTTTACTGAGGAATGGCAACCGGGAGGAACATTGTCGCTGGTTATTTGTGATTGGATTCAGACTTGTGTCTGTTTGTACTTTGTATGGAGGAGATGCAGAGATGGGTACTGAGTCAAAGATGTCAAATTGTCCATTGTTTTTTCTATACTGAACAAAAATGTAAACGCAACAATTTCTAAGATTTTACTGAGTTACAGTTCATATGAGGAAATCTGTCAATTGAAATAAATTCCTTAGGCTAATCTATTGTTTTCACATGACTGGGAATATAGCCACAGATATGCATCTGTGGGTCACTGATAGCTTAAAAAAGGTAGGGGCATGGATCAGATAACCTGTCAGAATCTGGTGTGACTACCATTTGCCTTATGCAACATGACATATCTCATTCTCAGTTGATCAGGCTGTTGATTGTTGTCCCACTCCTCTTCAATGGCTGTGCGAATATGCTGGATATTGGCGGGACCTCGAACACGCTGCCGTACACATTAATCCAGAGCATCCCAAACGTGCTCAATGGGTGACATGTCTGGTGAGTATGCATACCATGGAAGAACTGGGACATTTTCAGCTTCCAGGAATTGTGTACAGATCATTGCAACATTGGGCTGTGCATTGTCATACTGAAACATGAGCTGATGGCAGCGGATGAATGGCACGACAATGGGCCTCAGGATCTCGTCACGGTATCTCTAAGCATTGAAATTGCCATTGATAAAATGCATTGTGTTCATTTTCCGTAGCTTATGCCTGCCCTTTCCATAACCCATGCCATACGTGGTCTGTGATTGTGAGGCTGGTTGGACGTACTGACAAATTCTCTAAAATGATGTTGGAGGCAGCTTACGGTAGAGTAATTAACATTACATTTTCTGGCAACAGCTCTGGTGGACATTCCTGCAATCAGCATGCCAATTGCATGCTCCCTCAAAACCCGGTGGCATTGTGTTGTCACAAAACTGCCCATTTTAGAGTGATGTTTTATTGTCCCCTGCACAAAGTGCACCTGTGTAATGGTCATACTGTTTAATCAGCTTCCGGATATGCCACATCTGTCAGGTGGATGGATTATCTTGGCAAAGGAGAAATTCTCACTAACATGGATTTGAAAACAATTGTTTACTAAATTTGAGAGAAATAAGCTTTTAATACATATGGAACATTTCTGGGATCTTTTATTTCAGTTCATGAAACATGGGACCAACACTTTACATGTTGCGTTTATTTTTTTGTTCAGAATATATTAAACCATTTCGGATTAGGGTAAGAACCAACATCCCCACAGAAGTTGAACTCCAGCCCCTGTGGAACACACGTTGCTGACGTGACTGATTTGTGGTTCTTCCAGGAAGGTAGGGTTATGGTCCTCTGCCACCGTGGAAGAACAGCTTGTGGCACTGGCCTTCTCCAAATGCCTTGGCGGTCTAAAAGAGTGAGATGCACTGATATACATTCTGACCATGACATGGCATGACACCACACCACCCTGGTCAGTACCACAGCTATTTCACTGAAGATCTTTGTCACTGCAAGGCCATCTTTGTTTTTAAACACTTACTGGAAGGATCATCAGTCTAAAATAAACCAGCAAGATGTGCTGCTGACCTCACAAAAAGCACAAAGTGACCTTTGACTGGGAAATGCAAGGGTATCAAAGAATGGCATTGTGAAAACAGTAGGGTTTGGTGCACATAAGCTACAATTTTTATGGTAGAAGCATAATACAGTGATATAAGAGTGCATTACAGTCAAAAGGTAAATTGATCAATTATTGATTATTACAAATGGATCAATGTAGGATTTTTTAAAGCCTAGGCTGAGTAAAACATAGAATGACCTTTTTCTTGCTATTGCTCAATAGTTGCAAGCCACCGAATGACCTTTGTAATAAATTACAAGAGCGCACGTGAACTAAGCTGCTTCCCATTTGGGATGGGGGAAAGATCGAACAAAGTAAGAGGGCCATGGAATGGTTGGGTTCTTTCCATAATCACATCCTTGTCATTCTTGGACCTGCCTGGCTCTCTGAAGTCCCCCCCATAGAGGAGCATCAATGAGAGATAGACAGTGGTCTGACAGCCTTGGGTAGCACACTGTGTATCATCGCCCTGTTGGACTTCACTGTGGTAAATATATTGAGCTTGTGCAGCCTGTTCACATAGTGTGTCCCTCTTTGCTTCTGCAGGCACTGGGACCACAGCCCAACATTATCTAATGGAACAGGATTCATTAGACCGATTGAACAGATCACCATTTAACAGAAGGAGCAGTTTGTGGGGAACCTGCTATGATACGGATCTGGTTTCCATCTACTGTAGTTATACTCCTGCTTGGGATGATCGTATGCTCTCCGTCAAATAGATAAACGTTTCAGAGATCTGTATTTTTAATATAACAAGCCATCTGTCTTACATGGATAGAATGTATCTACATTCTTTACAACTGAATGAATAAAAAAATATATCATTTGAGATTGTGGTCCAATGCCAATGATGCATTAGCTATACAGAACCAAATTGATAAAACGGTGTAGTGTGAGGCACAACAAGGGTATGACTACTTGCACCTGGTTCACTGACCTGGTTTCCATGACTACCGTCTTCTACTGCACACTGGTATTGTCGACAGAGTGAATTTGTCAAAAATAATGCTGAAGATAGCAGATTTTCTCTGAAATTAATTATTTTTGGAAGAAAGAGCGCTGTGGGATTGAACTGTTTTTCACATATGGCTGTACTGGCTGATCAATCTGGTTTACATTGAGTTTATTTGTTTCAATTTGTGTGTCCCTCCCCATTCTGAGATGACTCCTCCAGACACCGGGGCTTCGAAATCCATGCATCGAATGAAAAAACAGTATGCTGGTCACAGATGTTTAAAAGGTTTCTGATTCGAGCCTGCGGATGACTCATTTGAGCCACTGTTTTGAAATAAGTTTGGACTGACAGTATTGAAACGGCCTGCAGCCGTGCTTATTGCTTTTTGTCATATCGCACAACTATAATAAATCTATAACCTTTACAGAAGCTTCTGCCATGGACAGATGATATCCTATGCTAAATCTACACTTAAATAAATGGTCATTAGATCATTCTACTTAGATTTTCATATATTTCCCCTCAAACTCCCCTGTATGGAAAAGTATGCTTGAGACTAGACCTGCCATGAAGAACGTACCCACCATATCCCCCTTTCCCAGCTGTTGTGCATTTTCCAAATCTCTGCTGATCCTCCCCAGAGCTCTGAACATCCCAACCACCACAGCGACCCACTACACAACTCAAAGCAGCCCATCTTCCCCACACTGTAATTATGGCTGGGTAACGTATCAAGGAACGTACTCGCTTAAAAGCTTTGGCTCTTCTTTTTGAAATGGTATACGGCCTGTCTTGTGGGTGGGAGATGAAAGGTGGATGCCAAGAATGGGCTTCTTGTCAGGGGGAGACCTGGCTGGAGAGGCTACGTGTCGCTGTGACGTCATTCCGGGCTTTTGACCAACACGGATAGGAGATACATCTACCTGGCTGAAACCATTGGCAGTGAGGATGTTTGAAACGGGTCTAGAAAATGACATTTTGTTTTGCCACACTGTCAAATGTTATCGGTCTACCTGACCTGTGTTTACCCCAAATGTTTGTTCGTAAACGTGTGTGTAGGTTACTGATGTTTCAAAGGGCACACATCTGGAGGTATGTGCTTGTGGTCTCGTTAGTCCTTTTATCAACAGATTAAATCCATAATACCCCCCATTAGTGTATATCGAAAAGGACATAATAATGTGCTCAGAGAACAGGTGGCGTGCCCTGCTGCTTTTATGGGTGCAGATGTGTAAGCTAACCCCGAAGGGTAGGAGCCAGTGGCTCGCAGTGCCCCTGCAAGACGATGGTCCACAGAGGTAGGGCCGGACGTTTGGCTCCACCTAGCCACTTTGAAGACCGTGCGTGTCTCGCATGCCTCACATTGAAGACCTTGGCGTCCTTGAAGGCATGAGAAAAGGAGCCTGGTCTGTCCAGCTCTGACTCCTTTTCTGTATAGTTACGTGCTGTAGTGTTGGTTCTGATGGTGAGAACCATCTTCTATGCAGGGCTGCTGCAGGCCCATTTTTATTGATATACACTGTAGTCCCCGGTGACATTCATGAAACTGATTCGGTTAGGTGACTTCTTGGCACTGTCTCTGCAGAAGATACATGGGTGGCAATCAGCACAGGCAGAACATTTATGATGAAGTATGTTCTTGTAATTGTTGGTCAGGCTTGTGCTTCATGGCAATTTGTACCTAAAGAGGCCTGAAGACTCTGTTTTGAAAGAAAGTGACCTTACGTGAACACAAACTTATTATAAGTGTGTTCTGTCATTGCTTTGTAAAGGTAACTAATGGCAAAGCAAAAGGTTGGTCTTGGTTTATAAGAATAACCCAAAATGCGGTCAACTTTTATTCTCCACGATATAACATCAATGTATCGTTAATGTAGTCTTTTTAGTACCCTCCAGTAAAGGTATTACAATTATGTTTTCCCTTCCCCAGCTGACCAGTGACCACGAAGATGCTTCTCCATGTTTAGGTTGAATCTCCATTAAATGAAAAGGTATATTACAAGGATGGGCTGCCATTTGTTTTTAGGAGTTACCCCTACAAAGCTTACAACGGAATGAGTAATGTTATCTTGCCAACAGGTTCCCCTTTACTCACTCTGAAGGAAACATGCAGTTCAGCCATACTTTGAATGATGAAAATGATTAACTTCTACCAGTATCAGATATACTCTTTGAGCAGTTCTGCGGTTTTGAAAAATGTATTAAAATAATTATGATGTATTTTAATCCCTAGTAATGGAAGTTCATTAGTTGAACTTGGCCAGTCATTGGAAGGTGAGCAAGCTTCTGGGAACTGAGGTAAAAAAAAATCCATGATAAGTAACGTGGCAGATGTCCTTTAAACACTTCTTTGACAGGAGGAGGTGCTGTTAGGGCAGATGGTGTCTTAGCCAGTTTCCATGAATACTGTACATGCTAATTATATCAAAAGATAACCTACACATTATGTAACATCATATTGTTACATGCATACATTGAACAGTGTTTTAATTGTACTTTGTCTCTGAGTACACTTCGAATATAGTTAATTTTTTAAAATTATTTTTGATAAGTAATCCCTCTGTGTAGCATGGGATTTCTCTTTTTGCTATATACAGGAAAACAAGACAGGTTTCCTTGGCAAAGGCATATATCTCAACATTTTTTTCCAAATGTATCTGTCTTTTCTCTGTAATATGTACAGTAAACTGAAGATAATGTATTCCAATAAAACTGTGTCTGACTCCAGAAGCCATTTTACATTATACCTGTGCTGTTAAATTGAGAACATATTCCACGAGACACTGGGCCAAATATGATACCCAAAACATAAATAAATCATGCTCTAAAATTAAATGCATATAAATGCTGAAATTCCATGATATGTTTTGTAAAGCAAAAAAATATAAACGGTTAAAAATCACAGACATCTTGCATTTGAAAGAGAAAAGAACCATGAAGGAATGTCCGTTGGGCTGAAGAGGCTCTGCGGTATCAGGACTGTGCTCTGGCCGTTTTGTTCTCTCTGGGTGGCAGGGATGTCTATCTTGAGAGAGCCATGAGAATGGATTTCCCATTGGATGTCCTTGAGAAGAATTATTCCTTGGCAATGTAATTGTGCTTGAACTAAAGGAAATTGAAGTTGATGGTAGGACTTGGCTCCAGGGACAATGCATTACCCTAAACGCAACAGCCTGATTAATTCTGTACAGCAACCTGTCACTGACGACTAGAATTGCATAGTTGGGTCGAGTAAACACCACTGCATTTATTGACTTTGAAGTTCCCCACTATAATGTTTTTCCCCCACTGTAAAGCTATAACATTGACTGATCATTATGCATGGAGGTATTGTACCTTTGGATAATTCAACAACTGTTTGAACACTTAAATGCTTGCTCTAAAGTAATTATGGTTCTTGTATTTTGTGAAAGAGCAATGGCGATAAATGTTAAGTCTTTCTTCAGACGAGGATGGTTCATCTTAAAACATCATACTGCCTGTCTGGGGGGGGCACACTATTTTGTCATCATTTTCAAATAAACAATTTATGTTAATACCCGCACCTACACAACTAAGGGCAGTG
Organism: Oncorhynchus mykiss; assembly: GCF_013265735.2. Lineage (NCBI taxonomy): Eukaryota > Metazoa > Chordata > Actinopteri > Salmoniformes > Salmonidae > Oncorhynchus > Oncorhynchus mykiss. Next base: position 19,465,015 of record NC_048587.1, on the reverse strand, counting down.
ATCCATACACACTTTAAAACACGTATTTCTCTTTACACTTTACTGTCGCCTATACTCCACGAACAAGCTTGTATAATGGTAACTAGTGAGAGAGTGCATCATCAATTGCACAGACATTGATTTTGCATCTTGCATCAAATTGCATCTTGGCTAATCTATATATGGGCCCCTTAACTCACATCCAGTACATCAGCCTCCCTCCAACACCAACCTCCATGCTCCACCATCTTTCTTCCACACAGACAGTGTGTGTCCTCTCCGAGGGCCACCTCAGGCTGGCCTAGTGCTGCAGGATGGCTGCTAAAGCCATCAACCTGCCCTGGCCAGGGCCAGATAAATCACCTAGTAATAACAGACATCAGCAGATAAGGGGGGCCAAGCTACCTGCCATAAATCTCTTCTCCTGCTGTCCTCTCAACGTCCACTTTGGTGTGGGGAGCAGCGTGTAATCTCTGGAGTTGCCCCCCACCCTGGCCCCACACCACCATCCCAACCCCCTGATTTAGGGCTGTGAGAAATGTTGAGGGGTCTCTTCCCATTGCACCTCCTCTTTCCTTTTTTTAAGGAGGCTGTTTGTTTAGGGTGTTCTGGTTTGTCACTATTGTTTATGTCACTAGTGCTATTGTACCTGAGACACTGTTCTCACAAAACCCCCATATGCCTACTATTTCTATGAACTACATTTAATTGGCTTCTTGCTAAAACATTAGAGCTATAAAAAAATCAATATATTTCTAACCCACTGGGGAAAAACGTCATGACTTCAACAAAAGTACAGCGAATACATGTAATCATTTGCTATCCCTATTTATATAATTAGAAATCAATTGTGCCTCGTCAGGGAGGAAATGGAAGACAACCAGTGGTTTACAGAAGCTGTGATGTCATACCCAAGATGGCCTCTTGATTTCTCTTCTAGTAGCATGACTAATCGGAAGTTAAACTAGCCCCTAATATGCAGCCCTCGGTAGCGGAGGGATGACAGATGATGCAGACAGTGCTGGATCCTCCGGCTGCATCCTCAGGCAGCTTTCCTGGGCCAGATTGCCTGGATTACGTTCCCCTTCTGTCCAACCTGCTATGGGTCTGTGCTTGTCTTTAAGGCCATGGAGGGAAGGAGGGATACTGTGAGGTCTTTTCATGCATCCCTATGTTCTTGTATTTGGGAGTGTAGTTACTGGCCAATGGCTTGACCTGCCACTTGTCCTTACCATGTACTACACACATCGGTATAGAGCTAAGCTATACAGTATATCAACGTTATGAAATAGGTCATAGATCGTAGGCATTTATCACAAATAAAACAGTTGGTTTAGTCAATAATTCTTCAGACAATAGATAGGCCTGTCTTGAAATGCATTTCCTGCCTCAGAAAACGTAACGTCATGACTAACTACTGTTCCCTGAAGGAGGGAAATGAGGTACAACATACTATGGGGAGTTGCACTCTCCTTGAAGGATCTAAAATCATGCCTGACAAGGCCAATGAAATCTGCGCCTCGCTGGAAGCTCCGCCTTCCACAGGTGATAAGCGTCAGGCTCGGGTTCATTCCTTCAATTGAATACCGCTCTTCACCGATACCAGGAATGGGCAGTGCGGGGCCAAACAGGTGTTGTACCTAGTTTTCCTCCTTCATGGAACAGTAGTGAAAGTCATAACGTTACGTTCCCTTTCAGTCAGTCAACTTCGGTACAACGTACTATGGGGAAATAGAATCACGCCCCAAGCCGACCCCAACGAATGATAAATTAAACGGCCCCGCCAGGTGTAGCAGTCTGGGTAATGTGCACATGGCACGCTGCCTGGTGACTTTACTTTGTCCCAGCTATGAGCACACTGTGTGCTAGACTGGGAGTAGTGACATCCAAGCGATAAAACCAAAAGTGTTTGGTGTTGCTCAACTCGCCGCAGCACAAATACTTCCTATCTCCCTTTAAACAATTCCCAAGACACTGCCAGGCCCCTGGTGGAGTGGACACGTACACCGCTAGGTAACCCTTGCCCCTTGCTGTTATGTGGCAGGTAGCCTCTGCAATACAGTGGGAGAGACTGCCCTACCGCAAACTGGATTAGCAAAACAGACAAAAAGCTGGTCACATAACTGGTTATCCCATGTCCGTTCAATGCATGTGCGTAAAGATCGCTCCGGACACAGGGAATGTAACCTCTGTTGCTCTTCAAAAGGTGGAGGCGAAAGGGGAAATAGCTCAAAGCTGTAGGACATAGCCATGACTTTCGGGTCAAAGGCTACATTTAGACGAAACGTCACCTCAGAGATGCTCGGGGCAAACTTAGTACAGGAAGGATGTACAGATAACGCGAGGAGGTGCCCAACACGTTTAGCCAAAGCCATGGCCAGGTAGGGTTTTGTAGGACAGGATCCACCGATTCCAGATGTTCAAAATGGGCCGAACACAGTGCCTCCAAAACCATCACTAAGTCCCATGTGGGCGCAATAGGTTTAGAGACCATCTGAGACACAACGTACCACTTTCAGGAAAAACACAACCAGAGGGTGGGCCTCCAGTGAGGCTCCGTCAATTCCCACATGACACGCTGAGATAACAGCCACATAAACTTTTAAAGTGGAGAATGCTTGAAAATCTCCTGTAGGAAGACAAGGATGTCCCTCATAGAGCACTGAAACCAGCCCTTTATCTTGACACCAGAGCTCAAACGCTTGCCACTTATTACGAACACAGCCCTCTCGTTGAGGGCGCCCTTGCGGACTGAATGGTAGCAATAACTTTGGAGGTAAACCTCTAACCATCAGATTGCCAGGCCCATTGGAAGCATATCTCCGGCTTCACATACCAAACATGCCTGTGCGCCTGGGACAACAGGCACAACGGGAGTTGCCATGGGTCCCTGCTTAAAAGTAGAATGATCTCCGCAAACCAAGGCTGCCTGGGCCAACGGGGATTCAAAATATCAATGAAAGCCCTCCTGGCGCACGCTCTCTAATGTAGGCTGAATCAGAACCACTGGCTGAAACTCATAAAGGAGCATCCGAAGCCACTGGTGCGCCAGAGCGTCCGTTCCCAACAGGGCACTTGGGTCCCTTGTCAAGAGAAATTGACGACACCATTTTTTTATTGTGATGGGTCAAGATGTACGTCGGCCCTGCCGAACCTCTCCCATATCTGGGCAAACACCCAGGGGTGTATTCTCCACTCCTCAGAAACCCCCCCCCCCCCCCCCCCCCCCCCCGGATAACAGATCCTACCCCAGTTTAGGAAACTGCATCACCGACTGAGAAAATTCGCACTGCACCACAGCAACAGGGAGTGAGTCAAAGCGAGGAGGGCAAGGGATCATATGTCCCCCTGCCTGTTTGTTGATATGCCACTGTCATCATGTTCTAGGATCTAACAAGCACATGCCAGCCTGACAAACGTGTGAGGGGGTACCTAAGCGCCAAGTACATCGTCAGAATTTCCAGGTAATTGATATGCTGGGCACTCTGTGACACTGTCCTTACTCCCTGAATTGAGTGGGGGGCTGCGTCTGTCGTGACCACATTGCAGAACAACACCTGGCCATGAGAACCCCTTGCGACAGTAGCCGGGGATCGGGGACACTTGAATCGACTGGTTCAGATGGCGAGATACAACCAAGCTAGTGGCTAGCACCCAGCGCTGGAACAGCCGCACCAATAATCGTCCCAGGGGAAAGACTACTATTATAGAAACCATCATCACAGTAGGCGCAGGAACTAGTGAAAATGTTGGGCCAAGCAGAGCTGGAACCCGGATACCCTCTCCAGGGATAGAAAAGTGTGATTTTACGCATGAGTCTAACTTGAGACCCAGGAATGGGGTTAGACTGTTCTTTTTCTGGTTTACAATGCAACCTACAGTATTGACTGAAAATGGATGTGTGTAACACTGCTTGTTCCCTTGAACAAGTAGTCTTATCAGCCAACCGTCCAGATAGGTCAACACCATCAATCCCTGGACCCTGAAACGATGTGAGGTGAGGGGGACTAGTAAGCTCCATTTGCTGGAAGTTATTCATGCTAGCCGACTTTAGCCATGATGGGTCTTCTAATCTAAGCTAGGCTAGCTAGCCTTTTTAGAACAGCGGCCACCAACCTTTTCTGAGCCAAGATCCTTTTCTTAGTCAAAATGCAGGCCAAGATCTACCATTCAGAATTTTTGGAAAACAGGACCTAAAATACGCAAGCTTATGCAACATTAAACTATTAACGACCCAGTGCAGTCAAAAGTGATATTTCTGTGTTTTGTATATGTTTTCCACCCTATGAGGTTGGAATAATACTGTGAAAATGATAAGCCCTCTAACAGCTCTTATAAAAGACCATTTAAAATTTCAGCCTGTTTTAATTTCTACCAATAACAGCTAGTTTTCAATTTTCTCGTCCCCACTCAGACCAGTCCCAGACAGTCCAAGCAAAATTCTTTCTTGAGAAATTGCGCTTTTCTAAGAAGCTATTTTTGATTGTTTTAAATTAAAATGGTCAAAAGTAATCAGAGTAAGGTTTGTTAATTGTTACCCAGAAATTATTTGATATTGAGATAAAAAACGGCTGCATTGGACCAATAAAAACCGTTCTGTAGCAATGAGGTTTGTACAGTAGGCATTATCTTTTATTTAGCTAGGCAAGTCAGTTAAGAACAAATTCCTATTTACAATGGCAGCCTACTGGGGAACAGTGGGTTAACTGCCTTGTTCAGGGGCAGAATGACAGATTTTTACCTTGTCAGCTCGCAATTCGATCCAGCCACCTTTCGGCTACTGGCCCAACGCTCTAACCACAAGGCTACCTGCTGCCTAGTGGTTACACTGCATATTTGATATATTGGCTATTCTTGAATTGCCCTGCCAAAGTTTGTTCTTCTCAGACTATTTTAAAATTCTATTTCAAAACGTTAGGTATATGATCACTTGTATATGATCATTTGTGAGGCATCAATAAAAAATTATTTGCTTTTCTTTACATTTTTTGACTGGACTTCTCAGCAGATGGAGGGACAGAGAGAGTGAGAGAGAGCAGCAGTGAAGCTCCGTCTATCATCCCATCTGCTCCTCCTCCCTCCGTTGACTGATAAAGAAGGGGTCACCGTCTTCCAACTGATGGCAAAACTCGAGTCACACTTCATTATTTTTGACTCATGCACCAAATCATGTTGTTAGTCATGTGACCAGAGAACGTGAAATACTTGATATTAGAAAGACACAAGCCGCTAATAACGCAGTCTATCAATACACTTTGTAGCGCGAGTGTATAGGGAGAGGGCGTTATGTGGCTTTTTAACAGTGTTGAAAAAAGTGTTATCAGTGATTAATGAAATCTGAAACTTGATTTCACTTCTAAAACAGCAGCTTCTTGAGTATTTCTCTAGTCATGGTTTTTAATGTTTTGGAATCTCACACTGTAGAGTCGACTATCAACTTTGCTGTGGGCTTGTGGAAACTGCAGAGGGCAAATGTGGTGATCTGAGCTACACTAAACTCAGCAAAAAAAGAAACGTCCCTTTTTCACGACCTGTCTTTCAAAGATAATTAGTAAAAATCCTTGTAAAGGGTTTAAACACGTTTCCCATGCTTGTTCAATGAACCATAAACAATTAATGAACATGCACCAGTGGAACGGTCGTTAAGACACTAACAGCTTACAGACGGCAGGCAATTAAGGTCACAGTTATGAAAATTTTGGACACTAAAGAGGCCTTTCTACTGACTCTGAAAAACACCAAAAGAAAGATGCCCAGTGTCCCTGCTCATCTGCGTGAACGTGCTTTAGGCATGCTGCAAGGAGGCATGAGGACTGCAGATGTGGCCAGGGCAATAAATTACAATGTCTGTACTGTGAGATGCCTAAGACAGCGCTAGAGGAAAGACAGCTGATCGTCCTTGCAGTGGCAGACCATGTGTAACAACACCTGCACAGGATCGGTACATCCAGACATCATGCCTGTGGGACAGGTACCAGATGGCAACAACAACTGCCGAAGTTACACCAGGAACGCACAATCCCTCCATCAGTGCTCAGACTGTCCGCAATAGGCTGAGAGAGGCTGGACTGAGGGCTTGTAGGCCTGTTGTAAGGCAGGTCCTCACCAAACATCCCAAACCCACCTTCGCTGGACCAGACAGGACTGGCAAAATGTGTTCTTCACTGACGAGTCCCGGGTTTTGTCTCACCAGGGGTGATGGTCGGATTTGCGTTTATTGTCGAAGGAATGAGCGTTACACCGAGGCCTGTACTCTGGAGGGGGATCGATTTGGAGCGTCCGTTATGGTCTGGGGCGGTGTGCCACAGCATCATCGGACTGAGCTTGTTGTCATCGCAGGCAATCTCAACACTGTGCGTTACAGGGAAGACATCCTCCCTCATGTGGTACCCTTCCTGCAGTCTCATCCTGACATGACCCTCCAGCATGACAATGCCACCAGCCGAACTGCTCGTTCTGTGCGTGGTTTCCTGCAAGACAGGAATGTCAGTGTTCTGCCATGGCCAGCAAAGAGCCCGGATCTCAATCCCATTGAGCACGTCTGGGACCTGTTGGATCGGAGGGTGAGGGCTAGGGCCATTTCCCCCCAAAATGTGCGGGGACTTGCAGGTGCCTTGGTGGAAGAGTGGGGTAACATCTCACAGCAAGAACTGGCAAATCTGTTGCAGTCCATGAGGAGGAGATGCACTGCAGTACTTAATGCAGCTGGTGGCCACACCTGATACTGACTGTTACTTTTGATTTTGACCCCCCCCTTTGTTCAGGGACACATTATTCCATATCTGTTAGTCACATGTCTGTGGAACTTGTTCAGTTTGTCTCAGTTGTTGAATCTTGTTATGTTCATACAAATATTTACACATGTTAAGTTTGATGAAAATAAACGCAGTTGACAGTGAGAGGACGTTTCTTTTTTTGCCGAGTTCGTATATACAAATGTATGTGGACACCCCTTCAAATTAGTGGATCAGCTATTTCAGCCACAGCCATTGCTGATAGGTGTATAAAACCAAGCAGACAGCCATGCAATCTCCATAGACAAACATTAGCAGTAGAATGGCTTTACTGAAGAGCTCAGTGACTTTCAACCTAGCACCGTCATGGGATGCCACCTTTCCAACAAATCAGTTCCTAAGATTGCCTCCCTGCTAGAGCTGCCCCAGTCAACTGTAAGTGCTGTTATTGCGAAGTGGAAACGTCTAGGAGCAACAACCGCTCAGCCGCTAAGCTGTAGGTTCTACAGCCTACAGCTTCGCAAGCTCCCAGGACGGGACTGCCGAGTGCTGAAGAATTGTCTGTCCTCGATTGCAACAAACTGCCTCTGGAAGCAATGTCAGCACAAGAACTGTTCGTTGGGAGCTTCATGAAATGGGTTTCCATGGCCAAGCAGCCGCACACAAGCCTAAGATCACCATGCACAATACCAAGCGTCTCCTGGAGTTGTGTAAAGCTCGCCGCCATTGGATTCTGGAGCAGTGGAAAAGCATTCTCTGGAGTGATTAATCACACTTCACTACGCTTGACTATCTGACAAATCTGGATTTGGCTGATGCCAGGGGAATGCTACCTGCCCGACTGCATAGTGCCAACTGTAAAGTTTTGAGGAGGAGGAGGAACAGGAGACTGTTTTTCATGGTTCGGTTTAATTCCAGTGACAGGTAATCAAAACGCTACAGCATACGACATTCTAGAAGAATCTGTACTTCCAACTTTGTGGCAATAGTTTGGGAAGGCCCTTTCCTTTTTCAGCATGACATTGGTCCTGTGCAGAAAGCGAGGTCCATATAGAAATGGTTTGTCGAGATCGGTGTAGAATAACTTGACTGACCTGCACAGAGCCCTGACCTCAAGCCCATCGAACACCTTTGGAATGAATTGGAACGCTGACTGAGAGCCAGGGGTAATCACCCAACATTAGTGCCCGACCTCACTAATGCTTTTTTGGGTGAATGGAAGCAAGTCCCCGCAGCAATGTTCCAACATCTAGTTGAAAGCCTTCCCAGAAGAGTGGAGGCTGTTATAGCAGCAAAGGGGATACCAACTCCATATTAATGCCCATGATTTAGGAATAAGATGTTCGAAATAAATAAAACGTTTAAAAGGAATGCAAGGATTTATTGTTGGGCTTTTTACAGGAATGTTTGGTTATAGACTAGAAAAGCCTTGACAATCGACCAGACCGTTTCATGACCACTGGTTTAGAATAACCAAGCGTCTTAACGCTAGCTATGTACAGTGCATTCAGATTGTATTATTTTTCCACATTTTGTTACTTTACAGCCTTATTCTAAAATCGATTAAAAAAACTCATCAATCTACGCACAATACCCCATAATGACAAAGTGAAAACAGGTTTTTAGGAATGTTAGCAATTGTATAAAAAAAACAGACCTTATTTACATAAACATTCTGATCCTTTGCTATGAGACTCGAAATTGAGCTCAGGTGCATCCTGTTTCTATTGATCATCCTTGAGATGTTTCTACAACTGTATTGGAGTCCACCTGTGGTAAATTCAATTGATTGGACACGATTTGGAAAGCCACACACCTGTCTATATAAGGTCCCACAGTTGATAGTGTACAGTCGTGGCCAACAGTTTTGAGAATGACAGAATGTCTGCTGCCTCAGTTTGTATGATGGCAATTTGCATATACTCCAGAATGTTATGAAGACTGATCAGAGGGATTGCAATTAATTGCAAAGTCCCTCTTTGCCATGCAAATGAACTGAATCCCAATAAAACATTTCCACTGCATTTCAGCCCTGCCACAAAAGGACCAGCTGACATCATGTTAGTGATTCTCTCGTTAACACAGGTGTGAGTGTTGACGAGGACAGGGATGGAGATCACTCTGTCATGCTGATTGAGTTCAAATAACAGACTGGAAGCTTCAAAAGGAGGGTGGTGCTTGGAATCATTGTTCTTCCTCTGTCAATCTTGGTTACCTGCAAGGAAACACATGCCATCATCATTGCTTTGCAACAAAGGGCTTCACAGGCAAGGATATTGCTGCCAGTAAGATTGCACCTAAATCAACCATTGATTGGATCATCAAGAACTTCAAGGAGAGCGGTTCAATTGTTGTGAAGAAGGCTTCAGGGCATCCAAGAAAGTCCAGCAAGCGCCAGGAACGTCTCCTAAAGTTGATTCAGCTGCGGGATCGGGGCACCACCAGTACAGAACTTGCTCAGGAATGGCAGCAGGCAGGTGCATGCACAGTGAGGTGAAGACTTTTGGAGGATGGCCTGGTGTCAAGAAGGGCAGCAAAGAAGCCACTTCTCTCCAGGAAAACATCAGGGACAGACTGATATTCTGCTAAATGTACATGGATTGGACTGCTGAAAAGTCATTTTCTCAGATTTTTATTTCACCTTTATTTAATTAGGTAAGTCAGTTAAGAACAAATTCTTAATTTCAATGACAGCCTAGGAACAGTGGGTTAACTGCTTGTTCAGGGGTAGAATGACAGATTTGTACCTTGTCAGCTCGGGGATATGAACTTGCAACTGTTCAGTTACTAGTCCAACACTCTAACCACTAGGCTACCCTGCCGCCCCTGATGGATCCCCTTTCCGATTGTTTGGGGCATCCGGAAAAAAGCTTGTCCGGAGAAGACAAGGTGTGCGCTACCATCAGTCCTGTGTCATGCCAACAGTAAAGCATCCTGAGACCATTCATGTGTGGGGTTGCTTCTCAGCCAAGGGTGTGGGCTCACTCACAATTTTGCCTAAGAACACAGCCATGAATAAAGAATGGTACCAACACATCCTCCGAGAGCATCTTCTCCCAACCATCCAGGAACAGTTTGGTGACGAACAATGCCTTTTCCATTATGATGGAGCACCTTGCCATAAGGCAAAGGTGATAACTAAGTGACTCGGGGAACAAAACATCAATATTTTGGGTCCATAGCCAGGAAACCCCCCAGACCTTAAACCCATTGAGGACTTGTGATCAAACCTCAAGAGGCGGGTGGACAAACAAAAACCCACAAATTCTGACAAACTCCAAGCATTGATTATGCAAGAATGGGCTGCCATCAGTCAGGATGTGGCAGCATGCCAGGGCAGATTGACAGCATGCCAGGGCAGATTGCAGAGGTCTTGAAAAAGAAGGGTCAACACTGCAAATATTGACTCTTTTCATCAACTTCATGTAATTGTCAATAAAAGCCTTTGACACTTATGAAATGCTTGTAATTATACTTCAGTTTTCCATAGTAACATCTGACAATAATATCTAAAGACCCTGAAGCAGCAAACTTTGTGGAAATTAATATTTGTGTCATTCTCAAAACTTTTTTTATACTCACAGACATAATTTTAACAGTTTTAGAAACTTTAGATTGTTTTCTATCCAAATCGACCAATTATATGCATCTCATATCCTGAGTAAAAGGCAGTTTACTTTGGGCACGCTTTTCATCCGGACGTGAAAATACTGCCCCCTCCCCAAGAGAGGTTAAAGCCTTTGACACGTATGAAATGCTTGTAATTATACTTCAGTATTCCATAGTAACATCTGACAAAAATATCTAAAGACACTGAGGCAGCAGACTTTGTGAAAATTAATATTTGTGTCATTCTCAAAACTTTTGGTCAGAGCAAAAACCAAGCCATGAGGTCGAAGGAATTGTCCGGAGAGCTCAGAGACAGGACTGTGTCGAGGCACAGATTTGGGGAAGGGTACCAAAACATGTATGCAGCTTTGAAGGCCCCCAAGAACACAGTGGCATCCATCATTTTTAAATGGAAGAAGTTTGTGACCACCAAGACTCTTCCTAGAGCTGGCTGCCCAGCCAAACTGAGCAATCGAGGGAGAAGGGCCTTGGTCAGGGAGCTGACCAAGAACCCGATGTTCACTCTGACCGAGCTCCAGAGTTTCTCTGTGGAGATGGTAGAAACTTCCAGAAGGACAACCATCTCTGCAGCACTCCTCCAATCAGGCCTTTATGGTAGAGTGGCCAGACGGAAGCCACTGCTCAGTAAAAGGCACATGACAGATCATAATCTTGATGTGATTGGCCTGACTGAAACATGGCTTAAGCCTGATCAATTTACTGTGTTAAATGAGGCCTCACCTCCTGGTTACACTAGTGACCATATCCCCTGTGCATCCCGCAAAGGCGGAGGTGTTGCTAACATTTATGATAGCAAAATTCAATAAAAACCATCACTTATGACCGAAAATAACTTCTGGACATCAGAAAAGCGATTACTCACCATGGACTGGAAGAAACTTGTTCCTTTAACGAGTCTGAGGAGAAGGATATCCTGCTTTCACTGGAACAGGCCCAGATCCATGCCTTTTGCGTGAAGAAAAGATGCCGGAAAAGGGGACGCAGATCGGGGATCCTTCTGAGAATCCGGAGGTGAGCGAGTAAACTACACTAGTGACCATATCCCCCATGCATCCCGCAAAGGCGGAGGTGTTGCTAACATTTACGATAGCAAATTTCAATTTTTTTTTGTTAAATGACTGTGGCAAAGAAGGGGGTCAAGTGATAAATTGCAGATATGTGAGAGCAGAACTAATAAACGGGCTCTGCCCGATCACTAAAATGGCCACCCCTGTCAGAACTACAGATCACAAAATGGCCGACCGCCAAAACTACAAGTCCCAGAAGCAAGGGGAACCCTCAGAAGTTGGACCCGACACACAGATAAAGGGTCAAGAAAAACCAGGAAGAGGGAGAGAGTGCTGGCAGGATCTATGAACAATAGAGAAAGAGACAATAGAGATTGGCTGTATTTACCGTGTATGAGCTGGATTGTTTTGGACTTACCTGTTGGCGTTTGGACCTGGACCTAACGAGAACCCGATTCGTGTACCGAACTCTGCTATCCTTGACCTTGCCTACGGCCTGGGTGGACCAGGACGGAGAAACAAACACACAGGTACTGTCCTGTTCGAAAGAACTCTCATTCTTGGGTGATTTGGTGACAGTTTACCACTTAATTTGTGACAAACGCTCCTAACCTTGAAGAGGTTTGCCACAATGACGTTTTCGCCTTTTGAGCTTCTATTCATGAAATCTATGCAGCCTACTCAATCACTTTTTATAGCTACTGTTTACAGGCCTCCTGGGCCATTACAGCGTTCCTCACTGATTCCCTGAATTCCTATCAGACCTTGTAGTCATAGCAGATAATATTCTAATTTTTGGTGATTTTAACATTCAGTTATTCAGTAATATTTAGTTTTGTCCCATGGAATAAATGTTGTTGATCTTAATGTTTTTCCTCATAATCCTGGACTATCGGACCACCATTTATTACATTTGCAATCACAACAAATAATCTACTCAGACCCCAAACAAGGAGCATCAAAAGTTGTGGTATAAAGTCTCAGACAACCCAAAGATTCCTTGATGCCCTTCCAGACTCCCTCTGCCTACCCAATGACGTCAGCAGACAAAAATCAGTTAACCACCTAAACTGAGGAACTCAATTTAACCTTGCGCAATACCCTAGATGCAGTTGCACCCCTAAATCTAAAAACATTTGTCATGTGAGAGATGCAGACTCGGTCTCAACTTTTAAGTCTTTACTGGGTCATATGATTGAGTGTAGTCTGGCCCAGGAGTGTGAAGGTGAACGGAAAGGCTCTGGAGCAACGAACCGCCCTTGCTGTCTCTGCCTGGCCAGTTCCCCTCTCTCCACTGGGATTCTCTGTCTCTAACCCTATTACAGGGGCTGAGTCACTGGCTTACTGGTGCTCTTCCATGCTGTCCCTAGGAGGGGTGCATCACTTGAGTGGTTTGAGTCACTGACGTGATCTTCCTGTTTAGGTTGGCGCCCCCCCTTGGGTTGTGCCATGGCGGAGATCTTTGTGGGCTATACTCGGCCTTGTCTCAGGATGGTAAGTTGGTGGTTGAAGATATCCCTCTAGTGGTGTGGGACTGTGCTTTGGCAAAGTGGGTGGGGTTATATCCTGCCTGTTTGGCCCTGTCCGGGGGTATCATCAGATGGGGCCACAGTGTCACCTGACCCCTCCTGTCTCAGCCTCCAGTATTTATGCTGCAGTTGTGTTGGGGGCTAGGGTCAGTCTGTTATATCTGGAGTACTTCTCCTGTCTTATCTGGTGTCCTGTGTGAATTTAAGTATGCTCTCTCAAATTCTCTCTTTCTCTCTTTCTTTCTCTCTCTCGGAGGACCTGAGCCCTAGGACCATGCGTCAGGACTACTTGGCATGATGACTCCTTGCTGTCCCCAGTCCACCTGGCCGTGCTGCTGCTCCAGTTTCCACTGTTCTGCCTGTGGCTATGGAACCCTGACCTGTTCACCGGACGTGCTACCTGTCCCAGACCTGCTGTTTTCATCTCTCTAGAGACAGCAGGAGCGGTAGAGATACTCTTAATGATCGGCTATGAAATGCCAACTCACATTTTCTCCTGAGGTGCTGACTTGTTGCACCCTTGACAACCACTGTGATTATTATTATTTGACCATGCTGATCATTTATGAACATTTTAACATCTTGGCCATGTTCTGTTATAATCTCCACCCGGCACAGCCAGAAGAGGACTGGCTACCCCTCATAGCCTGGTTCCTCTCTAGGTTTCTTCCTAGGTTCTGGCCTTTCTAGGGAGTTTTTCCTAGCCACTGTGCTTCTACACCTGCATTGCTTGCTGTTTTGGGTTTTAGGCTGGGTTACTGTACAGCACTTTGAGATATCAGCTGATGTAAGAATGGCTATATAAATAAATTGGATTTGATTTGATTTGATATCCAAGAGGACTAGAGGCTGTAATCGCTGCCAAAGGTGCTTCAACAAAGTACTGAGTAAAGTGTCTGAATACTTATGTAAATGTGATATTTCAGTTTTTATTTTTATTTTATTCATTTGCTAAATGTTTTTTCTTTCTCATTATGGGTTATTGTGTGTAGATTCAATTGAATCAATTTTAAAAGAAGGTTGTCACGTTACAAAATTTGGAAAAGGTCAAGGTGTCCGAATTTATTCCAAATGCGATGTATACTAAACAGGAGAGCTACCCAAGCAGTTCCAGTGTTAGGAAGCCGGAATAGCTAGCAGTAGCTAGCTCGCCTCAGCAAGTTAACTAATATGGCAAGCCCGTTATGCAGTGCTCGTTAGCTAGCCTGGTCTCGAAAGTCTACGTAGGTCTGAATCCCTGAGGTGGGACCCAGACCCTTCTGGGATGAGTGGTGTGGTGGTGGCAAGTGGTGCTTAACGAAGGCAGACACAGGCGGTGGGGGGATACCCACATAACCTGGTCGCCCTATCTCTTTGAGTAGCCTCCCGTAACCGGCAACAGAGCACATAGAAGCCGGGAGACAACTCAGACTCAGCCAAGGTACGGGTACCCGGGAGAGGAAGTCACTATCGGAGACACCAAGCCCCCTAAAGAATGCTACATGATTGTCAAGAGAACCTGCGCTGCGGACTAGTAGGGGAACACTGCCAGCCATCTCCTAGTCTCACACACAAACTAATTTGAGCGAGGGCAGCCTGAGCATGCACCGAGCAGAGACACCATACATACTTCAGCACACAATGTCCAGGGGGTGAGCAACATAAGACAGTGTTGTGTCCCAATTGTTTGTTTTAGTAGAGTGAGTATCGTTCCTATTCACACCGAGGTGAAGAGCAGAATAATTTAAGACACATATACAAGGCTAACGCTTATCACCTGTAGAAGGCGGGTCTTCAAGCAAGGCGCAGATTTCAATGGCCTTGTCAGCGTGATTTTATATCCTTCAACCGAAGTCACAAGAGTTTGACTCCCCATAGTGTCTTTTATACCGAAGTTGACTGACTGAAAGGGAACTATAGTTCATATTATATCCACATTCTTAGTGATCAATCACAATGCAAGGAAACTTGAAATGTATCAACTTCCATCCAAACATTGATGGGAGATTTTTCAGTACTGTCCTCTGGTGCTCTCTCTGAAGCAGCTACCACGACCACCGTTGACACAACCAGCCGATTCCATGCAGGAGTGTTTGAAGTCCCAGCTGCTCCCATTTCCTCTGTCCACAGGTGCTGGCAACACCAAAGTACTGGTTGGCCAAAGAAGGTTAGGAGCTTACGGCATTGTCTCATAAAACACAGCTTTAGTACAAAGATTCTATATCTCCTATAAAAAAAGAACATGTTGAATTCCAACATCTGTCTAACAGCTGGAAGATGTGTTAACCCATAAACAAAGTAACATTAGAGTCTAATGCAGGTGTAAAATGCGGGGTCTCTTTAATGGCAAAGGTTGGAAGACTGCGTGTGCGTAATGTCCTCCTTGATTGATACACCATATTTATTTGGGGGTGTTGAATCACGCATGAGTTTGATAATGTGGGCTTGAGTGCTTCTTGTCGTGAGAGAGCCATATGTAGCGCTGTTAATATTACATTGTGCTTTAACGTGCTGTCCATGCTTTGAATGAGGCTATATCATAAAATATGATTGTTACATTGTGAAAAGGAAAAGTGTTTATTGGGGGATAGTCGAAGATAGTAAACTGCAAGTATTTATTTTTGTATTTTTTTGTTACATTTCACTTTGTTCAGTCACCTCTACTTTATTGAATTTAGTGGGTTGTTCATGCCTAGGGTTGCAAAGGGTGGGTATATTACTGGAAACTTAAGTTTACCAGCAAACTACCAGAATTTTGGTAACTTTCAAGGAATATATGGAATTTTATCAGATGACATCTAGTGGCCTTTTTGCATACTTCAGGTTATTACAGGTGTCTGTAGTTATCTCTGGCCCTCTGTGTGGCCTTATCACATGTACAAAATATGTAAGATGATTTTAAAATAAAAAATAGAATGCCAAAGCTGTAAAACATTATCTTAAATATAAACCATCAATTTAGTGTCTTTTTGTAAATGTTTTGGGGCCAAACTGGTGGCAGTGAATTTCATAAAAATGTAAATTGTAAAACATTTAAAGCTATCCTTTTTAGATAAAACTATACTAAATTGAATCACGTCACCAAATAACTGATTTAATACACACAATTGTGCAACGGTCTACAGTTGCCTCAACAGCACTCTGTAGGGTAGCACTATTGTGTAGCCGGAGGACAGCTAACTTCCGAGCTACAAAACCTAGGAGGTTCATTGTTCTCACCCCCTTCCATAGACTTACACAGTAATTATGGAAACTTCCAGAGGACATCCTCCAACCTATCAAAGCTCTTGCAGCATGAACTGACATGTTGTCCACCCAATCAAAGGATCCGAGAATTAACCTAGTACTGAAAACATAAGCTACAGCTAGCTAGCACTGCAGTGTATAAAATCTGGGGAGTAGTTGACTCAAAGAGAGAAAGACAATTAGTTGAACAGTTTTGAAAAAATTAATTTATTCCAAAATTAAGGAGAAGCAAGAGCTATAGAGAGAGAGATTTCGTTTATTTATTTTTTTTACTTTAAGTTTCACTTACTTAGCTAGCAAATGCAGCTAGCTAGTTTAGCCTACTGAAACACCCTGCTCAAACAGAGGGATGCTATGTTAGCTAGCTGGCTATGACTTTCCAACACAACACTGGAACTCTTCCAAACGGAACAAAACAGGGATAAACATACCTGAATTTGTTGAATGGAAACTCTCGTTTGCAACTGTTCAATTAATAATTTCACCCTACCCTATCAGCTAGATGCAGGCAAGAGTGTACGGTATTGAATGTCACTGTCTGTCACCTTAAATTTGTCTCTTGACCTGTGTGCACCTTTATTGTAAACTTTCATTCAGAGGTTAGGTTGTAGCAACCTCATTATGGGTTTATGGAACATTTGAGTATCATGTAGTAGCCTAAACCTATCGCTGTTACATTGAACTAAGTGAATGCAATATGAATGAGAGTCATACTATACTAAAAATAAGGCCATGCTCATTATTTTCTTTGTGTGTCTTCCCTCATCTTAAACAGCACTGACCTGGCTGGGAATTATATAGAAGAAACCGACATACAGTATCAATAGTCTGGAGTGTAGTAACACCCTGTCTTAGGCTAGGATTTAGGATAAGTGTTTTGGGAGATACAGAGGGGTCTGGAATTATTGGATCCCTTGATAAAGATGAGCAAAAAAGACTATAGAATCAATAATACAAATACTGAGCTATATTGTATGCAAAACAAAATGGAATTATTTTATACTAATACAATTGCTCAGAGAAAGAGATTTTGTAATAAAATCTTTAAAAAATCAAAAAAAGATAGGTGTCAAAATGATTGGATCCCGTGTTTTCAACACTCCAGCACCCTCCCCTTGAGAAGATCATTATGTACAGTAGTAGGGTGTAGCCGTTTGAATCATTATCTTAATCTGTTACTCCAGCAAGTAAAGATTCCTAATTTGTAAGGTCAAAGTGTTGCCTGGAAAAAGGACTGACCTGTTTGTACAACAGAGTGAGAACAAATTTATTCGCTGAGCTTTTGAGCGGCAGCGCCTCAGGCATCTCTTTTCATCTACTATAACTCTGTTGACATCCACCACGCTTGCAAGCTGTTTTCACTTTCCCTTAAAAGGACTTTCCAAAGTCCCCCAACAGGCCTCGTTGTGAGTTACAATAGTATTTGGGCATGAAGGGCCTCAGCAGTGCACCAATGTGTTGCACAGCTGATACCAATCATAGCAACACAGCTCCAGCAACAGTCTAATGTTTACCACGGGATAGGTGATGGGGTGCCTCAGCCCCCTCAAACAGACTGTTCTCCATCAAGCACAATGTTTCCCATGAATTAGCATTCAGGGCAACCCTGATAATTAGCCACCATGCAGCCAGCAATATTTCCCACACAAGGAATACATTGGCTTGGATTGCATTTAGAAACAGAGATCAGACTAGCACCACTGCATGTAAGCATGAAATGCTTGTACGGAAGGTAAGGATATGAATGCTTGGATGTCCAGAGAAGTGACTGTCGCAGACATGAGTTTACGTTGGTGAAATGTAATGTTAAACAAAGACTCCTGGGCCTCCCGAGTGGCACGGTGGTCCAAGGCACTGCATCGCAGTGCTAGCTGTGCCACTAGAGTATCTGGGTTCGAGTTCAGGCTCTGTCGCGGCCGGCCACCACCGGGAGATCCATGGGGCTGTGCACAATTGGCCCAGCATCGTACCGGTTAGGGGAGGGTAGGCAGGGATATCCTTGTCCCATCACGCACTAGTGACTCCTGTGGCGGGCTGGGCGCTGACGCGGTCGCTAGGTGCACGGCGTTTCCTCCGACACATTGGTGCGGCTGGCTTCCGGGTTAAGTGGACATTGTGTCAAGAAGCAGTGCGGCTTGTTTGGGTTGTGTTTCGGAGGACGCACGACTCTCGACCTTCGCCTCTCCCGAGTCCGTATGGGAGTTGAAGCGATGAGATAAGACTGTAACTACCAATTAGATTCTACAAAATTGGGGAGAAAAAGGGGTAAAAGTAAGAAGGAAAAAAAGACTTGGACGTTGGACTTTTGTTTCTCACCACCTGGATGCGGTCTTATGTAGCAAAATTTGAAATTGTGGTTTTTACATGGGATAAAAGTAGAGACTCAGAGCTAGAAAATGGTATATCATACACTACAGTTGATTAACAATTGGGAAGTATTTCTGCTTTGAAAGTTGATCAACTCGTATCCTGACTTTTGAGAAAATGGCCTATGAATGTTTTTGTATCTAGTGAAGAGCTCCTCTTTGTCTACACCCATTCAACATCGTTCACACCCTCTTAAGCTTTAGTCCCACCCATCTCGTTTCGCTCTCTGAGTGCACACTTGACACTCTGGCCAATGATTAGATAACATGATAACAGCCTAACCAGCTCTGCTGGCAACAATTTCTTTACGCTTTTTTGCAGACGTATACTGACACCGGCCATATTCAACGGGTGTTGTACACACATCACGTAACGTTAGCTAACGAGCCAGCCAGCTAACATGAGCTAGTTAAACAACAATGAACAGTGCCAACAATGCCACAGTGCTGGGAGCTAACCAACCAGGTTCAATGTTAGCTAGCTTTGAAATCAGTGGAATTAGATCACACACGTCACGTAACGTTAGCTAACGAGCCTGCCAGCTAACATTAGCAAGTTAAACAACAATGAACACAGTGCCAAATCATGTCGTTACTACCCTGCATGAATACGGCTAGCCAGCTAGATAGCTAACAACTAACACTTGAAATTAAACCACTTTCTGTTAAAATTTGAAATGTGTAATATCTGAAAATGTAGATAGCTAACACTAGATTATCTTACCTGTCTGTATACATCATCATGCATGATGGACGCGTCTCCCTGTTAGGAATGCCATACCACGGTTGCCCTTAGTTTGAAGATGTAATCCGGAGACAGGTGTTTTCACCATCTCTTTAGCTATCATACTCAAATTCCACTGATTTCCAAACTTGATCCTCCAGAAAGTGGAGAGCAACACTTAAGCAGCTCCACCTTACAATACATAAAAACATCAGCGTTCGAAAGGATTACCAACACAGACTGACGAGCTAAAACAGACAGAAGCCTTCTATATGGCAGGCCAATCGTAACTCATCTCTCTGCATGTCCAGCCCACTCATTATCTCAGCCAATCATGGCTAGTGGTAACTTTTTCTGTGGCTTAACCAACAAGGCTCATAATTTAACAATTAAGGCACATGAAAGTTCACATGCTCGAGAAGGCATTTCTGCCCCCAAACAAATTTTTATTTAAAAACGTTTTTACGTTCAAATGGCTCTCTGGTGAAGTCGTGACTTGCGACATATGCCTAGTTTCCTGAATTGGGTCACATATTGTGTCAGTGTATCTCAACAGTATTTCAGTCTGTGATTCCAATTTGCTCATTCCATCCCTCTCCTCTCCCCTGCCGCTCTTTTCAAGGTCATTGCTGTGAAAGTGTTTTCAGTCAACTTATTCTGTGAAGTAAGGGTTAAATAAATACATACATTTTGGAGACAGAGCCATCTAGGAGCAGACAGCTGTGAAACGCGTCAGTTTCTCTGTGTGGGTCATTCTTACTGAGAGGCCCTTAACCCAATCAGTGTGCAGGGGTCAACTTTGCCTTGCAAAATACTGAGTAGGGTTGTGACATAAGCTTAGCAGTAACATTTAACAGCCATTTCTGCTCTTGAAAGTTCTGTTCTCATTTCACACCCGCAGTAAGACTTTAAACCTGTGACTGACAACGTAGGCCTTCACTCATTTATTGTGAACAGACTTGTTGGTTGAGGTCAAAGGGGAACTGGGAGACGTAGTCTTCATATTAGGGGGGCCTCATTTAAAAAAGACATATAGTCTCTCAAAAGAAGACCAGAAGGATAGGGTATTACTTCCCATTAATTGGCAGGTGGGTGGAGAGGGACACTCATTCAACGTTAGCTTGTAATATAGACAGGAAGTCCATTCTTAAGAAACCACAGCACAGGGAGACAATATACCTTACCAGGCCTTTTTAAAGACAGCAGCTTGTGTCTAAAGATTATGTTCTCCCTCTCTTGTGCAGCTGTCTCTCCTTTGTTTAGGTAGATTATTTTCAGCGGCGGGAGCATCAGGTTGAAGAATGCGGGATGTTCTCTCCCCTCTGGTCCTGATGGACTATGCAGGTTTGGGAATCAGGAGAGAAATTGGTGGCTGAAAGAGAGGGACACTGCGACTGGGAAAGTTATCAGGACACTCGATAGGAAATGTAATGGAACTGTCTTCCTTTTCAGGTAGTGCATCACTCCCTCCAGGGCTGGCTCTAGCCTTATGGGGGCCCTGAAGCGAGATTCGGTTGGGGGGGCCCCCACATTGCAGCAAAATACTTTAGTGGTCCCCCTCTTGATGGTGGGGACGTTTTTATTTTAAAGCTGATTTGTTTAAATTCTACACATTTTGCAATGACTTAAGCCATGTTAATGATATCTGAGTGAGAATGACTAGCAAAATCAATGGGATGGCTGTTTGGATGGCTGTTAGACTAACTACCAATCTAAACATTTTAGCTGACATGGCTAATTAAGTGACTGCCAGCGACCTGACATAACAAGTGAAAAACTGCTGATGCACAAACAAATTTTGAAATTGCACCTGGTGTATTCTACTATTCTTACTCTCTTTGCTTCCCGGGGGTCCTAAGCGACCACGTATGTCTCTCATACCTGGAACCGGCCCTGTCTCCCTCTCTCTTTATCTCTCTCTCTCTCATCTTAATACTTTCCTGCTCTGTCCCTCTGCCCCTGTGTCACCCAGTCTCAGTACAAAGGCCCTGGTATGAGAAGGGATAGGAGATGGGAGATGTGAGGTGGGCGGCCAGTGTGGATTGCCGTCTCCCTTTACCGGAGGAAGTGGATCTGCGTGTCCGATCCCAACGTGCATAAAGCTGTCAAACACCAATTGATGGTGATGAACAACCTCTGGTGATCAGGGACAGTGATGACTGGTTTAAAGATATATGGGATGAATGATGATTGAGCAGTCCAGGTGTGATATCCTTCATTCAAAGACAGTGATATAGACTCAAACTGCCAATACGCACAGTTAAATGTTCACTCTTTCCACTGCCATTTGCTATTTGCTTTTGAAATAAAAATGTAAGGCACAGTAAAGACATACGTTCTGGCATAAAAACATTATACATCTATAGATACATCATTTACATGGTTTATTCATTGGATGTTGACATGTTTGTGGCAGCTAGTCCTCACAAACATCATCAGAATGAGTCATAGGGGAGTTAAAAATGATTAAACCCTGCCTAAATGTCAAATCCCTCCAGCTCTGAATGTAACGTACTGTTGTAATAATGTTTATTTATGAAGCCTGGCCATGATCAAGGCTCAGTTCGGGTTGTTTATTTCACTTTCAGAATCTTTTTGTCTCTGTAATGGCTCATGGCTCATTAAGGCCATATGTTGTTCCTAAACCCGAAGTTCTAGAGCATTCTTCCTTATTTTGTTTTGCGCACATTGCAACCATTATCAGTTTCCACTAATTCCTGTCGAGGGCAATGCCTCTTTGCCTTGCTCATGCTCTCAAGACAAAGGTGAGTGAGTGTGGGTGGAGGGGGTTGTTGAATGAAGGCCTTTACTCGTCCCCCTCCTGAGGGTGAAGGCGGACCCCTGGGGGCAGGAGTCCCACTACCCCTTTTAAGTGCTACTCAAGCTTCCTGCTCCGGCCGGCCTTTGTTCTGCTGTTGTGAGAACAGGGGCTGCACACAGAGCCTGAGCGCTCAAAGCATGTGTTCTTCTAATTTGCCTTGATAACTGCCAGATGATGAGGCCAGGGCCAAGCAGCACACAGGGGGCCCCTACCGGCTCTTCTACAGCTGCTGTGCTGGTGGTTGTGGTGGAGGGGACAGGAAGGGGTCCGTCTGCTAGAGTGGGACAGGGAGAAGCCGGGGCTTCTAGAGAGCAGTTCCTGGCGAGACAACTCCACTTCCTGTGTCATGGGAGCTATCTGAGTCACCTACTCCTCTACATCTCAGTCCTCCATCGGCCTTAATCATGGGGTGCCCGCAATAGGCCGCTTTGTCAAGCGGCAACCATGCACAAGCCATATTCCTCACACAGCCCACCCGCCCTTCTCCCGACCGGCGACATTACAGCTACCAGTTGATGGCAAGGCGGTTTTTCCAGCGTCAAGCCAGTGGCATGCCTATTCCCTGTCGCCACTTATTTTTATATATTTATATATTTTTATTATTTAAGAAATATTTTGCACACACAAAAGTTATCAGCTAACGAGAGGAAGTGCTGCATTTTTTGTCCTCATGCTAGTTAGCAGTAGCCACCGTAGTCATTTTGGAATGGCAGTATCAGCCAATCAGCTCCTTTCTTGTTCGACGCGACATGCCATTCCATAATGGCTGCTGTGACTACTGCTAGCTAGCATGAGGACAAAAATTGCAATTTTCCATGAAAACTAGCAGTATTTCAATCTTCTCGATGTATCAGTGTGGATAAAGGCAACACTTGGAGTACAGTGGCATATCCCATGCCCGCATTGAAGTACGTTTCTGACCCATATCTCATGCTGGCTCCACGGTGTGTTAATGTAACCATGATTGTGTTCAGACCCCAATGCAGGTCAGTGTAAACAAGCACAACGATAGGGTTGTAATCTTCTGGCAAGTTTCTAGCTAGCTAGCTAATATTAGCAAGACATCAAACATCAGCAATCTAGCCAAGTAACGTTAACTATCTAGGCTAGCTAGCTAGCTTGCATTATTGTCCTCGTTGACAATAACGTTACACAAGTAAAACTACACAAAAATGAAGGAAAGCAGTAATGTTACTTACAAACTTGCAAACAAACTTTGCATTCTAATCTGGTGCATAAACAGATGAGAGAACTAAAAACGATTAAAAAAAAAACAAGGTCTATTGTCAACGGCAAATGATTCCACTCTAGTCTCTCTATGCAAGATTCAAATCTAGGCTACCGAATTGGTGCTTGTGAATGGGTGCCCCATCTATCTATATCGACTGAATGGGTGCCCCATCTATCTATATCGACTGAATGGGTGCCCCATCTATCTATATCGACTGAATGGGTGCCGCTAGTGTATTATTGTTCGGTATTTCAAGGAGGTGATAAATACAAACAATTAAACTGTTCTTTAGTTCCAAAAGCCTGTGGATTTTTTTTTTCAAAAGCTACTGGCTACTATCGAGTATGAAAGAACAGTTTGAAAGCTCGATGGAGGATGGTAACAAAGATAACTTCCTGTTGAAGGCTTTTCGGCTTCTTCTGTGGGATTTGATGTGCCGCCACCTACTGTACGTTGTGTTGCCCCTAAAAAAAGTATTAAATCAATCTACTTAATCTGTAAATTATTAGCTGTGTCACTTTTTGTGTAATGCTGAATGATTTTAAATGCATTATGTCCACTTGTGGTTGTATTGTGTTTTTAAATTGGCAATATAAATCAAATCAAATTAAAATTGCAACAAATGTAAGGTATTTCTACAAACAACAAAAACAGCTTGCAGCTTTTGGTTGGCTGTGGATAGCTGGAAGGTGACAGGCCGAATTTGAGATTAGAGAAATTCCTTGCTATTGTCTTTAAAATTAACTCATGGCTAGATGGCTTGCCTAGGGCTTATAGCTGTCCTCTAAGTGGAGGCTCAAAGCCAGAGATGGAAAACTGGCCTGCCAAGGTCTGATGATTGCGGGATGCTCGCCAGAGATGCAAATCACGTCTTGAGCAGCAAACTCCGCTTGCCTGCTGGCGGTAGAAATGTACACCCTTGGAGGTAGGGAAAGTGGAAAACAACAAGCGGGCGGACCTTTTTTGTCTATTTGATGAAAGTAACCTAATTAAATACAATTTCAGGCAAATTACCTCAGCCGTAGTTAAGCAGCACCCTTGCCCATGAGCCCAAAATTTGCCCACAGATATTGAAGTATAGTGAAAACAGCTTCCTTTAATTTGGCTACTAAAATGTACTAATCACTTTGATAGTGTATATGCCTTCTATGTCAAAGCCTTTGTCGTTTTTATTTCCTCTTGGTTAAGTAGACACTCAGTTTCTGTCTGTATTGATCCATTCAGAGAGAATCACCTTATTGAAATCCAGGATGCCCGGCTGTCTGTCAAGGCCCATCTGCTCTCTAATGAGCTTTCAAGTAGCCTATGCTACTGGTATTGAGCACGCTGTAATGTCAACATTGTAATGTCGATTTCAGGGCTTTGTGACTGACGTGCACTCCCTGAGCATCAAATGACCAGACATGGACATAGATTCAGTTAGCAGTCAATATGTGTGAGTTGTTGTAATCCAACAAATGTATTCCTTTATTTATAGTACCTTTTATTTCACCTGAATGAGAACACATTCTCACGTACTGCAATTACCTCTAGAATTGTTCAGTTGAAACACAGTCCAGGTACAGACAATGAACAGACAATGGGCCAGCCGGTCCAATAAACTCTATTTGTGGCCTATACCAGATTTGAGCATCTGACTCTAAAAACCTTGAACATCATTACCCCAAAGTGATTGAGTTTTGGTCATATAAACGCATATGATTTTCCACATGAATGACCCACATGCAGCTTCCACCCACTGTCTGTATGATTATGTGAAAGCATGACCAGGAAGCAATTTGTTAGGGCTGGGAAGTCTGAAGAAGACGAGAGGTCTGTAGGTCAACACAGCAGATATTTCCACTTACCCTCTGTCAGGGGTGAAAGGCCAGTGTGTTTCGTGCAATGAAGTTTCCTTTGTCTTCTTGAAACAGGAGAGAGAGGGAGACACTATATTTAACCGCCCCATTGAAATGCACAGGCTGTATAGACAGGTATGGGGAGTTAAATGTTTCCAAGCCGTGAAAGTCAAAGGCTCTGGTATTTCCCCATGAAAATTCACCATCCAGGAATTCATTGTGGCTAAAAGTATCACAGATGCACTCATGGATTAAGATAACATATGTTATTACACATTTATACAATCATAATAACAGTGTTATCTTAATTTGCTCATAAACTCATAACCCCACCAAACTTTCTCAGCGACACATGGAGGAAGACGCTGCTCTTGTCTACCGAGTGAATTTAGCTGTCAACACTCGTGACGAAAATGTTTGATGTTTCCGTTCTGCTTCACCTCCACAGGGAGATTTTTGTCCACTGACCCAGTTGTACGCCGTGAGGATGAGAACGCTGCATAGAGCAAGGCCATGTTACACTGGGGGCGGACACTGAAAGCCCGGAACATTAAATGCTTCATCAAAAACGTTTTACTGCACCTTGTAGGGGAAACATTGCAAGATGAACAGCCATAATAATGACAAAGCTCTCTATTGCAGAGGATATGGAATCATATTTGAGGAGCCTGTTACAGGTGGTTAAAAAGTACGGCTTTGGGATCTTCAGTCGGAAAATGCTCAAGATACCCAAGAAAAGTTGATTTAAACAGAATCGCCCTGCTTTAATATTTTTAATTACTGTATTTCGATATTTAAGTAATAGTTTTATTGTTATTATAAACTGAAATGCATCTCGAAAAATGTTGTTTATCATACAACAGAAAATATGGCCTGTGGTTGGATTTCACTGGTCTCAGTCCAGTGAAATCTCAGGGAAGCCGTTGCTCTCTAGGACTCCACCCCCCCCAAAAAACAAACAAACATTAGAGTCCTCGTATTTGTACATCTTGTCTGTCTTAGTCCAATCTATTTTGTCTTTCAGACGTGGACTGTCCTTGGAAACTGCATGCATATCCCAGTCCTCACAGCTCTTAACAGTATTGTAGAACCTGAGATGTTTTCCCTTCTCCTTAAAGGCCAGATGTCATCGAATGATAATTGACCATTTCGTGACAGGTGATCGTAGTGTTGAGTGACATTTCCTTCCATTATTGGAGCGAAAGTATGGGCTGTCTGTGAATATAGTACATGTAAGCCAACCATTCCCAACCAGCAGCTCTCCAGAGTCAACCACGCCCGTGGTTAGGGGCAACAGCTCCAAACACACAGGTGAATGCAGCACTACAGTATTAGAGTTAAGGACCTAGATGTATGACCCCTGGGTTACACTGTAGGCCCAAATGCCCAGTAGGGACACCATTACATTTCCCTTGCTGTAACCACTACGGCCTCATTATTCACTCTCTTTGACATTGTCTTGTCAAGTGGAGTCTGCTGATATAAATGTAGTCCTCAGGGTCGATACTCAAGAATCACGTTGAGTCTGTAAGGGAGGGCTAAAATACCCATTGTCCATTCGTGTTTATAATCATGACTTGAAGCCAGACGAGAAATCATATACACCACAAATCTCTGTACCTCACATCCGTAATATTGAAAGCTGATGAAAGATATAACATCAATTCTAGGTGCCTGACCACTGGGCACACATTGGTTTAATCAAACGTAGAATAGGCGTTGAATTGACGTCTGTGCCCTGTGGGTATTTACACCGTTGATGGATTATGGCTCAGACACTTTTTGATTAACTGTGCGCATCTTGGAGGGGAGACCTGTTCTCGAGCAGATCGATGCCGAGGTCAAAGGTCACAATAGAAGAGCCAGACAATGTGGACTCATTAGAGAATACCTGTACCTTCAGTTTGATGTCCCACCCTAAAACTGAAACCACCAATGATTAAACAGGAAGCTAGGAAGACTTGGACCTAAAACACAGGAGACTTACAAGAGCAGGAACACAGGCCTATGTAGTCATTAAAGAGTGCATTAGGAGTAATGTTTTCCCCATGTGCTTGGGCTAACTGTAAGATACATGGAAAACAATTAAGAATCATGCAGTCATACAGGCAGGATGGCGGGTTTAATCCAATCATTAAATTATAAGATTAAGAACATATGCCTACAGTATGCAAGCTGCTGTTAAAATGAAATTACTAAAAACGTTTTTTCAAAAATAATATTTCTGAAAAACAAAAAGCCCAGACAAAAAAGTAGATCTGAGAGTGACCCAATTCTGTGAAAATGAATCAAAGAGTGGGCAGCTTCAACTGCATTTACAATTTACAATTGTTCTGCACATTTTTCAACAGCGGTAAAAGGATTATCCATTGGTTGCTGCTGTAATTTACTACAACTGGTTACATGGCCCCTTGGAAGACGCAGTGCAACTTTGCCAGAAGTCAAGCGAGCGTATTTTGGAAATGAGGCTACAACTTCAAAAGAGACAATTAGCCATCCTACGGTGGGCCACTCCTTAGCAGACAGTGAAACCAGCTGCTACACATTTGAGAATGACTGTGCTACTCCCACACTGTTTCCCCTTTAAAATGGTTTTTGTGGCATATCGATCAGAAATCAAAGTGGTATTTTATGGATACTATATACTGTGGCTATAAGTGCATAAATAATAACTATACCCCTAAATATATTGCTGCCTTCAAGTGCTGTTGGAAAGGTGAACATACGAGTTTCCGACTTAAATGATGCTCAAAGTCAGAATTACTAATAGTTAAAGAGGGACCGAACTGGCTGATTTCGCCTAGGTTTTCCTCTACTTCATTAAGAGTGCTTTGATGGGGGTTTCTATTGTGTGTCGTCACATGTGGGATTCAATCTGGCAACAAAGTAACACAGTTACAGTCACTCATCCAACACAGTCTAACCAGCTCTGCTAGGGTGAGTAAAATGATAATCGTGAGCCAACTTTAGCTTTATTAGCTTCAGTGCTTGACTGAGACGTCACAGATACCCCTAATCCCAGACTTTCCTGTTTTAGAAAATACTGTAGGTCCAAAATTATAATTTTTACATATGTTATACAATTTTGGGACTATAATCAAATCAAATTTTGTAACACACACTGAATACAACAGGTGTAGTAGACCTTACTGTGAAATGCTTACTTACAAGCCCTTAAAGCCCTTAACCAACAATGCAGTTTTAAGAAAATATAGTTAAGAAAATATTTACTATTTTAAAAAAGTAACACAGTAAAATAACAATAATGAGGCTATATATAGGGGGTAACGAGTCAACGTGCAGGGGTACAGGTTATTCAAGGTAATTTCTACATGTAGGTAAGGGTAAAGTGACTATGCATAGATAATAAACAGTGAGGCAGCAGCAGTGTAAAAACAAAAGGGTCAATGCAAATAGTCTGGGTGGCCATTTGATTAATTGTTCAGCAGTCTTATGGCTTGGGGGTAGAAGCTGTTAAGGAGCCTTTTGGACCTAGACTTGGCACTCCAGTACCACTTGCCGTGCGGTAGCAGAGAGAACAGTCTATGACTTGGGTGACTGGAGTCTTTTACAATTTTTGGGCCTTCTAGTATATAGGTCCTGGATGGCAGGAAGCTTGGCCACAGTGATGTACTGGGCCGTACGCATTACTCTCTGTAGCGCCTTACGGTCTACATGCCAAGCCTTACGGTCGGATGCCAAGCAGTTATGAATATGACCACTACCAATGCCACAAAAAGTATACCGTTTTTTTCCCACAGTTCATCTTTAAAAAAAATATTAAAAAACAAAGGCGTTTTTTAAAGTCGTCAAACTTTGACAATGTGGATAATGTTGCTAGTTTGACAATGTTTGCAAGCTGGCTAACTTTAATATTAGCAATGTTAGCTAGCTCATCTGGCTAGCTAAACTCTCAATGGCTAAATTGTTATCTGAGTTGAAAAGCACTTGAATGCGATAATGTCTATTTTACAACTTCACCAACTGCGAAATCTGAATTCCAAGGAGTATTTTGAAGGTAGCATTTAACTTTATCATTAGGAAATTGTAAAAAATAGAAAAGGTCAAGGGTGTATGAAATGGGTGGATGTACAGTACCAGTCAAAAGTTTGAACACACCTACTCATTCAAGGGTTTTTTCTTTATTTTTTATATTTTCTACACTGTAGAGAAATTACAATCCATTACTTTAAGACATGAAGGTCAGTCAATCCGGTCTTTGAAAGTTTCTTCAAGTGCAGTCGCAAAAATCATCAAGCGCCATGATGAAACTAGCTCTCATGAGGACCGCCACAGGAAAGGAAGACCCATAGTTACCATTGCTGCAGAGGATACGTTCATTAGAGTTACCAGCCTCAGAAATTGCAGCCCAAATAAATGCTTCACAGAGTTCAAGTAACAGACACATCTCAACATCAACTGTTCAGAGGAGACTGTGTGAATCAGGCCTTCATGGTCAAATTGCTGCAAAGAAACCACTACTAAAGGACACCAATAATAAGAAGAGACTTGCTTGTGCCAAGAAACACGAGCAATGGACATTAGACCGGTGGAAATATGTCCTTTGGTCCAAATTTGAACATTTTAATTCCAACCTCTGTCTTTATGAGATGCAGAGTAAGTGAACGGATGATCTCTACATGTGTGGTTCCCACCATGAAGCATGGAGGAGGAGGTGGGGGTTCTTTGCTGGTCAGTGAATTATTTAGAATTCAAGGCACACTTAACCAGCATGGCTACCACAGCATTCTGCAGCGATACGCCATCTCAACTGGTTTGCACTTAGTGGGACTATCATTTGTTTTTCAACAGGACAATGACCCAAAACACCTCCAGACTGTGTAAGGACTATTTGACCAAGAGGGTGAGTGATGGAGTGCTGCATCAGATGACCTGGCCTCCACAATCACCTGACCTCAACCTAATTGAGATTGTTTGGGATGAGTTGGACCGCAGAGTGAAGGAAAAGCAGTCAACAAGTGCTCAGCATATGTGGGAACTCCTTCAAGACTGTTGGAAAAACATTCCAGGTGAAGCTGGTTGAAAGAATGCCAACCGTGTGCAAAACTGTCATCAAGGCAAAGGGTGTCTACTTTGAAGAATCTCAAGTATAAAATATATTTTGATTTGTTTAACACTTTTTTTTTGTTACTACATGATTCCACATGATATTTCATAGTTTTGATGTCTTCACTATTATTCTACAATGTAGAAAATAGTCTAAATAAAGAAAAACCTTTGAATGAGTAGGTGTGTCTAAACATTTGACTGGTATTGTACGTTAGAGATGTTGACTGCGGTTTGATCTCGGTGGTTAATAGAGGTTTTACAACCCGTTGCTAGATACAGACCACACAAAAACTGTGGACATAAATACACGGTGATACAGTTCTTCTTTCAAACAGTTTGAAGCAACTATATCTTCAGGATATCCTCGTTATCAACACAAGTGCTACAGAAATCAATATTGTTGCAATTAACCAACATCAAGCACTTTTTTCAAGCACAAAATGCAGTAACCACTTTTATATTTTAGGACAATAAGTATGCGTTTAGACAGGCAGCCCAATTCTGATCTTTTTTTCACTAATTTGTCTTTTAAACAATCAGATCTGCTTTAAAAAAAGATCTGATGTGAACATATCTGAATTGGGCTGCCTGTCTAAACACAGTTTAAGATTATTACTTGCATGGTCATTCTAAGGACCCAATTGGAGGCTGCTTCCTAATTGGTAAAAATACACCCCCCTCCCCAACCTGTGTATGCGTGCATGTGTGTGTATGTGTGTGTATGTCTGTGCCTCTGTGTTGCGAGTGTCTACCTTGTAGCCTATACAGTAAACTAGGGCAAAGAAATCTACCCTAAATCTCCTTATATTTATCTACTTTCCTGAGGCTACAACTCTTTGAAGAGGAACAAAACATACTTTGAACGTAACCTGATGAACTTGATAGATGTTCATTAGGACTACCCTTTCATCTCTTTAATGAAAACATGGTATGAAACTTGTAGCTGTCAGAACTTTAGCAATTACGGACATTGCTGTTTACCTGACCTAAATTCTACACACGTACCCCTCTGATATTACCAGTGCCTCAATGCCTCAATTTAGAAAAGCATCATGGCGACTTTCTTTAACTGTGAACTGTCATTTGTCGTTAGTCTCTGTTGAAAATGTAAACATCATCCTACCTTTGACAAAAGTTGCTTAGGATCCCTTGAAGTTGTGGTGAATGGCCCTATGGTTCCCAGTGAAAAGGGAGACTGGAAAGTATAGAGAAAAAAATAAAAAAACACTATACCTCAAATAAAATGACCTAGAAGTAAAATATACACTTTATTCATAAACTAAGCTGTTACAGTGCCTTCGGGAAGTATTCAGGCCCCTGGACTTTTTCCACATTTTGTTACCTTACAGAAACAAAGAGATCTTCTGTTGAATCTGACAATTAATCTTGATGGTTGTACAGTCGTCTCAAATAAAACTGTGAAGGACCTCGGCGTCACTCTGGACCCTGGTATCTCTTTTGATGAACAAATCAAGACTGGTTCAAGGACAGCTTTTTTCCATCTACGTAACATTGCAAAAATCAGAAACTTTCTGTCCAAAAAAGATGCAGAAAAATTAATCCATGCTTTTGTCACTTCTAGGTTAGACTACTGCAATGCTCTACTTTCCGGCTACCCGAATAAAGCATTAAATAAACTTCAGTTAGTGCTAAACACGGCTGCTAGAATCTTGACTAGAACCAAAAAATGTGATCATATTACTCCAGTGCTAGCCTCTCTACACTGGCTTCCGGTTAAGGCAAGGGCTGATTTCAAGGTATAACTGCTAACCTACAAGGCATTGCATGGTCTTGCTCCTACCTATCTTTCTGATTTGGTCCTGCCGTACATACCTACATGTTGTCACGACTCCTACCGAAGGTGGCTCCCCTTCGTGTTCGGGTGGCGCTCGGTGGTCGTTGTCACCGGCCTACTAGCTGCCACTGATCCCTTTTTCCCTTTCTGTTTATTGGTTTCACCTGTTTTGTGTGTAGGCTGATTAGTCGGGCTATGTTAGCCAGTAGGCCGGCCTGCTCTTTGTACCATATTGTTTTGTGTTGCTACTGTGCACGTTTGAGGTTGATGTGTTTTTCGTTAGTGGGCTTTTCTCCGGACT
This sequence comes from Oncorhynchus mykiss, assembly GCF_013265735.2. Taxonomy (NCBI): domain Eukaryota; kingdom Metazoa; phylum Chordata; class Actinopteri; order Salmoniformes; family Salmonidae; genus Oncorhynchus; species Oncorhynchus mykiss. The sequence continues at coordinate 19,432,765 of NC_048587.1, read as the reverse complement.
GTTTGAGTCCCTGTGTTTGGGGCATTTGTTTTGTTGTGTGCCCTGTGTTTCGTGGGGTGGCTGAATCCTGGCTTAGGAAGACCACCAAAAATTCAGACATTTTAATTCCAAACTACAACATTTTCAGACAAGATAGAACTGCCAAAGGGGGCGGTGTTGCAATTTACTGCAAAGATAGCCTGCAGAGTTCTGTCCTACTATCCAGGTCTGTACCCAAACAATTTGAACTTCTACTTTTAAAAATCCACCTTTCTAAAAACAAGTCTCTCACCGTTGCCGCCTGCTATAGACCACCCTCTGCCCCCAGCTGTGCTCTGGACACCATATGTGAACTGATTGCCCCCCATCTATCTTCAGAGCTCGTGCTGCTAGGCGACCTAAACTGGAACATGCTTAACACCCCAGCCATCCTACAATCTAAACTTGATGCCCTCAATCTCACACAAATTATCAATGAACCTACCAGGTACCTCCCCAAAGCCTTAAACACGGGCACCCTCATAGATATCATCCTAACCAACTTCCCCTCTAAATACACCTCTGCTGTCTTCAACCAAGATCTCAGCGATCACTGCCTCATTGCCTGCATCCGTAATGGGTCAGCGGTCAAACGACCTCCTCTCATCACTGTAAAACGCTCCCTGAAACACTTCAGCGAGCAGGCCTTTCTAATCGACCTGGCCGGGGTATCCTGGAAGGATATTGACCTCATCCCGTCAGTAGAGGATGCCTGGATATTTTTTAAAAATGCCTTCCTAACCATCTTAAATAAACATGCCCCATTCAAGAAATTTAGAACCAGGAACAGATATAGCCCTTGGTTCTCCCCAGACCTGACTGCCCTTAATCAACACAAAAACGTCCTATGGCGTTCTGCATTAGCATCGAACAGCCCCCGTGATATGCAGCTGTTCAGGGAAGCTAGAAACCATTATACACAGGCAGTTAGAAAAGCCAAGGCTAGCTTTTTCAAGCAGAAATTTGCTTCTTGCAACACTAACTCAAAAAAGTTCTGGGACACTGTAAAGTCCATGGAGAATAAGAACACCTCCTCCCAGCTGCCCACTGCACTGAAGATAGGAAACACTGTCACCACTGATAAATCCACCATAATTGAAAATTTCAATAAGCATTTTTCTACTGCTGGCCATGCTTTCCACCTGGCTACTCCTACCCCTGTCAACAGCACTGCACCCCCAACAGCAACTCGCCCAAGCCTTCCCCATTTCTCCTTCTCCCAAATCCATTCAGCTGATGTTCTGAAAGAGCTGCAAAATCTGGACCCCTACAAATCAGCCGGGCTAGACAATCTGGACCCTTTCTTTCTAAAATTATCTGCCGAAATTGTTGCCACCCCTATTACTAGCCTGTTCAACCTCTCTTTCGTGTCGTCTGAGATTCCCAAAGATTGGAAAGCAGCTGCGGTCATCCCCCTCTTCAAAGGGGGGGACACTCTTGACCCAAACTGCTACAGACCTATATCTATCCTACCATGCCTTTCTAAGGTCTTCGAAAGCCAAGTCAACAAACAGATTACCGACCATTTTGAATCTCACCATACCTTCTCTGCTATGCAATCTGGTTTCAGAGCTGGTCATGGGTGCACCTCAGCCACGCTCAAGGTCCTAAACGATATCTTAACCGCCATCGATAAGAAACATTACTGTGCAGCCGTATTCATTGATCTGGCCAAGGCTTTCGACTCTGTCAATCACCACATCCTCATCGGCAGACTCAACAGCCTTGGTTTCTCAAATGATTGCCTCGCCTGGTTCACCAACTACTTCTCTGATAGAGTTCAGTGTGTCAAATCTGAGGGTCTGTTGTCCGGACCTCTGGCAGTCTCTATGGGGGTGCCACAGGGTTCAATTCTTGGACCAACTCTCTTCTCTGTATACATCAATGAGGTCGCTCTTGCTGCTGGTGAGTCTCTGATCCACCTCTACGCAGACGACACCATTCTGTATACTTCCGGCCCTTCTTTGGACACTGTGTTAACAACCCTCCAGGCAAGCTTCAATGCCATACAACTCTCCTTCCGTGGCCTCCAACTGCTCTTAAATACAAGTAAAACTAAATGCATGCTCTTCAACCGATCACTACCTGCACCTACCCGCCTGTCCAACATCACTACACTGGACGGCTCTGACTTAGAATACGTGGACAACTACAAATACTTAGGTGTCTGGTTAGACTGTAAACTCTCCTTCCAGACCCATATCAAACATCTCCAATCCAAAGTTAAATCTAGAATTGGCTTCCTATTTCGCAACAAAGCATCCTTCACTCATGCTGCCAAACATACCCTTGTAAAACTGACCATCCTACCAATCCTCGACTTTGGCGATGTAATTTACAAAATAGCCTCCAATACCCTACTCAACAAACTGGATGCAGTCTATCACAGTGCAATCCGTTTTGTCACCAAAGCCCCATACACTACCCACCATTGCGACCTGTACGCTCTCGTTGGCTGGCCCTCGCTTCATACTCGTCGCCAAACCCACTGGCTCCATGTCATCTACAAGACCCTGCTAGGTAAAGTCCCCCCTTATCTCAGCTCGCTGGTCACCATAGCATCTCCCACCTGTAGCACACGCTCCAGCAGGTATATCTCTCTAGTCACCCCCAAAACCAATTCTTTCTTTGGCCGCCTCTCTTTCCAGTTCTCTGCTGCCAATGACTGGAACGAACTACAAAAATCTCTGAAACTGGAAACTCTTATCTCCCTCACTAGCTTTAAGCACCAACTGTCAGAGCAGCTCACAGATTACTGCACCTGTACATAGCCCACATATAATTTAGCCCTATCAACTACCTCTTTCCCAACTGTATTTAATTTATTTATTTATCTTGCTCCTTTGCACCCCATTATTTTTATTTCTACTTTGCACATTCTTCCATTGCAAAACTACCATTCCAGTGTTTTACTTGCTATATTGTATTTACCTTGCCACCAAGGCCTTTTTTTGCCTTTACCTCCCTTCTCACCTCATTTGCTCACATTGTATATAGACTTGTTTATACTTTATTATTGACTGTATGTTTGTTTTACTCCATGTGTAACTCTGTGTTGTTGTATCTGTCGAACTGCTTTGCTTTATCTTGGCCAGGTCGCAATTGTAAATGAGAACTTGTTCTCAACTTGCCTACCTGGTTAAATAAAGGTAAAATAAATAAAAAAATAAATAAAATGTTCGCCGTGTGTGCAATTAAAAGCACTACCCTGTACTCTCTGCTTCCTGCGCCTGACTTCGCACCCACTACGCCCAGAGCGTTATACACGTAAGCTACGGTCACAAGACGCAGGCCTCCTAACTGCCCCTCGAATTTCTCAGCAAACAGCTGGAGGCAGGGCTTTCTCATGTAGAGCTTTATTTTTTTCGAATGGTCTGCCTATCCATGTTAGAGACGCAGACTCTGTCTCAACTTTTAAGTCGTTATTGAAGACTCATCTCTTCAGTAGGTCCTGTGATTGAGTGTAGTCTGGCCCAGGAGTGTGAAGGTGAACGGCTGGCCGGTTCCCCTCTCTCAAATCAAATGTTATTTGTCACATACACATGGTTAGCAGATGTTAATGCAAGTGTAGCAAAATCCTTGTGCTTCTAGTTCCGGAAAGGCGGTAATAACCAACGAGTAATCTATCCTAACAATTCCACAACTACTACCTTATATACTCAATTGTAAAGGGATAAAGAATATGTACATAAAGATATATGAATGAGTGATGGTACAGAACGGCATAGGCCAGATGCAGTAGATGGTACCGAGTACAGTATATACGTATGAGATGAGTAATGTAGGGTATGTAAACATAAAAGTGCCATAGTTTAAAGTGGCTAGTGATACATGTATTACATAAAGATGGCAAGATGCAGTAGATGGTATAGAGTACAGTATATACATATGAGTTGAGTAATGTATGGTATGTAAACATTATAATAAGTGGCATTGTTTAAAGTGACTAGTGATACATTTTTTACATACATTTCCATTATTAAAGTGGCTGGAGTTGAGTCAGTGTGTTGGCAGCAGCCACTCAATGTTAGTGGTGGCTGTTTAACAGTCTGATGGCCTTGAGATAGAAGCTGTTTTTCAGTCTCTCAGTCCCTGCTTTGATGCACCTGTACTGACCTCGCCTTCTGGATGATAGCGGGGTGAACAGGCAGTGGCTCAGGTGGTTGTTGTCCTTGATGATCTTTATGGCATTCCTGTGACATCGGGTGGTGTATGTGTCCTGGAGGGCAGGTAGTTTGCCCCCGGTGATGCGTTGTGCAGACCTAACTACCCTCTGGAGAACCTTATGGTTGTGGGCGGAGCAGTTGCCTTACCAGGCGGTGATACAGCCCGACAGGATGCTCTCGTTTGTGCATCTGTAAAAGTTTTTGAGTGCTTTTGGTGACAAGCCGAATTTCTTCAGCCTCCTGAGGCCTTCACCTCTTCCCTGTAGGCTGTCTTGTCGTTGTTGGTAATCAAGCCCGCTACTGTTGTGTTGTCTGCAAACTTGATGATTGAATTGGAGGCGTGCATGGCCACACAGTCATGGGTGAACGGGGAGTACAGGAGGGGGCTGAGCACGCACCCTTGTGTTGAGGATCAGCGAAGTGGAGATGTTGTTTCCTACCTTCAGATGGGAGAACCTTCCAGAAGGACAACCAACTCCACCAATCAGACCTTTACGGTAGAGTGGCCAGACAGAAGACGGCACGATTAAATTGTATTTATTTATTTGCGGATAGTCAGGGGCACACTCCAACACTAAGACATAATTTACTAACTTATGCGTGTCAAGGAAAATGTATGGACTAAAAGTACATTATTTTCTTTAGGAATGTAGTGAAGTAAAAGTAAAGTTGGCAAAAATATAAATGGTAAAGTATAGATAACCCAAAAAGCCAAGACAACGCAGGAGTAGCTTTGGGACAAGTCTCTGAATGTCCTTGAGTGGCCCAGACAGAGCCCGGACTTGAACCCGATCAAACATCTCTGGAGAGACCTGAAAATATCTGTGCAGCAACACTCCCCATCCAACCTGACAGAGCTGACAGAGCTTGAGAGGATCTGCAGAGAAGAATGAGAGAAACTCCCCAAATACAGGTGTGCCAAGCTTGTAGCGTCATACCCAAGAAGACTTGAGGCTGTAATCACTGCCAAATGTGCTTGAACAAGGGTCTGAATACTTATTTAAATGTGATATATCAAAAACCTGCTTTTGCTTTGTCGTTATGGTATATTGTGTGTAGATTAATGAGGGATTGTTTTTTTAAACAAAAAATAGAATAAGGCTGTAACCTAACAAAATGTGGAAAAGTCAAGGGGTCTGAATACTTTCCGAAGGCACTGTACATGTATTTTTAAAGAAATGCAGTGTCCCTCTGCTACTTTTACTGTAATGTACCCCAGATTTGTTGACATGATATTATGTTGCACATTTCTTTCAAGCTTCTTGGCTCTTATGCACAACTTTCCTGTGGTATTTTCTGGGAGACAGACGGACAGCCGTTGCTGTAAATATCATTTGTTGGGTCGTCAACAAGACACCATCAGATTTTAAGAGTTGCTTGAATTTAAAATAAAAACACAGTGGAACTGATTGTGTTGAACTCACTTAAATGACCCATAGGTGCTTTGACCTGAAGGGTATGCATGAAAGGAATTGCTCCCTATGCACCCCTCCACTAGAAGGTATGTCCAATTTCTCAGGGCTTCTGAACTAACTCTGGTTGGGAAGAGGGGGGGGGGGGGCAATAATAAGGACCAATCTAAACCTATCAAACCTAACATGATTACCATGCAATTTATAGAACTATTCAAAATCAGTGAACTGCAACTGATGAAACCCGTGATTGATTCAATTGACTTGGTTCTTACCTTAAAAATGGACAAAATCAATGTACGAAGCATTTAGGCTGTCATTCTTCAAGTGCAAAATTACCACCCACCAACTTCTGCGATGGTCATTAATGGGACGTCCTACACATGAGTCAACAGAGCAAGCCACTGGCATAATGAGAGGGGTTTAGTCCATTCAGTTTCTAGTCAACTGTGACATGGCTGCAATTACTCCTCATTGACCTTCATCTAACTCCCTCGAACTCAACTCTGGACATCTAAGCCAGTTCTACTTTGTTTTTTCATTGTTCCCCACCAATCAGGGACTGATTTAGACCAGGGACACCAGGTGGGTGCAATTTATTATCAGGTAGAACAGAAAACCAGCAGACTCCGGACCTCGTAGGGTAAGAGTTGAATACCCCTGATCTAACGGAACAGTTGGGAACGTCTGTCTCTCCAGCCACAATAACTGCAAACTTCAGCTTATGTGATCCATTAGTACTGAAGGATTGCTCAGGCCAAGACCAGTGCTTGTGTTACTCAGAGCTTCTGTTGGCAGGTCCTGAAGGGGTACTAATGGCCAGTGTTTTACAGGTGGCTAATGTCATACTGTACAGTTCCAAGGCTTGCACAAAGGTGTCAAGCTAAGAGGCTCATTATTTGAAGTGCTTTGTGTGTATTACAGGTCGTATAACATGTCAACCTGAAATCTATATAGATCTTTTGGAGACAGGCGATAGTGTATTTACAGTATATCTGTAACTCAAGATATTTCAATGATGGCTTCATATTTAGGCTGCAGTATATTATTCACACTGTAATACAATCTTGATGCCAGGACTATATGATGTTGTTCAGGGTATCCCCTGTATCAGTAGAGCATCTCTATAAGCTATCCATTTCCAACCAGAGCTGCTCTCAGCCTTACAACAGGTTGACACACATTGTTTTGAAATAGCCAAAAAGCTATGAAGCGTGGTCATCTAGCAATGCTGGCCAACACTGACTCATAATCTGCCATTGTATAGGGGATCACCAGGCTTTAACCCCTGACATCGCTCCTCCCCTCCCCCTGCCCCCATACCCACCCATCCCCTCCACTATGCACTCAGTGGAGTGATTGAGGTCCATGCCAGAGGCGATAACAACAGAGCCCCATCCTGGATGAAAGGGTACATTATCAGTTTATTGCCTTGAAAACACTTAACCATCGTGCTGACCCAGAGAGGATGAAGCCCCTGTGCCGCCCCGTCCCGTCCACACAGACGTGATCCCCTGCACCCCCGTCCATACAGTAGAGCTGGGCTGTGGTTCAGTGACCTGACAGGTTCTTAAGGAGAGTACCCGAGAGCCTCCATCATCTTCAGGGATGTGTCAGTAATCCCAGACCATCTCTACCTGAATGTACTGTAGAAAGATGTAACTCAAAAGCCGAGACATCTTGTTCCCAGCCATGTGTTTTTCTGAAGTCTCCATATGAAAGCTTGGTTCACTCTCAGTTTTTTGAATTGTTCTGTTGTTTTTATCTTAATTCTGTTATCTCACTCGAAACATGTTATTCTTTGAATCACTGCCCTTGGATTCAAAACATGTAAGATTTAGGTTCTAGGAAACCACAGGGTTGAGAGTGAGAGAGGTACAGTATGTTGATGTCAAGGCTGTAATACTAGTGTTGTTAGCTGTTAATTACATACAATTGTTTATAATGTTTAAGATAGGCTTATTACATTAAAGCATTCTTTCCATTTGGAATTGCAGTGTTGAACTATTAACCCAAAGTGTTACAATAGGCATCAATCAAGCAGTGAGAACAATTTGACATGTACGCCATGTGTCAAAGAGACTACTTTGAGACCAGTCATCTCAAAGTATTTTATTACGTAATGTTCTGATTGGTTTAATCATATGTAAATGTGGACAAGGGGTACAGTGGGGGAGGGGAATAGGGTTTGAGTGTGACTGACAGTAACCAGTGGTAGGAACCTGGAACATCTGCAGTCACCGTGGCAATGAGATGACAGACAGGGCTTGGGAATTATCACGCAGATTACTGGTGCAGACTTTACTGCTATTCAGCCACCCTGCGTTTCATGTCAGAGTGTCTCCAAATGCACCGGCGTGGGGACTGTTGAGGGCATAAGAGCTGCTAGAACCATAAAACACACAAGCCAGTTGGGATTCGCTGGAAATGTACAGCACCACTCTCTTTTTTTCCCCCAACACTAAATATAAACATGGACAGCTGAGGTGGGCATGATCAAATGCTTCCTGGGGTTAGAGTTCTGATTTATGCCAAAGAAACACCAAGAACGCCTTTAATTGGGGCCAGTTCTGCCAGCACAAATTTATAGAACAGTTGCTTGGAGACTGACAATGTCCCAGCTGTGCAACACATAAAATGTTATTTCTGCAACCTGCATCCTTCATTTACGTAGTTATTGTGATCTTGCGTAGGAAATAAAAAGTGTCATTTGGCACACTCCCTTTGGTTAGAAAAATACAGAACTTTTTAAACTACCAGGCCTTGTGTTTTTTGGAATGCACATGTGCTTACAGATCAATATTCCTGCTGTTGGAAGGACAGAGGAGTAATGGAGTGTGTTTGGGATGGAAAGTGTGTATGAAGTGGTGGAGCGGATGGCTCCACTAAGACCAAGGGGAGCTTGGGGCTGGTATTTCAGTGATCCCTGCCAGTCTAATTGGTTTGTGCGGGCGTCTGATTAGCTCTTGAATTGCAGCAATTACCAGAGGTGCTCTCATGTTTTCTCAGCTGACAGCCGAGCCAATCTAGCTGCAGGCCAGCAATTAGGCCTGTTTGCTTCTAATAGACAAAGTATAGACTGGCATCACACAGACAGAGTTACATACATTACTGGGTTCCAGGAAAGAGTATGATTACCCACTGTCCTGAGATGATATCTGGAAATCGAGGCAACAAATACTAGTGTGTCTAGGACATTGGTTAACTTTGACTGACTGAAATAGTTGTCGGTTGTCACTGGAACCTTCCTTTTTATGCTCTTATGTTATTCCCAATTTGCTTCTCCCCATTTCATCAGGTTGAAGGTTTTAGTCAACCCCCAACAAGCAGCTGAGAGTAGTCATAACAGGCTTTCACTGGGAACAAAGGCAGAGAGGGAGCAGGGATTTTAAAGCCTACTGAGAACAAATGTCACTGCTTTGCGCTGATACAAACGATGAGGAAAGTGGACATGAAAGTTGTATTTCCACAGCAGAAGGAAAAATCCCATTTAATCTAAAACATCCCAAAACAGTCCTATAGTCTCTCAGCGTTATTAAAGGTTCAGACCTGTACGATATGTATGTTCCACTTGTCTTTCAGGAACCTTCTCCTACTGTATATTTGTCTAAGGATACACCAAGGAGAGGACAAAAATCTAAAGTATGAAATTTCATTGGAACCAAAATGTATAATCCACTCTGTTTGTTTTGTTAAACTGACTATAGTTGGATGACCATTATTTGCATGTTCATCTGTACCATCCCAACCATTTCACATAACATAACTTGTTGTCTTGCAATGCACAAGGGCTGAGATCCCACTAACGGGATCGATTTGACAACAGCCAGTGAAAGTGCAGGGCACCAAATTCAAAACTACAGAAATCCCATAATTAAAATTCCTCAAACATAGAAGTATTTCACACCATTTTAAAGATACACTTCTTGTTAATCCCACCACAGTGTCCGATTTCAAATAGGCTTTAACGGCGAAAGCATCACAAACGATTATGTTAGGTCAGAGCCAAGTCACAGAAAAACACAGCCATTTTTCCAGCCAAAGAGAGGAGTCACAAAAAGCAGAAATAGAGATAAAATTAATCACTAACCTTTGATGATCTTCATCAGATGACACTCACATGACTTCATGTTACACAATACATGTATGTTTTGTTCGATAAAGTTCATATTTATATAAAAAAATCTCAGTATACATTGGTGCGTTATGTTCAATAGTTCCAAAAACATCCGGGGATTTTGCAGAGAGCCACATCAATTTACAGAAATTCTTATAACAAATGTTGATGAAAATACAAGTGTTATGCATGGGACTTTATATTCACTTCTCCTTAATGCAACCGCTGTGTCAGATTTCAAAAAAGCTTTACCATGCAATAATCTGAGTACGGTGCTCAGAGACCAAACAAGCCAAAAATATATCCGCCATATTGTGCAGTCAACAGAAGTCAGAAATAACATTATAAATATTCACTTACCTTTGATGATCTTCATCAAAATGCACTCCCAGGAATCCCAGTTCCACAATAAATGTTTGTTTTGTCCATCAGTTATGTCCAAATAGCTACTTTTGTTAGCGCGTTTTGTAAACAAATCCAAACTCACGAAGCACGCTCACTAGGAGCAGACGAAATGTCAAAAAGTTCCGTTACAGTCCGTAGAAACATGTTAAACAATGTATAGAATCAATCTTTAGGATGTTTTTAACATAAATCTTCAATAATGTTCCAACCGGAGAATTCCTTTGTCTGTAGAAAAGCAATGGAATGCGAGCTACCTCTCACGTGAACGAGCGTCACGAGCTTGTGGCACTCTGCCAGACCACTGACTCAAAGAGCCCTTATGAGCCCCTCCTTTACAGTAGAAGCCTCAAACAAGTTTATGAAGACTGTTGACATCTAGTGGAAGCCTTAGAAAGTGCAACATGACCAATATCCCACTGTATCTTCAATAGGGAATGAGTTGAAAAATGACCAACCTCAGATTTCCCACTTCCTGGTTGGATTATTTCTCAGGTGTTTGCCTGCCATATGAGTTATGTTATACTCACAGACATCATTCAAACAGTTTTAGAAACTTCAGAGTGTTTTCTATCCAAATATACTAATAATATGCATATATTAGAAAACTGACTGAGTAGCAGGCAGTTTACTCTGGGCACCTCTGGGCACCTTATTCATCCAAGCTACACAATACTGCCCCCAGCCATAAGAAGATATTATTAAGAACAAATTCTTATTTTACAATGACGGCATACCCCGGCCAAACCCTCCCCTAGCCCGCAGAACGCTGGGCCAAAACAAAATAAAAAAATTAATTGTGCACCGGCCTATGGGAGATATTTTATCAATTCAATCATATCTTTAAAAAATCTTGCAAAGTCCTATCAAGTCATTCACTCTGGAAACAATGCCATGTTCACCTAACTACCACGACCTTGGAATCAGTCTGGCAGATGCAGTCTCCTCCTGCTCCATATTGCAACTCTATTGTACCTTCAGCTGCCCTAAGGGTCACTTTAGAGTCGACAGGCCTTTCATAAGACCCGTTTCAGGAGTAATGCCACATTCAAAACAACTGGGAGCTTGGAACTCGGAAATCTCCGACTTCAGTGCATTTAAAACAACTGGGAATTCAGAAGAAAAAAACTAGCTCCGACTGGGAAAAAAATCTATTTGAACTGTCATCCAACTCGGAATCCCAACTCGGGAACTCGGGCCTCTTTCAAGAGCGCTGACTTTCCGACCTGAAGATCACTGACGTGTTGATTTGACAGAACTCAGTTCCCAGTTGTTTTGAATGCAGCATTAGATAGAGAGAGGTTGAGAGAGAGTGATGGGTTGGAAACCACCCAGAGGGGCATCAAAGCACTTCCTTTTTTTCCCCCCCTTGAGGTCGTTGCACTTGTGGACCTGAGGGAGGTAGCCATCACGCCACGGAACCCTGACAAGGCCATTCCTGCTCAATCCTTCCAGCTCCTGAGTGATGACTTGGGTGGAACATCGATTGCCATGCTCCACAACTTAGCCTAGTCCCTCCCGCTGGCAGACATGGCCTCAACTGCTCTAGGGAATGATCTTATAACTTTGTCAGAGACAGGATCTTCCTGAATAGTACTGATGCTACAATTCAAGTTTGGGGTAACAGGGTTACTCTGCACCCTGTAAGTATGCTTATGGATCCAATATGAATAAGACTGTCTTTCTCTCACAGCACACAAAGGCTACATGAAGGCGGACATCAACAACATGAACAACATGAACAGACTGAGGAGCATTTGATTAATAGCTTGAGGGAAAGCCATATATACTTTCAGGAAACCTGGGTTAAGATACCTACCATATATTTCCAAGTAGAATTCTGTCCACAACCTACTGTGTACAGTACACGTATCACTAATGTAATCTCGTAAACATTGTTTTCCAGTTTTCATTAACAAAAAACATGGCTGTGTTGGGGAGGCATTTGTTCCACTAAGATTACTGTCTCATCCTCTCTCACAGGATGCTAAACTCTACTGGATGTCTGGTCCTAACTTGGATGTTCAGGGGCTTTAATGTAAATAAATTCCACCAAAAGGCCTCTTTGTAATTGTCATACTGTCCTGCCAAATAGCTGCTATTACTATGCTGCTAAGTTGTCTGTCCAGTACTCTTCCCCTAATGACACAATACTTAGGAGTGTTCTTCCCAGCCTTATCAGTCACTTATGGTGTTTTACTGTTGCTTTAATGGCGCTAAGGAACCAAAGTCTCATTGACTTGGCAAAAGTTAACATAGTTGTCCCTTCATTTCTGCAAATTTGCCAACTTGGAATTGTGAACATGCAATTCGATTCCAATTCCTTTGGCAAGCTGCTTCTTCATAGGAACTCAATGGCCCGCACTTAAATTATTAGAGATCCATAAAAAAATATACCTGGATTCAGTGATAGATCTTCAACGTGTTTGGAACCAGAAATTAAACGAAAACTTGGAAAAATGATGCATTGCATCATACCCAAAATGACTTTCACAGCTTGCACTAGGGCTAAGCCTACATCCAGACTGAGAGAAAAACACCAGAAAGAGCAGATTCCATTTGGGAGTATCTATATCCTTTCTGTGAACTACCGAGCTGCATGCTTGGCAAGACACAGGAGATAAGGAGTTTCAGCCTGCTTGGATTTTCTCCTGTGGTGAGGCAGTGGTACCTCTTAGAAATCAGACTGTTAAGTCTACTGGCTGGTTTAGGGGCAGATGCTACAGGACCAATGCCCTGGGCTTCTCTGGTTTATGTATTTTGGCTGCACCTCAAGGGGGCATAGTGTTCCTCTCCTCTCGTATTCCCAGACAGTCTGAACTGCCTTAAGCTCACTGTTGTGACGTGCCGGCTAACCTGCAAGTATTTCTGGCTGCCTGGACCCACTGCGGGAGACCATAGATTGTCTCACAGTCACACCTATTGTAGCAGGTCTGTGTGACCGTGCTAGCCATTTGAGCCAAAGGCCAGGTCAATAAAGGAGATACTTAGTCAGTTGCACAACTGAATGCATTCAACAAAAATGTGTCTTCTCTGAGTAAGAGATGTGCGGGGGCTGCCTTAATCAACATCCACGGCATAGTTGTTGTTTGGGGGGTTAACTTTCTTGCTCAAGTGCAACAGCAGATTTTTTCCACCTTTGACGGCTCGGAGATTCGAACCAGCGACTTTTCGGTTACTGGCCCAACGCTCTTAACGGCTAGGCTACCTGCTCCAAAGTTCAGCTTCCTCCTCTGTTTAATTGGTATTGCCTGGCCAAAGAAACATAGCATGGGGTGGGAGGGGAAGAGATGGGGAGGGGGCTGCTGGTGTCATGGATGTTTAGTGTCAGAAGTGCCGGATGCTTCCATTTCTCCCACCTGTTTTGCCTGCCTTGACTGAACCTCAGAATCAATTAGAGCTCCGTCAGGCTGATTGGAAACAGCGCACACACACACACAAACACACACACACACACACACTGCTGTGCACAGTGAGAGATAGTAGCCAACAGGCTGATTTACTAGAGGCAGAGATTCTCAGATGGCTCTGTTTATCGTCTCTTTTACTCTATAATGTTTCAGCTCCTTTAGTCTGATATCTTTTTCACCTGGCCTTTACCATCTGTTAACGGAGAGATGACCTGCTCATAGACAACTATTCATTGTCTGATGAGACTCAGTCACAGACTAAATTAAATGATGAAGCCGACAGCAGAAAAAAAATGCACTTTTCATGCAACATTACGGTGTAATTACATGTAACTAAACTGCAAATATGTGAGCAAGTCATTTGAACAGAACATGGCAACTTTCCTTTCATTTCCAGTTACCATGTACAACTGTGTAATTATGATTCTGGTTGTCTGCTAACTATAAGGCATAAGGGTACAATGTTTAAGTGCAACCAAAAACTTCTACCGGTAAACATCAACTCTTGCAGATGGCTTTAATTTAGAAAGGCACATCTTAACCATACACAGTGTGGTGAGGCCTGGTCCATCTCATGCTCTTGGTTACGACTCAGGATCCAAGCGGCCAAACCAACATCTAAATGAGTTAACTGGGGTCTGGGCACACAGTGCAATCTGTAGCCAAAGGGCATGACCAAACAAAAGTGGGTCCAAACCATGAGACCAGGACTTGATGCTGAAGCAGCACTTCTCATCTGAAAAGCGGTTCTCAAAATAAACCTCTTCCAATGACTTCACTCACCATGGGGTTAGTGTAATTAAACCACGTAGCTCTGTTCTTTAGATATAATTTCTTATTTTTGTGGGAGTCCAGAAATATCATCTGACTTCTCATTAATGATGGTAATAATAAATTATAAGTTGGTGGGTATGGTTTCCTTTCATTTTCCCTCATGGCTCGTTTCATAAATCTTGATTGGCTGGGTTAGATTATTAAAGCCCGGTTTGCCTCTGGGAATGCTAGAAATGACTGAAATAGCTACAGTATCTTTAGACAATTGTTCAAACTGATTACAATGTACAGTGCGGTCTGGAATTCTTGACACCCTTGATAAAGATGAGCAATAATGACTATAAAATAAATAATTAAAATACTGAGCTATATTGTTAGCTAATTTGTTCAAATTATTTTATACTAATACAAATGTTCAGAAAAATATATATGGAGTATAATTTTTGACCCTCTGCACCTTTCTCACTCGTCATTATTCACAATTCATTCAGGATTATCCATAATCATGGTAACATCCACTTTAATGTAGAAGCGTATAGAAACATATTATATTCTTATTTATAATAAAAGTGACTCCAAAATGACACAAATTATTTACCACAAAATAATCTAAAACACAACCAAAATGAACTGCAAATGCATCCAACAAGTTTGTATAGTCACAAGCTTGATGTAGTAATTCTGTGGTAGGAATATGGGACCAAATATTACACTTTTGACTACTTTATTTATGAGAATTTTGACCCCTACTGTTTTGACAAAATCTTTCTCTGAGCAATTGTATGAAATAATATATACACTGAACAAAAACATAAACACAACATGTAAAGTGTTGGTCTCATGTTTTATGAGCTGAAATAAAAGATCCCAGAAATGTTCCATATGCACAAAAATATCATTTATCCCAAATGTTGTGCACAAATTTGTTTACATCCCTGTTAGTGAGCATTTCTCCTTTGCCAAGATAATCCATCCACCTGACAGGTGTTACATATCAAGAATGATCATTACACAGGTGCACCTTGTGCTGGAGACAATAAAAGGACACTCTAAAATGTGCAGTTTTGTCACACATCATAATGCTACAGATGTCTCTAGTTTTGAGGGAGCGTGCAATTGGCATGTTGACTACAGTAATGTCCACCAGAGCTGTTGCCATAGAATTGAATGATCATTTCTCTATCATAAGCCAATGTCATTTTAGAGAATTTGTCAGCACGTCCAACCGGCCTCACAACCGCAGACCACATATATGGCGTCATGTGGGTGAGCTGTTTGCTGATGTCAACGTTGTGAACAGGCTATTTGAATGCACAGAAATACTGTGACGAGATCCTGAGGCCCATTGTGAGGCCCATTTTAAATATCTTTGACCAACTGATGCATATCTGTATTCCCAGTCATGTGAAATCTATAGATTAGGGCCTAAATAATTAATTTCAATTGACTGATTTCCTCATTGACTGATTTCCTCATGTAACTCAGTAAAGTCTTTGAAACTGTTACATGTTCCATTTATATTTTTGTTCAATATAATTTCCCAATTTTAGTTGAGCATACAATATTGCTCAGTATTTGAATGATTTATTTTATACAGTCTTTATTGCTCATCTTTATCAAGGGTTTCAATCATTTCGGACCCCACTGTACAATCCTATAATAATAACATGGGAGAACTTAGAGTTGTCTATCACTAAATGAGGCTAGATGAAGCCTAAATACAGTGATTTTCAGAGTATTCAGTATTCAGTACCCCTCACTTTTTCCACATTTTGTTACGTTACAGCCTTATTCTAAAATGGATTAAATAAAACAAATCCTTATCAATCTAGACACAATACCCCATAATGACAAAGCAAAAACAGGTTTTTAGCAATTTTTGAAAATGTATAAAATGTTTTAAACTGGATAACTCGATGTGGCGAGGGGCAGCACCTAACTAAAGAGGCTGTGTAGCTCCAACTATATTTTAACTAATTATTCAACGCCTAGTTACACATTTTGTTAACTAATTGTCCAAGATATTGGTTACATGGAAAAACGACCCACAAAAGCAGACACTTTTGACAAAAAAAACACAATAATGGCGTCTCTAAATGCAGCTAGCAAGAAAAATGTCGGAGAAGAACAGCCTGATGACCCAGTACTAAATGAGATTCACAAAATGGGGCCTCCCAGGTGGCGAAATTGGGGAGAAAAAGGGTCAAATTCAACAAAAATCTAAAATAAAAGTTTAAAAAAGAAAGTAATTCACAAAATGAACAAAAATCTCAAAGAGAAAATTGGTGCAATGAAAACAAAAGTGGACACTCAACAACCAAGTTACAAACACAGAAGAGAGAAAATCAACCCTGGAGGACAAGAACACCCGCCTAAACGACACTGTTGAAAAAACAAAGACTGTGATTGAAAAAGTCAAAGAACGACTTCAATACCAGGGAAATTACAGTCAAGAAACACACTTCGGATCAGAAGGGTTCCCGAAATCCACATAAATATTAATGATTGTGTAAAATACATTCTATGCAACCTATTTGATAACACACTGGAGGATGATAACAACATGACCATCAAGAGAACACATCGGACACTGACGACACTGCGCCCATGACCAGCCCCACGCAAACTCGGCTTATCCTGGTGAAATTCTTATGATACACCGATGGAGAGAAAGTCAAAGGTGGAGTTTTTTTCCTGACTTTTCCAATGATGTTCAGGACAAGAGAAATGCATTCACGGAGGTGAGACATACAGTATGTGCATGAAATGGGGACTGAAATACTCGTTGCAATATCCTGCCGTGTTCTGGGTTACTGTGAGAGGATCACTACGTCGTTTCACAGACCCAAAAGAGGCAAAGAAGTGTGTCGCGGACGTCAATGAGTCCGAACAAATTGAGTAGCGTGGTAGGCTATGGAAGATCCGCATGGTGACGGTGGTTCATCACGGATGGACTACCGTTTTTCTCTAAGGTGATAGAGCTTACTATATTGTGAGTAACAGTCTCATTGAGGGTTTATGCTGCGAATGCTGCCTATAATTTATCTTTCTGGTTTACTGTTGATATCATTGTAGTACTAGATTATGCAGGATTATAGTCCAAGTATATCATTTTGTTTCATGGTTATAGTGGCGATAAACATATTATTTAAAGTTTTCACTCTTATAACAGCAATAATGGGTCAATATATGCCACAACAGGCATGTTTGTGCCATGTGTGATGGGCACAACTCAAAGTGTTTGGTATAGGTCATAATAATGATAAAATAACTCTCTCCCTTTTGTGTTTGTTCTCTGCTTACATTCCTGCCTTTTGGAAATAGACAGTTCATGTATCAGTCTACATGATAAAGGTAATCTCTTCTCTTTGCGAGAATAATGATCAGCCGGTCTTTATGTTTGATGTTTTTGGTTAATCTATGACATGTCATATGACATGTCATTTCAAAATGTATATGGTCATGCCTATATTTGGCATTGGTAAAACATTCTTATTCTAGTTGGAGCGTCAGTGCTCGGGAGACCTTGGGACACTTCACACAGATGAAGGCCTGGTTTAGGGGAAGGGAGATTTAAATTTTGTATTTTCATTTTTTGTATCTTGTGGGGTTGGGATATGTTTGACATATTTGTTCTATGGGAAGTTTAGTGCTCTAGGTCATTTGGTATTTGCAAAAGCAGCAGCTACTCTTCCAGGTTTGCTGTTTATTTGAGCATTATGAGATGGAAGGAAATTGCATGTAGTAAGGGCTCTATATAATACTGTACTCTTTCATGATTTTGTTCTGGATTTGGGGACTGTGAAAAGTCCCCTGGTGGCATGTCTGGTGGGATAAGTGTGTGTGTCAGAGCTGTGTGTAAGTTGACTGTGCAAACAATTTGGGATTTTCAACACATTGTTTCTTATAAAAAGAAGTAATGCAGTCAGTCTCTCCTCAACTCTTATCCAAGAGAGACTGGCATGGATAGTATTTATATCAGCCCTCTGATTACAATGAAGAGCAAAATGTACCGCTCTGTTCTGGGCCAGCTGCAGCTTAGCTAGTTCTTTCCTTGCAGCAGTGGACCACACAACAATAGTCAAGTTTAGACTAAACTTAGAGCCCGCAGAACTTTCTTTTTGGAGTGTCGTGTCAAAAAAGCAGAGCATCTCTTTATTACAGCTAGACCTCTCCCAATCTTTACAACCATTGAATCTATATGTTTTGACCATGACAGTTTAAAGTCTAACGCTAAGTAATTTAGTCTCCTCAACTTGTTCAACAGCCACACCATTCATTACCAGATTCAGCCGAGATCTAGAACTTAAGGAATGATTTGTACCAAATACAATGCTCTTAGTTTTAGAGATGTTCAGCACCAGTTTATTACTGGTCACCCATTCCAAAACAGACTGCAACTCTGTGTTAAGGGTTTCAGTGACTTCATTAGCTGTGGTTGCTGATGCGTATATGGTTGAATCATCAGCATACATGGACACACATGCTTTGTTTAATGCCAGTGGCAGGTCATTGGTAAAAATAGAAAAGAGTAGAGGGCCTAGAGAACTGCCCTGCGGTACACCATACTTTACATGTTTGACATTAGAGACGCTTCGAAGAAAACACTTTGAGTTCTTTTAGATCGATTTGCTCTGATTCCACGATATGGCAGAGGTTGAAAAGCCATAACACATACGTTTTTTCAACATGTTATGGCCAATAATATCAAAGGCTGCACTGAAATCTAACATTACAGCTCCCACAATCTTCTTATTATCAATTTCTTTCAACCAATCATCAGTCATTTGTGTCAGTGCAGTACATGTTGAGTGCCCTTCTCTATAAGCATGCTTAATGTCAAAAGAGAGACTGGGAAGAGAAAAAGAGAAAAAGAGACTGGGAAAATCAGGAGCTGAGACACAAAAACGCTGGTTGACTTGACGAACAAGACGAACTGGCAACAGAGAACACAGGTATAAATACCCAGGGGATAATGGGGAAGATGGGTGACACCTGGAGGGGGGTGGAGACAATCACAAGGACAGACAGAAACAGATCAGGGTGTGACAGATACAGCTTTAGAACAAAGTTCTACAATATTAGTATAAATATGATCGATACATGTGGATGATCTTGTTCCTGTAGTGTTTGTAAACACCCTGGTAGGTTGATTAATAACCTGAACCAGATTACAGGGACTGGTTACAGTAAGAAGCTTCCTCTTGAGCGGACAGCTTGATGAAAACCAGTCAATATTCAGGTCCCCAAGAAAGTAGACCTCTCTGTTTACATCACATGCACTATCAAGCATTTCACACATTATTTAGGTACTGACTGTTAGCACTTGGTGGCCTATAGCAACATCCCAAAATAAAAGGCTTTAAATGTGCCAGGTGAACCTGCAACCACAACACTTCAAATACACTTGACATAAGATTTTCTCTAAGCATTACAAGGATATGGCTTTGAATGTATACAGCAACACCTCCCCCATAAGCATTTCTGTCTCTTCTACAGATGTTATATCCTTGTATTGCTACTGCTGTATCATCAAATTAATTATCTAAGGGAGTCTCAGAAATGGCTAATATATGAATGTTATCTGATGTTAGCAAGTTATTGATTTCATTAACCTTATTTCTAATGCTACATATATTAATATGGACTATTTTCAGCCCTTTCCTTGGTAGCTTATTAGAGATAGACATAATACTAAAAAGAGCAAACAAAGCTAACTAAACAAATGTACATACATTCAGCAGTCCATTAATCAATTGGTTGTGTGAGTGTGGGTGTGTGCGCGCTGTGAGGTTGAAGCTACGAACCCATAGGCTTGGCTCTCTCATCCCTTCCAGGCTTCTGGGGAGGGAGGGTGGACAATGAGCGTGTCCTAGCGGACGTAAGCAATGTCCCCAGTCAATGTCCCCAAGGCTCTACCAGTCATTAGTTTAGTGTTCTAGGTGGTGGGCTCTCCCAGTCGTTAGTTTAGTGTTCTAGGTGGGGGGGGGGCACTACCAGTCATTAGTTTAGTGTTCTAGGTGGTGGGCTCTGCCAGTCGTTAGTTTAGTGTTCTAGGTGGTGGGCTCTCCCAGTTGTTAGTTTAGTGTTCTAGGTGGGGGGCACTACCAGTCATTAGTTTAGTGTTCTAGGTGGTGGGCTCTCCCAGTCATTAGTTTAGTGTTCTAGGTGGGGGGCACTAAGTGTTCTAGGTGGGGTGCACTAAAAGGCAGGAACACTGTTGGCCAGTGGGTGGAATCATAAATAAGACAGGCAAGCTGATCACCAGTGATAAAGAAATAAACATAATATTTCGAGACTTCTATCAGGAACTTCTATCAGACGGTCCTTTAGATATGCAGAGGCGTTCTTTCAGAATTTGAACCTTCCTAAACTAAGAGGAAGACCGGAATTGGCTCGACCGCCCTATTAATTTGGAGGAATTGACCGAAACTATAAGACAAGCACCCAGTGTTAAAACTCCAGGGTTGGATGGGATTGGATGGGATACCCAGGGTTGGATGGGATACCCAGTGAACGTCGTAAGAAGCGAACCAAGGTGCAGCGTGGTGAGCGTACATATTCTTCTTTATTAGAATGTCGGCAAAAAAAAAAACAATGAACAATACAAAACGACCATGAAGCTTAACAGGGCCATGATGCCTCTAACAAAGTTAACTACCCACACTGAAAGGAGGGAAAAAGGGCTACCTAAGTATGATTCCCAATCAGAGACAACGATAGACAGCTGTCCCTGATTGAGAACCATACCCGGCCAAAACATAGAAATAAAGAAACATAGAAAACAAAACATAGAATGCCCACATCACACCAACACTTAACCAAAAATAGAAATAAAACGTCTCTCTAAGGTCAGGGCGTGACAGAACCCCTCCCCCCCAAAGGTGCGGACTCCGGCCGCAAAACCTGAACCCCGCTCCACCTCTGGCACACCCCGCTTTGGTGGCGCCTCTGGTGTGGGGACCCTCGCCGCGAACCCCGGACTGGGGAGCCTCTCTGCAGGCCCCGGACTGGGGACCCTCATTGCGGGCCCCGGACTGGGCACCCTCGCTGCGGGCCCCGGACTGGGCACCCTCGCTGCGGGCCCCGGACTGGGCACCCTCGCTGCGGGCCCCGGACTGGGCACCCTCATTGCGGGCCCCGGACTGGGCACCCTCGCTGCGGGCCCCGGACTGGGCACCCTCGCTGCGGGCCCCGGACTGGGCACCCTCGCTGCGGGCCCCGGACTGGGCACCCTCGCTGCGGGCCCCGGACTGGAGGCCGTAGCTGGAGGCTCCGGACTGGAGGCCGTCTCTGGAGGCTCCGGACTGGAGGCCGTCTCTGGAGGCTCCGGACTGGAGGCCGTCTCTGGAGGCTCCGGACTGGAGGCCGTCTCTGGAGGCTCCGGACTGGAGGCCGTCGCTGGAGACTCCGGACTGGAGGCCAACAAAACCAATAAAAAATACAAAATGACTGTGAAGCTTAACAGGGTTATGATGCCTCTAACAAAGGAAACAACCCACACTGAAAGGAGGGAAAAAGGGCTACCTATGTATGATTCCCAATCAGAGATAATGATAGACAGATGTCCCTGATTGAGAACCATACCCGGCCAAAACATAGAAATAAAGAAACATAGAAAACAAAACATAGATTGCCACCCCACATCATACCCTGACCTAAACAAATAGAGAAATAAAATGGCTCTCTAAGGTCAGGGCATGACAGTTTGCAGAACAATATTGAAAACATTTAACACAATCAATTGACACAGGTGAGCTACAGCCTTCTATGAGTGATACAGTAATTACCCTAATCCTCAAAAAGGGAAAGGATCCCTATGAGGCTGGGAGCTACTGTCTGATTTATTTGATAAGTTGTGATGGAAAATTGTTTACAAAACTTCTGGCTATGAGGGGGAAACATATCATTAAGAAAATCCTCAATCCAGACCAGGTGGGATTTGTGAAAGGCAGAACTTCATCTGATAATCTTAGACGCCTCTTGCATGTCACCTGGAAGGCAAAATATTTGGATTCTTTAGTGGCAGCCTTATCCCTAGATGCAGAGAAAGCCTTTGATAGGGTGGGCTGGGACTACCTGCGTTATATAATACATTAATTTGGATTTGGACAGGGCTTTCAGAATAGTATTAAACTTATGTACAACAACACCAAGTCCATAGTATTCACTAACAGACTACGATCATCTCCATTTTCAGTGGGACAAGGCACGAAACAAGGGGACTGTCTCTCGCCTCTCCTATTTATTATAGCATTAGAATCATTAGCTGAAGCCATTAGGCTGCATCAGTCAATCAAAGGGGTTAATATGAGAGGTACGCTTTAAATCCTGGTTTAGAGAACATGATTTCTGAAAACCTTGACCCACTATTGAACAAAATTGAACTCCATTTTAAGAGCTGGGATAAACTACAAATCTCATTATGGGGTAGGATACAAGTTATAAAGATGGTCATAGCTCCTAAACTGAATTACGTCGTCAACATGTTACCACTATCCATACCTGTCTATACTTTTATATCCAAAGACAAAATGATTACTGAGTTTATTTGGGCCGGTAAAAAGGCCAGGATGAATCTAGCGAGATTACAGGCAAAGCCTGAGAAGGGAGGATTAAAGCTCCCTAACATGCAATTATATCAAGAAGCCTTTGTAGCTGCCCAAAAAGGCTCTCTCTTTATTGAGAACTAGACTAGGCCAATTTGGGTGGACATGGAAGAGGAACTTAATGCCCCATTCGGAGCATCAGGTTATATGAGTCAACAAAAGGTGGGACTGCAGAATCCAATAATGTCCCATACAACAAAATATATGGAGTCAGATTCATAAGAGAGAGAGAGAGATCTGCACCTTTCTTGACAAGCTCTGCTTCAATATGGAACAACCCTAAATTGAAAA
Source organism: Oncorhynchus mykiss (assembly GCF_013265735.2). Taxonomy (NCBI): domain Eukaryota; kingdom Metazoa; phylum Chordata; class Actinopteri; order Salmoniformes; family Salmonidae; genus Oncorhynchus; species Oncorhynchus mykiss. Next base: position 19,409,566 of record NC_048587.1, on the reverse strand, counting down.
TAAGGGGACATTGGAAAATAGGGACATTAGGGTTTTCTGGAAAGATTGGTATAGTAAGGGGATAAAGAACATTGGTTGTCTATATCAAGAAAACACTTTTACCTCTTTTGAAGATCCAAAGTCCAAGTATAATTTACAGAAATAATACTTTTGGAGATATCTCCAGCTTAGAGATTGTATGTTTAAGGTAGGACAGAAAAACAACAAATTCCCAGTACAGTCTGATATAAGTGTTAAGATAGAAATCCTTTGCAAATGACCACATACTGCAGGACTTATATATAGCCACCTTATAGGTGGATTTAATGGAACTTGTAAGGGCCTAAAGTCCGTATGGGAAAAATACTTGGAGGTAACATTTGGTGAGGAGGAATGGAATATAATAGTACAACAGATGCTCCTCCCTATGAGAGATGCCCAGTCCAAGTGTTCAATATGATTTATTGGACTCCTCTGAGGATGAACAGAATAGGTTTGAATGAATCCAACCTATGCTGGAGATGTCAGTCAAGTACAAGTGACATAATCCATATGTTCTGTAACTGTCCAAGCTTCTATACCTTTTGGCAGAAGGTAATGGAAAAAATTGGGGATATTCTGAGTACCACAATACTTGCAAGTCCTGCCTTACTGAATATCACTAAGGATATTGATAGACTGAGAGGCTCATGTTTAAACTGGCTAAATGTTGCTCTAACCACAGCCAATAGAGTCATAATGAGACAAAGGAGGGAGAAGGACCCTCCCTCATATAAGGCATGGTATATAGCCTTGGGAGAAATAGCTTCATATGAAAGATTGATTTATAAAATGAATGGTAAACTTGATAACTTTTCTGACATCTGGGGACATTTTCTCTCAGAGATAAAAAGAGAAAACAATATGTATACCTTTCCCGCATTTTGTTGCGCGTTGCAGCCTTGTTCTAGAATATATATATTTTTTCTCATCAGTCTGCACACACCTGAGTTGCTGTCATTGTTGGGTGTTGTGTGTGGATTGATGAAGAAGGTTTTTTATATGGTCCGTTTTGGAGTGGGGCTGTGGGGGGGTCGGGGGTCTGGGTGCTTTCCGAATGTACTGTATACATTTATGTCTGTCAAGTTATTGTTTAATGCCAAATGTAATTCATTTGCATTGTTGTTATATATTTATGTAACCGTTACTGAGAATGTTATTGTAGTTGAAGTGGTCTGTTGGTTTATTCTGTAGGTTGGACTACTTTGAACATAATCCCTGCCTGATTTAAAGCTTTTGAAAAAGCTAACATAAGTGAAGGTGACAGATGGGAGCAATAATAAATATTCTATGTTTGCAAAAAAATGAAATACCTTATTTACATATTCAGAACCTTTGCTATGAGACTGGAAATTGAGCTTGGGTGCATCCTGTTTCCATTGATCATCCTTGAGATGACTCTACGACTTGATTAGAGTCCACCTGTTGTAAATTAAATTGATTGGACATAATTTGGGAAGCCACACACCTCTCTATATAAGGTCCCACAGTTGACAGTGCATGTCAGAGCAAAAACCAAGCCATGAGGTCGAAGGAATTGGCCGTAGAGCTCTGAGACAGTATTGTGTCAAGGCACAGATTTGGGGAAGGGTACCAAAAATGTCTGCAGCATTGAAGGTCCCCAAGAACACAGTGGCCCCCACCATTCTTTAATGGAAGAAGTTTGGAACCACCAAGACTCTTCCTAGAGTTGGGCGCCCAGCCAAACTGAGCAATCAGGGAAGAAGGGCCCTGGTCAGGAAGGTGACCAAGAACCCGATGGCCATTCTGAATGAGCTCCAGAGTTCCTCTGTGGAGATGGGAGAACCTTCCAGAGGGACGACCATCTCTGCAGCATTCTACCAATCAGGCCTTTATGGTAGAATGGCCAGACGGAAGCTACTCCTCAGTAAAAAGCACATCACAGCCCACCAAAAGGCACTTAAAGGATTCTCTGGTCTAATGTAACCAAGATTGAACTCTTTGGCCTGAATGCCAAGTGTCATGTCTGGAGGAAACCAGGCACCATCACTACGGTGAAGCATGGTGGTGGCAGCAGCATCATACTGTGGGGATGTTTTTTAGCGGAAGGGACTGGGAGACTAGTCAGTATCGACGGAAGATTAATGGAGCAAAGTACAGAGAGATCCTTGATGAAAACCTGCTCCAGTGCGCTTAGCTCCAGTCTGAGGTCCTAAGGTTCACCATCCAACAGGATAACAACTCTAAGCACACAGCCAAGACAATGCAGGAGAACCCGATCGAACATCTCTGGAGAGACCTGAAAATACCTGTGCAGCGACGCTCCCCATCCAACCTGACAGAGCTTGAGATGATATGCAGAGAAGAATGAGAGAAATTCCCGAAATACAGGTGTGCCAAGCTTATAGTGTCATACCCAAGAAGACTTGACTGTAATCACTGCCAAATGTGCTTCAACAATGTACTGAGTAAAGGGTCTGAATACTTATGTAAATGTGAAATTTCCGGGGCGTTTTTTAATTAGAAATTTGCAAAAATAAATAAAATCCTGTTATTGCTTTGTCATTATAGGGCATTGTGTGTAGATTGATGAGGGGAAAAAACAATTTAATCAATTTTAGAATAAGGCTGTAACGTAACAAAATGTGGAAAAAGTTGAGAGGTCAGAATACTTTCGAATGCACTGTATACCGTAAATCAGTTTTTTACCTTTAACTTTGCAAATTTGTGTCAATGTTTTTTTCAGTGAAAACTGTGAGAATCCCCTAAACCCAGAAAGAGAAATTATACCAAACCACTTCCCCTAATCTTCTAAATATCTGTCTTTTTTACATCTTAAAATCACAGCTTTTTAAAATGTTTTTGTGGTGAACTATTTGGCAAATAGATTTTTAATGCTCAGCAATGGGACCCAGGTGAAGCTAAGGTGAGAGCCATGGGTTCAATTATGTGGTGGGACACCGAGACACGTTTAGACGAAAAAAATAGAATGAAAAGAATAGCTGTGGAAATCGATAATGTACTGTATCAAATGCAACTAAGCAAATAAGCTGGGTAATTCAATGACACACCTTGAAAGAAAATAAATGATAAGCAGAGAGTTCAATTTAAGTACTCTGCACAATCCAAACGATTTTCCTCCACCGACTCTCTTGTTTTTCTTTCTTCATTAAAGAGACTGTCACTCCACATCTGTGCTGGAACGACTCACTGCCTTCGAAAACCTCAGCGTAGCCGTTTCTAATTTGTCATTCCTTACATGTTTTTTTAAACTTCACCAGCAGGCTCAAAGAGAATAGGGGGTAAGGAGGGTGGATTGGGCGTGGGATGGAGGATGACCCATGGCAGTAATAAGCATCCAGTGCATGTCTTCATACTTGTTGGACTCCTCAGTAAGAAGGTTGCAGAGAGACATGTCCAGATGTTTATTGGTTTATCCCTCTGCTCACTGCTATGCCTTTTCAGACACAAACAAGTGGTCTTATTGCGTATGTTAGTGTTTGAATTCATCTATATTAGTCAAACAATGGGGCACGTGGCAATTGAATAACATTAAATGTAACATGTTTGTTAAATGTTTTAGTTGACGCTAATCACTTGCTGTTCACCCACATTTGAAGTCCTAACACACACATGTGAAGGCTACAAACAGTTATCTAAAATTCTACAAGTCCCATTCCATTACCAGTCAAATTCAAGCCCTTGCCCATTGGCAATGTAAATAAAGTTCATATACTGTAGGTGATGAAAAGCCATACCCAGACTTGAGCTGTGTAGAGTCAGTGAAGACATGTGCCTGGGTTTAAAGTTTCTGACCTGGCTGCAATACCCAGGGTCTGGCAGGTGCCTTTCCTCATCCCTCAGAGGATGTCTAGAGGCAAGCGCTCGCTCTCCCAAAACTAAATGTCCTGACCATAAGTATACCAAGGGCCTATAATTTATTTGACATGGATGTCAGCAATACTATAATATCCAAAAAGAAAATTACATTGAGGGTGGAGTGCTGGACTAATTCTAGAAGTGTGAGAAAACCGCATGCACCGCCAGAAGGCTTGACGCGCGGGCTACATTCACCAGGCACAGAAATCTACCTCACCTCGTGTTTTGTTAAATGTAATGTCAAAATGTAGATTGACGCCTAAATAGACATACCCAAAAGTAATTATTTATCATGAGCTGGCCATAGACATTATATTATACCTATTAATGCTTATATTTCCACCTTTCTGGTACAAATAGTTATAGATTGCTGAGGTGTTGTCACTTTTGAGGACACAAGCTCAAGTACACAGTACAAATATGTGACCGACCAGCTTGATTCGGTCTTATGTAGCAACATTTTAAATTCTGTTTTTTACATTGGATAAAAGTAGAGACTCAGATCTAGAAAATGGTATATCATACACTACAGCTGAAGAACAATGGGAAAGTATTTCTGATTTGAAAGTTGATAAACTCATATCCTCACTTTTGAGAAAATGGCCTTTGAATGTTTTGGTACCTACTGGAGAGCTCTTCTTTGTCTACACTCATTCAGCATTGTTCACACTCTCTTAAGCTTTATCCCCACCCATCTTTTTAAGGGTTGATCTGAGCGTTCTGTCCTAACAACACCAGCTTGCTAGCTACTTCCAGACACAAATGAGAGAGCAGCTCACTGACCATTTGACTCGCTCTAGCAGAGCTGGTTAGGCTGTTTTTATGTTATCCAGAGCGTTGGTGACTGCAACTGTGCTGCTGGCAACAATTTACGCTTTTTTTGCCAACATTTACTGACCCCGGCCATAGTCAACGGGTGTTGAGCATTCGTAAATTCGTTAGTTATTCTGTGCTCTGGCACACTGACGAGAGAGCTCTAAAATCAGAGTAGACAGCCAGAGCGAATTTACCAACTTTTACTAACGTTAGCTAGCTAGCTTACAGTACATTACACTAGCTAGCTTACAGTACACTTTAACTTGAAATGAAAAATACTTTGTGTCAAAATTTGAAATGTGTAATATCTGAAAATGTGGTTAGCTAGACTATCTTACCCGTATACATCGAATGGACACTTCTCCCCCTCTGTCACAGGTGCCATGGTTGCCCTTACTTAGTTTGAAGATGTAATCCGGAGACAGGTGCTCTTTAGGCATCATACTGTAATTCCATTGATTTCAAAACTCGGTCCTCCAGAAAGTGGAGAGCAACACTTATGCAGTTCTACTAATCGCGTTAGACAGGATTACCTACACATACTGACCAGCTCAAATAGACAGAAGTGAGCTACATGGCAGACCAATCCGAACTCATCTCTCAGCATGTCCGGCCCACTCATTATCTCAGCCAATCAAAACCTCTCCTGTGATGTTGTGACACACAACATACGCTTACCTTCCTGAAACGAGTCACATATGAAGTATGAAAATATGAAATATTATATATGTATTTCCTATTCAACAAAACTGTATGAATAAGGCTTGACATGACATATGCTTTCTAAATCTAGTACAATTACATTATAAAATGACTAACTATAAGATGTCACCTTCCTTATAACTTAAAAAAAAAATATTTGTATCTTTAGTGTTAGAGAAAATGTGCATATCTTCTAACGGTCTCTCTTTTTATTAAAACTTCTGCCCTCACCCTTCTGAACATCGGACAGGGCTCTAGCTTGGCTTCAGAGGTGTCATGCCCCTAGGGGCACAAAGGCACGTGCTACCTCAAATTTGTTCTGTTTTTATTCCGTAGATGTTAAATGAATTACAAAATAAATGTAAGCCCACTTTTTATCATAATTATTTATAAAAAGATCTGTCAACGGTATTTTGAGGAGGTAGCACACTGACTGAATCAGGGAAAGAGTACCCCCCCCCCCCCTATTCTCCCCAGTAAGTGGTTCCTTCCAAGGTGCACAGAGCAAAGATATGCCTAGGCAGGACCCTACATCTCTAGTGAGTGAGGTAACGTCAGTGGAGGAGGGGAGTGAGTGTAGAGTGACACACACAGCGTTTGATTTTAATTTTAGCTGTCGGTGATGGGCAGGAGGTATGTTTGTAAATGAATTTGATCAATCCTTCTGGATTAATAAAGAAAACTAAATGTTTTGTTGTTTCTCTGTAATACTAGCCACCTACAGGAGCAATTTTATGAAGTTGGAAATTCAAAGACCGTAACCAGGTTTCCATCCAACCTTTTTATGCAAGTAAAGTATGTTGGATAAAAAATGTCATGACAGGCCTGATGTAAATTTGTCGTTAAACCTTCCAAATGTCGCCAGAACAAAATACACTAGACAATGTGGGATCGTTTTGTGTCTGGAAAATAAATGATGCAAGAAATGGTGGTGGAAAAAAATTACGTGCAAATATTTATATAATAGCCATCAATATCAAAGTAAACTTGGAGTCACGCGATGCTCTGTTGTATTAGCACATTCTGTTAGCCTGACGACGCACACTAAATTCTTCAGCTGCTATGACGTTTGCTATAGTAACGTCCGTGGGCGTGGCGTAGCATTCGGCCGGAGCAAGAAGTGTGGGTAGCCCGGAGAATGTTGTGTGGTCCTCCCACTGCGAAACGGGAAAGCATGCAGTTCATTAGACTACAGATGAAATAAGTTTTGATAACCTTCACAGGGAAAGTGCACGGTGAGCTTGACGATCCTTTCCCGTATGTTTTCGAAGGTCTGGTGACTTGCTCTTTTTCCATAACAATTTTCACGACTCAGGATATGACCTAGATGCAGACACAGGTGGCGGACAGTACAGTTCTCAATCATTTATTATAACACGGGGCAAAGAGCAGGTCGAGGACAGGCAGAGGTTCGAGCCAGTCAGAGTCAGGCAGGTACAGGACGGCAAGCAGGCTGAGGGTCAGGGCAGGCAGAGTTTCATAATCAGGTCAGTGTCAGGCAGGTACAGGGGGGGGGGGGGGAGGGGATTTGTACAGATTTTTTAAATATTTGCATGAAAATCTGTCGCCAGTTGGATGGAAACCTAGCTTGTGAAGTCAAATTCACTGTCTATGAATTCATAGTCATATTCCACTGTGAAATTCATAGACAGAGCTATGCATGCACAGATTGACAGACATTTAGATTGTTATTTACAAACTCAAAAGACAATAAATAGGTACACAACTGACATAAATTGCTTTAATCGCTTAGTTTAAGATAGCATATACCAGTGTAGCAGTTGTATTAAACCACAAAGGCATAAAAGTTCTTAAAGAAACCATGTGCATAATGTATTAAAATGACAATTAAACAGGTAAAGAGGTATGCTTAGATAACCTATGCAGAAAAATAGACATGTTCTTTTTAGGAATTGGCCTTCCATCTCAAATGTATCTTGTCCGTCAATGACAAACAAACGTTTTTTTGTTCCAAATGTATTCATTATTTTAGATTACTTAGATAAAGTTGGCTATAAATTGATACAACCACTCTCTCCTGCTGCGCTAGAAACCAAGGATTGCAGGCATTGTCACGCCCTGACCTTAGAGAGCTTTTTATGTCTCTATTTTGGTTTGGTCGGGGTGTGATTTGGGCGGGCATACTATGTTCAGTTTCTATGTTTTGCATTTCTTTGTTTTGGCCGGGTATGGTTCTCAATCAGGGACAGCTGTCTATCGTTGTCTCTGATTGGGAACCATACTTGGGTAGCCTTTTCCCACCTGTGTTTTGTGGGTAGTTGTTTTCTGTTTAGTGTTCTGCACCTGACAGGACTGTTTCGGTTTTGTTTTCTCACGTTGATATTTTGTTCTAGTGTTCAGTGTCAATAAAAATTATGAACACTTACCACGCTGCGCTTTGGTCCGATCCTTCTTCATCAGACTGCCGTGACAGGCATGTACTTTATCAATGGCTGTGATGTAGCATTCGGCCAGGATTTGATGGACAGTCGGAAGACATCCTTGCTTAAAGTGGTGTCAGATTTCACAGCCTGAATCACACAGGCTGAAAAGATAAACTACAGAGTCCGTGAAATCTAGGGCTATCGCTGAATGCAAGCCATTTTGTGAAGAGAGAGAGAGAGAGCTGGCCTCGCTCTCTATCTCAATAGAGTCCATGTAGGGTCGAGCAGGTCATTGAATGAGTGCAGCCCCGTGACTGTCCCACCATGTAATAACGCAGAGGTTGTAATTCTGATATAAAAAAAGCCACAGCTGTTTGATAATGTGGTAAAACCACAAGGAAATTAACTACTTTTAAGCTCTCTGGAAGGTGTACTGAGTTCAGGCAAGCTTTGAATTTGTTTTATATGATTGTCCTCAGAATCCTTGCATTAAGAGTATGCACACATTTTGTTCTCTTTTGTATTGAAGCATGCACGGTGGTCCAATCACAGATGTGGAGAAGTGATGTGTTCTCTCTCTGGTTCTTAATGGAGTTGCATGCTGCTATGGACAGGTCCTCACTAGCTAACAGGACAAGGTCCTTCTCCGGACACACCGGAAGATGATTTTTAATAATTAGCCTTACGTGGAACCAAACCGGCTGCGCGGTTATTTGGTCCCCCTACACCAAACGCGATCATGACATGCAGGTTAAAATATCAAAACAAACTCTAAAACCAATGACATTAATTTGGGGACAGGTCGAAAAGCATTAAACATTTATGGCAATTTAGCTAGTTAGCTTGCACTTGCTAGCTAATTTGTCCTATTTAGCTAGCTTGCTGTTGCTAGCTAATTTGTTCTAGGATATAAACATTAGGTTGTTATTTGACCTGAAATGCACAAAGTCCTCTACTCTGACAATTAATCCACACATAAAAAAACGGTCAACCGAATCATTTCTAGTCATCTCTCCTCCTTGCAGCATCACACGAGAGGGGCAACAGCGATGGTTCAAGATGGATCACAGCAATTGTCCCCGCATCACAGGAAAGGCCTTGCCTAATTCTCAACGAGAGAACAGCGCAAGAGTGATGTCCCCTCTTTCAACCTGGCTTGGTTCTATGTTGTTAGACATCTGAACTTTTCCGCTATGAATATGTCAACGTGGTAGACTGCTAGACAGGCCATTAGGTTTTTCAGGTTGTGGATCATGAACAGACCCATGGTTTCTCCTTATAGAGTAATATACACCATGGGACATAATTCCTTAACAGTGACTTATAAAGTCCAGAGATTTTCCTCAATGTACTCACATGCCAAACAAATGTGGGTCTGTAGTCAATCTAACCCAATTAGTCTTGGCATAGGTAACGCAACATCCGTTTTTAACAGCCAAACGAACACAAGCATTATATAACTACATACTAACAATACCCCCTGATGTGGAAGGAAAATAAGTTGATCAGCTAAACAAAGCACTGCCTCAGTGCCTCCACAGCAGGACGACAGTCCCAAAATAGTGTTTTTCACTGTAAAGGCTGTCGTGGGTTGAAGAAGGTGAAGAGGACCAAAGTGCAGCTTGGTACGTATTCATAATAATTTTAATAAAGATGAATACTGAACAAAAACAACAAACCGACAACCGAGCAGTTCTGTAAGGTGCAACAAAAACACTAAACAGAAAATAACTACCCACAACCCATAGTGGGAAAACAGGCTGCCTAAGTATGGTTCTCAATCAGAGACAACGATTGCCAGCTGCCTCTGATTGGGAACCAGACCAGGCCAAACACATAGAAATAGAAAACATAGAACATTAAACATAGAATGCCCACCCCAACTCAAGCCCTGACCAAACTAAAATAGAGACATAAAAAAGGAACTAAGGTCAGGACGTGACATTCACAAATGTCTACAGTTGGGCACAACGTGACTGTAATCAATGGTCTGATTTCTCTCTTTTTTAGCAAGGCTTTGACCATTTATAGTACAATATTTACACATGTATCTGCTCTGGAGATACACAGTAGAGTAGTGTGGGGGTAGATAACTGAGAACAGACAACAAATGGAAAACACTTCCACCTCCACTCATGTCAAACCTGCAGAGCCCCTGCATAGTAATGAAGTATTAACTATAGTTAAACCTGCTTGCACTGTATCCTGCTACTGGTATGACCTCAATAACGCTTTGTGTGATCTGAAGGAGCTGCATCCTGCTACTGGTGTTAAACGGATTCCCTTTCAATGTGGGTACAACGTGTGTGTGTGTGTGTTTGTGTGTGTGTGTGTGTGTGTGTGTGTGTGTGTGTGTGTGTGTGTGTGTGTGTGTGTGTGTGTGTTGTGTGACAGAGAGAGCGAGAGGAATAATGTAGTTGCACATTTGCTCAGGCATGCATTTACAATGCACACATATAGTATAGTACCTAACCAGTCATCAAACATAAGTGATACGTTGAAATAAATATATATTACGTGGGTGCAGCAGCTCACTTCACAAATACTTGTTCATCCCACAAGAGAGGTCACCCTTGCCTCTCTCAAATATACGTTAGCTCATTCCTGAAGGGAGCTGGTGCCTCCTCATGCTCCTAGGGCATTCAAGATAACATCCCTTCAGAAACGTTTCAGAGTGCTGTTGTAAACATCAGATAAGTATAGACAAGTATTTATCTGATGGCAAGCATGGCTAATTCCAGATGCCACTGTGTTCAGAAGACGCACCAGATTAAATGATTTTCAGTTATCCCTCAAGGAGATGTCAGCTCCAGTCAGGTAACGTTCGTAACAATGGAGTGACTCATGTTAAAACTACAACATTCATATAGTGATGGTGAAAACATGCGATACTACTGTCCATACTTCATGGTGCACTGTGTACGCCTGAAGCAGTATCACCATTCTAGGTTAACTGAATATTTCTTTGAGGATGAGAGGCAGAGAGCAATACATATCAAATCAAACGCTTTACCAAATTGGTCTACACGGACAAGTTCTGGCCTGGTTTAGATCTTATCTGTCGGAAAGATATCAGTTTGTCTCTGTGAATGGTTTGTCCTCTGACAAATCAACTGTAAATGTTGGTGTTCCTCAAGGTTCCGTTTTAGGACCACTATTGTTTTCACTATATATTTTACCTCTTGGGGATGTTATTCGAAAACATAATGTTAACTTTCACTGCTATGCGGATGACACACAGCTGTACATTTCAATGAAACATGGTGAAGCCCCAAAATTGCCCTTGCTAGAAGCATGTGTTTCAGACATAAGGAAGTGGATGGCTGCAAACTTTCTACTTTTAAACTCGGACAAAACAGAGATGCTTGTTCTAGGTCCCAAGAAACAAAGAGATCTTCTGTTGAATCTGACAATTAATCTTAATGGGTGTACAGTCGTCTCAAATAAAACTGTGAAGGACCTCGGCATTACTCTGGACCCTGATCTCTCTTTTGAAGAACATATCAAGACCATTTCAAGGACAGCTTTTTTCCATCTACGTAACATTGCAAAAATCTGGCTACCCGGATAAAACACTAAATAAACTTCAGTTAGTGCTAAATACGGCTGCTAGAATCCTGACTAGAACCAAAAAATGTGATCATATTACTCCAGTGCTAGCCTCTCTACACTGGCTTCCTGTCAAAGCAAGGGCTGATTTCAAGGTTTTACTGCTAACCTACAAAGCATTACATGGGCTTGCTCCTACCTATCTCTCTGATTTGGTCCTGCCGTACATACCTACACGTACGCTACGGTCACAAGACGCAGGCCTCCTAATTGTCCCTGGAATTTCTAAGCAAACAGCTGGAGGCAGGGCTTTCTCCTATAGAGCTCAATTTTTATGGAACGGTCTGCCTACCCATGTCAGAGACGCAAACTCGGTCTCAACCTTTCAGTCTTTACTGAAGACTCATCTCTTCAGTGGGTCATAGGATTGAGTGTAGTCTGGCCCAGGAGTGGGAAGGTGAACGGAAAGGCTCTGGAGCAACGAACCACCCTTGCTGTCTCTGCCTGGCCGGTTCCCCTCTTTCCACTGGGATTCTCTGCCTCTAACCCTATTACAGGGGCTGAGTCACTGGCTTACTGGGGCTCTCTCATGCAGTCCATGGAGTGGGTGCGTCACCCCCCCCCCCCCCCCGGGTTGTGCCGTGGCGGAGGTCTTTGTGGGCTATACTCAGCCTTGTCTCAGGATGGTAAGTTGGTGGTTGAAGATATCCCTCTAGTGGTGTGGGGGCTGTGCTTTGGCAAAGTGGGTGGGGTCCTGTTTGGCCCTGTCCGGGGGTGTCCTCGGATGGGGCCACAGCGTCTCCTGACCCCTCCTGTCTCAGCCTCCAGTATTTATGCTGCAGTAGTTCATGTGTCTGGGGGCTAGGGTCAGTTTGTTATATCTGGAGTACTTCTCCTGTCCTATTCGGTGTCCTGTGTGAATCTAAGTGTGCGTTCTCTAATTCTCTCCTTCTCTCTTTCTTTCTCCCTCTCGGAGGACCTGAGCCCTAGGACCATGCCCCAGGACTACCTGACATGATGACTCCTTGCTGTCCCCAGTCCACCTGGCCGTGCTGCTGCTCCAGTTTCAACTGACCTGAGCCCTAGGACCATGCCCCAGGACTACCTGACATGATGACTCCTTGCTGTCCCCAGTCCACCTGACCGTGCTGCTGCTCCAGTTTCAACTGTTCTGCCTTGTTATTATTCGACCATGCTGGTCATTTATGAACATTTGAACATCTTGGCCATGTTCTGTTATAATCTCCACCCGGCACAGCCAGAAGAGGACTGGCCACCCCACATAGCCTGGTTCCTCTCTAGGTTTATTCCTAGGTTTTGGCCTTTCTAGGGAGTTTTTCCTAGCCACCGTGCTTCTACACCTGCATTGCTTGCTGTTTGGGGTTTTAGGCTGGGTTTCTGTACAGCACTTTGAGATATCAGCTGATGTACGAAGGGCTATATAAATAAATTTGATTTGATTTGATTTACTCTAATTTAGTACTGTATGAAGCATACATCACTCCGTTTGATTTATTTTACAACCCAGTGTTTAAATTCACTCTGTCATCATTCTTAAACACTAATTGATACACTTTGTGTCACAGCTGGGATGCTGGTAGGATGTTCTGGTACCAATGTACTCATTTAATTGGATCTAATCTTATGATTGCAATAAATGTGTATTTAGGGTTTTTAGATTCCTGAATCACAAAGCCATCTGGCCATTTCAATGTTGTAATTACAAGGGTTTACAGCGGCATGGGTTCATTACATGCTCTGGATGGACCTAAGTCACTTAGTAATAAACCCTGGTTTAGGGTTGTAGCACCGTAAAATGTGGTTGACAGTGGAGGGGACATCTCTTGATCCGGCTTCAAGTCAGGAAACTCTCTATTAGCTTTTAAAAACTTTCTGTGGTGCCGTGGAAATCTGACCATTATCGAAACCATCCGTGTGGTTTTGTAAAAGCAATTAGACAGTCACTGGTTGGAATCATCCATCTTGATTCAGGTGGCCGACGAGATTCATCTGCGCTCAAAGCCACAGTGGTAGTTGAGTGGTAGTTGCTACAGACAGTTTCTACAGCGCAACAGAAAACAAATACTCCCGTTATTAAAACTGACGTGCCCTGCAATTGGAAGGATTAATCAATATCCAGTAGATATAATTAGAGAACGCAATATTTAGGATGATATCTTCCTAAATTTAAACCTTTACTTTTGAAAGACTGCTTACCTAGTAAACAGGCACTCTGGTGAGGCCTTCAATGTGTTGTGGCATTAATCAAGATACTCTTGCTGCAGTATGTTCGCTAAAGGGCTGGATTCAATCTGTATCGTAGAAGTATTGTGGAAGATACACACACACACACACACACACACACACACACACACACACACACACACACACACACACACACTTCTATGCTCTTGCTCTCTCTCTCTCCAATAATTTCAGCGTCTGATTCAGATGCAGTTCTGCTCCTCTCCTGCTCCTTGGCTATGCCAAATACTGTCCTAGGTGCCATCTTTCACATGCACTCTGCATCCAGGGGACAAGTGTCCTTTTGTTCTCAGGCTAACAGGGAGCACTGCTACTCAATGTGCCCTGTTAGAGATACTGCAAATACGGGTCCCAATTTGGATTTAACTTAATGGCATCTCCGATGGACATTGAAAATGTTTGCATGGGGGTCAGGTCCCCCATAGCACATGCACTACCTGATCAAACCAAGTGGCACAAACTGGCTGGATAGTCATTGTAATGCAGTGGGAGCCCTCAAAGAGCCCTCAGACTGAACTAAACACTATTATTTGGCTGTTGGTGAAACAATGACGGCAAACTAGTCAAATGGGGAGGGATGTTTGTCTTTCTCTGACAGGGCAACCAGATGCATGAGGTATTCATACTTACTCTCAACTTGCTTAATTTTCACATTATTTATTACAAGATTTAGTTGAGGTTTAGGGTTTAGTGAATGATTTGTCCCAAATACAATGCCTTTAGATTTTGAAATATGTAGGACTAACTTATTCCTTGCCACCCACTCTTAAACTAACTGCAGCTTTTTGTTAAGTGTGGCAGTCATTTCAGTCACTGTAGTAGCTGACGTGTATAGTGTTGAGTCATCCACATTACTCAAAGCCAGTGGAATGTCGTTAGTAAAGATTGAAAAAAAAGTAAGGGACCTAGACAGCTGCCCTGGGGAATTGCTGATTCTTCATGGATTATGTTGCAGCGGCTTCCATTAAATAACACCCTCTGTGTTCTGTTAGACAGGTAAGTCTTTACCACATTATAGCAGGGGGTGTAAAGCCATAACAAACATTTGTCCAAAAGCAGACTATGATCGATAATGTCAAAAGCCGCACTGAAGTCTAACAAAGCCGCCCCCACAATATTTGTATAATTTGTGTATGTGCTGTGCTTGTTGAATATCCTTCCCAATAAGCGTGCTGAAAGTCTGTTGTCAATTTGTTTACTGTAAAATAGCATTGTATCTGGTCAAACACAATTTTTTCAAAAAGATTACCAAGGGTTGGTAACAGGCTGATTTGTCGGGTATTTGAGCCAGTAAAGGGTGCTTTACTATTCTTAGTTTCTTCTTCTTTTTATTCAGTTTAATCAAATTATTTCATAATTTGCAATACATTTGCCAATCAGTTGTGCAACCAGACTTATTTGCCATTCCTTTTGCCTCTTCCCTCTCAAACATAACATTTTTCAATTCATCATCAATCCAAGGGGATTTAAGAGTTTTTACAGTCATCTTAATGGGTGCATGCTTCTTAGTAACTGAAATAAGCAATTTCATAAATGTGTTAAGTGCAGCATCTGTTTGCTCCTCATTACACACCAAGGACCAACAAATATTCTTTACATCAACAACATAGGAATCACAAATCATATTGTATGACCTCTTATACACTATATTAGGTCCTGTCACGGGATTCCTCCTGGGAAGGAGAGGCAGACCAAAATGCAGCGTGGTTATAACTCATGGTTCTTTAATAATGAAACTATACATGAATAAACTACAAAACAAGAAACGTGAAAACCCGAAACAGTCCCGTGTGGTACAAACACTGACACAGGAGACAACCACCCACAAATCCCAACACAAAACAGGCTACCTAAATATGGTTCCCAATCAGAGACAATGACTAACACCTGCCTCTGATTGAGAACCATATCAGGGGGGGCTGTGCTTTGGCAAAGTGGGTGGGGTTATATCCTTCCTGTTTGGCCCTGTCCGGGGGTGTCCTCGGATGGGGCCACAGTGTCTCCTGACCCCTCCTGTCTCAGACTCTAGTATTTATGCTGCAGTAGTTTATGTGTCAGGGGGCTAGGGTCAGTTTGTTATATCTGGAGTACTTCTCCTGTCCTATTCAGTGTCCTGTGTGAATTTAAGTGTGCTCTCTCTAATTATCTCTTTCTCTCTTTCTTTCTCTCTCTCGGAGGACCTGAGCCCTAGGACCATGCCCCAGGACTACCTGACATGATGACTCCTTGCTGTCCCCAGTCCACCTGGCCGTGCTGCTGCTCCAGTTTCAACTGTTCTGCCTTATTATTATTCGACCATGCTGGTCATTTATGAACATTTGAACATCTTGGCCATGTTCTGTTATAATCTCCACCCGGCACAGCCAGAAGAGGACTGGCCACCCCACATAGCCTGGTTCCTCTCTAGGTTTCTTCCTAGGTTTTGGCCTTTCTAGGGAGTTTTTCCTGGCCACCGTGCTTTTACACCTGCATTGCTTGCTGTTTGGGGTTTTAGGCTGGGTTTCTGTACAGCACTTTGAGATATCAGCTGATGTACGAAGGGCTATATAAATAAATTTGATTTGATTTGATTTGAAACACAGAAACAGACAAACAAGACATCCAACATAGAATGCCCACTCAGATCACACCCTGACCAAACAAAACATAGAAACATACAAAGCAAACTATGGTCAGGGTGTGACAGGTCCAGCCTTTGGAACTTGAGTTTTCCTAGATATGGCTACTATATTGTGATCACTACATCCGATGGATCTGGATGCTGCTTTCAAGCAAATTTCTGCAGCGTTAGTGATCAATAAATATTGATGATTTCCTTCCTGTGATGTTTGTAACTACCCTGGTAGGTTGACTGATAACCTGAACCAGGTTGCAGGAACTGGTTACAGTTTGAAGCTTTTTCTTGAGTGGACAGCTTTATTGAAAGCCATATGGGCTATTTTGAGCACTTTTGTTCTGGGATGATTACTTGTTTTCATTGCTTTACTGGGAAGCTTAGCAGAAGTAGATATGCTCATGTTATTTATGTTAGTGCAGGGTGAGCTGCACACAGTGCACTTCCAACTAGGGCACACCACCTCAGTGCTAACAGCATAAATCTGGTTCAAAGGCACATGATTACTGCATACAATCCCTGTAGGATAAGCAGAAGCATTCAGGGCAGTTAGAGGGACATACATTAGGTTACTTACATTGTGTCTACCAAAACCCCTGGTATAATGTACATTTGCTGAAGCATTATGACAACACAGCATCACAATGGTAGTGATTAACTGAGCTGGGCTTGGGTCATTAAGTCATTGTCTCAACGCAGCCTTAAGATGCTGTGAAAAGTGATTTGGGTGGATCCCATCCTCCTTATACGACATGTTTTGTTTCCAAAAGGTATCAAAATTGTCCACAAAAGTTACACCCATTGAGCTGCAATAATCACGTAGCCAGTTGTGAAGAGAAAGAATCCTGCTAAAGCGTTCAATGCCACAATTCAGAGAGGGCACAGGGCCAGATATTATAGGTATTTTATTAGGGTCTAGCAGAGAGTCAATTAGCTCTTTGAAATCCAGTTTCAACTGTTCAGAGCTACCTTTCATAGTGTTACGTAGGCTGGCGGCCTGCGTGATCAAGGGAGCCACCTCAAGCCTATAATCCTCGGCAAGCAAACAGTTTTGGAACTTTAAGTGATCCGGTTTGTCCCGAAACAAAGCGTAGTAGAAACAGCTCCTACATCGCTGGAACCGTTCATTTATTTCTCCAGAAAAAGAGGGTTCCATTGCAAAACTTATCTGGGACTAACTTCATTAGCTTGATGGCTAGCAGCTTAGCGGCTCTGTCAAGCAGGCTTCAACCTGTCTGTTATACGGGATTCCTGGACAAGAAATAGCGGTCCTAGCTGTTAAAAGATAACATGTCAAGGAATCCACGCAAAAACAAGTTTGATATTTATATTTAATGTTTTAGTCAAAAATAACAAGTCAAGTGTTTCCAGCATACAGTGTTCAGCTGCTGATGACGTCACAAGGGAGAGCCAACTGCCAAAGCACTCTTCATGAGAGTTGCACTTAATGTTTTAGCCCTTAGGATGAGTCTGAGTTGTATTTCACAGTTAGTTTTACACAAAATAATTGTACATTTTCAGTTAACAAAATTGACAATGATTTATTTTAGGTGATGGGTGTACTTTTGCTTGTATGTGTTGTATGCGTGTGCTTACTGTGACTGTCACCCTGATATTGGCTACACTAGCCCAGCTACTTCCCACACCTTTGCGGGACCACAGTGCTTGATGAGCTGGAGCGAAGATACTGTGTTCCGGTGTTGTTGCCATTCAGATGGTTATCAATATTAGTCAATTATTATGTAGGATGCTATCCTACTTGAAATAAAATCAAGGGAGGGAAAAATGGACATTGTTAGCTAGCACCGGCGATACCCTGAATACAGTGAAAGAGCCAAGTCGCTGTCTGGCTTCATAACGTCCAAACTCTTGTTGTATTTCAATGGTAAATCTCGTCGCTAGCTGTATTCCAAAATAGTTTTGTATAGGCTATACTATATATGGTATAGTGTGGCCATACTATACTTTGAATAGTGTGGGTATAGCCACACCTGTAACTACAAGTATAATTGTCTAAAATGTTTTGGTTAAATCACATCAGCTAGTGTTGCAATCTGTAGCTTGTGTTGATGGTGTTGGAATGCCTCTTCATTTTAATCAAACATAGGGCGAGGCATAAGCTATGCATTGGTCAACAGAATCACTATTCAGTTAACCATATAGGCATATTCCCTACACTTCGATGTTATAAGTGTTACGGTGAGTGAATGAGGACCCAAAAGCGAACTAACTTAAACAGAGCTTCTTTAATAACCAAACATAGGTAGGCTCAGATAGACCGGCAGATTCCGACAGGACAGGACAAGGTTACAGCAAACATGACGATAGTCTGGCTCAGGCATGAAACACAACAAACAAGAATCCGACAAGGACAGGAACAAAAACAGAGAGAGATATAGGGGACTAATCAGAGGGAAAAAGGGAACAGGTGGGAAACGGGGTGACGAGGTAGTCAGGAGGAGACAAGGAACAGCTGGGGGAAAGCGGGGGAGAAAAGGTAACCTAATACGACCAGCAGAGGGAGACAGGGTGAAAGGAAAGGACAGAGACACAACATGACAATACATGACAGTACCCCCCCACTCACCGAGCGCCTCCTGGCGCACTCGAGGAGGAAACCTGGCGGCAACGGAGGAAATCCTCGATCAGCGCACGGTCCAGCACGTCCCGAGAGGGAACCCAACTCCTCTCCTCAGGACCGTACCCCTCCCAATCAACGAGGTACTGGTGACCACGGCCCCGAGGACGCATGTCCAAAATCCTGCGGACCCTGTAGATGGGTGCGCCCTCGACAAGGATGGGGGGGGGGGGGGGGGGGAAGACGAGCGGGGGCGCGAAGAACGGGCTTAATACAGGAGACATGGAAGACCGGGTGGACGCGACGAAGGTATCGCGGAAGAAGAAGTCGAACTGCGACAGGATTAATGACCCGAGAAATACGGAACGGACCAATGAACCGCGGGGTCAACTTGCGAGAAGCCGTCTTAAGGGGAAGGTTCTGAGTGGAGAGCCAAACTCTCTGACCGCGACAATATCTAGGACTCTTAGTTCTACGCTTATTAGCAGCCCTCACAGTCTGCGTCCTATAACGGCAAAGTGCAGACCTGACCCTCTTCCAGGTGCGCTCGCAACGTTGGACAAAAGCCTGAGCGGAGGGGACGCTGGACTCGGCGAACTGAGATGAGAACAGCGGAGTCTGGTACCCGAGGCTACTCTGAAAAGGAGATAGCCCGGTCGCAGACGAAGGAAGCGAGTTGTGGGCGTATTCTGCCCAGGGGAGCTGTTCTGACCAAGACGCAGGGTTGCGAAAAGAAAGACTGCGTAAGATGCGACCAATAGTCTGATTGGCCCGTTCTGCTTGACCGTTAGACTGGGGGTGAAAGCCGGAAGAGAGACTGACGGAAGCCCCAATCAAACGGCAAAACTCCCTCCAAAATTGAGACGTGAATTGCGGACCTCTGTCCGAAACGACGTCTGACGGAAGGCCATGAATTCTGAAAACATTCTCGATGATGATTTGTGCCGTCTCTTTAGCAGAAGGAAGCTTAGCAAGGGGAATGAAATGAGCCGCCTTAGAGAACCTATCGACAACCGTAAGAATAACAGTCTTCCCCGCTGACGAAGGCAGTCCGGTGACAAAATCTAAGGCGATGTGAGACCACGGTCGAGAGGGAATGGGCAGCGGCCTGAGACGGCCGGCAGGAGGGGAGTTACCGGACTTAGTCTGCGCGCAGACCGAACAAGCAGCCACGAAACGACGCGTGTCATGCTCCCGGGTGGGCCACCAAAAACGCTGGCGAATGGAAGCAAGCGTACCCCGAACGCCAGGGTGGCCGGCTAACTTGGCAGAGTGAGCCCACTGAAGAACGGCCAGACGAGTAGGAACGGGAACGAAAAGAAGGTTCCTAGGACAAGCGCGCGGCGACGGAGTGTGAGTGAGCGCTTGCTTTACCTGCCTCTCAATTCCCCAGACAGTCAACCCGACAACACGCCCCTCAGGGAGAATCCCCTCGGGGTCAGTGGAGGCTACTGAAGAACTGAAGAGACGAGATAAAGCATCAGGCTTGGTGTTCTTAGAGCCCGGACGATAAGAAATCACGAACTCGAAACGAGCGAAAAACAGCGCCCAACGCGCCTGACGCGCATTAAGTCGTTTGGCAGAACGGATGTACTCAAGGTTCCTATGGTCAGTCCAAACGACAAAAGGAACGGTCGCCCCCTCCAACCACTGTCGCCATTCGCCTAGGGCTAACCGGATGGCGAGCAGTTCGCGGTTTCCCACATCATAGTTACGTTCCGACGGGGACAGGCGATGAGAAAAATACGCGCATGGGTGGACCTTGTCGTCAGAGAGGGAGCGCTGAGAAAGAATGGCTCCCACGCCCACCTCTGACGCGTCAACCTCGACAACGAACTGTCTAGAGACGTCAGGTGTAACAAGGATAGGAGCGGATGTAAAACGATTCTTGAGGAGATCAAAAGCTCCCTGGGCGGAAACGGACCACTTAAAGCACGTCTTGACAGAAGTAAGGGCTGTGAGAGGAGCTGCCACCTGACCGAAATTACGGATGAAACGACGATAGAAGTTCGCGAAGCCGAGAAAGCGCTGCAGCTCGACGCGTGACTTAGGGGCGGGCCAATCAATGACAGCTTGGACCTTAGCGGGATCCATCTTAATGCCTTCAGCGGAAATAACAGAACCGAGAAATGTGACGGAGGAGGCATGAAAAGTGCACTTCTCAGCCTTCACAAAAAGACAATTCTCTAAAAGGCGCTGGAGGACACGTCGAACGTGCTGAAGATGAATCTGGAGTGACGGTGAAAAAATCAGGATATCGTCAAGGTAAACGAAAACAAAGATGTTCAGCATGTCTCTCAGGACATCATTGACTAATGCCTGAAAGACAGCTGGAGCGTTAGCGAGGCCGAAAGGAAGAACCCGGTATTCAAAGTGCCCTAACGGAGTGTTAAACGCCGTCTTCCACTCGTCCCCCTCCCTGATGCGCACGAGATGGTAAGCGTTACGAAGGTCCAACTTAGTGAAAAACCTGGCTCCCTGCAGGATCTCGAAGGCTGAAGACATAAGAGGAAGCGGATAACGATTCTTAACTGTTATGTCATTCAGCCCTCGATAATCTATGCAGGGGCGCAGAGACCCGTCCTTCTTCTTGACAAAAAAAAACCCCGCTCCGGCGGGAGAGGAGGAGGGGACTATGGTACCGGCGTCAAGAGCTACAGACAAATAATCCTCGAGAGCCTTACGTTCGGGAGCCGACAGAGAGTATAGTCTACCCCGGGGGGGAGTGGTTCCCGGAAGGAGATCAATACTACAATCATACGACCGGTGTGGAGGAAGAGAGGTGGCCCTGGACCGACTGAACACCGTGCGCAGATCGTGATATTCCTCCGGCACCCCTGTCAAATCACCAGGCTCCTCCTGTGAAGAAGAGACAGAGGAAACAGGAGGGATAGCAGACATTAAACATTTCACATGACAAGAGACGTTCCAGGAGAGGATAGAATTACTAGACCAATTAATGGAAGGATTATGACAAACTAGCCAGGGATGGCCCAAAACAACAGGTGTAAAAGGTGAACGAAAAATCAAAAAAGAAATGGTTTCGCTATGATTACCAGAAACAGTGAGGGTTAAAGGTAGCGTCTCACGCTGAATCCTGGGGAGAGGACTACCATCCAGGGCGAACAAGGCCGTGGACTCCCTTAACTGTCTGAGAGGAATGTCATGTTCCCGAGCCCAGGTCTCGTCCATAAAACAGCCCTCCGCCCCAGAGTCTATTAAGGCACTGCAGGAAGCTGACGAACCGGTCCAGCGTAGATGGACCGACAAGGTAGTGCAGGATCTTGAAGGAGAGACAGGAGTAGTAGCGCTCACCAGTAGCCCTCCGCTTACTGATGAGCTCTGGCTTTTACTGGACATGAAGTGACAAAATGACCAGCAGAACCGCAATAGAGACAGAGGCGGTTGGTGATTCTCCGTTCCCTCTCCTTAGTCGAGATGCGGATACCTCCCAGCTGCATAGGCTCAGCTCCCGAGCCGGCAGAGGAAGATGGTAGTGATGCGGAGAGGGGGGCAACGGAGAACGCGAGCTCCTTTCCACGAGCTCGGTGACGAAGATCAACCCGTCGCTCAATGCGAATAGCGAGTTCAATCAAGGAATCCACGCTGGAAGGGACCTCCCGGGAGAGAATCTCATCCTTTACCTCTGCGCGGAGACCCTCCAGAAGACGAGCGAGCAAAGCCGGCTCGTTCCAGCCACTGGAGGCAGCAAGAGTGCGAAACTCAATAGAGTAGTCTGTTATGGATCGATTGCCTTGACATAGGGAAGACAGGGCCCTGGAAGCCTCCTCCCCAAAAACAGATCGATCAAAAACCCGTATCATCTCCTCCTTAAAGTCCTGATACTGGTTAGTACACTCAGCCCTTGCCTCCCAGATTGCCGTGCCCCACTCACGAGCCCGTCCAGTAAGGAGAGATATGACGTAGGCGACACGAGCAGTGCTCCTGGCGTAAGTGTTGGGCTGGAGAGAAAACACAATATCACACTGGGTGAGGAACGAGCGGCATTCAGTGGGCTCCCCAGAGTAACACGGCGGGTTATTGATTCTGGGCTCCGGAGATTCGAAAGCCCTGGAAGTGGCCGGTGGATCGAGGCGGAGATGGTGAACCTGTTCTGTGAGGTTGGAGACTTGGGTGGCCAGGGTCTCAACGGCATGTCGAGCAGCAGACAATTCCTGCTCGTGTCTGCCTAGCATCGCTCCCTGGATCTCGACGGCTGAGTGGAGAGGATCCGAAGTCGCTGGGTCCATTCTTGGTCGGATTCTTCTGTTACGGTGAGTGAATGAGGACCCAAAAGCGAACTAACTTAAACAGAGCTTCTTTAATAACCAAACATAGGTAGGCTCAGATAGACCGGCAGATTCCGACAGGACAGGACAAGGTTACAGCAAACATGACGATAGTCTGGCTCAGGCATGAAACACAACAAACAAGAATCCGACAAGGACAGGAACAAAAACAGAGAGAGATATAGGGGACTAATCAGAGGGAAAAAGGGAACAGGTGGGAAACGGGGTGACGAGGTAGTCAGGAGGAGACAAGGAACAGCTGGGGGAAAGCGGGGGAGAAAAGGTAACCTAATACGACCAGCAGAGGGAGACAGGGTGAAAGGAAAGGACAGAGACACAACATGACAATACATGACAATAAGAAACTGACTAGTCATCAGTGGTGTAAAGTACTTAAGTAACAATACTTTAATGTACTACTTAAGTCGTTTTTTGGGTATATTTACTTTATTTTTTCATTCCTAAAGAAAATAATGTACTTTTTACTCCATAGATTTTCCCTGACACTCAAAAGTACTCGTTACATTTTGACAGGAATATGGTTCAATTCACACTTATGAAGAGAACGTCCCTGGTCGTCCCTACTGCCTCTGATCTGGCGGACTCACTAAACACAAATGCTTTGTTTGTAAATTATGTCTGAGTGTTGGAGCGTGCCCATGGCTATCTGTCAATAAAAATAACAAGAAAATGGTGATATCTGGTTTGCTTAATATAAGGAATTTGAAACGATTTATACTTTTACTTTTGATACTTAAGTATATTTTAGCAATTCCATTTACTTTTGATACTTAAGTGTATTTAAAACCAAATACTTTTAGACTTTTAGTCAAGCAGTATTTTACTGGGTGACTTTAACTTTTACTTGAGTCATTTTCACTTCGGTTAGCAAGGGGTTACCATGTTCCCTTTCTCATCTCAACTGTGCTCACCTAAAAATATCCTCCGCTGGTCCTGGATCAAAGGGGGCAGCAACACCGACGTGAATCCCGCCCCGCGATTTAGCCTAATAGGAGGAGCATGTAGGCAACTCTACAGTGGAGCAGAAGGCCCATGGTAACCACTTCAGCACAGAAGCGAGTAAGTGAGTGAGTGGGTAGGGTTTCAGCTGTTCAGCGAGTGCTCTCTGGTGATCTCGCAGAGATAGTAGTCTAGAGCCTGTCGTCTAGGACACTGCAGGACCGCTTTGAAGAGCTCATCAAATGGCAAAGCTGAACCACACGGGAACTGAATAGAGCTCCCTTTCAAATAGGAAATTACTTGTTGATTTATCCAAATCTACAGAATGCCTCACATGACTTTGATATAGACACTCACCTGAAGATAGTAAGGTGGTTGGAGAAGAAGACAGTTAGTTGCAACTTGCCCGAGGCAACCCCCCCCCCCCCCCCTCCCCCCTTGTCAAAAGTTAGGTCGTAAGGATTTCTATACCTTACGATTCGCTTTTCATCTTTCTCCCGATGAATATTGGAATTTCGTAGTGGATAAAAATCGAATAGACACTTACAACAAAAATGGAAGAAGATCAAAAGTGGGGAGTTGTTGATAAAAGAGTGCGGATGACTTGCAGTGACCACCGTTGCAAAAAGCACTTTTGGACGAATTGGAAAGATTTGTCCGGTATAACTGTCTGCATCGCATTATCTTTATTGTCTCTTGGATTTTGCGTTCTCGTTTACCTGAGTACATCGGAGCTGAAGTCCAGGATACTAAACCTGGAAAAACAGAGAGATACGCAGCTCTCCTCGTGGATCACACTCGAGCAGGTGGAACCCGTTGTTTTTGGACGAATAGATCAGATTCTGGAAGAGGTAAGGGTTATGGACAAATTATTCCATATGAAACACGGATTTATCCATATTATTACTTTTTGTTCAAGTGATACATTGCAAGTAGGCTTACTGTGTTGTTCAAATGATAATAGGTTATGGGAATTTCTTTTAAAAAAATACACACCTGTGGGGAAACATAAGCTATTTCAAATGTATAGCCTATTTAATCATTTCGTTGGCTACGCTAATGAAAATATTGACTAGGCTACTTAAAAAATGTATAATATCTATTTGGTTTACATGTCTTATTTTAAAGGGCATGGATAGGATGTGTAGCCTACCCCGCATATCGATGTCTCTCACTCATTCCACAAGTGGTTGAAGCAGCGACAGTTCCGATTGGTATTAGACCAGCTGCTCGTGTTAACATGCACTAGAATATAATATCCAAAGTTAAAATACGTTTGTTTATAATAGCCTACGTTTCAATTAAGAATGGAGTGCAATATATATATTTTATATTTTATTTCATCACATGCACACAAGCACTCTCACCTTAATATATTTATTTTAACTTTTTGGATTGTATATATTGTTTGGTGTTGCTTATTGCACTGTTTGAGCTAGAAACACAAGCATTTCGCTGCACCTGCGATAACATCTGCAAATCTGTGTACGCGACCAAAAAACTTAGATTTTATTTTATTTGTAGATTCCATGGATAAAAACATGTATGGGCTGTGCGCGTCACGTCCATAGTACGCTGGCTTTAGTTCAAAGTCTATTTTTATCCCTAAATGTAAACCGAATGGCAGGATAATTTTCGTCCGTCTTTGTGGCATCGTCATGGTTTAGATAACAGAACTGTGAATGACCCTGGGATCAAATCTGTTGTTTTAAAATATGCTTTTCAACGCGCCCTTGTGCTGGCCACTTCCACAGTTATACCAACAATCTCTTCTCTGTGATTGAAATCCCGCAGAGCCCATATTCCCCCCCTGTTTACTTTAGGCTGCCTTTGTTGCATAACCCCGCCAGCCCTCCACTTTTACTCGGGACATCATTGTAAATGCACTTATTGTAGGGACAGCAGTGCATCTCAAAGTGGTACGTCAGAAGACTCCCTTTTCACTGCAATCATGGTCGCCACACTATTTTTTTTAGGATGCACATGAATGTGTTCTTATACAAAATGTACACAGGCTTGTCTTTTGTTCATCTCCGATTTCAAGAATGCAATCTGTGTTGTTTCTTGACCTGTTATTATCAGGATATTAGCAGACTTGACATTATGCATGTCTCAAATAGCTAGGAATCTTATACGTTTGATTCCTTCCTTGTCCTTATTGCAGTTGTTGAATATCTGCTATTGAGCATGGAGCTAGTGGGGTCCTAGAAACAAGCTTACTCCAGTCTTGCTGGAGGTATTGTGATTCACCCCTTTGTTTAGATTTATTTTTAAATATATGTGGCCATTATTAATATGACGCAACAGCAGATGTGGCCGCTTCTAGCCGACTGCCTTTGCGTGTTTCTGTCCAGAACCTCCAACACTTTCTATTAATTTACTGCAAGTTGGAATCCTCTCTGGAAAAATGTAAGCTGCAGAGGCCCAAGTTGTTTCCCACTGTTCACATTCTGATTTTGAGGAAATATCTCATACGTTTGTTGGATAATGTTTGTGGTTCATGTTGTTGTACTCTAAACTTTGTTGACTGAATATATATTTTCTGCTCTCCATCTCTCTATTCCTCTGAAAAAGCACAGTACCTGTACACCAACTACAAAAATTGGTAAAGTATTCTCCCACCTGGATAACGGCAAGAAAAAAATACAGTACAGATTGCTGATGCCCTTGAATCTCAGCAGTCACATGTGACACGAAAAGCTGCTGAAAACACACCAATTGTCCGGTTGACAACCACAGACACTTTAAATCTCACTGAATAGAGAAGTCTGCTGGGAGGAGGAACATATGTAACGAAAGGACTTCAAACGATCAATATTAACCCAACTTGTACCATCACAGACATGTAATTTCTTTAGTCTAGGAATGAATATAGTGGTGTCTTTACTAGCAGACTGACATGAGAGTGATAACAGGTATCATGATGTGGATGGATGGATGGTGAGGAGTCGAACTCAGTTATAGTCCATACATGGCAGCTGAGGCTCTCGCTCCTTTTTGGTTTAGGGGACAGAGAAAGGGAGGGTAAAGAGGGGGGTACATTCTCCGCCTCTCTGCCTCCCCACTTTAATGGTAACCCGATGCCAGAGTTTTTGATCTGGTTTTAACATTCTATTTTAAAAGGATGACAAAACATTTTACAGTCCCAAAGTCAGATTAATACTAAGACCCTCTCACTTTGCTGCCCAGGGGCCCTGCTACGGAGGCCCTATAGTGAGCGCTGTCCCCTTGTCCTGTCCTGTGGCTACATCTCTGTTACTGGACTGAGGGCCTTTGGGGCGTATTCTCCAAAATTCTGCTGTGAAACCTATACCCCACCTGACTCTCGCTGATTTCTCTAACAGACGTGCCACTAACACATGGGTATCATCAATCACATGGTCTTGAATCATTTAACACCCGGACATAAAATACATTATTTATCCCTTTGTTCTCATCAACAATCGACGTGTTATTTCCATGTGTCATTGAGAGATTCACCTCCACACTCTTGTTTGCCCTCTGTAAATTCTGATCCCCCCCTTCGGCCCCAACGGACACACCAAATACCCGCTGGCATTGATTGTTGTATCAGCTGTAAAGGAACTTGACCCTTGCCTTCTTTGCTTCCCGAGGGGCCCTAAATCAATACACATCTGCAAATCAAATCAAATTGTATTCGTCACATGCGCCGAATACAACAGGTGTAGTAGACCTTACAGTGAAATGCTTAATTACAAGCCCTTAACCAATAATGCAGTTAAGAAGAAAAAAAGTGTTAAGAAAGTGTTTACTAAATAAACTGAAGTAAACAATAAATAAATACTTTTTTTTTAAAATAAGAAAATGGAAAAATAACAAATAATTAAAGAGCAACAATAAAATAACAGGATCTACACATCTTCTGAGGCTGTGGTTGTTTTGAAATGACTTGGTTTCCAAAATATTGAGATACAGTACAAGAGGAGAACTGTAAGGTGGTTCCATCATGCAAAAAGTTGGAGATCTCATTCTTATCCACTTGTGTTCTACAGACTCTCAGCCCTGATCCTTCCTGAGAACTGAACCTCTCACTGCTAAATCACTGTGAGAGGTTGAGCTCTGGTCTTGGCCTCAGCCCTACCGTGCCTGGCTTTGACTCTACCAGATAACTCTACTCTGACAGAGCACAAAGGCATCTCTGGCACTTCTAGCATGTGTTGTTTTAATTTCCCTGATTTATTAGCAGATGTAGCATTTATCCCCACTAGTCCACTGGTGCTTTCTGCTCTCTTGAACGACAGCATTAGGTAACATGCCAAGAGATGGCGGGTGGCTGTGTGCTCAGCGATGGTCTGGCTGCCCAGAAAACCACATTTAGTGGGATGACAGACCAGCAGGGACCAGAGCGAAGAAACCGGGGCAAGTGGAACCCCAGAATCTGGACTGAAACACACACTAGCTTGAACAGGGAGAAATGTGCACTAGGCCTCTGTCAAGCCTGCGGAGACCACTTTGTGGTTAATTGTTGATGTTAAACAGGCCAGTTTTAAGGTGACATAATGATGTGTTCAGGGGAAGTCAGAGAATTTTCAAAGAATGAATGTCTCTCAAGACTTTTGATTTTGCTACATTGGATTTGACACATGAGGTGTATTGTTGAAAGGTCAGCCTCTGGGTTTTATGAGTAGGCAGTGCTAGGCACCCCGCCTTTGTGCTGAAACTGAAGAGAAGAGTGTTTCAATCAGTGGAAGTGTCACATCTGCTCCCACTCTTCCCCCCTGTCACTCGAGGGTGCCAGGCTCCCCAGCATTGCGCACTCCTGCCACCATCATAAACACACACCTGCCTTCCCCCTGTCACGCGCATCAGCGATTATTGGACTCACCTAGACTCAATCACCTCTGTCATTACCTTCCCTATACATGTCTGGTTCCCCGCTCTGTTCCCTGCATCAGCATTAATTGTCGTTTGTCTTTGTTTACCCGTGTGCTGATGCTATTCCTGTTCTGTTACCTGTCTGTTCCTGATTAAATGTTGACTCCCCGTACCTGCTTCTCATCTCCGGTGTCGGTCTTTACAGGAAGACATTTTCTATTTCTACAGGAGTGGTTTAAACTGCGTTTTTACTGCACAGCTACTGTGATTTTTCAGAGCAGTACAGAGATACAGAGCAGGAAATATGAGTACAAAAACATGAACCACAAACATTATCCAACAAATGTATGAGATATTTCCTCAAAATCAGAATTTGAATCGTGGGAAATAATTTAGGCCTCTGCAGCTTACATTTTCCTGAGAAGATTTCAACTTGCAGTAAATTAATAGAAAGTGTTGGAGGTTCTGGACAGAAACACGCGAAGGCAGTCGGCTCGAAGCGGCCACATCTGCTGCACGTTTTTAGAACGTTCTTGGGACGTAGTGTCATGGTCCCCGTTGTGTCATGGTCCTCAGGAGGCTTTTGTCACGTGATAGTCCCAGGTGTCCCAAGTAAAAATAAAGTAATAAAATGTAATGGGGGTTTTAAGGTAAGTGGTACGCTGTTCAGCTAAAATGGTGTAAAAGTCTTTAATCAATGACAGTATGATTACATTTGACATGATAAGTTAGCACTGACTTTTCAATATGACCCCACCTGGGATTTTAATTTAAAAACTCTGGATTTGGGTTACAAGGATATTTCTGCTGCACCACAAAGTCTGTAGAATGTCAGAAGTCTCCTACACGTTCATTACCTATGATGCATCCACTGCACTTAGCAAAATAGTGCCATCTGCCCTGCTATTTAAGTTTTCAGTTAATCTGACTATTCCCTTATTGAGTTAATTTACTCATTTCAGTCATTTGAGTTTGGATTTTCAGTATACTTGTCTAATATTGGTAGAGCATATTATTCTGTTTTAATGTTACTCCTGAATTACTATGAAAAATAAAATAGTTTTTCTTCTGTGTATTTTTAACAGAGCTGAGATTTACTTTGAACAGCAAAGTGTAGGAATAAGCCTACAGGTGAAATCAGTCATTGATACAGATATGGTGGCGTAGCAGGAAGTTTGTAATGCTGTCAACAAAGAGGTTGTGAGTTCAAATCCCAGGTGAGAACATGTCAAATGAGAAATACTGTTTAAACAAACATACACAATGTAATCATGTACAGTACCAGTCAAATGTTTGGACACACCTACTCATTCAAGGTTTTTTCTTTATTTTTACCATTTCTACATTGTAGAATTATAGTGAAGACAGCAAAACTAGGGGATAACACATGGAATCATGTAGTAACCAAAAAAGTGTTAAACAAATGTTTTATTTTTGAGATTCTTCAAAGTAGCCACCCTGTGTAAAACACTTTTTTTTTTTGAGGGGAGAGCGTTTCTTTGCGACTACCAGGTGACGTCCCCGGGAACAAACCGGGAACTAGACAAACTTCCAGGGGACCATGACACAATGTCCTGACGACTTTAGGCGACCATTTCGTTCTAACGACTCATTATTGTTTGCAGGGGCTATAACATATACATTCATTTTAAGTTGTTGAATTAAAAGTTGATACGAAGAATGGACTCACTTTTCCATGACCAGTTTGCTCCATTCCCGAGTCTGTAGTGCAGTATCTTGGTTAGAGACCAGATAGGAACATTGAGCTAACGTACACAGTTCCTTTATTGTACCCGATGTTTAGAATTACTGAACACTCATAACTATAACATGTCAACTCCAGCACCTGTTGGAGGCCTTTAAACAGCACACTGACATGCCTCTGATAGTAAGTACTATGAATTGTCTTGACTGTTATGCAGTGGGACAGTACTGGAAATTCTGTCTTGGTTCAGGGTTGAAAAACAAACTATACTCTGAATTCCTCACCATCCACAGACTAATATTATCTTCCGTTTTTTACCCACGTGCAGAAATTGGCGGCTCGACTTCCCAAAACACGAGAGACCAGAGAAGCGCCCCATAGCTGTGTCTGTCCACCAGGTAAGCCTCTGTGCCACCCACTTCTCACCTCTTACCCCACACCATCACTTTTGACTGATTCTAGCACACCCCTGCAGCTGTGCTCAGGTTTTAATCAAGGGTTTTATCCACCGTGACTAATCTGTGCTGCTCAAATCCTGCTTTGGTTTCACCCCTCTGGGTGAGCTCAGTTTGCCCTGTTTAAATGGGTCACTACCCTGAGTACGTAAGCGTGGGAGGAGTGTAGAGTAGACGGTTGAGTACTGATAGTGAGATCCTCTCCTCAAGGCATTAGCTACCTGAGACATAAAGGAAGCCAGGGTGCCCATTTTTTTCTGCTTTCTTGTCAACTTCTTATGAAAATGTATTTGTATTTATTATGGATTCCCATTAGCTGCTGCCTCTCTTTCTGGAGTCTGGCAAAATGAAGGCAGTTATACAATTTTAAAAACATTACAATACATTCCTTACAGAATTCACAACACACTAAGTGTGTGCCCTCAGGCCCATACTCCACTACCACATATCTACAATGCAAAATCCATATGTACGTGTGTGTATATTGCGTATGTTATCATGTGTGTGTATGCATGTGTCTGTGCCTATGTTTGTGTTACTTCACAGTCCCGCTGTTCCATAAGGTGTATTTTTACCTGATTATTTTTGGAATCTGATTCTACTGCTTGCATCAATTACCTGATGTGGAATAGAGTTCCATGTAGTCATGGCTCTATGTAGTACATTGCACCTCCCATAGTCTGTTCTGGACTTGGGGACTGTGAAGAGACCTCTGGTGGCATGTCTTGTGGGGTAGGCATGGGTGTCCAAGCTGTGTGCTAGTATTTTAAACAGACAGCTCGGTACCTTCAGCTTATCAACACCTCTTACAAAAACAAGTAATGAGAAAGTCAATCTCTCTTCCCCTTTGAGCCATGAGAGATTGACATGCATGTCATTAATGTTAACTCTCTGTGTACTTTTAAGGGCCAGCTGTGCTGCCCTGTTCTGAGCCAACTGCAATGGTCCCAAGTCCCTCTTTGTGGCACCTGACCACACTACTGAACAGTAGTCCAGGTGCAACAAAACCCGGGCCTGTAGGACCTGCCTTGTTGATAGCGTTGTTAAGAAGGCAGAGCAGTGCTTTATTATGGACAGACTTCTCCCCATCTTAGCTACTGTTGTATCAATAAGTTTTGACCATGACATGCTCAATTTTCACATTATTCATTACGAGATGTAGTTGAGGTTTAGCGTTTAATGAATGATTTATCCCAAATACAATGCTTTTAGTTTTGGAAATATTTAGGACTAACTTAGTCCTTGCTACCCATTCCGAAACTAACTGCAGCTCTTTGTTAAGTGTTGCAGTCATTTCAGTTGCTGTAGTAGCTGACTTGTATAGTGTTGAGTCATCCGCATACAAAGACACACTGGCCTTACTCAAAGCCAGTGGCATGTTGTTAGTAAAGATTGAAAAAAGCAAGGGGCCTAAACAGCTACCCTGGGGAATTCCTGCTTCTACCTGGATTATGTTTGAGAGGCTTCCATTAAAGAACACCCTGTGTGTTCCATTAGACAAGTAACTCTTGATCCACATTATAGCAGGGGGTGTAAAGCCATAACACATAAGTTTTTCCAGCAGAAGAATATGATCGATAATGTCTAAAGCTTCACTGAAGTCTAACAAGATA
The DNA here is from genome assembly GCF_013265735.2 of Oncorhynchus mykiss. Taxonomy (NCBI): domain Eukaryota; kingdom Metazoa; phylum Chordata; class Actinopteri; order Salmoniformes; family Salmonidae; genus Oncorhynchus; species Oncorhynchus mykiss. The sequence goes on along the minus strand of NC_048587.1, from coordinate 19,376,942 downwards.
GCCCCCACAATCATTTTATCATCAATTTCTCTCAGCCAATAATCAGTCATTTGTGTAAGTGCCATGCTTGTTGAGTGTCCTTCCCTATAAGCATGCTGAAAGTCTGTTGTCAATTTGTTTACTGTGAAATAGCATTGTATCTGGTTAAACACATTTTTTTCCAGAAGTTTACTAAGGGTTGATAACAGGCTGATTTGTCGGGTATTTGAGCCAGTAAAGGGGGCTTTACTATTCTTGGGTAGCGGAATGACTTTAGCTTACCTCCAGGCCTAAGGGCACACACTTTCTAGTAGGCTTAAATTGAAGATGTGGCAGTATCGTCTGCTATTATCCTCAGTAATTTTCCATTCACATTGTCAGACCCCGGTGCCTTGTCATTGTTGATAGACAGCAATAATTTTTTCACCTCTTCCACACTGACTTTACGGAATTCAGAAGTGCAATTCTTGTCTTTCATAATTTCGTCAGAAAAACTTGGATGTGTGGTGTCAGCGTTTGTTGCTGGCATGTCATCTCTAAGTTTGTTTATCTTGCCAATGAAAAAGTAATGAAAGAAGTTGGCAATATCAGTGGGTTTTGTGATAAATGAGCAGTCTGATTCAATGAATGATGGAGTCGAGTTGTCTTTTTTCCCCCAAAATTGAATTTATGGTGCTACAAAGCTTTTTACTATAATTCTTTATATAATTTATCTTTGTTTCATAGTATAATTTATTTTTTATTTAGCTTAGGCAAAAGATTCCTTAATTTGCACCACGTTTGCCAATCAGTTGGGCTGCCAGACTTATTTGCCATACCTTTTGCCTCATCCCTCTCAACCATGCAATTTTTCAATTCCTCATCAATCCAAGGGGATTTTACAGTTTTTAATGGGTGCATGTTTATTAGTAACTGGAATAAGGAATTTCATAAATCTGTCAAGTGCAGCATCTGGTTGCTCCTCATTACACACCACAGACCAGCAAATATTCTTTACAACATATGAATCACTACAAAACTTCTTGTATGACCTCTTATACACTAAGAGCCTTTAGAACGGTGGTTTTCCTAGATATGGCTACTATATTGTGATCACTACATCCTATGGATTTGGATACTGCTTTAAAGCAAATTTATGCCGCATTAGTAAAGGTATGATCAGTACATGTTGATGATTTCATTCCTGTGCTGTTTGTAAATACCCTGGTAGGTTGACTGACAACCTGAACCAGGTTGCAGCCACTGGTTATAATTAGATTTTTGTTGTTGTTGAGAGCCCGTCAATATTGACATCACCCATAAAATATACTTCTCTGTTGATATCACATACATTATCAAGCATTTCGCACATATTTTTCAGATACTGTTAGCACTTGGTGGTCTATAGCAGCTTCCCACAAGAATGGACTTCAATCAATCAATCAATCAATCAAATTTATTTTATATAGCCCTTCATACATCAGCTGATATCTCAAAGTGCTGTACAGAAACCCAGCCTAAAACCCCAAACAGCAAGCAATGCAGGTGAAGAAGCACGGTGGCTAGGAAAAACTCCCTAGAAAGGCCAAAACCTAGGAAGAAACCTAGAGAGGAACCAGGCTATGTGGGGTGGCCAGTCCTCTTCTGGCTGTGCCGGGTGGAGATTATAACAAAACATGGTCAAGATGTTCAAATGTTCATAAATGACCAGCATGGTCGAATAATAATAAGGCAGAATAGTTGAAACTGGAGCAGCAGCACAGTCAGGTGGACTGGGGACAGCAAGGAGTCATCATGTCAGGTATTCCTGGGGCATGGTCCTAGGGCTCAGGTCAGTTGAAACTGGAGCAGCAGCACAGCCAGGTGGACTGGGGACAGCAAGGAGTCATCATGTCAGGTAGTCCTGGGGCATGGTCCTAGGGCTCAGGTCCTCCGAGAGAGAGAAAGAGAGGAGAGAATTAGAGAACGCACACTTAGATTCACACAGGACACCGAATAGGACAGGAGAAGTACTCCAGATATAACAAACTGACCCTAGCCCCCCGACTTTAGGTGAGGCAGATGAACCTGTAGCCATACTACTTCAACAGTATTTAACATTAGATTGTCTCTAATCTTAACAGGAATGTGGTTCTTTATGTAGACCGCAACACCGCCCCCGTTGGCATTTCTGTCTTTTCGGTAAACGTTATAACCATCTATTGCTACCACTGTATTATCTAAGTGAGTTTCAGAGATAGTCAGAATATGAATGTCATCTGTTACAAGCAAGCTATTGAATTCATGGACCTTGTTTTTTTCAGGCTGCATATGTTAATATGGTCTATTTTTAGCACTTTTCTGAGTTTGCTTGATTGTTTTTAATGATTTACTGGGAAGCTTATCAGAAGATGACCTGATAGTGCAGGGTGAGCTGCACGAAGTGGTCTTCCTACTAGGGCACACTGCCTCAGTGCTAACAGTGTAACTCTGGTTCATAGACTCATGATTACTGCATACAATAGCTGTAAGATTAACAAAAGTATTCAGGGTATTAGGGGGACATACATTAAGTTACTTACATTGTGTCTGCCAATGCCCCTAGGATAATGTACATTTAATGCAGCATTATGATGACTCATTCTCACAATGGTAGGGATTAGCTGAGCTGGTCTTAGGCCATTGATAAGTCATTGTTTCAACGCAGCCTTGAAATGCCAAGATGATTTGGATGAACTCCATCATTCCTGTAGAGTATCTTCTGTTTCCAGAAGGTGTCAAAGTTATCTAGAAAAGTGACTCCAGCAGAGCTACAATAATCTTTTAGCTAGATCTGTAAGGCCAGTAGCCTGCTGAATCTTTCACACCCGCGGCTCAACAATGTTATTGGACCTGGAATGATTGGCCGTTTTAAGGAGTCTTTTAATGTTAAATCAGTTATTTTAAAATCCATTTTCAGATGTTTCCGAGCTAGCCCTCCTGATGTCGTTTGACCCCCACATGGACTACGACAGTGTCAGCTCCCGGCATCTGTGGTAGAACAGTCGTAAGCAGCCTTGTGATGTCCCATACTCGTGCTACTGGGTAGCACAGGGTTTTTGCCTTGGGGACCGAGATGTTTCTCACCATAGAGCTGCCTATGATGACAGCTGGCGATGTTGAATGGGCCGGTCTTTGGCTTGACAATGACAATGAAGTAGTCAAAAGCACAAACAGATCTGGAACCAGGGTACCATATATGGATCTTTAAAGGCCCAGTGCATTTAAAGTTCTGTTTTACCTTTGTATCATATTGTGCAACAGCTCATGAGGCTAACACTGTAAACGTGTGAAAAAAAAGTTAGCAGTGTTACATCTTGATAGTTGCTGGTTGAAAATACAATCGAAAGATCTTCTAATCAGCGTGTTTCCATGGGCCGAAGTTTCGACTTTCCTGGTGACATCACCAGTTAAGGTCACTTTATTGGTCAATTGCAGACAGTCCAACTGAAATTTGACTTCTGCTTTTAACCACTCCAAAAGACACACATACATAGGTTTTGGAGAGGTGCAGGGGTCTGCCACACTGGGAGCTGTTATTGTGGGGGGTTAAGTGCCTTGCTCAAGGGAACAACGGCAGGCAATGGCCTCTAGGATTTGATACCAGCAACCCTCCGGTTGCCAACTCACTTCCCACCACTTCCCGAATTGTCAACTCTTCGGGTTGCTGGTTCGCCTCTGTCCAACCTCTCAACTACAGTACCTGCCGCTTCTCTTGAATATTGGTTAATAGACTAATAACAAAGAGAGTTCCATACCTCTCTGCCAATGAAAGAAAGTTTTAAGTTTATCCTCCCCACTCAGACCACTCCCAGACAGTCCTAGCAAAATTCTTGCTTGAGAAATAGTGTTTTGATAAAAAAGCTATTTTTGTCCAGAAATGATTTGATATTGATATAAAAATGGCTGCATTGGACCTTTAAAGTTCTCTAAAAGCATAATACTGCAGTGAGGCTTTGTGTATAATGGTGTTGCTATAGCAACGTTTCATTCAACGATTTTCTTTCTAAGTGTGATATTGAATTGAATTACTTTATTTTTTCCAGAAGGATGACAAGTTGGATAAGATAAAGAGAACAAGAGTAAACACATGAACAGCAACATTCACACATGACAGATGCAAATGCTTACAAGGTATAAACAAGATAATTTCATTACAGAGACGTGCTATACAAGATATAAATATATATATATATATATATATATATATATATATATATATATATATATATATATATATACACAGGGGCAAAAAAGTATTTAGTCAGCCACCAATTGTGCAAGTTCTCCCACTTAAAAAGAGGAGAGAGGCCTGCAATTTTCGTCATAGGTACACTTCAACTATGACAGACAAAATGAGAAAAAAAATCCAGAAAATCACATTGTGGGATTTTTAATGAATTTATTTGCAAATTATGGTGGAAAAAAAGTATTGTATGCATCCAAAGAACACCATACCTACTGTGAAGCATGGGGGTGGAAACGTCATGCTTTGGGGCTGTTTTTCTGCAAAGGGACCAGGACGACTGATCCGTGTAAAGGAAAGAATGAATGGGGCCATGTATCGTGAGATTTTGAGTGAAAACCTCCTTCCATCAGCAAGGGCATTGAAGATGAAACGTGGCTGGGTCTTTCAGCATGACAATGATCCCAAACACACCGCCTGGGTAATGAAGGAGTGGCTTCGTAAGAAGCATTTCAAGGTCCTGGAGTGGCCTAGCCAGTGTCCAGATCTCAACCCCATAGAAAATCTTTGGAGGGAGTTGAAAGTCCGTGTTGCCCAGCAACAGCCCCAAAACATCACTGCTCTAGAGGAGATCTGCATGGAGGAATGGGCCAAAATACCAGCAACAGTGTGTGAAAACCTTGTGAAGACTTACAGAAAACGTTTGACCTCTGTCATTGTTATATACCCTTTGTTGGCAAAGTATTTGTTATTGACCAAATACTTATTTTCCACCATAATTTGCAAATAAATTCATAAAAAATCCTACAATGTGATTTTCAGGATTTTTTTTCTAATTTTGTCTGTCATAGTTGAAGTGTACCTATTATGAAAATTACAGGCATCTCATCTTTTTAAGTGGGAGAACTTGCACAATTGGTGGCTGACTAAATACTTTTTTGCCCCACTGTATATAAATATATATATATATATAATAGTGTATATATATAAATATGTATATGTATATAAATATAATTGATTGCGGTCATTCACTGTACTTTGGTTGTCAATGGGAACAGTGTGCAACACCCATGCCATAAACGGATAATGAGAGAAGGACCTTAAATTAGGTTGCTCTGAGTTGCTTTATAACACCCTGTGAATGTAATGACACTTTCGTGATTCACTGGTGATTGATGTTGGGTACTGATGACTTGTTTGTATGGGCTTCTATTGTTGAAATTGTGTAACTGACAGCCATTAACGATACAAAGCAAACTAAACAAACACTAAAGACGTCACGGCAAGGTTGGAGGGGGAAAAAACAAACATGATCAAAGCAAGTAAGGGAAGATTGTATTGATGCAGTAGCTGTGGCACTGCCGCACAATGCAGGATACCTTGTCTAGGTTTTAGGAGGGGCGACAGATGCAAGGATCCAACAGGTTTCACTGGTATATACTATCTGTACACCTGATCCTGTACATGCCAAATATTGCCCTCCTTTTGCAATTGTGCCCTCAGGCTAGCTTCATAATGCCGACAGGTGTTGGTGTATTTTGGGCTCAGTTGGCGGTGGTCGGCAGCGCAGGCGTTTTGTATCACATTGGGTAATGGTGCAAGCTGGTGTGACGAGGTACCATCATCAAGGCATTCCTAGGCAGGGACGACAGGGCACGACAGCCCACTGATAACTAGCCACATCCGCTACACAACTAACCCTGTCGTTAAAGTATGAGTGGACTGAAATGAACAGCAATGAACTGGCAACAAATTGCGTCTGTCTTTGTTCCATTAGAAAAAAGTATGCCACAGAGAGCTTGCACCTATGGAGCCAGTATATTAGATTAGTACCACATATTCTGGAACATACATTATCTTGGGCTGTCGGGCAAGCATGAAGCATTGTGTCTGACAATGAAAACTTATGTCTGAAAGGTTCTTCAGTCACCAAGCCCACCTGTTTCTCAGCTGTCAGTCATTAAGTAATTAGGTAGTGAAGAGTGTATCTGTGTGTTTGTGTGTGTGCGCGTGTGTGTGCCTGCGTGCGAGTGGGCCTAAGCGGGAACAGGCCTGTGAGAACCAGTGGAGGTGAGAGCGTACACACATTAGTGCTAATTTGTCTTGTCTGTAGGATGTCAGGGTCTTAACTGACCGGTAAGTGTCTTTGGAGGTCCCGTAAAAACCAGTTAAGGTGGACCCGCTGTCAGAGCTTCTGAGAGGAACCCTTTCTTTTCAGGTATGAGAGCCTTCTAACTGGAGAGTGTTTTGGTAGTTCCTGGTCACACACCTCAGAAACAGGCTCTTAAATGTACATCTGAGGCCTTGTTTCATTTTTTGGGGGGGACGTTTTTAGAATTTCTCTAAATGTATGTTTTCAAAATATTTCAGGCTAACCATTCCTAAATATACTTCATGAAACAATTTGCATTTGGTTTTTGGCTGTCAGGGTATGAATACGACAGTTCCAAATACCATCTCACCGAAGCATGAACAATGCCATCTTAGCCTGAGGATTTCAAGTTTTCCTTAGGGCAGGATCCATACTGTTCATCAATTGTTCTGTTCATCAACTGTCCCCCCAACATGCACCTCTCTATAAATGGCCCCATAACAATGACAGAGGTCCCGGTTCGGTTCAGCATGGCAGGCTGCCCTCAGGACAATGAAGCAGTGCATTGTCGGATATGTGTATGTATATATGGCTATGCAGTGCTCCCAGTGTCTACCTGGCCTCTGCCAATCAAGGCGGAACACAGTGTTCGCATGGCTCCGATTCATTTGTTTATTTTCAGTTCCCGGCGATGTCGAGGTATAGTAAGCCCTCCCCTGGCCCTCAAGAGTCCCTGTACAGACACAGGAACCTAGGCACCTATTGTTCAATTAAACAGAGGAGGCTTTAGATGTTGTTGAAAGGCTGGTTTAAATCATGGTTGCTGTGATGCCTTTAGAGGAACGCTTTCGTCCTGAAGAGCTTTTCAATTGTCCCTCAAAAAAATCAACAGATATTTGATTGATTTTGTGACCTCGTCAGCTTTGCTTGACTGAAATGAACTACGGTTGAAATATTGTAAGACTGCATAGTGTGGTATTGAGTGGATGTTTTTAACCAGGGTCAGTGTGTGTATTTCACTTGAAGGATATTAGGTATTATTCTGAGCTTGACATGTTTCATGAGAAGCTGTGAAAATGTACCTCTCTCTAGGACATGCTAAACGGAGCTGGGTAGTTAGCTAGCGTGCTTTACACATTTCAGTTTTCCTTTACACTGTGTCCTGATTCTAGATTTTTATAACAATTTGTAACACAACTCCTCAATGTCGTTATAACACTGATGACTCTCTAATGTTGTCTCATACCAAGTTGCCGGATATAAAAAGTCAGACATGGTCGTTGGTTGAGTTGTGCCCATGAACCGTCTGGGTATGCAGAGATGTGTACTGTACATCCCTGAGTTTGTAATAAGCATCACATGCTGCCATAGCTAAACATGGCGAGGGGGTGAGTAAGACCCTCTATGTGTCACCATTCAATTACCTCATGTTAATGGTCACATGTTGACCAATGCCAAATAGAACGACAGTCGTATTCTTAGCAGCATGGATTATAGTATTTCACAAAGCCTTGGGCTCGAGGACTGTTGTTTTGTTTGGCTGGAAATCAGACATGTTTAATGGCTTGGATGTTTGTGGTTTTTATCGAGAGGTAAATCAGTTTTGAGAGATATGTTCTTCAAAGTCAGAGAGGGCTATTGCAAGAAACGACATACCATCCTTTTCAGTTAATATTCATTATTGCCCATTTATGTTAATAAAAAGAGAGTTTGGAATTGGGATCCTTTGCTCCGGACAAGAGCATTTCCGGGCATAGAGCCGGCATGGAAATTAATAAAAATTGAGGAAAAAAATGAAAGTTCCAAAAGCAAAACTTTCCCCTTATAAAATTCCACTAAATGTAATCTTTAAACTCAATGAATGCAACCCCCCCACAAAAAATGCCAACTATAAAAATAAAGTTTTCCCTGCTGGACAAGGATTGAGTTGACTTTCAAGAGTCCCTGAAATATGATTTTTTTAAATATAAAAATAAAACATTCTCAAAGGTAGGTAAATGTATAGGTAATTCAAGGAGAGATTCTCATAAACATGATTATACTATGAGATGATCTTGGTAACAATGAGAGGGACATTGGGAAGAAACTATAATTAACAGTGTTTACATTGATATCTATGCCATCAGAGGAGGCACGGATGGAGAAATTGTGGCTTTGTGCATATTTGTAGCAAATTAATGACATTCATATAAAGGCCTATTCATATTTGCACCAAATTAATACAAGTAACTAATAATCTGTCAAAGTGTAGGAAAATTTATGTGACAGGGAGATTGATCCAGGCCCATGTTGCCAGAGTTCGACTCCAGAGTTGACTTCAATCAACACATTATTGGCCGACAAGCTAAGTGGCACTTTCTTGGATCTAACGTCAGGGAAAAGAGAAAAGAGAGAGAGCGAGCCCACCCCCCTCTTGTCAATTGCATTTCCGCTTCACCAAAGAAGATAACTCCCTGGATTTAGCTGCTTTGTGGCTTCATATCACAGTAGTGACCAACATTGTGCTAGGAGGGAGGGGAAGAGTGAATGGGAGGCTAAAGGGGGATGGGGGGGGCGGTCTATCTTTGGAAGAGTATGTCACTAGCACTGTTTGGACAACTTCCTGGGGACAGTTAGGCCAGAGTGGATCTATCCTCTCCGCATTACTTTGGAAAAGAGCAGGGCGCGAGCTCACATCTCATCCATCTGGGAGGATTAATCCCAGGGAATGGGGGATAGCAGGTAGGGGGCAGGGGATAAAGGCCTTTAATACCTGCTGCCCGAGAGGGAGGAAGTGGGCTTTGGCAGTTTACCTGGCAGGGGTCCGAGGGGAAGCCATATCCAGAGACAGAGGAGAGTGTAATCAGAACCCCCTGCCACAGAGCTGGCAGCCTTGCATGGTTGGCAAAGCGGATCCCTACTCTACCCCCTCTCTGCCCATGCTACCCACAGAATACTGGGCAATGAAGGAGCCAGCCAGGCAGGCAGGCGCTGCCACCCACAGGCCCTCACACAGCCACCATTTGGCCTGAGGCTGGGCATGTGGACAGGCACACAGCACTGCATGACACAGGCAGAACTCTGTCCAACAACACTTGTTCTCCATATGCACAATAGCATAATGCATAATTGCAATTCTTTATTTCCCCTCTAATATTATTATTTTGTTTTACAATATTTAGAGATTGTGTATTTGAATGAATGCACAGAAAGAAAGTACAGTTTTAAATACAGATTTTAAATGCACATCTTGTGTATCAAAATGTGTCAGTGTTATGAAGACAATCCATTCCCTACATTAGCAGTGAAAGAGTTCATCCGTGCTTGTCCATCAATCTAAATTGGACCTGGTTCGAGGAGACGGACCGCTTGAGGAGACTACGCTATGTGCAAACATTATGACTTTTTTATTGCCCAAGGTACAAACACTTGTCAGAGTGGCTCCAGTGCCGGTTTCCCTTTGAGGATTGTGGCGCTCATTGGCCAACTGGCACGCTGGGCACTCAGAGCATAACCATAGCCTGCTTGCTGACAGATCGATGCATCACCTAGCATCGGATCAAAAGAGAGCTGGGATGTTTGTGCGTGTGTGTGTATGTGAGAGGGAGAGAGGGAGACAGAAAGCAAGCAAGAGAAAGTAGGAGAGAGAGAGAGAGAGGAGAGACAGGGAGTGAACACACACACACACACCAGCTAAATGAACCCAGTGCAGTAAAGCCAGTTAATCCAGAGCCTCTTTTTTTTAAATAAATACTCTCCCTGCAGATGATAATGTAGTTCAACAAGATCCCTGTTGCCCTTGTAAACTGGGGTGGGGGTGAAGAGGTTGTGGGGCTGGTTATTTAAGGAGTCCCCAAGTTCACCTTGACATCTCTGCTGACAGGAAGAGGGGCTGGCGGATCCCCTTTCTTCGCCCATGATTAGTTTTCAGCGCAGCTGCCAGTGTGTGGCCATGCTTCGAGAGGGCTGTTGCCTGCTGCAGACAGAGAAAGAGAGAGAGAGAACTAGGGAGTGATCTTATGGGCACAGAAAGAAAGAGAGGGAGAAGAGAGGTGATGACTTAATAAGGCAGATGAGGTAGAACACAGTAGAGCTAGCTGGCCATCTGGTTTCTAACAGTCTGGTCCTGACCAAAGAGCTTTGCTGCCACCTGATTCCCCTCCCACTGGTCCAGCTACAACATACTTCACATCCTAAACCTGTTAGCATCTTGTTTGTAGAACATTCACAGCTAACTATTCAATTCCACATTTTTTTTTAAAGAACAAGAAATGGCATTATGGGCATTTCCTTCCTGTTGTTACCATTTTTGAATTTGAGAAAAGGTTGAGCTAATATAGAGAGTATGTTCTCTGCAATGTGTATACTGGATGTAATATCGAACGTTTTTGTTCTGATATACAGTGCCTTCAGAAACTTTTCACACCCCTTGACTTTAAGGTCCATCAATCGACTAGTCAATTCCAGTGAACAGATTCAACCACAAAGACCAGGGAGGTTTTTCAATGCCTTGCAAAGAAGCGCACCGATTGGTAGATGTGTAAAAATAAAAAATAAAACAGATGCTGAATATCCCTTTGAGCATGGTGAAGGTAATAATTATGCTTTGGATGGTGTATCAATACACCCAGCCACTAGAAAGATACAGGCATCTTTCCTAACTCAGTTTCTGGAGAGGAAGGAAACTACTCAGGGATTTCAGCATGAGGCCAATGGTGAGTTTAAAATAGTTAGAGTTTAATTGTTGTGATAGGAGAAAACTGTACATGGATCAACAACATTGTAGTTACTCCACAATACTAACCTAAATGACAGAGTGAAAAGAAGGAAGCCTGTACAGAAAAAAACTAAACATATTCCAAAACCTGCATCCTGTTGCAGAAATGCTCTTAAGTAATACTGAAATATTTTTGGATAAGAAATTGACTTTTGTCCTGAATACAAAGAGTTATGTGTGGGACAAATCCAACAACAAGTCACTAAGTACCACTCTTCATATTTTCAAGCATGGTGGTGGCTTCATCATTATATGAGCATGCTTGCTAACGGCAAGGAGTTTTTTTTTTCATAAAAAGAAACGGAATACAGCTAACCACATGCAAAATCCTAGTGGAAAACCTGCTTGTCTTCTTTCCGTCAGATACTGGGAGACAAATTCACTCTAGCAGGACAATAACCTAAAACACAAGGCCAAATCTACACTGGAGTTGCTTACCAAAACAACATTGAATGTTCCTGAGTGTCCTAGTTAAAGTCTTTCCTCAAATTTGTTAGAAAATCTAGACTTGAAAGTGGCTTTCTAGCAAGGATCAACAACCAATTTGACAGAGCTTGAAGAATTTTTTAAATAATAATGGGAAAATATTGTACAATCCAGGTATGCAAAGCTCTAAAAGACTTATCCCCCAAAAGACTCTGTAATCGCTGCCAAAGGTGTTTCTAATATGGGGGGGGGATAGATATTTTTGGTAGAACAACAAAATGTGGAAAGATTCAAGGGGTGTGAATACTTTTTGGAGGGAACTGTAAATACCAGTGAATCAGACACATACTGAATTAGTACTTGTGCTATGTACATATAGATATATACATATTACAGTATGTATCCAGGTTCACATTGTGTTTTCAGTCAGGCATGTTGCGTGAATTGGCTTTAGGAAATGCATGGTCATTCAGCTTGAGTTGGCCTCCAGTGAGCACTAATTTGTGCTTTTACAAATACAAGCATGATAGTGAATACATAGAGGTGAAATGAGATGTAATTCAAACTGGCCTCCAGGTTCCACCTATGGGCCACCAGAACAATTATAGTTAGCCTGCTTTGGATGGAATGCAGTGGAGTCTGTCTGACTGTCTTGGTATGGAGAAGTTTAATCATCGGTAGAAAACACAATACAGTACAATGCCATCCTGCTACGGTGACCCTAGAGGATTAAGGAATTGTTTACATGAATGTATCTCTATGTTTTCTTGGAACATGCCAAGGGCTCTAGACTGTAGATGTACAATTGAAGTCAGAAGTTTACATACACTTAGGTTGGAGTCATTAAAACTTGTTTTTCAACCACTCCACAAAACTATAGTTTTGTCAAGTCGGTTAGGACATCTACTTTGTGCATGACACAAGTAATTTTTCCAACAATTGTTTACAGACAGATTATTTCACTGTATCACAAATCCAGTGGGTCAGAAGTTCACATACACTAAGTTGACTGTGCCTTTAAACAGCTTGGAAAATTCCAGAAAATGATGTCATGGCTTTAGAAGCTTCGGATAGGCTAATTGACATAATTTGAGTCAATTGGAAGTGTACCTGTGGATGTATTTCAAGGCTGACCTTCAAACTCAGTGCCTCTTTGCTTGACATCATGAGAAAATCAAAAGAAATCAACCAACAAAAAAAAAAGACCTCCACAAGTCTGGTTCATCCTTGGGAGCAATTTCCAAACACCTGAAGGTACCACGTTCATCTGTACAAACAATAGAAAGCAAGTATAAACACCATGGGACCACGCAACTGTCATACCGCTCAGGAAGGAGACGCGTTCTGTCTCCTAGAGATGAATGCACTGGTGTGAAAAGTGCAAATCAATCGCAGAACAACAGCAAAGGACCTTGTGAAGATGATGGAGGAAACAGGTACAAAAGTATCTATATCCACAGTCAAATGAGTCCTACCTGTATATCAACATAACCTGAAAAGCCGCTCTGCAAGGAAGAAGCCACTGCTCCAAAACCGCCATAAAAAAAGCCAGACTACGGTTTGCAACTGCACATGGGTTAAAGATCCTTATTTTTGGAGAAATGTCCTCTGGTCTGATGAAACAAAAATATAACTGTTTGGCCATAATGACCATCATTATGTTTGAAGGAAAAAGGGGAGGCTTGCAAGCCGAAGAACACCATCCCAACCGTGAAGCACAGGGGTGGCAGCATCATGTTGTGGGGGTGGCAGCATCATGTTGTGTGGGTGCTTTGCTACAGGAGGGACTGGTGCACGTCACAAAATAGATGGAATCATGAAGAGGGAATATTATGTGGATATATTGAAGCAACATCTCAAGACATCAGTCAGGAAGTTGAAGCTTGGTCGCAAATGGTTTTTCCAAATGGACAATGACCCCAAGCATACTTCCAAAGTTGTGCAAAATGGCTTAAGTACAACAAAGTCAAGGTATTGGAGTGGCCATCACCAAGCCCTGACCTCAATCTTATAGAAAATGTGTGGGCAGAACTGAAAAAGCGTGTGTGCGAGCAAGGAGGCCTACAAACCTGACTCAGTTACAATGAATGAGCCAAAATTCACCCACTTATTGTGGGAAGCTTGTGTAAGGCTACAATAAAGGTATGACCCAAGTTAAACAATTTAAAGGCAGTGCTACCAAATGCTAATTGAGTGTATGTTAACTTCTCACCCGCTGGGAATGTGATGAAAGAAATAAAAGCTGAAATAAATCATTCTCTCTACTATTATTCTGACATTTCACATTCTTAAAATAAGGTAGTGATCCTAACTGACCTAAGACAGGCAATTTTCACTCGGATTAAATGTCAGGAATTGTGAAAAACTGAGTTTAAACGTATTTGGCTAAAGTGTATGTAAACTTCAGACTTCAACTGTAAATGAGCTTGATAGCCAACTCTGGTGCAGTGTGCATATTTTGCATGACAAAGAAAAGGAGGTGCCATTAGAAATGCAAAAACAGGTAGGGTGCCTAGCAGTAAAAAAACAACGGTAACGTTTGTGGTGAATTATGCCAAAATAAATTGCTCCTTTCCCAGTATCAATTATCCTTGACAATACGTTTTTCAAACTCCTGAGTCCTGCATTCTCAGAGGATTCACTGGAATACCAGGGCTATTTTCCAGTGTTCTGGAGAACATTACAGAAGTTTGGCCTATGAACATTCATGCACTTATGTATGTGACAATCTAAAAACGTAAAACTTAGCAAGAGCAAAGAATGGATCATTTTCTTTGGATGGAGACCAACAAATACAAACATCTATGCTACAATTTCAAATTCACATGTGGGGTTTGGAGAGGGTTGAGTAGTTCTGCAGATGGCTCAGAAATTGGGAGAAACTCCTACCAATTCAATACAATGGGACCCCAGTCTAAACAGAGGGGAGATATCAGATAGAAACGCTGCAAGATTTGTTCCATCGATTGTGAAGCAGAGATCTCAGTCATGTTGGAATGCCAGTGTCGCAAAATAGCTGGCACTGGTTTGAGCTGAACCCACTGGGCACAAACAGGTCGAATCAACAATGTTTCAACGTAATTTGTCTACTTATTGTGATGTGGAATCTACGTTGAAAATAAATAGGATTTGAACTAAGTCATCAACTGTTGTTTTGAGGGTGAAATTTCAACCACAGTATTATTTTGTCTTTGTGACCAAATTTCAACATAGACAAATAAAATACACTACATTACCAAAAGTATGTGGACACCAGCTTGTAAAACATCTCATTCCAAAATGGTTATTAATATGGAGTTGGTCCCCTCTTTGCTGCTATAACAGCCTCCGATCTTCTAGGAAAGCTTTCCACTAGATGTTGGAACATTGCTGTGGGGACTTGCTTCCATTCAGCCACAAGAGCATCATTGAGGTTGGGCACTGATGTTGGGTGATTAGGCCTGGCTCACAGTCGGCGTTCCAATTCATCCCAAAGGTGTTTGATGGGGTCTGTGCTGGCCAGTCAAGTTCTTCCACACCGATCTCGAACAAGCCATTTCTGTATGGACCTCGCTTTGTGCACGGGGGCATAGTCACGCTGAAAAAGGAAAGGGCCCAAACTGTTGCCACAAAGTTGTAAGCACAGAATCATCTTGAATCTCATTGTACACCTGTATTTGGGGAGTTTCTCCCATTCTTCTCTGCAGATCCTCTCAAGCTCTTTCAGGTTGGAAGGGTAGCTTTGCTGCACAGCTATTTTCAGGTCTCTTCAGACATCTTCAAGTCTGGGCTCTGGCTGGACCACTCAAGGACATTCAGGGACTTGTACCGAAGCCACTCCTGTGTTGTGTTGTCGTGTCTGTGTGCTTAGGATCGTTGTCCTGTTGGAAGGTGAACCTTTGCCCCAGTCTGAGGTCCTGAGCACTCTGGAGCAGGTTCTCATCAAGGATCTCTCTGTTCTTTGCGCCGTTCATCTTTAACTCGATCCTGACTAGTCTCCCAGTCACTGCCGATTAAAAACATTCCCACAGCATGATGCTGCCACCACCATGCCTCATTGTAGGAATGGTGCCAGATTTCCCCCAGACATGACGCTTAGCATTCAGGCCAAAGAGTTCAATCTTGGCTTCATCAGGCCAGAGAATCTTGTTTCTCATGGTCTGAGAGTCCTTTAGCTGCCTTTTGGAAAACTCCAAGCATGCTGTCATGTTCCTTTTACTGAGGAGTGGCTTGTGTCTGGCCACTCTAGCATAAAGGACTGATTGGTGGAGTGCTGCAGAGATGGTTGTCCTTCTGGAAGGTTCTCCAATCTCCACAGAGGAACTCTAGATCTCTGTCAGAGTGACCAACGGGACCAACGGGTCCCTGACCAAAGCCCTTCTCCCCTGATTGCTCAGTTTGGCCAGGCAGCTAGCTCTAGTAAGAGTCTTGGTTGTTCCAAACTTCTTCCATTTAAGAATGATGAGGGCCACTATGTTTTGGGGGACCTTCCATGTTGCAGGTATGTGTTGCTACCCTTCCCCAGATCTGTGACTCGACACAATCCTGTCTCAGAGCTCTACGGACAATTCCTTCAACCTCATGACTTGGTTTTTGCTCTGACATGCACTGTCAACTGTGGGACCTTATGTAGACAGGTGTGTGCCTTTCCAAATCACGTCCAATCAATTGAATTTACCACAGGTGGACTCCAATTAAGCTGTTGAAACGTCTGAATGATGATCAATGGGAACAAGATGCACCTGAATTAAATGTTTTTTTTGTCTCACAGCAAAGGGTCTGAATACTTATGTAAATAAGGTATTTCTGTTGTTTTTTATAAATGTGCAAACATTTCTAAAAACCTTTAAAAAAAAATTGTTATGGGAAATTGTGTGTAGATTGCTTAGGATATTTCAAAATAATAATAATAATAATAATAATTTTAGAATAAGGCTGTAATGTAACCAAATATGATGTAACCAAAAAGTCAAGGGGTCTGAATACTTTCCGATGGCACTGTATACAAAGAACTATTAATAGAAAAACAGGTCAAACGAAACAGTTTGCTGTTTTTCAAGTTTCAGTTTGAAGTGATTGTGTTAGTTGTGTTGTTGGCCATCTCCTCTGAACAACAGTATCCTGAAGACAGAGCACATTTTCTATGCCAGGCGAAATCTTGCATCATTTGCTCATTGTTATGGATGTATCCCAATAAATGTCACTAGAAAATAGCTTAAACAAACGCAAATGCAGCTTCTTCACTGTTATTCTGGCTGCACTTTTTGATGTGACTGTAATTTAGCCGTAGTTGGCTAGCTAGCAAGCAAGGGTCAAGAACTTGGCCAGCCAGAATGGCAATGGAACATTTAGAATGAATGACTAGGTCTCGTCCATAGATACAGAACAAAAAGACTGAACGACTGGGTCACGTCTCTGGCAACCGAATGGATAGAACAAACAACTGACGGGCTTGGGTAACAACCTTAGATTTGTGTTGGGACTATATCTTGTGGAAGGATGAAATAGTGTGAATAAATTAATCAAAATATTGTTTTTAATGAAAATATGTCAATCATTATTTGAACATGTTGGTAACCCGTTGTATAAAAGTGATAATGCCCTCGAAGCCTTACAACACCCGTGCCAATATCCTCCAAACACCGGCTTCTCTGACATTATCACCTAAATTTTGAATTGTGTTTGGTTGTCAGCGCAACCAAATATCAACATTTGAAGCAATTGTATTTTCAGTTCAAGTATTTTCATCTGTGCCACTGATTTAATCTGGCTTTAAATATTTGTGTGTTGGATTCACCTCTCCATCTCAACCAAAAATCTATGTTAAAGAATAGTCAAATCAAACTTTATTTATAGTGGTTGAGATGGAGACGTGAATCCAACATACCAAATATTAATTTTGTAGACGAACTGGAATTAAAGCCAGACTAAGTCAGTGGCACAGATGGAACAATCCAAGCAGAAGATACATCTCCTTCAAAGTTTGATATTCGGTTGCGTTGACAAGCAAACATGATTCAATATCACTTTTGAAATACAATAAATAGCCTATTAACTTGTCGACAAGTTAACAAATAATATTTTGGAATCATGTCTCCAACTCAACCAAAAATAAAAGTTTAAGAATGGAATTAAGCCAGTGGCTCAGATGGAACTGTCCAAACAGTAGATACATCCCCTATGTTGATATTTGGTTGTCAACACAACTCAATATTCATTTTGAAATACAGTAAATAGCCTAAAGTTAAGGCTATCTTACAAACTAATGTAACATTCAACCTTAGAATGAGTAACACGTCCATGGCCACATTTTGAGGTTACTGCAACTATACATTCCTTCTTATGTAATCATATAAATCGTGCATGTTAAATTTAGCGTGCATAAGTCATCGCAGGTCTGTGGAGCTCTTCAGGATGGCTGTAATAATCTGTGCAGAATCTCGAATAGCATTGATCACTTGCACCATGCACTTTGAATGTATTGTCAACTGCAATCCAGGTCATTTGGTTCTGCTATTAGATGAAGCACGGTGATATCACATGAATCGGTTGTATAAATAAACAAAATATTCTGGCATTGTATTCCCATTTGCTTTTAAATGGTTGAAAGTGCAGTGACAGACATTTGGGTTAGAAAAATAACATTGTTTTTTCGTTGGAATTTGGTTGTGCTTTTAGATGGTTGGAAGCTAGCGAAAAAACATTGGAAATTCAACTAACTTTTTGCTGTTTTTTTTGTTATTGAGTGGGTTAATATAGGTTGTAATCTCATTGATCAACGTCTCAACCAAATATTACCCAATTATCCATGTTGAAATGACGCAGTGTGCCCAGTGGGAATGTATCCATCATTTATTTGGCTCACTGAACGAGTCAGTCAAACTACAGTGTGTGTATATGAGGTCCTGGTTGAATTCCACACATTGCTGCTGACACATTGTTCACAACCACATACCTCCGACATTTGACACTGATAATTAGTCCCTGTGTGTATCAAACTCAATGACAGTGTCACCTGTAACTACTGTAGCAACAGAAAATCTGTCATATGGCAATACAACACTTCTAAAGCAGGATTTTTCGGGGGGTCATATTATCTATTATCTGTGTCCACGGAGAATTCCATAACTTTATACATGGGAGTTAAGCATGAAATATAATAGAGCCTGAGAACTGCTTAGATCACAGAAAAGCTGCTGCCTTGGAAAGCTAATCATGTCCCCTGTAGCCCCTGGAGCCACTTTGTGGGAAGAAGTCATACTGAGGTGTTTTTGTCAAGTAATTTTACTCTCCCTGTACAATAGAGATTATCCACATTTACATGGCTGAAAAGTGTTTGTTTTGCTTCTTGTTGCTTTTGGCAGCTTTGATACGTCAGAGAATGTTCTGTGTCGTGATTGGAAAGTATCAACTAGCCACCTCAACAGTTAGAGGTACTTGAACGTGGCATATACTTTACAGTTGCTTTCAACAACAGCAACAGAATACGCCCTTTGTGCCTGTGTAGACGTGTTGATTACACTTACCTAATTTGTCATATTAAGATACTTATTAAGACACTGTGCTTACAGGAAATATGGGCCAAAACATGATACCAGGTGTCATGTGAGCGTGTGGCCCCGGGCCCTTGGGACCCGCTATATGTTGACACCGTCCACAGCGGCCTCCTCGCTCGCTCCAGACTTCCTGTGGGCATCAGAGCAGACCACAGCCAGCGTCCCACATGTATGTTAACAGAGCTGGGACGCCTGCCAACAGCAACACATTTCATTGAAACTTTGCGGGGAAACAGTATTTCTGTGTATCTCCCGTCGGCTATGGAGGGCAACGGTAGTTGGAATTGCAGTAGCTCATTTGCGAAGGTCACGTATTACCTTTAGGCGGTTCAGGCGTAATTAGGGAGTTGAAAGCTTTTGGGCAAGAAGAGACACCGTACACCGTAGAATGGCACCCTGCCACCTCCCAAAGACGGATTGCGTAAGTGTACGTGTTTAACTCGCTAGCAGATCGGCAAAATGACAGCACTTCGTTGCTGATTGTTAATAAGGGCTATTAGGAGCGTGGATGAGTATTCCTCTCGTCTAATGGGGCTGAAGAAGTGGGCCATCTGCTTCACATCACACTCTGATTGGGCGAGGGAGTGGAACCTTGAATAATATTATGTTCTGGTGGAAAAAAATCTCTCCAGGACTATCCTCCAATACCTCTGTGTTTGCCAGTTTCTCTCCAGCTGAAACATCAACATCCAATCGGAGGGGAATGAGTTTATTTAGCATTGTGCCTTTGATGGATGTTGCCCTTCTCTTGAGGCAAGGAGGAGTTTCGCTCGAGACGTTTCTGTTTTACACTCTCTTGCCTGACACATCTTCCTAATGATAGTAGGCTAATATACAGGATGATAAGGCTGTGTCAGTGATTCTATTGAAGTGGTTTTGACCATATTATAACTGGGTTCTATTGACATGTGTAGGCCTATGGTTCATTACACATTCACCTCAAACCAAAAGTACTGTGCTTTTTTTTGCAAAACAACCTCTGGAGTACTGGATATGATGTACAGGATATGATGATACATCTGGGCCAAAAGTACATGTCGTGACCACTGTTGTCCGTAATGCTTTCCCCTCAACAAACAAGAGATCTAATGGTTGCTAATTTGCACCATGCAGTCAATACGTACCGATTTTTTTTTTAACCCTCTCTCAACTTGTTTTCAGTCTCATGGTACAGGAGGGCCTAAGAAAGCTAGCAGCACGGGGGATTCTTTATTTCCATGTTCCCAAAGATGAAGGCTTTTGAGGGAGGCTTGCTCTTATGTTGGAGTGGAAACTCGGTGGAAATGTAACTCTTCAACAAATGTGACTTGACACACTAACACCCGATGTTGACTGCACATTAAAGGGATCCGAATCAGAGTGCTCCCTCTAATTTTAGGATTATGTTTCTTTTGACTGACTTATTCCTGTGCCTGGCGCTGCAAATGCTCCATATACGCATACAGGCAAATGGTTTTCAAAATATATAAATGGCCAAACGTATAGGCAATGGTGGTCACATCAGAGAGCGCTCTTTACCTTTCTGAAGTATCAGACATTTTCAATCAAGGTCAAATCAATGACGGGATCATTCTTTCTTAATAAAAGCCTGGCTTTCCTCCTGTCTTTATACCAAATGAGGACTTTTCCAGATGTCAAATCTGAGAAAGGGCTCCCATAGATGGGTTACCTGTTGCTTTTGTGTTAACATCAGGCATTGATTTGGTAGACTTAGGCCTTGGGGCTTGGCTTATGCTATTCCCTCTTATGTTCAATTGCCTTTTCATATGAAACCATTACCCACCGGTTCTGTGACGCACACAGCCACTTTATAGGGGTCACTTTTTTAAAACAGTGACATTGCCTGGTAAAAATGTGGATTTCTTAATATTACTTTAATTGCAGGGCTGCGTATTTCGACAAAAAAAAAAAAAGTTAAGGAAACAATTTCCCGCGTTACCCGATTTGACTTGAATGAGTATGACACACTGACTTCAGCTCAGTCTCAGTCTTTGTAAAGGCCAGTAATGGATTTCTGTCGAGTAGAGAAGGTATGGACAAAGTTTTCTCCCATACTGTATGTTTATATTCACAGTGACACATTGTGTCAGGAATACCAGTGACATAAGGAGCGTCTCTCCTAGGAGTTTTAGAGGCCAGCCTATCACAGTCATACAAGGGTTCCTCTCAGAACACAGGCTTAGCACACATAGCAACTAGCTAGCAGGGCCCCTGCTCCTGGAGGAGTTAAGTTGCATCACAAACAGACACCAAAGGGCTGCCGCCAGTCGAGGGGAGCGGGATCCATTTCAGGCCCAAGAATCTCTTACAGGTCGCTTTGACCTCTGCCCCTGCCCACCCCCCAGTTAAAATTACTCTCCATCACTTTGGGAATGTATACTGGAGCCGTGTAAAAGGCAGAGTACACACACATTCTCTCTCTCTCCCTCTCTCTCTCTCTCTCTCTCTCTCAAACCCTCTCTATCTCTCACGTGTAGACATGTGTCTACATTTTCATTTGAGTCATTTAGCAGACACTCTTATCCAGAGCGCACATTGACAGATTTTTCACCTAGTCGGCTCAGAGATTCAAGCGGTATGCAGGCCTGCTCTGCTGGGAACGGATGTTTTTGTGCTCAGGCTGACCCCCATCAGCGCTTTCCACCTCCTTCCTCCCTCCCTCCATGCTTTGCCCCCCTTCCCGTAACCCCTTACACCCCTCTTCGGAACCTTAAGAGCTAATTAGGCCCATTAAACAGATAGGCTGCATTTCTTTCTTCTTTGTTTATGTTGGCCACACTGCCAAAACTGTCACCCTCCACCTTGTCAGTTTGGTTTACTGCTTTTAACTCACCAGGACCCCCTCAACACATACACACAGAGACACACACACAGACACACGCACAGACACACATGCACAGAGACAGACACGGACGCATACATTAACGATATCTGAAGATATGATGGTTTTGTAAGTGTACCTTTGGGATGATACATGTACCAAAATATATTGTAATCGCAGAATTCAGTCAAGTTGAAAACAGCTTGTTTTTCTTCTTTGTTTATGTTGGCCGCTCTGCCAAAACTGTCACCCTCCTCCTTGCCAGTTTGGTTTACTGCTTTTACCTCACCAAGGACCCCCTCAACACACACACACACACACACACACACACACACACACACACACACACACACACACACACACACACACACACACACACACACACACACACACACACACACACACACACACACACACACACACGCACACAGACAAAGATACAGACAGTCACACACACACCCACACACATTAACGATATCTATGATGGTTTTGTAAGTGTACCTTTGAGATGATACATGTACCAAAATATAAAATATATTGTAATTGCAGAATTCAATCAAGTTGAAAATAGCTTGTTTTGTTGGTGATCTAAACCACTTGTGATGGTAAGTTGGTACAACTTGATGCCGTCTCCAAGCTGTTTTGTGAAAAAACATCTGAAGCTTTTTTCTTTTCAGACTTCTCTAAATGCTGGAAACTGTGTTGTTTTAGGGTGGCCTATCCATGGACTTCCTATGGCACAGTATTAATATTTCCTTTTTGGAGTGTAGGAGACTGGAGGAAAAGGTCAGGTCTTCGTATTTCTCTCTAATTTTGTTTACTCTGCAGGTCTGTCACCCTTGCTCTTGAGAGTTGATCCTTTCTGGAGTTCGTCATTGCTGGAACAGAGGAAGGAAAAGGACACGGATGTTCACGTGTTTTTTTAAACATTTGTCCTGCTGTCATAATAAACAGAATTGTTGTTACATTCTGAAGTACACCTATGAGGTACCATACTTAATCCAACTGAAGAGATGCTTCTTGGAGTCCTCGAAGTAGAGAGGTTAAGTTGTGTGACATCTTCAACACAAATAAATCATTGTAAGTAATTGGTTTGATTCACAACACTCAATTGACTTCAAAAAAATAAATATTGAAAGGTTCGTACACAAAAAAAGCTTGTTTCCTGAAGAAAACAATCAGATCTCCACCTTCAAGGGAAGCTTTGCTGCTGTTTTTGACTTGGAAGTAAGTTCAGAGTGCTTTGGATTCCTCTCTGGTCAAAGAATGCTCCTGCTCCCACGTAAGGAGCTCCTTCTTCACTTTCCGCTTGTAAAGACGTTAGAGCCGCAATTCTCTGAGGTGAGGAGAAAAATGTGGAGGAGCTCTATACATTTAACAGGGACACTGGGTCCTGGCCTGGCTGTCGGTCCACCACAAGCCCAAAGCGGGGGACTCTGGTTGACTTACAGGGTTAACTGAGAAACAGTGAGAGAGGCTTTTAAATTGCTGGGATTCCATTGTTACATGAGATGCCAGTTATCTCAGAATTCTGCTCAGGCACCATTGGAGACAGACAGTTCATTCACAACTTACATATTGAGTATGGCTTATCATTGTCACCTCTGCATCATCAGAGGACCTGTTAAGGCCATTCCTGGTGCGGTCTGAGTTCATCCATCCATTTGTCTGTCAACGAACTCAACGGGAGCCATTTGGAAAGAGGAGAGGATGGGCTGTGCGGTGGAGGTCTGGGAAAGTGTATCGTGGGAGATGAGGGTAGAGGTCAGAAACGTAGTGCGAGGCTAATCATTTTCCCCTCTCACACACAGCAGAAACGTATAATGGGCACTTATCAATTACAGGGCCTAGAAGCCCTAACCCTGGGAAGGGTTTGTCTGTCAGGGTTGCCTGTTGCCTGTCAACACAGCTAAGGCTTCCCAGAGTCCAGCATTCAAAGGAAAGAGAAAATGTCTACCCACGCTTCTTGTTGGGAAATTACATGAAACAATTTGTGAGATGTGGAGGTTATAATTGGCTTGAAGATTCCAGTAAAAGTTTTTAAAAAATCTCATAAAATGTGTGTATTTCCCATTACAAAGTAATGGGATAGACATTGGTCTGCTTTTTAGCATGGCAGTAGTAATTTATGACTGCAATATGTATATTTTGATGTCTTGTTACCTAGGTTTTATTACCGTGCAATAATTGAAATCTGGTGGAACGAGACAACAACGACGAAGAGACACATTGACTTCCTACTGTAGTTCCTAGTAGTCATAATGTCACATCCCATCAGATATCAGAGGGCATTGTCAGTTGTTGTCAATGAAGGTTATCTGGCTCTGTATCTCTGGGCCCTTATCGAGGGGTGAGAGGTCAGGCCTGTTGCTGTCCCCCCCTGGGGCTGTGATAGAGGGGAGATGATGACACCAGCCCGTCACAATGACTTCCCCAGCTGTGAAATGAGAGAGCCTGTGGACCAAGAGAAGGGGAGGGGGGTGAGGGGGTGGTGAGAGGGGCGATCCAACAGAAAGCCGTGCCAGGGGTTGGGAGAAAAAGGCCCCAATCCAGACAGTTGGTTTGCTCATCTAGCCGTTAAACAGACGTTTGATGCCCCCAAGATTAACAAGGTTATTTACAGTGCTGGAGAGCTGTGACAAGCCAGCAACGGTGGCCTCTCTTTACATAACAGCCCATCAGTGGGTTGTCAGGCAGATGTGTGTTTATATGTTTGTACTATCAGTGTGTGTGTGTGTGTATATGTGTGTATGTGTTGTGTTCGAGACAAAAGAAGAGTTAGTGTTCTCGATCATGGTGTCTAGATCTGAGAGCAGGGTTTAGTGTACAGGTCACATACACTGTGTAAATTAGTTCTGTGTAAATTGATTTGGTGTAAATTTGTGCTGTGACCCGAGTCTGCCCTTTTGACCTCGGGAGCCTCTGTCCCAGTGTACTTCCGACAGGCCACTCTCCCAAAACAGTCATATTCAGAGTTGTGAATAAGAGGGTAGCTAGCTGCTTAATTGTTAGAGGTCCCCTTTAATCTGAATGATAAGGAAGTCTCTGGAGGTTTCAGGCTCTTTTCAGAGAGAGACTTGAAATGCCTCAAAATCTGTGACTGGGATAGTAAACGCATAAATAAGGACTTGAAGGTCCATGTTTATTCCCCTTTCTATGTGTGGCTCTTTAGTTGACATGGCCAGTGCTTTCCCCCTCCCTGTTTTGGTGCCAAGAGCTGGGCCTCCCGGTGAAATCTAAAAGACCCTCCAGAGAAAGCACCCCCTCTGCTCTCCCAGGCACAGACCCACCAAACCTGATACCATAATTTACTGTAGTGCTGCACCCCCCCCCCAGCTCCGGGCCAGGCTAGGAGGGGTAGACAGGCTTTCACAGCCAGGTCGAGGTAGTGATGGTGGGGACGGGGACGGGGGGCGCAGGGCAGGGGGGAAAGTAGTGTTTTCAGCTGGTCAAGGCCCTTCATAGTAATCCAGGATTAGACCCCTCTGCGTGTGCGTGTGTGCGTGTGTGTGCGTGCGTGCGTGTGTGTGTGTGTGTGTGGGGGGGGGGGGGGGGGGGTAGAGTTGATAGAGTCTAATCCAGGACTGGGTGTTGGTCGGAGAGGGGAGGGGAGAAGCGAAAAAGTCAAAATGATGTTTCTCTCTCGCCCATGGTAACAGTGGCCATCTAGAGTACATTGAACACATTCAAATGACTGAAGATGCCTAGATGGTAGAGACATGCCAAAGACAGGTATACCGTCAGATTTCTGTGTTTGAAATCGTGAACTCTCCATAAATTATAGAGATGTTGAGAAAAAAGGATGCTCTACTTTTTCAAAACTGAGGCATCATCATGAGCCCCTGTGGGCTATGTGACCAGAGGGCAGTGGAGGCAGCATGGAACCGTCTCAGGGCCTTTGTCTCAGGGCCTTTGTCCCAGGCCTGTCGGAAATGTTTGGCTGCGGTTCATGGGTGTCCATGACTCTGGAATGGAATGGACTGGGGGAGATGTGAGAAATACGCAAACACCTGTGTTTGGCAACAGGTTCATCTCCCTGGCCCAACTTGTGATGTCAGTTCTGACCTAGTTACCAAAGTTTCTGTTTCCTTTTGTGAAACAGCCCTACACTACCACCATAATATTTACTGTGTGTCTAAGAGAGCTACAAAACCACAGTTATGTCAGTGAATTGGGAAGCTTAAAGATATGGCCTCTTTATCTGTCTTTGCTGTTCAGTATTTACGCTTGACCCTCCTGTGATTACTGATGCGTGGTGACATGGATATCCCAGATTATGAGGTAATAACAGAGAGCTGGGTTGGACACCACTGTGTATCCATGGTGAATCGGTCTCGCTCCAGTGAGCCAAAATTGGATTTCATGACTCCCTGGCAGCACTATTTCTATGTGGCAGTAGTTTGAGTGGAGGTAGGCACTGCAGTAGTGATGGCGGGCGTTTGGTCAAGGGTTCTGCTTGGCCGGTCTGAGATGCAGGGCTGAAGAATGGGCGGGTGTTGCGTACAGAACTGTTTTGTTCTGGGGTTAACAATCAAACAGCAGATGGTTTGTGAGCCAATGTGGCCACCAGCGCCAGCCAGCACCATCAGAGAGAGGACCACTTCTATATCCTGGAGCTTCCTTTGTTCCGGAAACCTCCAGATTTGAGTTATCACCCCAAGGATTGCAATTTGGGATCGTTTTATTGGCGTCCACGTCAGGCCTGGGGTCCCGCGTTTCATGCTTTGAAGTCTATAATTCCTGGAAGTGGATGGCAAGTGACCGCCCTGCAGCCATATACCCCCACCCCTTTCAGATCATGGATGGTTTACATTGAAAGGCCTTATTTGCCACAGTCAGGGATGATGACCATGGTAAGATGAATGGTAGCCATGGATATGGCAGACAATTGTCATAATTTGGATCTGGTGAAGTAGGGAGAAGTAGCTGGAGACTGATTGAACGGTCTTGGTGCAAATGTGAATGATGTAATTCTACTATTGCATGTCTAGAAAGTGGGAAGGTTGTTTTTGAGTGTAATCAAACACCAATGTATGTTCAAGTTAAACTAAGAATGAAATGATTCTCAATTACCTCATAATACACAATAGGTAACATTGTTGAAAAAAAAATTACCATATCTAATTCCCTAATTCCCTTTTTGACTGACCAACCTTTTCACATGGGACTTCAATTCAGAATTCCCTAAGCTTTCCCTCCTGTTCTGTGAAAGGAGATTCCTTTTCATAAGACCATGCCTAGCCTGAGGCTGTACCAACCTGAAGTTGATCTCTTTGGCTTTTGAGTGGAGCCTGTTCAGCCTTTAGAGGAGAGTGTAAGAGAGGGTCTGGACATGTTTTCTACGAAGAGCTGACTTCCCCCTGTTTTAGAATGCCCTGTTGTTCCGTAGGGGAGTGTTCCCCCGAAACGAGACGTGCCTAATTTCTTCTGTGGACTGCGAGAGAGTCCATATGCTCCAGTTAAACAGTGGAGGACAAGTAAGGCCTGTTCTCCGTTTAGCGATGTAGTATCAGGATTTTTGAGTGTGTGTGTGTACATAAAGGTTACAGAAGTTTATTAGGGTCTGTGTACCGTGACGGGTCTCTTCACAATGGTGGGTATGTGTAAAGGCATGGTATGTGCATCCATACAAACCTACTAGTTGGGTATTTAGACACTGTTTGGACATCAATTTCATCCACTTTAGAACATAATGACGCACTTTCGATCGAATCGATATGTGCTGAGGTTTCTGTCTGAGCATTCAGTGGATGTGTAGGACATCTCTTGCAGATCACAGCAGGGTTGTCTTCTGTGTAGCAGGGGAAGACATCTGGAAAGAGAGAAAAATAGTGAGAGTGAGTGGTGAATGTCTGTGTTGACCGAGCAGGTTCTGGGAACTGACTCTGGTCAGTGTTGTCTGTAGTTACGGCCAGACAGGGACAGATGAGACTGAGACAAGATGTTGAGCTTTCTCCACATCTCTACGGATTTAGAATGAATGCTGCCTCCCCTTTGTCATCCCCGTGGCAATGTGACGCAAATATCGGACAAAAGATTCTGCCGTGCTCAGAAGTATGAGCACGCTATCATCCCATTTCAATTGAGTCCTCAAACTCAGAATTTATTTTTTCACCTCAAATATTTAATCCAATAATAACCGGATCATTTCTTCAGACACCTTTTCAAATCAAAAGTCAAATCAAATCAAATTGTATTTGTCACATGCGCCGAATACAACAGTGAAATGCTTACTTTACAAGCCCTTAACCAACAATGCTTTAAGAAGTTTTAAGAAAAGTTAGGGGATCCTACCCACCTTCATGTTGACCAGGTCACCAGCCATATTACTCTCTGAAAATGTCAGTTTTATTTGGTCACACAACTCAGAGATCATTACTGTGGTCCTTTACTCCAGTGTGGTTGTATAGAGTTTTATTTAGAGATGTAACGGAGAGCGGTGAAGGAAATGTTCTCATGTCCCCGGCAACAGTCCTTAATAACTAACTAAGCCGTAGGGATCGGTGCACATAGCAGTAACAATTTACAAGCAGCATTATGCATGGTTCATGATTATTTTTGTTTTCTTGTTCAGTTTCCAGAGACAAATCTTAGAGCTTCTGTTTGTGGTTGAAAGGGGAAGCGAGGAGGGAGGAAGGGAAGGGGGAAATGGGGTTCAAGGGGGTTGTGAGTTGAAGGTATGTGAGAATGTCTTGTCAGTCATTACTCCACTCTGCTGGACGTACGCTTGTGTTCGCGGCCAAGTCTGTTTTTCCCATTTAGGCTTCCACCTTCTCAAGGAAGAAACCCGATACTTTCATGTGATTTGGGTTTTCACTTTGTTTGTCTTTGCAGTGGATATGTCATTCTTCAACAGGCCTGTGTTTATTTTTGATATCCTGTTTTGTGGGGAACATAAATAGACAAATTGATTGGGATACACGCTTTGATATTTCTCACGGGAGAGGCTATATGGACACGCCTGGTGCTCAAATTGATGACGTATGCCGTGCAGCTGAGAGTCGAGTGGAGACGAATCGATTTGGTTCAGTCAGTCGTCCTGATGAGCCCTTCCCAGCTAGCTAATTTATGTTGGCTAGCTGGCAACAACAGCAGCATGGCACTAGTTAAAACTTGTAAATGATGCTTATTTTCGATGGGCATGGGAGAAATAACTTGTAGTATTGGTCACCAGCTGGACTCTGGATGTCACCATGACATGTCAATTAGCTAACGTAACGACAAGCCAGTGTGAACGACCAGTGCAACGATGTTGTATCGAGGCCACTGTTGCTTCCCACTGGGCGGCAGTTGCTTCACCGTGCAACTGTATCACATGTCGCTGGCAGTAGCTAACGTGGCCAATTGGTTCCATCCCACTTGATTATATCTCGAGGAAGGTAGCAGCCTACACGATAAATAACTTGTAATATTGGTAGTAGCCATCTGGATGTCACCATGATAGCCTACTGACTACTCAATGGGGAGAGTTGGCACTGCATGCCGGAAACACAATAACACAGGGGGCACAGTGTGTCCTGAGTCCCGCTTGCCAAGCACTGCTGTCCTGTAGTAGTTTAGAGGGAAGTAGCTAGATATTGTAGCTAATACCTGGCCAGGGTGACAGCTAAAGCACAGTTGTTGCTTTTGTAGTCAGAAAAAAATGGAATGATTCTGAACACGTCCCAACTTCGGCAGACAAGTTTCACATTTTTCTGAAGTTTCTTGCCACAAGCATACCACTGCTTAGCTGGGGAGGGCTCATTGGGACAATTGACTGATCCGAATCCGTTTGTCCCCAGTCAACTGTCGCTGCGCAACATACTGTACGTCATACGTTTTGGGCACCAGGAGTGTCTGTATAGACTCTCCCATTTCTCAGAGGAAGTGCAGTGATATCCTGTGGTCTGAAGTGCTTCCTCTTGGTCTGAATGTGCTTCGTCATAATTTGTAAAAAATTATATAGCGGCACTAATAAAAATAATAAGATATATATGGAAAAAATACAGAGTGACTGAGCCAAATTGTGATTCGTAGACAGACGGGACATATTTCTTTATTTCTCTGAACCCACACTAGACCACTTTTCTTTGCAGAGTTCCTATTTTCATTCCCTCGCTGATTATGTCTCAAACTCAGCAACACTTCGCATCTCGAAAATGAAGAGTGAATCAATGAAGTGTTGCTGCATTGTTTTTGAAACGTTAGTAAATTGTATACAGCCATCCGAGCTCAGTGTATTTGATTCATTTGTTTGGCCACAGGATCCGCTGCTCTGACTAATGTTTCCATTTCCAACATTTTCCAACACATTGAGGTGCCCATGCTAATGACAAACAGCAGACTTCGTGCAATGGAACTTTTCTCAGCTCCTGACATTGCAACAGAAGTGTGTCTGCAAACCTTTGTCTTTACCATTGGATGCTTTCCTAATTCTATCTCCTCTCTAACTTTCAGGGGTCTCAGATAAGGTGAGGCAGGAGGGGGGGGACATGAGGTAGGCATGAGGGAGGTAGAGGGAAAGGGGGATACCTAGTCAGTTGTACAACTGAACGCATTCAACTGAAATGTGTCTTCCGCATTTACCTCAACCATTCTGAAATCAGAGAGACGGGGCAGTTTGTAGACAGGGTGTTAATTCAAAGTATCTGAAACTCAAGCTTAGCGGCGGCTCTTCTGTGAGGCAAATAGGCCCGGCGGGAGTTTAGATAGAATCACAAGCTATTTTTTCTGTTCTCCAGGCTGCAGGAACACTTCAAGGACTCAGTGCACATTGGTGTCCAACTGGTAGAGCTCCAGCATCAGGGCCTGGATACATTCTGTTATACGTGAAGTCTACCCCAGGCAGTGGCAGTTAGCTTGATCACCACTGACAGTCTTTTCTGCTCAAATATCCAAGTGGCAAGAAAAAGTATGTGAACCCTTTGGAATTACCTGGATTTCTGCATACATTTGTCCTAACATTTGATCTGATCTTCATCTAAGTCACAACAATAGACAAACACAGTCTGCTTAAAATAATAACACACACGCAATTATACATTTTCATGTCTTTATTGAACACACCGTGTAAACATTCACAGTGCAGAGTGGGAAAAGTACGTGACCTATTGGATTTAATAACTGGTTGACCCTCCTTTGGCAGCAATACCCTCAAACAAACGTTTTCTGTAGTTGCGGTCAGAAGGAATTTTGGACCATTCCTCTTTACAAAACTGTTGAGCTTCAATTGGTGGACATACATTCTCCTGTAGAATGTATTGATAAATATGGGAATTCATTTTTCTGTTGATGATAGCAAGCTGTCCAGGCCCTGAGGCAGCAAAGCAGCCCCAAACCATGATGCTCCCTCCACCATACTTTACAGTTGGGATGAGGTTTTGATGTTGGTGTGCTGCGCTGTGCTTTTTCTTCTCCACACATAGTGTTGTGTGTTCCTTCCAAAAACGCAACTTTAGTTTCATCTGTCCACAGAATATTTTCCAGGTGATCTTTTGTGAACTTCAGACGTGCAGCAATGTTTTTTTTCTACAGCAGGGGTTTCTTCTGTGGTGTCCTCCCATGAACTCCTTTCTTGTTTAGTGTTTTACGTATTGTAGACTCGTCAACAGAGATGTTAGCATGTTCCAGAGATTTCTGTAAGTCTTTAGCTGACACTCTAGGATTCTTCTTAACCTTACTGAGCCTTCTTCGCTGTGCTCTTGCAGTCATCTTTGCAGAATGGCAAGATCTAGGGAGAGTAGCAACAGTGCTGAACTTTCTCCATTTCTAGACAATTTGTCTAGTGTGGACTGATGAACATCAAGGGTTTTAGAGATACTTTTGTAACCCTTTCCAGCTTTATGCAAGTCAACAATTCTTCATCTTAGGTCTTCTGTAACCTCTTTTGTTCGAGACATGGTTCACATCAGGCAACGCTTCTTGTGAATTTTGTTTTTTTAAAGGGCTGGTCAGCTCTAACCAACATCTGCAATCTCGTCTCATTGATTGGACTCCAGGTTAGCTGACAACTGAATCCAATTAGTTTTTGGAGAAGTCATTAGCCTAGGGGTTCACATACTTTTTCCAACCTACACTGTGAATGTTTTAATTATGTATTCAATATAGACAAGAACAATACAATAATGTCTGTGCTATTAGTTTAAGCACACTGAGTTAGTCTAATGTTGTGACACATTTTACGGCCAATTTATGCAGAAATCCTGGTATGTCCAAAGGGTTCACATACTTTTTCTTGCCACTGTAGAGATAAGACAAGGTCAAATATTGTTTGCTCATACACTGTTTTCCCTTTCCAGATTTGTAGCCTACAATTCGGGGCTGTTCCTCTTATAATCAAACCCAGGCTGTGTTTTGGTCTCTTTAAGCTGATAGGTTAAAGACCCAAGCAGTTACAGACCTATATCCATCCTGCCCTGCCCTTCTTCGAATCCCACCGTACCTTCTCCGCTGTGCAATCCGGTTTCCGAGCTGGTCATGGATGCACCTCAGCCATGCTCAAGGTACTAAACAATATCACAACCGCCATCGATAAAAAACAGTACTGTGCAGCCGTCTTCTTCGATCTGGCCAAGGCTTTCGCCTCTTTCGCCTCTGTCAATCACCATAATCCCCGTATGTGTCATCGGAGGGCCTGTTGTCTGGACCTCTGGCAGTCTCTATAAGGGGTACCACAGGGTTCAATTCTTGGGCAGACTCTTTTCTCTGTATATATCAATGATGTCGCTCTTGCTGCAGGTGATTCCTTGATCCTCCTCTACACAGACGACACCATTCTGTATACATCTGGCCCTTCTTTGGACACTGTGTTAACAAACTTCCAAACAAGCGTCAATGCCATACAACACTCCTTCCGTGGCCTCCAACTGCTCTTAAACGCTAGTAAAACTAAATGTATGCTCTTCAACCGATCGCTGCCCTTCACCCACTCCCCGACTAGCATCACTACTCTGGACGGTTCTGACTTAGAATATGTGGACAACTACAAATACCTAGGTGTCTGGCTAGACTGTAAACTCTCCTTCCAGACTCATATTAAACATCTCCAATCCCAAATTAAATCTAGAATCTGCTTCCTATTTCGCAACAAAGCCTCCTTCACTCACGCTGCCAAACATACCCTCATAAAACGGACTATCCTACTGATCCTCGACTTCGGCGATGTCATTTACAAAATAGCCTCCAACACTTTACTCAGCAAACTGGATGTAGTCTAGCACAGTGCCATCTGTTTTGTCACCAAAGCCCCATATACCGCTCCAGTAGGTATATCTCCTTGGTCATCCCCAAAGCCAACCGTCCAGTTCTCTGCTGCCAATGACTGGAACAAATTGCAAAAATCGCTGAAGTTGGAGACTTATACCTCCCTCACTAACTTTAAGCATCAGCTATCTGAACAGCTTACCGATCGCTGCATCTGTAAATAGCCCATCCAACTACCTACCTCATCCCCATATTGTTTTCATTTACTTTTAATGCTCTTTTGCACACCAGTATTCCTACTTGCACATCATCATCTGCACATCTATCACTCCAGTGTTCATTTGTTAAATTTTAATTACTTCGCTACTATGGCCTATTCATTGCCTTACCTTCTCACGCCATTTGCACACACTGTATATAGATTTTTCTATTTTGTTATTGACTGTACTTTTGTTTGTCCCATGTGTAACTCTGTGTTGTTGTTTTTTGTCACACTGCTTTGCTCTATCTTGGCCAGGCCGCAGTTGTAAATGAGAACTTGTTCTCAACTGCCCTACCTGGTTAAACAAAGGTGAAATAAAAAAATTGATGAAAAAGGTAATGGATTGTTGATGCCACTGGCTCTGTTCTTCCAGTTAAAAGGCAATACTAATTTGATAGCCCCTTTTAACACTGGACTCAATGTGTTGTATCTGGCCAAATGCCAATCCTTTAGCACACATGGTTAAAACATTCAGTTCTTTCCTATTTATTTCAGCAATGCAACCAATGTATGCTCTTGGAGCTTCTGTTTTAATGACGTCTAGCACAGCAAGACCCCCCCCCCCCCCTTCTTTCTCCTGGTAACCCAATATGAAGAGGTATTGGCTCCACAAATCGACATCGCACCTCATTTTTGCACTTGGCAGCAGAGTGGTTGGTTATGAATTGAAGTGGCGACTGAGCCTCCAACCCGGTGGTCCTAGGGGAGTTCTGATGTCTGTGCTTTTTCACATTACCAGTGTGACATAGCTGGCCAAATGCATTTGTCTAACACAGCCCTGAAAGATGAGAGAAGTCATATATGGAAGGGGAACGTAACAAGTTTGTTTTGGTTGGTTTAAGAGCTGGAGGGATTATGAATGTGACTAATTGCCATGTAGAAGTCAAGCTGTTATTTGATTTTGACCAGATTATGATATATGTCAGCAGCGCACTGAGATATATGGACCACTGATGTCATGAACTGTAATATGCTAACTGCATCAACCCTTTGTGGTCAGAGCCAAGCAAAGGTTATTTACAGTAAATCCATCATGTAAGCTTAAATGTATGCATAACACTCATTTGCAGGCATAACAAAATATTCCAAGCCATAGATATAGGGGAAATTATATATACACTATATATACTAAAGTATGTGGACACCCAATAAAATTAGTGAGTTCAGCTATTTCAGCCACACTCATTGCTGACAGGTCTATAAAATCGAGCACCCAGCCATATAATCTCCGCAGACAAACATTGGTAGTAGAATGGCCTTCCTGAAGAGCTCAGTGACTTTCAACGCGGCACCGTCACAGCATACCACCTTTCCAACAAGTCAGTCCGTTACATTTCTGCCCTGCTAGAGCTGCGCCGGTCAACTATAAGTGCTGTTATTTGGAAGTGGAAACGTCTAGGAGCAACAACGGCTCAGCCACAAAAGATGTAGGCCACACAAGCTCACAGAACGGGACCGCCGAGTGCTGAATCGCATAGCGCATAAAAATTGTCTGTCCTCGGTTGCAACACTCACTACCTACCGAGTTCCAAACTGTCTCCGGAAGTAACGTCAGCACAATAACTGTTTTTCGGGAGCTTCATGAAATGGATTTCCATGGCCGAGCAGCCGCACGCAAGCCTAAGATCACCATGCACAATGCCAAGCGTTGGCTGGAGTGGTGTAAAGCTTGCCACCATTGGACTCTGGAGCAGTGGAAACACGTTCTCTGGAGTGATGAATCATGCTTCACCATTTGGCAATCCAATGGAGAAATCTGGGTTTGGCGGATGCCAGCAGAACGCTACCTGCCCGAATGCAAAGTTTGGTGGATGAGGAGACCCCTTAGTTCCAGTGAAGGGAAATCTTAACGCTACAGCAAGGATGAAATTATAGACAATTCTGTGCTTCCATCTTTGGGGCAACAGTTTGGGGAAGGCCCTTTCCTGTTTCAGCATGACAATGCCCCCGTGCACAAAGCGAGGTATATACAGAAATGGTTTGTTGAGATTGGTGTGGAAGAACTTGACTGGCCTGCACAGAGCCCTGATCTCAACCCCATCGAACACCTTTGGGATGAATTGGAATGCCGACTGCTAGCCAGGCCTAATCGCCAAACAACAGTGCCCAACCTCACTCATGCTCTTGTGGATGAATGGAAGCAAGTCCCCGCAGCGATGTTCCAACATCTAGTGGAAAGCCTTCCCTTCCCTGCAGTTACAGCAGCAAAGGGGGGGACCAACTCCATATTAATGCCCATGATTTTGGAATGAGATGTTCAACGAGCAGGTGTCCACCTACCTGTGGCCATGTAATGTATCTTGGCGACCTGTTGACATGATTTACTAACTGTACTTCACCTAGTTTGTTTTTGCAGGTCTGTTTTTACAGGGGTACTCTGTTGGTTCATTCATCAGATTTTGAAAACAATAACACACGCCTAGTGTCTCTCAGATCAGTCTCTCAGCATGGTCGTCTGCGCATATGCATATACATTAGCCCTGAAAGGTTGAAGGAAGGAATGCTAGCTTGCACAATGCGTGCTAGCACAAGCACAAGTTTTTCCAATGTCAATGGTGGACTTTTTAGCCCCTCGTTGTAAAGATGTTGCTTTAACCTTACCCACATTGCCATTTGTCTTGGGTAACTAATGTGTTCGTAGGTCAAGAAGTGGTGGGGTTTCCCCTCGGTGACGCCCCCTGTCTGTGCAGTAGCTAACAGTCGTGTGCTCTATGGCCCACCATGCACACATGCCAGGGCTAATATTAAAGGCTGTAAGAGAGGAGGTACTGTAAATGAATGTCATTGTTACTAATCCAAATGTAGGTACTGGTATTGAGGTAACCTTTAGGTGGCAAACCGTTAAGACAGATTGAGTTAATCTTTCCGAGATGAAGAGATCAAGACCGCAGCCTTTTATTTGGGGAAGTGGGCATGGTAAATAATCCGATCGCAATTGCTCCATCAGACAACAGGAAATCATTAGAGCCCTAACACATAGTTTCCCTATCATCTATCATAGGCTGTTTGCTTCATTCATTTTCTGCTAAGCATTGTATTTAGCTGTACCAAGGCCAGATCCCTCCGATTAGACCCCAGCAGACAGAGCTCTCCACCTCTGACAACACTAAACCCACGCGCCGCTTTGGGCCCCGGTCCAAAAACCACAGGATATGTCCAAATAACTCCTGATGATTTTAAACATAAGCAAATGAAATGTAGCTGCCATGTCCAAGCCACGTATTCAAATCACTCCACTGGGTTGTTTCCTTTGGCTGATGACGAACAGCTTAGGAAGTGCGTAGGGCATAACATATTGGTTTTCATGACAGAGGCCCGTGGACTTGTGAAGGTTATTTAACAGCTACAGTAGGGCCCTCTAGGGTTACAGTGGGAGCATCCTTGAGAAGGCGTTGAGGAGGCTTATCCGGCGTTTGCTGGTAAAAACTCCTGAAACGCAGCATGCATTTGCTTTGTGGATTTTCCCATTTTCCCGCGATCCCTCCCAGTTGTATAGTGAGTTGTAGTCTAATTCCTTTAGCGTTTGTCAGATCTGGCAGGTTTTAATTCATTCTTCCTCCTTTTAATCTTAGATTTATTCGTGAGATGAACTGCAGACCAGTAGATGTGGTGTTTTGAAAAGGTTGAATGTTGGAGACCAGCTGCCCTCTACCTCTCCATTGGCATTCCTGTCTGTTCAAAGGCCTCCTTGTCTGGCAGTGAAGTCAAATAGTTTTTTCCCCCTGTGTCTCTTTTGTGTGCTGTTAATTCATGGCCTTAAAGTCCAACAACAGTTACATCCGAACAAAAGCGAACCATGCCAGCCTGAATGAAACTTGCAATTTGAACGCAATCCCACTACCAAAGGGATAGTTCGGGATTTTGACAATGAGGCCCTTTATCTACTTCCCCATAGTTTGATAAACTCGTGGATAACTCGTGGATAATATTTGCATGCAGTTTGACGGAAGTTGCTAACTAAAGCCATTGCTAACTAAGGTTAGCTCAATGACTGGAAGTCTACACCTAGCTGTTCCTGTAGACCTCCAGTCATTGCTCTAACACTAGTTAGCACTAGCTCGTAAAATTACCTCTAACTTCCTTCATACTGGACACAGATACCTAAAAATTGGATCTACGACATCATCTGTCTCTTGTGAAGTATATAAAGGGCCTTGTTCTCTCCCGAGTGGCACAGCAGTTTCATCACAGTGCTTGAGGCATCACTACAGTCCCGGGTCCGATCCCAGGCTGTGTCACAGCCGGCCGTGACTGGGAGACCCATGAAGCGGCGCACAATTGACCCAGCGTCGTCTGGTTTAGGGGAGGGTTTGGCTGGCTGGAATTTCCTTGTCCCATTGTGCTCTAGCAACTCCTTGTGGCGGGCCGGGTGCCTGCAAGCTGACTTCGGTTGGCAGTTTCCTCCGACACATTGGTGCAGCTGGCTTCCGGGTTAGGCGAGCAGTGTGTCAAGAAGCAGTGCTGCTTGGCAGGGTCATGTTTCGGAGGATGCATGGCCCTCAACCTTCGCCTCTTCCGAGTCCGTAAGGGAGTTACATCGATGGGACAAGACTGTAACTAGCCCCTTGGAAAAAGGGGTAAAAGTAAAAACAATTATATGGACTTGGTCTTTTACCAAATAGGGCTATCTTCTGTATACCACCCCTACCTTGTCACAACACAACTGATTGGCTCTATTCGCATTAAGAAGGAAAGAAATTCCACAAATGAACTTTTAACAAGACACACCTGTTAATTGTAATGCATTCCAGGTGACTACCTCATGAAGCTGGTTGAGAGAATGACAAGAGTGTACAAAGTTATTAACAAGGTGGCTACTTTGAAGAATCTAAAATATATTCCGATTTTTTTTTAACACTTTTGGTTACTACATGACTCCATCTGTGTTATTTCATAGTTTTGATGTCTTCACTATTATTCTACAATGTAGAAAATTGTACAAATAAAGAAAAACCCTTGAGTAGGCATGTCCAAACCTTTGACTGGTACTGTAGATATACACACACACAAAAAAACCTCATTGCCAAAATGATCCCTTTAAAAAAAGAACAACCTTCCTTTAACTAGGAAAGTCAGTTAAGAACAAATTATTGTTTTCAATGACGGCCTAGTGGGTTAACTGCCTTGTCCAGGGGCAGAACAACAGATTTTTACCTTGTCAGCTTGGGGATTTGATCTTGCAACCTAGTCCAATGCTCTAACCGCTAGGCTACCTGGCACCCCAAGTTAATGAAAGAGGAGACAGGGTGACCCCTAATTAACCCTATTAGTCCCACGACTCCAGCAAAAATCAGCTTTTCATTTATATCTGACTTTAATTTATCTTCATATATTTCCTCACAGTGAAATGTTTTACCAAAACAATTTAACAAACAGTTGCATTCATTCGTTTTATTGACAAATGTGGATTAAAATGTCATGTCCGCCAAAGCAGAAACCTGATAAAAATGAATTTATGTCAATGCGGTAAGTACAGAAATTGTTGCTCTGTGGGAAAATAATATCCAACTAGTTAGTGACTGTGAGGAGTTTGGAATTTGTGAATTTGTGACAGCAACTATGTCAGATTATTACAGTATTATAGACACTATGTCATGGGATTTCCTATGAATTTCTATGTAGAAAAAACCCTTACCTTCAAATCAAATTTGTATTTGTCACATGTGCCGAATATAATAGGTGTAGACCTTACTATGAAGTGCTTACTTACAATGCTTACTTACCCAACAATGCAGAATTTTTTTTAAAGTAAGAACATATTTGCTAAAAAGAAAACAGAAACGAGGCTATATACAGGAGGTTACCGTCAATGTGCGGGCGTACAGGTTAGTCAAGGTAATTGAGGTAATATGTACATGTAGGTAGGGGTAACGTGACTATGCATAGATAGCGAACAGCGAGTAGCAGCAGCGTATAAAAGGGGGTCAATGCAAATAGTCTGGGTAGCCATTTGATTAACTGTTCAGCAGTCTTATGGCTTGGGGGTAGAAGCTGTTAAGGAACTATTTGGACCTTGACTTGGCTCTCCATGTACCGCTTGCCATGCGGTAGCAGAGAGAACAGTCTATGACTAGGGTGGCTGGAGTCTTTGATCCTTTTTAGGGCCTTCCTCTGACACCGCCTGGTATAGAGGTCCTGTAAGCAGGAAGCTTGGCCCCAGTGATATACTGGGTGGTACTCACTACCCTCTGTAGCGCCTTGTGGTCAGATGCCGAACAGTTACCATACCAAGTGGTGATGCAACTAGTCAGGATGCTCTCGATGGTGCAGCTGTAGAACATTTTGAGGATCTAAGGACCCATGCCAAATATTTTCAGTCTCCTGAGTGGGAATAGGTGTTGCCGTGCCCTCTTCACAACTGTTTTGGTCTGTTTGGACCATGATAGTTTGTTAGTAATAACGACTCTTGTGTAGCTTGTGAGCATCATTGAGCAAAACAAATAGTTTGTAACTCAAACTATTTCGGACTCCACAGACATATTTGTAAAAAAAGACCCGGCCCCGGGCCACTTCGGGATCCGCCCGTGTCTCACAAACACTGCTCTATGTATAAGAGGATTTAGAAGTCCTAAATCACGCTAGCGTTACAGTGGCACTCATTGGGTTAAAACCAACGCTCAGTTCCAAAGGCCTGACAGTGACAATGATTATGTGAATTAGCAATTAAGGAAAATGTAACCTAGTATCCTGCAGCACTGCTGTTTAACCTAATTCTCGACTGATATGGTTTAAACTGTATGTTTCAAATGCTCTGGGTAACGTTTTCGTTACATGGGAACACCAACATTACTGCTGCTCCTTATAATGTACAGCAGCCTACATTTACAGTATTGTTTTATCACTAGACATGCAAACTCATGAATATACTGCATGTACGCGCTTAAAAGGGTACAGCTAACTGAGGGTGTTCAAATAGATTCTGCTCCGGAACCTGTCATTGGGACTGGATTCCACTGGAGACACAGTTCAATTGTTGCCGTTTCACATCCATGATTTAAATAGAGGAACATATGTCAGTTGCTAAAAACAAAGGGAGATTTATGCACCCCTCCATTAAACCCACTTACTGCAAAGGAGTGGAAGAGGAAGCCTTTCTTCTGCTCAGTCTGGAGGGCTGTTCCACTTTTAAATGTGTGCCTCTCCCTCCCGAGAGCAATTTGGGAGAATAATGGTAAAGTCAGGTTAATGGTGGCTTTTCTGGCACAACCACAATGGCGTCTTTGTGGTGATCTGCTGTAAGAGGCACTGCGTAATTATTTAATCTCAGGGCTTAGTGACGTTCTGTGGTCCCAACAGTTGTTTGGAAAAATATTTTCATTCTCAACCCATTTTCTCTCTTTCAGACATTCCAGGAATGGTACAAGAAGAAACAGAATGGGACCGGGTTGTGAAAGACTGAACAGAGATGTTTTATTTGTGTGCAGAAAGTGAAAGGCAGGTCCTCTGATTGGTGTTATCCAGCATTGATAGCCTGCAACATAAAGTAATGCTTATTACATTGATGATTAACTTACAGTATTGCAGTGTGTTTACATTTATCTGTTCAATGTGGTCACTTCCCTCTGCACATGTCCTCTGAAGCTATTACAGCATGTAAACCATGGAAGGAGACAGTCGAGGGCATTTAAATCGTGTACAGCATGTGGTGCCCCCACTCCCCCTTAGTTTATTGGCTCTTTACCTAAAGCTCTTTTCCCATGGCCTCCACATCCCATGGTAACTAACTAATGGAACCAGAGTTTGTCATGCATCGACACCCATCTCTTCAACCATGAACAAGCTTATCCAAGCTAAATGACACATAGACAATGTGTCTGGATGTGTATGTTTTGTGTTCCATTGAAATGGATACACAATATTCTGCTTTTGTTTGACGACCAAAGCAATTTCACTCGTGGGGTTTAACGGTTGCCTCTCAGCAGTAGTAGAGAACATCTTTTCATGAACGTTGGCCTCCCCTCTTTTCACTGTGACGTTTTCTCATATCATGACATCAGAGCATCATGAGCCCCCCCCAAAAAATCATTAGCGCCTTTAAAACTATGAGTCATGTTTAACAAGTCAACAACTCTACAAGGGCTCCTTGTGAACTGGTCTGTGAACTGTCACCTTTGGGTACACTGAGAGGATCGGGGAACCTCTGCATTGGATCTCTGTGGTTAGCATAGGCTCCCTCTGGCTTGCTGTCTACTGTTCTAGACATGCTGTCTTTTCACAAGGACTCTCCCCAGGACCAGTTGAAATGAGCAGAGGAAGGGGTGTGTGATGAACTGCTGATTTGTCTAGACGTGACATTTTTGTGGAGAGCTGGGAACCTGATAGGGCCGTTGTTAATCTTTATTGGTTCCCTGTGGACGGCAGAGGTGCAGGGAGAGGCCTATCCCATTATTTCAAAGAACTAATCTCCCTCGCCTTTTGGACCAGTCATATAGTCATATTTTTATTTGGTTATGATTTTTCCAGATTTCAATAATAAGAGGAGGTTTTTCTCTCAGTAGCTAGGTTTTCATCCAATTGGTGACAGATTTCCATACAAATATTCTAAAATCAAACGTTGTTTTTTCCTTGAAAGAAAAACTGGGCATGATGAAGTAGTGCACATAAAAATAACTTTTGCGATTAAATTTCCATGTACCAAATAAAAATTACAAGTAAATTAGTTTCATCACATTTTCATCTCTACAGATCCTTATGTCACAAAACATGTTTTGTTACATAATGAATGTGCCCACTCTGGTCTTTGCACGTGCGATCTAGCCAAAAGCTCTCAGATACACTGTGGGTAGTTTATCTCCATGATGAGAATCCTATATTAAACAAAAGAGCAAGATTATTTGTCAAATGGCAGCCAAGCATTGATCGTCGTGTCACCAGAATAAGACCCTCGATATTTATTGGAAAGCAGCATCAAGCTCGACACCGTGCACTTTCACCGCCCTTTGAAATTCATCATCATTTATTTCATCTGTAGCCTAATGAACTGCACGCTTTGCCTGAGTCGTAGTGGGAGGACCACACAGCATATCGTGTGACTCCAAGTTTACTTCGATATGATGGTTATGATATGAATATTTGCTCATAAAGGCGTTTCCGCCACCATTGCTCGGATAACACATTTTACAGACTCAAAAAGATCCCACCTTGTCTAATGTATTTTGTTTTGTCGACATTTAAAACGTTTCCCGGCGATTTAGCTGTTTCCATTAGGACTGTTGTGACATTTTTTTATCCAACGTGTACTTTACTCACGTGAAAAGGTTGGATGGAAACCTGGTTAATGACAGTAAATCCCACCCTATGCTTGAACAACTGCAACCGAAAATCCTTTATGTGCAAAAGGAAATTGGCAGAGAGCAAAATCAATTGACTGTTATTGCAAAGTATTTGTTTCCCCTCAAAATTATGATTTAAAAATAAATAATAATAATACGTTTCGTAGTATGAGCATTATAGCTCTATGCGATTTATGCCCTTTAGTGCTTGTGGTAGTGCAAGTTCTGTTGATAATGAACATTTTATCATTTTCTACCTAAAATAGCATCATTCAATTATCACCTGGCTGTGGCACAGACCCTGTTGTACTATTGGCTATTGAAAGTAGTGCCCCCTATTGGCTCTCCATCACCACTACCGGCAACAACCTGTCCCATGCGATCTTCAATACAAATGCCAGCCAACCATCTCAACGCTGCTTTTAGATACTGGCTTTACGAATCTCATCAGCAGGAAGAGAACAAGCGTGTTCTATTTCAGCACTAGAGCCGCTGCATTCCATTCAATAGCATGGCTCCAGACTTACCACATCACAAAGCAGACCTTTTGAACACTGCAAGGTTGTCAACCTAAACATGTCCAATGAGAGTGACCCCTGGGTTCTGTCTCTATCTTGCATAAGGCTAAAACAGGCAGTGTTCTTACTGTTCTGGCACAGCACACTGTAGCCTTTTCCATTTAACCCTGTGGTTTCCCCTGCCTGGTCTAGTGTATTGGGAACTCTCCACTACCCTTACAGTACATTTCACATTTGTGCCGGCCACTAGTGTGTGTTTACAAGGGGAATTGGAGAAGCATGGAATCCAGGAGATTGGCTCAGGAAGAGGGGGTTAAGGAGGGTATTTTCAGCACTGGAATTCCATAGGTTATTCCTGGATCTATATCGCAGGACACGGATCGTCTTAAGATGGTAACCCACCTGCCGATAAGGCCTCAGATCCAGTGTACTTAACCGACTCAAAAGGTCATGTGAACTTAGCATCAAGCCAAGGAAATTAGATCCTTTTTGAAGTTTTGAGTTAGTGTGGATGGTTATTAAAAAAAGCCAGGTTAAAGTGCTCAATTTACTCTTCACATACAAAAAAAAGTTTGGGTTATTGGTGTTGTATGAGGAGGTGATGCTGAAACTATCATTGTGCGGAAAACAATCTTTGCATCTGTTGTGGAGTTCAACACAGACATACACTACATGGCCAAATGTATGTGAACACCCCTTCAAAATAGTGACCTCACAAGCTCACAGAACAGGGCCGAGTGCTGATTTTTTTCTTGTCTGTCCTCGGTTGCTGTACTCACTACCAAGGTCCAAACTGCCTCTGGAAGCAATGTCAGCACAATAACTGTTCGTCGATAGCTTCATGAAATTATCTTCCATGGCCGAGCAGCCGCGCACAAGCATAAGATCACCATGCGCAATGCCAAGCGTCAGCTGGAGTGGTGTAAATCTCACTGCCATTGGATTCTGGAGCAGTGGAAACGCGTTCTCTGGAGTGATGAATCACACTTCACCATTTGGAAGTCCGACGGACAAATCTGGGTTTGGTGGATGCCAGGAGAACGCTACCTGTCCGAATGCATAGTACCACTGTAAAGTT
Source organism: Oncorhynchus mykiss (assembly GCF_013265735.2). NCBI lineage: Eukaryota > Metazoa > Chordata > Actinopteri > Salmoniformes > Salmonidae > Oncorhynchus > Oncorhynchus mykiss. The sequence goes on along the minus strand of NC_048587.1, from coordinate 19,332,839 downwards.
TGGTGGAGAAGGAATAATGGTTTGGGGCTGTTTTTCATGGTTCGGGCTAGGCCCCTTAGTTACATTGAATGGAAATCTTAACGTTACAGCATAGAATGACTTTATAGACGCTTCTGTGCTTCCAACTTTGTGGTAACAGTTTGGAGAAGGCCCATTCCTGTTTCCCCGTGCCCCTGTGCACAAACTGAGGTCCATACAGAAATATCAAGACCGGTGGAAAGCCTTCCTAGAAGAGTGGAGGCTGTTAGAGCAGCAAAGGAGGGACCAACTCCATATTAATGCCATGATTTTGTAACGAGATGTTCCACATACTTTTAACCACGTAGTGTAACTATCGCTCAAACTTAAGCTCAGTGTTGGGTAGATGCCTGCCCTCTGAATTATTATCAGTGGTGAGGGAGGGGGACACGCCCAAGAGTTTGCATGTGTAGCAGGCAACATTAGACCTCCATTTCCGACTGTCACCAGCTCAGGTCCTTACATAAGAAGGACAACAGGTGTCAGTGGTACTTGGACAGCATTTTGTCCGACTGAGGAGGAGCTCGGCGTTTGGCATGCTCAATATAAATGCGTCAAAACAACTTCCTATTTTATGTATGTCTGTATACATGCTGAGTGTGTTGACTTTGCCCCTTAGAGTGTAAAGCTTTGGCTTCATGGCCCTTCCATTGTACAACTGGAGTCTTGTGGGCGCCATCACATGAGCTATTTTTGCAACGCCATGCCTCCCAACGTGCCTTTGGACCAAGGTTGTCTATAGATGTCCCAGAGCGGCCTGCTGGCCTAGCCAACAGGATGTGATGGTGAGCCCAGAATGCTGTTGGAATCTGAGTCCATGCTTGCTTCCCCGTGCTTACGTGCAAGGGGTTTAGGCTTTCGCTTCTGGAGCTGCTCACCCCCACAAGAATTATTGGAGCACCCCAAAATGTTTGCTCCGCCCATCAGTGACTCAGCCTGCGCTGGGTGGGCGTGTTTTGGCGAGCACCCCGTCTCTTAGCGCTGTACATGAGCTTGCAACCCAATGCTTCGTTTCTGGCTTTTTTTTATTGAATTCTACATTTTTTGGCTGCATATTGAAGGCTGGCCAGCACTTCCACACATAGCTCAGCACAGTTTCTCTAGTTTCTAGTTTCATAAGCTGCCAATATCCCTTTCCAGGACATTCAGAGCTGCAAATACACAGTCAGCACAGATCTAGAATGACTGTGCAATATGTGAAGATGTTGGCTTGGTACGAGTAGGCCCAGCCTGGGTAAAGTGATATTGCTGAAGTGGGTGTGGAGTGCAACTAACTGCTGGTTGTTTTTCAACCAGGGCCTCCTGGGTCGAGGGGAAAGAGAGGTCACAATGGGGATCCAGGTAGGTTTACTGTACTGTACCTGCCCTCCACTCTGCATTAGACTGTAGGCCTGTAATGGAACAGATGAAGAAACATCATAAACCTAATACATTCAATGGAATCAGTCATCTCCTGTTATATGGCAACTCTGACAATGACCTTATTTGAGAAAGCAATTCAATACGTGTGTGGGTGTTTTTTTTTAAGGAATTTAGTTGTTTTTTTAGGAATTGAGTTTAGTGGGGGGGGGGTTTCCAAATTTAGTTTAGTGGGGGTTTTTTAAAATTAAGTTTAGTGTTTTGATTCTGTATATTGTGATGAAGTAAAACGTATCTGAAAGGTACACATTCATCGCCCATTCTGGTTGGAACCAGACATCTCCTTTGGGTTTGACCCACTCAGGTTTGACATTTGCTTGTACTATAGTCTTTACTATAGGGTCGAGTCCAAAATAGCACCTTCCCAGTCATCAGAATCTTAGGAAAAATGCTAGAAATTGCTAGAAAAACAGAAAAGGAAAAATAATGCAACCCTCAAAGGGAAGGTTTTGTCATCCCTGATTGCATCATCTGTTTTTCCTGGATGTTATTGCTCATGTCAGAATGATCACAGGTCTGTAGGAGTGGCCTGACAGTCTCCCTCTGTCCGTTTAGAGAGTAATTCCTTTCAGGGCTGTTTCTCTAATGTCTATGACAGCTTCTTGCAGTATAATAAGGATGTATTAAGAGTGACCTTCAGACTCTGTCCTCCTTCATTACGGTGGGGCTCCATGGGGTTCTAGGTGTCCTGAGCCCACAGGTTTTTTACTCCTCCTCACTGAGCAGACTACTTGTCCAGCTACAGACCATTTAACAGAGAAACCATCATGTGCTTGCTTCCATTCCCATTTTTCACGTTGTTTTTAATGCGAACAGTCTGGAAAACCCGTATGATCCATTTTTTCTCTCTCCAGTTGCACTGCTTGGCTTGATTGTTAATGGGAACATTCCCCCCGGAACAAATTGTCCTGACAGCCGTTTTTTTTACTCACAGTCCTAAACTAGGACCAGACAAAATAAGCCATTGAGAAGCTAATGCCGGTGATTTGATGTGACGTTAAGGGAAGTGATTTGTCATCAGTCATTTTCCTCACTGTCCTGTGATTGATGGGATGCCATCTTGTGTGACCCTACCTTGTTTGACCCGGTCTTGATTTTGGCGGTAATTGATTCTGTCTGGCGACTGAGGTCTTTCTGATGATCCCTCTAAAAGGTCAGAGGAAGGCGTGGTCATAATGTAAGAAATATAGCTGCTCCTACGCTTTGACTACTACTGCCTTTGTGCCTGCCTTGTGTTTCTGATGAGAGTTTTAAAGTTTTATGTGACCCATCGGGGTTGTCCTTTAAAGAACTTCAACTCTCAGTTGTTCTACTTATAGAAAGCATTGATTCCATTAGTATTTCATCACTTCTGGTATTGTGATTTGTAATACCGCTCATGGAGTCCAACGTAGGAATGAAATAAAATGCTAATTCGGGGAATCATTTTTGAAGAACCAGTTCCCAGGATTCAGTAAGCATGCTGAGAAGAGATACGCCATTGAAAGTGCTTCTTGTTCCAGGAGAAGACTTCATCTGGTTCCTGGAAGACTGCCTGTAATGTCACGTCGGTGTGGATGTCTCTCCACAATGGAAAAAGTAAATGCAATAAGTAGTGCATTCATCTCAGCTGGGTGTGGAGGAAGCTTTTGAGGAGCGACACCGGTTTGGCGTTGGGCTCAGTCTCATGCTACAGGCGGTGTAGTGTCATCTGGCATCTCCCTGGCCCAAGTTTCCCTCTCTCCATCCCTGTTCTCATCAATCCAGAAATTGCTAGGCAGACTATTTCCAACACTACCAGGGAGGGGAAATGTCTCAAGGCCAGGAAGGATTGTCTCATTGGAGGGCTGAGGGAGAGTCCGGCTCCCAAAATGAGTACTTTTATGCACCAAATTTCTTGATGTGACGCACAAAAATATGACCTGCCAATATGCTCAGCGTATCAACAAGTTGTCTCAAGAGTGCTGATCTAGGATCAGTTTGACCTCTTAGGTCATAATAAACTAGATTTTTACGGACTGATCCTAGATCAGCACTCCCACTCCGAGATGCTTTGCGAATACGGGCCCAGTAGTCCCTTCTGTGTCTCTGAAGGTGGTTAGGGACAAAGACAAAGAGCATGAGTGAGGCAGAAGCTGTCCCGCTGGGCACAGACGTCAATTCAACGGCTATTCCACCTTGGTTCAGTGTAATTTCATTGAAATGATGTGGAAACAATGTTGATTCAACCAGTGTGTGCCCGGGTGGGGTGGGTCATGATGGTTTGGAAGAACTCCCCTTATCACTGGACTAATAAAGTCTTCTATACTTTCACAGAGCCGATTTGTGCTTTGTCGATGGAAGTGGTGAAAAACCTCTTCTCCTAACTAAACTGAGATGTTTTGAGTCATGATTTTTACTGTTCTATAACTCAAATGCAGGAAGGTTGTCGAGGTGACTCATTGTACCGGTACAGAACAAATCCAAAGCAGACCACCACCGTAAACTGAACTGAAGAACACTTGAAAAACTTTCCATCTCACATTGTCCTAACTGAATTTCTGTCATGACCTGATCAATGTTTTTCTATACTGAATGACTAATTAAATCTTTCTCTCTCTCTCTTTTGCAGGACCTCCTGTAAGTAGAGCTGATACCCTTGTGTGACCATGCAGAGAGTGGTAAAGTGACTGTGTTTTTGTGTTTGGGAGTGTTTTTTTTGTGTGTGCAATGGGTATATGTAAGTCCTTAAAGGTACAGTGATCTCTCTGTTTGATAGCACCTAATCTTGCCCAAATGCACCCTTTTGGTGCTGCTGTGTGGTGTGTTTGCAAGAGACCTTGTAAAGAGTGGCGACATGATGGTTTTTGAAGGCATATCATTGAGCATATCAAGGCAATTCGTTAAACGTGGTCATTATAGTCGCTGTTACTTGCCTTGTTTGCGGGGGTGGGAAAACTGTGGATATTCGTCAGTGAGTCAGTTACCCTTATTCAAATGTACATTTTAAGTGAGTCTCCATTTAGTGCTACAGCACATTAATTACAGCTGCCATCAGCTGCTAAGCATTTTAGTGGTTCAGCTCAGGGAAATATCAAGTGGTCTTGACATTATGAATAGTACATTTACACAGGGGTGTGAATGTTATTATGCCTTCAACTTAAAGTCACTCCTTGGAAAATATGAATCATAGGACCACTGAGGAGTGTTTAAAGGTACTCGCAAAGTCAGGAGACCAGGCGTGTTTCCCACTCAATCGTGTCTCTATTTGACAAGTAAGAAGCTTTCGGATGTCTGAGAGCACGTCTTCCCTGTCTCCCTTGTATCCTGCCAATACCCAGGGACCCTTAGCCATGTCAGCTTTAGCCTAGCGTCTCTCGGCTTACCTGCTGGTCTTAGCCCAGGTCCTGTGGGAGGGCAGGATGTATGGAACATCTTGGGCATGGGGCTAAAATTGGGCGTAGCTGCGACAGCTGCATCCTGGTGCTGAGAGGGGGAGGAAGGTCGATGCCCAGCTTTGGGCCATAGCAGTGATTGATTGGTCAGCAGCAACCAAGCAGGGATGGATAGCCAGACCAGGGCCAGGGATAGCCAGAGACAGAAAGGCAGGCCTGGGAGGAGTGGGCTCTGTGGGTTTCCCGGAAAAACACTCACACCTGGGCGGCTGCTTTGCACACTTGATGAAAAGTTAATGGCTGATTTCCAGTCAAGTCAAGAGTAATGACTTAATTATGAAATTGTTAGCTATTACACGAGGATGAAGTTGATAGCTATTTCTTCTGATAAAAATAGATGCGCGTTTCACAGGGTAGGTATTCCTGTCACTTCTGCTTTCATTAAGTCAACAAAGGAAGGACACTTTCCAAATGATCTAGTGGAGGTTTGAGTTGTGGTTGGAATCCTTTTGGAAGTTAAGTGCCATTATGTACTGTGGTATAAAACCTCTCCGCTTGAAATGCATTAGCTATTCATACTAGAAGCACTCAGCTATACAGTAGAGACACAATAGCGCTACCACACAGGTCTCCATGAACCTGCAAGTGAACTTTCAAATAAGGAATAGCACTGGAAATAATTGATCAAATTACGTTTTAAATCACTGCTTATATATGAAAAGGGTATTTTAAGACAGAAATAAATCACCAACACATTTTCTTCATCCAGGTCAAGGTTTAATTGAGAATCTCTCTCACTGTGACTAAATGCCAGTGTTTGTTTTCAGTAGTAAGAGGGAGCAATATGGCGCTTCCCCCTGTGTTTGATGAATCGCCTCAGCTTTTCTTAACACGCTGGTCCAGACGATCTGTATAAATACTCTTAGCCTCTATTTACATTGGGATATTAAGCTAACGCAATTACCCCATGTGATTGCAACTGTAAAATGACATGAAATTGGTGCTTTCCTGTTCCCCCCGAAACCGAGGGCTTTGGTCCTTTTAAAAATATAATACTCCATTATTCATCATAGGTCACATCACAGGCGCTTGGCCTCGTGCATTTAACACACTCTAAAACAATCAGCGTTGATGGGAAACTCCTTCAGACTCAAATGAAACTGAACAGCATGAGAGCTCTCCATCGCTCCACCGTTCTTAAGCTCAGATTCAGCGCTGCTCAACACACGCAGTTGACACGCTATAAGTGTACATTTGTCTGAGAAGGACATATTGTTGAAAATGAATTCCAGAAACGAATTTGGTCTCCCCTTTTTGTGGCCTTTTTTGTCTGCCTTTTGGTTAAATTACAATCAGCTCAGATCTACAGTAAAACAAACCACTCTCCCACACCTCCACCCTTACTACTAAAGGTACAGGCGGGCCCCAGGGGCCACGGAAACCCCAAGGGGGGGACCTCTCATTCGTCTACCAGCACTCGGCCCAAATGGGAGCCACATGTGCCTGGCGTAATTCCAATGAGGGGTTCCTTTCGGAGTTAGGGCCCCTGACCCCTGCAAACAGCCCCCAGAGGCCCTGTAGCAGGCAGGCAAGTAGTCAGGCACCCATGTGCAGTATGTTCTCACTCAGCACCTGGCCTTGCACCTCACCTCAGCACTGCCCCAGACCTCCAGGGCCATGCAAGGTGCTCCACAGAAGCACTGATCATTATGCTTCCTAACAGCAGCAGCTTGATTCACTCCCCTGTGCTTGAACATCTATAAAATCTAGCTTCACTTAAGTAGATCAAATAGAATTATGATATGAGATGGGGGAGTGTGTTAACATCTCTTCCCTTTAGGATTGTTGATGGGCTGTTGATGCAAGATTCATGACTTCCCGGCCAATAGTCGCCCACGCGCTTAGTATAGGGAGAGGACACAACCATTACTCTCGTTGGCTTTTCAGGGGAGATTAGAGTCAGAATGTCAGTCTGTAAGCCATATAACTCCTCCATAGACATAACATACTCCTCTGTGGACAAACAATGGCCAGTGACTTTGGGAAATGTCAAGGGTTCCTCTTCCCGTTTAACCAGTCGTTACCACGGTGTCTTTTACTGATACAGCACGGATAAAAGAGACGTTGATTTCTGTTCCCTGAGCTCACCGAAAACAAAACACTCAGTGTTGGAGGAAAGGTTCCTTTCTCCTTGAACATGGCAATATTGAACACTGTATCGGACATCCTCATGGCTTTGTTGGTTTGTGAAAGGCGCTTAGTTAGCCACCAGCTGCATAAATAGCTTTACGTAGATGAATCCATGGCATGCCTTCTCACAAGACCTATCTTTGCATGTATTTACAAATTGATTGAAACAAATGGATGTCATTGGATGTTCTTTAATGTGGATGAGAATCTACCGTATACTGCAGATAATTCATAACTTAAACAGCTGTGGTATATGATTGATCCTCGACTTAAAGAAGCATGCTATCGTCTCTTTCATGTCAATGAGGTCTATCAGACCAAATGAAATTATGCCATGTTTTGTTTGTTTTTTCTTTTTGTTGTGGAATGCGGCCTTTGTTTTCTTTTGTGTCTGCCTGTTATAACTGAACCTGACAGAATACAATGAGCACAGAAAACGACTTTTTGACATACAGTATTGGATACATACCAAATACTCTGCAATGAGACAGTTCAATAATGACATAATACTGTCGATAACGCTCCAAAAGCCATTTTATTCTGGCCTGGCTCAGTGTGATGTGAACTCTCTTTGTAATAATGTCACGTTCACTTTTTATGTTGTACCCATTTCTCTCACCCCTTTTCAGGGTCCGCCCGGACGATCAGGCTTTCCGGTAACTGTCTTTTAACTTCTGTCGGTCTGTGTGTTTTGAGATCTCGCTGATCTCTCTACTGAGAAGTTGTTTTTGTCCCACAAAAAAATGTTCCTAATCAACGAATGATCATTGGGGAAAAAAATGCATAGTTGGACAATCAACCAATGAGTGAAAATGTGATTATGACAGCTTCTCAGCTAAGATACCTCAGAGATATCTCCTTAACAGAGAGACTGAGTGCATTATCTGCATACTTTATACATTCCTCTTGTGTGATTGTAATGCCTTTCTAGACAAACGGTGCAGCCATTCAATAAGATGTACAGCAGTCTTTACTAATACATTTTGATTGGACATATCATTTGCATTGAAAAGGTCATGCCCCTTTTAATGAAAGAGTCCATTAGGAACCCAATTTTATGAGAATGAGAGACCTCCACCTAGCGTCCCAGACACAAGTGCAATGGTTTTGTTATCACCTCAGGCCCTCTTTTGCCTAGCTCTTTGCTTTACTGTGTCTCTGTCAGCTTCCTGGTTACCCAGCTCTAACATGACTAACTCCCAACCAGTCAAATCCACATGGTCTCCATCATAGCATGGCAACAGGAGGCCGTCTTAGAGCTGACCTTTGACCCCAGCTGCCAGTTCTAACCTGTGAACCCCCCTCAGTCCTGTCAGGCTCACTGGTGAAACAGGCCCATAAAACAGTTTGAAGCGCAAGAGAAGGCTCACAGGGTGAGCTTTTTCAAGGGAGATTAGCTGACAGGTTTTTGTCAAAGTACGGACATGATAAGTTCCAGGATTTTTGATTGATGACACTGTCAAAGAACTGGACATTTTATCACAAGTGCTCTCCTCTCTTCTTGGAAAGGATGTGGTTTTGGAGGGGGAACCTGTCTGCATATAAATCAGTAATGCCTCCCCTTTTTCCATAGAGTGTGGTATATCAGATGTGAGTTTTGAACAAAAGAGCAAAACCACCTCGCGTGATGTTGGAACTCTATACGGTCCTGTCACGCTAACACTTCACTATTGTCTACTCTCTACTTCAAGCCTGCTATATATTCATTTCACAATTTCTCCATGCAGCTTCCACTAACTCATCCCCATTGATTCATTATTCTACAATGACAACCGGCACGTAATTATCACATTACGCCACAAACTCTTAAGACGAGTGTTGACTATCATAATACTTTTAAGCCCTATACATCCTCCTTCAGTCATGCCTCATCTAAAGTAATCCGCTGGTCTGAGTGTGTGTATACTGAAGCAGCAGCCGTGCAAGCGGTGGTGAGTGGAGCCGGTCCGTGGAGTGAGAGTGTGCTGGGCTCGAGCCTATAGTCCAGCTGAGTCTCATTACTCCTGTTAATACACTTGTAAATCCTCCTGCAGGGGTGTGTGTGTGTGTGTGTCCGTGCGTAAGTGCACGGACATGCATCCATGCATGTTTGTTAAGTGGGGGGAGGGGGGGGGGGGGTCAGCAGTGTGGTCAGGGACCAGTGAATTTAAGATTGCCGCAGTCCCAGCAACTCTAAATCCCAGGCTGAGAGTGACAGGTGGGAGGGGGTCAGAGGGGACAGGGGGTGGGTAGGGGGGTGGAAGTGGTCGCCTAAACTCTTGTCTTTTTTAGGGCAACGGACTTCAACAATAGAAGGAAAACACAGTGGGGAATAGAGTGGGGAGTGATCCGATTTCTGTCTGAGATCTCTCGGAATGCTGCCTAGTACAATAACAGACTTGGCTCTGCGCGGGATAAAGTTTAGAGAGCCAGCTGTTCATGTGATGCTCGGGAATCAACAGTTTGAGCGAAAGCTGCATTAAGTGACCTAGGAAATGACTCGTTCCGCTCCTTATAAAGGCATAATACTGAATATAGGGAAATGTTGAGCAGGTATGATATTGCAAGGCCTTGTCTTGAATCAGAACCTTGGAGAGGGCATATAGAGCCCTGCCTTACGCCATGAAATCTCGAGAGACCTGATAATGATGTTCCAGCATGGGGGTCATTGTTTTTAATCACAGCGAGATTTGAAATAGCTGCCGTTCTACATAGCTGTAGCGGTTTGTTTTATTAACAATATTTTCTTTTTTTTTGTTATGGGGCAACTATTTCTCTTTATTTTCGTAAAAATAGCCGTCACCTGTGGGACTCGCTAAAAGATAGTTAGCTTTATATTGATGACCACCCATGTTGGGTTAGTACTTAGGTCCATACTATATTGAGGGGGGGGGGGGTGTGGAGAGAGAGTGGAAGTCCAACCCAGGCCTCTCCACCCAACATCCCTCACAGATTCAGGTATCCAGCACATGTTGTTTTCGCTGTGCGTTGTAACGACTTATGGGGGCCTGGCCCCAAGCTGGTCAGCTGGCAAACCTCATCTCTGACAAGCATCTGATGTTTAAGTGATTAAGGGAAAGTATACACAGTATATGTAGTGAGTTCTGACATAATGTTTCCCTTTCATGAACCATTTCTTTCAAATCCTCTCTGATGAGGCTTGTCTTCTGACCACCGTTGGTTCACTGCTTCACTGACTTATTCCAATGTCTGGCATACAGTAGCTAACCATGAGGAAACCTACAGGTTTGAGCATGCCTGAATCAAAATAGCTCAACCTACCAGAATGTTTGTAAATAGTTCCAAAGCTATACAGTGGCTTAACTTTACCACAGTTGATCTCTAAGGCCTGACTGTCTGCCATCAATTTAAACGCACACATGGTCTGTGTTTGCTGAGAAGAGCATAATAGGACATTCTGATGGCATGATAGGATGAAAGCTATAGCTCACGATTGGCAAAGTTAACCTGCAGGCTGTGATTGTCGTAGTTCTAGAAGATATCATCCTTGTTTACCTCTTTCCTCTTGACTTTGCGTTGCTTATTAGGGTGACAAAGGAACAATGGGAATTCCTGGAAGAATGGTGAGTGACATGAAAATGTGCAACCGAGTAATGTGTAGAAACAGTCAAAGGGACATAGACCAAATAGAGAAAAGACTGAAGAGAAAGGGCACCAAAGGTCAGGCTATAACCAGATAAAGATTCTTCTGAAATGTTCTGACATTTCTGACATTCTTTATTAATCAATATGTTGTTTTGTATATGCATGTGTAATTATTATAAGGTTTAAAATTGCCCATTGCAGATTGCAACCTTTGGTGCCCGTTCATCAATTATTAAAACTGACGTATCGCAGAGTATCAAGATATATGAGGATTGGGTTGGGTACATTTTGACATAGCTAAAGATGTGTAGTTGTACTGTAACTTGACATGTTTGCATAATGCCGAGAATTCAACTTCACAAACAAGGCTCTTTTGTGCGGTCATGGGATTCATAACCGCTCGTATCACCTAATATTTGCACTTATAGTGTGTGGACATGGCCTGCATTTAAAAGCGTCACGTCATGCTTATGACTGCTTCGAAAGTCATTTAACAAACATTGTATCATGTTAATGGAGCTGATCTTGTTAGCTGCGTACAAACATGCCAAATCACTGAAATGTCATACTCAAATATCTCAAAAGTCACAGATCAGAAAATGCTCTATTGTTGTGTAATGCATCATCCAATATTCCATTACTCCCCCTCCCCTCCCCACACTCTCTCAAACTTGTAGCTTTCAATTCATTCATTCATTTATTAGAACATAATGATGTTGCTATAAAAGCCAATCATTTTCGTATCAATTTTTTTTTTGTATTAGAAACACAGTTTCCCCATAATTCATATCTGTTACGTTTTTTTGGCTTGATACATATTCGCATGTTTTTATTATTCTGCGTGTAAACTATATTTTGAGGTTTTTGGAATGTGAAATTGCCAAGAGACATTCACACATTTTTTTTATTTTAAAGATGAGGAAAACAGTTTGCACTGACAAGTGAAGGCTGTCCCCCATTTTGCGTGCAGACTTTTTGTTTTCTCATTTATTTTGATTGGTTTATTTTAGCCCATTTCAAGGCAATCTTAAACCGCGACATATGGATAACGGTACCTCGGCTCTCTCTGTTTTGCTGAGTCGTCGTACCGGAGGTGAATTTTCACAAATACGCCTCCTGTTTGTGGCCTGAAAATTCTGGCTTTAAAAACACTCCCTCTCCAACGTGGGTCTTTCTGCAGCATCGCTCCAGCTGTGAAGCCCATGCAGAGCACTTAATATTTCACACAGTGTAGAGGAGTTAAGCTACTATGTGGTCCTCAAGTACCTCCTCAAAGGAAGTCCTATTTTTCTGTCTTATCCCACGCTCCCAGCTCACTGCCTCTCCCTTTCCTTCAGTCACTACTACTTCTGTGAGAAAAGTACGTCTCGACACCAGACAGCTCCCCGTGGCCCTAGACTTCAGCCCAGCCAAGCCCAGCCTCCTCTCCTCTCCCCACCCCTCCCTTCCCCTCCCCGCCCCTCCCCTTGACCACTTCTGAGGCTGATGCATGCCCCGTGTCTCTCTGTGCCTGTCTAACCCCGGTTCCTCTCCCTCTCTGTCTCTCTCCTCCTTCACACTTTGCATGCGACTGTGTCTGCTGTGACTGACCAGGGGATAAAAGGATACGCAGGGGAGAAGGTAAGTGTATAGGGACGTCAGTAGGAACAGCCAACCTCCAAAGCCTGCAGGAGAGAAGGCAGGGAGAGAGGCTTCAACAGGCTTAGTGGTGATGGTGGTGGTTAGAAGCACACACTTGTTCACTGTACAGTAGAGTATAGAGGTAATAGTTGATTTATTTCAAGGGCCCTGGGTGTTAGGGTCACATTCTGAAAACCATTTCCCACCCTGGTTGGATTACCTGTGTTTTTTCACTCAATGAAACAGAGTAGCAAATAATTGTCACATAAGAGTCTCAGAGTTCTAATTTAACCTTTCTGATCTCCCCATCCCGGATCCGGGTTCGTGAATACAGACTCAAGCTCATTACCATAACGCAACGTTAACTATTCATGAAAATCGCAAATGAAATGAAATAAATATGCTAGCTCTCAAGCTTAGCCTTTTGTTAACAACACTGTCATCTCAGATTTTCAAAATATGCTTCTCAACCATTGCAAAACAAGCATTTGTGTAACAGTATTGATGGCTAACGTAGCATTTAGCATTAACATTCAGCTGGCAACATTTACACAAAAAAACAGAAAAGCATTCAAAAAAATCATTTACCTTTGAAGAACTTCAGATGTTTTCAATGAGGAGACTCTCAGATAGCAAATGTTCAGTTTTTCCTGAAAGATTATTTGTTTAGGACAAATCGCTCCGTTTTCTGCGTCACGTTTAGCTATGAAAAAAACCCTGTATCCAGGATTGTGTAAATCTATCAGCAAGCTCATTAGCATAACACAACGTTAACTATTTATGAAAATCGCAAATGAAATGAAATAAATATGCCATCTCTCAAGCTTAGCCTTTTGTAAACAACACTGTCATCTCAGATTTTCAAAATATGCTTCTCAACCATAGGAAAACAATAATTTGTGTAAAAGTAGCTAGCTAGAGTTAGCATTTCGCGTTAGCATTTAGCGTTAGCATTAGCGTTAGCATCCAGCACGCAACATTAACAAAAACATAAAAGCCTTCAAATAAAATCATTTACCTTTGAAGAACTTCTGATGTTTTCAATGAGGATACTCTCAGTTAGATAGCAGATGCTCAGTTTTTCCAAAAAGATTCCTTGTGTATTAGAAATAGCTCTGTTTTATACATCACATTTGGCCACCAAAAAAAATCCATAAATTCAGTCCTCAAAACGCAAACTTTTTTCCAAATTAACTCCATAATATCGACTGAAAACATGGCAAACGTTGTTTAGAATCAATCATCAAGGTGTTTTTCACATATCTCTTCATTGATACATCGTTCTTGGACACATGCTTTCTCCCCTGAATCAAATGGTAAAGTGGAAGCAGCTGGCAATTGCGCACCGAATTCGACGCAGGACACCAGGCGGACACTTGGGAAATGTAGTCTCTTATGGTCAATCTTCCAATGATATGCCTACAAATACGTCACAATGCTGCTAAGACCTTGGGCGAACGACAGAAAGTGTAGGCTCATTCGTTGCGCAATCACAGCCATATAAGGAGAGAATGGAAAACAGAGCTTCAGAAATTCTGCTAATTCCTGGGTGATGCATCATCTTGGTTTCGCCTGTAGAATGAGTTCTGGGGCACTTACAGACAAAATCTTTGCAGATTCTGAAACTTCAGAGTGTTTTCTTTCCAAAACTGTCAAGAATATGCATAGTCGAGCATCTTTTCGTGACAAAATATCGCGCTTAAAACGGGAACGTTTTTTATCCAAAAATGAAATAGCGCCCCTAGAGCTCTAAGAGGTTAGAGCAATTGCCCCTGAAAGGCCATTTTCAAAATGAGAAGTAGATTGTCTGGCATCGATATCAGAGTCAGAAACATTTTATTCTAGTGTCAAAATTGTGTGTAAATAGCATAATTCTGGTCATAAAGGAATTATCGTCCCAAACAGAGATTTGCGAGGTGATAGGGGGGGAAAAGAAGGTTATGGAACAGTTTTCCTTGGGTTGGGTTTATTTAAATATTGTCTAGATGCGCCCAGCTAGATGGTCAATTTGGTTTCACATTCTATAAATAACCCTACGGGGCTAGTTAGGGACTATCAGTAAAATACACAATGTACATGTCATGTACTGTCATGTTGTGTCTTGTCTCTGTCCTTTCCTTTCACCCTGTCTCCCTCTGCTGGTCGTCTTAGGTTACCTTTTCTCCCCCGCTTCCCCCCAGCTGTTCCTTGTCTCCTCCTAACTACCCATTCACCCCGTTTCCCACCTGTTCCCTTTTTCCCTCTGATTAGGTCCCTATATCTCTCTCTGTTTTTGTTCCTGTCCTTGTCGGATTCTTGTTTGTTGTGTTTCATGCCTGAACCAGACTGTCGTCATGTTTGCTGTAACCTTGTCTTGTCCTGTCGGAATCTGCCGGTCCGTCTGAGCCTACCTATGTTTGGTAATTAAAGAAGCTCTGTTTAAGTTAATTCGCTTTTGGGTCCTCATTCACGCACCGTAACAGAAGAATCCGACCAAGAATGGACCCAGCGACTTCGGATCCTCTCCACTCAGCCGTCGGGATCCAGGGAGCGATGCTAGGCAGACACGAGCAGGAAGTGTCTGCTGCTCGACATGCCGTTGAGACCCTGGCCACCCAAGTCTCCAACCTCACAGAACAGGTTCACCATCTCCGCCTCGATCCACCGGCCACTTCCAGGGCTTTCGAATCTCCGGAGCCCAGAATCAATAACCCGCCGTGTTACTCTGGGGAGCCCACTGAATGCCGCTCGTTCCTCACCCAGTGTGATATTGTGTTTTCTCTCCAGCCCAACACTTACTCCAGGAGCACTGCTCGTGTCGCCTACGTCATATCTCTCCTTATTGGACGGGCTCGTGAGTGGGGCACGGCAATCTGGGAGGCAAGGGCTGAGTGTACTAACCAGTATCAGGACTTTAAGGAGGAGATGATACGGGTTTTTGATCGATCTGTTTTTGGGGAGGAGGCTTCCAGGGCCCTGTCTTCCCTATGTCAAGGCAATCGATCCATAACAGACTACTCTATTGAGTTTCGCACTCTTGCTGTCTCCAGTGGCTGGAACGAGCCGGCCTTGCTCGCTCGTCTTCTGGAGGGTCTCCGCGTAGAGGTAAAGGATGAGATTCTCTCCCGGGAGGTTCCTTCCAGCGTGGATTCCTTGATTGAACTCGCTATTCGCATTGAGCGACGGGTTGATCTTCGTCACCGAGCTTGTGGAAAGGAGCTTGCGCTCTCCGTCGCCCCCCTCTCCGCATCACTACCATCTTCCTCTGCCGGCTCGGGTGCTGAGCCCATGCAGCTGGGAGGTATCCGCATCTCGACTAAGGAGAGGGAACGGAGAATCACCAACCGCCTCTGTCTCTATTGCGGTTCCGCTGGTCATTTTGTCACTTCATGTCCAGTAAAAGGCCAGAGCTCGTCAGTAAGCGGAGGGCTACTGGTGAGCGCTACTACTCCTGTCTCTCCTTCAAGATCCTGCACTACCTTGTCGGTCCATCTACGCTGGACCGGTTCGTCAGCTTCCTGCAGTGCCTTAATAGACTCTGGGGCGGAGGGCTGTTTTATGGACGAGACCTGGGCTCGGGAACATGACATTCCTCTCAGACAGTTAAAGGAGCCCACGGCCTTGTTCGCCCTGGATGGTAGTCCTCTCCCCAGGATTCAGCGTGAGACGCTACCTTTAACCCTCACTGTTTCTGGTAATCATAGCGAAACCATTTCTTTTTTGATTTTTCGTTCACCTTTTACACCTGTTGTTTTGGGCCATCCCTGGCTAGTTTGTCATAATCCTTCCATTAATTGGTCTAGTAATTCTATCCTCTCCTGGAACGTCTCTTGTCATGTGAAATGTTTAATGTCTGCTATCCCTCCTGTTTCCTCTGTCTCTTCTTCACAGGAGGAGCCTGGTGATTTGACAGGGGTGCCGGAGGAATATCACGATCTGCGCACGGTGTTCAGTCGGTCCAGGGCCACCTCTCTTCCTCCACACCGGTCGTATGATTGTAGTATTGATCTCCTTCCGGGAACCACTCCCCCCCGGGGTAGACTATACTCTCTGTCGGCTCCCGAACGTAAGGCTCTCGAGGATTATTTGTCTGTAGCTCTTGACGCCGGTACCATAGTCCCCTCCTCCTCTCCCGCCGGAGCGGGGTTTTTTTTTGTCAAGAAGAAGGACGGGTCTCTGCGCCCCTGCATAGATTATCGAGGGCTGAATGACATAACAGTTAAGAATCGTTATCCGCTTCCTCTTATGTCCTCAGCCTTCGAGATCCTGCAGGGAGCCAGGTTTTTCACTAAGTTGGACCTTCGTAACGCTTACCATCTCGTGCGCATCAGGGAGGGGGACGAGTGGAAGACGGCGTTTAACACTCCGTTAGGGCACTTTGAATACCGGGTTCTTCCTTTCGGCCTCGCTAACGCTCCAGCTGTCTTTCAGGCATTAGTCAATGATGTCCTGAGAGACATGCTGAACATCTTTGTTTTCGTTTACCTTGACGATATCCTGATTTTTTCACCGTCACTCCAGATTCATCTTCAGCACGTTCGACGTGTCCTCCAGCGCCTTTTAGAGAATTGTCTTTTTGTGAAGGCTGAGAAGTGCACTTTTCATGCCTCCTCCGTCACATTTCTCGGTTCTGTTATTTCCGCTGAAGGCATTAAGATGGATCCCGCTAAGGTCCAAGCTGTCATTGATTGGCCCGCCCCTAAGTCACGCGTCGAGCTGCAGCGCTTTCTCGGCTTCGCGAACTTCTATCGTCGTTTCATCCGTAATTTCGGTCAGGTGGCAGCTCCACTCACAGCCCTTACTTCTGTCAAGACGTGCTTTAAGTGGTCCGTTTCCGCCCAGGGAGCTTTTGATCTCCTCAAGAATCGTTTTACATCCGCTCCTATCCTTGTTACACCTGACGTCTCTAGACAGTTCGTTGTCGAGGTTGACGCGTCAGAGGTGGGCGTGGGAGCCATTCTTTCTCAGCGCTCCCTCTCTGACGACAAGGTCCACCCATGCGCGTATTTTTCTCATCGCCTGTCCCCGTCGGAACGTAACTATGATGTGGGAAACCGCGAACTGCTCGCCATCCGGTTAGCCCTAGGCGAATGGCGACAGTGGTTGGAGGGGGCGACCGTTCCTTTTGTCGTTTGGACTGACCATAGGAACCTTGAGTACATCCGTTCTGCCAAACGACTTAATGCGCGTCAGGCGCGTTGGGCGCTGTTTTTCGCTCGTTTCGAGTTCGTGATTTCTTATCGTCCGGGCTCTAAGAACACCAAGCCTGATGCTTTGTCTCGTCTCTTCAGTTCTTCAGTAGCCTCCACTGACCCCGAGGGGATTCTCCCTGAGGGGCGTGTTGTCGGGTTGACTGTCTGGGGAATTGAGAGCCAGGTAAAACAAGCGCTCACTCACACTCCGTCGCCGCGCGCTTGTCCTAGGAACCTTCTTTTCGTTCCCGTTCCTACTCGTCTGGCCGTTCTTCAGTGGGCTCACTCTGCCAAGTTAGCCGGCCACCCTGGCGTTCGGGGTACGCTTGCTTCCATTCGCCAGCGTTTTTGGTGGCCCACCCGGGAGCATGACACGCGTCGTTTCGTGGCTGCTTGTTCGGTCTGCGCGCAGACTAAGTCCGGTAACTCTCCTCCTGCCGGCCGTCTCAGGCCGCTTCCTATTCCCTCTCGACCGTGGTCTCACATCGCCTTAGATTTTGTCACCGGACTGCCTTCGTCAGCGGGGAAGACTGTTATTCTTACGGTTGTCGATAGGTTCTCTAAGGCGGCTCATTTCATTCCCCTTGCTAAGCTTCCTTCTGCTAAAGAGACGGCACAAATCATCATCGAGAATGTTTTCAGAATTCATGGCCTTCCGTCAGACGTCGTTTCGGACAGAGGTCCGCAATTCACGTCTCAATTTTGGAGGGAGTTTTGCCGTTTGATTGGGGCTTCCGTCAGTCTCTCTTCCGGCTTTCACCCCCAGTCTAACGGTCAAGCAGAACGGGCCAATCAGACTATTGGTCGCATCTTACGCAGTCTTTCTTTTCGTAACCCTGCGTCTTGGTCAGAACAGCTCCCCTGGGCAGAATACGCCCACAACTCGCTTCCTTCGTCTGCGACCGGGCTATCTCCTTTTCAGAGTAGCCTCGGGTACCAGCCTCCGCTGTTCTCATCTCAGTTCGCCGAGTCCAGCGTCCCCTCCGCTCAGGCTTTTGTCCAACGTTGCGAGCGCACCTGGAAGAGGGTCAGGTCTGCACTTTGCCGTTATAGGACGCAGACTGTGAGGGCTGCTAATAAGCGTAGAACTAAGAGTCCTAGATATTGTCGCGGTCAGAGAGTTTGGCTCTCCACTCAGAACCTTCCCCTTAAGACGGCTTCTCGCAAGTTGACCCCGCGGTTCATTGGTCCGTTCCGTATTTCTCGGGTCATTAATCCTGTCGCAGTTCGACTTCTTCTTCCGCGATACCTTCGTCGCGTCCACCCGGTCTTCCATGTCTCCTGCATCAAGCCCGTCCTTCGCGCCCCCGCTCGTCTCCCCCCCCCCCCCCCCCATCCTTGTCGAGGGCGCACCCATCTACAGGGTCCGTAGAATTTTGGACATGCGTCCTCGGGGCCGTGGTCACCAGTACCTCGTAGATTGGGAGGGGTACGGTCCTGAGGAGAGGAGTTGGGTTCCCTCTCGGGACGTGCTGGACCGTGCGCTGATCGAGGATTTCCTCCGTTGCCGCCAGGTTTCCTCCTCGAGTGCGCCAGGAGGCGCTCGGTGAGTGGGGGGGTACTGTCATGTACTGTCATGTTGTGTCTTGTCTCTGTCCTTTCCTTTCACCCTGTCTCCCTCTGCTGGTCGTCTTAGGTTACCTTTTCTCCCCCGCTTCCCCCCAGCTGTTCCTTGTCTCCTCCTAACTACCCATTCACCCCGTTTCCCACCTGTTCCCTTTTTCCCTCTGATTAGGTCCCTATATCTCTCTCTGTTTTTGTTCCTGTCCTTGTCGGATTCTTGTTTGTTGTGTTTCATGCCTGAACCAGACTGTCGTCATGTTTGCTGTAACCTTGTCTTGTCCTGTCGGAATCTGCCGGTCCGTCTGAGCCTACCTATGTTTGGTAATTAAAGAAGCTCTGTTTAAGTTAATTCGCTTTTGGGTCCTCATTCACGCACCGTAACAGTACATGAGAAAATATTTTTAAATGTCAATAGCTCCTAATTTCAACGACTTGAAAACCACATACAAATATTGAAAGCATTTAATGAGCAGTGGCGATTTAGCAAAATCGTGGGATGCATGTCAGCAAAGCCACTACACAACACTAAACAATACATTAATTGCACTATAACCGTGACAAACGGTGCCCACAAACTGTTAGGGCCTACATAAAGCTGTCCCAACAGCAGAGCTTTCTTTTCAGCACCATGGAGTGAATCCTTACCACCGCTACACCTGGCTATCAGCGGAGCCTTGTCTGGCAGCGAAACAGTTCATTCAGCCTCATTTACTGCCTTTTAAAAAACATAGCTGATATGGCTGACTTGCTTAAACAGATGTGGTTTCTGCTGATAAGTGAGATGTACAAATTATGGCATAAGGCACTGAGGAGCAGATAAGAGGCAATCCTTAATTTTATTTTATTTTTTATAATATTCGATGATTCTATTTCTCTAAAACAAGCTATAGGCTACATGTGCACCTCCAAGTCAGAACAGTAGTCTAAGTTATGAGGGGGAAAGGGACCAAATTATTAGGGTGAGGCACATGGGCTACTAACAGCTTACTACACAACATACACTTAGTATTACTTTCTTAGCTACAGTATACATTTTTGGATTCACCTTGTTGGGCTGTGCTCACTTGAACAGGAAGATTGCATGGTGGTCATCAAACTTTGTCATCAAAGTCTGGCATTTTATAGATTTATGTTGCTTTCAAGACGACTGGGAACTCAGGGAAAAAAACAAGGTTGAATCATTACGTCAGCGATCTTCAGGTCGGAGCTCTAGAAAAAGGGCCGAATTCCCGACTTGTAATTCCGAGTTGGATGACTGTTCAAAAGTTATTTTCCCAGTTGGAGCTCGTTTTATTGAGAGTTCCCAGTTGTCTTGAACTCACGGAAGTCTGACATTTCCCAGTTCCGAGTTTCCAGTTGTTTTGAACGCGGCAGAAGTCATGCCGGATTGACAGCATGGCCAATGTATTCAACCTTTTCTGGCCCATGGTTATGAATGCTTATCCTTTTAAGCTTGGAAAGAGACCCTTAAACCCAGACTTGGACCACACACCCACTCCACTGAATAGCAGGCTAGTGATTGCTTTGCAACACTTGTAGTTAGCCACGGATTCCTTCTAAACCACTCATTGTTGAATTTGCAATTTCCAACTTGTTGTGTAATGTTTATATCCAATGGCCGATGAGCACTGATACGTTTTATCTATAATTTCTCTTCATATGACAAGGATTGAAAGGATTTGCCAGTAGATTGTCGAGTTGATTCATGACCTTGACTGCTTGTTCAGCTTTCTAGCTAAGATTTTGAAAGTATGATGTTGTTGTCAGTCCAATCAAAGCTACGGTAGATATAACGTGATTTGACGTCATTATATCTGTGGCCAATGACCTTGAGCCATCTTGGATGGGCACTTCTAATGTAACAATGGCAGCACACAAGGGCTTTGGATATTCAAGCTACCCCTGTCGATTTTGCGGTGATGTAGTGTCCCCATGAGTGACAGAACACTGAGCCAATCACGGCGCAACTAGAGAACATTACCAACCCCTACGCTTTGTATTTTCCGCTGGCTGTCCCGCCTCCACAGAAAGCACTGAACTAGGCTGAAACACCTGCTTTTTGGAGCTGCCTTACTCAAGAAAACAAAAAAGAGACCATGTTTGTACACGGCTTTCTTAACTAAAATGTTTTATTTATTTTTTACACTGTTTCAAACTGATATGTGACACCTATTAATGCCAAAATAACATGCAAAAAAAGACACAAAATATATATAATATCCCACTATGTCCATGGCGATGCGTTCAAAGGGCACCCTGATGATCGGTTGGGGGACCAGCGGATTTCGGAAGTGTGCTTTTGGGGACAGTGATTTGACTCTCTTGGCAGCTGCGACAATATTCTTCCACGCCCCTCCTCATCCCAGGCCAGTGGAACCGGGCGGTGGTCCGTTCCCGGGTCTTCACCATTCCCAGTTGCACCCCCAACAGATGGGTGTGGGCCAGTTGAAGAACAGTTCACACGTACTGTTGGGGCAGCAACAGTACCTCTCAAAGTTCCCCCTGTTTGCGTGACACCTGATACTAAAGGTTATTCTTGATTTTGAAATGGGTGTATTGCCAGTCACTCACCCCTGGAAGTAGCTGGCCATCGACTATCGTCTATCACTTGGGCTGCGGCAGTTTTCAAGTTTGGATCCTCCCACTGGGCAGTCCCAAACTGTCCCCTCAGTTGGCCCATGGCGGGTGTCCCGGCTGGTCTCTCGAAATCGATGAGGGGGAGGATGGACTACTCCTCCATTTGTTCACCAGAAGAGTCGGGTTCCGACACCCCCTGGGACTCCAGACCCGTAGATACAGGTTTCTCAACCACTTGCTTCCGGGCCGCGCAGGCGATGGGTCGTCCTCGCTCTCTTCTCCCGCCAGCTCATACCATTTTTCCTCAGCTCGTGCCTCTCGTGCCTCCGCGGACAATCTCGTCCCACGAGATGGGGTACCACTATCCTCTGGCAGCTCCCTTGTGGTGTCACGATGTTGGCCTGTACGGTCAGATACCACTTGGTATCTCCGTGGATACAGGAAATGGACATCTGCCCACCACGTTCGGTCCCCTGGGCCAGCAGGCTCGTAGGTATGAGCGTAATCACACTCCCAGAGTCCAATAGTGCTTCGGTGTCGTGTCTGGTGACTTCCACCGGGACACCTCCATCGTGTACGTGGGTAATCAAGGGGCTGATTGCTCACCAGCTGAACTAGTCCCATAAAGGCACCAGAAGGGCAGCAGATGGAGGTAGGGACTGGGGAAGAGAGGTTATCCCGTATAGTCACGCTCAGTACCAGAGATAATGGAGGGACCTCGGTTTCGTTCCCCACAGGATACAGCAAGACCCCGGAGCCCAGAAGACGGTATCCGGGAGGAGATCTCCTGGAGGAGACCTTTTCTTTTCTCTATGTTTATTATTTCAATAAACACCCTTGAAACCGAGCTAATAGAATTCTGTCCGTGTCTGATCTGTGTAAACGTCTTAACCAAACCCCCTGGTCTGTCACAATATATAGATTTGTTTTAATTGAACAGGTGCCCCACCTGCCCTGAATGACGGGTCGCCACTGTTAATGAGACAACTAAAAGATGTGCAACATGCAAATATTGTTCCATTTACATTGTGTAATTTATTGATGGTCCCTAACTAGCCCCAGAGATAGGCTATCCAGTGTCAAACCAACTTTGCCATGGTCGCACACCAGCCCAGCTGAAGCTAATTGGCGAAAGAAGTTGGCTAGCACTATCCTAAGTGACTTCAAGACACAAGACCTGCTTGGACTTTTTCAAGTTATCTACAAGTGGAGTGACTATAACTGTGTATTTCTTTTTGGCAGAGTGAATTTACAAACGCTTGCCATGTGCGAACACAAACTCAAGACACCCACATTAAACCCCCACTATTTGCTGGTTGCTAAAATTCTAATAGTTTGCCTCATTTCAGTTTATGTGACAAAACAAGCAAGTATAGTGTAGAGAATCATTGTACCATCGAAACCGCTGTGAAATATATTTTCCATAACCCAAAATACTGTATTTTCAGCTGTTTAAAGCTGCTGTACTAAACTGAAGGTAAAAGACGCACAAATTAAAGAATGGGAAGCATAGAAATAGAGCATATAGAACAGGTCTACTGCTTCTTAGACTTGCTTTCAATGCGAATGACAGATCTATAACACACATTTAAGGCTCCCTCTAGAAAGTTGAGAGACATTTATTGAGATCATGGTATACTCCAGATACACAGCAGATTCCACTAAGATGTAGGTTTCAGAACCCTACCTGAAATTATATACACTGATGACCAATCTGCATTGGTGGTGGTGCATTGCATCACCATGAAATCTTATTTCCACCTCGAAGTTCTCAATATGTGTTCATTCCCTCAGATGGCCTTTAGTAATCTGACCATGCAGACTTATCCAGTCCACTAAATGGCCACAGTTGCAAAAGCGATCAGATCTGCCCTCTCTTTTGTTCCAATCAAAGCCAGAGGCAACAGCTTTTTGGATTCACTTTCATCAAACCTGAGGTGATATGGGATGTGCAGAGCTGAATGTGCGGCTAGAGGAAAAACATGCGTTGCATTCTTCACTGTCATACTGTAGAGAGTAGCAAGCTAGCCGAACAACTTCAATATGGCTCAGCTAGTTTGCCTGCCGGCGGAGAACCTCAGGAGTTATGGGTGGACTTGTGAGGAAACAAAAATAGTAACCAAGACTGTAAATGTAGAACCAGACAACTGCACTGGCTTTGGGTGCTCCCAACAGATCTGGGTCCAAAACAATCCAATAGCTTAGCTCATATTTCTCTGCACCAATTGTTTTAGGAGTGTAATATTGTGGCCTGTATCCCCATGTGTGGTTAGCTCTGGCTGCCAGGAGAGAGGATGAAGAAGCACAGGGGTTAGACAGGGAGGCTTGACTGCAAATCGTCATTAAATATGATAACATCCTCTCCAGAACAAAGACAGAGAGCCAACACAAGGGGAACCTTAAAACAAATGAGATCTGCGGATTTCTGGGTGGGCCGTAATGTATGGGGCAAGTGACTGGCAGAAGACCAGAGAAAAGGAAAACCATGATGAATTGGTTAAAAGCAGAGAGAGAGAAGCATTCACCCAAAGAACACTTGCTGCTGACTTCATGGGTATGGGAAGATTTAATATGGGAGGAAATGAAATCTCAAAAGGCTGTCTCTATTCTTGGTGTTTCATAGTCCTGGGTTGTAAACGTCTGTGTTTGTTCTGAGTGGTTTCTGGTCTTAGTCATGATTTTCGGCCTCTTGAGATTGACCCTTTCCAACACCAGTAATCTGACCACTCTAGAAGGGCATCTGTAGATCTTCACTTGTCCAGTCTGTTGGATCTCTGTATCATGGGAGGAACTGTAAACCCCTGAACTATAGTAGATTCGAAGACCATTTTTCTCAGTGGTTTGCCTTTTGGCCACTGTGAGGCACCATCAATCCATCTTCTGCAGTAGCGCTGCGAGGCGACAGCACCTAACCAGAGTGTGAAAACAAATACTTCCCGTCCCTAAGTAGGCATTTGTTGAGAAACATTAAAATCACCTGCATTTGTGATGGATGGTTGGGCAATCAAAGATGTCCCAGTGATAGGGTTTCTGGGGCGAAAGCTAATTAGGGAAAGTGCTGGAAACCCGAGCCGGCCCTGTCTGGCCCAAGTAGTTTCTGGGATTGTGTTGCGAGGGTCCGTAGGTCTGTATGGACGGGGCTGACACTGTGCAAATCACCCACTTTGTGCCAGAGGAGCCCAGTGAGTTTTCTTGTGTTTGCACAGCAGTGCTGCTGACCTTCTGAGCGAGCGCTGCTGTCGAAGGTTTAAAGTATGCTTCTGAAATTTGAACTTTTGACTTTGCTGAAAACGTATAGAAATATGTTCTAAAGCCTCTTCGCCTGGAACGTGGGAAAGACTAGGTGTGCGTGTGTAGGAACTAGACTAACTGTATGTGTTACATTTCCCATTTTATTCATGTACAGTACATATTATACAGAATTACTAAGCAGAACATCTGGTTAGCTGGATAGGACTAGGGGAGAGGTATTATTCCACTGTTTTGTTCCACTGTTGGTGCGTCTTCTCACATTCTGTTTATCTGTCCATAGGGAGCGCCAGGGGAGCCAGGCCTGTCTATCATTGGGCCACGAGGACCTCCTGTAAGTGTCTTCACCTCGTCTTACACCTAATAAACCTGTGCATTACCTGTACTGTTTACTGCTGCTTTCAATTCTACCTTTCAATTCATACGTCTTCAGTTCAATGGCTCATGGCCTGCCACTCTGAACAAGCCTGGCATGATTGAAATGTCGTGAATTTGTCAACAGCAGTTATACATGAAGTTATCTTGTGAACCCCAGACTCATGACCACATAGCAGAAATGTCAGAGATTCTACATGTCTGCCTGTCAGGACTTTCCAGACCAAGTTGCTGAGCTAGTCCACCACAGAGCTAATGGAGATTGAAGACCGATAATTACAGGTTGTGTGGGAGTACTTTGGCATTGTCTGAGGATGCCATAGCTTTGATTTGCCTGTGATCGGGATCATTCCGTATTTCATCAGGATGAGAAGCGAAGACATTCCTCTACCTCTTATACTGTATCCCAGACACCAGAACCCAATGGGACCTATTGTATTAAATCATTTATTTTCCTGAGGTGAAATAAGTGTTCATCCTGCTTCAACAGCTTTCTTCCCCCTGTTTTCCTTCTTTTTTTATCAGTAGATAGACAATAGAGGTACTGCGTTGCACCTCAGTTGTGCAATATCCTGATTATGCTGTGAAGAATTGGACATGCTTTAATTTGAGGTTTTCTTGTTCCGCCCTGGTTTTTGGACAGCAAGGTTAAGACTACCTTGTTGTGGAGCCAATAGACTGGCTGCTCATGAGGAGTAAACATCTGTTTTCCCAATTGACGATTAGTTACATACACTACCTGTGTTCCCACTCCCCTGGCCGGTAATAAGGCATTTATAATGAACATCAGGCTACTACGGATGTAAAGCCCAGCAGGAGAGTGAAGGAGTACACAGAGAACCAGAAAAGCAGGGGCACTTAAAAGGGTGGTTTCCCCCAGCAGGTGAGGTCGACACAAGAGGCTCTCTCTTCACCTCAGGAAAGGGTGAGGAAATTGTTTTGTTGGAGAGAAAAGAGCAGAAATGAAAGCAAGATAAGGGTTATTTGAGGAGGTGCTTATGTTCGTCCCGTTAACCACAAGGGTGTAATGGAAATGTGTTTCTTGCATATCCCTACTCCCTCTGAGACACCTGCAGGGAGTGAGTCATGGCCAGGATCACTATTGTCCAGCACCCCTGGAACAAGTGCCTTGCTCAAGGGCACATTGGTAAATTTTTGACCTTGTGGGCTCCGGGATTCAAACCAGCACTCTTTTGGTTCCTGGCCCAATGCTCTAACTGCCAGGGTTCCTATCTGCCGCCGTAAGGTGGCCCTTCTTATCTGTCCTTGTTCTCCACACTGTCATTTTATCGATGAGCGTAGTTCTTCTTCTGTAGTTGTTCTACTGCAACCTGGCCATAAGGAAACAAAGGAGAAAGGACCCGTATGTTTATATCAGTTCTCTTTATTAGTTAAAGGTGATACACAATGGTCATATTGAATCATATTGTCGACGTATGTTAAGATATGTGGTCCACATGCAGAATTGACCCTACTAGTATGAATAAATAAAACTAAATGTGATAGGTTACTCTTGATAAACCAACGACTGAGCCATGCATACAGCTCAATACTTTTTTGCAAGTTCAAGCACAGAAGCACAGCAAGAGAAAAGGGTCCCATATTGTGAATTGTATTTGATCACACTGCATTCTCAGTGTTCCAGATCCTCTGTAAGGCTCATGCGCAAGGCATGTACAAGCCATATCCTTCTGCTGTCTTTCCGAAACAGACAATCCCTTTGGGAGGGATAACATGCATATCCCCCAATAACTACTCCGGTCCCAGACATTTCATTAGGAACGTTCAACTCTCCCTAATTTTGTCTTTACGGCCCTCCCTCTCTTTTTTTCCTGGGATATTGAATGGCCTATTCTAGTCCCACAGGCCGGGTAGCATATCCAACACCCAGTGCAGAATGTCTTCATCCAAGCATTTTCCCTAATCGTTATTGACTTTTACTCATTCGGCTTGTTTGACTTTTTCTCTTTCGCAGTCGATCTTTATTAGATCGGAAAGCGCCAACCTTTGTTTCTTTCATCCCTCTAAAACTCTTTCCAGTGTTGTGTTTCGCCCTCTTATTCCCTCCTGTTTTGAGAGTCCGTTGGTTTTCCCTCCGCAACCCACACAGAAGGCTCTTCCCGTAGTCTGTGGTATCACTCTCTCTGTCAAGGTCTGTTATAGCTCTGCCCAAATGTATTGCTGTGGAAGAGAACAACGGTACCCTCTCACACTGACCCTCTTTCACCAGAGTTTCATGTCAATCTTTCAGCAGAAAAAAAAACATTTAACTCAACATCTATTTCTGACTCTCTATAGGGACAGCCAGGAACAAGAGGCTTCCCAGGCTTTCCGGTAAGACTCTGCAGCTTCCCCAGTTAAAGTCTTTATAAACGGTGTTATAATGTTAGGGTACTATTTTACAAGTGGAGCTTTATTACATAGTTGGAGCTCCCAAATGTCAGAAGGTTAGATGTTTCCTGGCTGGAAATCTCCCGTGGGCAGATTCTGCATAATCACGCAGCTGACCAAATTATACTAGAGTTTACTTCTGGGTAACCGAGATTACATGGCTGGTTAAGTGCATAAGTGCCTTGATCATTGGTCTTGTTTTATTCAAATCTATAGCCAGTCTACTGTCTCCTTTATGGCTCCTTATCGGGAATAGAGCCTTGTGCAATAGCAAAGCTGGCCCTTTGTGCTTTAACATGGCCGTTTTGAAGTGTGTGTCAAGTTTGCTGCATCTTAAGTCACACTTAAGTCACTTCTCTTAAAGTCCCTTCAGAAATGTTAATGGATCTTTGTGACCGGCTAGACTCACCATGCCACTTACACCCGCAGAACACAAAACATGCACTATATCCTCAATTTCCTTGACCTGGAAATACCTTTCTTCCCCTTCATAAGGAGTTTCATGTCATTGCTGTGGTCTGTTCAGCTATATTAGCTGCTATTAACCTGTGTTTAAATGTCTTCCCCTCTCTTTTTATCCTAGGGTCCGATTGGGTTGGACGGAAAGCCCGTGAGTTTCACCCCATTCCTGACAAATGTTGAATAATTGAGTAATTGAAGTACTTTAAAAGCCCAGAATCCACCACCTTATGATGATGATGATGATGATGATGATGATGGGGATAATTAAGTTAATAATGATTAGGGTCATTATTGTAATAAAATCTCTATTAGTATAATTATTGTTATTATAGGAAGTAGGTAATAGTGTTATTGATATTTCTTAAACGTTTTGCCAAGATACTCAAGTAGAAGCTTGCTTTGATTATTTTACCACATGCATTCACTCTTTTATGCTCACACAGGGACAGAACGGCTTGAAAGGAGACTTGGTAAGTGGTGTTGTCATTTTGCACACAGTTTTGCAGTTCATGTAAACAGCGTAGGCCTATTGCTGTCTGCACTCCTGTACTTGCAAAGGACGTAAACTCACACTCTTTATGTGTTTCGAATGCCCTACAAAATGTGATCACCATGAACGTGCAGGTTGGTCAATTCTGCCTATGCACCATTTGTTATCCATGTGACCATCTTAGCAAGCTGTTTACCTTGTGAATGAATTGGGAAAACACTGTTGTGGCCTAATTTATTTGGATAGTAATGGGATCAAACACATGAATGATCGGCTATGAAAAGCCAAATGACATTTACTCCTCAGGTGCTGACATGTTGAACCCTCTACAACCACTGTAATTATTATTATTTGACCCTGCTGGTCATCTATGAACGTTTGAACATCTTGGCCATGGTCTGTTATAATCTCCACCTAGCACAGCCAGAAGAGGACTGGCCACCCCTCATAGTCTGGTTCCTCTCTAGGTTTCTTCCTAGGTTTCTTGCCTTTCATTCTATGGAGTTTTTCCTAGCCACCGTGCTTCTACATCTGCATTGCTTGCTGTTTGGGGTTTTAGGCTGGCTTTCTGTATAGCACTTTGTGACATCGGCTGATGTAAAAAGGGCTTTATAAATACATTTGATTGATTGATTTATTGATTGATTGATTGACAGCAGTGGTCTGTCTGTTTAGTGACAGGCAGAACTTCTGTCCGTATTTCAGTTTATGGGGTCTTCAAAGGGGAGTTGGAATCCACTCTCAGGTTCTCAATCAGTCTCGAGGTAAAACTGACTGAGATAAAACACAGAGGAGCAAAGGCAAACAATAGTTAGACTTGTCCGTTTCATGCATATGGTGATTCAAATTCTTTCGAGAGTCCAATTCAGTGGAGTTTTCCAAGAATACACTGAAATACACCTCTAAATAAACAGTATAAAAGAACAATGAATAAAACAGACAGACCATAGAAAGCAGGAATGGATACATGGCAAGCCATAAAAGGCAAACCATAAAAACCTCCTCTCCAAAAGAATCACCCAAGAAATGACTTATTTTGGCTTCCACTGAGGTGCCAGGGGATTGAGACTTCAATTTCCCCCACAACTCTGACACCTTTATAGGCCCTAGTGAATCCTGTGGAGCTCCCTGTGAGGCTTCTGAATATGACACAATGACTGTTGAACGTCCTGTACCCCTTCACCTCCAGCCCTGTGGCCGCTGGACAGATCTCATCTAGGACCTTGAATCCCTCTTTTAGTGATGACTTCTCTTCCCTGAAGCCTCGCCTCCTTTTTTTTCATTGGCAATAAAGACACATTCACTAAAGACTATGTTCTTCTTGGACGATGGTTGTGGTACTCCTGGAAGCTGTTTCTTCATCTAGTACTCCGGGTCTGACTTTTATCAGGCCAGCTGCCGATTTTAGAGGTCTTTGTGTCTCCGCTAGAAAGCCATTACTCTTTGTTGGATTTGTGGAGTTATCATGAGGGGCTTTGTTTTATTAGGGGGGTATTCAGCCTCTCGCTCGGAGCGTGTTTGGAGCACTGCCTTCCTACAGAAGCTCACATGCAGAGAGGCAGCCTGGGCCAATACAAAGGACATGCCTGTCCGGGGCCATGTGGGGTGGATAATTTTCGATGTTGATTAATGTTCATTTAATGAGACCCCTTTCCTCTCCTCCCACTCCACTTCCCCCAACAACAGTTTTTAAACTTTGTTTCCACTGAACATGCCATACAAACAAAGGCATTTGAATGAACTATATCAAGAGTGCCTGGATCCTCCTTTCTTTTTGATGACCAATTTACCCCTTTTACCAAAGATCACTTTCTGTCCACCAAGATCTATTAGTGTGTACCTCAGCAGCGCTTGCCTTCCTCCTTTCTTTTTTTTTCTACAGCTGTCAATCATAATTTTAAAGGGTACTGAAGGCCAGTCTGTTAAATGCACAGATGAAATCTTTCCAGTCTCCACAATGCCTTTATGGAACTCCTATGCACCAGGGTCACAGTCATGGAGTGTGCTTGATGTGTCCAACTGTGTGCCACTGACAGATGTTAGACAGCTCTCCCCAGGCCTTGGTGGGTAGTCAAACAGAGCAGAGCAGGCTATGACAAGTGATTGGTACAGCACTTTGGTTGGTTTGCCTATTGCTTGGATCTGAACTTTATTTGAATTCTCCTCAAGTTTGTCTTTATCATTTCCATTGATCCTCTTAAAATGCATTTTAATGCATGTGCAGTAAAATCATTAATGTTGCATTTATAAAACGCAAATGATAGTTTGATGACGTGATGTTTTTACCTGGTTTTAATCTCTCGATCATAGATTGATATACCGGTACTGTTTATTGCTTTTTTTTTAGGGTCAACGTGGTCTTAAAGGAGTCGCGGTAAGTTATTTTTTTCTTTTTAGGTTTTAACAGCTTTTCTGTTATTTGACATTAGTTGATTAATTGTCTGTCTCTCTTTACGACGATCTGTTCTCTTCACTCATATCCTTTCTCCTTCTTCGCCCTTTTAAAAAAAAAAATTACTAGGGTGAACCTGGTCTGAAAGGGGAAAAGGTGAGTTTGTGGTATAATCCACTACAACGCACCATAAAAGTGTTCATTACAAAATCAGTCTTACTCACGATCCATCTCTCTCTGTCTCTCTCTCTCTCTAGGGCATATGTGGAGACTACACTCACAGGGTAAGTGAGTCATTAACTGTTTCTCTGTGTAACTACAGCAACATTAGGGTCATATTGATTCATGTTAAAGGCCCAGTGCAGTCAAAAACGTGATTGTCCTGTGTTTTATACAGTGCCTTCGGGAAATTATTCTGACCTTTTGACTTATTCCACATTTTGTTACGTTACAGCCTTATTCTAAAATGGATTAAATAGTCCCCCCCACGCGCCCCTCATCAATCTGCACACAATACCACATAATGACAAAGCAAACACAGGTTTTTAGAAATGTTTGCACATGTTATTTTTTTAAAACAAAAATAGACAAAACATTTACATAAGTATTTAGGCCCTTCACTCAATACTTTGTTGAAGCACCTTTTGGAAGCGAATACACCCTCAAGTCTTCTTGGATATGCTACAAGCTTGGCACACCTGTATTTGGGGAGTTTCTCTATTTTCAGGTCTCTCCAGAGATGCTTGATCGGATTCAAGTCCAGGCTCTGGCTGGGCCACTCAAGGACATTCAGAAACTTGTCCCGAAGCCACTCCTTACATTGTCTTGGCTGTGTGCTTAGGGTCGTTGTCCTGTTGGAAGATGAACCTTCGCCCTAGTCTGAGGTCCTGAGCGCTCTGGAGCAGGTGAAAAAAATCACCACAGCATGATGCGAACACCACCATGCTTCACCGTGGGGAAGGTGCCAGGTTTCCTCCAGATATGACGCTTGGTATTCAGGCCAAAGAGTTCAATCTTGGTTTCATCAGACCAGAGAATCTTGTTTATCATGATCAGAGTCCTTTAGGTGCCTTTTGGAAAACTCCAAGCGGGCTGTCATGTCCCTTTTACTGAGGAGTGGCTTCCGTTTGGTCACTCTACCATAAAGGCCTGATTGGTGGAGTGCTGCAGAGATTGTTGTCCTTCTGGAAGGTTCTCCCATCTCCACGGAGGAACTCTGGAGCTCTGTCAAAGTGACCATTGGGTTCTTGGTCACCTCCCTGACCAAGGCCCTTTTCCCTCGATCGCTCAGTTTGGCCGGGTGGCCAGCTCTAGGAAGAGTCTTGGTTGTTCCAAACTTCTTACATTTAAGAATTATGGAGGACACTGTGTTCTTGGGGACCTTCAATGCTGCATACATGTTTTGGTACCCTCCCCAGATCTGTGCCTTGACACAATCATGTCTCGGAGCTCTACAGACAAGTCCTTTGACCTCATGGCTTGGTTTTTGGTCTGATATGCACTGTCAACTGTGGGACAGGTGTGTGCCTTTCCAAATCATGTCCAATCAATTGAATTTACCACAGGTGTACTCCAATCAAGTTGTAGAACAATCTCAAGGATGATCAATGGAAACAGGATGCACCTGAGCTCAATTTCGAGTCTCATAGCAAAGGGTCTTAATACTTAAGTAAATAAGGTATTTCTGTTTAGTTAATAAAAACAAAATCTAAAAACCTGTTTTCACTTTGTCTTTATGGGGTATTGTGTGTAGATTGATGAGGGAAAATATGTATTTAATCCAGTTTAGAATAAGGCTGTAAAGTAACAAAATGTGGAAAAAGTCAAGTGGTCCGAATACTTTCCGAATATACTGTATGTACGCATTTCCACAATATGAGGTTGGAATAATTCTGTGAAAATTATGATAATGTCCTTTTAGTGTAAGAGCTGTTTGAAAAGACTGCCTGAAATCTCTGCCTATTTTGGTGGGATGGAGTTTTGGCCTGCCTGGTGACATCAGCAGGTGATAAATCAGTTAATAGACCAATAAGAAAGAGAGTTCCAAACCTCTCTGCCAATAACAGCTAGTTTTCAGTTTTCCCCTCCCCACTCAGATCACTCCCAGACAGTCCTAGCAAAATAATTGCTCTTTGCTACTTTTGTTTCTTTTTGACCGTTTCAATTGAAAACAGTCATAGTACGATACTTAATTGTTACCCAGAAATAATTACCTTTAATAAAGTGACTATATCGTCTAGAATGACCATACTGAACTGTAATCATTTTGTTTTTGGAAAAATTGCTCCTCAGTGATCTCTTACAGTAGCACCACAGTGGATGGTGCTAAAATGTGCTTGTATGCTGACTTACATTCTCTTTGGTGTTCTCTGTAGCAAATAACATTGTATTCTTCACAGGTACAGACGTAAAACAAAGTGAATTGTGGGTCTGCGCTGTAACATCAGAGTATGTTCAAATTACAGAAAAGAGGCCTGACAAATGAGTCGATGATGGGTAGCATATGCAACATTGAGGCAGGCATCCCCATGAAGCAAATCAGGCCATCTCTCAGGGGCTTGGCTGTTTGAGTTTAAACAAGGCAATTACTGACAGCATGCTGGAGCATACACTACATCATTGTTTCCCAATCCTGGTCCTCCCGTACCCTCAACAGCACACATTTGTATTGTAGCCCTGGACAAGCACACCTGATTCAACTTGTCAATTAATCATCAAGCTCTCAATGAGTTGAATGAGGTGTGTTTGACCAGGGCTACAACGAAAATGTCTACTGTTGGCGGTACTGGAGGAGCAGGGTTGGGAAACACTGCACTACAAGATAAGGGTCTATGTGTGGGGATGCCAAGAAAAATACTCTTCTATGCGTTAAGGGATTGTTCAGATAGCTCATTCCATGTCCTATGTAATTCAACCTCCCACTATTCAATGGGTGCTATAAAGATCTGTTGTTGTTGTAAACTCTTGTTGCCCCAGTAAAGAATATGTATGAAAGACCTCATAACAACAACTCAAAGCATGTGGAAAATAGTACTTATTTCATATACTCTGCCAAATGCTTTGGCTAAATAAACAAGTGAATGTGTAGTTGAGAGGGAGAAGGTCAGAGCATTTTGGGGTTGTTTAAAACCTTCAACCTGTGCTGGAGCCCCCGCCATGCTGTGCGTGCATTGGATTGTTTTCATACACATCTCGGAGCCCCCCGGGCACACACTGCATGGGAAGTCCCTGCCAGCTGGTGGTTCCACTCAGGTCCTCCTTGTCCCACAGGGGGAACCAGGAGGGGGGTGTAGGCTCAGGCTGGATGCTGTTCGACAGAGTGGTTTCAGGAGTGAGACGCTATATCAACAGTTATTCTATGTGGGTGTGTGGCCTCTGTATAGGATCTTCCAGTTAAAACCCTGGCTTCTATACGCTTCAGTCAGTTTGCGGGTAACCCCAAAACTGTGTCCCAGTTGTGCTGCAAAGATAGCCAATGCTCCACTCGCAGGTGCTCCTCCGTTCTCCCCTACTCCTCCCCTCCGTTTCTGGAGTCAACCGGCTACAG
Organism: Oncorhynchus mykiss; assembly: GCF_013265735.2. Classification (NCBI taxonomy): domain Eukaryota; kingdom Metazoa; phylum Chordata; class Actinopteri; order Salmoniformes; family Salmonidae; genus Oncorhynchus; species Oncorhynchus mykiss. The sequence goes on along the minus strand of NC_048587.1, from coordinate 19,298,437 downwards.
TGGAGTAATGCTGTTCTCCAAACCAGGCCTATTTCTCACACTGTCCACTGATTATCTATCTTCAGATTGGACATATTATGACAGACATCAGGCTTCAGCTTTCAACTCTTTTTTTCTTCTCAATTCGTTCTATTTCTGATTGCCAGAAACTGCACCACATGCTGTCATGTACTCTATTACCACTGTATGTGGTAAACATGTTTTTGTGTCAAATTAGAGGCACTCTAAAGCTATTTTACTTCTTCGGTCAATGTTTTGGTGTAAGTTTAACTTGGTGCATCTTGGGTGTGTGGGTGTGTATGGTGGATAGCTCTGATAGCGGTGGGGGGATAACAACACACTTGTCTACTTTTCATGTACTTCCTCCTTCTCCCTGTCTCTACTTCTCAGTAATGACATACAGTACTGTATATATTTCCTCATTGATACCTCAGCATACAATTTTACTTGATTTTACATTACATTTTATGTTAACTTTAGTTCCAAACGTCATTTCCACTGAAACATTGCTTTGGCAAGGTCTGAGGACATAACTTCTTATTTTTTTAACCAAAACCTCAAGTTGGAAATGTATACCGTATGTAAAAAGTAGACAAGTTGTACAGTGCAGGTTCTATGCAGAAAGCAATGGGAAAATACAGTAATTTTCACCTCTTTTAAAACTGTGCCTGATAATACTGGTGAATCTCAACAGAAGCGGCGTATTGTACAGCCTTGTGTTGGAGGATTGACCACAGTAAGTCTGTGAACTGTACTCTCTCTCTCTGGCAAGACTGAATCCTACCTGGTCTCCACTCAGCTGCAACAGGACAGGGGCCAGGAGTAAAGTTGATCTGGAAGATTGATGTATAAACAACTCAACTGCCCTATGGTCTTACAAGCACTCAAAAGGGCTGCCTGATGTTAAGTAAACTGACAGCATCCAATCTGGTCAAAAACCAATACCTATTCAATTACCAGTAACCAATCTGACCATGGAGGGCACATCAACCCTCCCCTTTGACACCAACTCCTGCCCCCCTAATTTGCCCTGTTGTTACTCTTTCTCTCCCACCGTCTCTCTCTTCTCTCCCTGCCTTGACAATTTCTTGCTTTTCATTGTCATGTTTTGTTTTTATTTCTCTCTTTCTTCTTCCCTTCCCAACCCCCCCCCCCCCCCCCCCCCCCTTCTCATTCTGTTCTGTTTCCTTTCCCTGGCCTCCCGGTGAACTTGTTGCCCCGTGACTTTCTTACACCGCTGGCCACCTGTGCTTTGTGACCTCAGCAGATCTTGCCCATCCCCATGCGAAACATGCCCCCAATAAACCCTGTAATCCTAAAGCGCCTCAAGGTACATTTCTCTCTGCCCCTTCCTGCCCGTTCCCCCCCCCCCCCCCCCCCTGGATGCTAACTGCCGTCGACCTCCGCCAACCATAACCCACCGCCAACCCCCCCATAACCCACCGCTAACCCGTTATGGCACCTGTGTGTCTCAAAACTTAATTCTGTGATAGTTGGAACAGTTGATAGATGTCGTTGAAATCCAAAAAGAGAAAGAAATCAGTAGTATTTACTTTGAACATATTCGTGATTATAGAGGGTTAAGAATAAAAACAGATACATGCAGTAGATTCTATAAATAGCCTGGGCTTCAAGGCCCATTTAAATTCCATTAATGTAAATGAAATGTCAAAAAAGCCCAATTTGGCTCTTACACAAACCCTGCATTGCTGTGGGAAATAAAGCATTTTTTGGGGGTAAAAACATTAAAAGCTTGTATGATTTTCATAACCTTAGCAAAGATATGAAAAGAACAGGAAAGAAAAGTGACCTTTTCTGTCAGGAAGTGAGTCTTCTCCAATCCTCTTTGTGGACTTTCACCCTGGCTCTCTGAAAGGACCTTTGTCCCTCCCTGTGCCCAAAACCCTGCCGGCCCTGTTAGAAAGAGGGCCCCTGGCACCCGGTGGACCCCTGTTGGCATCCCTCCTCTATCTTGTTTTGGCCAGGTGTGCAGTCTCGCTGTGCCAGGATAGAGTACCTTGTTTGGAGACAATGCTACACACTGTGGTAGAGCCATCACTAAAGACATAGAGGGGAATTTAAATTGAACCCCTGGAATCAGTCCTGGGCAGCATAACGGAATGTGTTCATTTCATGGAAGCACATCCGGATCATAAATCATGGCCAGACACATACTGTGAAGCATGGGATGGATAAAATATGAATCTAATGTGGATGGATGTGTTCCGGATTATCAAGAGCGTCGATGTCTGGCCTGGCAACCGAGGCTCAGCTTGAGCTAAAGATGGGGTCCTTGCAAGCGTTAGTGTAGCCTACTCCACAGTGATTAGGTAGTGTTTGATTTCAAGGCCAAGATTTTGTATTGTGACTTTTCTAAAGTTAGACCACATGTACAGTAATACATCATCCGTTTGGGTATTTGTAACGTCATTTCTAGTCATTCCTTTGATTAAAAACTAAAATGACCGTGGAGATTTCCAGAAATGTGGTTTTAAAGCAAATAAATACATTTCTAAGACAGTTTGCCGTTGAATATTTTTAGAGTTTGGTCAAATAAAGAAATAGATGGTTTGACATAATCAATGGGATGATGGTATAACCATGAGCTCTGCTAGACTCTAGAATATTAAGACAAGTTGAAGTGTAGGCCTCTTTCCTCTTCTTCTCTGGTTCTCGTTGTAAATACTATATTTGACTTTTTGGATTTTGTGTTCTATTTTGTGTTGGATATTCCCCCTGGCTCACAGTTGAGTTGCCTCAGAGTAACAATAAAGAAAGATCAGTTGGAGTAAAAAAAACAAAAAAACATTTACATGTCACTCAAATATCCTAAGATGCCACAGAAAAGAGGACTTGTGCCCTTGTTATGTCAATGAGTTTGGTATTGTTAAAAACAAACTGGTTTTGACAGAATAAACCATTGAAGGACACAAAAACACAAACTATCCTAATTTGAATTCAAAGTGGTATTCTCTCCAAACGTGGTGACTAATGAAAAGGCCTTGATTCCTGCTAATATTACCCGCCATAAAATTCCCAGCATGTGTAGTGCTGTGATGTGTTGTGTTGGCATGGCCTGGCCTGGCATCGACTGGCAGATGGTAACTGAAGGTCTCTCAGCAGGGCGAGCCTGGAGCTCAGGGCCCACCAGGACCTCCCGGCCCCCCAGGGCCCTCAGGGACCTCTGGACTGAATGGTGCTAGTGGACCGCCGGTGAGTCCCCTCAGCCAGCTGACCACCACCATCAGCACTGGACTGTATTGAGGAAGAGGCTATGGCCATAGAAGTGAAAATGTAATGAATGTTTGCCCAGAAAATGATTGTTCTGTATCTATGATGTATTTTTTTTGTTAATCTGGTGTAGGGTAAACCTGGTGAACCAGGAAAACCTGGGAAAGATCTAAGGGTGAGTTTGTTACGCCTCTTGCGTTTGCCGGGACTTATGTATTTTCCTTATAGAAAAAGTCGATGGAAATCTGGTGTTGACATGCTTGTGACTTCTTAATTTTCCTTCCCCATCTTCTCCAGCTCCTACCAGGGATGAAGGTAAACATGATTTGTATTTTCCGTAATCAACACCACTATACATATACTACACACGAAAGGACATGTATTGCCACTACTTATAGCTGCACATACTGTATGAAACGCAAACGCTCCGTTATTGGCACACATCTCTCAATTGTCCAAGTGTAGCTTCCAGTCTTTCTGTATCAGCAGACCAATTCATGTTGGGAAGCCTACATTTGTGTTCTCTGCGTTGCTATTGGACTAGCGGACTATATTTCCCCTGATTACGTTCATTGCCATGGATTATTAAGAACGGGGAATTTAGATTGTGGGCCATGGAAACAGACTGTAAAGCAGCACGCCCAACACAACTTCTCCAGACAAAAAATGAAACCAAGTTCATATCACAGCGGGAAGTTGAAAGAAATGTGCCCCGTAACTTTTGATTGGGCTTTCACAGCGAGGAATACCTTCCCCTCAACTGGGCTGTGGCGAAATATGGCCGTCTAGTTGGAAACAAGTCTTTGAACTCCCCAAATTGAATTGAAGTAGTGCGTACTCTTTTGTTGACCCGTGCTTGTAATGAAAGAGGCGTAACTACAGTACACGTGTTGTCTGTTACTGTGATATGAATCTTTCTGTTGTTTCAGGGTGAGCCAGGCATGGCAGGAATAAAGGTAGGTTGTGGATCTCAATTAAAGCTTAAATCCATAGTTCAATTGAAATGTGTGGTCTCTGGGAATTCATCAATTGTGCATTGCACGATTTATAGGTATTCACGACAGCGGAAAAGTAATGACCGTCTGTTTTTCCTTTAGTAGTGGGAACTTTTCTTTTTTGATGAATTCATCTGCTTTCAATCACCCGAAGCAGAAGGAAGATATATTTGTATATGTAATCATCCCACGACTTGATTGAAAAATCCGCTGTTTGCGGCTTGTCAGAACTGCTACATTCGGATAATGAACCAATGGGCTGCGTCCTCTGGCAGAAGTTGCAGACTACAGATAGGAACTTGCGAGATCCAGCTGAAAGGGAAGAGCTAGGTGGATTAAACAAGTCGTTGTGATCGGTCTTGCTGTCCTCTGCCGTTCTGCATCCCTTTTCACCCTCCTCTTTCTCATTCTGTCTGTCTCCGTTTCACCTTTGTGTCTTTCTTCCATAGGGCGATGTTGGCCCCGCTGGTCCTGAAGGCCCCAAGGTATTGTTATGAACAATATTACCTGTGGATCAGTCTCATTTGACCTGTTCCACTCACCACACCATCAGCAGGACCAGGAATCCACATGTAACCAGTCCTGTTACCTCGGTGTACTTCCTGTGTCAATGATATAGCACAGGTTTTGTATTTAGAGCTTCAACTGCTCACAGTCAATTCTACATTCTATTTATAAACCTATCACCCTCTGCTGGTATCATTTCCTTTAGTATTATACTATACTGTATAGGACACCCAGGGATAGTCCCATACCATTATTGATCGAGGGAGCATTCCTCTCACACACACACACACACACACACACACACACACACACACACACACACACTCCCATTGGGTGGATGTTGGAACTAACATTGGCTTTGAAGTGCTGCAGGGGGCATGAGAGCCGTGACTCTTAAACTCTCCACGTGTCTGTCCTTCTCCACTTTTCCATGGCTTAATGGACTTCCTCTGGTGGGTTCGCTCTCACAGCCTCTGCCCTTCACTGAACTTGGTTCAGCCTGCACACAGCGTGACTGCATAGAGAGAGGGAGGGGGGGGTGGTGTGAATGTGGCTCCTGAGTGGCACAGTGGTCTAAGGCACTGCATCTCAATGCTGGAGGTGTCACTACAGACCCAGGTTCAATCCCAGGCTGTATCACAACCGGCCGTGATCGGGTGTTCTGTAGGGCGGTGCACAATTAGCTCAGCGTCATCCGGGTTAGGGGAGGGTTTGGCCAGGGTAGGCCGTCATTGTAAAATAAGAATTTGTTCTTAACTGACGTGCCTATTTAAATAAAGGTTAACTAAGAAAATGTATACAGGGAAAGAGATTGAAAAGGGGAAAGAGAGAAGAGGACAATGGGGTAGAGATAGGGGTTGAAAAGAGAGGTAGAGACAGACAACAGCCTGCATGGCTCCCACATCCCCCAACAAAACAGGGTCACATCCACACAAGCCTCTGGAGCATGTTAAACGTCTTAGCCATCTGGGCATTGTCAAACTGTTTGGCTGCTGCTGTCAGCAAACCACAGCCTCTCTATGACACGATCCGCTCTCAAAGTCATTAGTACACTTCCTCAAGTGAGATATACAGATTTTGATTCAAACTGTGAGTTTGTAAAATATGTATTTCTGTTTGGCAATTGCCATTTCATTTATGTTTGACCCCTACTTGAACCAACAGCTTCCAGCTCCAAGCTATATTATTGCCTTGTCAACTCCAGCTTTCCTCCATCTCACTGTTTTCCCATGACAGAGCCCCAAAAAGTTCAGTCTGGTTTATGAGGAGGTTGAACAACCCTACAGTAGGTTGCTCAGAGGACGACCAAGACCAAGGCTTAACTAAAGCCACGGCCATGTTTTTTTACGAGAGTAAGTTCACCGCTCTGAACGTTAGTATTTCACTAGACGTTCAGAGGTGTGTGAGTTACTCAAATGTGAAGGCATTGAAATACAAACTCTCCCATGTTCCCACTGCACCCTGTTCCTTATGGAGGATCCAATACCTTTTTGTAGCTGCGTCAAGAGTTTGTTCATGGGTCCACTACTATCAGTGTACTGCACCATCTGGTGGAATTCTGCTGTAACTCCATTGACCTCTCACCTTTGACTGGCTGTATTTTCACATGTTGAAAAATAAATCATAGGAATGATTTAGAATATGTGACTAAATGTTTTGTGTTTCTCTTGTCTTTCTCTCTCCGTCTGTAGGGACTGAAGGGAGAGCTTGGACTGAAGGTAAGAGCCGTGTTATAACTCACCCTCTCGGTTCTATGTGAATTTCTCTGACTGTCAAAAACACGGCGTGGGAGTTTAGGAAGCTTATTGTTTAGCCGACACCCACTGAAGCACAAACGCACCCCACAGACCCCACACCACTGACTTTGGTCTATTAATATATTTTCATGAATGGGCTGAATTATTTTCACTGAAAGCCTCACAGGAGAGGAGCCTCCCAGTGAAACATGCGATAGTGGGTGTGCAGCCACCAGACGGCAGCAGGTTGTAAATAATATTATCTAAAATAAACCGGGAGTATTTCTCTGTAGACATAGATCATAGACCAACTCTGGGCTGGTTCCTGAATCTGGCCCAGATATCAGTGCAGTTCAAAAAGCCCAAGTGGTGCGGCCTTGTCCTGTGTAATTCCCTCCTGTTTAGTAGGGCTTGATGGAATATTAATTTCCCTCACTAGACCCCCCCCCCCCCCCCCCTCCCCTTTAGTCAAGGGACCACCATGCGAGGCTCAGAGCCCAGAGGCCTAGACATTGACATGGCTAGGAGACGTTTTTAGGAGATTTATGTAGCCCAGTTTCAAAATGGAAGACTTCTTTCCCTTGGTAGCATTGGTTGTCTTTTGAGTCCCTCTATTTGAGTCTTTCCTCTGATGATGTCTCCATCCACACTGTAGGGAGGTGAGGGGAAGAAAGGCCTCATAGGGGAAAGGGGAGAAAAATACTGGAAGCTATATGTGGAGTATGCCATCTTAAGTTATTTTAAAGATAAATTGAGCACTGTCTGTGGCATGATTTTGTTATTGCTTGTTTGAGATAATTACCCGAATATAGTTTGTGCTGTTGAACTAGTTCATTTGAACATTGACGTTTTTTAAAGTAACTGTCCAGTGAAAATCCCACTTTTACGATGTCTTCTTCTGTTAACTCATACCCAAATCATTTTGTTGACTCGTCCTATACTCATATTTGTGGCCAAAGCCTAAATTGGAGACAAAAAAAACCCTTCAAAACACCCACCTAAAACCATTTAAAAAATGCTTGCTATTTCTTCATAGAGTATGATGTCATGAGCTGGTCAATCAATGGTATAGAGGAGGATGAGCTGGCCACTCAGCGGTCTACTCCCACACCATTCTGTTGTTGGGGTACACCCACACCATTCCAACACACAAAAAAAGCTGCTTTTTAACATACCTAATTACCTTCTTTTTTTTTTTAAGGAGAACTATTTCACTCATATTCTAATTAATTACAGGTCATATTTCATACTGTGCTCAGAACAGGTGCATCCACCAAAATAGAATAGAATTCCATAATTGTGTAGCTGGTCCACACTCAGAAAGGAAATTCTTTTGAGTATTTCTTCAATTCAGGGGTGGGTAGATAGACAAACGTTTTGGCCTTCATCAGTGTCATCAGTGTCTCCTCTTCAGGTGCGCTTCTTTATTTTGAGCTTGTTAAGGTGTAACGACCAACAGGTGCGTTCGTGTGCGTGCTCCTGGAACAGGCGCACATGTCAATAAGGCATCATAAATATACAATCTAATCACCACTGAATGAAATAAATACCAAAAAGAAACCTTGAATCTCTTTTTTTTGAGTGCCGACCAGGTCATATTTCATAGAAATCTGGAAACACTGGACAGTTACTATAAATCAGAAGGCACACGTTTATTTCAGTCATCACAATATGTGGGCAAATGATCTTATACATCATGTGATGCAGACCAAACAGTCCTGGGATGAAAAACGTTGTGTCAGAGAAGGCGCCTTCCAGAAGAAGTGGGGCTGTATTGCCCGTCTCTGACCGGAAAGCTTCAACAACAACAACATGGTTGCTCTCATCCTCCCATTCCCCCCTGGGATTTGAACACACGTGATCCCCAGGCCTCTTCAGTCCTTTGACTCAGTCTCTCATAGACAGCGAGCAGCGCCCTCTGTGGGACGTTCTCCAGTGACGTGACTGGTTTTCTTACCTGTCAGCTCCCTGTCATACCGACTTTGCCCTCCTTGAGTCTCGGACTCACGGCCGACCAGTTTCCATGGTGAACATTCCCGCTTCCTCGGCCTGAGCCGCCCGACACAGCAGTAGCAGCTGCCGTGTGTTTTCCCCATTAGACTCCGCAGACGGAGGAGGGATTGGGAAAGAGAGGGAAAAACACTTCAAGGAAGGGCGCTTTTAGCAGAGACACAGTATCCACAGCAACAGTGGGGCTGTGAGAGTTATGGTTCGGATTGTTTTATAGTAAAGAGAAAGCGCTTTTACAGGAAAATGATCCAAAGCTACACTATATTCACCTTAGGATTTGGGATTTGCCTCTGCCCAGGGGAACTTTGTTCTATATTTGTACTCACAATGTTGGATCAGGCTCACAGTATTGTACAACCAGATTGTAATAAAAAGAACATGTAAAGGATTGTGGCATGGGCCATAATCGTTAATGTCCACATGGTGCCGACCACAAGTCTGACCGAGCTACTTCCACATCTCCCGCTCAGCAGGATACAGTCGCCAGGCTACAGTCGCCAGGCTACAGTCGCCAGGCTACAGTCGCCAGGCTACAGTCAACCAGGCTAGACATAGAGGAAGTGAACAGGATAGCCATAGACCTCCTCCTCTGCTCTGCTTTCGCAATGGTGAACTAGCTCACCATTACCGTACAGGGGTTCACCATTAGCCCTGTAATGGCGGATGTCTCTCCCCCGGTCTGGATGACTGGTTGATTTAATGAGCCTGTTAGGCTGTTAGAAAAGCCTGCTTTTGAAATGTCTCCCTTGGGTCAGACCTGTGTGGGCACTCCCAGACACTCCAGTCAGGAAAGCAGACGACAGAGACCCAGAGACAGTGGAGAAGGTGACAGTGGTGCTCCGAACACAGGGGGAAGAGGTGTGTGGGGAGGTAGACTTTGCCAAGCCTAGCGTTTCAGACATCGACCGTCTGTCTGACTGAATGGAGCTCTGCCCTCACTCTCCCTCGAAATCATAGAGCCCTAGACCAGCACAGCTGGAGAGCACATTAGACCAGAGGAGAAGACAGAAAGTAGGCCTCTCTATTCACCTACCTAGTGCTATTATTCCGTTCACTTGCCTCAGATCCACTCTGGTAGTGGTAGAAGCTGCAGTGGCCATTTTAAGGCCATCTTAAAGTATCTCTCACTGTTTACTCCCTCTTTACTGGTGTATCAGAGGGATCATTACAGTTTGTTTTGAACAGATGATGAATCTTTTCCCCTGTGACCGCCAGGGCATTTCCTCTGAACTGGAAAGGCCATGACGGCATAATTTCAATGAAGAGATTAGCCTATTGATAAATCAAGCACCAGGCTTATCAGTCGACAAATTACGCGCGAGCCTACACCCATGGAGTTTCATACACACATGCCGGTGTGAAAATAGAACCAGGGGGTGGGGAGTGACGCTGGCGGGAAGGGATGGCCAAGTAGATGGGAGGAATGGTGTGAGCTGATTAGAGAATCAGGAGATCAAAGGGAGCTGTGCTTCCTGTTTCTTTGCTGTGTTTGCTGGGGGCCCCTCCATGCGATTAGAGCCATCGTCGCTCACCTGCCCTGATCCCTCCCTGGCCAGGGGGCCCGCTCGGCGCTTTCATCTCCCCAGAAACGGACGGACACTCTATCCCCACGTGACAACCCCCTGACAGGTTGGTGTGAAAGCCATGGGGCAGTTGGGCATGCTGTGGCTGCGGGGGCTGGGCTCTAGCTCTGTATCCCCCCCCACACACACACACACACATTGGTCCAGTACAGTCTGCAGTCTACTGGTGCCCCATCTTCCCCCCTCCCACTCTCCTCCCCCCTCCACGTTGAGCCTGAACCACAGCACCTGTCAGTGGCTCCAGCAGAAATGCACTTGCTGAGTGTCTGTCGGTAGGGTGGGGGAGAGGAGAGGAGAGTTGCCAAGTTGGGCGATGCCACCTGCCCCTTCGTCAGACCTAGAGGAGTCAGACTGCCAGGGATGTTCCACCACTCCTCCCCATCTCTCTGTTCTTATTTGTTTATGTAATACGCTTTTCCTCTTGAGGATCTTGGTCATTGATCATTTGTTTTCATTACTTTGAAACATGGCAGCAACAGGTTTTGTTTTGGTTGGTTGAATTGCGCCTCCAATTGATGTGTTTTTATTGGAGCTTCAGTGTGTTTTGTCAATACTAACTGTGTGTTGTCCTGCTTGTTTGGGAACACTCTCACTGTAGTTATTGATAATCAATGTCCTCTTTTAGGGGGACTTTGGTATGCCGGGAATGCCAGGGAAACAAGGATTGAAGGTAGTCCACCCATGTGCAGCTATCCCCTGACCTTTCACCCTTGTCCTAAACCATCCTGTGCATGCAGTGTATCTGACAGTGTGCATACTGTGCATCTGAGATGAAATGATGGGGGCAGTCCAGTGTCTTTCTCCCTCCAGATTGTTCCTCTCAGACCTTTGTTTGTCCATATTTTTGGGGGGAGAATGCCTTGTATCTGTTAACTGGTAGTATACTGTATGCCAGAGGTATTCAAATCATACCCTACGAGGACCCGGAGCCTGCTGGTTTTCTGTTCTACCTGATAATGAATTGCACCCACCTGGTGTTCCAGGTCTAAATCAGTCCCTGATTAGAGGGGAACAATGAAAAAGGGCAGTGTAACTGGCTTGGAGGTCCAGAGTTGAGTTAGAGGGCTGTATTCCCAGTATGCTGTCTGTTGAACTGCCTGTCAAAGCATTTCCTAATCCAAATGTTCCCCAAAATACAAGTCAAACCAATGATGAATAGTGCATGGCCTTTTTAAAAAATACTCCCAGGTCCATGGTTGTTCTGCATATCTTGACATTGATGATTAGTAATTTTAAAATGGTGTGTAAATTGTTACGAGAGAAGTCACCCTCGTAACTTTCGGCATAAGACACGGCATTTGAGTCTCAGCAAGTCAAGTAGATACAGTATAATTGCTTATACGGTATCTACTTGAGGCGCACCCTGCATCCCAAATGGCACCCTGTTTCATATCAAGTGCACTACTTTTGACCAGGAATAGGGTGCCATTTGGGACTCGGACCACAGCCGCCTGCTATAAACCCGTGCAGGTCCTGTGGTCACAGCTGTGACCGTACATCATCCGCCGCGTGTCTCCTCGTTAATCTAGCCAATTGAAGAGGGGAGCAAACACAGGGATGAATTAAATAACTCTCGTGTGTTCTTTACTATTTATAGCGACCAATTCCGAGGGTTAAATCGGCTTGCGGTGGGCTAGAAGCTCCTGACGGATCAGAATCTGAGACAGTTCCGTGTCCAGACCCAGACCAGCTATGTGCAAGCGTAGAATGCACCAACCCAAACATGCCTTTCCAAATGTCGATCCCAGTGCATGTTGTTTTCTTGCGCTGAGGGAATGATGTTCTTCCAAGAAAACTGACAAACACGTGGATGTAAACAGGCCCCGCGCCTTTTCTGAATTTTCCTGAATGTATAGAAAATGTATAGAAAATGCTTGTTAGGGATATGTGGCATGGCTACTGATTCAAAGAGGCAAGTTTACTGAATACCAATTCGCTTACCTCCCTCTGTGTGCACGTGTGTGCTTTTTTACATATTGGCTCATCAATATTTGAAAAAGAAGAGTAGGACTTTCATTCTTTCTGTCTTCTTTCTTTTCCCCCTTCCTTTGACCTTTGTGCCATCTTGGCCACCGTAGGGAGAGCCAGGTTTTCCAGGCACTCCTGGAAGAAAGGTAATTTCCTTGGAATGGTGTGGCTAACACAGATCGTAAAAGCCTATATATATCCAGGGTACTGAAACTCTTCTTTCCACTATAAAGGGTCAAGCTGGTATCCCTGGTACACCTGGTTTTCCTGGAAAGAGGGGCTACAGGGTAGGCCTGGAATGGACATTGTGTTTGTGCTCTGTGTCTGTCAATCATCAGTGCTCCCATAACAACAAGAGCTCCATCGAGTCAATCGTCTCACTGTGTGTCTTTGTGACTGACTAGAGCTGCGATTAGAGTCTCGAGTTGCTTCTTTAGCTTTCTCCTCTGTTAGGAGGCTTGGCTTGTGTAGAAGTGCTTTGATCTTTGTGTTAGTTGTGGACTGAAAACTCTGCTTCCTGAATGACTTTCTTCTTATAGCTGCTTGTACAGCAGTGACGCGGCATAACATGCCTCACGTGACAGCGGGCCATTTCAGAGAAATTGTTCACTCACATGACTCTGTTTCCATCAAATCACAGAGATTTGCCAAATGTGTGAAAACGTCCTCTTGTTAGAGAACGCTTTTGCAGATTTGAGTTCGTGCCTCTGTGTTGAGGGGTTAAGAACTAAAGCTGTGGACAAGGAGCTGTGCTGTTGGATGTTTTCATGTGATTCACTTTGTGGTTCAGATCCGTATGGATCCATTGTGACCAACCTTCAGGGCTGTGTTGTTCATCTCCCGTTAATGGCACAGTGTTGTACAGTAGAGTGTGTTGTCCTTTACGGTGGTCGATGACACTGTCCATGTCCTGTTCTGTGGCAGGGTGACAAGGGCGAACCCAGCGCAGCAGGAACTGGCATCAAAGGAGAACCAGGGACACCAGGACTCCCAGGCCTATCAGGATCCAAGGTACTAAAAGCTATCCAACAAGAGGCTGTAAACTAGTCAGAAAAAGCTACCTTGGTTTAATAATATCATGCATGCCAATAATTTTTTTTTTTAAAAATCTTTCCCAGGGTGACAAAGGCGACCAAGGTCTCAAGGTGAGATGGGAACTTTTTGTAGCCTCAGTTGACATTTTGTCCCAACAGGAAACGTATGATCACTTAACATTGTCCTCTCATTTTGCTCAAGTAACGTTCACTCCCATCCTGTTAGTGTTGAATGCTGTGTTGAGGTTGATAAATGAAAGGGGAGAGGCTAACTGTCTAACCTTTGATCGTCCTCCAGGGGGAAGCAGGATCTGATGGCCCAGCTGGACCAAGAGTAAGTACAGGCTCTGTCACACATAAATGCCAGTGGGAGATTTACACAAATGAATTATTATGAATCTTAATATACTTTTTTGTTGTTGTTGATCCCCAACTTTATAGGGTCCTCCGGGTGCGGCAGGAGAGCCAGGGAAATCAGAAATCATCAACAATGAAAATGTACGTCAACAACTATTTACTGCTTCCTGTGATGAGCCTGTGTTTGATTCATGAAGCACTGTAAAATGGGTACCAGGTCTTCTAACATTGTGTTTTTTTTTCTCCTTAGGATATTCGGAATGTACCTTTGATGGTGAGTGGCGGTTTCTAAAGTCTGTCAATGATGCATTAGAAATGTATAGGCCTTCTTAATGCAGGTCTGTGGAACAAAAAGACAGTCATGGGATCAGACAGACAATTTAAAGGCCTAATGTGTTTTGCCACTTTAATTCCAATATAAATGTTTGCTATTATGAATACGGCACTAGATAATAATAATGTTTCCAATAAGTCATTGTGAGTCACTATTATTCTACAATGTAGAAAATAGTCAAAATAAAGAAAAACCCTTGAGTGGGTGTGTCCAAACTTTTGACTGGTACTCTCTATATATGTCTGATATATGTAAATAAACAAAACAATCTTGAACAGGATTATCTATTTTGTATGCAATTTGAATGGAACTGATGGATAGAGAAATGCTGCGAGCGAGCACTGATTTAAAGCAACAATATTCCAGTGATAGGCTGTTTTTTTATATTTTTATAATGTGACCCCCAAAAGCCAGATGGAGATGTGTAAATTAGAGGCGCATTCGGTCCCTATGTTACTGTATGCTGCAGAAAATGTAGGCCTAGCAGTTAATGAGTCAGTCTCTTTATCTATCCAGGGCCCACCTGGCCCTCCAGGGGCCCCCGGAACACCAGGAACAAAGGGTGAAGTTGGCCTTCCAGGCCCATCAGGTCTTGACGGAGAGAAGGTTAGAGCACCCCCTATTGTGTATTGTCCAGTATAAATGTCCATTATACAGCTGTTACGGATGATAAAATACAACATCAACAACAACATGGCAATGATGACGATCAAAATAAAGACAACAACGACAATGATGTCTATTTTGTGTGCCAGGGACCTCGGGGGAAGCCTGGAGAGCCAGGTCCTGTTGGCCCAGCGGGCCCTGAAGGTCCCATAGGGGAGAGGGGCCTGATGGGTTTCTCAGGACCCAAAGGAGACAAGGGGGACATGGGTCCCTTTGGATCACCTGTGAGTGACTGGGGAACCACAGACCCACACCACACCACTACAAACACTCCCACACCAAAGCCAGAGCACTATCATTAACTAGAGGGAAGGGAGGCCCTTAGCTCTTTCTACCACCCTTGTATTATCTAATTAGAGATCTTCTATAGGCTACAGTAAATGATCAACTCCAGTTCTGACACTGATGTGGGCTACACTCATCAGACCATGTAGCCAAAACATACCGCAAGACTACGCCATACTGTGGGAATGGCTTTACCCATTGTCTTATGAGGACGCCATGCAGCGTTAATCCTATTAACAGACATATGTACTGTATTTATGTTAACCATGAAAGGATTGTTTGAAAAGAGTTTCATTCAAGCAGTCTGGGTGGTTCGACTC
This sequence comes from Oncorhynchus mykiss, assembly GCF_013265735.2. Lineage (NCBI taxonomy): Eukaryota > Metazoa > Chordata > Actinopteri > Salmoniformes > Salmonidae > Oncorhynchus > Oncorhynchus mykiss. The sequence goes on along the minus strand of NC_048587.1, from coordinate 19,283,411 downwards.
TGAGAAAGGATGGGCAACATTGCGTCCCTCGTCGTGGGCAGTTTCATGTCCCGACAGCCACGAGTTGGAGACTACTACCAAGACCAATCTCAAAAAGCTGGTTGTAATTCATTGTATCATTTTGAGGCCTTCAATATCTATTTTGACCTCGAACATCGGACAAATGAGAGGTCTACATTTTCTATTTAAAAAAAATGTATTTTCAAATATGTAAATTGATTAACAGTTTAATATGAAAATTAAAACACAAAACAACAATCCAAAACAACAAAATATTGCCAATATTTTAACGTCTATCCCGATCTCCCCTTTCTTTGTTCTGTAGGGTTTAGACGGCCCTACTGGTGAAAAGGGGGTTTCTGGACCCCCTGGCCCCATTGGATTACCAGGCACAATGGTACGCAATGGTGCCCCTCAGACTGCATCTGACCATAGAGTATGAAGTGTCTGACCCGGCTTTGGGGAGCAGTGAAGTACTGTTCAGAATGCTATTCATTTGTACAGTGCTGATTGGGTGTACTGTAGTGTTTTATTCATGCTAACTATGATGAGAGTAGCCTAAGTTAACCTTGTATCTTGATGCTTCAGGGTCAGAAGGGCGAGTCCGGAGATAAGGGAGGAAGGTCAGACATGGTAAGGCCCCCCCACTGCTGTATATCTCATTGTTTTTAATGACCCATGCGTGTTTGAGTGGACTTGAGAGGGTCAGATTCAGAGGATTTGTTGTTAGATTGAACCCACTAATGAAGGAGTGTATCATTGATGACCTGGTGTTTGTCTTTAGGTCTACGGACCCCCAGGGCCACCAGGTCCCCAAGGGCCAGTTGGCCCCGCGGTGAGTACACTACAGTTGGCACGCCCTTAAGCAATATAGGCCCTCAGAAATATCCATAAAACCTCCTGATAATATATCGTATTTACATGAAGTGATTGACATATCCTGACTCGAATTTTGTCTTTACCCCTCAGGGACCTGAAGGACTGGGAGGACCAAAGGTAAGAGTTGGTTGTGGTAGCCTTTGTTGTCTTACTGTACCTCCAGAATCCTTTGACACTGTAGTTAACAGTAGCTATATTTATTGATTTTAGTAAGTGAGTTTAATGCCTATGCACTAAAAATCAGTAATAACTTTTCTGTGCCTCTTTTAGGGGGAGCAAGGCATAGGCATACGGGGAGAGAAGGGAGCATCTGGTTCGAAGGGCGATAAAGGGGACAGGGGCCATCTTGGACTTCCTGTAAGTACACCAATCAAGAGCGACACCATTCAATCCCCATGTAGATTGTATCCGTGCTGTTGTTTGCCCTGTTTTTTTTTCTAATTCCCTTTGACCATTTTGCCATTAGACCTTTTATTTAGACCCCTGGAAACCACAGTAGGGTAGGCACACTATTTGTTCAGACTTTTGTGTCTTAGAACCAGGCAACATGATTGTTCTGACGTTGTCATATGTCGCTTTGAAACTAGGCCTAACTCACCAAGGGTAGTTTCCTGGCTCAGCAGTTGCATTAATGTTTTCAAAGTGCATGGATGGATGGTTGCTGCAATCCAATACACAGGGGCGATACACCCACTACTATAAAAACAAACAAAGGAAATCTACATTACCCAATGCCATATGTTCAGATAACCTGATAATGATTTATTATGTGTTAGAAATAGTTAATGATCATTTTCTTTATTTTGCCAACTTTTTGTCTGATCATCTCTCTGAAATGTTGTTAATGTAGTCTCTTGTAGTTCTATTTTTAGTTGCATGTCAAGGAATAAGTTTGATATGTATCACTGGGGGGTCTCTTCTCCTAACTTCTGGTTTACTTCTTGGGTGTCAAAGGTCATTGCTGACAGTCAGTACATGTACTAGTCACATCATCAATGGCACAGTAACTCCTTTTATATGGAAATGATGAGGACTATTATGTATATGTATGCTAATCATTGTTAATCCAAGACGTGCTATTTGAGACTCATATCTTCACACTTCTCTACATACAGTGCCTTCGGAAAGTATTCAGACCCCTTGGCTTTTCCCACATTTTGTTACATTACAGCCTTATTCTAAAATGGATTTAAAAAATAAAAATCCCGAGCAATCTATACACATTAGCCCATAATGGCAACGGGAAAACTGTTTTTACAGAAATGTTTTCTAATTTCTTAAAATTAAAACAGAAATACCATATTTACATAAGTATTCAAACCCTTTGCTATGAGACTCGAAATTGAGCTCAGGTGCATCCTGTTTCCATTGATTATCTTTGAGATGTTTCTACAACTTGATTGAAGTCCACTTGTGGTAAATTCAATTGATTGGACATGATTTGGAAAGGCACACCTGTATATGGTCCCACAGTTGACAGTGCAAAACCAAGCCATGAGGAATTGTCCGTAGAGCTCCAAGACAGGATTGTGTTGAGGCAGATATCTGGGGAAGGGTACCAAAACATTTCTGCAGCATTGAAGATCCCCAAGAACACAGTGGGTTCCATCATTCTTAAATGGAAGAAGTTTGGTACCACCAAGACTCATCCTAGAGCTGGCCACCCAGCCAAACTGAGCGATCTGGGGAGAAGGGACTTGGTCAGGGAGGTGACCACTCTGACAGAGCTCTATCGTTCCTCTGTGGAGATGGGAGAACATTCCAGAAGGACAACAATCTCTGCAGCACTCCACCAATCAGGCCTTTATGGTAGAGTGGCCAGACGCAAGCCACTCCTCAGTAAAAGGCACATGACAGCCTGCTTGGAGTTTTCCAAAAGGCACCCAAAGACTCTCAGACCATGAGAAACAAGATTCTCTGGTCTGATGAAACAAAGATTGAACTCTTTGGCCTGAATGCCAAGCATCACGTCTGGAGGAAACCTGGCACCATCACTACGGTGAAGCATGGTGGTGGCAGCATCATGCTGTGGGGATGTTTTTCAGCGGCAGGGAGACTAGGCAGGTTTGTGGCAAAGATGAACAGAGTAATGTACAGAGAGATCCTTGATGAAAACCTGCTCCAGAGCGCTCAGGACCTCAGAATGGGGCGAAGGTTCACCTTCCAACAGGACAACAACCCTAAGCACACAGCCAAGACAACACAGGAGTGGTTTTGGGACAAGTCTCTGAATGTCATTGAGTGGCCCAGCCAGAGCCCGGACTTGAACCCGATCGAACATCTCTGGAGAGACCTGAAAATAGCTGTGCAGCAACGCACCCCATCCAAACTGACAGAACTTGAGAGGATCTGCAGAGAATCATGGGAGAAACTCGCCAAATGCAGGTGTGTGAAACTTGTAGCATCATACCCAAGAAGACTCGATACTGAAATTGCTGCCAAAGGCGCTTCAACAAAGTAATGAGTAAAGGGTCTAAATACTTATGAAATGTGATATTTCTGTTTTTTATTTGCAAACATTTCTAAAAACCTGTTTTTGCTTTGTCATCATGGCGTATTGTGTGTAGATTGATGAGGGGAAGAAACTAATCCCTTTTAGAATAAGGCTGTAACGTAACAAAGTGTGGGAAAAGTCAAGGAGTCTGAATACTTTCCGAACGCACTGTGCATGATTCAAACTGCTTTGAATACGGGGCATCAACCATAGAAAGAAGTTGAACCATGCATATGTATCTGAAAGACATTGAAAACTATTTTATCAAAAGTCAGGACTTAATTATTTGATAGAGATAATCAACTGCAGCTATAAACGGAGTTACTGGCAGTTACTGTTTCTCATGTCATCACAACACCATCACCCTTCATCAACAACTGGATGTGTTTTTTTGAGTCACACGAATCACTGCTTCACTTACCCCTCCCAACCCTCTCCACACCTCCTCCCCCTCTCCCACCACCTCCCTCCCACCTCTGCTCTCTAACTGTTTACACACTGTCCAGGGAGCTCATGGTTTAGACGGCAGGCCTGGTCGAGTGGTGAGTGGCGCAAGTCCTGTACCCCCAACACACACTCCTCCCCTACCCCGCCTCTCCTCCCCTATTCTGCTCCCCACACGACTTGCTTGTCTGTCTGTCTGCGCTGGTGTCTTGTCTGTCTGCCTGCCTGCTTGCTTTCCTCCATGCTTGTCCTTTTTTGTCATCTGTCTGATTGTCTGCAGAGAGAGCAGTTCTGTTTTTAGGCACTCTTCGAGGATTGCTCTGGCATAGGGATGATATTCACATGACTGTGTCCCATGTCTGTATGGCAATGGAACGTGTCAGGGTTCTAAAATGGACCCTTAAGAGAAAGAAATAGTCCCCTTGTTCATTACACGTTGAATCCTAGCTTGAGATTTGCATGTATTACCTAGACTTCTGCCTAAATCATGTGTTGATGTCAATGGAAGATTTATAAGGACATTTGAGTTACGCAATCAGATCTCAACATTCAGCCTACTTGCATAAAGTCAAACTGTTTGAGTGTCAGAGTTCATGCCATTGCAAATCTTCAAAAACAGGTGTCTTAACAGTGTCTCTCCTGCAGTGTAAAGCTTTGAACTGGCGTTGTGATGTCATACCAGGAGAGCATGCTGGGATGCTCATGCTGCATGTTGATATGCATACAGGACAGTATGGCGTAATGGCTCCCCAATGCAATATGCTGTACATACTGTATTATCTGCCTGAGATGCAAGGTCCTCCTGTTGAATCCTGACTTCCACACACAGAGAGAGAGAGAGAGCTGCAGCTGAACTCAATGTTTTTCTCCTTTTTTGTTACTGTTTATTCTTTAGCTCAACAAGCTTGGTGTAACATGCACAGTGGGATAACCTAGAGAAGACCACTACCTAATCAATCGGTTATGATTTGATAATGGTCAACCGAAACAGAATTGGATAACTACTCTTTTGGCACTGAAAGACATGCTCCGGTACTTTAGCGACAAAGAACGTTTTTTTATTATTTAAACCCCCTGCTTTGGGCCTGGATGTGTCAATGTGTCATTCGTACATGCGTAATCTATGAGCAGAATTACGGTCTCACCTCAATTAGTCGCGAAATGCCTAGTTTGAAAGCAACCCTGTGCCAGCCCCCTAGCAATTTTCAGGGACCACTTTTGGATCGTGAGTGCTACTTTTAGAACTACTGGCTAAAAAGTATACAAAAGGTACTGGAGAATCTCTTTAAGTGCTCTGGAAGCTTGTTGAGCGATTGATGATGGAAATGAAGTAATCCATTTTTATTTTGATGTCCTCCCATTGTCATGTCTGCGTCCACTGAGGGTCTGTCTTGTCATTACCTTACAGGGTTTAATAGGACCAGTTGGTGTGGCAGGGCCTGCAGGACCAAAGGGGGAGAGAGTGAGTACTCACATCACTGATCATCATCACACACCGACACATGTACGTACACACACACGCATACACACACAAAAGTAGCACACACACCACATAAGAGATTTCAGTCAAAACCGCTTATTTATCTATTTGAGATGAGTGTTGTTGTTCTTTCAGGGTTTCATGGGAGATTCAGGAGTCCCAGGACCAATTGGTCCTCAAGGCATCCCTGTAAGTAGTTCCCGAAGTATCAAGAACATCAAATAAATACACTATTGCATTTCCAGCATTTCATTTATCAAGTGAACAATATCTTGACTATCTGAAAGACAATCAGTGGCTAAATGTTGAATGAGCCATCTTGAACATCATATAATACTTCTTTCAAGTGACAGAGGAAAACATGAATCTTCTCTTAAATCAAGTCTTAAGGGAATGAGTGGATCAAATTGATTGACAGCACAAAGCTATACCTCACAGTACCATCTCTGATTGCTTGCACAGGAACTCATAATGTGTTTCATTTCCCCTCCTCAGGGTTTTGTAGGACCACAAGGATTCAAAGGGAACCGGGTAAGACAATGATGTGTCTTCCGGAGCAAAATATTATTGTTCAAACAACAGGACGAAAACATGTTCTGTGCTTAATGAAGTACATTTAGTGCTTCTGATAAACGATGGTATTTAACATGGCTGCTGATCCTCCATGCTCCTACTCGACGCTAGATATTATTCTCCCACATATTCCTCATTGAAAAGCAGTACTCATTTTTCATTTGTCTTTTTGGGTTGTTCAAGAGCCGTAATAGTTGTTAAATTGCAAGCCCATTGGAATGTCAAGCTTAAAAGCATGGTGGGCCGATATTAGGTGATATGAGCAGGACCATGGTACTGTAGGCCTGTATTAGGTGATATGAGCAGGATCATGGTAGGCCTATATTAGGTGATATGAGCAGGACCATGGTAGGCCTATATTAGGTGATATGAGCAGGACCATGGTAGGCTTTTATTAGGTGATATGAGCAGGACCATGGTACTGTAGGCCTGTATTAGGTGATATGAGCAGGACCATGGTAGGCTTGTATTAGGTGATATGAGCAGGACCATGGTGGATTTAAAGGCTCTCTTAATTAGGCAAATCTGAATCAAAATGTTAATGTGAATATCAATAGCCTCATCTTTTGAATATCCCATTACTACAGAGGAAAAAAGAGATGTGCTCTTTGATAGTATGTGTGAGTTTATGTGATTCATATAGTGAAAGTGACCTTCAATGGTCTTTTAAGTGATGTTTGAAGAAATTATATTCATATGTCCTTTACCTTTGCAGTGGCCTTTTTTACCTCAGAGTTCAATGAATCTTGTTCAAATATGCAAATATGACTGAGGTAGTATAAATTAAGTCAGAGATCAAAAGAGATTGAAGATGTTCAACCTTGATAATGAGATGACTGGAACATGTGAACGGACACATCAAAGAACTTACAAAATGATATTCTATTTACTCTGAAGACCAGTCAAAACGTTGTCTTATAAATTGTCCTTGGTTTACCTTGTGCCGTCATATCTGAATATTCTGTTCTTACTTCAAGTAATAACAGAATGCTATACCCTCATTTTGTAAAATAGCCACTGCAAAATAAAATAAGAGTATGCACTTTAATTATACCAATGTATTAAATCATATTTTACCCATGCCCCCCACCTTTTCCCTTGGAGAATGTTTGTTTCCTTCCTATTAACATCTGATTTCATATTCTGACTCTCTACTTAAAAGTCACAACATGTCATTGACCCTCCCAGCACTTCTAACTGGGCTCTTGACAGCAGGAAATATATGACATTGACTCTAATGTGTACTTCCTATTTGTGGAACCATTTTTTTTACTACTTTGGGGTGTAAAAGAAAGGATAAGAGATTGATATGATGAGGTATTTTGTTAAACCAGTTGGAGGTGCTGTGGCCGGCTGTGGGATCCTGGTGCTGTTTTTACTTTTGTCCTGTTTTCCTTTGTTTCCGCAGGTCTTCCTATCCCCTTTTCCTCCCCTCCACCCTGCTCTGTTTCCCGCGGCTCTTTTTGCCGGGTCGTGTTGTCCTCTCTCTCCCTCTCACACACCCTGGCAACCTGCTCCTCCTGCATTCTAATGCCGTAATCTCGGGTTAATCTTCCTCCTTCTCCACTTCCTCATCCACCTCTTCCTCATCCTCCTCCTTTTCTCACCATTTACCTTCCCTGCAAGCCTGTAATCTCCTCTCCCTTGGCTGGCAAGTAATGTTCCCACAATGTTGCCGCAACGTTAGCCAATGTTGATGGTTTTCAGGCAACATTGAGGCAAAGTTGTGAGAGGGCTTACATGTTTGCCAGGGTTTATTTTTCTTCCAATTCCAATTCCTTCTTGATAACCTCGTCCAACCCCTAATCCAACCCGTTCAAACGCCTTGATCTTGGTGAGCGGATGTTTGAATGACAATGTGGTCAGGTTTTATACGTTTTCATCACTATATAGAATAGTTTGTTTTGGTTGGAAATATTTGATCTGCTCCCAGTAGAGAACTAGGTTAATGAAATTAGAATGTATTGTAAACCATACAGTTATACCTGTAAATATAACTGTAACTTCAGCAGTAAATGAATAAAATTTCTTGAAAGAAAAATATTAGCTTTTGAATACTCTAAGTGGCTTGTTTACTTGTAGCCAGCCCAGCCACCTTCAGTGAACACAAACAACAGCGTCTTTCCGTTTCATAATTTGGTTCTCATTTTTGGGGAATGGAAACAGTATTTTGGGGAATTGGGATGATAAGGGAAAATAGTAGAGTGATACTATTTCTGGTATTTCTATGCCATATTTTGCACGGTGCTGGCTTTATAGTTGGGCAACTGGACATAATCAATGGTGTCTTTACTCAAAGGAGGTTTGTGGTCATGTTCTTTGTCAGGTCTAGAGTACAGTATGTGCAGTGAAACATGATGATCAGTCACTCGCAGTACAATGCACCGCAGAGAGCCAGCTTTCTAAATGTGATATATGGCAATTAAGATATTGTTATGGTGCTATGTGGGTCATCAAGTCTATGTTGTTGTGTTAGGGATAGTGATACCCTCGTAATAATCTATACAGTGGTAGTTGATGAACCAATAAGGTGTTTCCATTCCTGCAACAACCTCCTGTGAAGGTCACATTAGGCACTTAAGGAACCCGCTCACCAATAGCATCGGCCTGTATCCCTACTGCCTAACTCCCTCCACTTATTTTCCCCATCACAAAATTCTGAAACTTCAGTACTCTCCTTCGTAAGCCCAAAAAAGCACATCAATCTTTTAAATACCTGTAAAATGTCTAAATTGCTTAGGTAAGAATTCAAGCTTCATGATTGTGCTTTTAAAAAAAACACACATATTTGCTTACTGTGTGGATGAGCCAGCCAGGGGGAACTAAAGCCTGTCTCTTTTAATGCAATGTTGTTTTCAGGGAGAGAGGGGCAAGAAAGGCAACAGGGGAACTAAAGGGGATAAGGGAGACCAAGGAGCACCCGGATTAGATGCCCCCTGTCCGTTGGTATGTCCTGCGTTCTATGTGCAGCCAGGAGGCAAAAGGAAGGAGCGACCCTCAGAATGCCATATAACTTGCAGTGACAATCAGTAGTCTCTGAATTCTGATTCGGACTTCCTTTTGCCTCTGATGATAATCGACTCTAATAGACCCTGAAGTGGTTTTGGTCCAAACGTCCTCTACAGTGTTAAGTCCAGCGACACAAACTACAGCAGTGATGATCATTTGGTATTCAGTGAATGCCTGGATGATTATTAGTTCTGAATAATTACCCCAGGACCAGGGACCATAAACTATCAGAGGGGGTTTTCTTTTCAGGGGTAAGACTAACAGGAACATGGCCCATTCTCTCCATTGAGTCTGTTCCTGTCAGTCTCAGGCCGCTTGCATGTTTAAGTGTGTCTGTCGTTACAGGATTCGGTCTGTTCATGGAGCGGCAGCAGGTAATCTCATTGGCCTGCAGGGGGCACTGCTCCTAAAGGAGGGGCAATGTGCAAATGTTTACAAAGTTGATTTCACAAACAGGGTTTCCGAGGCTTTAAAGGAGAAAAGGGCGAACCGGGCCTACCTGGCCTGGATGGGCTGGATGCCCCTTGTCCTGTGGTATGCTTCCTCTCTTCCTTTCCTATCCATCACTTTGGCTTCCCTAACCACCCATAACAATTCCCTTCACTCTCTTATTCGCTTTGCTGTAGGTATGAGTAAAAGCCAATATAACAGGGCTGTGTGAAAATGACATTGAGCTAACCCATTAGTACCGTTAGTTATGTAACAGGTTATTACCCCGAAAAAGCAACGCCTTTATTAACCAAGTAGGCATGCGCACACTTCAAGTTCTTGATTAAGATGTAGCTATTTACTACAAATACTGCTTAGAACACTTGTTTAGATGAACTGTGCATCATGATTTTTCACTTTTACTAACATTAGTAATTGATTTGCTGAGAATGCTGTTATTTTGTCTTGCAAGGGCAGCAGAACACCTACACTAATTAGTGGTGTGTTACAGAATCTATTTTCTTGATCACAACCCGTGATCCATTCAGTGACTTTTGTTTGAAAATGTCAAATACTCTTAATAGTTAATGGCTTTACTTTTCGTTATTTGTATCCCTGTCCCACTTGCATGGCACCCTTTTCCCACCTTGTCCCTTACCTTTTTGGCCAACAGAACTGTATTGGGAAAGATTATCTTGGAAAAACCAGCGCCTCCTCATTGATTTTCATTGAACCCTGTTTTGTGTATTGAAAAGGAGAAGGGGAATGGAAGGTTTGATTAATTCATAAAAGTTGCCAGATGAAAGAAAATAACTGCCCAGTGGCTGGGCTTAAACCCTATTTCTAAATAAAAGTTTGAATGAGGCCTCCTGAGTGGCACAGAGCCATAGGCATCACTACAGACCTGGGTTCGATCCCAGGCTGTGTCACGACCGGGAGACTCATGACACACAATTGGCCCAGGGTAGTCTGGGTTAAGGGGAGGGTTTGGCCGGCTGGGATGTTCTTGTCCCATCGCGCTCTAGCGACTCCTTGTGGCGGGCCAGGCGCATGCACACTGACTCCGGTCGCCAGTTGTACGGTGTTTCCTCCGACACATTGGCTTCTGGGTTAAGCGAGCAGTGTGTCAAGAAGCAGTGCGGCTTGGCGGGTCGTGTTTCGGAGGATAAATGGCTCTCGACCATCACCTCTCCCGAGTCCGTACGGGAGTTGCAGCGATGGGACAAGACTGTAACTACCAATTGGATATAACGAAAAAAGGGAAAAAAGTACGGTTTGAAGGAATTTATACTATTAAGTATTTTCACACATACACATCTACTACTGCGCCTGAGCAATGGAGCCAATGGAGCTGCTGTATCCCCACTTTCTGGTAACTAAGTCTGGGCGCAAAATTATCATAATCCAATGGGTAATTTCTTATTTTCAATGATTAACAATGTTTTGAGCTAGTATGTATTAAAATAGATGTGTCCATTTGAAATATGCTTTAATAATGAAGCGATTGTGTCGATTGCACCCTGTCGCCTCAAGATGAATTGTTTTGACCACCCTAAAGTTTCGCTTCGCTCCCGTGCGCCACTGTTTTAGTTCAGTGCAGTTAGAAAGCACTAATTGCACCTCTGGTGTATAAAATGAAAAGGCACCTGCAAAACATATAGTTTATCTATTTTGTTTTGCTGTTGTTACATTTGTATCGTTGTGTCATATCCGATGGTGTTGGTCCAATGGTGTTGTTACATATCATTTGAGCGGCATGTATCATTTCACTTTGCCTGAACACGGCCCGGGCATGTCTTGGCCCGGGAATGTCTTGGCTTGGCTGTATCGCAGCCTCTAATTCTGAGTAGCCTTCCATCAGCGTATGAAAGGTTGCACCTTTGCAGGTAGCTTGTGGGCTGTCAATAAGAAGCTCGCAATTGAGGAATAATCAGTAGGCCTAATATTACATGATTAAATCTGTGAAATCATTTCACCCCCCAAGCTGTTTACAGGCATTCAACACCCTTCTGCATTTTGCCATCTATTTTCCCAACATCAATCAGTTAAAATACATTGTTCAAATGTTTTCCTTCAGTTACAAAAGTAACAGTCCTGGGTGAGCCCCATATGCAAGCGCACCATTGTGGTTTTGCAATTGCAATGTAGTCAAGCTGTGTAGGCTACATACAGTGCCTTTGGAAAGTATTCAGACCCCTTCACTTTTTCCAAATTTTGTTACATTTACATTTAATCTGAAATGGATTAAATAAATACAAATCCTCATCAACAACTACACACAATACCCCATAATGGCAAAGCGAAAACCTGTTTTAGAAATGTTCTAAATGTGTTAAAAATAAAAAAAAACATAAATACCTTATTTCCATAAGTATTCAGACCCTTTGCAATGAGACATCCTTGAGATCTTTCTACAACTTGATTGGAGTCCACCTGTGGTAAATTCAATTGATTGGACATGATTTGGAAAGGCACACACCTGTCTATATAATGTCCCAAAGTTTACAGTGCATGTCAAAAAACAACTTTATGGTAGACGGAAGCCACTCCTCATTAAAAGCATCACGTCTGGAGAAAACCTGGTACCATCCCTAAGGTGAAGCATGGTTGTGGCAGCATCCTGCTGTGGGGATGTTTTTCCGCGGCAGGGACTGGGAGACTAGTCAGGATCGAGGGAAAAATGAACAGAGTTCCTTGATGAAAACCTGCTCTCAGGACCTCAGCCTGTGGAGAAGGTTCACCTTCCAACAGGACAACGATCTTAGCACAAAGCCAAGACACCGCATAAGTGGCATCTGGACAAGTCTCTGTATGACCTTGAGTGGCCCAGCCAGAGCCTGGACTTGAACCCGATCGAACATCTCTGGAGAGACCTGAAAATATCTGTGCAGAGCTTGAGGGGATCTTGAGAGAATCATGGGAGAAACTCCCTAAATACAGGTGTGCCAACCTTGTAGCGTCATACCCAAGACATCTCGAGGCTGTAATCATTGCCAAAGGTGTTTCAACAAACTACTGAGTAAAGGGTCTGAATACTTATGTAAATGTGATATTTATTTTTTTTGCAAAAAATTACAATCCTGTTTTTGCTTTGTCATGATGGGGTATAGTGTGTAGATTGATAAGGGAAAATGTTTTAAATACATTTTAGAATAAGGCTGCAACGTAACAAAATGTGGAAAAAGTGAAGTGGTCTGAATACTTTCCGAATGCACTGTACAGTATGTGCCCATGCGCCACAAAGCACAGGATCATTTGTATCTGGATAAGACAAACAGCTCTGCTTGGTAAGTAGAATTGACAAAATAAGCCATTTCTACCCTATTTCCATCAAATATGTTTCTGAGACAAGTTCATTTTAAACATTTTCATGGTGACAATGCTTCAAAAAACAGTGCCAAAAAAAGCCCTTGGAGTAAAAGCGGAACAGTCAAATAATGTGCTCGCTGAGAATACACTTTTGTTATTCCTCATACTTTTCATGATTATTCTGTTTCTTTACTTTTTGTTGTCAAATACACTGCTCAAAAAAATAAAGGGAACATCAAAATAGCACATCCTAGATCTGAATGAATGAAATATTCTTATTAAATACTTTTTTCTTTACATAGTTGAATGTGCTGACAACAAAATCACACAAAAATGATCAATGGAAATCAAATTTATCAACCCATGGAGGTCTGGATTTGGAGTCACACTCAAAATTAAAGTGGAAAACCACACTACAGGCTGATCCAATTTGGATGTAATGTCGGGCCAGTCCATATCATCAAGGCCTTCCTCTTGCAGGAACTGCTGACACACTCCAGCCACATGAGGTCTAGCATTGTCTTGCATTAGGAGGAACCCAGGGCCAACCGCACCAGCATATGGTCTCACAAGGGGTCTGAGGATCTCATCTCAGTACCTAATGGCAGTCAGGCTACCTCTGGCGAGCATATGGAGGGCTGTGCGGCCCCCCAAAGAAATGCCACCCCACACCATGACTGACCCACCGCCAAAACGGTCATGCTGGAGGATGTGGCAGGCAGCAGAACGTTCTCCACGGCGTCTCCAGACTCTGTCACGTCTGTCACATGTGCTCAGTGTGAACCTGCTTTCATTTGTGAAGAGCACAGGGCGGCAGTGGCAAATGCCAAACGTCCTGCACGGTGTTGGGCTGTAAGCACAACCCCCACCTGTGGATGTCGGGCCCTCATACCACCCTCATAGAGTCTGTTTCTGACCGTTTGAGCAGACACATGCACATTTGTGGCCTGCTGGAGGTCTTTTTGCAGGGCTCTGGCAGTGCTCCTCCTGCTCCTCCTTGCACAAAGGCGGAAGTAGCGGTCCTGCTGCTGGGTTGTTGCCCTCCTACGGCCTCCTCCACGTCTCCTGATGTACTGGCCTGTCTCCTGGTAGCGCCTCCATGCTCTGGACACTACGCTGACAGACACAGCAAACCTTCTTGCCACAGATTGTCAATCAGTGTTGCTTTCTAAGTGGACAGTTTGATTTCACAGAAGTGTGATTGACTTGGAGTTACATTGTGTTGTTTAAGTGTTCCCTTTATTTTTTTGAGCAGTGTATATAGCCTACTCACTGTGGTTGTTGTTCAAAATGACAATTTTTGAATAATTGCGAAATAGTAGCCTATACCTGTTACTGCAGGCTACATATTTGTTCAAATGTAAAACCTTTTCATTCTCTCATCATTTAAAAAGGAAATATTCTACAGGTAGGCTACAGTAGAATGATTTGTGTGGTTATACGAAACAAAACACAATTACGTTGTGTATGCTGTGCTGTTCTTTGTTTCTATTTATCAAATTAGGCCTACACAATAAGAAAATATGCAGGCAGTATATGAGTAGCTCCCCCCAAAAAATATTTTTGATTAAGTTGTTTTTATGAAATACATTTTTGAAGACCCCTGCTCTTGCCCAAACTGTTCGGATATGATCAATATTATCGGAGCTACATTTGATTATTTCTGTTGCAGATTCGGGGCCGCTATTTATGGATATATAGAGTTGCCAAAGAAATTCTAATTTGATCCTGATAATGGTAAATGAATAATACATTGGCAATTTTATTTTTATGTGAACATAATCAGTGATCACATTTAAATGCAAAACTCCAGGTGGAATTTTTACGTTGACATTTCTTCTTCAATGCCCTTCCAGATAACACTGCCATATTGAGAAAAAATTGAATTTAAAGATAAACCAAAGTAATTTGTAATTGTACTACATTATTGTGATCACATTATTTGTGACAAAAAGAAGACGAAAACTCAATGTGCAATTAAACAATGCTTTTTATTAACCTACCAAGTGCAAAATTATAATTCAAATCCTTATTAGGCTAAACAATATTATTCCTCCCAATTTATTTATTTTTTCGTCATTGTCATGTGTTATCCTGGCCACATTCTTAACAGTGTGTCCTGTCAGTCGATAACTGTAGGTGGGATTGTCAAGGGAGGAGCATGATATTTGTGAGTCACAGAGTTGGTAGTGTTTCAGATCTGTCAATCAATCAATCAGTGGGATTTTCAGGGAAGGTAGTAGATTAGTAAACAAGTAATTAAAAAACTTTTTCAATATAATTTATTGTGACAAAACCTAAGAAAAGTGTTCTATTCATAAATATGGATTCCCCCAGTTAAGAAACAGCGTTGCAGGAAAATTATTTTAATATTATAAAAGCTATGACATTTTCACTCTCCCACTTTCAGAAAAAGTCAGTTGCCCATGTGTACCACTAGTTGTTTGGCTGGTTGTTGCTGCTTTTTTAACACAATATGCATAGTACATTGCATAAATATTATACACATATAAACACACAATAGTATTATCCTGACCAAAGCATTTTTATTCAACAGCAAATTGCGTTGTGTTATACTGTACATTAAGTCACATTCTACAGTTTTAGCAGTGTGGGTAACACATTACCTGGAGTTTATATCTGTGTTAGAACAACTTAATGTAAAGTGTTACCTCAGAGTGTATCTTTATGACTTGCTCCCTCTCTTTCCTTAGGGGGATGACGGCCTACCAGTATCAGGGTGTTGGAATAAAGTAAGTGAAAGAGCGTCGGTTTCCTGCTGTGAACGTACGTTATCTGCATCTTGAGGTGATCAAGTGCTTGGCAGTTCTGCTTTTTTTAAATGATCCCCATGCTAGTATAATCACCAACATCATCTATCATTTCTTCGTTTAAACTGTAAAAAAAAAAAAAGGGTTTGTTATGAATTGTATTCATGTTCGTTATGTCCTCAATGAACATTGCATGGAACTAATGTGTGGTTTGTTGCCTCTTGTTTTCTCCTTGCAGTGACGATAACTTCGAGGTGGCACGTGTGATTGTACATAGAATATTTATTTTTGTACTTTGTATGTGCTTTCTTATACTGATGGAAGAAAAAGAAAATCATAACAATATGCCAGGAGTTTTGTACAGATTGTTTATTTTTATTACTTGTAATAATGTTTATGTATTGGATTTTATTTTATAGCTATGCATTATGTCAACATGTTTGAATAAGGAAGAATTGCAATGTGGCTACATACAGCATGATATTTGTGCATAATGTGAATGGATATTGCCTATTAACTTATTGTATCATGTGATTTTGTTTTGTTGTGACCACGCTGCACTGAATTGTGGGGCTGGAAAGATGAAGTGTTGGCTTATTGAAACATCTTAGTTGAACCCTCTTTGTAGAGATCATGACTATGAAAATGAAAGGCACCGCAAATAATTCCTGTCTAAATATGTACACAACTCAAGTCACGGTGACAGACAGCACTGTATTTAGTCTGCACTGTACAGTATCGCCATTTAAATCACTAGCACACAGATACCCATGGATCTCATCCGATTTGAACCATTTAGGATTTCTGATATCATAAACGCATAAAGTATCCTGAATACCCAGCAAACATTTTGTCCCTTTCTCTGAAAGGGGATCTCATGAAGGTGGTTTCAACTAAGATTGCCAGACCATTTCAAGCTTTAATTGTTTCCACTATGGCAAAACTGACATTTTTAAATAGAAAACAAATACTTAGCATTTGCTGCTTTTTCACTGGCTGAGTAGTTATACAGCCAGAGTGACCAACCATTCTAAGCTATAGCTTCACATATAACCTGACCTCAATTTGTCCAAGTTATCTGTAAATATTTTTTGCGGACCAAATCTAAGGGGCCACCCCCTGCTTTTTCACTATCAGGCTCTCTTTAACCATAGGTGTTTGCCTTTTTGTTAGAACGTTATCAAATTGAGACCAACCCATGTTACAGGCTTTCTCTTGGATGACTGAAATATTGCTGCTCACCTTTAAGGCATGCTGCTGCAACCAGCCACATAGCCTCTACGGCCAGTGTACCTCATCCATTTATTTATATGAAGAAAGCCATTAACGGACAATAAATAGATATTTTTTGTTAAGAAGAAACAGACTTGTTATTTACATAGGATGTAGTAGTCTATGTCGCCCTCGCTAACTGTGTTTATGAATCAGTATTGAAGAAATGGATGAAGGGGACTGGAGTAGAGTTGCTGCTCATTGTAAAAAAGCTCTGTGTTCTGCTCTGCCTGGAAATGTATAGCTAGATTAAGAGATTGTCAGATTACCACCCTCAATAAAGTCTTCATCAGGTTCTTATACCTCATACTAGCATGTGCCTTGTCCCCCTGCCTTGCCCTCCTTTGTGTTAGTTTTCAACCCATAGTTCATGGGAAATCATTGAGGATCTGTGTTCAAATGGACATGTGTGTTTATTGACCTAATATGTTCAAAATGACAATTAGAAATAAGCATACCATTTTTACAGTACATACAGTTGTGTGCTTTATAAAATAACAGTCAGGTTCATAATTATTGGCATCCTTGATAAAGATGAGCAAAAAATACTGTATAAAATATATAATACAAATACTGAGCTATATTCTACGCTCCAAAAATTGGGAAATTATATTATTTTATACTAATACAATTGCTCAGAGAAATATATCATAAATGTAATAGTGGTCAAAAACAGATAGGGGTCAAAATGATTGGCACCCCTGTTGTCAATACTCTAGCACCCTCCCCTTGTGAGTATAACAGCACTGAGCCTTTTTCTCAAATGTTTTATGTGATTTGAACACATTTGGAGGTATCTGAGACCATTCCTGCATACAGAATCTTTCCAGACCCTTTGTATCCTTTGTCTGCTCTTATGGACTGCACTCTTAAATAATGTATTGTTTCATTTTGCAGTCACTTTTATTGTGAATAAGAATAGAATATGTTTCTGAACAGTTCTACATTTGTGTGGATGCAAGTCTGATGCATGCTACCATGGCATTAATATCACCCCCCCCCCCCAAAAAAAATAAATAAATGCTAACCTCCCCTGTTATCGTAATGGTGAGAGGTTAGCATGTCTTGGGGGTATGATATAAAATGCTAACCTCTCACCATTACAATAACAGGGGAGGTTAGCATTTTATATCATACCCCCAAGACATGCTAACCTCTCACCATTACAATAACAGGGGAGGTTAGCATTTTATATCATGTCTTGGGGGTTTGATCATTGTGCATCTGTGTCTCTATTTACAATAAGATTGACCCCGAAATGACACAATACATTATTTACCATTAATTTATATTGTGCACAGCATAATCCCTAACATAACCAAAACAAACTGAAAATGCATCCAACAAGTTTGTGTAGTCATTGCATGCTATGAACATGGGACCAAATACTTAATTTTTGACTATATGTTATACACTATATGTGAATTTGTCTAAATACTTATGAGACATTAAGATAGGGGGACTAGATACTGTACACAAAGTGCATTCATTTCGTAACAGTAAAACATGTATGAAAATACCCTCAAATAAAAGGTGACATTCTGTACATACAGTATAAAACATTTCACCTCAAATCCAAAACGCTGGAATATAGAGCCAGATTAAAGGTGTTGGCTTCACTGACCCAATAGGGGAGTGAGTGTACCTCCTTTTGTGTTGCATCACTTTGCATTGAATACCATGCCATCTAGGGATGCCTTTGATATGCAAATGTTCCATTTAACATGAATTGTGGGAAGTGTGCATTTA
This sequence comes from Oncorhynchus mykiss, assembly GCF_013265735.2. Lineage (NCBI taxonomy): Eukaryota > Metazoa > Chordata > Actinopteri > Salmoniformes > Salmonidae > Oncorhynchus > Oncorhynchus mykiss. Next base: position 19,265,002 of record NC_048587.1, on the reverse strand, counting down.
AGTCTCTTAAATTGCTCTGCTCTGGTTTGTAGTGACCTGAATGTGTGTATGTGCCAAAAAAGCATGGATTGTGCCGTTTGAGGTGGGGTCTTTGAACTGACATACACAGTACACTACAGTACACATGAATGGGGGAAAGGCATATAGATTGGTAGTATGGAAATAGTTATCCATTGACATGACCCTCTTTTTCCTTAAAAGGGTCAAAATCCTTTCCAACTGGCCAAGTAGTAGAGGTTCAAGAGATCTGCTCAGTGACATTTCGCTCAAAGCTACAGAATGGCAACTTGAAGACATTTGGAGATATCTTTGATTTTTGACCCGACCTGTGGTTGCCATTTTACTCAAAGATTTTCCAGCCGACTGAAGACAGAGCCAGTAATGTTGGGGGGCTCCAGTGGCAGCAATGAGCAGACTGACTTCAATAAGACTCAGAAACAAAAAGGATTTCAGTTTCCTTTGCAGTTTTTTGTTGAAGGATTCTCAGGCTAGAAAAGCCGTCAAAGCCACAGAGAGACACAGATGCATTTCTTTGAGATGAATAGGCTTGATTTTCCATCGGTCTTTATTCACTATGTGAAAGTAAGACATGAACCTTGTATAGTGTACACTTCCCTGTGTTTTATTTGACACCAACAACTGTGATTCAAGAATTCAGAGCAGCTCACAGAACATACTGAAATATTCTCTCCCTGTTCATGTGTTTCCAAGACTAACCAAAAAAAAAACAAATGGAAACACTTTCGATGATTCCTGATATCAAACTCACTGCCTTCTCTACTATCCTGGGTGCTGCAGGCGTTTAACAAACTGTTTATGTAGCTATGTTGCCTGACCTGTGCCCAAGGAAGAACGATGGTATACATTATATACGTATACTAAAGACATAGTATATTACATTTATTCACATTCTTGTACTGAGGTGTAATACTCATCATATCAATGCTGAAAGAGTAAGTATTATACAGTAGGAGAGGGTTCACACACTGTATAAAGTGCTCACTCCATGTTGTTATATATATATATATATATATATATATATATATATATATATATATATATATATATATATATATTACATTGGTGTGACATGGGAGCCTCAAAAAAACGGCATCGATATATATATATTTTTAGCAGTCATACTGTCCGCTTTCAATGAGTATTCTAGAATAACTTGATTCATATTCCTGAGAAATGCCATACTAAATGCAAGACGTCATGCACCATTTCGGGCAGTTAATTTCAACTGGAATAATTTTAACACGTGCATCCTGTCTGTATGAATCAGTTGGGCTTCACGGTTACTGTTTGTTGCCCTTAAATATCGATTTGAACTATAAGAAAGCTTATTTCTATTGTAGGCTAATCTTTATGTAAGATTCTAACCTTGAACAGCTCCTCCAAACAATTTTCTTCTTGAATACTGATGGAAGAAAGAGCCCCTGATTTTTGTTGTCGTGGCTGGATGCACAAGACCAGTTTTGGAGTTATTGGACAGTTGACAACAGACGCTGAGATTATTTTGAATCGAATGAGTTGCTTATTGAGGTAGCCTATGACGTTTTCATCGGAGTTGATCGACAATTTAATGACGTTCTTGGGTGAAAACAACGTCTGAACTCTGAACTGCCGTTATGTCCATCTTGTCAACGACTGTGATATCTTGTGCCTTGTGTGCTTCCCTGTTTCCTAAAATAATCTAATGCACAGAAGCATTCCTTATGTCATATTGACAGCTGCCTTCTACCCTTTCGCACAACTCAATCCAAATGCGCGTAAAATAATTATTTGAATATTCAAAGTGGTGAATACAGAACCGTGCTTAGCTAGAGTCCATATTCATATCCAAATTGTGTATTGCGAACAAGGGGCAGTTATTGTGGTTGTTCTTTCGAGTTCATGAAAGCCACATCAAGTCTGACAACTAGGCTTACTCTGCACTTGTTGTTCATACTTTACACGCAGTTGATTCTGAAAGTATTTAAATTCACATGAACTGCTCCTATAAAACCTCTGTGGAACATGGTCCTTATAAGAGTGGATCAAGTCAAGTGCTGTTACTGTATTAAAGTAACTACTGTAAATGTCACTTAAAGTAAAGTGTTGTCACTGTATTAAAGTAACTACTGTAAATGTCACTTAAAGCAAAGTGTTGTCCACAATTGTTGTGTTTAACAATTGATGAATGTTTCCATTTATTTTGAATGCTCTAAACAAGAAGTTGTCCTCCCAAAGATTAAAATTCGTATTTATTTAGAGGTGCCCGTTTGTGCAATGATACATAATACATGTGTAATTTGGGCGAATTTGATGCTTTTCATTTGATTAATAGATGATTTAGTTCACCTCAAATATTTTTAACAAGAGAGTCCATCGTCCCCAATACAGCCCACAGTCCTTAATTAATTAACCAGAGTAATCCTATGAAGATTGAATATAAATATACTAAGAATCATTCATTATTTTGTAGCAATTCATTCAAAACAGCAGTCACCTTAGTGCATTGACTGTAGGGTCATCTTTGAAAGTTTGTGTGCATTTCATTTCAGCTTTTTCTCACGTATATTTTGCACAATGATGGCAGTACTCTTTAGTTTTACCAGATATTTTCTGGACATTATTATTACATGTATCATTTGTATTATGTTTCTTTTGTATACATTTCCCAATTGGTACAACTTTACTGTGTCTTGATCTTACATTGTGTTAAAATATTAAGTGTACTCGTCATGTAATATGCATATAACTATTTAACACATTATATATGAGAACAAGTGATTCATGAACAACACCCATTAACTGACGATAGGTCATGCGTAATCATTTCTGGAACTGAGCACAAAATTGGTCCTTCGTAAGTATTTTTGTTGCCTACTGCAAAAACTCAAATGAAGTCCTCGATTCATTATTCGTTTTTGTTAATGTCACTTTGCAATTCATTCACTCTCACTTTTTTACATGACGAGTACACGGATTTGTTTTAGGACTCGTGTTGTATCAACTGTAAAGTTATGTGGTTCATCACTGGTTGACATTACCGATATGTTTATGCCAGTCTATGCTCAATGCATTCTGTTTTGTATAAAGTGGATGTATCTCTTCTTGATGCCGTCACCATTCTGAGCTTTTAAATACATTTAGGAGATTCAGGTTTAGAAACCATTTTAGATAGTATTGTATAGCACTGCATAATAGTTAATCTGCTGTTGACATACATGTTGTTTTCTCTTAACTATCTATACTGTATGTGTGCTAGGCAGAAATGAAGATGTATAATATTTTGTGTGACAATCTATCAGTTTCAGTAGCTAACTGAGAACTGATTTGAGGGCATTTATTTCAATGCATTTGATGTAAAAACCATCTGCATGCTGATATTATTGTTTATAAGCACTATTTTACCATTTAATAGCAACAGCGAAATAACTACACACCATATATGGGCATATATTTGATATGCCAATTCTGCACAAGACGAGGAATTCTGTCAGTTAAGTGACCTTTTATAACTTCCTCTGGTGTTACAGACTCTTGAAAATGAATACAATTTGCAATGTTAACATTAAGTTGAGGTTTGGAAAGGTTGTTTCTTGAGATTCAATGTGAGTCATCCGTAAACCTTTGAATTAAATCAATCTAATCCAGAGTTCAGTATGTTTTAATGGCTTCGTTGAGTGTGAGGTAAAGGTGTTTTAACAGTTGTTGTTTTTTTCAGAGAAGGTTTTTACTTTTTACAGATCTTACATTTCAGAGTACGTCACTGGTTGCCAATTGTTATTTCACTGTTCAATACATGTCACATTTTGAGAACATTGTCAATAATTCAAAAAATAAAGAATTGAGTTATCGTTTTTAAATTGTTGTTGCTGGAGGCCTGTTCAATTCAACTTTGTGGAAATAAGGTATAATAATAAATAATAATACGCCTGGCCATCATGTAAACGAAAAATATCAACGCAAGGTGTGAATATGGCCAGTATTCAACTCCGTTTCTACATTGATAAACACCATGCGACCACCAGGGGTAGCCACCAGAGGTAGCCTTGATTTTTCTTGCCGTCATTGGACGGAGAAGGAGTACCATTATTTCCACATTAGTACTCACATTAACGACAACAGGCTTCTGAGGAGGATGTCACAGATCACAGTGCATTCAAGGGAGATGATCGTCTTTGTTTCTTCGCAGGTGTTTGACCATCTGGAGAGGCTCGTTCATTACATTTATGAAATATTGCATTACGTTTTGAGAAACCAGGAACGTACTCGACGATATTGTAAGTAATATAGCTACGACTTAGGCTATTGTTGTGACATATTGTAGGCTAGTGCAATTTCATTTAGGCTATGATAGGACAAGCTCTGGTGTGTGGCTTTGTGAACTTATGAGTTTACAACATGTATACCATATATACATGGCATTTTTAATCATACTTTTTGTTGTGTTGCTGCAGCATACAGTATGCATGTCAGTGTTTCAATATCATAAAATTGTAATTATTGCATTCTCTAGAACAGGGGTCCCCAAACTTTTTTGCATCAGGGGGATGCAAATACTTCAGGGACACCTTCATAATATCAGAATACAACTCCTACTTTAGAGTTTGATTAAAAATGGTATACAAGCAGTTTCATTAATGAAGTCTTGGGCCTTGGGAAAAATGTATCTTTGATGCGGGGGGCATTAAAATATTTTAAAGCCCCCCCCCTTGGCATCAAAGAGACATTTTTGCAGAATTGAAGCAAATTTCCTGCAAATCGATACATTTTTCCTTGGGGAAGATACGACTTTTAGCAGTTTTAGAACTATTTTCGTGCAATTATACACATTTTGCCATGGGGCAAATTATACATATAATTAGATATCTGGGGATGGGAATATTGCTAGCAACAACAGATTAAATACATTTTTGAAGACGTTTAGAGAGTGCAATAGAATAAAATGTAATTATATATATATATATATATATATATATATATATATATATATATATGTATTGCACTCTCTAAACGTCTTCAAAAATGCGACCAGATCTTAATTAATATATATATATATATATATATATATATATATGATCTGGTCGCAGATCTAGAATCAAGATATAGTGTATCTCAGTTATGTCAATGTTTCCGTTTGTAAGATATTGTATCAGTTCCGTGCAATGAATGCAGGAATATAGGCTTCCTTATTTTCACAGTCATTGGCTTGTACGGTATTTTTTCACCAAGTTTCATTCTTTGGAGGTTAAACCGAATGCAATTGATGCTTGGAAATTTAGAGATAGTTTGTCAATTAAATATTATCGTAGGGATGTATCTCCTGTGGATTCAAAATCTATTCAAGATGATCTGTTGCTAATCACATCTATTTTAACATAAAGCAGGGACGGCTCCAGGAATAAGCAGTTGCTTTGGGCCCCAGGCCGCTAGGGGGCCCTAAGCAACTGAAATTTGGTTGTGCATCAGCAATTTGTCTCTTGTTATGTCAATCACTGACAGTCACTCAATTATTCATGTTCACTTGCTCGATTAGAGCCCCAAAAAGGACAGAGCCGGCCGTAACATAAAGCATAACATTCTTCTCAAGGAGAAAGGAGACTTTTCACCAGACGGAGACCTATCATTGACAAGACGAGGGTGACCAAGAGCTCTCCTATGGTGGCCAGCCAACAGCTGGCCATGGGCAACGGTTCAATCAAAGCCCCACGGCCAGAGGACAGATGCCTGGCCTCCAGCCTCAAGGTGGAGCCTCAGGGCAGCCCAGTGTGGGACGCGGAGCCCCTGAGGCTCAGGATAGCCCGCCTGGAAGAGGAGCTGGCCCAGAGGGACCAGGAGTTTAAAGCCCAGGAGCTGCAGCTGCAAAGCCTGCAGAGAGAGCTGGAGGCGAAAGTCTCCCAAATAGAGAAGCTCCAGGATGCCATCGGCTACAACAGCCTAGGCCGCTCCGCTCCGGCTCCCAACTACCCCAGCCACCGCATGCTCAGTGTCATCAACCAGGGTCCCACCCGCTTCCACAGGGTGGCTGTGGAGGTCCACTGCAGGCTCAAGGCCAAGGAGGGCGTGTCAGCTGAGCCCACCTCAGGGCACTTCTGCGGGGGTTTCAGAGCCCAACATGTGTCCATAGAGAGGGCCCGTGTCCGCAAGGTCTCCAGGTGGGTGTCAGACATCAACAGTACCACACAATGTTGTTGAGGATGTTGGAAGGGATAATAACTCTAGAAACATTTCCATGTCGTGGTGGACAGCCCAGACTGATTGTCCTCTATTGTACTTGTTCCTATTGTCTCATTCTCCCACATTTAATTACATTCTAACCTATTTCCCAATAAGCTAGAAGCAATCAGCTGGGTCTGTGATGATAAAGCCTTTAATCATTATTTGTTCTCACTGAATGCCGGTGTCTGGTATAGGCTACATGCACATAGAAAAATAACTATGCCGGGATCCAATCTGATCTCAAATCAAATCACATTTTATTTGTCACATGTGCCGAATACAACAGGAATTAACGCTGTTGAAACGCTTACTTACAAGCCTTTAACCAGCCAGCAGTTCAAGAAAATATTTCCTAAATAAACTAAAGTAAAAAATAAAATAACAGTAACGAGGCTATATACAGGGGGTACCGGTACCAAGTCAATGTGCGGGGGTACAGGTTAGTCGAGGTAATTTGTACATGTAGGTAGGGGTATCTTGCTTGGCCCGCAATGCACGTTTTAAAGTCAATGTGACCGTGTTCACGGAGACCACGTTCACAGGAAGAGGTGCATATGTCGGTTTAATTGTAAATGACCTTTTAAACGGCGCATTGTCCAAATCTGTGTTCTGATTGATTCTCGGCCCAAGTGTTCTCTGGAAAACTGCCTGACTCTCTTGAAAGAACAACAGCTCTGGCCAAGCCTTTGTAGTGTCTGCCACTCCAAGGAGATTCGAAATCCTGTATTAGCATTGGGGATAATTGGAAGGCACACGGGGAAACAAAGGCGTTGAGCATCAATACGCAATATGTATGGACTGGATAATTATGGCTTCAATTAAGCAGACCTCGGTTGCCTGCCTCATACTCTCCTGCTTTAGTTCATTCACCAGGTCGATATTAGGTTAATGGACTGGCCCTCGGCTGTCTGATGTGATAACATAGGCCTTGTAGTTAAGAGGGATACAGGGGGAAACTGACAGCACTAACGGTACTACATCAACAGTTTTGTCTTTTATGTGGCTGGTTTAGAGACTAGTGACAGCATAGGGCTATGTCCATCTGTGAAAACATGAACGCTGTAGTATAAATACAGTTGTAACGGCGTCGTTGAAAGTCTCTCGTGACAAAGCGTTTACTCATGGTCGCGCAAACTCAACCACCAGTTAGCAGCCCCTGCTGTATGTAGGGCTTAGTGGGCTGTTTAAGGTGAACTAATTGACTTTTGGCGTGCTTTCCTAGTACTTTACTGCAATACATTGAATCCTTTTGTTCAGAAAAGTTATCCAGAGGCGATAAAACCCACGTTATTCAAAATAATCTGCCCATTTGTGCTCCAAGTACCAATTTACTTGACTTGCTGTCAAAGCTGATATTTGACTTCCAACTAAAACGCTGGATGAATATTGATATGGAGGTGAAACAAGGCTTTGACCTCTAAAAGTAGAGTGTCTGTGCCTCTTATCTGTGCTCCTCCTGCTCCTAGCACCAAGAAGCTAATCAATGACGCCATCATGAACAATGACTTCCTGAAGAAGCTGGATCCGCAGCACCTGAGGGAGATGGTGGACTGCATGTATGAGAGGATCTACACTGATGGCCAACTGGTCATCCAGGAGGGAGAACCAGGGAACTACCTCTATGTGCTGGCAGGTCATATCGACTTTATTATCTTCTTACACAGTATATCTTTGGCTGTTGGTCTATACTCAGGCTAGGTTTTGTCCCTTCAGATGGCCTGCTAAAGGTCACGCAGAATGGCAAATTGCTTGGAGAGATGCGTCCCAGGACTGCCTTTGGAGAGTTGGCTATATTGTACAACTGTAAGAGAACTGCTACAGTGAAAGGTGAGTTTAACTAGTAGAGTCTCTAGAGTGAGAGGATTTCCCCTTTTTAGATACAATACTTTTCCACACACATCGTAAACAAAGTGTTCATACTCAAGTGCAGCAAACCACTCATGTGACATACATGATTACCAATGTATGACAGAGCAGCATGGCGGCACATGATTTTATGAGGAGTCACCAAGGGACTATTAAATCGTCATTAGAATGTGCAAAACCATATTTCACACAGGTGCTTTCTCTAATCTTGCATGGAATAGTACTGTAGGAACCACACACCTTTTTCACATATTGAAAGTATGTTCACGCAATGTTCACGCAATGTTCACGCAATGTTTTGCCAACTCATATAATGTTCTAAGAAAACCCAGCCCAGTGAATGTCTGATGTTGTGTGGTGTGTTGAACGGACTTGTGATTTCCAATGGCCAGCTGTATCCCAGGCTCATATCTGGGCTCTGGACCGTCAGACCTTCCAGAGTATTATGATGAAGTCTACACAGGCCACACAAGAAGAGTACTTCAGCTTCCTACGCAGGTACAGCTAGAGGATTGGTCCTCAACCGTGAAGCAGGCATTGATGTCTAAGGGAGACGTGCATGAAAGTTTAGGAACATTAGGAACACAATAGAGATCCAGTATGGATGGTGTTACTGTAAGAGATAGACGGGTTGAATGGCGCTGAAGGTTGGGAATAATAACAGCTAATAACAAGAAGATAACTAATATAAAACATAAAGTGTCCGTAAAACGTATATAGGGTCAGAACTTTTGTGAAATAAGGAAATGATTGAGGTTCGAGGAATGACAGGAGAAAAAACTAACAAAATATAAATGTAAAATAGACTGTGCCCGTAAAATGTATATAGTATGTATAAGCTGGAGGTAGAAGCCTAAGAGTTGTTGTTCATTAGTTTACTCCAATTAGCAGAGAAGTGGTAGGGTTAAAAAGTAATAAAGGAAAATGTATTTTTTTTAAAGATGCGTATATACAGTATATGTATGTATATGTATGTATTTATATGTATATAAATAAATGCAAAAATATATATGGGGGATTGGAAGTGATGCAGACAATTACATTGATGGAATTTATCTGCAATATTAAAGCTGATCTACCCCTTACATTTTTTTGAAATAAACATTTTACATTAGGAACACCTTCATTATATTGTGTTACAATATATGGAATGGCATCAAACCATGTGTTTGATGTATTTGATTCCATCCCATAATTCCGCTCCAGCCATTACCACGAGCCCGTCCTCCCCAATTAAGCTGCCAGCAACCTCCTGAGCTACTACAATACCCCATTCAAAGGCATTTAAGTATTTTGTCTTGCCCATTCACCCTCTGAATGGCACACACACACACAATCCATGTCTCAATTGTCTCAAGGCTTAAACATCCTTATTTACGCTGCCTCCCCCCCTTGGTCTACACCGATTGAAGTGGATTCATCATGTGACATCAGTAAGGGAGCTTTCACCTGGTCAGTCTACGTCATGGAAAGAGCAGGTGTTCTTAATGTTTTGTACACTCAGTGTCTACTATTAAGTTAGGTTATCTTTGAAGTAGCTGTGAACATGTTGCATTGCTAAATCCACATTTTTTTGCCCCCCAATACCTATCTCTGTGTCCTTATCTTTTATAGTGTATCTCTGCTGAGAGACCTGCCAGAAGAGAAGCTCTCTAAAATCGTTGACTGTCTGGAAATTGTGAGCCTTTTACTTTGTTTCTTAATCAGACTTTTTTTTTTATTACAGGTGATTTGGGAAGATATGTTGATTATTTTGTCTCATGCCTAGGACTATTTTGATAAAGGAGAGTATATCATTCGGGAGGGCGAAGAAGGGAACACTTTCTTCATTATAGCTAAAGGAGAGGTAAGACACAAGTTACACATCGTTCATGTTTGTAGCTGAAAAGACTCACTTTCGTATCTGGCGTTACAGAGAAGTTGAAGTGCTTTATCCGACCGTGATAGCTCATGCTATCTTGATTGCAGAAAACGTAGTCTGCCATTTTGGATCGAGGGCAAAAGAGATAGCCCTTAACATGCTGTGGTTTCTGGCCAGGTGTGTGTCACCCAGACCACAGAGGGATGTACTGAGCCGCGGGAGATAAAGACGCTGGGTGTGGGCGACTACTTTGGAGAAAAAGCCCTCATAAGGTAAGAGCTGTTACTGATCGCTTTGGCCGACTCAAAATGTTAAATGAGCAAAAGCACTCGGGCCTGGTTTGTCTTGCACCAAGGCAAGTATCAAACACACTTGTAACGCACCGTCGGTTCCCTCGTTCTCCCATGTTAATATGCGTTTGTCCACTTTCTATCAATTTTCATTGCTAGCCCCCTAATTGACAATCCACACATTTTACCAACGCGGTTTCAATCAAATCCTTTCACCATAGTGTAGAGTAGTGGGCCTCGGAATGTCTGTCTGTCTGTCTGACAAAGACATGCATTATCTGGCGGCTATTGCATGATTCTGTGGTGAATTTCCATAGGATTCAATTGTGTGTAGCTCTGCTGAATAAGACTGTCTGTTTCTTTCCAGTGAGGATGTGCGTTCAGCAAACATCATCTCTACTGAGAATGACACACAGTGCTTGGTGGTGGACAGAGAGTGAGTGCGTTCACTGCGCGCGCACACACACACACACACACACACACACACACACACACACTGAAAGGAAACAGCAGTCATGTGTTTATGCCACCTCTCCAGCAACTTCAACCAGATGGTGGGCACTTATGAGGAGCTGCAGGCGTATCTGAAGGAATATGTCGAAGAGCTCTCCCGATGTGACGTGAGGAGAAATGCACTGTAAGTAGTTCCACAAAATTACTGTTTCCACATAATTCAAATAACAAATGGCAGTTACGTACATTGACAAATACCCAACCACCCCAGACATTTTAGGGCCCCACTGTGGGCAGAAACAGAGATTTAGGAGTTGAACCCAAATGGTCCCCCCTCCCTCCCTCCCTCCCTCCCTCCCTCCCTCCCTCCCTCCCTCCCTCCCTCCCTCCCTCCCTCCCTCTTTCCACAGGCCCCATTCCCCCGTTATCGACTCGTCCCCAGAGGCCCAGGAAGTGCACCGGCTCAGGGAGAGGATTGCTGTCCTCCCCACCCATGACCCCTTCCAGGACCTGGAGATCATAGCCACACTGGGCATGGGTGGGTTCGGCCGAGTAGAGCTGGTGAGTGGCCTGATGTCTGGGTCACACCACAACATAAAGCAATGGCAAAAACAACAGCATAGGGCATAGGCCTACAGTTGCTATAAAAACAATGTAACATCGTGTCAATAATTGTAATGTTTATATTGCAGGTGAAACTGAGAGATGAGGACACCACATTTGCTCTGAAGTGTATTAAAAAGAAGCACATTTTGGACACGAGACAACAGGAGCACATCTACTCTGAGAGGAATGTCCTTCAGCTGACCAAGTCACACTTCATAGTCAGGTCTGCGTCACGTGCTCACAATGCTCTCTGGTTGTCCTCACACAACACTGCCTATTGCAAAGTCCCCAAAGCAGTGTAAACATCCATAGCCTTTTATTCAGGCTTTTTTTTTTTCAAGCTTTGACAACTGCAATGTTTTCTTAGAGTACTTCACATGATACATGTTTATATCAGTGTAAAGGAGTTCCAATATGAATGGAGCATGACTGCTATCACCTGGACCATATGACAATCAGGTTCAATCTAAAGAGCAAGGCCAACTACTCTGTCACTATAACCTGTTGTACTCTGAGCACGTGACAAACTTTTATTTGAAGAGGGAGACAAGACATATTGATGTTTGCAAGGCCTCCCATGTGGAAAATCATATACAGTGGGGTCTGAAATGATTGACACCATTGAAAAAGATGAGCAATAATGATGGTATAAAATAAATAATGAAAATACTTAGCTAGATTGTATGCTAAATGCTAACTTCCCCTGTTATTGGTAAGGGTGAGAGGTTAGCATGTCTTGCGGGTATGAAATGTTGAGCATACAATACAGCTCAGTATTGAAATGATTTATTTCACACGGTCATCTTTAATCAAGGGTGTCAATTTCAGGCCCCAACTGTAGATGTACTCTATTCCCAATCATCATTTGCTTTTTGAGGATCCTGTATTGTTTCATAAAAAACAATGTATGGTTGGTTATACCACATCATACAATCGCAGTGGGATGCAAAGTGGGACCTCGTGAATCCGCTGAATGCATAAACAAACAGTTAAGTGAAGGACACATTCATTGTTCAGATCTATGAAACAGAGAAGAGAGTGTTTGTATTCACAATGGAAATGAATACAGCATGTATTGTATCCATCTAGTCAATGCGTAACGCATGTTTAGAGTGGTTTCTGACAAAAGTCAAACTTGAAATATGAACGAGGCAAATGCTGCCAAGACCAGTCTTACTTTCACATACTTTCGATGGTTTTAAAATTCATTGAAACAAATATTGTAATCTAGTGTAACTAGGTTTCCATTCAATTGGCGACAGATTTTCATGGCATTATTCTAAAATCTGCATTGAACAATATGCGCATTTTCACACCAGAGATGGGTTTCCATCAAACAGACTTATTGCGGATAAAAGGCTGTGCCTGATGACATAGTGCGTATAAAAATATATTTTGCGATTTTAATTCCAATGTACCGAATAAAAAGTTAAATGGGTTTCAATTGCATTTTTCAACTCGACTGATGGTTTGTCACAAAAACCGTTACGTAATATTGCAAATATGCCCACTCTGGTTTTGGCACGTGCACTATAGCCAACAGCTCACAGATACAGTGTGGGTGGGGCTAACTAGCCAACAGCTCACAGATACAGTGTGGGTGGGGCTAACTATACATGATGAGATTATTATGGATCATTTTTATTTGTCAAACGGCAGCCAAACATCGATCATCATGTCACCAGAATAAGACCCTCGAAATGTATTGGAAAGGAGCATCAAGCTCACTTTCACCACCCTGTGAAGTTCACATTAATGGATTTATTCTGTAGCCTAATAAACTGCATGCTTTCATGAGTAGTAGTGGGAGGACAACACAACATACAGTACCAGTCACACCTACTAATTCAAGGGTTTTTCTTTGTTTTTTACTATTTTCTTCATTGTAGTATAATAATGAAGATATCAAAACTATGAAATAGCACATGGAATCATGTAGTAACCAAAAAGTGTTAAACAAATGTTTTATATTTGAGATTCTTCAAAGTAGCCACCCTTTGCCTTGATGACAGCTTTGCACACTCTTTGGATTCTCTCAACCAGCTTCATGAGGAATGCTTTTCCAACGGTCTTGAAGGAGTTCCAACATATGCTGAGCACTTGTTGGCTGCTTTTCCTTCACTCTGCGGTCCAATTCATCCCAAACCATCTCAATTGGGTTGAGGTCAGGTGATTGTGGATGCCCGGTCATCTGATGTAGCACTCAAATAGCCCTTACACAGTGTCTTTTGGGTCATTGTGCTGTTGAAAACAAATGATAGTCCAACTAAACACAAACCAGATGGGAGGTGTATCGCTGCAGAATGCCGTGGTAGCCATGCTGGTTAATTGTGCCTTGATTTCTAAATCAATCACAAAGAGTGAGCACCCCCACACCATCACACCACCTCCTCCATGCTTCACGGTGGGAACCATACATGAGGAGATCATCCGTTCACCTGCTCTGCATCTCGCAAAGACACTATGGTTGGAACAAATCTTCCTTTGAAGAGTTCAAATCCTTTCATAAGAGCTAGTTTCATCATAGCGCTTGATGGTTTTTGCGACTGCACTTCAAGAAACTTTCAAAGTTCTGGAAATTTTGACCAATGGACTTGGTCTTTTACCAAATAGGGCTATGACTTTTTTCATACATCAGGTAATTAATCCGCATTAAATGAATGGATGGAAACCTGGCTAGTTTTAAACAAAGTGATGTTTATTATTTCCCAAGTGATTTAGTTCCATTGCCATGACTCCCATGACTTGAGAGTGAAAGGTCTCATTTCACTGAATAAGACAAGTCAGCTCTCAGATTGACACGGGAAAAGGGACTGTGGAAGTGAAGGGTGTTGACCATGAAACAAGAAGTGGTTCATGAGAGGAAAGTTAGAACTTGTCCTTGGCCCCCCTCCACGTGTTCTATGGTCCAGTATGAGTTGCTAAGGAGTCCCTTTGGAGAATGTCGTTGTCCTTGGTCTCACCGCTGAGTGTAGACTAAGGTTTGATTTATCCGCCCTGTGACATTCAAGGACAAAAGGTCTGGGCAAACACTGATTCCAGCTGCCACTCAAAGAGGAAAGTTCAGTTTGAATGCCATATCCATCTTCACACATCTCTCTCTTCTCTCTCTTTTTCAAAATGCTCCTTTCTCTCACTCTGCTTTCCTAGTAACTGTTCTTTGGGGCTCAATTGACAAACAGATCCAAGGCAAACAAAAAGCAGCTTAACACCTGAAAGTGCCTCACCCAAAGAAATATACTGCGGAGCAGAAGACCTCTGTCAAGCAGTCATGTCTTTAAGAACCCCAGAACAGTAACATTGTTCAGATGGTCCTAAGTCCTCTAAATGTCACTTTGTGTTCCAGTTTGTTTCGGACATTCCGAGATGACAAGTATGTGTACTTGCTACTGGAAGTCTGTCTGGGTGGTGAGCTGTGGAGTGTACTACGGGACATGTGAGTGTAGGTTGTCTTACATCTGCTAAAACACCTCAAAAGCCTGTAATTAATAGAGCTCGCCAGCTTGTAGTCCTAAAAACACAACGTTTTGTTTCGTAAAGTCGTTCCTATGGGGAAAAATGAATGGGGAAAGAAGCCTTTATGTGCGTCGTGTTTTTTTGAATGACATAAATGCTTCAAAATTCCTAAAAAGTTATGTTAACTGATTAAGATTATCTCATAGAACAAAATGTATAAGATGTCTTAAGCCTGTGTTTATCACAGACCTTATTCTCAACGTTTATTCCAAAACCCTACAGAAACTCCATTCATTTTCCCATAGGCTTTGTCCAATGAACCGTAGTAGAGTTTGTGCCTAAAAAAATATGCCATTGCTATTGCTCTTATGATGCCAATCAAAAGTAATCAGTACAAAATCCTAGTATGTGTCTTAATGTTGGCCTTGACTGTGAAACAGGAGTTTCTTTGAGGAGCAGACAGCCCGCTTCTGCATTGCCTGTGTCCTGGAAGCCTTTGACTACCTCCACGCCAGAGGAATCATCTACAGAGACCTGAAACCTGAGAACCTACTACTGGATGCAGAAGGCTATGTCAAAATGGTAATAGACCTTAATTTGATCACGGCTCATTTTCAGTTGTTTGTACATAGTCAGACACTACATGGCCAAAAGTATGTGGACACCTGCTCATCAAACATCTCATTCCAAAATCAAGGACATTGATATCGAGTTGGTCCCCCCTTTGCTGCTATAACAGCCTCCATTCTTCTGGGAAGGCTTTCCACTAGATGTTGGAACATTGCTGCTGAGACTTGGTTCCATTCAGCCACAAGAGGTTTAGTGGGGTCAAGTACTGATGTTGGGCGGTTTGTACTGGCTCGCAGTCGCTGTTCCAATTCATCCCAAAGGTGTTCGACAGGGTTGAGTTCAGGGTTCTGTGCAGCCTAGTCAAGTTCTTCCACACCGATCTCAATAAACCATTTCTGTATGGACCTTGCTTAGTACACGGGGGCATTGTCATGCTGAAACAGGAAAGGGCCTTACCCAAACTGTTGCCACAAAGTTGGAAGCACAGAATCCTCTACAATATCATTGTACTGTATGTGGTGAGATTTCCCTTCACTGGAACTAATGGACCTAGCCATAGACCATTATTCCTCCTCCACCAAACTTTACAGTTGGCACCATTCATTCGGGCAGGTAGCGTTCTCCTGGCATTTGTCCATCGGACTGCCAGTTGGTGAAGCGTGATTCATTACTCCAGAGAAGGCGTTTCCATTGCTCCAGAGTCCAATGGTGGTGAGCTTTACACCACTCCAACCGACACTTGGCATTGTGAATGGTGGTCTGTGTCGGCCATGGAAAGCTTCCGATGAACAGTTCTTGTGTTGACGTTGCTTCCAGAGGCAGTGTAACGGAGTGAAGGACTGGTTGCCGGGAAGTCAGGCGCAGGAGAGCAGAGATGGGTGATAACAGGAGAACTTTAATATACACCCTGGCCCAAAGTCACAGGCGAGGCAGCACAAAGCACAACCACGGTAACATGAACCGTGTTAAACAAAACAAACAAACCTAGGTTTGAAACAAACCTAGCGCAAGCCAACCTGTAGCGTAACACCCTACACAAAGAACAATTCCACACACAGACATGGGGGAAACAGAGAGTAATATACATTTAGTCTGATGAGGGAATGTGAACCAGGTGTGCGGGAAAACAAGACAAATCCAATGGAAAATGAAAGTGGAGCGGCGATGGCTAGAAGACTGGTGACGTCGACTGCCGAACGCCGCCCGAACAAGGAGAGGGACCGACTTCGTCGGAAGTCGTGACAGGCATTTTGTAGTGATTGTTGCAACTAAGGACAGATTATGTTTTTTTGTGCGGTACACGCTTCAGCACTCTGCTGTTCAATTTTGTGAGCTTGTGTGGCCTACCACTTCACGGCCGAGCCGTTGTTGCTCCTAGACGTTTCCACTTCCCAATAACAGCACTTACAGTTGACCGGGGCATCTCTAGCAGGGCAGAAATTTGATGAACTGACTTGTTGCAAAGGTGGCATCCTATGACGGTGACAAATTGAAAGTCTGTTAGCTCTTCAGTAAGATCATACTAGCCTTCTATAGCCAAAACCACCAGGGGTGTACATGTTACAGTATCTGTCTGTTTCTTCAGGCTGACTTTGGTTTTGCTAAGAGGATAGGCCTGGGGAAGAAGACATGGACATTCTGTGGGACCCCAGAGTATGTGGCCCCAGAGGTCATCATGAACAAGGGCCATGACTTTGGAGCTGACTGCTGGTCTCTAGGGATCCTCATTTTTGAGCTGCTGACTGGCAGGTGAGTCAGTAGGACAGTATGACCTGTGATGTGATCTGCCTTTGACAATAACAGTGCCCCAAATGGGTGGAGTGTTGTGGACACTGAGTATGTGCTTGAATCTTGAATAAGGCTCTTCAGGCACTTCACTCTGAGTGGAACCATTAGACGTTAGGCCTCATTCCACAACCACGGTAACATATTTGACACTAGGATGTTGAGTGTAAGAGTGTCTATCAGCCTACTTGAGATAGTTTGTTGGCTGCATAAGACAATACAGTGTGTGTAAGTGCCCCAAGCATGTCCACGATACCATTTAGCTAGAGCCTGTCATGTTCATCATGAGCAAGATCCCTCAAGATCCCCTATTTGTTTTCTACACGTGTTCTACCCTCCACACCACCTCTTCCAGCCCACCATTTTCTGGAACTGACCCTATAAAGATCTACACCATGGTCCTCCACGGGATTGAAAAGGTTGAGTTCCCCAAGAGGATCAGCAAGCGCCCCGATGACCTCATCAGGAGACTCTGCAAGTATGTGGCTGTGGCATCACTGACTGCTGCTGTAGTAATCCCATTAAGCGACAAATAAGGCTGTAGTTGAATTAAATGAACAGTGTGTCTGTCTGTCTACTTTGTTTGAGGTAAAGCCAACAAAAATAATGAAACCCTAGTTCCCCATAGGGTGGCGCACAATTGGCCCAGCGTTGTGTGGGTTTGGCCGGGGTAGGCCGTCATTGTAAATAAGAATTTGTTCTGAACTGACTTGCCTAGTTAAATAAAGGTTAAATAAAATGTAAAACAATTTTTTTTATAATAATTGTGGTTCGTCCCCCTAGTAATTGATGTCCGTCCCCCTAGTAACATCCCTAGCAACCTATCAGGGCACAAGTCACACAGGTCAGAGAGAGTTTGAGATGCTGGTTTATGGTACCCCCTAGACTCTCAGGCTCCAGTCATGGGGGATGGGGAGTGGAGTGTGCAGCTCAGGGTTGTGAGGTGCTAATAACAGTCCCTACTCACTGTATTCTCCCAATTAGCACCTTAACACCAGTAAACATGACGAAGATCCTCTGGATCTAAATGTTGTCGTGGTGGTAATTGGCAGCATATAAAGGATGTGTTTGTAAATTCAATCTGGCAGTCTGCTCCGATAGCAGAGCACTCTGTATTGAGAGTGCCAGAGTACTCAGAGTGCCAGAGAATAATAATGAAGAATAATGAAGGAATTTAGCAACACCCTTCACTTGTGGATATGACAGGTGACAGTAAACGTCTGCAAAAAATATTTTATTAAATTGTTGCCAGCAGCACAGTTACATTCACTAACCCTCTAAATTACATGAAAACAGTCCAACTAGCTCTGCTAGGGCAGTAGAGTGTGTTCACTCATTTGTGTCTGGAAGTAGCTAGTAAGCTAGCCAACTTTAGCCTGTTAGCGTGGGTGCTTGACTGCCGTTGTGAGTTCAGAACACTCAGATTAAACCCTACCAGAGCGTCCAGTGAGTGCTCTGAACGCTCAGAGAGTGAAACGCTCTGAATTTACTAACAACCCAGAGTGCAATTTGACACACTTTCAGCTGACAAAACAGTATGTTGATATTTGATTGGTCATAAATAGGCTACTGGACAAGGCTAGTGAGCACCATGTTTAAAATCCTTTGGCCAGCTCAGTGAGTCACACAACAATTGAGCCTTTAGTAATTGACCAGACAAAACCAACTGAATGTATTTGGTCCATGAGTGGCCTGCATTGATAATAATCACATACCAAACCAGACCAGGTCTGAATCAAATAGACTGTGTCTTATCTACTGTATCAACCTGCTTTCGTGTGTGTGTATAGGGTATTAGCTGCAATCATGTTGTCAGCATTCTGTTTGTCCAGATGGTTGTCAACAATAACATCTACATATATATATTGTCCTGCCTTTAGGCTCAACCCTGTGGATAGGCTTGGTAATAAGAAGAACGGAATCTTCGACATTAAGAAACACAAGTGGGTCTGCTTCTTTTTAATAAAGCATCATCAACACCAACTACACACCTAGACAGATCCTAGATCCTAGCCACTAATCAGCTACGGTTATTTAACGTATTCAGCCATTGATGGATTTCTGATCAAATGTGATATAAATCCAGCTCAGTTTGAACAACTTGCTCAGTGGTGCCTTCATAACCAGTAGGCTATGGATCATTCTCTCTCCGTTCAGTCACCCAGAGACATTAGGATAATTATTTTTGAACCTATTGGTGTCATACCTCTCTGCACTGTGCAGAGCAATGTGTGTTGAGCACCTACCTCCTCCCTTCTCTTCAGTATCATGTCACAATAGTCAGTACTGCATGCATGAAAAAAACAGCACTTTCACCTGGGAGTAATTAGCTGTGAGAATGGGGGGGGGGGGGGGTGCATCTGCCTCCTTATTTAATCAGCAGAGCAGAGCCTGAATAGACCATAGGACTGGCAGAGCTGGCTCCCTCTCAACAGTCATCCGAGCACTAATGCTCGAAGCTGGAGGAACTCACTGAGCAAATCATAAAATCGTGACAGCCATTTCGACCTTTGTTTGGTCATTAGAGAGATGTTCCTGTTCTGTGTAGGCGAGTGATGTTTGGTAGAAATGGTATGTAAACATTAGTGGCCCTATTAGCAGTTCAATATGACCTAAATCATTCTGTTTTTAGTGTTGCTGTGACTGTATACTCCTGTGTGTGTGTCTACCTGCAGAATAAAACATTTTGTTCACTGCTTGATACAGGGTCCTATATGCTGGGGTCTGTCTTTGTGGGGTGATGTGTGTGCATGTATGCAATATCTATACCAACTGTTCTGTATTGTATTGGGTCTGGTGGAGTGTGTGGGCACTGGGGGATGATGGGATCTGTAGTTCTGACAGAAAATGAATAGCTGACTTTTTGTGACGTCTTGCAGGTGGTTCCAGGGCTTCAACGGGGAGGGGCTGAGATGCCAGAAGCTCATATCCCCACTGAAGAGAGAGGTGAAGTGTTCTGATGCGTAGTACTCTAATCACAAAAGTATAGAGTACAGGTATATGACCGTCAAAGTTCTTGGATGTGACTGTATCTGACGGGTGTTCTTTGATGTTCCTCTCCCCAGCTGAAGGGGCCGATGGACCACAGCCACTTTGACATCTTTCCCCCAGAGCTGGAGGAGCCTCCAGATGAGCTGTCAGGCTGGGACAAGGACTTCTGAGGTGCCATTTTGAGCCTCTACTCCGCACAGCCATGTCTCCAGACAGGTGGTGTCACTCTACTACCTGGTACCGGTGTTCCCCTACTGCAGTGAGCTGTGCTATCTGGTAAAAGACAATAGACACCACAGAAGCAGCCTTGACTGAATACTGTAATCCCGTCTCTTCCCTGCGGTTGCCATTCTTGCCATATATTTGACATCATGAGTGCCTGGCTGTTGCTGCCTTGCAGACGGAGGAGATCACGTTTTTTGGGGGCTCTTGGCCGGAGGAACAGTGTGTGAAGTGTCACTTGAAACTCTCATGTGACAGCAAGGACTTTCATCAAGTGGTTAACTTTGAGTGCCAAAAAATCTAATGTCGGTCAAATTCTTTCCCTCAGACAGAAACTCTTAGGACAATGGAAGTAAATAATAAAGCTTCTTGATTGTTACAATTAAAAACCAATGCATTTCGGCTTTTGGAAATTCTTCAGGGTTCTTACAAAATAAAATAAATAATGAGGGTTTTATACAGTACATTTCAAAATGGCCTACTATGGACAAATCACTATAAGACAACGTACTGTAACAAAATATCTGATTAGTAAAAAATCTGACCAATTGTCCTTGACACATTACACACAATACATATTACAGTCACACATTATTTTGATAGTCCGGATCCGGATAGTCCAACTATATGTTGATAAGCAACTGCTTGCTAAGATTAGGGTAAGGGTTAAGTTTAGGGCTAGGGTTAGTAGATACCAGTGGCGGTAAACTTCTTCAGAATCGGTGGATCCCCTGCGGGACAGTTGAGCTAACATAAGCTAATGCGATTAGCATGAGGTTGTAAGTAACAGGAACATTTCCCAGGACATAGACATATCTGTTATTGGCTGAAAGCTTAAATGATTGTTAATCAAACTGCACTGTCAAATTTACAGTAGCTATTACAGTGAAAGAATACCATGCTATTGTTTGAGGAGAGTACACAGTTTTGAACATGAAAAGTTGTTAATAAACAAATTAGGCACATTTGGGCAGTCTTGATAAAACATTTTGAACAGATATGCAATGGTTCATCGGATCAGTATAGATTTTGCACTTACACTGCTGCCATCTAGTGGGCTGGAATATTACATTATGGCCTTTCTCTTGTGTTTAAAAGATGATGGTAGAAAAAAAATACAAAAAACAGTTGTTTTTTTCTTTGTATTATCTTTTACCGGATCTAATGTGTTATATTCTACATTCCTTTCACATTTCCACAAACTTCAAAGTGTATCCTTTCAAATAGTACCAAGAATATGCATATCCTTGCTTCAGGGCCTGAGCTACAGGCAGTTAGATTAGGGTATGTCATTTTAGGCGAAAATTGAAAAAAAAAGGGTCCGATCCTTATTAAGGTGACCAGATTTCTGAAATGAAAACCGGGGACATTTCCAGTTCGGCGGTCAATATATCATTAAAATATCCAATGTTATTGTCTATGAAATAAAAAAGGGGACAATTCCGGTTTCATGTATTTAGTCTAACAGGCACACTGTGATAGAGAAAACAACTATATTACAGAAACACTACAGACAAGACAGAACAGCCTTTCAGTGGTCCTGGTAGTCTGGGTAGAATAAGAGCAGAAGAGAACATGAGCTAAATTTAAGAAAACAGAAATGTCACGTCCTGATCTGTTTCACCTGTTCCTGTGATTGTCTCCACCTCCTCCAGGTATCGCTTATTTTCCCCAGTGTATTTATCCCTGTGTTTCCTGTCTCTATGTGCCAGTTCATCTTGTATGTTTAGTCAAGTCAACCAGTGTGTTTTTCCCGTACTCCTTTTGCTAATCTCCTTTTTCTAGTCCTCCTGGTTTTGACCCTTGCCTGTTTCTGGACTCTGTACCTGCCTGCCTGACCATTCTGCATGCCTTGACTACGAGCCTGTCTGCCACTCTGTACCTCCTGGACTCTGATCTGGTTTTGACTTTTTGCCTGTTCACGACCATTCTATTGCCTGCCCCTTTGGATTATTAAACATTGTAAGACTCCAACCATCTGCATCTGGGTCTCGCCTTGATAAAAAAAAATAGTATATGTGATATATTTAACAACATAAAAAAATAAGATGATGATGAGATTGGTAACTACATAATATACTTAAACCAACCTAATCTGTATATTTCTCAGAATAATGTATTTTCATCAGGATTGCTCTGTCTTTGGCCAGCTTCTCCATGAACTCCTGGCAGGGGAGGTTGAAGTTTGTCTTCACAATAAGTATTTCCTTGATGGTAGGAACAGTGACCCTATTTCTTGCTACTGTCCATATATCATTAATTTGGGAGAACACTTTCTCGACTGGTGCTTTACTTCCAGGTAAGCACATGACAACAGACGTTAATCTAGTCAGGTTAGTGTGCGGGATGCCATTCTCTTTGAAGTGGGTAACCACCGTGCTCCATCTCTGACTAAGCGGTGTCTCAGATGTTTTCCATGCGTCAAGCGATTTTATTTTTTTCCTTCCCCCTCTTTAGGAAATCTTGCAGGCCATTAACCTCGTCAAACAATGCATCTTCATTGATGGTCACATTGGGGCATTTTTCCTGCAGTGTGTCCGCTGCCTTCTGGATCTCTTCACCCGGAGGTTGCCTTTTTAAAAGGAGACAACCTAAACCAATCACTTCCCGCTGCGGAGCATTTTTAATTTTGGTATGGACATTGACCCTCCCCAGCCTATTCAGTCCTCCAAAGTTGGTATTTGTGTTGTCGGCAGAGAATGCCACGACTTTGTTTTCCAGGTTATATTTTTGGATGACCACCAGGACCTCAGCTGCAATTTCCTCTGCTGTTTCTCCTTTCAATTCAACAAAATCAAGCAGTTTTGTTTCCACAGACGTGCTGCCATCATATATTTTACAATATCTGACTACTATTGGCAGCAGCTTTACACGTCTATGATTGGACGCATCAATGGACAGGGACACAAATTCAACTTGATCTAGGTCCTGTAGTTATGTGTAACTATGATTGTGTCACATAATGTGGTAGCAAAGACATCCTCCTGCACAACTAAATCATATTCTTCTTGGGAAGTCTCTACCTTCTTGAAGAATGTGGTGACAGAGGGCATACCAACACGGCCAATCAGAGAGGCTTTATGCATTTTCGTTCTACCACTGCCGTTCTTCCCCCCCCCCCACTGCCAATTGAAAAAGAGGAATGACAAAGGGTGCAGTGAACCATTCTATCGCCTTGACCTGAGCGTATAAATGGAAATTCTCTCATCACGTTGTCATTAAAATGGCATTTCCACTTGGAAAGAGCCATTGTACCTCCTTTGTCTGCTCTTCTTCACTCCCCTTGTGTCACTCTTCTTACTCTCAACTTGTTCTTCTCCTCCGATATTTCTCCTCTTTTCTTCACTCGTCTTCCTTCTCTTTCTTCCTTTCCTTCTCTTTACCTTTCCACCTCACTCTTCTACACTCTCTTCGCTTCACTCTTTTTACTCCCTTCATTTTTCATTCTCTCTCTTCTCCTTCCTCTCCAATCTTTAGTAATTAATAGTACACTATTACATAAAATACTTTGGTTAACAGATTCCCAATGCTTGCCTCATTTTTGTATTTTATCTCAAAAACATTGTTTGGAATAATACATTGGCAGGCTCTGTAATCATATCTTGACCTTTCCTCCTCTATCTCCTTCACTCTTCCTCCTATCCAGTCTTCCTCCTCTCCTTATTCTCCACTCTCTAACAGAAAACATTATGCTAATGTTATCCATGAAAAGGGAGAGGGGGGGCTCCCTCTTTAATAATTTGTGCATCTTCATTTTTAATCGCAGTGCTTAAAGCAAAGGCCCGCGGAATCATGCTCAGATCACATAAAGAATTTGCGATAGTAAAGTTTTGAAAAACGTATTTGTTATTCAAATTAAAAGCCCAATGAATCGCCTTTGGGTAATGATTTAACTCCCAGTGCTTGTGGGACATTTATTTTGACGGCACGTATAAATAACAACAGCACGAGGACAGACACTGACCGACAGGCTGACACACACTTCACATTCTTACGAGGCATAACCCCAGACTTTGAAATTACAGAGGAGCTTGCAGTCAATGAAGAGCACAACCACAGGGAAAGATTTATTGGGGGAGGTTAATAAGTGTGTGACAAAGCTGGGACTGAATTTTGAAAAGTTATCCAGTGTGACCAGTGATGGTGCCCAAACTTGACAGGAAAAAACGTTGGCCTTTTGAAAAGGATACAAGATCAAGTAGCTGAGCTGAACCCAGATCAGAAAATTATTTTCCTGCTTTGCATTATTCATCAGGAGGTGCTCTGTAAATGTGTTCTAAAAATGAGCCATGTTGGGGATACAGTCTCTAAAGCGGCAAACTTCATAAGAGCAAAATCTTTAAACCACAGACAGTTTGTCTCACTGTTGGAAGAGACAGAGTCGGGTCATGCAGATCTCCCCTACCACATAAATGTGAGATGGCTGAGTTTGGGGAAGGTGCTTAAAAGGGTGTGGGACCTAGGGTCGGAGATTGCTGAGTTTTTGCAAATGAAAGGAAAATATGTGGATTTCCCTCAACTGCAAGATAACGAATGGTTGACTGATTTTGCCTTCACCATGGACATCATGGCCCTCATAAATGTACTGAATTCCAAACTACAAGGGAATGTACAGATGTACAGGCTTGTCAAAGCCTTCAAGGGAAAATTACTCCTCCTGATTCGCGAAGTAGAAGCCAACAACCTCACCCACCTAACGGCACTACTAGTCTGTTCCCTATCAGATGACCAGCGGGATAAGTATACATCGCTGCTGCGTGCTTTGAACTGTGAGTTTTCTCGTCGTTTTGACGATTTCAAAGTGTTGGAAAATGACATGCTGTTGGTTTCCTCTTCAGTCTGATGCAGTGATTGGAGAACTATTTTTAAAAAGGTCACTGACCAGGGTCTATGCATCTCTCAATGAACAAAACTTTCCAAAGATTAGGAGTCATGCTCAGAAGATGTTTATACTGTTTGAGTCAACCTATGTATGTGAACAGACATTTTCAGTGACCAAATATAACAAGTCAAGGCACAGATCATATCTTACTGGCTCTCACCTCTCAGCAGTCCTGCGCATAGCGACGTCAGAAACTATACCTGACTTCACTGCTCTAGTCAATCCCCATCAGAGACTTCAGTCCTCACTCTGATTGAGTTTTATAAATGTCATCTCTCTCTTTCTTGTGATTTTGTACATACCCGTTAACAAGAGTTCTGTCCGTGGTGCTGAATGCACAATGTACTTTTCCCTCCGTGTAGTTCATTGCATGTTTAATTATGAAAATACTTGCCAAAAGGAGAACATGGATGTGATTAATTTCTGTGCATGTTAAAAAGGTAAAATAAGTAGCATATCTGGATGTGATTTACAGTAGATATATCTGTCAACACAGTCATACACTTGTTAATCCTGTAATATGATGGCAAAAATATATTCTAATATGGCCCTCCATGGAAAATAATTGCCCAGGCCTGACCGAGACTATGAACGAAAGTTTACAATGTACGCTAGGTGCACAGGTCGAGAGGAATTTGAGTAATCAAGGTGACACGTTGACACATTCAATACAGCCTTGCACACTCTTGCCTGCATCTAGCTGATGTAGGATGTAATCATTAGTCCAGCAGTCGCAAAAGAGAGTTTCTATTGGACAAATTCAGGTATGTTTATCCCCGTTTCATTCCGTTTGCTTCTGTTTAAGAAACGTTTTTTTAACAGAATCGGCAGAATGAATACACCCCTGATCACACGCAAACACAGGTCACTTTCATAGCAGTCATGTACATACAGCATGATCCCTTTGATCGTTGTATAATTTCTTCTCACTTCTATGCTCTCTCCTCCTCTCACCTTTTCTTTTCACTTGTGGACTTCAGTGCACAACACATCAGCTGTCTGTTACCAGGCAATGAAAAAAAAATTCAGGCCAAACCTTCATATCTGTCATGCCCTGACCATAGAGAGCCACTGTTTCTCTATGGTGAAGTAGGTCAGGGCGTGACTGGGGGTGATCTAGTTTATTTATTTATATGTGGTGTTCTAAGTTTATTTTCTATGTTGGTGATTTGTATGATTCCCAATTAGAGGCAGCTGGTAATGGTTGTCTCTAATTGGGGATAATTTTTAAGTAGCTGTTTTTCCCACCTGTGTTTGTGGGATATTATTTTGTGTTTTGTGCATGTGCACCACTTAGTCACGTTTCGTTGTTTCTTTATTGTTTTGTTTTGCTTATGTTTCACTTTTCTAATAAAAGATGTGGAACCCAGATCACGCAGCACATGTTTTTTGAAAATGTTGCCAATTTATTGAATATTAAATACAGATATCTCATTTACATAAGAATTCATTTGCACATTATTCTTTAACAAATTTTTTAACTTCTGTCAAGTTGGTTGTTGATCATTGCTAGACAGCCATTTTCATGTCTTGCCATAGATTTTCAAGCCGATTTAAGTCAAAACTGTAACTAGGCCACTCAGGAACATTCAATGGCATTTTGGTAAGCAATTCCAGTGTATATTTGACCTTGGGTTTTAGGTTCATCCTTGTCGATGACAAGCATATCCTTAACATGATGTAACACTCGTCTGAAGAAGAGGGAGTGGACATAAGCATAGTGGACCAATAACAAAGAGCAAAAGGACAACGAACAGTTCTGTCAGGCGTAGAAACACAAAACAGAAAATAACTACCCACAAAACACAGGTGGGAAAAAGCTGCCTAAGTATGATTCTCAATCCGAGACAACGATAGACAGCTGTCTCTGATTGAGAACCACACCCGGCCAAACACACAGAAATAGAAAACATAGAAATAAAGAAACTAGAATGCCCACCCTAGTCACACCCTGGCCTAACCAAAATAGAGAATATAAGCCTCTCTATGGCCAGGGCGTGACACATGATGCAGCCACCATCATGCTTGAAAATATGACGAGTGGTACTCAGTGATGTGTTGTGTTGGATTTGCCCCAAACATAACACTTTTTATTCAGGACATAATGTACATTTCTTTGACACATGTTAGCAGTTTTACTTTAGTGCCTTATTACAAACAGCATGCATGTTTTGGAATATTTTAATTCTGTACAGGCTTCCTTCTTTTCATTTAGGTTAGTTTTGTGGAGTAACTACAATGATCCACCCCCAGTTTTCCATCACAGTCATTAAACTCTGTAACTGTTTTTAAGTTACCATTGGCCTCATGGTGAAATTCCCTGAACGGTTTCTTTCCTCTCCGGCAACTGAGTTAGGAAGGACGCCTGTATCTTTGTATTGACTAGGTGTATTGATACAACACCCTAATGGTAATTAATAACTTCACTGTGCTCGAAGGGATATTCAATGTCTGCTTTTTAAAAATCCATCTGGATTTGATCTCGACTTCGTCTCAGGCACAACAACCATGCCAATATATCCTCCAAACATCGGCTTCTCGGGCATTATCAGTTAAATATTTAATCCAGCTTGTTTGGTGAAAACAAGCATTAATAATTAGTTCACATTAAACATGAGAACCCGGGGGTTACGCCCTCCTAAGGGTTGTTCGGGCTGTTCTTAGGCCCGAAAAAACAGCACTCAGGAGGGCATTATCACACGATAATTCCCGGGTTCGAGGACCTTATTACTTTTATAAAACAGTTGCAAACATGTATATTTTTAAGATGAACAGCATGTTTTCAGTAAAACGTTATTTTATTTAGTAAAAATGTCATCCTTCCATCCTTCCATCCTTATATTGTCTGGGCAAAAGTCAGTTTTAAGTTCTGCAGTTGCTAACCAAACAGGCTGGTCATTAATACTCATGTTTTGAATCATTGGCATGGAGCTAGCTAGCTGAGGTTGCATGATAACAAGAGAGACAATAACTACAATAAATCATTATTTAGTAAATCAATTATAAATAGGCAACAACCAACTGATTGTTGAGTAAATAAGATAGCTATGGAGGATAGCTAGGCTAACGTTACTTCTGTTTTACTAGTTAGCTAGCCAACTACAGGTAATACACAATGACATTAAACAGCTGAAATGACAGTAAACCATGGGCATTTCTGTTTGTTTTACTTTGGTTTATTTAGCTAATTCTTTGGATATATCCATTATAATGATCCTGATAATCATTGAGTTCATATGCATGGCACAGTGGATATCCACCCCAAAAAACAGTTTGCATAGGCACACATTGAGGCGTATATGACTGCATTTAGAGAGGCAGTCCAATTCTGATATTTTTTCCCCACTAATTTTAACCAATCACATTAGATCTTTCACATCAGCTCTTCATCAGAGCTGTTCTGATTGGTTAAAAAAACATCAGAATTGGGCTGCCTGTCTAAACACAGCTGATTAACCCCCTGTACCAAACCAAATTCTATGGTAGTAGCATGGGGAAATATTGTCGAGACACTTTTTTTCACGGGGGGAGCAAAAGTAAAAAAATTGATGGGCTGGGTTGTGGGACAGTGGATGCGCATTGATAAATGTAATGGAACTGTTACAGGCATTACCCGTGGAATTCATGGATTGTGGTGCTATAACTCTCTGCTATCAATCAATCAGCATACAGGATCCAAACAACCTGTTTTATGAAGTTAGTTAGTTGAGTAATTTAACTGTAAATAAAGTATGGCATTTGTAAAATTTTATCACTAACTTCAAGGTTGTTGATTTTGGAAGTAGTCACACCATTGCGATGACATTACAATGAATTGAAAAAATAATAAACATATTAGAAGCATTACAGACAGACAACATTTTACAGCAATAACTATTGCATGTCATTTTGGCCATTTTAATTTGCGTTCTGTGAAAACGTGGCTTTGTAGAAATGTGTGTCATTCTGTGAACCACTCAAATTTGGCCTTACAACGATTTTAGGGAAGCAATGGCGCCCTCATCTGACCAGAGCCAAGGGAACAATGCCTTCAAACAGGTAGTCAAAAATAAAGATTTCAACTTTCCTTTAGTAGGGAAAGGGGGATACCTTCAACTGAAATGTGTCTTCCACATTTAACCCAGCTCTGAATCAGAGAGGTGCAGGGGGCTGCCTTAATCAACATCCACAGTGCCCGGGGAACAGTGGGTTAACTGCCTTGCTCAGGGGCAGAACAACAGATTTTTACCTTGTCAGCTCAAGGATTTGATCCAGCAACTGGCCCAACGCTCTACCTGCCACCCCTAGGTAAGGTATCTGTGTCAAATTGTGATATCTAAAATATGAGAAATCAGGGATACACAAATAGAAAATGGTGACCTGTGATTGATGTTGCTTTGGAGGTTCTCAGATACAGGCCTGTGGTGCAGGTTCTATGGCACATGGCCCTGGGGGAGATGAGGCTCTCTGTTTGGCTCTGATTGGCTCTGAAAGAGAAGGTATTGTATACAAGTCAAGTCCTAATAGCTTTATGATGGTAAGTTATGGGGTCCCGTGTGGCTCAGCTGGTAGAGCATGGTGTTTGTAACACCAGGGTTGAGTGTTTGATTCCCACAGGAGTACAAAAATGTATGTGTTCAATACTGAAAGTTGTTCAGGTTAAGAGCACCTGCTAAATGTATATTAATGTTTACCCCAAACACACTGCACAAGTCCACATGAGGGGACGTGCCAGCAAGACTCAATCTCAGAGGAGATGTACACTACATGACCAAAAGTATGTGGACCACCGCTCGTCGAACATCTCATTCCTAAATCATGGGCATTAATATGGAGTTGGTCCCCCCTTTGTTGCTATAACAGCCTCCACTCTTCTGGGAAGGCATTCCACTAGATGTTGGAATATTGCTGTGGGAACTTGCTTCCATTCAGCCACAAGAGAATTAGTGAGGTCGGGCACTGATATTGGTGATTGGGCCTGGCTCGCAGTCAGCTTTCCAATTCATCCCAAAGGTATTTGATCAGGTTGAGGTCAGGGCTCTGTGCAGGCCAGTCAAGTTCTTCCACACCAATTTCGACCAACCAATCCTGTATGGACCTCGCTTTGTGCACAGGGCATTGTCATGCTGAAACAGGAAAGGGCCTGCCCCAAATTGCTGCCACAAAGTTGGAAGCACAGAATTTTTACAGTTGGCACTATGCATTGGTCCAGGTAGTGTTCTCTTGGCATCCGTTGTATTCGGCGCATGTGACAAATACATTTGATTTGATTTGAGCGTAATTCATCACTCCAGAGAACGCGTTTCCACTGCTCCAGAATCCAAAGGCGGCGAGCTTTACATCACTCCAGCCAACGCTTGGCATTGTGCATGTTGATCTTAGTCTTGTGTGAGGCTACTCGGCCATTGAAACCCATTTCATGAAGCTCCCAACAAACAGTTATTTTGCTGACGTTGCTTCCAGAGGCAGTTTGGAACTCGGTAGTGATTGTTGCAACCAAGGTTAGACTTTTTTTTACGCGCTTCTGCACTTGGCAGTCCCGTTCTGTGAGCTTGTGTGGCCTACCACTTCTCAGCTGAGCCATTGTTGCTCCTAGATGTTTCCACTTCACAATAACAGCATTTACAGTTGACCGGGGACGCTCTAGCAGGGCAGAAATTTGACAAACTGGCTTGTTGGAAAGGTGGCATTCTGTGACGGTGCCACGTTGAAAGTCATTGAATTCTTCAGTAAGACCATTCTACTGCCTGTTTGTCGATGGAGATTTCATGGCAGTGTGCACGATTATATACACCTGTTAGCAATAGGTGTGGCTGAAATAGCCACATCCACTCATTTGAAGGGGTGTCCACATACTTTTGTATATGTAGTGTATTTCCCTTGCTATGAGGTAAGATAAGTCAGTTGGTCAATAGACACTTGATACTGGATTTATTCAGGGGATCTTCTGTTGTGACCTTAAATGACTCCTCTGTAGGCTACACAGTTGTGAGAATATCCCAAAACTGGTGGTGAGCGCTCTGCCTAGACTTTAATAGAGTTCAATATGTGCAAATATGACATACCTTGTCTCCGTGACAACCAAGCTGACCAGTCAAGGAACATTAAAACTTGGTGAAAAGTCCCCTGTACTCTTATCACAGTGCCTACCTGCCAGAAAGGGAGGATGATGCTTTCATCAATATCAAGTTCAATGCGATGCATCACGCATTTGAGGTAAGCAATCCCCTTACTGGTCATGTGTCAGGCAGAGAACGACACATAAGCTGAATATAGTGCCACTCATTCATGTCTGTTTCCTGCACCACAGCACATTCTCAGAGACCCATGGGCCAAACACATCCTGAAGGAGACAGGAAAGAGCCTGGTATGAGGGCTGCTAGCTTTAACAGGATAATTATTTAGCTAGTAGTATACCCACCTCACCCACTTGAAAAAATATGTACTGCGTGGAGAATAAATGCTTTGGTAGGTATTCAATACTTGCTTCCATTATATTAGCTGGCATCAAGAATATCATTTTTGACAGCTACTGTAAGAGCTTGGCATTTATCAAGACAAGCCCTGAAGGTTTTGAAGTTGTAAGTCTCCCTGCTATGTGAAGCGGTGGGTTTAATAGCCCTGTATCTCTCAGTGGGTTTGTACAGTACACAATTCTCTATGCATCACACGTTTTTTCCTGAATTCCTCTGGAGGTAGGCAATAGGAAACAGCCTATTTTACCCAGAAACTTCACACAGTAAATATCATATATGTCCCAAGTTAGAATTATGCCATGAGACGCCTCTCTGTGTGTTTGTTTGGGTGTTGTATGTTGATCTCTGAAGGGCTCAGTGGGTTTTGGTCTGGTATGAGAAAAGCTCATGGCATTCACTGAAAGTCCAACACTCCTTAACGAGTACCAAGAGGCAGGGGTGAGCTGCTGTCATAGAGACACATTATATCAGTAACATCCGAGCTCTCACTTTTATACAGTATGACCATATGCTGTTGTCAACGTGTTATAACATGAATAGCCACTTTATATTCTTATTTGTATTTGTAAATTAGTGTTAAGTGCGCCCCCAACCCTCATAGCAATACATTTGGCCGTATACAGTACAGTGGGAAGAAAAAGTATGTGAAACCTTTTGAATTACCTGGATTTCTGCATACATTTGTCATAAAATCTTCATCTAAGTCACAACAATAGACAAACACAGTTTGCTTAAACTAATAACACACAAACAATTATAATTTGTAATGTCTTTACTGAACACATCGTGTAAACATTCACAGTGCAGGTTGGAATTAATAACAGGTTGACCCTCCTTTGGCTGCAATAACCTCAAACAAACTTTTTCTGTAGTTGTGGATCAGACCTGCACAACGGTCAGGAGGAATTTTAGACCATTCCTCTTTATAAATCTGTTTTAGGTCCACAATATTCTTGGGATGTCTGGTGTGATCCACTCAATGTCTTGATAAACATGGGAATACATTTTTCCGTTGATGATAGCAAGCTGTCCAGGCCCTGAGGTAGCATAGCAGTCCCAAACCATGATGCTCCCTCCACCATCCTTTACACTGGGGATGAGGTTTTGATGTTGGTGTGCTGTGCCTTTTCTTCTCCACGCATAGTGTTGTGTGTTCCTTCCAAATAACTCAGCTTAAGTTTCATCTGTCCATAGACTATTTTGCCAGTAGCGCTGTGGAACATCCAGGTGATCTTTTGTGAACTTCATACGTGCTTCAATGTTTTTTTTCTACAGCAGCGGCTTCTTCCATGGTGACGTCCCAAAAGGACGTATTGTAGACTCGTCAACAGAGATGTTAGTATCTTCTAGAGATTTCTGTAAGTCTTTAGCTGACACTCTAGGATTCCTCTTAACCTCATTGAGCATTCTGCGCTGTGCTCTTGCAGTCATCTTTGCAGGACAGCCACTCCTAGGGAGCTTAGCAACAGTGCTGAACTTTCTCCATGTATAGACAATTTGTCTTACCGTGGACTGACTTTTAGAGATACTTTTGTAACCCTTTCCAGCTTTACGTAGACAAGAAAAATACAATAATTTGTGTGTTATTAGTTTAAGCACACTAGTTTAAGCACATTAGTTTAAGCACACATTGTTGTGACTTAGATGAAGATCAGATCAAATTGTATGTCAAATTTATGCAGAAATCCAGGTAATTCCAAATTCACATACTTTTTCTTGCCACTGTATCTCTAAGGGACGTTGTTCATCAAAGCACCATGTGAACCTACACAGTATACTAAAGCTATTAGAGCTACCTGTATTGTTAAAAGGGTCTGGGGAAACCTGATTTAGACATAAAGGGAGCAGTACGATTTTCCCTGCAGTAAATCATCCTTACCAGAAAGAATTTCCTCTATATTTCACTGAACAATGGCTCTGCTCCCTGCCTGCTATCTTTAGAAGCACATGTTGGGCTTTTATTACATAGTTTACGAGTCCATTGTCCAGGAGCACATTCCAGACGTCTTAAAGCCAACTCTATTTACCCATAGATCTCAGAGGGCACCAAGAAAACAGTACACTTTTTTTAAAATTCTCATAATCAATAACGCATACATTTTTTAAATCATATGTGTACTCAGCATTGATTCTAATGAGATTTCTACAGATGATTGGACATACTTTCACAATGGTAAAACGTTGTATCTTACGGTAAACAGGTGAAAGTCAAACCTTTATGTTCTGGTCACATTCAGCACGTAATAAGGTGAACCCACAGTCACTGTCTGTTTGAAAAATGTCTTCACAGTCTGTGACGTTCTATGCCTGGTCACAAATTAAGAAGAAGATGGAGTGTTTAATGGTAGGATGAAAAAAAGGAGGGTGTGGGCAAAATAAATACAATAGTATCAATATTTTTCTTTTATCATACATGTATTACCACATATTACCAGAAGATGTCAGGATGGTTCTGAGGTAATATATCCATGTGTCTGTGGAGGCCTGGCCTGGACTGTACCATCCACCAACTGTATGAGGTGTTCAACTACACAGACCCAAAGATTTATGTGGGCAGCCTATGGACCACAGAGCAAAACCAAATAATTATACTTCCTTCTTAGGGTATGTGGCTTTTTGTTTCCCTTCTCTGAACTGTGAGTGAGTTAGCTTGCTTCCTCCCCAGTAGTTCTGTATGCTGAAGTAATTTACTATTGTGTAGTATCCTTTTTATGCCAATAGATCCAGTTGCAGTACTTGTCTTTGATACAGACCTACTCAACATTTCAGCCTGGACAGAAAGAGGTATGAATCTCTGGAGTCGCTGGCTGTGAAGGTCCTTTCTGATTGGAAAAGGGCTTTTCTGCTTACTGTAGTCCTACCTGGATGAAGATCAGTAGTCATTACCTATTAGTGTTGTGATAAATTGAGTTTATAGATGATATGGCCACACGTTGATTAATTCACCTGCGTGCAGCTAACTAGGGGGGAACTGCACAGGTGCGCGTAGGACAGGATAGGAAACCCAGTTCTCTGGTGTTGGGAGCAATTGCGTTGTGGACGGTGCAAGGAGAACTCCTTCGTTGTGGTAAAGCTACAGCAAGAGCTGTTACCAGTATTGTTGGGCGGAGCCCAAAGAACAGTGGGTGTATAGATGCACAGACTGAGTGTTGGGTATTAGACCGAAGAGTATCGCACTAGCTGACATAGGTTAGCCTGGTTTATGCCGAAGATGGGAGTGTGTGAGCTAGGACAGCGTTTGACATTTTAGTCATTTAGCAGACTCTCTTAGCGACTCTTAGTAGTAAGTGCATGCATTTTCATACTTTTCCCCTGTGGGAATTGAACCCACAATTCCCCTGTGGGAATTGAACCCACAAGATTTAGGAGTTGCGTAACCATTTCACACAGACTGTGTTTCTGGTCCTCGGCTGAAGAGTGATTAGTGCTAGGTCGGCATCGGCCGAAGGGGAGGGGTGCTCACATGAACTTTGTCAGGACTTTGGTCTGAAGAAGAGTACGGTTTGCACTGTTCAATAAGAGACGGAACCTGGGTGGAGCCAACAAAAATCATTGCCTAATGGATACAAACATTCTTCCGCTGCCCCTGTTTAGAGACAGGTGCATGATAATGGTCCATTTTAAATCAAAACAAGTTTCACACATATATTATTTAGTATAATTATGTATTATCACTTGTGAATGATGACCAGCTTAAGGCAAGAATCCTAGTCACACACCTCATGTAGCCTAGCCCATAGGCCTACCATATGTTTTGATAAGGTTTGTAGCACAACTAAAGTGGCCAAATAACTTCTTAAAATTAAGCACATATATTAGCTTTACAAGTGGTGTAGAGTCTAACTGGCATACATAAGCAGTGCGAGTTTCAAGTTTGTGAAAGATAATTTTCACAGTAAAAAAATGCACCTTTATAATAAAAGCATTACGTACATAATCGCATCTGCGGTCACTTTGATAATGACGTTTTCCCGCTAATGGAACATTCGTGCTTATAGCCTACTGCCTTGTGCACATTCCTGCGCTTGTAATGTGAAGAAATAGCCTAATAGTTTATCAACATTTTAAGCTAAACGCTCTGATCTGTTATGTCAGCCACGTTGTGTAAAAAAGTTTTTTGGGGTGCTAGTATTGTATTCATTTGGGATCTATCACATCCCACAACTGTCTCATACTATGCTTGGAATATTTATTTCTCGCACAGAATAGAATAGGTACATTTTTGTACTATGGGGGATAGTAGATTGATATAGGCTAGTGCTTTTGATGTTTGTTAGGCCTACTCATCTTGTTAGCTGACAAAAAAAATAAATGTGGACAGTTCATCCAATATCTTCAATATGGACCTTGGAAATGGATAAGGCCGCACGCAGTTGCGTCCCCGATGTCTGTCTTCACTTGTAGCCTGTGAGAAAGACCCATCATGTGAGCCATGTGACGCATTCAGGGAGAAGGTCGCAAGGCAGCACTCCGGGTGAAGGGCACAACTGCCACTAGCCGCAAAAGGCATGGATTATTTTAGGGTGCATTACGGCCACACAAAGGGGATGCCACCGGGAAATGCCAGGCATTAGTAAGTGCTTGTTAAATTGTGAATGAGAGACAGATGATGTGTACAGCCTGCGCAAAAAAACTAAGCAGAGCTCGTGCTTTTCAAGCAACTTTTTCCAAATCATCATTAGGATCGAATCATGCAGCCTTACAATGTCTTAAAACTCTAAACATATAGCCCAACATTTGTAGAACAACTAAAGTTACATTAATAACTCTAAATTAAGCATATAGGAGTACCCATTTTTTTGTTAAGTGCTCAACACAGAATAGCCGCATGTGTGCACTCCCTCAAATCGCTTGGAGAAAATATCCTTTCTATTTTATTCAGCTTTGTTCAATTGTATTCTTTATATTATAAAATAATGCCACAAAATTCTAAGCAAATCTTGTCTGCTAAAGGAAGTAGTGTAGCCCACAGCCATTTGGAATAGCCAGATCAGGGTCTAACATAAGGACAACAGAGTATGTGATTCTGTTCTCCTGAAATAGACTACATTTAATTCATATCATGTTTCTTTAGACCTGTCTAAAATAAATAATTGATTTATTGTGAAGGTGTCGGCTATTTTATTACATGGATTTATTAGACTTTTTAAAAACGTATATGTTTTTAAAAAGTGTGTGGAAGCCAGGAGATGCTAAATGTGTTTATGTTAATTAACGGAAAATTACCATGAGACCGATTCCAGCAACAAGGATTACAGGAACAAGCGCTCCATCTAAATATAGCGCTCTCTACACCACTTCCAATTTCACTCATTTAATAGACCCCCCCCCTTCCTTAACATTCATAGATAACATCTGATGTCCCTTTGCTTTGTCATCTTATTTTTCCCCCCATGTTTAGTTAATTTTAGAGTGTTTAGGGATTAAGGTAGAGTGTTTAGGGATTAAGGTGGAGTGTTTAGGGATTAAGGTGGAGTGTTTAGGGATTAAGTGCAGGGACCGGGTGAAAGGCAGGGTAAGTTAGGGAAAGCGTAAGGGTACTGGGCTGTCTATTCATGGGTTCTGCTAGCTCTGCTGGGTGATTGGTTGATATTATATGTGTTTAATAAATGGATTACTGTGAACAACAAACTCTGTGTTGTATCCAATGCACACTCTACCCTGTGATGGAAAATGTTATGTTTGTGCTTTTCTAATTACCAATTTCTGTGTTCTATGTTTGTGCTGTTCTAATAACCAATTTCTGTGTTCATGCAAGTGACTGATTGAACGTGCCTGGGAGGAATTCTCACTATCAGTAGAGCACTTTGGTAGTACGCCCAGAACCTTGTTTTGAGAACACAAGGGATATCTCAGTTTCAAGGTCTCCGCTTGGAGAGGAAGCCTTGTGAGAAATTGGTCGGTCACATGCATGAACCAAACGTTAATGATGAATTAATTATGAATGATGAATAAGCGAAATCGTGCAAATATAACTTGTCTGTGTAAGCAGTATATAAGAGAACTAACGGGACTGCCCCGGGAGAGCTCACTTCAGACCGGTACTTTATGCATCTAAGTTTGACTGTGACCTCTCCAGCAAGTTGTTAATGAACAATGATCCATTTAAGTGTGGATATCGAGTGTCCCTGTGTAGAATTTCCAAGAAAACCGCATAGTAGGTTTTACTATAGAATGAATCATAAAGAGAGGGGAATCTCTAAGGGCACACTGTTGAGTGTATCTTTCCACTTATTTGGAAACTCTAGTTTCTAGTGAATGAGTGATCTTTACATCTTTCTTTCCATGAGAAACACGATTTGCTTTATATCCTGCAGGACTCGGTGAGTGGTATAAAATTACTAAAAGCACAGCATTTCATGTCATTGAAAATGTCAACTTTATTTCGAAAAATAACTTTGAATAATGATACATTACGCATATTGAGATATTCCATCCATGTACAACTTACTGTGACTCTACAATATACAGATATCACAATCTTTAGTCTTTAGATCCCAGTCCTGACAAAACATGTAGGCCTATCATGCATATTGACAGCATTTACTGCATCTCAAGTTGCAACAGATTTATTTTCTACTTGATTAGAGTATTTAGAAGTACATGAATTCCGTATGATACAGCTACAGCTGTGCTACATGTACAGAACTACAGAGTACATTATTATTTTAATAGGAGTACATGTTGACCATGATGAATAACTCATTGGTGTTGTACTATACTGTTGTTCACATTGCTGAAGTACATACTGGATAACTAACTGTTTTGTTCTTACTGTGGGATTAGTATTTTCAAAACATTTGATGACCTCCATTCCTGTTGTAAACAACGCTGGGCAGTTTTGAGCATTTGGAATTTACTTCTGCTGTATTTCAATTAGATGTCAAGGCTTTGAAGCTATTTTATTCATCCTTTTCAACGTTTTTGTGTTGAACTTTCCTTCTGTAGTTACCCAGTGAGATTTCCAAGGTACCATGGCACTTGCCTGTCTGTTATCAAAGGAAGCTCATAGTGATGTAACTAAGGTTGCAAAATTCCAGTAGCTTTCCCAAAATTCACATTTTTTCAAGGAAGCCTGTTGGGAAGATTCATGGCATTACGAGGGAAAAGCAGGAAATACGGGAATATTCCAACCAGGATTTCTGGAAAACCAGGGAATGTAACCGTGATGTAGAAAAGCTAAAATCACCGTTAGCTTGTCAAACCAGACTTGCATGTCACAATAAATTTAAAAAAATGTCTTGAAGATGAGCATGTGCAACAGCAGCCTTTGATAAAATACTGTACATGTTGCAGTTAAACGAAATTATTGTTTTTTTTCTTTACAGTTTTTTTTTTTTTTACATAAATGTTTGAGAGGAACATTAAAAAACCTTGCGGCAATGCATCACAAACGTTTTCTAGCATCCTCAAAGTGTTTTATCATAAGGGATCTGGAACCCCTATCTCCAAAAAAGTATACATTTCCATCATATAAACATAGGAATTTACAGAGGCATAACTCCCCTCCTGTACATACACAGTGACTGTACACAATTAACTTTTGTTATATACAGCACATTCACACAACATCACCACAATCTATTATCCCTGTATAGTGCATGCACACACAGCCTCTTAGGCCTACACTCAAAACAAGAAGAGAATTCATACAAAATGTGTTGAATAGTTAAGTACAATCCTCAAATATGTATGATATGTGTATGTTTCACATTTGTTCAAGGGGGCATGATAACCAAAGCGATAGTTCACCCAAACACAAAATTACATATTGGTTTCCTTACCCTGTCATGGGACCGAAATTTGTCTTTTTCAAGCATCATGTTCAAATAATCTATGTGACTTTGTTGAGTATGACAAGCGACTTTAGATACTTTCGAATTATTTTTACATTTACATTTTCATTTTAGTCATTTAGCAGACGCTCTTATCTAGAATTTAAATCATGTATTGATTTGGGCATGATGCGCGAATAATATCGGTCCCATGACTTGAATGGGATTTGTGCCACAAATGCTAAAATGCTAGCATGTTGAAACAGTGGCAGGGAAACTAAACCAAAGGATGCATTGCTGCCATAGCTTGTCCATAGACGGCTTACAGTGTAAGGAAACCAATGTCATTTTGTAATTTGCGTGAACTACCCCTTTAATTTCACCCCAGAATATTGTCTAGGCTATTTCTTAGTTGGAACAACCATGTCAAAGAGTTGTTGTTTCCTCCATCAACACATAGTACTGAAATGTCACTAACATAACACATATTTAGAGAAAGCATTACAATATGAATTGAATAGAAAAACGATTATAGTACAAGATGAAATCATTTGTATCGTATTCATGTACATTGTGGAGTACATGCATGTCTGTTCTCATATAAATACCAATGTTCCCTTATCTGAAACAATACAATCCCTTAGTTTAGAATTGTATCTCAAGAGAGATGTCTATGACCATCCCTCTTTTTGTTTTCTTTTCACTCCTCACTCAAAGTTTTGTCATCCATCACAAGTGTTATTTCTCACATCCCTCCTTTCACACTACTCTCTCAGTCCAGTCGAGAATCTTCACCTTATCCTCTTCCGGGCATTCTCTTCCCACTTCGGGCCGTCTGTTTCATATCTGGGTAGAAAACAAAGACGTTCAGTGTGGGCAGTGTTACAAAAGTGTTGCCTCTTCACCTCTTTGGATATCTTTATTACACATGTACACTGAGAATAGATCGCACGACAGCTGCTAAATCAGTTGTGCTTGTACATGCACAGCATGCTTCCAACATGTTTCACTACGCATTAGCAATATTTTGCGTCAGAACTTTCTGTACCAACAATGGTTATCTGGGCCACTGGAAGTCCAGTTTGTTCTGATGGCCCAAGGCGATCATGGAGTTCCTGTTTCTTCCTGGTAGGTCCACTGGTCCCAGGTCAGGGCTGTAGGGAAATGGGTTATTGTTATTGGTGTGCTCCAATGCTATTACAATGAGCAATGCATTAGTTTGCACAACGCTTGAGAACAGGATGGTTTTTCCACATGCATTTCTTTCCAAGAGAGGGTCTCCCTTTTGATAAATTCTGCATATCTCTATATATCATTGGACCACTCTGAAATACATGTGGAATTCTCCAACTCCTCCTTGCATACCTCAAACCAGACACTGCAACCCCTCCGCTATTAGTCTGGGTCCGTGCCCAGCTCCCTCACTCTGAGGAGTGCTCATCCAAGTTGTGGAATACGTTGAAGGGCACAACAAATAGCTGTTCTTTCCTCAAGCTCTTCAACTCCCACCAGATCCTTATGTTCTACAACCCTCAAACAGAATAATACCACAATTCTTCCACTGACACACCCATTTCGCATGAACAAAATAAAATAAAATCTTGAAGTGCCAAGAACCTGTCATAGTTTGGTATTCGTCTAAAGTCGCTAAGGCTGTCAATACTTTCTAACCCAAAATATCCACGTCTTTTTGTCTACTCCAAATATGTTGGCGTAGATTCCTGCTTGCAAAAAAAGCTGACATACTGTTAGAGGGGGCCAATTGTGTTTTGTTTAACAAATGAGGGAGGTTGGTTTGTTTTCAGTGGTTTTGAGCTTAGGCCATTTAAACCCAGCAGTGCTAGTCACCATTTACCACCAGTGGAGAGAGCCAGTGAGCTTGGGAAGTATAATTTTACAAGCTTGTACTCAGATAAAAACACTTAAGCTTATCATATTTGCCTCAGTCATATTGAAATAAACGGTGCGTAGTCGCTCCCTGACACTGAAGAGTGCATCTGCTTTGTGTACAAGTCCGTTTTTTTGCTTCATTTTGACATTTTCGGGACGCTATTTAAGATAGATTCCAGTGGTTGTGGGCTAAGTTCTCCATGGCGTATGCTGAATGTTGTAAAATAAAATATTAAAGCCGTGGTTATTACTCAAGATAATTTGTCAAGGCACATACTTCTGACAGTTGTGTTGAGTAACAATATATTCTGGTTAGTGGTACATTTTATTCTCAAAATCCATTTGATTTTAGCTTGGCTGATAATTTGTCACAGGGGAAAGTTAAATCGCTACTTACAAGTGATGTGTTATAACTGCATTTTAAAAAGCAATATAAAAGTAATTTAATTTAAGTAATTATCTCTAAATGGTAAGATGATATGAGTCGGTTGGGCATTTTCAGTATTTTCAGTGTCTATATTCTTCCTAGGAAGCAGTTGAATCATTCTGGAAACACAACCCATGACCTACTGCCAAAGACAGTCTTAACTCTTCTTTCTGCTAAGACTAAATTATCTAGAAGTAATAGGCACCTACAAAATATGAAACTAAAGCGAGCTGTGATTAATTACAACTTAACCTCTCCTTCCTTGTAGCATGATTAGCTCAAGATTTTCAAACATCCTTGAAGGAGCAACAAGCGCCAACAGTTATTTTTAATTTTATTAAATTAAAGGTAATCCTAGTGTTAGTTGCGTGTT
This sequence comes from Oncorhynchus mykiss, assembly GCF_013265735.2. Classification (NCBI taxonomy): domain Eukaryota; kingdom Metazoa; phylum Chordata; class Actinopteri; order Salmoniformes; family Salmonidae; genus Oncorhynchus; species Oncorhynchus mykiss. The sequence continues at coordinate 19,222,887 of NC_048587.1, read as the reverse complement.
TGTTTACAGATACTGTAGTAAGAGATACAGTATTTCGAGTAGACTGAGTGTTTCCTTCGCAAGAGAGCAAGAGAGAGCGGGGTGGGTGGGTGGGTGGGGAGTGTCCTCACCGGTAAAGCTGTGGACAGGATCTCTTGAGGGAGGTGGATGTTTGTCCCAGTCTGCTCTGGTTCCTCAGCTTGGTCTTCTTCACCAGATCCTTCACTCTGCCCCACGTGTAGTTCTCACTCAGCTACACAACCAAACACACATCTCTCAGCATTAACGAATAGGCGCTTTACCCACTGTTTGGTCGGGTAACATCGAGTTGGGCTGATGTAGATATTTGCACCTTAAACAGGGGTTTAGGGTATTATGCAGAGCCAGTGAGTCAGAGGAGGGATGTTAGAGTGACTCACCCGTCTGTGTGGGGCAGAGAGACCCTCTGTACTGTCAGAGAGATAGGAGCGCGTATCTCCCTCTGAGTAGCTCATCCGATTCAAGCCCCTCTTCCAAAGGGGCACCAGGGGCTGGCATCCACCCTGGTCACTCTCTATAGAGAGAGAGAATAAATGAATCAGAAGATCTGTTTGTACCTGGTTCTAGCATGCATACTTTGTTCTGATCTTGTCCACATTCTGATTGTGCCCACATTTTCAGACCGGTGTAGACTGGAGATGATTAAAATACGCATTGTGATCTGATTGTGATTTTTCTAACCACCTACGAAGGTAGTCAGGCACGCATTGTGTCTGGAAACCTTACAAGAGTAGACGGATCTGGACAGTGAAACCGTTTAATTCATCATTATCCCACCTTCTTAACTCATTGACAGGTGGCACCATTTGACTTATGGCATCAATATGGGTCTTAAAATAAATAAATACATACATTTTTTAAAGAATAGTTGATCACAATGCAAACACAGTGAGACACATTTTAATACCATGTGTAGACATATTTCTGAAAATGTGGGCACAATCAGAATGTGGGCAAGATCAGGACAAAGGACGCATGTTAGCGCCAGGTATAAATGAGGCTAGAGTCACAAGGGTTGGAACCACTCGCTGCTCATAGTGGGGGGAAACTGTTATGACACATGGTGATGTGAATCAGCAGTCCCAGAGGAACCCCTTCTTTCAACCTGCCGCCACTGCCCACTCAACCTCCCCACGTCCTCAATCTGTTATCGCAGTACCATTCGCCATCCTCCTACTCCCCAGCTCCAATTTCCTGAATCCTGCTTATCGGAAGAGCAAGAAATTCCTGAATCCATGGGACTCTATATGTTCCCTCCATTTAACTACCTCATCAGTATGTTTTTTTAAACATTAGATCTTTATCAATCCAAACACACAGATTTTTGTAGGCTGGAACCCGCTCGATGAGAGAGCTGTCCAATGAGTGAATATGTAGCCCTTTTAAGATTTTTTTTGTGAATTAAAGAACAACATATATTTAGTTTTGCCCGCATTAAGTACACGTTTTAAATCAACGAGGGCTTTCTGTAATGCAACAAAATCAGATTGCAGCTCTAACATAGCTCGGGCAACACTCAGTGCAATGGCATACATAACTGTATTGTCTGCATAGTGATGAATATTACAGGATTGCATAGACCAATATTATTTATATAAATAGTGAAGAGAACAGGTCCCAATACCGACCCTTGCGGTACACCTTTCGTAATATAGTGGCAACTAGACTTGACACCATGAGAGAGCACACATTGTGTCCTGTCGCAGTGTTCGTTAACTCTTGAGATCCAGCTTGTATTCATAAAGTTTAGTAAATCTGCCTTTAGTTTTAACGCACCACAGTTACGGAATATCTTACAAAACAAAATACACCTGGATTCCCTGGTGCCTATAAGGACGTTTAAAACTCTGTTGTTAAATTAGTTTACTGAAGTGTGCAATCATTTCAATGGACTATTACAACTTGTTGTAATAACCTGATGTAATGTATTTATAGCTATCTTGTGTCTTATCTTTTGTTGTTGTGTTGATGGAATCTCTGTCCTCAGGGCACCATTACAAATGAGACACTGGTCTCAATTGGTCTTCCCTGAATAAATAAAAGTAGATAATAATAGTCAGCCCACCTGAGGGAACGTGAGCCACTCCGAAAACAGGAGAGTAAAAACATTTGGGGAAATAATTATATTTCTGGGGGACTATTGTTGCTCGGAATGTTATATGCGATGATGGTGAACATTGGGCGAAATCACACCTGGGGTCGTCGCCCGGTCACATTTTGAAAACCCCTAATGATTTTTAAATAAACCCAGAAAATCAATTTCAGGAAAACTATGGGTAAACATTACTATAAATTGGTCTTGTGACTGAATGATTACCGCAGGAGCAGGTTATGAAGTGCTAATCTACCTGCCAATGAAATAATACACTATGGTTTTCTGAGGGAAACAAAAGGATTGGGCTGGAAACCTCTGATGAGATCACAGTCAAACCGGGACAAAATTACTTTTGGAGAATGTGTGGAATATCCATTGGATTTTGAGTGAGGAGAGATGCATGGATGTAGATTATGGGTTGTTATCATGTTATTAAGTAGTTAACTGACCTCCCCTGGCTGTGAGTCCTGTGTGGTGTGTGACCTCAGGGATGGTGGAGAGGTCAGAGAGGGTGCCGCTCACGGAGGTGGTCAGGAACTCACTCCTAGAGTGTCTTTTCTGTTCATGGAAGGCCATGCCGGCCGTTCCACAGCTACAGTGCTGCAGGAAGAAGTCCTGGGGGACAGACAGGAAGAAAAGGTACAGGATGTGAGTAGGAGGCATATGAAATGTGTTTTACAATATCCAAATCTAGTTTAGTTGTTTTTCTCACTCGTTGGTCAAGAATGGCCCTCCAATACTGCATACTTGGCTCAGCCAGCAACCATCTGTTACAAATTCAAAAGAGTGAAAATGTGTTATGGCCATCACACTCTTGTATTTCTTGGCCTTATATGCTACCACATTTTTTATAAGCGTCTTTGGGATATCTGAGTTTATTGTTATTGTTTTAAACCTACTTCAACTTAATAACTTACTTTAATTATTGTTTTCATATATAGTGTGTATTTACTGTTTCTTTTCCAGATTGAGTTGGGTTTATGCTAACCTAACCTCAAACTTCTGAACTCAACATGAACTTGTCCAAAGTAGGCCTTCCAATCTATGTGCCATGCCGATACATGTGTGGTGATTCAAAGAACAATGAGAGACACTTTCCGAGTCATTGTGTAAAGTTGGAATTTGAAAATGTTCACATCCGTTTATCCCAGCTGAGGAAACTCTGGATGTCACATCCACGCTAACGTAAAAAAATCACATGTATAACTCAAACAACGCAGGCACCCAGCAGTAGCATAAACGGAATAAGATGAAAGCCTGGAGACGAGTGTTGTTTTTTCCTGCTTCCTTGTTGACATTTAAAGGTGCAGTGTCACTTCTACAGTAGGGGGATTTTTCATCACGTGAAGGTTACACACTCGCCACTTACACAACTTCAGAACCCAGGACCGATACTCAGGAGGCTCATTAGGTGAAGTCACTTCCTAATCTTGTGCAAAATAATTTCCTTCTCCGCACTGAAGTTACCTCTAACCTGGACACAAGGTGCAAACTCTACACTAGAATAGAATCATCTCTGGGCAGTGCTCTCTTCCAGAATTCCTTGTTGGAACTCTGAATAGCCTGTTACGAAACCACTGGACGTTTAAACATAAAAAGGGGTAAATAGCATGATGAATGACCACTGAAGTCACACTCCATGGCTTTGTTTTTGTTTCACGGGACTTTGACCATCGTCTGACTTCCCCGCTGGAACCACGACCACTCTCCCCTCGGTGAAGACACTGCCTCTACTGAGAAGGGGCTAGGCCCAGGTTCCTGGCCCTGGTTCCATGGGCAAAAACAGTGTGGTCTTTGCACTCTCCAAGGACCTACCCCATCTGTGTGTGCTTAGCCCTTAGAAGGAGGCAGCCCACATTTGGGGACTCAGAGGGCGGGCCACACCAGGCCGTTGACCTCTGACCTCTGAGAAGAGGATTAAACTGTTAAAGGCATTATGGCCCTGTGCACTCGGGAAAAGGGAAGGTCCAGAAGACTCCGGCCCTGGTATGTTCCCTCCATCAAATCCCGTTCCTCAATAACCCAGGGACAGCCTGCAGATGGCTCCATTGTCTGAGGTAGTACTGCTTTGAGGATAGGGAAAGGGGGAGCTTGAGTCCGTAAGAGTGAACTCATGTTCATTGCTCACATTAGAAACTTGATTACAAGTCATCTTCCACTCTAGTGTTGACTCTTTCTTGCATCTCAGTTCATCACAAGAAACCCCAAAGCACGCTGGTCCTGGTAGAGAACAGATGAAGCTAGAAAAGAGGGCTCTATGTAGGTGGTAATTGGCCATTGTCTTATTGATCTCTGTGTTTATAGTGAGCCCAGCGGTGACCCTGGTGTTGATTTGAAAGGTGGGGTAGATAGATGTGTGTAGGCACAGGGAACCATGGGTGTCATTCATGGAGCTTAGATGTGCCCCAGCTGACTTGCTCCTCCTTTTGATGTGTCATCTATGGGGTTCAGCTTGTGGCGTAACCATAGAAACACTCACAGCAGGGGAAAAGACCAACCGCTTGGGAGGCCAGCTGGTGTGGTCCTAAAAATCTTCTTTCAAGTCAGGGTTTGGCCCAGAGAGAATAACAACACCAAGTTATCTGGACAAATACCATAATCAAGGTGAAATCATGTCAGAATTTGATGACCTCAAAGAATAGTAAGTTCTGCTAAGAATGTTAAGAAATAGCTTTTGTAAGAGAGGATGTGTTTTCTTTGAATGAGCACTTTTTGGGATCTCTCTCTCTCTCTCTCTTACTGTGCCCCTTTCCCCCTCTCTCCTTTTTCTTTTCCTCTCTCACTCTCTCTCCCCTATCTCTCTCTCTTTCTCCCTCTTTCTTTTTTTCTCTCTCTCTCTCTGTCTTTGAAGACTTTGTAGTGTATGCTCCTGCTGGGCTCACCCTTTGCTTCAGTGGAAAGCTTTTCCGGCCCCCAGGCCCAAACTGACAGGGATAGTTTGGAACCAGCTCTCTCTGAAACCCCCTGAACATAGCCGCTCCGGTATTGTGCCAAAGCCTCAAAAGGAAAGGGAGGCATCCACACAATGCCAAAGTACTTTTCTTTAGAAGCACAGGCAACTGTCACAAGAGAGGGGGCAAAGTTGAATACAATGCAATAGGGTTGGGATAAATCTTGTGCCAATGTTGTTATTTTTCATATTCAAGGTCAGGTTTTCTTATGATGTTGAGCTGAAAACAAAAACATAAAATTGAAGTAGCTTTGGGACTCTGTGAACTCTACGAGCCTCATTTTCTATTCAAGTGTGTTAAAATGCCACCCATGTGCCCATGTTTTACCATACTGATGTTTTTTAAATGACAACAATGCCACAACTTTTAAAAAGCCATAAATAATAAAAAATGTCTCTCTGGCATTGGTAAGATAACATTCAGAGCGAACTCATTCATCCTGTTTGGGAACGGAAAGTGAGCGCAGGGAGAGCTGGCCTGGGGATTTTATAGGTTACACATTGTTAACTGAGCAGAATCGTAGTTACTTTATGAGAGTTTACTGGAATACTACTCTAAAATGGTGCTTACTACAGAAAAACAAGAAACGTAATTTGCCCTATTTTACTGCTGACATTGTGCTTGCATTTGTACATTTTCATAGACAAAGGTTTAACAAACAAATGTGGCTATCTAATTTTAGACAGCTGTGAGAGAGTGATGTTACAGATACAGTACATGGTTAGCAAACGTGGAGATTATTTCAGATATAAACAGATTATTATTTTCTATTTACACCAATTCTGGTAAACCGTCTCGTTTGCACGATGTTGTTTAGGTTCAGATGTAGATTTTTCAGGTTATCATCATGAATGATGCATCATTGGCCCAGCCACAGACTCTAACTTCAATGCTCTCTCTAAACAGATGACTGGAAAGCCCCTGATGTTTGTTACTAATAAACATAAACATACACGTGCCCCTTTGCCGTGCTACAACAACCCCTTTACCGTGCTATAAGGACCACTTTACCATGCTATAAGGACCACTTTACCGTGCTATAACAATCCCTTTACCGTGCTATAAGGACCCCTTTACCGTGCTATAAGGACCACTTTACCGTGCTACAACAACCCCTTTACCGTGCTATAAGGACCACTTTACCGTGCTACAACAACCCCTTTACCGTGCTATAAGGACCACTTTACCGTGCTATAAGGACCACTTTACAGTGCTATAAGGACCACTTTACCGTGCTACAACAACCCCTTTACCGTGCTATAAGGACCACTTTACCGTGCTATAAGGACCACTTTACCGTGCTACAACAACCCCTTTACCGTGCTATAAGGACCACTTTACCATGCTATAAGGACCACTTTACCGTGCTATAAGGACCACTTTACCGTGCTATAAGGACCACTTTAGCGTGCTACAACAACCCCTTTACCGTGCTATAAGGACCACTTTACCGTGCTATAAGGACCACTTTAAAGTGCTATAAGGACCACTTTACCATGCTATAAGGACCACTTTACCGTGCTATAAGGACCACTTTACCGTGCTATAAGGACCACTTTACCGTGCTACAACAACCCCTTTACCGTGCTATAAGGACCACTTTACCGTGCTATAAGGACCACTTTACCGTGCTATAAGGACCACTTTACCGTGCTACAACAACCCCTTTACCATGCTATAAGGACCACTTTACCGTGCTATAAGGACCACTTTACCATGCTATAACAATCCCTTTACCGTGCTATAAGGACCACTTTACCGTGCTATAAGGACCACTTTACCGTGCTATAAGGACCACTTTACCGTGCTATAACAATCCCTTTACCGTGCTATAAGGACCACTTTACAGTGCTATAAGGACCCCTTTACCGTGCTACAACAACCCCTTTACCGTGCTATAAGAACCCCTTTACCGTGCTATAAGGACCACTTAACCGTGCTATAAGGACCACTTTACCGTGCTACAACAACCCCTTTACCGTGCTATAAGGACCACTTTACCGTGCTATAAGGACCACTTTACCGTGCTATAACAACCCCTTTACCGTGCTATAAGGACCACTTTACCGTGCTATAAGGACCACTTTAAAGTGCTATAAGGACCACTTTACCGTGCTATAAGGACCACTTTACCGTGCTATAACAACCCCTTTACCGTGCTATAAGGACCACTTTACCGTGCTATAAGGACCACTTTAAAGTGCTATAAGGACCACTTTACCGTGCTATAACAACCCCTTTACCGTGCTATAAGGACCACTTTACCGTGCTATAAGGACCACTTTACCGTGCTATAAGGACCACTTTACCGTGCTATAAGGACCACTTTAAAGTGCTATAAGGACCACTTTACCGTGCTATAAGGACCACTTTAAAGTGCTATAAGGACCACTTTACCGTGCTATAAGGACCACTTTACCGTGCTATAAGGACCACTTTAAAGTGCTATAAGGACCACTTTACCGTGCTACAACAACCCCTTTACCGTGCTATAAGGACCACTTTACCGTGCTATAAGGACCACTTTACCGTGCTACAACAACCCCTTTACCGTGCTATAAGGACCACTTTACCGTGCTATAACAATCCCTATACCGTGCTATAAGGACCCCTTTACCGTGCTATAAGGACCACTTTACCGTGCTATAACAATCCCTTTACAGTGCTATAAGGACCCCTTTACCGTGTTACAACAACCCCTTTACCGTGCTATAAGGACCACTTTACCATGCTATAAGGACCACTTTACCGTGCTATAAGGACCACTTTACCGTGCTATAAGGACCACTTTACCGTGCTACAACAACCCCTTTACCGTGCTATAAGGACCACTTTACCGTGCTACAACAACCCCTTTACCATGCTATAAGGACCACTTTGCCGTGCTACAACAACCCCTTTACCATGCTATAAGGACCACTTTACCGTGCTATAAGGACCACTTTACCGTGCTACAACAACCCCTTTACCATGCTATAAGGACCACTTTACCATGCTATAAGGACCACTTTACCGTGCTATAAGGACCACTTTACCGTGCTACAACAACGCCTTTACCATGCTATAAGGACCACTTTACCGTGCTATAAGGACCACTTTGCCGTGCTACAACAACCCCTTTACCGTGCTATAAGGACCACTTTACTGTGCTACAACAACCCCTTTATCATGCTATAAGGACCACTTTACCGTGCTATAAGGACCACTTTACCGTGCTACAACAACCCCTTTACCATGCTATAAGGACCACTTTACCGTGCTATAAGGACCACTTTACCGTGCTACAACAACCCCTTTACCGTGCTATAAGGACCACTTTACCGTGCTATAAGGACCACTTTACCATGCTATAAGGACCACTTTACCGTGCTACAACAACCCCTTTACCATGCTATAAGGACCACTTTACCGTGCTATAAGGACCACTTTACCGTGCTACAACAACCCCTTTACCGTGCTATAAGGACCACTTTACCGTGCTATAAGGACCACTTTACCGTTTTATAAGGACCACTTTACCGTGCTATAAGGACCACTTTACCGTGCTACAACAACCCCTTTACCGTGCTATAAGGACCACTTTACCGTGCTATAAGGACCACTTTACCATGCTATAAGGACCACTTTACCGTGCTATAAGGACTACTTTACCATGCTATAAGGACCCCTTTGCCGTGCTACAACAACCCCTTTGCCGTGCTAGAAGGATGTTACTAAATGTGTGCCCCATATGTGTTCCGGGGCGGCAGGTAGCTTAGTGGTTAGAGCGTTGGGCTAGTAACCGAAAGGTTGGTTGATCGAATCCCTGAGCTGACAAGGTACAAAATCTGTCATTCTGCCCCTGAACAAGGCAGCTAACCCACTGTTCCTAGGCCGTCATTGTAAATAAGAGTTTGTTCTTAACTGACTTGCCTAGTGAAAATAAAGGTAAAATAACTAAATAAATGTTTGAAAACTGCAGTGGGCTGGACCCAGCTGTTCTATTTATTAAATAGACTTTCCTCCGGCATGACTTACAGCTCCTACTACCGTTCTGAAACCGCTGGATTAGCACTGGGACCTAATGGTGAGTAATCAGTCACTTCAAGGCATGGCTATCTCTGCACCACCTGGACAGCAGTCAGCTGCAAATCAAAGATCAATGGTCTTAGGTCTGCCCTGCACGACCTACAGCTACGTTCACACTGTTTTTACAACATTTGAAGGAGCTTTGTATCGCTGACAAATTAGCTAGTAACTGAGATAAATCATAATACCGTAACATTAGAACATTCACACTGTTAAGGACCCCTTTGTTTGCTATAACTCATTGAGAGAGATGGTTTGACCATAAGCAAGCTTTGTCTCAGTACTTACTCTCTTCGCCCTCCCTGATCTGACAAGACTAGATATGTCGTGCAAAAGCTATGTGGCGGAAGCCTATCTTTGATAAGACGCACAAGTCCAATCCAGATGTTTTAACCTGGGATTCCTCCCAGGTTGCTCACCAATGACCAGCAGGCACACTCACTGTGTGAGTATGCTGATGAGGATGATAGCGCATAGTATGTGTCTGTATGTGACTCACCTCTTTGGTCTTGGTCATCCTTCCATCCTTTTGCAGCCCACAGATTTGCTTCTGCAGCCTGAGGTTGTGTTCCTGGAGCTGCCCAATCTTCTCAATGAGCTGGCAGATGTGCTCCAGGTAGCCCAGTCCGGAGCCCAGGGGGTTGGAGCTGGCCTGGTGGACCTGAGGAAATAGAGACCATTTGGTTGGTGAGTTTAGTCATTAGGGCTCTGTAGGGCTACAACAATGAAACTTTACTGCTGAGAAGTAGTGGTCAAAGGTATTTGGTCAAATGATTACAGAGGTTTATATCACCCTGCCATTCCTGATAACCAGATTAAAGAAAGGGCTACTGATTTACTGATCCCTAATCCTCAAAATGTTCCTGTGTGATAAAAATATCTTTACGTCCTCTGTTCTTGGGTCCAGATATAACATCGACCTTAATGGTGCCCCATATATCGGTGGATTTAACAAGGTGACGTTTGATGAATGGTGTAACCTGCCAGGCAGGTTCTCCATCCACTCTGATATTCAACACATTTTCATTTGATTCCATTTTTATCACAGTCCTGTTTTTTTGTGGGATATTTTTTTTGACTTACAAAGCACTGTTACATGTGAACCATGTAGACGGAGTCTGTTTTACCACTCCTAATCATTGTTCAGACTCGTAAATACATTCCCCCGCTGCCGCGTGGGCCACTCGTCTTCACCTAGCTTCCTGTCATCGTTGACCGGGAGGAGACGAGTCAGAAAGTCTGAAAGGGATTACGTGCGACTCATATGAATTCATCTTAGGGTCTCGCCTCATCGTGACGGTATTGCATAATCTATCGACATACCATAGTGGCAGTGCATACGTTTCTAATGGTCTGATGGATGGTAACGGCGGGTGGTTGTTTTATTCCCATGGTAGTTATGAAGATGTTCAAATTTAAACATCAAATTGCCATTGGCTGGAGATGGGTAGGTGAAAGGTCTGCGATGACAATGTGAGATATAGTGCCTTTGGAGGGGTGGAACAGAGGTTATTAAGTCATTGCCTTTGGCGTGGGAACACAAAGTCAGGTGTGTGCCATTTATTTGTTTGTTCGTTCGTTTTATGGTGTGACCTTTAGCCCGAGAGGCGCAGATGCTCACGTTTGCAGAAATATGAAAAGGACATTTTGAGCAAATATTTATACACTCGTCCACCATTCCACAGTGTCCAAACAAAAGCAGGAAGTAAGCTCAGGTCGAAGCCTTTCTCCACCCAGAAGGCTTTTCCGTGCCACTTCTGTGAAACTCCAGTAAGGGCCGTGTCCACTAATGGAAACGCAGGCCAAACAATGGGACAAAAAGTCATAACAGTCAGGAGAACTGACATCACTAATTTCCTCCGGCGGAGAAATTAACCTTCTACCCATGACACACGGTCTTGACTTACTACTCATTTCCCAGACAGTGGTTTTGAAGCATTGCATTTTGTCAATGGCTCATGGAGACGTCCAGTACTGTCCAAGCTCTCCCCTTATCTCCCCAGATATGCAGGTGTCTGGCCAGGGCCTCAGTGATGATATGTCGGGGGGACAGTGAATTGGTGCCTGTTCCTCGAGCCTGTAGCCTGTAGCCTGGCCATCCCAGCTCTGTTTTACAGGGGTTCAATTAAGATAAGGAGGAGATTCCTCCTCACACACAGTAAGTCATGGGCAGAGGATATGAGACAGGCAGTCATTAGCAGTCTTCCTGGCAGAGGCGGTGATGGAAGCAGGTTGGGACTGATCTTATCACCCCTCCATGGCCCTCCTGGTCCCCCGTGGGTCAGGGAAGGGGACTAGAGGGGAAAAGAGAGAGGGAAGATATGCCCCCACTCCCTTCCTCAGAACTTCCTCTGGCCCCTTATGTTGTGAGGGGGTAACAATGTTTCAAACGTGGGAATCGCTGACGTGTGGAGGAAATGCCAGGCTTTGGCCTAGTTAGTGAATTACTTTTCACTTGGCTCTTTCCTTTAAAGTTGTGAGAGTGTGAAATCGAGAGAAATTAGAGGTGCATGTGTTAAAATGGCATTTATGGGCAGGTCCATTTTCCAAAGCAAATACACAAGACCATCCATTGCCTTGACAATGAGAAACATATATGAAAAAAATAACTGTGGATTCTTTTTCTATTTTTCATATCATACAGTATCTAATGATTTTATTAATTTAGCAGACATTTATCCCAAGCGTCAGCATACATGGGAGTCAAACCCACAACCCCGGCGTCGCAAGTGCCATGCCCTACCAAGTGAGCCAGACGCAACATAGAAAATATGAGCATGATATGCCAACATATCAAAGTTGTGGAAAACTGAGACTCTCCTCGGGTCTTGGTTCTGGACATTCCACTGCGTCTACTGCATCAAAAAATACTTTCCTAAACAGGACAGCGTTGGAAAGGAATTAGCCGTCAGATGTGGGATGCACACAGAGATAGATTGAAAGACAGAGATTGGGAGAAAGAGAGAGGGAGAAAAGTATGTGCTGTACACGTTTACTCATTTTCTATCCAGAAAGCCCCATTTATTTTCAGCGCACACAGTCTGGGGAGAGAGTTGAGATAATATTCTTGCCTCTCTGCTTTGTTGTTTATCTCCCAAGCCACTCTCTGGGGAACACTCTGTGTGTCAGTGCTGGCTCTGTCAAACTTTGACAGGAAAAGGGGATCTTGAGGATTTACAGAGAGACAGAATGTATGACGTAAGGTAAAAATGCAGACAAGGTAAACATCTGTCGTTCGGCCCCTGAACAAGGCAGTTAACCCACTGTTCCCTGGTAGGCCGTCATTGTAAATAAGAATTTGTTCTTAACTGACTTGCCTAGCTAAATAAAGTTAAAATAAAAACATTTGATGGGTTCGTGGTGAGATTAACAACCCTAATGATGCTAGCTACCTGTCTCAATTAGCCACCAACAACACCTTAACCAAAACGCTGGTCTACCTCAGTAGCTCTTACTACCTGCCAACAATAACCAGAATAAGTCCTTGGGTGTCTTGCATCAATTCAGCAGCTATACTTCTCATGTACTCTACAGATGTCTTGAGCCAAAGGGCATAAAGGAACGAGCACCACAATACACACAGACCGGCTCATCATAAACAGACAAATCAGTGGAATGCATCTGAAGCCCCTAGGAAGTGTGCTTGGTACTGTACATCATGTGCATGTTTATGGGCTGCAGCTGAGGAATTCGACAGGACCGCCATTTTAATTAACCCGGAGTTGCCGTCTTCCCCGGTCTTCATTATTTTATGACACCATATTCCACAGTGTTCCACACATCCTTCAACGGAGGGGAAAATATGCTTTGAATACCCTGTGGTTCCTCCTTTGGATAGAGGCACGCTGAAGATCAGACGGATAGCTAAACACATCCATATGATAAACCTCTTCTCCTCATGGTGAAATATGTCTGCGCTGCACTCTGCACTCTTACGCTGCCCTGCAGCCCTGTCGCTATAGTAGAAGGCAGTGTTATTGGTTACTAACTGACATTACTGTTTTCATGTTCAGCATGCGTGGGGAATGATGTTCTTTTCAAAACATTTGATTGACAGGCCATCTTGAGGCCATCATACCACTTAAAACTATAAAACAGGGGCAGAGGGAGAGAGAGAGAGAGTCTTTGATGTTTTTGACTGAGGGTGGGGTGGGGGGGCTTCCAATATCTAAATTCCTGGGGCCACAGAGCCCCATTTGGCAGGCAAAGGAATGGCATTATTAGCTGTGGTGACAAGTGATGATGATGATGATGATGAAGAGGTTTACCGCTGGACTGCCTGTCAGCAATACACCTCTAAAGTAAGCCACGGAAGGGCCCCCAAAAATAACCGCCACCCGCTGGTAGCCGGCTGTTCCCTTAAAGGGGCCCTAGAGGCTATCAAAGGGGCTTTATCTAGGTAAATATGTGAGTAATTTGAGCAATTTGACACCTGTTTGATGCGTCCAGGTAGACCGTCCATCTCTGGGCCCAGGGAGCGGCAAGACCCAGATGAGAGAGAGAGAGAGAGAGGGGAGCTGGCTGGCTGGTTCTCCGGGACAATATCACCACAGTCATCTGCACAGTCACTCAGCACAGATGAACAGGTGCTGTTTGACATGCGGCAGCATGAAATAGGCCCCCGCACTGTAACACATGCCCTCTCCACCTAGGCCCTGTGTTAAGATTCCCCTGCTGTATGCCATAATACAGCCTTGTCTTCACTGGGTCTTTGAACGTGACATTGTTGTGAAAGGTCTTTGAGGGAGAGATGGGGAAGTATGTGTTAAGAGGAGCCGGCTTTGAAGTATGGCCTAGTTTTTCTAGTTTGGCCACCTCAAATTCTTTAACAGATTAGTTTGCTCATAAATATTGGATTGTTGAACATTTTATGTATCGTGTAAAGGATGTGAGATCAACTAACAGCTCGTGTGTCATCCAAGATAGGATCTGAGGAGATACCCATCTGTGTCCTGGGAAATTGTCAAAAGGTCACAGATGTCATGGGCATCACTTTCACCTTGCCTTGCTTGACACAGCACACCAAACTGTCCACGGTAAACTTTTATAGCTCAGGTATCCCTTATTGCCTAAATAAATTGATGACTAGGCTACTTACAGTGAAATAAATGTTACGCAGATTTTTGGGGGAGAAGATCAAAGCATCTCAGACGAAACGCTCATCTTCAGTCAAAACCAAAATCGACCAGACATTCAGATGAGAGAGCATTTGACGCCGTATCAAAGACAGAGCTGAGAGCTGATAGTGATGTGTACAGCAGCACGTCAAACAGGTTATTATCGGTTGGCAAACCTCTACAGCTGTCAGGTGCAGCTCTACAAGACAACACTGTTTTCTCATTTGGAACATGAAAAATAAGATATATATTTTTTCCATACATGAATGAAAGCACAGCTGTCATTCACAAGCTTTCATTAGGGAACGTGCCTCTACTGGTCCTTTTGAACGGGTAAAGTAGCTTTTTGTTGCTCAGCTATCTCACTAAGGACAAGTTGAGGTCATAGCTATCTTTTTATTTGTACCTTTATTTAACCAGGCAAGTCAGTTAAGAACAAATTCTTATTTTCAATGACGGCCTAGGAACAGTGAGTTAACTGCCTTGTTCAGGGGCAGAACGACAGATTTGTCCCCGACCTTGTCAGCTCGGGATTCAATCTTGCAACCTTTCGGTTACTAGTCCAATGCTCTAATCACTAGGCTACCTGCCGCCCCTATAATGGAGGTTCAGTATGAGAATACTGTATTTATTTATTTTTTACCCATAATTAGAGATTTAAGCTGTGCTGTTTGTAAAATCAACAAGCACAGCGTGATGTTATCTTATTGCAATAACGTGATGAGGTGGTCTACACCTCTATTGGTTTGATTCTAATCTAGCACTGACTTGTAAATGCAAAGACAAAGTTTAGTCATTTCTCTCGAAATACACCCAAATTCCCTGAAATACTCTCCTGCCCATAGAGATACTTTCCTAGAGCCGTGTTGTCGTTAGAGGTTCCATGATTAGCTGCTGACATAGAGACTGGGAAGGGTTGGTAATCAGGGATAATTAGGGAGCGTAAAGATCTTTGTTGTCCACCACCCAAAATCCATCAAACTACTGAGGGCATCATGTTTAAATTAGTGAGAAGTCACTAAAGTATCCCTGGTTTGAATCATTTTAAGAGATGTGTGTTTTTCATATGAATGAAAAATTAGGTAATTGATTCTGTTCAAGTAGCCAACACACTTAATGCTGCAGATGAAAGTACACAGATGGCATAGCTACAACACATTTCCCCATCAATAAACCTTCATATTTTATACATAAAACAGAATATAAAACATTGGGAGTAGATACCAAGTGTGGGGGGCGGGGATATCTTTACCTCACTCAGTCTACAGCATTCCTCCATATACTCCTCTAGGCTGTCGCTCGTCGTGCTTTTCCTCAGAGGCCGCTGCTCAAAGTTAACTCCTGTCATATCATCACAGGCCCCTGTAGAGCACTGGCTCTTGGACCTTGTCTTCTCTGAGTTGATCCCGTCAGTCACAGCCCTGTTCTCACCCAGTTCCTCTGAAACCCTGTCACTGTCCTCAGCAGTGTCCTTCAAGGCCCTGTGTTGGGCCCTCTTCATATGTATGTCCTTCTCAGTTATATGAAGGTCTACCCTCTCAACCTCTGTGTTGAGTTCAGCCCCCAACTCCACAGTATTACACTCCAGCACAGCATTGTCTACAGTCGTACATGGTGTGTCTCTTATATCCTCTGTTTGTTTGGTGTCAGAGCACTGTTCAATGGTGAGGAGTGGACCTGGGGTAGGGACAGGAGTATTGAGGTTACAGGAGTCATAGGACGGTTCCCGGCTGTGGACCACAAAGCTCTGCTCTGAGCCGGTGGGTGTGGAGGGAGAGTTGGTTCCACTGGGCAGTTCCACTCCAGAGTCCTCCGACTCAAACTTGTACAGCATGGGAAGCTGAGAGTCTGAGAAAATGTCAGAGAGGTAGCCTGAGTTTGACTCCATCAGGGGCTTTCCAGGCATGTTATCCAGATCAGCATTCCCCTTCAAGCCTTTGACAGGCTCTGCGATGTCCTGCTCAGATACTGACATGGAGATAGTGGATGAAGAATCATCAGCGTTGTTGAGGAGCTTCTCATGGAAGTTGTTGAAGAGCTTCATTTTGGTCAAGACGACCTCATTATCCAGCACATTGTCCCCCTTCCCTGTGAATAATGAAAAGCACAATTAGTAAAGCAGTTTTTTTTTTGCGCATTACCGGAGTTGCCTTTTTCGAGTGTTCCCACAAGTGACTTGAATTTCACTCGCAATTATCCCCAATGAAATAAAAATGTATGTGAGTGTACGCCAGTTTTCAAGTGTTGCATTGCAGTCTACTCTAAGGGCTACAACAATACCACATGCCAGAAAGCTTCAGGTGCACTAAAGGGATGGTGAAGCTAAAAGTGAACTCTTTCAGATTACAAAATGTACTTTTCTTGACCAGAGACATAGAATACCTGAGAGCATCACTAACATCTAATTACAACATCTCTTTCTTAAGGACAGTGGAGGTCAAGAGTAAATGGAAGACTGGAGCCGCTCAGGTATTTGAAATAGTCTCTCTTCTTGTGTAAGCAGGAGGATGGTGTTTTTGTTCCAAAGGACTCACAGTTGCATGTCCAATTCCTTTGACCATGAATGACAGATGTACTCTCAAAATATACATATAAGAGGTATTTGAGGATCTTCCACTGAAACCTGAAGACTGGTTTTATACAAACCGGCATTCTTTAAATGAATATGGGTTAAATGGAATAGTAACTGAAATCTAGACACTGACTGTAGGTCTATAACCTCTCACACGTAGCATAATATAATATCAACTGCTGCAGAATTATGCACTTCTCTCAGTAAAATTATACAATAAATGTTCATTTTGTTTCAGGAGCAGGAGTGGAGAAATATGATTTCTTTCTTTCAGTATCTCCTAAGAAAATGTGAATGCGCACATGTAAATGTGTTATCTTTGACACTGTTATGCAAGCAGACAGTATTTCAACCACATAAAATATGCACCCAAGATGAGTTGAAGTCCTATCAGAAAGGAATTTCATAGTTTTCTCAGCTTTTCATTTCCTTAAAACCGGTCAAACGTAATACATTTGGACATTTTACACAGGACCAATCTGTTTTGGAATTATTGCGTTTTTCTCCCCGGTGCCTAAACGAAACAGTCAACTTTACAGGTGTTGACAAGATTTCTAATGCATTCATTCTATCGATGTAAGAGATTATTCTGGTGAGCACTACTTTATTTAGCCTTCTGGGTCAACAAGTTGTGACAGAATAAAAAATGAATTTAACTAACTGTAGCTGACAATCAAACTGCCTGCCTAATGTCAGAAATTATAAATCAGAAAGTTGTCTAGATATGGGGTGAAAGTAGCCAGTAGGCTATACGGTCCAGTAAGGGAGTATCAGCAAAATAAATGATGGAATTATAGGGGATGGATCTGCGCAGGTAGCCTACTTTTTAAAGTGATTTCTTTGACAATCAGATGAAAACATCATCACACAACACCCATGTTATGTGAAACTGAGCCTGCGAAAAACAACAGTAAACGAGATAAGATGTTTACATGCCTCAGTATCCCTTCTAAGATCAGTATATCCCAGGCATCTTAGCCGGGTTTCTCATAACCGGGATACAAGCTTTTTCGAGTTATTGTAAACGGGATATGATGTTTACATGTGTCAACTCAAAAACAAAATACTTGAGTATCCCGAATAATAACAGGATATTGGTGTGCATGTAAACGTGGTCAGTGAACAATACATAGTATCAGCAATCCAGGGCAATCCATACATCATTGGTCTAGGTTTGGTTGTCGTCGGATCCATTCAGATTCGGGTCTGATTGTTCTCGGCTCGGTTTGGTTCCGGGGTCCCACCTTTTTTGAAACTATCGAGTCCGTTCGGGTCCTGGTGTGATTGTCCTCAGGTCCCTTCGGGTTGGACCCAAGAAGACCTCCACCATCTCCTTTGAGCATCTCATATGTTTTAATTAAATCTGAGTATTACTTTATTCTATTTATTTAGTCCTGTGCTGCAAATCTAACCCAAGCATCTTTCTGGTATAACGTAATAGCAGATCGTTAGATAAAACTTCAACAATAGAGGCTATTATAGAGGCTATTTAAATTGAAGATGTGAGATTAAAAAGGGCTTTGAAGATGTAATCCAGTGCTTTCATTCACTTTAGTGAGGGGAGTTTTTGTAGGAAACATTTGTGAGAGCTAAAAGAAAAGTAAAACTGAATTCATTTGAATATAAATACTAGTTGAATCCCATTACCACCTTACCTCATTACCAAACAAAACAAAACTTCCTAACATGATGCCTACTTAAATTATGCCGACTTAAGGAGTTGTGGTAGGCCATTTGAAATATTTTACTGCAGTGGGCTGCAGGAATATATAAACACTTCCAGGGGAATTCCATAGCTGATTGTTAGGAAATTAGGCAGGCAGAGTTTGTGATTGGATTGGAGGGGACATGGATAGAATGATGGATGATCAAATTCACAGGAGCTCAGGCTGAGTGATGATCCTAAAACCTAATTGGCAGGAAGTTGGTCACTGAGATGAGCACACAAAACTGATTGGAATAGGTGTAACCACCATGTTTTGTTATAACATTCTACTGCCAAACTATTTGGAGATGGTGACGTGTCAGATTTAAAAGCAGCCAGTCAATTACATTGTAATAAATCATATTACAGTGATCCTCTTCCCTCATTTTTGAAGTTGAATGAATTTTCTTAGTATGGAATTGCATTTGAATATTAGTGGGGGTTGTGAGGTGGAGATACTTCCACCCTGTTTGCTCACCTGCTTTTTCTCACAAAACAAAACCCATTGTTTTATTATTTCACTGTGAATAACATCCACAACAATGGAGGCACACCCATGTTATCCCTGAGAAAACAATCAGTTGTGATAATACTGTTTTGGGGTTAGATAGCAGCTCCTATCAGCCTTGGTTCTGGCTCAGGTCTCTTCCCATTTAAAACAATGGCCTTGTTTTCCTAGTTAGTTTACATTTACCGATTCTGGCCAAAGCTTGTGAATCAAGATGGCGGAGCAGTTACGTGCGTTTTTCCAGACCACAACGTTGGCCTCTTGGAAATATTATAAGATTCAGAAATTCCACTGGTGGACAAATAACTTTAACATTAGTATCAGAAAGCAATACTTGCTAGCATATACAGTCAAATGTAGCCTACATGTGTTTTTCTCTTTCAAATTCTGAGTTCAATGTGTTCAACTGAAGTACATTCAGTCAAAATTCCACTGTTTATTTAAGTAGATATCATGAATGAGTTTTAATAGACAAAATTGCATGTGGTGTACATGTGTCATTTGGTATGTCTCACTTAATTGGAATGAGATGTGTACTTTCTACATGACATTCCCGTAGTGCTAATGTTACATGTGGAAAGAATTTCACTGGCTTAACTCAAGACAGTATTCTCAAAACAAATTATTGCAGTAGAGGCAAGGGAATGTATTTCCTGTTTTCTTCAAACGCCAGGAAAATGTAGCACAACTGTTTCCACTGTGGTCAGAGCAAAAGTACAACTACAGTGCCTTCAGAAAAAAAAATCTGTGGAAAGACTTGAAGATTGCTGTTCACCACCACTCCCCATCTAACTTAACAGAGCTTGAGAAAATGCCCAAATCCAGATGCGCAAAGCTTATTCAGACATTCCTAAGATAACCCAAAGCTGTAATTGCCCCCGTAGGTGCTTCTACAAAGTGTTGATTCAGAGGTGTGAATACTTATGTAAATTAGATTTCTGTATTCCATTTTCAATACATTTTCAAAAACATATTTTCACTTTGTCTTTATGGGTATTGTGTGTGGATGGGTGAGAGAAAAAAAATGATTTAATCCGTTTTGAATTCAGGCTGTAACGAAACAAAATGTGGAATAAGTCAAGGGGTATGAATACTTTCTGAAGGCACTGTACTTCAACACTGTTTATGCCCTATTGTGTCAACGATTACCTAGCAACATCAGATGAAAGACTTGTCCAAGTGTGAGTTATGTCTGAGGTAAGTCATTCTTTAGCATGTCTCCGGAGTCTGGAGCATACAGCCTTTGATCAAATCAAATCAAATTGTATTGGTCACGTACACGTGTTTAGCAGACGTTACTGCGGGTGTAGCGACATGCTTGTTCATGCTTGATCTAGCCTGAGTCCTGAACAAAAGCGTATGCAGGATCATATGGTGCTTCCCTTAATAGAGGTTTCACCAGTACAAACAACAGCAAGACTGCAAATAAAACCACACATTTAACCAAGCCCTATTGCTCCCAGATGAACACATAGCATGGACACTCCTGAATCCTGAGCAGTCCAATCAGAAGTATGGGAAATGGATGTCTGGGATGGCCCTCAAGGTTATGACTGTACACTAAATAACTAGTAAATCTCATATGTATATCCATTTACAGCAGCTCCCTAAGCCTTGATAAGGCTGTGGTCCCTTGGGGGAGATATGAGATACTGCAGTCCATGTGTAACCCTCTCGCAGTACCGCTCTGACTTTCTCTTCATTGTCTTTATCAGGTCAGTCTATGGTCAGTCATGTGTTATCAATACGAGTGTAATGGGAACTGGTGTATCTCACACGATGGCAACAGACCAGAAGGAGTAGATAGATAAAGAGCAACATTGATGATCTCCTACATAACAGCTACCAGAGCCGGTTCCATGAGCTCAGTCGAGGTCTCAACTTACTATTGAGAGTAAGAATAGTCAAATAGACCGCACAATTTAAAAATGTGGTCATGCATCAGCGTTTTTTCTCTTGCTATGTCAGTCACTGACAGTCACTCAATTAGCCACTGACAGTCACTCAATCAGCTAAACAATTTTTTATTGGTAGTTAGTCTAGCCAGCTAAATAAACGTGTAGTAATCATGGCCTGGTCTAGGGGGCCCCCAATGATTTGTTAGTCATTCTCACTCAGATATCATATTAACATGGCATAAGTCATTACAAAATGGGTAGAATTGCAAGAAATTTGCTGTACAACTGCACGTTTCTTCTCTCTGCCCCATGGCAAAAGGACTAGAATTGCATGAAATGTATTATGAAATTGCAGTTTTCTCCGCCCCCATGGCAAAATCTGCAGAATTACAGGAAATTAACTTTAAAACAAAACGTTTTCTCTCCACCATCGAGGGGGGCCACTAAAAAATGTTGCCGTGAGTTGGTGAGCCCCTAACTCAATTTTGCTTAGGGCCCCCCACAAGACTAGAGTCGGCACTGACAACGAGTGTACTGCACTTCATCCTATAGACAGGCACACTGCACAACATGTAGGCTGTTGTATTTTGGTTGAAAGTTGCTAAATGTTTGCATCTGCTACTGTAAACTAAAGCCCCCAACTGTCCCACCAAAAATAACTCATCTGAGTTTTCTTTAACTTCTTAGGGCTAGGCCCCTTTTTTCTCAATTTCCGACGAGTTTTCTTTAACATGCAAGCAAATTGTAAACTGCATTACCATAATGTTTATGCTAGCAGCCAAAGCTTTACTCTCACACGGTGTGATTCACCTTGTACTTCGAAGTTCACTGACATCCTAGGAATTGATATGCACTAGTATTTAAAGCAGTGCTGGGCTTCTAATTGAGCACAGGGATTTGCTGATGAGGGGGCATTTTCTTCTGTTGTCCTGAGAAGAAAGCAATCTGCATCCAAATCCCTTTGGATTTTCAATTAATGACCTAGAGACCTGGCTCCCTGTTCAGAGAGATCAAACAGCACCTCACCCAGCTCCAGGCAGCTTGGAATGTGACTAATGCAATACAATGTAATGTGCCCAGGAGTATGAATAAAGTGGAGGTATGTGTTTTGTAAAATACAAACAAGAGAAATAGGTCAATGCCTGTGTTTGCAGAATATGTAGAGACCCTATTTCCCAATCAGTTTTCTTCCATAACCTCGACCACAAACTCTTTCTTCAGTACCTTATCTTTCAGCAGAAGTACTGGAATGACTTAGTTGGAGAAGTTGACCTGGTTTTGGTCAACTGGTTTTGGCTATAGGTTCTCACTCAATAGCAAACCAAAGAACTAAAGGTTTGCTGTGTTTCAGGTTGTCTACACAGAGCAAGCTTAGAGGAAATCATTTCTGAAGTCCCTTTATCCAAGCCATCTTTTTTAACAGCACCAATTGACATTTTGATGTGCAAAGTGCTCTGTGAACGCCTTAGGGTCTCATGCCTTATAAAGCCAGGAAGCCCCGTCTGTGTCAGGTTTCAGAAGCCACATTTGCATCGGGAGTAACGTGTTATGTTTTCTGGCCTATCCAGACAAATAATCTATTCCCTCTGAGTGAGTGAGCCCAGCCTGGGAGAGCCCAACCCGTCACATGGGGCGGCAGGGTAGCCTAGTGGTTAGAGCGTTGGACTAGTAGGTTGCAAGTTCAAACCCCCGAGCTGACATGGTACAAATCTGTCGTTCTGCCCCTGAACAGGCAGTTAACCCACTGTTCCTAGGCCGTCATTGAAAATAAGAATTTGTTCTTAACTGACTCGCCTGGTTAAATAAAGGTAAAATTAAAAAAAGTTTAAAAAACATAAACGGTGACAGTCTAGCGATTCCGCTCGTTATGGTTTCATCTGGCTGTGGGGTTGTTCCACCTCAAAAAAAGCACAATATAGAGGATTTCGACACCCACCATCTCAAGTTGTTCTGAAATCATTTCTGTTGTTAGAAACAAATAAGATAATTCCTGCAACATTATTTTGTTTAAATATAATTTGATCTCTGATAAACTAAGATAATTGATTGCACCCAAATTGGCAATTTTAATTTATAGGATTCATTTAATGTTCAATAAATATAGTACCTAACATCCGATTTGGACCAAAGTCGGAGTATTGTTTCTTCGCCATTTGTTATGTATTCTCAGTGAATTCAGTGATGTTTTTCCCACCTGTTCACAGAAATTAGTAATTGAAGTTGTTAGGTCTATGTCTCATCCGACATCCTGATATGACCAGGTTCTGTCCACTAGATGGTGCTGTTCCTGCTATTAGGTGATTTTTTTTTTAAAGACCCCCAATATTAAAGTTCACCCAAATTACAAAATAACAATTTATAACTAACTATTACCAGAATGGTGAGTTCCAGACCTTTCTAAAACTATGTTATTGTTTATGGCCATCTTATGAAAAATAATTATGTTTGTATTTAGGAGGAAATAGAAGAGGTTTTAAGAGAAAACATATTTTTCTGGGACTGAAGAAACTAGGAACCTATTTTCAAAACCAAGAATGTGGAAATTAATAAAAGGTGGAGATTGTTAAAAACATTATTTTGTGGATTAAAGTTAATCAAGAAACTGGTTCAAGAAATTAGAAAAACAAAAATCTTGCTTTGTGATAAAAAAAACATTTGACTCTTTTCTTCTCTGTTTATGCTACCTTATCCTTACTCATAAATGCAGTAATTGCCAGCTCCTCTGAATTAGCAGCAGACAGAAATGGGACCAGATTGACATGAATCACACACTGAAGTCACCTTGCTTATTCAACCATGTAATCCAACTACTACCATTGTGATACAATCTGCTTGGCTTGATCCCTCAAATGATCTGGTATTGCACCCAAGCAAGTGTCAACATCATCCAGGTGTCATCAACGGAAAGACAAAACAGATCTGAAATCCCACACTGTAGTTGAACAGACAGCTGAGTCAGCCTGTTTTCAGTAAGGCTGAGTAACCCCACAACATATAATTAGGCTACACACTGTCCGCCCCCCTAGACTCGTCTTTAGCATCCTTTCTGTCATAAAAGACGGAGTCAGGTGTTTCCCTTAACATTAATTTCACATTCCAGACACACAGTTGATTATTGTCAATCAGCTTAGCCAACAAAAATAAGCCCCGGATAATCAACTTCACAGTGATCTCTCTAAAGGGGAGTTCAGATAAATGGATCGCCCTCCCAAATGCCTGGAGCCTCCACTCTACTGTGAGAACAACGGTTTAAGCTCCTGGATGGCTGTCACTCCCTCACAGGGAAAACACAGCCAGCCAGTTGGCAGAAGCTGGTCGGATTGGGGAGGGGCAAAAATATGTGCTGTAAGGAGGGGTAATATCCACCATTCTTCAGTGTGTGTGTATGTGTGTGTGTGTGTGTGTGTCCTTCATTAGATTTCACGGACCCTCCCTGAGGTGTGTTGACCTGTGTGTGTGCAGACTCAACATTCCACTACTGCTCTCGCAGTAGGGTGGAAGCTGAGATCCCAACAATCAGATGATTTACAACTAGAGAATGACAGATGTTGTTAGGTTGAGCATGTACAGTATATTTCTACTGAAATGCTCCCATTAATTAAACTAGGCCAAGAAGAGTTTCAAATAAACTTTTTTTCCTACTCACTGAAAAGGGTGTTTTCCTGCTTAGTGTTTTTGGAAGTAGGTTTTATCTCCCCATGCAGGTGTGCTCCTCCGAATGCTAAAAGGCGGGCTCCAGTAGCTCAGGCTCTGGGCAATGGCATGTGAAATCCCCGGGCAAAGCTATTAATTCAGTTGGCCCCTTGGATCCTAAGTGGAAAGGTCATAAACAGGTTGTGACAGGCGTGCTATTTTTACGGCCGGGGGGCTTTGGAGAATGTCCGTTCTCTGTTAGCACTTTGAGTGGTTAGTTGGACTGACCATAAGTCTGCTGGTAGAACTTCATGCCCACTACTAGTCACTGTCATGAAATGTTTTTGAATACATGTTTCAACCTCAAGTTGTTATGGATGTAATGATAACTGGAGGTGGATACGCAAGAGACACATTTATAATTCAAGGAAAACACCATTGTGATCCAATTGACCCGAAAGAAAACAAAAAAACATATTTTCCGACATCATTTCAACTGCAGTTCAGGTGACAGAAACAAGATGCCCTGATCAGGTGTGAAATACCACGACACACCTTCCCTCTCAGCCCTTCCCCATCTCTCACCTCATCCCCCAAGGAAACCCACCAGGGCACCTCTCAGCTCCATGTCTCTATCTTTTTTCGCAATTCCACCTCTTCCTTGGACGTAATGTCGACCCTAAGTAGGATTCCCAGACTGCGAGCTAGATGCTAGCAGAGACCCCGCTCCCCACTCCTCCACTATCAGATGCCATTAGGATAAGGCAAGACTGAGCTAACTCAAGTCAAGTCTCCTTGGGGCTAGTTTCCTCCAACAGCTCAGGTCTGGAGTTTGAATCCTCCCACAATCCCCCTCACCAACCAACTCTGATGTTTCTAAATAACACATATTACTTCAACATTGAACACAAATCAACATTAATATGTTTAAATAGGCCATTCCCAATCTTGTTGTAGGTTTGATGACGGAATCCTACATCGACACTGCTATTGGCTTTTGATTATTGTGATGATCATGAATTATTGTGGCAGGATCACACTGGAAAAAACTAGGGCATCAAGACACAGTTGAACTTCACACATAGTTGAAGTAAATCTGATGTTTAACATGTAAAGTACTCCCCTTACTCCCTCCAGGTGCTCAAATTCCTCAGGATCTGAATCATACCTGTCAGCCTGTCCTCACAGGATGATTCCATTCCATATATCAGTGAATTCCACTGTGTGCCGTTCTGCCTGGTTGTTTATGAGTCAGGGTGATGAATACGGGGAGGCAAGTGGGGACTCTTTTAATTTGTTTATCGCTATAAAGTGAACATTTTAAAACACTGCTGATGTAATTCCTTACTATGTGCTCAGGGAAACGCTATGCACAGAGGGTGTGTTCGTAAATGCATCAGTTATTCTGCGCTCTGGCACACTCAGACGAGAGTGCTCTGAAATCGGAGTAGATGGCCAGAGTGAATGTACAAAGTAAGAGCCCAAGGATGTTTCTGAATGTTTGCTCTTTCACACCCTGATCTGTTTCAGCTGTCTTGTGCTTGTCTCCTTCCCCCACCAGGTGTCTCATTTTTCCCCATTATCCCCTGTGTATTTATATCTGCGTTTTCTGTTTGTCTGTTGCCAATTCGTCTTGTTTTGTCAGGTCTTACCAGCATGTTTCCCATTTCGCCAGTTCTCTAGTTCTTGTTTTTTAGGCTTCCCGGTTCCGACTTTTCCTCCTGTCCTGACCCTGTGCCTGTCTGCCGTTCTGTCCCTGATTGACTCCGCCTTGGATTACGAACCTCTGCCTGCCCTCGACCTGCCCTTTGCCTGCCCCTTTGTTATAATAAATATTCTGAGAACCAAACTATCCATCTCCTGTGTCTGCATCTGGGTCATATCCTGAGTTGTGATAAACTCCTTTTCCCCCCCAAAATAATTAGTGTCATTGTATTTCACCTCCTCTTGCAATCCTCGTTCTGTGAACTTAACAGGGATCGAAGACAACAATAGGGCCACACAAGAATACACCAATAAATGCCTTGCCTTGATGTACTGTACACAATGTGAGCGTTATCTTTACAATGGTTATTTTTATCCAACCCAAGGATCATGGCAAACAACATGATTCCTGCCAAGGGGAGTCTAAGCTCTTTCACAACTACAACAATGCTGGAAATTCTTGGTCTCAGGACAAAACAAATTGAGGATCTGAGTGGGGACAATCCTTCCCAACATGTGTTGGTCATACTGTACATAAGCTGAGATCGTTATCTGATAGAGGCGGATTCTTGGAACGTCGACAAACCTGTAAGCTACAGAATAGTCCCATTATAAAGGAGTGGAAGGAGAACGAGAAGTTACACTGTATCACAAGAGCCCCATATATTCTGTGACTATTAACAGGTCCTAAACACAAGATAATTTCTATGTTTTTGAGTCAGGATATTTCAGACTTTTTCTCCCCTTAAACATGCAATATGTAGCTATTATGCTTTATCAGATGTGATTTGTCAAAGCACTTGGTTTTGCATGGTCATATAATATAAAGCTTTTTGTCTGTTGATTACCATATTTAATGTAATATGATATTCTTCAATTACCACAGACATGAGGATGTGGATTGATATGAACGTGTTTCACAGCTTTTTTCAAAACGGCTCCACAGCACCGACTATTAATGTCCCTTCCTCTTAGAGTTTGGTTATTTCATGACACTGCCGTGTTTTGAAGAGTCAACCTAATTTTTGGTGGCACGTCTGTACAATATGCTTTGCTTTAGCTTGGATCGTATATAACAAACAGATGGTACATAAATGAGAATAATAAAAAATAAAAAAATGTCTCACTCCCCAATGGTATAGTAATTAAATATATTGCCATTGGAAAGCAAAAGTAATTGTTCTGTCTGGGCTCCAAATTAAAACCATGCTAAGCTATATAAGAGCATATTGTTGCTTATTCTAATCAAGAGACCATTACACTGTATCAAGTCCAGTTCTCCTCAATACATTCTATTGGGACATACAGCAGGAAAATAATCCTTCATCAACAGGAAATGCAAATTATTATGTGGATTATAAATAATGGACATTTCTCTATGGGTTGATACATTTTTTATGAGGGCAAATCAATTGGAAATTTCAAAGTGGAAATTACACATTTAGAAGACTTTAAAAAATCAAATACACTAGAAGTTTGCATTTCCTGCATTTCAGGAAAATTCTCAGAGTGATCAAATTAAGTGATCAAATTAAGATCCTACATCTGTATTTTATTTAACCTTTATTTAACTAGGCAAGTCAGTTAAGAACAAATTCTTATTTACAACTACGGCCTACCCCGGCCAAACCCGGACAACGCTGGGCCAATTGAGCGCCACCCTATGGGACTCCCAATCACGGACGGATGTGATACAGCCTGGAATCGAACCAGGGACTGCAGTGACCCCTCTGGGGACTGCAGTGACCCCTCTGAGATGCAGTTCCTTAGACCGAGAGGCAACAATACTACTTTACTTTCATCTGTACACTGAGAAAAAGTCCATGTGGATATGAGTCAATATATGTTTGTTTTTGTCTATGTTAGTGGTTCGCAACTCTAGTCCTCGATTACCCCCAACAGTAAACATTTTTATTGTAGCCCGGACAAGCATACCTGATTCAACTGGTCAACTAATCATAAGGCCCTCAATTAGTTTAATCAGGTGTTTTTTGTCTGGGGCTACAACAAAATATGTGTGCTGTTGGGGGTACTCGAGGAGTTGGGAACCGCTGGTCTATGTGATGAGACTATCAGTCTCCTAAAATCCTGACACCATAACAACCCAATGCTAAAGACACCCTCTACTTTCAGACTGAAATTACACTTGTCTCAAACCACAAACACACATCCATCAGACACTCAAATTACAACTTGTGCTGGCAAATCTAGCTGGTAGGGTGAGACAACATGATGGCACAAGGGACAGAGACAGGTTCAACATGAAGCATACTGTACCTTTCCTCCAGGGGTTCAGGATGGCAAAGGACTTCTGCCAGCTGAATACCATGCTGGCTTTAGTCCTCCCCTGACTCATAGATGTAATTCCACAGGTTCAGCGACTACAGAAAAAGTGTGTAAAATACCCCCTCGTCCTCAGCATGAAAAACAGCAGTCAAGAACTCCTCATCCCGTCTTGTTATTTGTCTTATTTTCTGCTTATTCCAGCTCCACTGAGGCTCTCAAAGTAAACTTCAGTGTTCAGTTCTGTGGGAGGCATCTGTTGTCACAGAGCTGAGTCTGTCCCCTGTTTGCGTCATGGTGCCTGCCTCCTGCTTACCTGTCTGCCGGTCTGTCTGGTAGCGTGCCTGCCTGTGGCTTGTTGCGTCTGTATGTGTGTCAGTGAGCTTCACTCCTCCATCTGAGGAGAGAGAGGGGGCCGGCCTCAACCGACAACATACACCACTACCACAGGCACAGATCCGCTGGGAGGAGTGGCAGCCAGCCAGAGGGAGGAGGAAGGGAAGAGAGGGAGGAAGGAAGAGAGGAGAGGGAGGAAGGGAAAAGACTAGGGAGAAGCATGGGACTCAAATTCAACCTGAGGGTGAATGTCTGAGAATACTAACAGATGGATAGAAGGAGAGAGAAAAGGGTAGAGTGGGTCAATTGCCAGATAAGGTATTATTCACTGAGATATAGTCTTTGAGGATTTTCTTGAGGACTTTTTTATCCCCCTTGTCACAGAGAAAGTGAGGGGGGGTGGAATCTGCATCATGTGTCAATTACTCTATTGGGAAAACAGATATGTTTCACTTTTGCATCTCAGAAGAGAGACAGGGTGGAGAATGTGCTTTGCTGTCTTTCATTATAAACGCTCACATGGGCCAGGAAATACCAAAGGAAAATGGACTGGATGATCCAGTCTGCCTCACAGTAGAGTTCCTAATCTACTTTTACACCAAAATAAAATCCCCAAGTAGATTCTTGACTAGATATCTGACATTTCATCCCATTCTTAAAGCCAGACTGTATTGGCATCTGCTAACATATAACATCTCAACAAAACAATGGATCTGGAAATGTTTCACTACACTTCAAGCCTGCTACTGTACTACTGTTAATCAATGATAGCCAAAGTGAGACGTTTGAAAACATTTCAGAAACAAAAGTATGTGGACACTCCTTCAAATTAGTGGATTTGGCAATGTCAGCCACACCTGTTGCTGACATGTGTCTATGTGACCAATGCAATTTGATTTGACTTGATTGGACAGGTGTATAAAATCGAGCACACCGCCATGCAATCTCCATAGACAAACATTGGCAGTAGAATGGCTCGTACTGAAGAGCTCAGTGACTTTCAACGGGGCACTGTCATATACCACCTTTCCAACAAGTCTGTTTGTTAAATCTCTGCCTTGCTAGAGCTGCCCCAGTCAACTGTAAGTGCTGTTATTGTGAAGTGGAAACGTCTAAGAGCAACAGCGGCTCATCTGTAAAGTGGTAGGTGACACAAGCTCACAGAAAGGGGAGTGCTGAAGTGCGCAAAGCGTAAAAATCTACTGTCCTCGGTTGCAACACTCACTACCAATCCCCAAACTACCTCTGGAAGTTTGGGGATTGGGGTCGGCTGGAGTGGTGTAAAGCTCGCCACCATTGGACTCTGGAGCAGTGGAAACATGTTTCCCTAGAGTGATGAATCACGTCTCACCATCTGGCAGTCCAACGGACAAATCTGTGTTTGGCAGATGCCAGGAGAACGCTACCTGCCCGAATGCATAATGCTGACTGTAAAGTTTGGTGGAGGAGGAATAATGGTCTGGGACTGTTTTTCATGGTTCGGGCTAGGCCCCTTAGTTCCAATGAAGGGAAATCTTAATGATATAACGTACAATGCCATTCAAGACGATTCTGTGCTTCCAACTTTGTGGCAACAGTTTGGGGAAAGCCCATTCCTGTTTCAGCAGGAAGCGAAGTCCATACAGAAATGGCTTGTCAAGATCGGTGTGGAAGAACTTGACTGGCCTGCACAGAGCCCTGACCTCAACCCCATCGAACACCTTTGGGATGAATTGGAACGCTGACGGCGAGCCAGGCCTAATCGCCCAACATCAGTGCCCGACCCCACTAATGCTCTTGTGGCTAAGTGGAAGCAAGTACCCGCTGCAATGTTCCAACATCAAGTGGAAAGCCTTCCCAGAAGAGTGGAGGCTGTTACAGCAGCAAAGAGGGTGTTGTAGAAATTCTTACACAGGGACACTCAAAGTCAATATTAAATGAATTATTGTTTATTATTAGCGAGCTGACGAGGTTCCAACAAACTTAATGCACCATAGTGGCTGTCTGTCAGGAGCTCCACTGGGGCAGTCCCAGCAGTTGTCTTACATACGGCTGGCTATACACAGGTTGTCATGGTTCCTCCTGGCACCAGAGGGCAACAGAGACCGCCCTAGAGACTTGTATTGGACTCAGGTGTGTCTTATTATTTCATGAGTGTGTCCCTGTTAAAAGAGGTGTGTTTTCTGGGCCTCCCGGGTGGTGCAGTGGTCTAAGGCACTGCAATACAGTGCTAGCTCAGAAGTCGCTAGTGCTCTCATCACGCACTAGCGACTCCTGTGGTGGGCTGGGCGCAGTGCACGCTGACCAGACAGCTAGGTGCACAGTGTTTCCTCCGACACATTGGTTGGCATCTGGGTTGGATGCGCGTTGTGTTAAGAAGCATTGCGGCTTGGCTTGGTTGGGTTGTGTTTCGGAGGACGCATGACTCTCGACCTTCGTCTCTCCCGAGCCCGTACGGAAGTTGTAGCGACAAGACAGTAATAATTTCTTATTTTTTAAAAAGAGGTGTGTTTTCTGTGGTCCTTTGCAGAAGCTTGAATTGTTTACCGTGTGTGTTCATTTCCTGAGTGAGTTTTCGAAACTTAGTGTTTGTTGTTTTCTAGTGTACTGTGATCCTGCGGCTACTGTTTCTCAGTAAAGTATTTATGTTTATACTTAACCACTGATTCCTCGTCTGGTCTCTTCTGCACATGGGTCCAACCTCATCACATCACAGCAAGCTTCTGCCACAACATGGACCCAGCAGAGATCACCCAGATCTGGAATGTGGTTGCCTACCAAGGAGTACTGTTAGGACAGCAGCAAGAACAGCTCTGCCAAATCTCCGGGACCCTTCAGGGACTTGCAGAGTCTGTCACATCTGCTTCTGCCACACCCCCTAGTGGACATACGGTGTCTCCTTGACCTGCAGCCATTCCCCCAGTACACTCTCCCTCTCCCTCTCTCTCTCTCTCTCTGTGTGTGATTGTGTGGTTGGAGACAGGTGTGCTGGAGTCAGAGCAAATCCCCAACAGCTGCAATCTGTTCCATAATCAAGACCTCTACAAATAATCAGTCCTGCCACTTCCACTCTGCTAGATCGTAATCTCCTTTTCAGTCAGTCATGCTTATAATTTTGTTGTAATTTAAGATCCTGTATCCTGCTTTGCCTGTTTTCCTGCCTGACACTGTTTAGCCTTGTGGCAGCAGGTAGCCTAGTGGTTAGAGCATTGGACTTGTAACCAAAAGGTTGTAAGATTGAATCCCCGAGCTGACAAAGTAAAAAATCTGTCATTCTGAACAAGGCAGTTAACCCACTGTTCCTAGGCTGTCATTGAAAATAAGAATTTGTTCTTAACTGACTTGCCTAGTTAAATAAAGGTCAAATAAAAATCTTCTCACTGCAGTTTTGCCACTCTGGTTCCTGTTCCACATCTCACTGCTACCCTGTTCTGGATTCAGCTCACCACCACTCCCTTGGATTCCCCTTCGGACCTGTTAACCCTGTCCCAACCCAGCTCACTCCAACCTCAGCCTCCACATCTGGTTTCCTACAACTCATCCGAGCTTCCCCGGATCTGCACTCCATCTCTCCCTGTGTTACAATAAATAGCTTGGTTCATTCATCCCTGTCCGCCTAACAGGATCCCTCCAAAAACGGCAAGCCCCCAACCCAGGAGGAGCCAATGTCCAGGTCTCATCAGCCAGCTGTCGTGGTTCTACACCGGAAGCCCAAGATCCCAGCCCCAGAGCGGTAAGACGGCCACCCGGGAGGATGCAAGGGGTTTATCACTCAGTGTTCTCTGGTGTTTGAGCTACAGTCCACCTCGTTCCACACCGATCGGGCCATGATCGCCTACATCATCTCTCTACTCTCGGGCAAGGCCCTGGCGTGAGCAACGGCATTGTAGGAACAGCAGCCACTATCTTGCAGGTCCATAGTAGCCTTCACTGGCAGGCTGCGACGAGTCTTCAACCACACAGTCGGTGGACGAGAAGCGACCAGCCGACTGTTCGTCCTCTGCCAAGAGGCCAGACCAGTGGCTGACTTTGTCATTTAGTTTCGCACCCTCACCGCCAAGAGTGGGTGGAATACGGAGGCACTAGTTACTGCTTTCCACCAAGGTCTGTCTAACTCCATCAAAGATGAACTGGCTAGTCGGTAACTGGGAGAGGACCTCGAGTCCCTGATGACGCTGGAAATCAGGTTGACAACTGCATCTGGGAATGGGTAAGACAGCACCCTTTTGACACCACTCCATAATTCCGGTTTCCTGAGTACCCCAAGGCCACTGAGCCCAGCATGGAGGATCCCATGCAGCTGGGTCACACACGTCTGAGCCCACAGCACCGTGTCAGGTGCATGTGCAAAGGCTGCTTCCTCTACGGCGGAGGTCTCGGAAATCTCTGCTATCCGCCCAGAGTTTACGGAATACGCCAGGGCTTGCCAGGGGAAGAAACTGACGAGCTGTGCAGTTACCTCTCAGCTACCCATTCACCATCTGTTACTACCCACAACCCTCCACTGGGACAACTGCCAGCACCAGATTCAAGCCTTTGTGGACTCCAGGGCTGCGGATAATTTAATTGATCAAGACTTCACCAGAGATTTACAGAGCCCCTGCATGAAATGTCCCATCAATCTGCAGATTAAAGCCCTCGATGAAGGCTACAGACCAAGCCCATTCTTCTGCAGGTTGGGGTGAACCACTGAGACTCTTAGTTTTCTGTTGATCGCTGCTCCCGAGAACCTCCTTATACTAGGGTACCTGTCATGTATTGTCATGTTGTGTCTTTCTGTCCTTTCCTTTCACCCTGTCTCCCTCTGCTGGTCGTACTAGGTTACCGTTTCTGTCCCTCTTTCCCCCAGCTGTTCCTTGTCTTCTCTGACTACCTCATTCACCCCTTTTCCCACCTGTTCCCTTTTTCCCTCTGATTAGGTCCCTATATCTCTCTCTGTTTCTGCTCCTGTCTTTGTCGGATTCTTGTTTGTGTGTCTCATGCCTGAACCAGACTATCATCGTGTTTGCTGCAACCTTGTCCTGTCCTGTCGGAATCTACCTGTCCATCTGAGCCCACGTGTGTTCATCATTAAAGAAACTCTGTTTGTTAATTCGCTTTTGGGTCCTCATTCACGCACCTGACAGAAGAATCCGACCAAGAATGGACCCAGCGACTTCGGATCCTCTCCACTCAGCCGTCGAGATCCAGGGAGCGATGCTAGGCAGACACGAGCAGGAATTGTCTTCTGCTCGACATGCCGTTGAGACCCTGGCCACCCAAGTCTCCAACCTCACAGAACAGGTTCACCATCTCCGCCTCGATCCACCGGCCACTTCCAGGGCTTTCGAATCTCCGGAGCCCAGAATCAATAACCCGCCGTGTTACTCTGGGGAGCCCACTGAATGCCGCTCGTTCCTCACCCAGTGTGATATTGTGTTTTCTCTCCAGCCCAACACTTACTCCAGGAGCACTGCTCGTGTCGCCTACGTCATATCTCTCCTTACTGGACGGGCTCGTGAGTGGGGCACGGCAATCTGGGAGGCAGGGGCTGAGTGTACTAACCAGTATCAGGACTTTAAGGAGGAGATGATACGGGTTTTTGATCGATCTGTTTTTGGGGAGGAGGCTTCCAGGGCCCTGTCTTCCCTATGTCAAGGTAATCGATCCATAACAGACTACTCTATTGAGTTTCGCACTCTTGCTGCCTCCAGTGGCTGGAACGAGCCGGCTTTGCTCGCTCGTTTTCTGGAGGGTCTCCGCGCAGAGGTAAAGGATGAGATTCTCTCCCGGGAGGTTCCTTCCAGCGTGGATTCCTTGATTGAACTCGCTATTCGCATTGAGCGACGGGTTGATCTTCGTCACCGAGCTCGTGGAAAGGAGCTCGCGTTCTCCGTTGCCCCCCTCTCCGCATCACTACCATCTTCCTCTGCCGGCTCGGGAGCTGAGCCTATGCAGCTGGGAGGTATCCGCATCTCGACTAAGGAGAGGGAACGGAGAATCACCAACCGCCTCTGTCTCTATTGCGGTTCTGCTGGTCATTTTGTCACTTCATGTCCAGTAAAAGCCAGAGCTCATCAGTAAGCGGAGGGCTACTGGTGAGCGCTACTACTCCTGTCTCTCCTTCAAGATCCTGCACTACCTTGTCGGTCCATCTACGCTGGACCGGTTCGTCAGCTTCCTGCAGTGCCTTAATAGACTCTGGGGCGGAGGGCTGTTTTATGGACGAGACCTGGGCTCGGGAACATGACATTCCTCTCAGACAGTTAAGGGAGTCCACGGCCTTGTTCGCCCTGGATGGTAGTCCTCTCCCCAGGATTCAGCGTGAGACGCTACCTTTAACCCTCACTGTTTCTGGTAATCATAGCGAAACCATTTCTTTTTTAATTTTTCGTTCACCTTTTACACCTGTTGTTTTGGGCCATCCCTGGCTAGTTTGTCATAATCCTTCCATTAATTGGTCTAGTAATTCTATCCTCTCCTGGAACGTCTCTTGTCATGTGAAATGTTTAATGTCTGCTATCCCTCCTGTTTCCTCTGTCTCTTCTTCACAGGAGGAGCCTGGTGATTTGACAGGGGTGCCGGAGGAATATCACGATCTGCGCACGGTGTTCAGTCGGTCCAGGGCCACCTCTCTTCCTCCACACCGGTCATATGATAGTAGTATTGATCTCCTTCCGGGAACCACTCCCCCCCGGGGTAGACTATACTCTCTGTCGGCTCCCGAACGTAAGGCTCTCGAGGATTATTTGTCTGTAGCTCTTGACGCCGGTACCATAGTCCCCTCCTCCTCTCCCGCCGGAGCGGGGGTTTTTTTTGTCAAGAAGAAGGACGGGTCTCTGCGCCCCTGCATAGATTATCGAGGGCTGAATGACATAACAGTGAAGAATCGTTATCCGCTTCCTCTTATGTCTTCAGCCTTCGAGATCCTGCAGGGAGCCAGGTTTTTCACTAAGTTGGACCTTCGTAACGCTTACCATCTCGTGCGCATCAGGGAGGGGGACGAGTGGAAGACGGCGTTTAACACTCCGTTAGGGCACTTTGAATACCGGGTTCTTCCTTTCGGCCTCGCTAACGCTCCAGCTGTCTTTCAGGCATTAGTCAATGATGTCCTGAGAGACATGCTGAACATCTTTGTTTTCGTTTACCTTGACGATATCCTGATTTTTTCACCGTCACTCCAGATTCATGTTCAGCACGTTCGACGTGTCCTCCAGCGCCTTTTAGAGAATTGTCTTTTTGTGAAGGCTGAGAAGTGCACTTTTCATGCCTCCTCCGTCACATTTCTCGGTTCTGTTATTTCCGCTGAAGGCATTAAGATGGATCCCGCTAAGGTCCAAGCTGTCATTGATTGGCCCGCCCCTAAGTCACGCGTCGAGCTGCAGCGCTTTCTCGGCTTCGCGAACTTCTATCGTCGTTTCATCCGTAATTTCGGTCAGGTGGCAGCTCCTCTCACAGCCCTTACTTCTGTCAAGACGTGCTTTAAGTGGTCCGTTTCCGCCCAGGGAACTTTTGATCTCCTCAAGAATCGTTTTACATCCGCTCCTATCCTTGTTACACCTGACGTCTCTAGACAGTTCGTTGTCGAGGTTGACGCGTCAGAGGTGGGCGTGGGAGCCATTCTTTCTCAGCGCTCCCTCTCTGACGACAAGGTCCACCCATGCGCGTATTTTTCTCATCGCCTGTCGCCGTCGGAACGTAACTATGATGTGGGAAACCGCGAACTGCTCGCCATCCGGTTAGCCCTGGGCGAATGGCGACAGTGGTTGGAGGGGGCGACCGTTCCTTTTGTCGTTTGGACTGACCATAGGAACCTTGAGTACATCCGTTCTGCCAAACGACTTAATGCGCGTCAGGCGCGTTGGGCGCTGTTTTTCGCTCGTTTCGAGTTCGTGATTTCTTATCGTCCGGGCTCTAAGAACACCAAGCCTGATGCTTTATCTCGTCTCTTCAGTTCTTCAGTAGCCTCCACTGACCCCGAGGGGATTCTCCCTGAGGGGCGTGTTGTCGGGTTGACTGTCTGGGGAATTGAGAGGCAGGTAAAGCAAGCGCTCACTCACACTCCGTCGCCGCGCGCTTGTCCTAGGAACCTTCTTTTCGTTCCCGTTCCTACTCGTCTGGCCGTTCTTCAGTGGGCTCACTCTGCCAAGTTAGCCGGCCACCCTGGCGTTCGGGGTACGCTTGCTTCCATTCGCCAGCGTTTTTGGTGGCCCACCCGGGAGCATGACACGCGTCGTTTCGTGGCTGCTTGTTCGGTCTGCGCGCAGACTAAGTCCGGTAACTCCCCTCCTGCCGGCCGTCTCAGGCCGCTTCCCATTCCCTCTCGACCGTGGTCTCACATCGCCTTAGATTTTGTCACCGGACTGCCTTCGTCAGCGGGGAAGACTGTTATTCTTACGGTTGTCGATAGGTTCTCTAAGGCGGCTCATTTCATTCCCTTTGCTAAGCTTCCTTCTGCTAAAGAGACGGCACAAATCATCATCGAGAATGTTTTCAGAATTCATGGCCTTCCGTCAGACGTCGTTTCGGACAGAGGTCCGCAATTCACGTCTCAATTTTGGAGGGAGTTTTGCCGTTTGATTGGGGCTTCCGTCAGTCTCTCTTCCGGCTTTCACCCCCAGTCTAACGGTCAAGCAGAACGGGCCAATCAGACTATTGGTCGCATCTTACGCAGTCTTTCTTTTCGCAACCCTGCGTCTTGGTCAGAACAGCTCCCCTGGGCAGAATACGCCCACAACTCGCTTCCTTCGTCTGCGACCGGGCTATCTCCTTTTCAGAGTAGCCTCGGGTACCAGCCTCCGCTGTTCTCATCTCAGTTCGCCGAGTCCAGCGTCCCCTCCGCTCAGGCTTTTGTCCAACGTTGCGAGCGCACCTGGAAGAGGGTCAGGTCTGCACTTTGCCGTTATAGGACGCAGACTGTGAGGGCTGCTAATAAGCGTAGAACTAAGAGTC
Organism: Oncorhynchus mykiss; assembly: GCF_013265735.2. Classification (NCBI taxonomy): domain Eukaryota; kingdom Metazoa; phylum Chordata; class Actinopteri; order Salmoniformes; family Salmonidae; genus Oncorhynchus; species Oncorhynchus mykiss. The sequence goes on along the minus strand of NC_048587.1, from coordinate 19,185,089 downwards.
CTAGATATTGTCGCGGTCAGAGAGTTTGGCTCTCCACTCAGAACCTTCCCCTTAAGACGGCTTCTCGCAAGTTGACCCCGCGGTTCATTGGTCCGTTCCGTATTTCTCGGGTCATTAATCCTGTCGCAGTTCGACTTCTTCTTCCGCGATACCTTCGTCGCGTCCACCCGGTCTTCCATGTCTCCTGTATCAAGCCCGTTCTTCGCGCCCCCGCTCGTCTTCCCCCCCCCCCCCCATCCTTGTCGAGGGCGCACCCATCTACAGGGTCCGTAGGATTTTGGACATGCGTCCTCGGGGCCGTGGTCACCAGTACCTCGTAGATTGGGAGGGGTACGGTCCTGAGGAGAGGAGTTGGGTTCCCTCTCGGGACGTGCTGGACCGTGCGCTGATCGAGGATTTCCTCCGTTGCCGCCAGGTTTCCTCCTCGAGTGCGCCAGGAGGCGCTCGGTGAGTGGGGGGGTACTGTCATGTATTGTCATGTTGTGTCTTTCTGTCCTTTCCTTTCACCCTGTCTCCCTCTGCTGGTCGTACTAGGTTACCGTTTCTGTCCCTCTTTCCCCCAGCTGTTCCTTGTCTTCTCTGACTACCTCATTCACCCCTTTTCCCACCTGTTCCCTTTTTCCCTCTGATTAGGTCCCTATATCTCTCTCTGTTTCTGCTCCTGTCTTTGTCGGATTCTTGTTTGTGTGTCTCATGCCTGAACCAGACTATCATCGTGTTTGCTGCAACCTTGTCCTGTCCTGTCGGAATCTACCTGTCCATCTGAGCCCACGTGTGTTCATCATTAAAGAAACTCTGTTTGTTAATTCGCTTTTGGGTCCTCATTCACGCACCTGACAGTACCCCTGTGTAACAGTATAGCTTCCGTCCCTCTCCTCGGGCTCGAACCAGGGACCCTCTGCACACATTAACAACAGCCACCCTCGAAGCATCGTTACCCATCGCGCCACAAAAGCTGTGGCCCTTGCAGAGCAAGGAGAACAACTACTTCAAGGTCTCAGAGCGAGTGACGTCACCGATTGAAAAGCTATTAGCGTGCACCACCGCTAACTAGCTAGCCATTTCACATCGGTTACACTTGGCTAGCTCTACATAACCCACTAGTTTCCTGGTCCATGGGACACCTACTAGACTGGGGTATGGACTGCCAAACTAAATGTCTAAGACCCCCACCAGGAGCCTCAATGTGTCCTCCAGCATCCCTTGAAGACCAATGCTTTTTTCCTGCTCCTCGACCTCCGGGAGGCTTTCAGTAAGAGGTAGGCTGCCACCCTTCCCCTCATCGTCCTTACGACTGTGTCATAGAACTTCCCAAGGTCATCTGTTCTCCCTTTCGACCCCTGAACCAGCAAGTATGAACAATTACACCCGGGAGTCACTGGAGGCAGGTTTCAATCGCCCCTTTACATCCCCTGCTGGTGCAGGCTTCTTCATGGGTAAGAAGAATGGAGGGCTGCGTCCCTGCATCGACAACAGAGAGCTGAACCAGATTACGATCAATAATTGTTACTCCCTACCCCTGATGTCCTCCGCATTGGAGTTGGTACAAGGGGCCCAATTCTTCACCAAACTGGACCTCTGTAAGCGTTGCAATCTGGTGAGAATCAGGGAGGGAGATGAGTGGAAGACTGCCTTTATTTTTTTATGTATTTTTTATTTCACCTTTATTTAACCAGGAAAGCTAGTCAAGAACAAGTTCTCATTTACAACTGCGACCTGGCCAAGATAAAGCAAAGCAGTGCGACAGAAACAACAACACAGAGTTACATGGAATAAACAAGTGTACAGTCAACACAATAGAAAAAAAGAAAGTCTATATACAGTGTGTGCAAATGGCATGAGGAGGTATGGCAATAAATAGGCCATAGTAGCAAAGTAATTACAATTTAGCAGATTAACACTGGAGTGATAGATGAGCAGATGATGATGAGCAGATGATGGTGTGTAAGTAGTGCTGCTCTTTTGCACACCAGTATCAAAGTCAATAAAAACAATATGGGGATGAGGTAGGCAGATTGGGTGGGCTATTTACAGATGGACTATGTACATCTGCAGCGATCGGTTAGCTGCTCAGATAGCTGATGTATAAAGTTAGTGAGGGAAATGTAAGTCTCCAGCTTCAGAGATTTTTTTAACACCCCTAGTGGCCACTATGAGTATTTAGTCATTATTTTCAGATTATCGAACTCTCCGGCAGTCTTTCAAGAATTGGTCAATGACACCCTGAGGGACATGTTGAATTGGTTCATCTTTGTTTACCTCGACGACATCTTGATCTTCTCCAAGACCATTCCGGATCACACACTGCATGTCCGCCAAGTCCTGAGATGCCTCCTGCAGAGTCAACTATATCAAGATAGAGAAGTGTGAGCTCCACGTATCCCAGGTTTCCTTCCTGGTCACATTACCTCTACCACAGGCATCCAAATGAACCCCGTAAAAATTGAGGCAATTGCCGACTGGCCCGTCCCACCTCACTCAAGCAGGTCCAGCGTTCCTCGTGTTAGCCCATTTTTACAGCCGTTTTATACGCAACTTTGGTGTGGTGGCAGCACCTCACACAGTCTAACCAGTAAGTCCATGACCCGTTTTTGCTGTAACCCTGAGGCTGACAGGGCATTCATGGTGTTCAAGGGAAATTTCAACTCTGGACCCGTTCTCATTCATCCTGATCCAACTCATCCCATTGAGGTGGAGCGGAGGCGGTCCTTTCACTGCGGAACGAGGAGGACAAGAAACTGCACCCACGTGCCTTTCTCTCCAAGCGGTTCTCCCCAGCGGAACGCAACTACGATGTAGGCAACCAGGAGCTCCTGGCAGTTAAGTGGGCTCGTAAGGGGTGGAGACGCTAGTTGGAGGGGGAACCTCATCCTTTTGTGATTCGGGGGGGGGGGGGGGGGTACTGTCATTGTTCTTCTTGGCACCAGAGGGCGGCAAATATCACCCACAGAATATTTTATTGGAGGTGTGTATTATTATGCCTAGAAGACCAGCATCTCGGAGTCACCTCTTCACTGTTAAACCTGATGTTTTGCGGGTAATATTTAATGAAGCTGCCGGTTGAGAACTTGTGAGGCGTCTGTTTCTCAAACTATACACTCTAATGTACTTGTCCTCTTACTCAGTTGTGCACTGGGGCCTCCCACTCCTCTTTCTATTCTGGTTAGAGCCAATTTGCGCTGTTCTATGAAGGGAGTAGTACACAGCATTGTACGAGATATTCAGTTTCTTGGCAATTTCTCACATGGAATAGCCTTCATTTCTCAGAACAAGAATAGACTGATGAGTTTCAGAAGAAAGTGCTTTGTTTCTAGCCATTTTGAGCCTGTAATCAAATTCACACATGATGATGCTCCGTATACTCAACTAGTCTAAAGAATGTCAGTTTTATTGCTTCTTTAATCAGGACAACAGTTTTCAGCTGTGCTAACATGATTGCAAAATAGTTTTCTAATGATCAATTAGCCTTTTAAAATGATAAACCTGGAGTAGCTAACACAACGTACCATTGGAACACAGGAGTGATGGTTGCTGATAATGGGCCTCTGTACGCCTATGTAGATATTCAATTAAAAATCTGCTGTGTCCAGCTACAATAGTCATTCACTGTATTTATGATCAATTTGATGTTATTTTAATCGACAAAAAAATTGCTTTTCTTTCAAAAACAAGGACTTTTCTAAGAGACCCCAAACTTTTGAATGGTGACCCCAAACCACTCCGTATTTGGTGTGACCACCATTTGCCTCATGCGACACATCTCCTTTGCATAGAGTTGATAGGCAGTTGATTGTGGCCTGTGGAATATTATCCCACTCCTCTTCAATCGATACGTGAAGTTGCTGAATATTGGCGGGAACTGGAACATGCTGTCGTACACGTCGAGCCAGAGCATCCCAAACATGCTGACATGTATGGTGAGTATGCAGACCAGGGAAGAATTGGCACATTTTCAGGTTCCAGGAAATTTGTACAGATCCTTGCGACATGGGGCTGTGCACTATCATGCTGAAACATGTGGTGATGGCGGCGGATGAATGGCACGACAATGGGCCTCAGGATCTCATCATGGTATCTCTGTGCATTCAAATTGCCATCAGCAGTCCGGGTGGCTAGTCTTAGGCGATCCTGCAGGTGAAGAAGCTGGATGTGGAGGCCCTGAGCTGATGTGGTTACAAGTGGTCTGCGGTTGTGAAGCCATTTGTACTTATTGCTGAATTCTCAAAAATGACGTTGGAGGCGACTTATGGTTACGAAATGAACATTTCATTATCTGGCAACAGCTCTGGTGTTGAGACATCTGTGGGACATCTGTGGTGTTGTGTGACAAAACTTCACATTTTAGAGTGGACTTTTATTGTCCCCAGCACAAGGTTCACCTGTGTAATGATACTGCTGTTTAATCAGCTTCTTGATATGCCACATCTATTAGATGGATCGATTATCTTAGAAAAGGAGAAATGCTCACTAACAGGGATGTAAACACATTTTTGCACAACATTTTAGAGAAATAAGCTTTTTGTGCATATGGCAAACTTTTGGGATCTTTTATTTCAGCTCATGAGACATGAGATCAACACTTTACATTTTGGATTGATACTTTTGTTCAGTATAGTTTTCATGCATCTAATTAGCCTATTTCTCAGCGGAGCCGACGGAGGCCTGCCTCGGCCTCCTCACCTAATTGCAGCGGTGTAAAGTACTTAAGTAAAATTACTTTAAAGTGCTGCTTTAGTAGTTTTTTGGGGTATCTGGGTTTTACTTTACTATTTATATGTTTTACTACTTTTCCTTCACTACATTTCTAAAGAAAATAATGTACTTTTTACTCTATACATTTTCCCTGACACCCGAAAGTACTGGTTAAATTTTCCAACTTTTCTTTCCAATTCACTCGAGGTTGAAATCAGAGATCTGTATAAAAGAACAAGATGCTCATGTCTCCGCCCTAACAATGGGAGTCTTTGTCCCAAAGGCAGGAAGGCAGGAGACAAGCTTAGGTTTGCATATTATGCCCATAGAAACATTGAGCTTATTCTGGACAGAGTTTGGCAAGAGTGAGACCTCTCGTTTCGCCTCTTCCTCTCTGCTGAAACTGTGCTTGCGAAAGATTGATTTGGAAAGGCTATAAGGTATAGTTGACAATGCATGTCTTTTTTTTATTTTTTATTTTATTTATTTTTTTACCCCTTTTTCTCCCCAATTTCGTGGTATCCAATTGTTGTATTAGCTACTATCCTGTCTCATTGCTACAACTCCCGTACGGGCTCGGGAGAGACGAAGGCTGAATGTCATGCGTCCTCCGATACACAACCCAACCAGCCGTACTGCTTCTTAACACAGCGCACATCCAACCCGGAAGCACCAATGTGTCGGAGGCTACACCGTGCAGTTGGCAACCTTGGCTAGCGCGCACTGCGCCCGGCCCGCCACAGGAGTCGCTGGTGCGCGATGAGACAAGGAGATCCCTACCGACCAATCCCTCCCTAACCCGGACGACGCTAGGCCAATTGTGCGTCGCCCCACGGACCTCCCGGTCGCGGCCGGTTACGACAGAGCCTGGACGCAAACCCAGGGACTCTGATGGCACAGCTGCCGCTGCATTGAAGGTCCCCAAGAATGCAGTGGCATTCCTAATTTTGAAATAGAAGAAGTTTGGAACCACCAAGACTTTTCCTAGAGCTGGCCGCCTGGACAAACTGAGCAATCGAGGGAGATGGGACTTGGTCAGGGAGGTGACCAAAAACCCGATGGTCATTCTGCTGAGCTCTAGAGTTCATCTGTGGTGATGGGAGAAAAGTAAAGAAGGACAACCATCTCTGCAGCACTCCACCAGCCTGTATGGTACAGTGGCCAGACGGAAGCCACTCCTCAGTAAAAGGCATATGAAATCCCGCTTGGAATTTGACAGAAGGCACCTAAAGATGATAAACAAGATCCTCTGGTCTGATGATACCAAGATTGAGCTCTTTGGCCTGAATGCCAAGCATCACGTCTGGAGGAAACCTGACACCATTCGTACGGTGAAGCATAGTGGTGGCATCATCATTCTGTGGGGACGTTTTTCAGCAGTACAGACTGGGAGACTAGTCAAGATCGAGGGAAAGATGAACAAAGCAAAGTAAAGAGAGATCCTTGATGAAAACCTGTTCCAGAGTGCTCAGGACTTCAGACTGGGGTGACGGTTCACCTTCCAACAGGACAACGACCCTAAGCACACAGCCAAGTCAACGCAGCAGTGGCTTCGGGACAAGTCTCTGAATGTCCTTGAGTGGCCCAGCCACAGCCCAGATTTGAACCCGATCGAACATCTCTGGAGAGATCTGAAAACTCCCCAAATACAGGGGTGCCAAGCTTGAAGTGTCATACCCTAGAAGACTCAAGACTTTAATTGCTGTTAAAGGTACTCCAACAAAGTACTGAGTCTGAATACTTATGTAAATGTGTTATTTCAGTTATGTATTTGTTATAAATGTGCAACATTTTCTAAAAACCTGTTTTTGCATTGTCATTATGGGGTATTGAGTGTCAATCGTTGAAGTAAAAAAAAATAAAAAATTTTAGAGCACTTCTGCAACATAACAAAATGTGGAAAAAGTCAAGGGGTCTGAATACTTCCCGAATGCACTGTATGTATCACAACCAGCCGTGATCGGGAGTCCCATAGGGTGGCACACAATTGGCCCAGTGTCATCCGGGTTAGGGTAGGCCGGGGTAGGCCGTCATTGTAAAATAAGAATTTCTTCTTAACTGACTTGCCTAGTTAAATAAAGTTTAAAAAAAATAAAAACGTCACCGGAAAAAGCATCAGAGCAAAACAGCGCCATTCTATATCTAGCCCATGACTCTGATGCTGTCTGGACAGATATAGTATGACACAACATACTCTTTTGATCCAGATAGCATCAGATACATGGTCTACAGATACTGAGACAGAGGACGGGCATGGAGATGCGGTAGGGTGGGCCAGGCCCCCTAGGATTCGCCCATACCGCCGGACCTGCCAATGTTGAATTTAAATAGGCAACCAGCTAAATACTTTATATAGCTAGGCTAGACTGCATTGTCTACATAATTAAACAATCCCTTTTGGTTTGACGGTGGACTTTGTCACATGTGCCGAATACAACAGGTGTAGTAGACCTTACTGTGAAATGCTTACTTACATGCCCTTAACCAACAATGCAGAGTTCTTCTTTTAAGTAAGAAAATATTTGCAAAATATGACCTGAAGATCACTGACGTCATGATATTACCTAGTTTTTTTCCCTCCAAGTTCCCAATTGTCTTGAAAGCAACATGACCATAATTCCTACAGAACTGTTTTTATTAGCTTAATGTTACATTTTTTAAGGCATGTTTTTATTATAATTATTTTTTTATTTAAAAAAAAATCTGAGCGGTAGATCTTGGCTTGCTTTTTGACTGCGAAAGGGATCTTGACTCAGAAAAGGTTGGTGACCACTGCAGTAGGGGGTAGATATTTTAGTTGTATCAGCTTGAACATTTTGAGTAACTCCACTAAACCACACTTCCACTATAATTTCCCAGTGTGCCTTGCCTTTGAGTGAATTGTAGTTACCACCCATGACTCTATTTGTTAGTGATAGAAACATGGTTGTTGAATTAATTCATGTTCAGTTCTGTGGCCTTCACCAAGTGAGTTCCTAAGGCAGTGTTTCCCAAACTTGGTCCTCGGGACACAAAGGGGTGCACATTTTGAATTTGCCCTAGAGTTACACAGCTGATTTAAAATGATTAAAGCTTGATGATTAGTTGGTTATTTGAATCAGCTGTGAAGTGCTCGGGCAAAAAAACAATTTCGGGAAACCCTGATATAGCGAGCAGCTGTTGCTTCATGACGTATCTCTACCTGAAAATATACGATCTAAGTGATTGATAGTTGGTATTAGGCAGTCATAAAAGTATGCTTATTTACTTTAAAGAACTATAAAATAGCGATTTTGTCAGACAGCATAGGCAGCAGATCTATAGAGATGAGATGATGACTTGGAATAAAATAATAGTCATCAAATAAAACAAATGTAATTTACACAACTGAAATATTTTCGTAAAGCAATATATTAGAGTAAAAAAATAAAGTATGGCTAATAAGCGATAAGCATTAATGGGCAGTCACTACCATCATGGGACGTTCATTAACTGTTTTATTCTGTGTAGTTGGAGCATTCAACCCACAAAATGCATAGTGCAAAATGTAAAATAAAATAATCTTGAAATTGAAAACTGTGATTATTTTTTTAAATAATCTAACCGAAACCGAAACGACCTCAAAAAACACTCAACACTGTAAGGTATTCACTCCCCTTGACTTTTTCTAAATGTTGTTGTGTTACAGCCTGAATTAAATATATATATATATATATATATATATTTTGTGAATTATGTTTTTTTTAATTTTTTTTTATAAATTACTTAAAAATTAAAAGCTGAAATATCTTGAGAAAATAAATATTCAACACCTTTGTTATGGAAAGCCTAAATATGTTCAGGAGTAAACATTTGATTAACAAGTTACATAATAGGTTGCATGGACTGTGTGCAATAATAGTGTCTGTACCCAACACATACAATTAGCTGAAAGGTCTCTCAGGTGAGCAGTGAATGTCAGACACAGATTCAACCACAAAGACCAGGGAGGTTTTCCAATGCCTCTCAAAGAAGGGCACCTGTGGTAGACAGGTATAAAAAAAGTTATTAATTACACTTTGGATGGTGTATCAATACTCCCAGTCACTACAAAGACACAGGCGTCCTTCCTAACTCAGTTACTGGAGAGGAAGCAAACCGCTCAAGGATTTCACCATGAGGCCAATTGTGACTTTAAAACAGTTACAGAGTTTAATGGCTGTGATAGGAGAAAATTTAGGATGGATCAACATTATAGTTACTCCACAATACTAACCTAAATGACAGAGTGAAAATAAGAAAGCTGGTACAGAATAAAAAATATGCAATAAGGCACTAAAGTAAAACTGCAAAAAATGATGCAAAGAATTTAACTTTATGTCCTGAATACAAAGTGTTATGTTTGGGGCAAATCCAACACAACACATCACTGTGTACCACTCTTCATATTTTCAATCATGGTGGTGGCTGCATCATGTTATGGGTATGCTTGTAAATTGGCAAGGACAAAAAAATAAAAAATCTAAATGTAGCTAAGCACAGGAAAAATCCTAGATGAAAACCTGGTTCCATCTGCTTTCCAACAGACACTGGGATACAAATAGCTTACCAAGACGACATTGAATGTTCCTGAGTGGCCTAGCTACAGTTTTGACTTAAATCGTCTTGAAAATCTATGGCAAGACTTGAAAATGTCTGTTTAGCAATGATCAACAACCAACTTGACAGAGCTTGAAGAATTTGAAAAAGAATAATGAGCAAATATTGTACAATCCAGGAGTGTAAAGTTCTTTGAGATTTACCCAGAACAACTCACAGCTGTAATTGCTGCCAAAGATGATTCGAACATGTATTGACTTATGGTGTTAGTACTTATGTAAATAAAAATATTTCTGTATTTAATTTTTAATAAAAAAACAAATCATTTTAAATCTAAAAACATTTTTCCATTTTGTCATTATGGGGTATTTTGTGTAAATGGATGCAATTATTTGTTTTAATCCATTTTGAATTCAGGATGTAACACAACAAAATGTTCGCTACACCAGTCCTCCGGCTGCACTTTCCATCACACTTCCCCCCACCTGATCCACAAGCATTTGTCTTGATTTCATTTGATTGAAAGAGTTTGACAAATACATCAATGGGACAGACCCAAAATGAAAGCACAAGGGCACACACTCATCCACCTACACTTATACAGAAGCCATTGGCTTCACCATGCCCACATCTAAGCCTTTAATTTTGTCACTAACTGACCTAAGAATAACCCAATTTAGGGTAATTTGATTCTGGTGGTCAGAAGATCAGAAAGAAGGGCAGTTGAGGTTTTATTAAGCCCCAAATATAGTAAGTTGAGATGTTGAGATGGGGGGAGGGGATCGTTTTATTTCAGATCAAGCTCTCTCGAGGAGGGAGATGACCTCAGCAATCTGATTACTGTCTGTGTTATCATAAGGCAATCTGACTCATTTTGAGTAAATCTGACTGTGTGTCTGCAATGGTCCTGCTGCTAAACAAACATATGAGGTGTTCCTGAACTTTAGTCAAGTTATATAGACTGAATGCACCGGGTTGCACCTTTAACCTGAAGCAATAAGATAGGGGCATATTATTTAAGATGTCAGTCTAATATGTGACAATTACAGTGCCTTGCGAAAGTATTCGGCCCCCTTGAACTTTGCGACCTTTTGCCACATTTCAGGCTTCAAACATAAAGATATAAAACTGTATTCTTTTGTGAAGAATCAACAACAAGTGGGACACAATCATGAAGTGGAACGACATTTATTGGATATTTCAAACTTTTTTAACAAATCAAAAACTGAAAAATTGGGCGTGCAAAATTATTCAGCCCCCTTAAGTTAATACTTTGTAGCGCCACCTTTTGCTGCGATTACAGCTGTAAGTCGCTTGGGGTATGTCTCTATCAGTTTTGCACATCGAGAGACTGACATTTTTTCCCATTCCTCCTTGCAAAACAGCTCGAGCTCAGTGAGGTTGGATGGAGAGCATTTGTGAACAGCAGTTTTCAGTTCTTTCCACAGATTCTCGATTGGATTCAGGTCTGGACTTTGACTTGGCCATTCTAACACCTGGATATGTTTATTTTTGAACCATTCCATTGTAGATTTTGCTTTATGTTTTGGATCATTGTCTTGTTGGAAGACAAATCTCCGTCCAGTCTCAGGTCTTTTGCAGACTCCATCAGGTTTTCTTCCAGAATGGTCCTGTATTTGGCTCCATCCATCTTCCCATCAATTTTAACCATCTTCCCTGTCCCTGCTGAAGAAAAGCAGGCCCAAACCATGATGCTGCCACCACCATGTTTGACAGTGGGGATGGTGTGTTCAGCTGTGTTGCTTTTACGCCAAACATAATGTTTTGTATTGTTGCCAAAAAGTTCAATTTTGGTTTCATCTGACCAGAGCACCTTCTTCCACATGTTTGGTGTGTCTCCCAGATGGCTTGTGGCAAACTTTAAACAACACTTTTTATGGATATCTTTAAGAAATGGCTTTCTTCTTGCCACTCTTCCATAAAGGCCAGATTTGTGCAATATACGACTTGATTGTTGTCCTATGGACAGAGTCTCCCACCTCAGCTGTAGATCTCTGCAGTTCATCCAGAGTGATCATGGGCCTCTTGGCTACATCTCTGTTCAGTCTTCTCCTTGTATGAGCTGAAAGTTTAGAGGGACGGTCAGGCCTTGGTAGATTTGCAGTGGTCTGGAGCATATTTACCAGCCCAATGGCTGCTCCTTAGCGTGGGGTTTGCAGTCTAAAACTGGCAAGTCATCCTGGGGTTACAGTATTGTTTCACAGTTTCTTTGTTATCCTCATCACACACTGGCATGACTCAGTCCTGTGAAATGAATATAGGCCAGGGTGTGATGTGGGGGATTGTGTATTTTCTGATATCTTACCAAAGGTCAATTTGTGGTTGAATGGGGTTCCCATTGCGTCGATAGACCATGAACCGCAGTAAATAACGCAGAGCCCATGTAAAATGACTTTATTCCTTTACGTACTTTTCCTTCTGTTGCATAACAGATAATCTATGTTTGATTGAGCAACATCCGTGATTGTAAAAACATATGGGCACACAAAACGTTGCTCTTCAGGACATCTTTGCCACAGATTTCCACAACATGGTTAGCTAAGCCTGGGCAAAACAACCCAGGAATGCAAGAGGAAACTCTACAAGTTTCCAAATACACACTGTCTCCCTGTCAAGAAGCCTATCACATGCAGTCTAAATGTCTATGATTGAACAATCAATATGATTTGATTGGTGTAGTCTCTCAATCTTGTGTTATGGTAAAATAACCAAAAAGTAATTACCTAAGGCAAAAAGCAGGATCACAAAGAGAGGGCCACAGAAAAGGTCTCAGAATAGGAGAGGGCGAACTTAGGATGGGGACAAGCTGAACTGAAATGTGACACAGATCACTCACTTGCCCTGGGAGAAGATACGATGGTATAGGGGAGAGGGGGGCAAGAGCCTTGTCCCTGGACCAAAAGTTGTTTTGTAAAATGATCCACTGTTATCAAGCATGAAGAATTCTAGAAGCGCTTTGGACTCAGCCTTTTTGCTTGTGGCAGTGGTCTCTGGAGCCATGTCTGTACTGCATTAAAAATACGAAAAGAAAACCCCAAACCAGGAAGGCTTTGAGTCAAGCATTGCTACAGTAGAACATCCTGAGACTTCAAAGCGTTGATTCCTATAGGAACAATTTAATATCATAAAGATGAAATCGGGGAAACCACGGCACAGGATCCAACTTCCATTAATAAGTACAGGGTTTCCAGCACACCATGTATACATGCAGTGGGAGGTCTCTGCATTCACAGTAGTCTTTGTTGCATGAGACTTTGTCTCAGTTCATTATTTCAGAGTCAGCACTATATGATCATGGCTTGAACCAAAGACAATAACCTTATTGGCTAATCTATGCTATAAATACAGTGCCTTCAGAAAGTATTCACACCCATTGATTTTTTTCCACATTTTGTTGTGTCACAGCCTGAATATAAATGGATTCAATTGAGGTTGTGTGCCACTGGCCTATACACAATACCTCATAATGTCAAAGATGAATTATGTTTGTTGAAACGAAATTGAAAAGCTGAAATGTCTTGAGTCAAGTATTCAGCCCATTGTTTTGACATGTCTAAATAGGTCTAGGAGTACAAATGTGCTTAACAAGTCACATAATATGCTGCATGGACTCACTTTGTGCAATAATAGTGTTTAACGTGATTTTTGAATGACTACCAAACAATAACTCAACCACAAAGACCAGAGTTTTTCCAATGCCTGGTGAAGAAGGGCACCTATTGGTAGATGGGAATTAAAAATAATAATCTGACACTGAAATCCCTTTGAGTGTGGTGAAGTTATTAATTACACTTTGGAATGTGTATCAATACACCCTGCCACTACATTATACAGGTGTCCTTCCTAACTCAGTTGCCGGAGAGGAAGGGAACTGCTCAGGAATTTCACCATAAAGTTTTAAAACTTTAAAACAGTTTGACTGTGATAGAAAACTGAGGATGGATCAACAACATTGTAGTTACCCCGCAATACTAGCCTAAATGACAGAGTGAGAAGGAAGCCTGTACATAATAAAAAATATTCAAAAACATGCATTCTGTTTGCAATAAGGCACTAAAGTAAAACTGCAAAAAATGTGTCAAAGAAATTAACATTATGTCCTGAATACAGTGTTATGTTTGGGGCAAACACAACGCATCACTGAGCACCACTCTTCATATTTTCAAGCATGGTGGTGGCTGCATCATGTAATGGGTATTGCTTGTCATTGGCAAGGACTAGGGAGATTGAAGAATCCAGGTGTGTAAAGCTCTTCAAGAATTACCCAGAAAAGCTCACAGTGTAATCGCTGCCAAAGGTGATTCTAACATGTATTGACTTAGGGGTGTGAATACTTATGTAAATGAGATATTTCTGTATTTCATTTTCAAAACATTTAAAAAAAAATATCCTAAAACATGTTTTCACTTTGTTATTATGGGGTATTGTGTGTAGATGGATGAGAAGAAAAAAAACGTAATCCATTTTGAATTCAGGCTGTAACACAACAAAACGCGGAATACATCAAGGGCTATGAATAATTTCTGCAGGCACTGTAGCTGAAAGCGACTAAAACCATGTGTCCTTTAGTACATATACAGTAAATTACAATATACAATAATAATATTTATTGGCACTTTGTTATGGTACAGAAATGACCAGGGATTCTCTAATATATATATATATATATATATATATATATATGGTAAAATTATAATGACATAGTAGTAACCTCTGAATTACTTATTTGTTCGGATTAGATGAATCAGGCCCCACTAGGGACTATTTGTCAGTCCATCTGTAATTTGCATGTCTTGTATTCATGGAGTATGTAAAATTAACTATGCAAAACTAGCTAGTCTAAATCCCAGCATATTCAAATATTCTGAGGAACAAGATTTCTAAGGTCCGCTCTCTAAAAGTATTTTCGACATAATCATGTTGAATGTATTGTTTGTAGCTTATAGCTACTTATACTATTGTGCACACACACATCTAAACATCCGAGTAGAGGGTTTGTCCACTGTGGTCCTCCCAGGTGACACACACCCTAGGTCTGTAGGCCATCCTAGTGACATCCAGCTCAGGTTTACACTGGAACCATGTTTGAAGCAGTTGATCCATCTGTTCCTGCTTGGTGATCCCATGGAGTCTCTCCTCCTCTTCATCCACCATGTCTTCTTCCCCCCTGTACCTGACTTCGGGTGAGAGAGGCAGTCTGAGTACTGCGTCTTCCCGCATGCCCTCGAAGAACTGCACAACGCACTTGCGGGCAAAATCGCGGCAGTGAAGCACGCAGGTCTCATCGAAGAGCTTCTGCTCGATGTCCAGGTAGTTGCTCCAGTAGCGCGTCTGGAGGTTGGTGGCGTGGTCGTCGAAACAGGGCTTGATGAGACGGCCCAGCGCACCCAAGAGAATGAAGAACAGGAGGATAGACCAGCCAATCGCCTGTCAGGAAATATAGTACAAAGCATTGGCATTCTCGAATGGAGAGTGGAGGACATCAGTCATCAGGGTGATAGTTTCTGACACACCCCGGTTAAGGAATGGGATTTGACTGTACAAATAACGAACAAAAGCCAGCCTACCTAAGTAGGGCAACAACATTTTTTTAAATCCCTTTGAATACTAAACCCATCAACTCAAATGCGCAAAGTAAAGACATGAGTTTCAGAGGTATTTAAAAACGGGAGTGCACTCACTTGGGAGTAGCAGCGCACGTAGCGTGAAACAGCTTTACGAAATGTGCTGTTCCTGAAGATCATATCCTCCTTGCAGGGCACCTTGGCCATGAGCTTGAGCAGGTCAAGGCCAGTATTGTTGGGCATGCCTATGAAAGTATAGAGTACAACTAAAGTTTGTGTTTGAGTCCAAGTTCAAATGTTATAGTAGACAAGACCACACTATTTTGACTCTGGGTGAGGGTTTGGGTGAAAGTCAGTTAGTTACAGGGCTATGAGTTAAGGTTATGATTGACAGGTGTTTTGGGCTATAGCTACCCGAGAAAGGCTTGGGGTCTACACTCATGCTGAAAGCACAGATGAAGATCTTCCCATCCAGCAGAGTGACCAGAATCCACACCATGGGCGCCAGTAGAGCCCTCTGCATCATGGCAGAGAACATGTACCTGCAGAGGGTTAGGAATAACATCACAATTAATTACAGGAAGTAGTAGTCGTTTTTTGGAAGAAAAGCTGTGATGGTAGTGGTCGTAAACACAGGAGCATGAGGTGGTTTGACAGCAGCACTTGACAACTCACTTGACAATGGCAGGATTTTTGCTTCTCTTCCCAATGGGTCTCAACCATTCTTCCATCATGACCCCTGTGTGTCGATTGACCAAGATTCCCAGGAAGAAGAATATTAAAGGCGG
Source organism: Oncorhynchus mykiss (assembly GCF_013265735.2). Lineage (NCBI taxonomy): Eukaryota > Metazoa > Chordata > Actinopteri > Salmoniformes > Salmonidae > Oncorhynchus > Oncorhynchus mykiss. Next base: position 19,169,467 of record NC_048587.1, on the reverse strand, counting down.
GACAAACATCACCCCCAGTGCGTAGAGTTTGTTGTATTGTGGAATACAGGGGCAGTTGAAGTCAAAGCTGGTGTAGAGCTTCACACTGATCAGGGCCAGTACAATACAGATTCCATTTGATATGGACTCGGAATTGGACTGAAAATACTGCAGAACTAACTTCAGACGGTCCATGGTTTAGTGAGACTGAAAACTTGACACACGTGATAATGATCCGGTAAAGTGGTCAGACTAGGTTAACACACTGTACAAAAGTAACCGCAAACACCTTAGTTTTAAGAACAAGATTTTCCCTACCACAAAATAGTCCTCACTGAAGAATCAACTTCATTCCATTGTTGAATAAAAAAGGTCAATACCGTACTAGTATTTTTGTTAGGTTGAGTCAAGAGTCAGAGCAGAGGTTGAAAACACACCAGCCAGGTTAGTGTCATCTGACCACACCCCAGTAGTACGTGTGCAGGTCGGAGCACACTGACAGAGGCTTTAGGAGAGAACGGAGGGTGTGTTCACTAGCTCCTACTGTGCAGGTGCAACAGAGTTCAACACGGTATAACAATTACTGATCTTCGAATGACAGGTGTTTAATGACTTTGCTGTACTCTTATAAGAGCCAGAGCCTTTTCTACCTATTATTTTTTACTCTGAATAACCCCAATGTGAACTGTTTACGTCAACTTTGTGTCTCACATTACTTCCCAACCGCGACACATTGTTTTATTAAATACATGTGAAAACATGGATACTCCTTTCAAAGACAAAAGGTGCATTCACCAGTGCTGCTTACAGACCATGTACCTCTAAGAAATAGAACTCACATGATCAGAACTACACAGTCAAGTGTTGGTTTATTTTTAGAAAATGAGTTGCATACAAAACAATTAAAAGGACATGGTCTCAGCATGCATAAAGTGCTTGGAGTTTTGCTCCAACATACAGTGTCAACGAACCCGTTGCGTGAACAAGATATAGGAGTTCAGCATTTACTTTAGCATGCATTGTGAAAAGTAATTGATTCCAATTCAAGTGGGGCTTATGAATGATTACTTTAAGTGATTTAATCGCACCTAAAATTGGTAAAGGTCCTACCAGCATCCTAATCCACAGCAAAAACAGCATGATGGCAGTTATGAGATTTGTCTAAGATTTCAAAATACTTCATTATACAGTGGACAAATCATGCTCTTTCCATGACAGACTGACCAGGTGAACGCAATGATCACTTATTGATGTAACTTGTTAAATCCACTCCAATCAGTTTAGATAAAGACAGTATTTTTAAACATTGAGACATGGATTGTATGTGTGTGCCATTCAGAGGGTGAATGGGAAAAACAAGAACAGGGTATGGTAGGTGCCAGGTGCACTGGTTTGAGGGTCAAGAATTGCAACGCTGCTGGGTTTCACACAACACAAACATGTAAGTAAAATGGTCCACCACCCAAATCGACAACTGTGGGAAGCATTGGCGTCAACATGGGCCAGCATCCGTGTGGAATGCTTGACACCTTGTAGATTCCATGCCCTGACGAATTGAAGCTGTTCTGAGCACAACTCAATATTAGGAAAGGTGTTCCTAAAGTTTTGGACATTCCGTGTATATGAACACTAGCTTCTGGAAGAAAGGATTCGGTCTCCACTATAACCAACAGCATTTGACAAACTCCACAACAAAAAGTAACATTTACCATAGGCAGTAAAGACATCAAAACTTTAGTATAAACAGTAGTTTCAGGAGAATGGGTTGAGTAATTCCTCTAGTTTCTGTCTCAGTTGGTACAGTACTACAACGAACATCAGAGCAGTGGACCCTTAGGATCCAGCGCTAGCTTAAGGTTACGCCATTATGAGCATCACATCTGCGCCTTTCAAATTTAGGTCAAGCTGATCTCCGATGATTCTTTGGCTTCGATCACCTTGAAAACTCCAACCTTCTGTTTGGAGCTCCTCTTGGCCTTGTCTGGAAAGAGACAAACTGGTTACATTACACACAATACAACGGAGGCCAAACAAAAGCAAGGTTTCATCAGGTGACCATGTTACGGGGAGAGGCACTAGTGCTCTGCAGTGGTAAAGCATCCTGACAAAGGCCGAGGACTTTAGTATATTGTGACGCAGGTATGATCAACATCATTCATGATAACAGTAGTTGTGAATTGAATAGAGCCCACAGCTTAACTCACCCAGAAGGTCACTGCGGTCCAGCAGAGCCTCCAGGTCCTTGTCACTAATGACCTTCCCCTTGGTGCTTTTCACTTCCCTGAAAAAGACAAGAAACAATCATTAGATAACCATAGACTTCTGAAAATTGATCAAGGGGGGGGGGGGGGGGGGGGGGGGGGGGGGTTGGGAAATAACACAAAAAAAAACTAGTACTTCTCGTAATCTCTGGTGTTGAGAAGATCCATCAGCTCAGACACGTCGACGCAGCTCTTGGTCTGTTTGAGCTCAGCCTTTCCTCCTTTGAATTTTTCTAATAAATAAAAATACAAACGGTACAATCAGTCTGAATTCAGAGAATTAAATTGTCACATTATTTCCAAGAATATCCCCAACAATTCCCTCAAGCTGATCATGTCACTGTTCATACTACTACTACTACTACTACTACTACTACTACTACAGCCCATAGAAGCACATTGCACACTAATAAATGTATCATAAGGAATACGGTTTTAAAGTGTCTGTCCTATATCTAGGAGATAAGGCAGCTCATCCTGATTTTCAGGATGTTTCACGGTCTGGCAAACGCAGGCTGACATAGGCGGATTTAGATGCAGGCCATGCAATAAAACTGTTCTCTATCTAAAACGTACGGATTTTGATGGGGATGTTTTGTAGGGGCCACGGCCAGGAATCAGCCATTATTGACGCGACCGTGGAGCAATTACAGATAAGTGCCTTGCTTTCACCTTGTCGGCTGGGGATTTGAACTACTGACTCAACGCTCTAACCGATAAGCTACCTGCCACCCCATGTTTCAAACTATTTTCAAATGCATAGGAATGCATTTAAAATATACTGAAAAAAAATATCTGAAACGCAAAACGCAACAACTTCATTGATTTTACATAAGAGGAAATCAGTTTAAATAAATAAATTAGGCCCTAATCTATGGACTTCAAATGACTGGGAATACAGATCTGCATCTGTTGGTCAGATAAATGAGAAAATCCTCACAATGGGCCTCAGGATCTCGTCACAGTATTTCTGTATGTTCAAATTGCCATCGATAAAATGCAAATTGGGTTTGTTGTCCGTAGCTTATGCCTGCCCATACCCCCACCATGGGACCATGGGGAACTCTGTTCACAATGTCGACATCAGCAAATTGCTCGCCCACACGACGCCATACAAGTGTTCTGTGGTTGTGAGGGCGTTTGGACGTACTGCCAAATTCTCTAAAACGACTTCGGAGGCAGCTTATGAAAATAACATTACTTTGTTTCAGTTCATGAAACATGGGACCAACACTTTACATGTTGCGTTTATATTTCTGTTCCGTGTAAATATTTGATAAAAATACATGTTATGCGCCGTGAATATACGACACTCAAATACACATGCAATTGAATCCAGGTCTGGAACACACGTGCCACAATAGTTCTCTATCCGGACATACTTAGCAGCTCTTCCATGCACCTTCTATTCAGGTGGGTTTCACATTTACCTCAATGTAATAACAGTTTCGATGTGTCCTGGATGTGAGAGGAGTGGTACTCTACTCACTCTTGTGAATGACCATCTTCTCCAGCTTCCTCTTGGCTGACGCTCTCTCCAGGATCTTCTGGTCAATGGTATTGGCAGTGACCAGTCGGTACACCACCACGGGTTTTGTCTGTCCGATACGGTGGCATCTGTCCTGGGCTTGCAGGTCAGCCTGAGGGTTCTGACAGAAGAAGAGTCCATTAATAATCGTGTGGCTCTAGAAAAATCAGTACCAAACATGTAGCAGTAAGCAACAGTTAAGCTCAACCTGAGGGCATGAGTTCTACACCTACCCAGTCACTGTCAAAGATGATGACGGTGTCAGCAGCAGTCAGGTTGATGCCCAGGCCACCTGCTCTGGTGCTCAGTAGGAAGAGAAACACCTCTGGGTCAGAAGAGAACTTTGTCATCTGCAACAACAAAAAATATGATGGAAGGATAAGCTCACAGCACAAGAAATAGTGAGGGAGAAAGACTGCTACATGATTATAAGTAGAGCTGCATGATATGGGCAAATGCAAATTGAGCAAACACTGCGATTTATTTGCAATATTATTCTAACTCGATGGTTTGAATATAGTGGGCAACTCGAATAGTGTTGTTTAGCATGACGAGTGAAAAAGCCAGGTAGGAGCATGGATCAGAAAACCAGTCATCTAGTGTGACCATTTTTGCCTCATGCAGTGTGACGTCTCCTTAGCAAAGAGTTGATTGGGTTTTGATTGTGGCCTGTGGAATGTTGTCCCTCTCCTCTTCAATGGATGTGCGAAGTTGCTGGATATTGGCGGGAACTGGAACACACTGTCGTACACGACAATGGGCCTCAGGATCTCATCACATTCAAATTGCCATCAATAAAATGCAATTGTGTTCGTAGCCTACAGTGGGGCAAAAAAGTATTTAGTCAGCCACCAATTGCGCAAGTTCTCGCACTTAAAAAGATGAGGCCTGTAATTTTCATCATAGATACACTTCATCTATGACAGACATGAGAAGAAAAGAAATCCAGTAAATCACATTGTAGGATTAATGAATTTATTTGCAAATTATGGTGGAAAGTAAGTATTTGGTCAATAACAAAAGTGTCTCAATACTTTGTTATATACCCTTTGTTGGCAATGACAGAGGTCAAATGTTTTCTGTAAGTCTTCACAAGGATCACACACTGTTGCTGGTATTTTGGCCCATTCCTCCATGCAGATCTCCTCTAGAGCAGTGATGTTTTGGGGATGTTGCTGGGCAACACGGACTTTCAACTCCCTCCAAAGATTTTCTATGGGGTTGAGATCTGGAGACTGGCTAGACCACTCCAGGACCTTGAAATGCTTCTTACGAAGCCACTCCTTCGTTACCCAGGCGGTGTGTTTGGGCTCATTGTCATGCTGAAAGACCCAGCCACGTTTCATCTTCAATGCCCTTGCTGATGGAAGGAGGTTTTCACTCAAAATCTCACAATACATGGCCCATTCATTCTTTCCTTTACACGGATCAGTCGTCCTGGTCCCTTTGCAGAAAAACAGCCCCAAAGCATGATGTTGCCACCCCCATGCTTCACAGTAGGTATGGTGTTCTTTGGATGCAACTCAGCATCCTTTGTCCTCCAAACACGACGAGTTGAGTTTACCAAAAAGTTATATTTTGGTTTCATCTGACCATATGACATTATCCCAATCTTCTTCTGGATCATCCAAATGCTCTCTAGCAAACTTCAGACGGGCCTGGACATGTACTGGCTTTAGCAGGGGGACACGTCATGGATTTGAGTCCCTGGCGGCGTAGTGTTACTGATGGTAGGCTTTGTTACTTTGGTCCCAGCTCTCTGCAGGTCATTCACTAGGTCCCCCCGTGTGGTTCTGGGATTTTTGCTCACCATTCTTGTGATCATTTTGACCCCACGGGTAGAGATCTTGCGTGGAGCCCCAGATCGAGGGAGATTATCAGTGGTCTTGTATGTCTTCAATTTCCTAATAAATGTTCCCACAGTTCATTTCTTCAAACCAAGCTGCTTACCTATTGCAGATTCAGTCTTCCCAGCCTGGTGCAGGTCTACAATTTTGTTTCTGGTGTCCTTTGACAGCTCTTTGATCTTGGCCATAGTGGAGTTTGGAGTGTGACTGTTTGAGGTTGTGGACAGGTGTCTTTTATACTGATAACAAGTTCAAACAGGTGCCATTAATACAGGTAACGAGTGGAGGACAGAGGAGCCTCTTAAAGAAGAAGTTACAGGTCTGTGAGAGCCAGAAATCTTGCTTGTTTGTAGGTAACCAAATACTTATTTTCCACCATAATTTGCAAATAAATTCATTAAAAATCCTATAATGTGATTTTCTGGATTTTTTTCTTCTCATTTTGTCTGTCATAGTTGAAGTGTACCTATGATGAAAATTACAGGCCTACAATTGGTGGCTGACTAAATACTTTTTTGCCCCACTGTATGTCTGCCCATACCATAACCCCACCACTACCATTGAGCACTCGTCACAACATTGACATCAGCAAATCGCTCACCCACACAACATAGTTGAAACCGGGATTCATCCGTGAAAAGCACACGTCAGCATGCCAGTGGCCATCGAAGGTGAGCATTGTCTACTGAAGATGTTACAACGCCGAACTGCACTTAGGTCAAAACCCTGGTGAGGCCGACGAGCACGCAGATGAGCATCCCCGAGATGGTTTCTGACATTTTGTGAATAAATGATTTGGTTGTGCAAGGCCAGTTTCATCAGTTGTCCGGGTGGCTGGTCTCAGACCATCGAGCAGGTGAAAATGCCGGATGAGGTGGTCCTGGGCTGTTGAGGTTACACATGGTCTGCGGTTGTGAGGCCGGATGGACCTACTGCGAAATTCTTTAAAACGACGTTTGAAGGGGCTTATGGTAGAGAACTGAACAGTATATTTTTGTGTGACAGCTGCACATTTTAGAGGGGCCTTTTATTGTCCCCAGCACAAGGCGCACCTGTGTAATGATCATACTGTTAAATTGGCTTCTTGATATGCCACACCTGTCAGGTGGATGGATTATCTTGGCAAATGTGAAATGCTCACTAACAGGGTCGTAAAAAAATGTGTACACAATTTGAGAGAAATAATTGACCATTTCTGGGATCTTTTATTTCAGCTCATGAATTCAACACTTCACATGTTGCGTTTATATTTTTTGTTCAGTCTAGATATGACATCAATTATAAGGTAAAGAAAAATATAACATTAATGCTTCGCCTATTCCTCTCCGACATACCGTTCCACAAACAATATGCTGATCTAGTCCTACAGCACCATAAGCCTGACGACTCATTACATTCTCCCGCTGCTCTGTCTTTCGCTCCATACTTCGGCCATCATTGAAGTAGTTTGTGGTGACGAGACATCAGCGATTGGGTCGCCTCTAACCAATCAGAGTATCAAAGCCAATAATGAATTGTCAACCGCCGCTTTACCTACGTGTGTTCAGGCTCAACCCATCGGTTTCTGGATCTGAGTCTGGGTTAGAGGTCGACCGATTATGATTTTTCAACGCCGATACCAATTATTGGAGGACCAAAAAAGGCGATTAAAAAAAAATTGTATTTGTAATAATGACAATTACAACAATACTGAATTAACACTTTTTAACTTAATATAATACATCAATAAAATCAATGTATCCTCAAGTAGATAATGAAACGTTCAATTTGGTTTAAATAATGCAAAACCAAAGTGTTGGAGAAGAACGTAAAAGTGCAACATGTGCTATGTAAGAAAGCTAACGTTTCAGTTCCTTGCTCAGAACATGAGAACACATGAAAGCTGGTGGTTCCTTTTACATGAGTCTTTAATATTCCCAGGTAAGAAGTTTTAGGTTGTAGTTATTATAGGACTATTTCCCTCTATACCATTTGTATTTCATTAACCTTTGACTATTGGATGTTCTTATGGGCACTTTAGTATTGCCAGTGTAACAGTATAGCTTCCGTCTCGCTCCTCCTTGGGCTCAAACCACCAACACAACGACAACAGCCACCACATCGAAGCAGCATTACCCATGCAGAGCAAGGGAAACAACCACCACAAGGCTCAGAGCGAGTGAAGTTTGAAACTCTATTAGCCCGCGCTAACTAGCCAGCCATTTCACTTTGGTCACACCAGCCTCATCTCGGGAGTTGATAGGTTTGAAGTCAAACAGTGCAATGCTTGACCACGAATAGCTGCTGGCAAAACACACGAAAGTGCTGTTTGAATTAATGTTTACACGCCTGCTTCTGCCTACCACTGCTCAGTCAGATACTTAGATACTTGTATGCTCAGTCAAATTATATGCAACACAGGACACGCTAGATAATATCAACCATGTTAACTAGTGATCATGATTGTTTTTTTATAAAGGTAAGTTTAATGCTAGCTAGTAACTTACCTTGGCTTACTGCATTTGCGTAACAGGCAGGCTCCTTGTGGAGTGCAACGAGAGGCAGGTCATTATTGCGTTGGACTAGTTAACTGTAAGGTTGCAAGATTGGATCCCCCGAGCTGACAAAGTGAAAATCTGTCGTTCTGCCCCTGAACGAGGCAGTTAACCCACCGTTCCTAGGCCTTCATTAAAAATAAGAATGTGTGCTTAACTGACTTGCCTAGTTAAAGATTAAATAAAGGTGTTAAATAAAAATACCGATTTCCGATTGTTATGAAAACTTGAAATGGGCCCTTCCGATTAATCGTCGACCCCTAGTCTGGGAAGTCAGGTAAACCACACCAGTGGTATCAGACTGTACCTAGCTAGCTACGTTTGCGCTGGCTCAATGCCTTTAGCTAACTAGCGATTAGCTGCTAACACAGATTATTTTGGCCCCAACTTGCTTAGACTAACTAGCTGTTTGCAGAGTGTTCTATACACAAAGTAATAGCAGAATTATAAAAAGAATGTGGATTTATATTAAGATGCAAAGTGGAAAGCAGCACCTTTGTCATTAAGATTTTGTTTCGTTGACCATGAGCGAACTTGGAAGGAACAGCAAGTGGGTAAGGCGAGCAACTACGCTCCTTGAGTGACGGGCCGGGGCTTGGTGTGCGCGTGCAGCGGGAGAGACGGCTCAAGTAGCAAACTATAAAAATCGGACGTTAAACACCATGGAGGAGCTTCACAATATTGCAGACATTTGCAACTTAAACATTGCACATGTCAATATCAAAATTATATTAATCGTGCAGTCCTAATTATAAGCGCTTTATGACTGCTTTAAGGAGGATAATTCCATTGTGGGGAGTAGACCATGCCACTACTCACGTTCTCTTCTCTGTCGGGATAGGCCATGCTCCCATCCAGTCGGCTGTATTGGTAACCCCGCAGGTAGCAGTAGTCCATTAGGATATCCAAGATGGACGTCATCTGGCTGAAAATCAGCACCTGTCAACAAGGTACACAACAGGTCAGAAGTGGTCACAAACATCTTACAATAAATACATATTCATGGTCAAGTAAAATTTTGGGGGATTAAAAAGCAATCACTTGACTGAGGACATTAAGTATAAAAACTGAATTTGGACGTTTACCTTGTGTCCCCTCTTCTTCAGCTCTGGCAGCATTCTGTCTAGAATGAGGAATTTCCCTGAGGTCTGGACCAGTTGCTCATCAATCTGCAATGGAAAGAGAGTCAAAGGGTGACAAGATCATGCATTTACACGAGCTACACCAACTGGCAGTCTAACTCCCTATACACTCTGACAAAGCCTCTACTTAGCAGTGCTGAGAGAAGTCATGAATGCACCCACAACATTCAATGGCCATGTCATTTCTACATAATTTGGTCACAGCCATTTCAATCGCGCAGGGCCTTTACCTTGAACTCCTGAGTGGCCGGGTCCAGTGGGTACTCTATGAGATAGGGGTGGTTACAGCACCTCTTCAGCAGCATGAGGATGTTCTGCAGTTTCAGGTTGATTTGGGAGTCCAGGGGCATCTGCACGTCCACAACCGGGGCGGGGCTGAAGAGGACCGGGACAGGCAACGAGTTAGTGAGTTGCCCCAGCAGAGGTCTCACGTGCAACTATCAACTGCAAGTCTTTAGTTCATTTATTTTAAATAAGGGAGCACACATTAAAATGTTTAACATTCACGGGAAAAAATTAATTGGTACAATCATGTAGTTTGTCTTCATGAACACGTGTGTATCCGATGTATCAAGTTGTATAACAGAAAATATAGTTTATCAAGTCTATCATTGGTATGACCAGTGCACCCCCTAGTGAGTAAAGGCACAAGCATAAAAATAGAATCATCCCATTTCTATGTGCACCGCAGTGTTTGCTTCACACAGAACACTACCATAGTAGAAGATATTCTGACCTCTGCTCAGCCTCCTTCTGAACCCTCTCCAGGTATTTCTCCAGGTCGTAGGGCGTGTCACCATCAGTCTCTTTGTAGTCCACAGGCCTCCTGGTCCTGCGCTTAGGCCTGCCGTCGGTCGTCAGCACCACTGGAGCCTCCACCTGACACGTCAAAGTCTATTAGAAAGCGCCTTCAAACAAAGTCTGGCCTCTGAAAAGTTGGCAATACATTCATTTGCCATTCTATATAACAGCGTAGCAGTGAATTGAGGGCCTTACCTTCACCTGGCCCAGCACTTTGGCGATGGTCTTGTTCACCACAGCAGTGTAAAAAGACTCCTGTTTGACAGTGAGTGGGGCGTACACAACAATCTCCTTTTTGGGCGGCACCTCCAACGTCACATCAGACTTCAGTCTTCTCAGCAGAAATGGCGTCAGAATCTGGAGATGAAAGAGAAGGTTTATAGACCATCTACAGGTTTAACCATTGTATCTTTCCCAGTATATTGCAGAGCTAGTCAGTCAGAGGGCTTACCTGGTGGAGCATGTGCAGGATGTTCTGCTCTCGTTCGTTAGCCACAACATTTTTTGCATCCGAACCAATGGTGTCGATGTCAAACCACGACTCAAAGCTGTAGAGATATAGGTGAAGCGCAATTACACTTTTTTTAACAAGACAAAATAAACATTCCATATAGTCCCATTCCAACAGTAGAAAAAGACAAGACCCCCTACCTCTTGAGGTCGTCAAACACCTCAGGCAGAAGGAAGTTGAGCAGTGACCACAGCTCAGCTAGATTGTTCTGCAGTGGTGTGCCCGTCAGGAGCAGCTTATTGTCCGTGGGCAGCATCTTCAATTCCCTCACCAGTCGGCAGTTCAGGTTCTTGATCCTGTGGCCCTCATCCACAATCAGGTACTTCCAGTGGAAGCGCTGGGGAGGAAAAGCAAGGGGGTTATCAGTGAGAGGCTGAATGGGTTAAATAGGTGGCACAACTTGTAGTACGCATGCATAACTCAACTTTTACGTAAATTTACCTTTGATATCAATGCATTATTTGCACGAAAAGGAAAGTTTCAAAAGATGAGCTCAGTATCTTAAGTTCCAACCAACATCTACATCAGAATACCAAGTACAGAAAAATAACATGTAACTTCTACAGCCTACATAGAATGATAGGAGTAGGCGAGTTGGGCCTACCTGCAGAAACTTCCTGTCTATCATGGCAATCTCAAAGGAGGTGACCACCACAGGGAACATGTTGTGAAGTCCCTGGGGCTTACGAATCTGCTTTAACAACGCCATCCTATCCTTAGCAGGTCCATGGTACAGCTGTACTGACACCTTACAACACAAGATGAACAAAGACAATTTAACAATGAAGTCAGTAATTGGCATTGGTGATACAATTTTCATGTCATGTGTATCAATAGCACAACTGTAATACCTGGAATGCTTATTTTTTAGCAAGGAGTGTTTTTTTGTTTTTTTTTTACCTCTGGAGTGAAGCGCTTGAACTCATTGATCCAGTTGGGCAGAGTGGACAGGGGGGCCACTACCAAGAAGGGACCCATCACCTTTCTCTCCAACATCATGGCCACGTGGGCGATGCACTGGATTGTCTTCCCCAGACCCATCTCATCTGCCAGGATCCCATTGATACCATTCTCCCACAACATCTGGAGAAAACAAAATACAAACACACCAAGGATGATATGAAATCCTGCATCTGTGATCAAACAAAGAAAATGTGCATTACCAACAGTCCACACTCACCCTGAGCCACTCCACACCCTCTATTTGGTAAGACCTCATGACTCCCCCAGTGAAGAGCAAGGGCTGCTGGGCGGACACAGCCTGCCCGTTCACCTTCCTGTCTGGGTCCAGTAGATGCTTGGCATTGTCTCTCACAGTCTCCGACAGACGGCCCTTGATGTCAGCATTGGAGTCACTCATCTTTTCGATGTCCTCTGCTTCTAGCTTCTTCATCCCAGGGACCTCCTGTTTTTCAGACATATACAGACATATTGACATTTGGAGGTATGGTACATCTAAAACACCCCCCAATTTCTTGACTCGGAGAGTAAATCAGTCCAAAAATGTCCCTTGCAGTGAATAAACAAAAGTCCTTTACCTCTTCCTCCACTTTACGTTTCTTGGCCTTGGACATAATTTCCTGAAACAAAAACACGGCCAAAAAATAACATGTTAAAAAAAGTCAAATAGAGTGAAATAGGCCTTGATTTAAATGTTGAGAGACACAGTTTACCTCTTTAGACATGACATCAGCAATTTTATAGTCTTCCTCCCGCTTCCTTTTATTTTTTTCAACTGAAAAAACAAAGAAACTTAAGTCGGAAATTGACACTATAGACTGTTTCCACATCAACTATAGAGGGGAACTCAATTGACATGGATGCAAAGTAACGGAACACAAGTGCTACATACCTCTCCCAGCCTTTCTGCCAATGCTCTGTGACAGAAAAGTTAATATGGTTAGTGATTAAGGACCTGCAGGCAGTAATTGTAACTGAAACAAACAAAAAAATGACAACGTAAAACTCACTCACCTTCTCCAGTTTTTCTTTCTTCAGCATTTCCTGCGTTTACAGGGAAAACACAGTTAGACATGGCTTTTCAAAGACTCCTCACACTCGTTGGGTAGATTTGACCATTGCCTTTTTGCGTTTCCATGCATTTTCTGACCATCAAACATAAGTGAGAAAGCAATTCGAGATAGCTAGAGCAGAGTCCTACATGACCGCAGAGGGGGACTGGGAAGATCAGGGCTAAGGAGCCACGGTACATTACTGTGGTCATTTGCTCACCCATCACACATGAGCTGTAACAGGATACGTAGTTGTACAATATGCTGTGCAAGGGCTACTTCTAATGTTCATATCATTTGCACTGGTATTCGACTTACCTCCTGCTGCTGCTGTTCCATCTTCGTAAGGAGGAATTTGGAATATATGTTACTTTTCTCTAGCAAGTGTTGCAGTCTCTTGAAGCGAATGTCATGAGTTTCCTTCCTCTGAGCTTCTCGAGCCTAGTAAAAAAGACATGCCAATGTTGGGCATTAACATCCACACTTGCCAAACAAGATCAATACAGTTTTCAAATATGTTCAAACATTTTTTTGAACAAAGAAACCTTTTTCATAATCTCCTCTTCTTTTTTCTCTCCTTTCTCCACCAACTGCATCTCCTCCTCCTCCATCTCTTTTGTGATGACAACTTCAGACACAGCATTTTCGGCTTTCACACTTGCAGCTGCTGAGAACAAGTGGTGATATGGTTATGATATGGTTCATTTACATGAAGGGGAGAATTCTCAATTAGCTAGCAACTTCTAATTATAGATAGTACATATCATTTAGCCACCTCTGGCCAATTAATGCGTTAACTAAGTTTACTTACAATTTCCAGGCAAAGTCTCCTCCATAGCCGTACCCAGCGGTTCTTCAGATTCGTTAGGCTTCGGACAATGAGGGGACACGCTTCGGGTTTCTTCCTTTACACTGCGTTGGGAGTGAATATTCAATGAATAAAGAGTGTGATAAATAGCCTTGCCTGTGTTAACTGTATGGCAAGTTAACAGTTCAGCTAGCTAGCCTTGAAGCTATGAAACACCACACCAATTGTATTAACATTACGCTCGGGCAATTGCTTCGTCCCGCGACTAACCATTGCAGGCGGCTCATTTTGGAAGCCAAGCATCCTTGATCAACCAAATCTAAAATATTAAAGTTTCACCAAGATAACATTTCCAAACAAGAGGCATATCCAATAGCTCTAGGAACAATACTTAACTTATTTGGGGTAGGGGGCAGTATTGGGAATTTTTGATGAAAAGCGAGCCCAAATTAAGCTGCCTGCTACTCAGCCATAAAAGCTAGAATATGCATATAATTAGTACATTTGGATAGAAAACACTGAAGTTTAAAACTGTTTGAATGATGTCTGAGTATAACAGAACTCCTGGCAGGCAAAAACCTGAGAAGAAATCCAACCAGGAAGAGGGAAATCTGAGGTTTGTAGTTTTTGAACTCAGCCCCTATCGAATACACAGTGGGATATTGGTCATTATGCACTTCCTACGGCTTCCACTAGATGTCAACAGTCTTTAGAAACTTGTTTGATGCTTCTACTCTAAAGGAGGGGCTCATAAGAGCACGTGGTCTGGCAGAGTGCCACAAGCTCAGTCTCGCACGCTCACCTAAAAAGGTAGCTACGTTCCACTTCATTTCTGAAGACAAAGGTATTGTCTAGTTGGAACATTATTGAAGATTGATTCTATACATCATTTGACGTGTTTCTACTAACTGTAACGGAGCTTTTTTGACTGTCTGAAAATAGTGAACGCGCTTTATGAATGTGGATTACTGGACTGAACGCGCTAACAAAAGGAGCTATTTTGACATAAATGGACATCATCGAACAAAACAAACATTTGTGGAACTGGGATTCCTGGGAGTGCATTCTGATGAAGATCAAAGGTAAGTGACTATTTAGAAGGCTATTCTGACTAATGTTGACTCCACAACATGGAGGATATATGTATGGGCTCAGAGCTCTACTCAGATTATAGCATGGTGTGCTTTTTCGGTAAAGATTTTTTTAAATCTGACACAGCGGTTGCATTAAGGAGAAGTGGATCTAAAATTGCATGCATACCACTTGTATCTTTTATCAATGTTTATTATGAGTATTTCTGTAAAGTTGATGTGGCTCTCTGCAAATTTACCGGATGTATTGGAACTACCGAACGTAACGTGCCAATGTAAACTCCGATTTTTGGATATAAATATGAACTTTACAGAACAAAAGACACATGTATTGTGTAACATGAAGTCCTATGAGTGTCATCCAATGAAGATCAAAGGTTGGTGATAATTTTTTTCTATATTTCTGCTTTTTGTGACTCCTCTCTTTGGTTGGAAAATGGCTGAATGTTTTGTGACTAGTTGCTGACCTAACATAATGAATGATATGTTGTTCTTTCGTCGAAAAGCGTTTTTGAAATCGGACATTGTGGTTGGATTAACGAGAAGTTTATCTATAAAATGGTGTAAAATACTTTGTTTGAGGAATTTTAATAAGGCGTCTTGCAGTTTCTGGCTGTGGAGAGGTGGGACGCTCACGTCCCGAACGGTCCCAGAGGTTAACGTTACGATTTGACGTCTTGAATGTGTCCTTCGCTATCAAATAAGTGTTTAAAAAAAACACGTTATCCAGGGTCTCCCATTTTCCGTATGTAGAAGATCGACGGTTACGTATGTAACCACGGTTATGTGAGTTATATGGATCACTCCAATATACTCCGCGGCGGAGTGATACATCCGATGTGAGAATTTACAGATTGATCAATATAGCTCACATAACCGTGGTTACATATGTAACCTTTGTTAGGTTTCACTATATTGGATCACTCCAATATATTGGTATACCCATACCAGATTAGTCAGTGCTAGAGGTACCTGGCCAGCTAGCGGCAAAGTCCCAGCACGGGACCGAGACAGGGGCAGTCAATGTGGAAGGGGGGGTCCCGGCACAATCCCCGGAAAGGGAGGCGACGCCCTTGGCCTGTCCATCCACCCCGCATGGCAGGCAGATATAGCAGCCAAATACCATCTCAGTGTAGAGGCTGTCAAACACTCATCCAAGCGAGACTGCAGGTATTGGAGAACATACCGCACCCCACATGACTTGGGGTCTGCATGGTGTTCATTACACCCTCCTGTAGTCCTAACATGGACCATTGGTGCCATTCAGTGGCCAAGCCCACAGACTGAGGTGGTGCGGCCTCGGATGCCACAGAATTCCCCCGACCTGAGACAGCAGGTCCGGTCCTAGGGGAAGTTTCCATGGTGTACCAAACAGGGACAGGAGAAGTCTTAACCAGGGTTGTCTGGGACAGTATGGGGCCACCAGAAGCAGACGATGCTCTGCCATCCCGGTCCAGCACAGCCTGGATCAGGGGAAAAGCATAAGCTCCAGCCTTGGCAAGTTAGGGCAGATACCACCCGCCCCTGACGAAAGTAGTTGAGGCAAGATAAGATGGCCAAAACCGGGGGGGAAGACCCGTGTGGGAAAAACAGGCTGTTGCTTCACCTCACACTGTGCCCCTCTCTGCTGTCGTCCCTTAGCACGAGGCGATGGGGCAGGAGAGGGACCCCACCGTTGTTCGGGTGCAGGTATGTGGCGACAGTCCGTCTGCCTTGGACCCAGGGCCTGAAGAGGTAGCATGAACTGTCTCAGGGCCTCCAGGTCCCCACGAACCTTATCGGTCTGCTCTATAATGTCATCAACCCGTGGGCCAAAATTAGCCCTGGGGTGATGGGCAAACGTGCTCTGGAGAGCAGCTGGCAGACATGATTGGGCCAGCCAGACACGGCGCCAGGAGGTAACCATCTGCACAATGGCCCGTCCGTTGGCGCAGGCCACATCCTTCTGGAGCAGAGAAAGCTGGCGATGCACCTCCATCACTTCCCGGAGGAGCTCCTAAGTACCCTCCTGCAGCCAGGAAAACAGAGTCTGCAGGTAGGCCTGCAACAGCATGGTCATGTTGGTAAGGCAGCCAAGAGAGCAGAGGGACACATATGTGGCTCTCAAGTCCACATCAAAGACTCTTTGGGGGAGAGGGCTCTAAAGTTAATGTCTCAACAGTGGCAGCCCACCATTCTGCAGGAGAAAGAACAAGAAATCCCTGTAGAGGAATTAGCTGAGAACCCGTGTAAGGTAATTAGCAGATAAACTAAAGCAATTCACAACACATACAAAACAAGCTAGTCGGCAGTTGTGTAAGGTAAATACAGTTTGTGGCAGCAAGAGCCACCAATATATTAATGGATGCACACAGTGTTGTAATGAACGCTAACGAAACACAAGCACGACAAACCACGGGTGGAAGATAGAGATCAACCCCACGCTGTAATTGCAGCACGCAAACAGCCAGTGAGTAACTTCCACGCAAGTTATTACAATTTTCAGTGACTTACCAAGCATGCTTCAGAAAGTTTGTACCTCAAACCATAGAAAAAATGAAAGGGAACGTGTGTCGCTCAGTAGACAATGGACCTGATCGGACAGCTCAGAGCTTCTGCTCTTCTCTGTCCATAAGAAACAATTGTATTGGTGGAAGAGGCAGGGCAGGCCAGGAGCAAGGAAGGAGGGTGTGGTCAAGCAAGGCTACCTGAGGCTAGATGCCCTAAGGTCTTTATCAGAACAGGCGTAGATTAGTTTCGCCCTTTTCTTTTCCAAACATGAAAAAAAAATAGAAAAAATTAAAAGAGATAAACTTAATTGAAATTATAGCTCACAGCTGTGCTGGGGGAGAGGGGTGGGGGCACTAAGGAGTGCATTCACATATATCTACACATTTTCATACACACAATCGATTGTATTTTTTTCCTTCTTTCCTCTCTTCTAGGTCAGTTTCAGCATTATGGACATGGGTGTATACTTCTGGCCAATGATTGACTGTGTATTGTTGATTGATGTCAGTCCAGATATGCTGTTAACGTAGTGATTGCTTATGTATCTTGGTAGTCTGTAAGCTATTTTTATTGCCATGTTTTGGACTAGCTGTAGCCGATTCATCTGCTGCGGTGAAGCTGTTATCCAGGCTGGTAGGGCGTATTCAAAGAGGGATCGGATGCGTGTGTCACGGCCATGGGGTCTATATTTTTATAAGGGCGGACCCCAGCCGTAAACAGTAAATCGAAATCCTCACCTCCGACCCCGAAAGAGTCTTTCACTCCACCGCGGAGTGATCCAATACAGTGAAACAATCGTTTTTACCCTTACACTACTATGTGGTAGAATGGACTACAATTGCAGCCCACAAGCGGAAAATAGGAGAAACTGCTGTATACAAAACACTTATTTGATAGCGAAGGACACATTCAAAAGTATTCACATAGAAGTATTCTTCTAGAGAAACTAAAATACATATTGGCTGCAAACGTTATTTTGGTGAAACCGAATAGTTTAGATTTGGTTGATCAAAGGACGCCAGCCTACAGAAGCTTTTGCAACGAGCCATCGACATGGGTTACTACTTAACCTTATCTAGCTGCTTGGAACAACAATTAAAGTCTTGAAACAAACAGAAGGACTTACCAACTCATATTGAAAAACTGCCAAACTAGATATGTAGTCAAATGTTTACTACTATTTTCCTGGGATTTTATTTGAAGAACCCGTTAAAGCAAGTTACACAACATAAAGCATGCAGTAGTCTGTGTGTGATTGTATAATGAAGAAGGCGGAGCTTCAACATTTCGCGCCAAAGTGGATGCAACCAATGTAAAAGACAGGGGTGTCTGATATTTTGCTAAACCAAGTCTCTATATTTTTGGTTTGCAGAGCATCGAAAGAGAGAAGACTTGCTAGTATGATCATTACCAAAATCATATACACATTTCACTCACTACTTAACGGTTTAGAATTGCGATATGAAATCGCGTGATGAAACATGTACCCCTTCTTAGGATATCTAGATCCATTGCCTTAATATTTCCCGCAAAACTCTTGTGTTCATTCATTCGTCGACACAGTGGGTATTTCGTTTTACATGGAATGTTAGACCATTCCATTGGTCCTTCAACGGAAATTGCAAAATGTTTCTACATAATAATCAGAATCTCCAGCACCACCCCAACATCAACATATGTGAAAATGGCACGTTTCTATGTTTTGTGGGGGGGGAAATATAGAAGATGATACCTATAATTTGTCACCAGAGTGGTTTGTTTACATAGCAGGTTAGGATAATTAACGTGGCTGGTTAGGTAAATTATCGTGGCAGGTTAGGAGAATTAGGTTATGGTTAGGGGTAGGCTTAGCTGCAATGTTGTTGATAAATTGGATAAAGAATGATAGTAGCAAACTCAACTGCATCCTTCAATGTGGCAGAAAGCTTGTTCATAACAAAAGCCTTTGATATTGCCAACCACTTTAATAACTTTTTTGTTGACAAGATTAGAAAACTTAGCCAGGACATGCAGCCGTCTTCATCGACCTGGCCAAGGCTTTCGACTCTGTCAATCACCATATTCTTATCCACAGACTCAGTAGCCTCGGTTTTTCTAATGACTGCCTTGCCTGGTTCACCAACTACTTTGCAAACAGAGTTCAGTGTGTCAAATCAGAGGGCATGTTGTCCGGTCCTCTGGCAGTCTCTATGTTGGTGCCACAGGGTTCAGTTCTCTGGCCGACTATTTTCTCTGTATATATCAATGATGTTGCTCTTGCTGCGGGCGATTCCCTGATCCACCTCCACGCAGACGACACCATTCTGTATACTTCTGGCCCTTCCTTGGACACTGTGCTATCTAACCTCCAAACGAGCTTCTATGCTATACAACACTCCTTCCGTGGCCTCCAACTGCTCTTAAATGCTATTCAACCGTTCGCTGCCTGCACTCGCACGGCCGACTAGCATCACCACCCTGGATGGTTCCAACCTAGAATATGTGGACATCTATAAGTACCTAGGTGTCTGCCTAGACTGTAAACTCTCCTTCCAGACTCATATCAAACATCTCCAATCTAAAATCAAATCTAGAGTCGGCTTTGTATTCCGCAACAAAGCCTCCTTCACTCACGTCGCCAAACTTACCCTAGTAAAACTGACTATCCTACCGATCCTCGACTTCGGCGATGTCATCTACAAAATAGCTTCCAATACTCTGCTCCAGCAAACTGGATGCAGTTTATCACAGTGCCATCCATTTTGTTACTAAAGCACCTTATACCACCCACCACTGCGACCTGTATGCTCAAGTCGGCTGGCCCTCGCTACATATTCGTCGCCAGACCCACTGACTCCAGGTCATCTACAAGTCCATGCTAGGTAAAGCTCCGCCTTATCTCAGTTCACTGGTCACGATGGCAACACCCACCCGTAGCACGCGCTCCAGCAGGTGTATGTCATTGATCATCCCTAAAGCCAACACCTCATTTGGCCGCCTTTCGTTCCAGTTCTCTGCTGCCTGTGACTGGAACGAATTGCAAAAATCGCTGAAGTTGGAGACTTTTATCTCCCTCACCAACATCTGCTATCTGAGCAACTAACAGATCGCTGCAGCTGTACATAGTCCATCGGTAAATAGCCAACCCAATTTACCTACCTCATCCCCATACTGTTTATATTTATTTACTTTTCTGCTCTTTTGCACACCAGTATGTCATGTATTGTCATGTTGTGTCCTGTTCCTGTTCTTTCTCTTCACCCTGTCTCCCTCTGCTGGTCGTATTAGGTTACCTTTTCTTCCCCTCTTTCCCCCAGCTGTTCCTTGTCTTCTTTAACTACCTCGTTCACCCCTTTTCCCACCTGTTCCCTTTTTCCCTCTGATTAGGTCTCTATATCTCTCTCTGTTTCTGCTTCTGTCTTTGTCGGATTCTCGTTTGTGTTACTCATGCCTGAACCAGACTATCGTCGTGTTTGCTGCAACCTTGTCCTGTCCTGTCGGAATCTGCCTGTTCATCTAACCTTGTCCTGTCCTGTCGGAATCGGCCTGTCCATCTGAGCCTACGTGTGTTTCATCATTAAAGAAACTCTGTTTTGTTAATTCGCTTTTGGGTCCTCATTCACGCACCTGACACAGTATCTCTACCTGTACATGACCATCTGATCATTTATCACTCCCGTGTTAATCTGCAAAATTGTAATTATTCGCCTACCTCCTCATGCCTTTTGCACACAATGCATATAGCCTCTTTTTTTTCTTTTTTTCTACTGTGTTATTGACTTGTTAATTGTTTACTCCATGTGTAACTCTGTGTTGTTGTCTGTTCACACTGCTATGCTTTATCTTGGCCAGGTTGCAGTTGTAAATGTGTTCTCAACTAGCCTACCTGATTAAATAAAGGTGAAATAAAATAAAATAAAAAACAACAAACACAGAGCCTTCATATTCATGCATAATGGACCAAGTAATGAAATACAAGCACTGTAGTTTTGAGTTCTGCAAAGTTGGTGTGGAAGAGGTAAAAACATTGTTGCTATCTATCAACAAGGACTAGCCACCTGGTACTGACAATCTTGATGGTACAGTAAATTGCTGAAGTTGGTAGCGGAATACATTGCGACTACTGTTTGCCATATCTTCACTTCAGGCCGAAAAGACTGTGTGCCCTCAGGCCTGAAGGGAGGCAAAGGTCATTCCACTGCCCAAGAATAACAAAGCACCCTTTAATGGTTCAAACGGCCGACCAATCAGCCTGTTACCGATGCTTAGCAAACTTTTTTGTATTTGGTAAAACACCATTTTTTCCAATGTTATTTTATAGAAAACGAATTAACAACAGACTTCCAGCATGCTTATAGAGAAGAACACTCAACATGCTCGGCACCAACACAAATGACTGATGATTTGCTAAAAGAAATTGATAATGAGAAGATTGTGGGAGCTGTTTTGTTAGATTTCAGCGCAGCTTTTGATATCATTGATCATAACCTATTGCTGAAAGAAATGAGATGTTATGGATTTACATCCAAGCTGTCATGGTCAAAACATATAGAATCAAAAGGTTGCTAAAATGGGTAGTATGTCCATGATAAGGCGTTGCTCTGCTTTTTTGACATCTAAATGAACCAGGCAGGTCCTACAGACCCTATTTTTGTCGCACCTGGACTACTGCCCAGTTGTGTGGTCATATGCTTCAAAGAAGGACATATGAAAATTGCAGTTGCTCCAGAACAGAGCAGCATGTATTTCACTTAGCTGTACTGTACATGGAGGACGAATGTCAGTAGTATGCATGTCAATCTCTCCTGGCTCAAAGTTAAGGAGAGACTGACTGCATCACTATTGGTATTTGTGTGAGGTGTTGATGGGTTAAAGGTATCAAACTGTCTGTTTAAGTAGTTGGCACACAGTTTGGACACTCATTGATAATACACAAGACATTCAGCCAGAGGTCTCTTCACAGCCCCCAGGTCCAGAACAAAGGCTGGAAAATGCAGTTAAATAGAGCCATGCTTACATGGAAATCTCTGCCACCCCAGGTACAGTGCCTTGCGAAAGTATTCGGCCCCCTTGAACTTTGCGACCTTTTGCCACATTTCAGGCTTCAAACATAAAGATATAAAACTGTATTTTTTTGTGAAGAATCAACAACAAGTGGGACACAATCATGAAGTGGAATGACATTTATTGGATATTTCAAACTTTTTTAACAAATCAAAAACTGAAAAATTGGGCGTGCAAAATTATTCAGCCCCTTTACTTTCAGTGCAGCAAACTCTCTCCAGAAGTTCAGTGAGGATCTCTGAATGATCCAATGTTGACCTAAATGACTAATGATGATAAATACAATCCACCTGTGTGTAATCAAGTCTCCGTATAAATGCACCTGCACTGTGATAGTCTCAGAGGTCCGTTAAAAGCGCAGAGAGCATCATGAAGAACAAGGAACACACCAGGCAGGTCCGAGATACTGTTGTGAAGAAGTTTAAAGCCGGATTTGGATACAAAAAGATTTCCCAAGCTTTAAACATCCCAAGGAGCACTGTGCAAGCGATAATATTGAAATGGAAGGAGTATCAGACCACTGCAAATCTACCAAGACCTGGCCGTCCCTCTAAACTTTCAGCTCATACAAGGAGAAGACTGATCAGAGATGCAGCCAAGAGGCCCATGATCACTCTGGATGAACTGCAGAGATCTACAGCTGAGGTGGGAGACTCTGTCCATAGGACAACAATCAGTCGTATATTGCACAAATCTGGCCTTTATGGAAGAGTGGCAAGAAGAAAGCCATTGCTTAAAGATATCCATAAAAAGTGTTGTTTAAAGTTTGCCACAAGCCACCTGGGAGACACACCAAACATGTGGAAGAAGGTGCTCTGGTCAGATGAAACCAAAATTGAACTTTTTGGCAACAATGCAAAACGTTATGTTTGGCGTAAAAGCAACACAGCTGAACACACCATCCCCACTGTCAAACATGGTGGTGGCAGCATCATGGTTTGGGCCTGCTTTTCTTCAGCAGGGACAGGGAAGATGGTTAAAATTGATGGGAAGATGGATGGAGCCAAATACAGGACCATTCTGGAAGAAAACCTGATGGAGTCTGCAAAAGACCTGAGACTGGGACGGAGATTTGTCTTCCA
The DNA here is from genome assembly GCF_013265735.2 of Oncorhynchus mykiss. NCBI lineage: Eukaryota > Metazoa > Chordata > Actinopteri > Salmoniformes > Salmonidae > Oncorhynchus > Oncorhynchus mykiss. Next base: position 19,146,338 of record NC_048587.1, on the reverse strand, counting down.
ACAAGACAATGATCCAAAACATAAAGCAAAATCTACAATGGAATGGTTCAAAAATAAACATATCCAGGTGTTAGAATGGTCAAGTCAAAGTCCAGACCTGAATCCAATCGAGAATCTGTGGAAAGAACTGAAAACTGCTGTTCACAAATGCTCTCCATCCAACCTCACTGAGCTCGAGCTGTTTTGCAAGGAGGAATGGGAAAAAATGTCAGTCTCTCGATGTGCAAAACTGATAGAGACATACCCCAAGCGACTTACAGCTGTAATCGCAGCAAAAGGTGGCGCTACAAAGTATTAACTTAAGGGGGCTGAATAATTTTGCACGCCCAATTTTTCTGTTTTTGATTTGTTAAAAAAGTTTGAAATATCCAATAAATGTCGTTCCACTTCATGATTGTGTCCCACTTGTTGTTGATTCTTCACAAAAAAATACTGTTTTATATCTTTATGTTTGAAGCCTGAAATGTGGCAAAGGTCGCAAAGTTCAAGGGGGCCGAATACTTTCGCAAGGCACTGTAACTCAAGCTAGCAATAAAACAAGATTTTAAGAAAAAACTGGGGTCTGTGAAGAGACACAGACATTTTATATTGTTTTGAATTGTATTTTTCATTCTATTATGTATTGTAAAATATAGTGTTAGTTATTTTATGTATTTTATTTGTTGTATTTTGTTTCCTGTTTAGACCCCAGGAAGAGAAGCCTAATTGGTGATTCTAATAAAATACTAAACACTGTTGTCCCCGACGCAACCACTAGATGGAGCTGTAGGCATACTCCATTTAGCCACAACTGTAGAAACGTAAACAAACCATCTGTAGCACAAATCATCAGTATCAATAAGTAGGCTATGTTCATCATACTATAACCTATTAGTAATTGAAGACATCTGAATGTAATTCATGTTTTGATGTTTTGATGTTTGAACAAGAAAGATTATCCCTTATCATAACACTATCCATTCCAGATGAGAATATTGTGTTACCTTTTCCTCCTCAGTAACCAGGTTTCCCTCCAACCTTTTTACGTGAGTAAAGTCAATTTCGGATATAAAATGACAGGTCTGATGGAAACAGAACATTTTCCGGTAAACTTTCCAAATGTCTACAAAATAAGATACGCTCGACAAGGTAAGGTCTTTTGGTGTTGGTAAAATTAATTATGTGAGAAATGTTGGTGGAGACGCTTTTATGCACAAATATTGATATAATAACCATCACATCGAAGTAAACTTGGAGACGCGATGACATGTTGTGTGATCCTGCCACTATGACTTGTCGGCAAAGCATGCAGTTTATTAGGCTACAGATTAAATATATTATGATAACCACAGGGTGGTGAACAAGCAAGGTGATGAGCTTGATAATCCTTTTCGATAAATATCAAGGGTCTTATAATGGTGACATGATCATCGATGCTTGGCTGCCCTTTGACAAAATAATCTTGCTGTTTTGTCCTCTATAATCAAAATAAAAATTTTAAAAATAAAAATAAAAATGTATTTGTCACATACACATGGTTAGCAGATCTTAATGTGAGTGTAGCGAAATGCTTGTGCTTCTAGTTCCGACAATGCAGTAATAACCAACAAGTAATCTAGCTAACAATTCCAAAACTACTACTACCTTATAGACAGACACAAGTGTAAGGGGATAAAGAATATGTACATAAAGATATATGAATGAGTGATGGTACAAAGCGGCATAGGCAAGATACAGTAGATGGTATTGAGTGCAGTATATACATATGAGATGAGTATGTAAACAAAGTGGCATAGTTAAAGTGGCTAGTGATACATGTATTACATAAAGATGCAGCAGATGATATAGAGTACAGTATATACGTATACATATGAGATGAATAATGTAGGGTATGTAAACATTATATTAGGTAGCATTGTTTAAAGTGGCTAGTGAAACATTTTACATCATTTCCCATCAATTCCCATTATTAAAGTGGCTGGAGTTGAGTCAGTGTGTTGGCAGCAGCCACTCAATGTTAGTGGTGGCTGTTTAACAGTCTGATGGCCTTGAGATAGAAGCTGTTTTTCAGTCTCTCGGTCCCAGCTTTGATGCACCTGTACTGACCTCGCCTTCTGGATGATAGCGGGGTGAACAGGCAGTGGCTCGGGTGGTTGTTGTCCTTGATGATCTTTATGGCCTTCCTGTGACATCGGGTGGTGTAGGTGTCTCATCATGTTGGCCAGTGGTTCCCAACCAGGGGTACTAGGACTTGATTGGCCTATCTACAGGGGGTACTTGAAAAGACTCATGTGTCCATATGGTTACTGGTACAATGCACGTGAAGGGGTACTTCAGGAGTACTCCGGGCAGAGCAAAATTCAGTTCTGTAGTAAGGTAACCAAAAAAGGTTGGGAACCACTGATGTAGGCTATATGTGCTCTTAAGCCAACAGTGGGGAATAAGAGTACAGTGATGGGCCTCAACATCATGATTTAACTGGACAGCACTATATAGGGCAGAACCAAAGTCGTCAGGTCCAGAGTCATTCTCCCTCTCAGGTCCAGCATCAGTTTCCCTGTCAGGTCGAGAGTAAGTTTCCCGGTCAGGTTCAGAGTCAGTTTCCCTGTCAGGTCGAGAGTAAGTTTCCCTGTCAGGTCGAGAGTAAGTTTCCCTGTCAGGTCCAGAGTCATTCTCCCTGTCAGGTCCAGTCGTTCTCCCTGTCAGGTCCAGAGTCAGTTTCCCTGTCAGGTCCAGAGTTAGTTTGCCTGTCAGGTCGAGAGTAAGATTCCCTGTCAGGTCGAGAGTAAGTTTCCCTGTCAGATCCAGTCAATTTCTCTGTCAGGTCCAGAGTCGTTCTCCCTGTCTGGTCCAGAGTCGTTCTCCCTGTCAGGTCCAGAGTCAGTTTCCCTGTCAAGTCCGGAGTCGGTTTCTCTGTCAGGTACAGAGACGTTCTCCCTGTCAGGCCCAAAGTGATCAGCACTAGGCTTTGAGCCTTCAGCCGTTAAGTTTTGCTGTGTCCAGCTCTAGTCGGCCCTCAGTCCACTGCTCTGCCAGGCTATAGGTTCTCTGCCCCACTAGGTCTGCAGCATCTGCCCTCAGTTGGTCCGTAGCCCCCAGCCTCGGTCGGCAAGCGGTCAGCTCCCTCAGTGCTCCACTCCAGACCACAGCCCTAGTTCTAGGCCTTAGGTCTCCTGCTCCCCTAGATCCAGAGTTATCTGCTCCTCTAGGTGTGCAGTTAGACCGTTCTCAACCCTCAGCCTGTACCCAGTCGCCTATACTAGCACTAGACTACACGATCCCTGCTCAACTAGATTTGCAGTCTGCACCATGCCTGGCTTGAAATCCTCAGATTTAGTAGTGAGTTCCAATTCCCCTGCCCTGTTAGGCCCTCAGCTCCCTGACCTGGGGGAACCACCATTCCCTGACCTGGGGGGCCTGCTGTCTCTAGTTCTGGGGGATCGCCTGCCACCTGCCTTGGACGACCCTCAGCCCTTCCCACGTGGGAGACAACCTGACCTCTACTTTGGGGCCCAGCCACCTCCAGATCCTTGATGATCATTGCCCAGGGATCGCCACATGGTCCACCATGGGAGTCATCGCTTTCAGCAGTGGTGAAAGAGTCACCAGCCTCAACCACAGCCAGTGAGCAGCCAACAACAGTTGTGGCCGGCATGCAACATTCCTCCACCACAGTAGGCGAGCCGCTTGCTTCAGCCGTGGCCAGTCTCCGGCATTGCACTCAGTATCTAAAGCATGGGGCCCAGCTGCCCTGCACCAGCTGAGTTAGAGGGCCCTCCCCCACCCGCTTGGCATTCAATGGGGCGGCCCAGGACTGTCTGCGTATCAGTTTGTCAAATGAATTAATCACTGTCTTTTGTTGAATTTATATAACAACATTCCAACCTTGTTTAGCATTATCTAGTCCAAATTTGGCATGATTCCACTATTTGTATCCATTTGTGTCACTTTCAAGAGGGGCTTTTATTTTGAAGGCAAACTATAAATGCCACTATTGTGGCTAATCCTTACTGTGGCTAGTTTCACATAGGTGTCGGACCATTTAAGATGCAGGAGCCGGATGAAGCTAGTTAGCTGCTTATAACGTTAGCTTCGTCATGTGGTTTGGTAAGAAGAATGCCCCTCTTCCCACAGGTGTTATTACTATCTCTGAAGGTTTAGAGTTTGAGGTAGTCACCTCATACAAGTACTTGGGAGTATGGCTAGACGGTGCACTGTCCTTCTCTCAGCACATATCAAAGCTGCAGGCTAAAGTTAAATCTAGACTTGGTTTCCTCTATCGTATTAACTACTCTTTTACCCCAGCAGCCAAATTAACCCTAATTCAGATGACCATCCTACCCATGCTAGATTACTGAGATGTAATTTATAGATCGGCAGGTAAGGGTGCTCTCGAGAGGCTAGATGTTCTTTACCATTCGGCCATCAGATTTGCCACCAATGCTCCTTATAGAACACATCACTGCACTCTATACTCCTCTGTAAACTGGTCATCTCTGTATACCCGTCGCAAGACCCACTGGTTCTTGCTTATTTATAAAACCCTCTTAGGCATCACTCCCCCCATCTGAGATATCTATTGCAGCCCTCATCCTCCACATACAACACCCGTTCTGCCAGTCACATTCTGTTAAAGGTCCACAAAGCACCCACATCCCTGGATCGCTCCTCTTTTCGGTTTGATGTAGCTAGCAACTGGAACGAGCTGCACAAACACTCAAACTGGACAGTTTTATCTCAATCTCTTCATTCAAAGACTCAATCATGGACACTCTTAATGACAGTTGTGGCTGCTTTGTATGATGTATTGTTGTCACTACGTTCTTGACCTTTGTGCTGTTGACTCTGCCCAATAATGTTTGTGCCATGTTTTGTGCTTCTACCATGTTGTGTTCCCACCATGATGTTGTTATGTTGTGTTGCTACCATGCTGTATTGTCATGTGTTGCTGCCTTGCTATATTGTTGTCTTAGGTCTCTCTTTATGTAGTGTTGTGATGTCTCTCTTGTTGTGATGTGTTTTGTCCTATATTAATACTGTATTTATTATTTTATTTTTATCCCAGGCCCCTGACCTCGCAGGAGGCCTTTTGCTTTTTGGTATGTCGTCATTGTAAATAATAATTTTTTCTTAATAACTGACTTGCCTCGTTAAAAATGAAATGAAGAATTATGTTTAACAATAAACATCTTCGTGAAAAATAACATGGAAAAAACAAGCCAGTCTGGCGCATCAACAATACACACGTAACACAAACAATCTTACACAAAGACATGATGGGGAACAGAGGAATAAATACATGTAGATTGATTGGGGAATGATAATCAGGTGTGCAGGGAACAAGACAAAACAAATGGATACATGAAAAATGGAGCGGCGATGGCTAGAAAGCCGGTGACGTCAACCGCCGCCCAAACAAGGAGAGGAGCCGACTTCGGCGGAAGTCGTGACAACGTATGCTAAGTCTGGCATAAGCTTATTTCCACACTTTACAATAACTCTGTTGCAGTGGTCTTAGGTAGTCTCTGTATAGGCTATTCCCTCCATCGCGACACTGCTGCCCTGTTGAAGAGCTTGTGTTCTCCATGCAGCACGACAGCACAATGCGCCTTCGGAAAAGCACCCCTCAGCCTCAGAAGATACCCTCTGGAGGCATGCTCTGCATAGTCATTATACCCTAATGTAGGCCTATTTTCCTACTAGCCAAATTAAGTGCAGAGCATGCATGATGCGTGCAACTCCTCATTCCAACATATTTGAACATTTAATTCATCCTTCATTCAGTTCAGTCAGTCAGTAAGTCATCCATTCTGTCATTTGTCTGAGTTGTAACTTAAAGAGAATAGAACAGTCGTATCCATTAGTTTTATTGAAATCCATGTGTGTATTCAAAATTATCTAAATTCTCAAACGTTATTTAGCCTATCACTTTAATAATTCAATGTTTAATATAGGCCCATTCAAATAATAAATATAGGCCTTCAACTTGTAGGCATTGCAATTTAGGCTATCATTTTGGGCACTGGTGTCTTGACGAATAATTTCAGAACTCTATTTGTGTTTTATAACTGTTTTTATTATAGGCCTCAGGACAGGTTATAGCCAAGAGTTAATCAATATTTAGTTGTCTCATTTATTGATATGGATACAGCCTCTGCGTGATGGGGTTGTGCAACACAAATGGTTATAACAAGCCTAAGTACAGAGTGGAATTCACTAATAAAACAGTCAAAATGCCTAACATAAGGCTGACAGTCCGTGATCCCAAATACTGGAAAAAGTGTAATTCATTAGGTTACATGATCACCACAGTAGCCCCACGTGGCTATAAAAATGTATTAAAATAATTATATGGCCATTAAATAACACACTACATTATGGTATATTTAGATAGTGGAATAGGCCTAGCCTAAATCATATTTGCTTTCTATTTTGCTGTGTCTTTAAAGTATAATTCTCACACGTCATTTGCTGAAGGCCCAAGTCTATACTACGCCATCTACTGGTATAATGTCGTTATTGACTGCAGTTCTAAAACAAACGACTTTATTTTGTAAATTAATTCGGAAGCTGCAAAGTAACTCTAAAGTCTGGGCTAGAGTTGCTTGATTGACTAGCTACTTTCGGTTCATGTCCTTTGCAGGTGCCACATTCCTGACAAAAGTTTGTATATATAAAAAAAGATCTGTAACCGAGTAAAGGGAGACGTAAAGTAAGAATTGAACTTGTAAACAGATCAAATTTAACCGTTACGTTTCATGTTTCACGCATGACTTTTCTTACGATCCTAAGGATACATACGTTCAACCTTTTGGCAGCTATCTGGCTCTATAAAAACTTTACCAGCATCATAGCATATGTATCGGTGAATCGCTGTGACATATGATATATGAATGATAGTGTTAATCAATGTGTAATAACTACGTAAATGTTTTATTAACGTATTAAATTATTGTGTGACAAACAGTCAAGTTTATTTGACACGCAAAGACCCAAACGGCTTTCCATAATCTGGTGCCCGACTACTCAATCATAGACGTGGCACGCAACCAATTCTCAATTCTCAATTCAAGGGGCTTTATTGGCATGGGAAACATGTGTTAACATTGCCAAAGCAAGTGAGGTAGATAATATACAAAAGTGACCATTGGACGAGGAGATGGGCAGCTCCATTGTATTAACAGCCAGTGTGTACGTTGCCCATGTGTCGTCACTGGGCTGCATGGAGCATTCTAGGTGATTCTAGGACAAGGAGGGGTCTCCAAGGAGTGAATGGGAAGTCAACTGGGCTCTAGCTCAAAACCAAACATTAGCATGAATTTCGTGAACAAGAAGTACAACATTTCAATTTTTTTTCCGAGATGTGAGAATTAACTTGTTCTCTGTAATATCAGTATAGTTCGTTATCAATAAAACATCACAATAAGGTGCAGAGCGTTTGATTTGCCTGCTGGGGGGCAAAAGAGACCCCCATCTCCTCTAAAACCATTGTTAACTGCGTGCCGTTTTCAAGGGATTGTTAAATAAATGTAAATTATTTGGTTGTAATATTGTAATTGTAATATCCTCTTGAAGAGCATAGTCAGAACTACACATTTTCCATGATTTCATCTAAAACAAGTGCGCACATTTAGCTCTATCATCAGTTATACAGCAAGTAACTAACTGCATGCTTATCATGATCAGTAAACATAAATTGATCATGTCATTTCAGATATGTTGAAGCTAATATAATTTATCTCTCAATATTGCCCACCATTAATTGAGTATTTGAGTGATATAAAATCAAAGTGAACTACAAGTTTAATTGATGTAGGTTAATGTCCCATGTTTGTGGGCTCTGCCTATCTAGCAGCTGAAGTGCGCATTTGCCGATGTACTGTTAGCTGATAGTGTTTACTTTGCAAGCTACCGGTAGAAACGTTGTACAGTGGTAAATAGACATAATCTACTTTTTTTCTCCAACCAACATAGGCCTACCTAGTGAAGTTAGCTAACATTCCCCTTTTCAACAGTGTTTTTAGCGTGTTTAATCACGATTGCTGCTGACAGGCATGATAGGCTACATTGATTAATGGACCACGTTAAATTGGCTAGCTAGCTAATAACAGACCACGTCAATATGGCTAGTTAGGAAACTAACTTTCAGGGGATAAACTAGGTGGCTATATCCAAATATTGTTATATTTGCTTGCCGTCTACACTGAGTGTACAACACATTAAGAACACCTGCTCTTTCCATGATAGACTGATCAGGTGAATCCAGATAAAAGCTTTATTGATAACGACCTATACTGTTGCTTTGGAATCGTGACGTTACGTACTTTTGAGGAAAATAGGCAGGTTTTGACTCATACCCTGACTTTGAGAAGGGATTGCTGACGCTTAGCAACCGCGTGACGCAACATGACGACGTGACCGCGATTGATCGACAGTCTGCTGGGAGAGGTGTTATACGTTCCTCCATTCATTGCTCAGTCGGATTCCTATCTCCTCCCTTCTCTAATAGCTCTGCCTTTTCTGCTCAGCGGTAGCGGATTGACTACATTTTGTCCCTATAATCAATATCCACATGGTGTGACAATTCTGTGTTTAAACAATGAGCCAGCATTTGGGCACCATTGCAGGGGAAAGTTCTCCTGCAATGAGGAAGTACAAAAGATATTGCTGGAGCACATGGTCTGAACAGATTGTAAGCTTTATCAAAAATATGAATACAAATATTGTACTTTTCTGCCGTCATCAAAGAGATTTCTTACATGCTGACCACACCACTCACATACATGTTATTAAATAATTGCACCCACACTGCTTGCGCAGGTCAAAGAGGGTCTTCGTAGCCAGGCACTAAAATAGAACTTGGTTCTATTTGTGATGCAAGTCCCGCCTCTCTCATGTCCTCATTGGTTTTTAAGAGCATATATCCATGTGGGTGATTGAAAGATGAACTGAGGTCCACACTCCAGTCGGTGATGGTAATGCACCTTAAAGTTAAAGTTAGTTGCCAACCTCAATATAAAGTCCAGAGAAGAAGAAGAACCCCGAAGGAGGAGAGATGACTAGAAACTAACTCAGTTTACCCTTTTATCTGGGGATTAATCGTCGGAGTAGAGGACCTTGTGCATTTCAGGTAAAATAACAACCCAATGTTTATATCCCAGGACAAATGAGCTAGCAACAGCAAGCTAGCTAGCTAAATTGGCATAAATGTTTAATGCTTTTCGACCTGTCCCCAAATTATAGTTGGTTCAGAGTTTGTTTTGATATTTCAACCTGCAAGTCCTGATCACCTCTGGTGTGGGTGGACAAAATCAACATGCGCACAATGACGCACACGGTGTGGTCATCATGTTAGTCCTTTGGTGTGATGCCTTTTGATTGTATAATTGAAAATAAATACTATTTATTTAACAATTGAAATATAAAAAGCTATGAGAAAATGTTCTGGTAAAAATCAAATGGAAGGCTTATTGTTAACAATAAGGACCAAAATGGACCATACAGCCGGAGATTTCCAACGCCGTGACAGCTTTTTCTGCTTGGTGTGACATGAATGTGTCACATCAGAGGAAATAGCTGCCACTCCAAGGGACATAAATACACTTCTATAATGACTTTTTTTTCATCAAATAACACTTTTTTTGTATTAGACTTATTTGTATCCTGTTGAAATTTGGATAATTTTAAGTGGTTCTGAGTGGAATAGTTACATTTTCATTCTACCAGGTCTGGTTTCTCACACCCTGCAGGTGACCATTGCTTCGCCGACCTCTGGGTCACCCTATTCAGAATCAGTGACACTTTGTGTTTTTCAAACCTTGTTATTGGCTCCATTGTGCTGTATAGTCCAACAGAACACATCTCGAGTGGTGCCTCAGCTCTCACAGCTTCCACGGCTTCAGCTGTTGGTAGGTTGGTGCCTCCCACTGGGTGCGCATGGGTGCGCTTGGTTCTCCCACTTCATTATGGGCCAGGTACACCTCAATGTTTTGGGGGTCTACCTAAATGATCCGGCCAGTCTTTTCCCAAAGATGAAGCCATGTAAGTCTTAGTAGACACGGCCTGTACATTGAAACTGCAAATGGCTCATTAAATTAGTTATGGTTCCTTTGATTTGATAGTTATAGAGATGATACATTCCAACAAACTGCTGACCTTCGTGGATGCATGTGCTCTTCTATAAATTCCGCTAGCCCGGAGCTGTGTCCGTCCTAACATAGTTGGCCCTGTGCTCGTGGTTGGAGCTAGCGTGGAGTGGTGTCCGTCCTAACATAGTTGGCCCTGCGATCGTGGTTGGAGCTAGCTCGGAGTCGTGTCGGTCCTAACATAGTTGGCCCTGCGCTCGTGGTTGGAGCTAGCGTGGAGTGGTGTCCATCCTAGCATAGTTGGCCCTGCGCTTGATGATCCCTGCTCTAGTGCCTTCATCTTATCACTTTTTAAAATTTAACCTTGAACAGTTACAAATGTACTTAAAACAACTTAAGTAGTACTTTAGAGTTGTTTACATCACTGAGTGTTCTACCTCGTTGTTGGCATGCTGAATAAGAGTACCTGGGACCTGGTGTCTGAGTGGAGCAGCTACTTTCGCCATCCTAGTCACTATCATTGGCCAAGTGGCCGTGGCTCCCGTGACTTGGATGATCATCTGACTATTACGACTCTGGAAAGGGGTTAGAGGTCATGGGCATGGCTTGACCGCTGCTGCTCTCCCCTGGGCTACCAACAGGAGGCGTACTGGTCCCAGGTCAGCTCCTAAGAGCATGACCTTTTCCATGCACGCACCCTGACTTCCGACAGTGTGAAGAGCTACTTTTGATTCGAGGAGAAGGAGAAACGGGAGGAGCACCAGAGCGCCAGCCCCATCTTTAGTACAGTGTGGAACTGGATCTCTGGATTCTACCTGTACAGGGAGAACAAGGGACTGCCCCTCTACAGCCACTACTTCAACAAGTGGGCCCAGTACAGTGTGGAGAACAACATTGAGGCCACAGAGAAAGAAATCCTGGGAATCCACAGGTACTGCAGACTTTTGTACCAGCCCAGCACTGACACATTCAACTGATTAACTTTATAGTCAAGTCCTTGATTTAGATGAATGAATCAGGTGGTGTAAGCACAGGGATAGAACCAAAGCATACACACCCAATGGGTACCCAGGACCAGGGTTGAAGAACACTGGCCTATGTAGATTAGTACTTTACTTGTATTCTCCCACATTGATATGTGTAACCTCCTTCAACTTGTGATAAATGTAAGCAATTGGAATAGACTCAAATATGGACTGAAATAATGTTCCCAACGTTACTGTCATTGTTCCCCATTTACTTCTGTTCTCTTCCAGTTGTCAAATGCTTGTAATGGCTGATAAAGGATTTCTAAGTTTGTGTTTATATGCTTATTGTGTATAGTTCACGGTCCATGTTTAACAGGACGTTGTATGCAAGGTGATTTACCCTCCCCCCAATAGCTTTTCTTTAAGATGATCAGTTACTGTAACATCCTGCACTTCCAAACATCAGCCAGTAGACAGAGCGCCTTTCTCTCTTTTTTACTCGTAACTTTATATTTTGCCTGTCTTCCTGATTATTTCTAAGATAGTTGCTGTCTGTCGGTTTCTGTGTGTGTTTATCTGATTGCTTATCTGCTTGTCTGTCTGACTATCAGATTCACTGGCTGCCTAATTGTTCCACTGTCAAACACACCTGTCTGCTTATCTGTCTAGGAGCCTTTCATGTGTACCTATCATTTTGCCTGTTTGTCCTCATATCTGTCTATGTTACCACGGTCGAGTTCCTGCCCAACTAAATGTGCAGGTGTTGCATTGCATCAACCAAGGGTTGCGTGCCACGTAATCGACTGTGCAGTCAGGCATCAGATTTTGCTATATCATATGTGGTTAGCTGATATGTTTAATCCATGCTTTGTAAGATCTGGCATGCGTCTGCAATTGTGTCAGGCAAGAACTTGACCGTCTGTCTGTGATCCTGCCTGCCTTCCCAGCTCCCAACAAACATTCCCACAACTTTAGGGAACCTTTCCTTAAGAGTCTCATTAGGTCATTAACTCATGTTTTCATATGATTAAAAAAAAAAATGTAGTTTATTAATTCAACCATTTAAAAAAACAAGCACACATAAAATTTGAAAAGCCATACATGCACATGAGTAAAATCACAGAGCATAACACACAATAATGTCTGGGACTTATTTCCATTGTGGTGCTCTTGAAACAAGATGGCTAGGCAAGATCGAACACGATTGAACACTGTATGGCATTGAGATAATAAAACATAAAAACAAAGAAGAACATCTATCTCATCATTGCAGTTACATCGTAGGGGTTATTCATATGCAGACAACAGTTTTTACTTTATTTTTTAAAGCTGCCCAGAGAGGACGTCGTTTTTATGGGCAAAGGCAACTCATTCCAATGTTCCCGTGATGTGAAAGGAATGTTTCCAAGGGTCAAGCTGCTCCCACAACAGCTCAATAGGGTTGAGATCCGGTGACCATTGCTGGCCACTCCATTATAGACAGAATACCAGCTGACTGCTTCTTCCCTAATTAGTTTTTGCATAGTTTGGAGCTGTGATTTGGGTCATTGTCCTGGAAATTGACTCCAAATAAGCGCCGTCCACATGTTATGGCATGGCATTGCAAAATGGAGGGATAGCCTTCCTTCTTCAAGATCCCATTTACCCTGTACATATCTCCCACTTTACCACCACCAAAGCACCCCCAGACCATCACATTGCTTCCACCATGCTTGATAGATGGCGTCAAGTACTCCTCCAGCATCTTTTCATTTTTCTGCATCTCACGAATGTTCATCTTTGTGATCCTCAAACTTAGATTCGTCTGTCCATAAATCTTTTTTCCAATCTTCCTCTGTCCAGTATCTGTGTTCTTTTCCCTGTCTTTATCTTTTATTTTTATTGACCAGTTTGAGGTATGGCTAATTAAGTGTATGTAGACTTCTGACCCACTGGGAATGTGATGAAAGAAATAAAAGCCAGAAATCTTGCTTGTTTGTAGGTGACCAGATACTTATTTTCCACCATAATTTGCAAATAAATTCATTAAAAATCCTACAATGTGATTTTCAGGATATTTTTTTCTCAATTTGTCTGTCATAGTTGAAGTGTACTTATGATGAAAATTACAGGCCTCTCATCTTTTTAAATGGGAAAACTTGCACAATTGGTGGCTGACTAAATTATTTTTTGCCCCACCGTGTGTGTGTGTGTGTATATATATATCTATATATATCTATATATATATATATATATATCTATATATATATATATCTATCTATATATATATATATATATCTATATATCTATATATATATATATATATATATATATAGATATCTATATATATATCTATATATATCTATATATATATATATCTATATATATATATATCTATATATATATATATATATATATATAGATATCTATATATATATATCTATATATATCTATATATATATCTATATATATATATATATATATCTATATATATATCTATATATATATAGATATCTATATATATATATCTATATATATATATATATATCTATATATATATATATATATATCTATATATATATATATATATATATATATATATCTATATATATATATATATATCTATATATATATATATATATATACACACATATATATATACACACACACACACAGTTGAAGTCGGAAGTTTACATACACCTTAGCCCAAAAAAATTAAACTCAGTTTTTCACAATTCCTGACATTTAATCCTAGTAAAAATTCCCTGTCTTAGGTCAGTTAGGATCACCACTTTATTTTAAGAATGAAATGTCAGAATAATAGTAGAGTGAATGATTTATTTCAGATTTTATTTCTTTCATCACATTCCCAGTGGGTCAGAAGTCTACATACAATTAGTATTTGGTAGCATTGCCTTTAAATTGTTTAACTTGGGTCAAATGTTTTGGCTAGCCTTCCACAAGCTTCCCACAATAGTTTGGGTGAATTTTGGCCCATTCCTCCTGACAGAGCTGGAGTAACTGAGTCAGGTTGGTAGGCCTCCTTGCTCGCACACGCTTTTACAGTTCTGCCCACATGCTTTTTCATGGCTTTGTGATGGCCACTCCAATACCTTGACTTTGTTGTCCTTAAGCAATTTTGACACAACTTTGGAAGTATGCTTTGGCTCATTGTCCATTTGGAAGACCCATTTGCGACCAAGCTTTAACTTCCTGACTGATGTCTTGAGATGTTGCTTTAATATAACCACAACATTTTCCATCCTCATGATGCTATCTATGTTGTGAAGTGCACCAGTCCCTCCTGCAGTAAAGCACCCCCATAACATGATGCTGCCATCCCAGTGCTTCACGTTTGGAATTGTGTTATTCGGCTTGCAAGCCTCCCCCTTTCCCTCTAAACATAACGATGGTTATTATGGCCAAACGGTTATGTTTTTGTTTCATCAGAACAGAGGGCATTTCTCCAAAAAGAACGATCTTTGTCCCCATGTGCAGTTGCAAACCGTAGTCAGTTTTTTTTATGGCGGTTTTGGAGCAGTGACTTCTTCCTTGCTGAGCAGCCTTTCGGGTTGTCGATATAGGACTCGTTTTACTGTGGATATAGATCCTTTTGTACCTGTTTTCTCCAGCATCTTCACAAGGTCCTTTGCTGTTGTTCTGGGATTGATTTGCACTTTTCTCACCAAAGTACGTTCATCTCTAGGAGCCAGAACATGTCTTCTTCCTGAGCGGTATGATGACTGCATGGTCCCATATACTTGCGTACTATTGTTTGTACAGATGAACGTGGTACCTTCAGGAGTTTGGAAATTGCTCCCAAGGGTGTACTAGACTCGTGGAGGTCTACAATTTTTTTCTGAGGTCTTGGCTGATGTCTTTTGATTTTCCCATGATGTCAAGCAAAGAGGCACTGAGTTTGAAGGTAGGCCTTGAAATACAGCCACAGGTACACCTCCAATTGACTCAAATGATGTCAATTAGCCTATCAGAAGCTTCTAAAGCCATGACATTTTCTGGAATTTTTCCATGCTGTTTAAAGGCACAGTGAACTTAGTGTATGTAAACTTCTGACCCACTGGAATTGTGATACAGTGATACAAAATGTCTGTAAACAATTGTTGGAAAAATTACTTTTGTCATGCACAAAGTAGATGTCCTAACCGACTTGCCAAAACTATAGTTTGTTAACAAGAAATTTGTGGAGTGGTTGAAAAACGAGTTTTAATGACTCCAACCTAAGTGTATGTAAACTTCAGACTTCAACCGTGTGTGTGTGTGTGTTTGTATATATATATATATATATAATAATTCATGTAATTTTTAAAATTAATATTATTAACAACAGATACCTTCTGTGGAATAAGTGTGTAATACAATACAATACAATGTAATATCATATACAATAATAAAGGCAATATTATGCCAACCTCATAGTGTGGAAATATACAAAATATTTTGTATATTTCCACACTGAGGTTGGAATAATATTGTGAAATTGTGAAAAGGATGATAATGCCCTTTTAGTGTAAGAGCTGTTTGAAAATACCGCCTGAAATTTCAGCCTGTTTTGGTGGGAGGAAGTTCCGGCCTTCCATGGTAACATCACCATGTGGTAAACTGACCAGATTAATGCTATGATCCCTTATTGATGTCACTTTTTTATTTAACCTTAATTTAACTAAGCAAGTCAGTTAAGAACAAATTCTTATTTACAATGACGGCCTACCACGGCCAAACCCAGACGACGCTGGGCCAATTGTGCACAGCCCTCCCAAACACATATGATACAGCCTGGAATCGAACCAGGGACTGTAGTGACACCTCTTGCACTGAGATGCAGTGCCTTAGACCACTGTGCCACTCGGTAGCATGAAGGGGAGGAGACAGGTTAAAGAAGGATTTTTAAGCCTTGAGACAATTGAGACATGGATTATGTATGTGTGCCATTCAGGAAGGTGTTCTTAACGTTTTGTATACTCAGTGTATATAAAACACAGAAAAATCACATTTTGGACAGCACTGGGCCTTAAATGCCAAAAGGCAAAAGGCCTCCTCCCAGAACGGGGGCTGGGATTAAAAATAAAATGAAAATATAGCCACTAGCTGCAGCAAACTGAAAAGAGCCACCCAGGGATGTGTTTGCTTTGGGGACCTTTAACAGAATGTGACTGGCAGAACGGGTGTTGTATGTGGAGGATGAGGACTTCAGTAGGTATCTCAGGTGCGGGGAGTGATGCCCAAGAGGGCTTTATAAATAAGCATCAACCGGTGGGTCTTGCAACGGGGATACGGCGATGACCAGTTTACAGAGGAGTGTAGAGTGCAGTGATGTGTCCGATTTAAGAAGCATTGGTGGAAAATCTGATGGCCGAATGGTAAAGAATCTAGCATGGGTAGGATGGTCATCTGAATCAGGGTTAGTTTGGCAATTGGGGTGAAAGAGAAGTGATTATGATAGAAAAAACCATGTCTAGATTTAACCTTAGCCTGCAGATTTGATATGGCTGAGAGAAGGACAGAGTACCATCTAGCCACACTCCCAAGTGTATGTGGTGACTACCTCGAGCTCTAAACCCTCAGTTAGTAATCACACCGGTGGGGAGAGGGGCATTCTTCTTACCAAACCACATGGCCTTTGTTTTGGAGGTATTCAGAACAAGGTTAAGGGCACCTCTTGATACTACCCATCCCGCATGCGGGAGCGTAAACATCACCTGAAACTAATTAGCATAACGCAGCAGACATAAATATCCCTAGAAAATATTCCTATTCATGAAAATCACAAATGAAATATATTGAGACACAGCTTAGCATTTTGTTCATCACACTGTCATCTCAGATTTTCAAAATATGCTTTACAGCCAACGCTAGACAAGCATTTGTGTAAGTTTATCATAGCATAGCATTATGCCCTGCTAGCAGCAGGCAACATTTTCACGAAATTAAGAAAAGCAATCAAATTAAATCATTTAGCTTTGAAGAACTTTTGATGTTTTCACTCACGAGACTCCCAGTTAGATAGCAAATGTTCCTTTTTTCCAAAAATATTATTTTTGTAGGCGAAATAGCTCCGTTTGTTCTTCACCTTTGGCTGAGAAATCGACCGGAAAATGCGGTCACTACAACGCCAAACTTTTTTCCAAATTAGCTCCATAATATCAGAAACATGGCAAACGTTGTTTAGAATCAATCCTCAAGGTGTTTTTCCTTGCGAAAGTATTCGGCCCCCTTGAACTTTGCGACCTTTTGCCACATTTCAGGCTTCAAACATAAAGATATACAACTGTATTTTTTGTGAAGAATCAACAACAAGTGAGACACAATCATGAAGTGGAACGACATTTATTGGATATTTCAAAGCTTTTTTACAAATCAAAAACTGAAAAATTGGGCGTGCAAAATTATTCAGCCCCTTTACTTTCAGTGCAGCAAACTCTCTCCAGAAGTTCAGTGAGGATCTCTGAATGATCCAATGTTGACCTAAATGACTAATGATGGTAAATACAATCCACCTGTGTGTAATCAAGTCTCCGTATAAATGCACCTGCACGGTGATAGTCTCAGAGGTCCGTCAAAAGCGCAGAGAGCATCATGAAGAACAAGGAACACACCAGGCAGGTCCGAGATACTGTTGTGAAGAAGTTTAAAGCCGGATTTGGATACAAAAAGATTTCCCAAGCTTTAAACATCCCAAGGAGCACCGTGCAAGCGATAATATTGAAATGGAAGGAGTATCAGACCACTGCAAATCTACCAAGACCTGGCCGTCCCTCTAAACTTTCAGCTCATACAAGGAGAAGACTGATCAGAGATGCAGCCAAGAGGCCCATGATCACTCTGGATGAACTGCAGAGATCTACAGCTGAGGTGGGAGACTCTGTCCATAGGACAACAATCAGTCGTATATTGCACAAATCTGGCCTTTATGGAAGAGTGGCAAGAAGAAAGCCATTTCTTAAAGATATCCATAAAAAGTGTTGTTTAAAGTTTGC
This sequence comes from Oncorhynchus mykiss, assembly GCF_013265735.2. NCBI lineage: Eukaryota > Metazoa > Chordata > Actinopteri > Salmoniformes > Salmonidae > Oncorhynchus > Oncorhynchus mykiss. Next base: position 19,128,332 of record NC_048587.1, on the reverse strand, counting down.
CACAAGCCACCTGGGAGACACACCAAACATGTGGAAGAAGGTGCTCTGGTCAGATGAAACCAAAATTTAACTTTTTGGCAACAATGCAAAACGTTATGTTTGGCGTAAAAGCAACACAGCTGAACACACCATCCCCACTGTCAAACATGGTGGTGGCAGCATCATGGTTTGGGCCTGCTTTTCTTCAGCAGGGACAGGGAAGATGGTTAAAATTGATGGGAAGATGGATGGAGCCAAATACAGGACCATTCTGGAAGAAAACCTGATGGAGTCTGCAAAAGACCTGAGACTGGGACGGAGATTTGTCTTCCAACAAGACAATGATCCAAAACATAAAGCAAAATCTACAATGGAATGGTTCAAAAATAAACATATCCAGGTGTTAGAATGGCCAAGTCAAAGTCCAGACCTGAATCCAATCGAGAATCTGTGGAAAGAACTGAAAACTGCTGTTCACAAATGCTCTTCATCCAACCTCACTGAGCTCGAACTGTTTTGCAAGGAGGAATGGGAAAAAATGTCAGTCTCTCGATGTGCAAAACTGATAGAGACATACCCCAAGCGACTTACAGCTGTAATCGCAGCAAAAGGTGGCGCTACAAAGTATTAACTTAAGGAGGCAGAATAATTTTGCACGCCCAATTTTTCAGTTTTTGATTTGTTAAAAAAGTTTGAAATATCCAATAAATGTCGTTCCACTTCATGATTGTGTCCCACTTGTTGTTGATTCTTCACAAAAAAATACAGTTTTATATCTTATGTTTGAAGCCGGAAATGTGGCAAAAGGTCGCAAAGTTCAAGGGGGCCGAATACTTTCGCAAGGCACTGTATCTATTCGATAATATATCCACCGGGGGACAATTGGTTTCTCATTAGAAGCGATTGGAATAATGGCTACCTCTGTACTTTACGCAAGATTTTCTGCGGGAGCCATCATGTGACCACTTGCTCAATGTAGTACCTTACGGCTATTCTTCAACATAAATGCGTAAAAATACGTCACAATCCATTCTATCCAAAGCTGTCAATTATATGCATAGTCTAGCATCTTGTCGTGACAAAATATCCCGTTTAAAACGGGAACGTTTTTTATCCAAAAATGAAATACCGCCCCCAAAGTTTCAATTATTAAGGGCAGAGAACTTGTTGGACACTAAGAAAGCTTTGTTGTAGAGCATTTAACACAACATCCGGGGAGGGGACTGCTGAGTATAAGACAACATCATCTGCATAAAAAAAATGGACGAGAGAGCTTCCTACTGCCTGAGCTATGTTGTTGATGTAAATTGAGAAGAGCGTTGGGCCTAGGATCGAGCCTTTGGGTACTCCCTTGGTGTCAAACAGTGCCTGAGACAGCAGATGTTCTGACTTTATACACTACACTCTTTGAGAGAGGTAGTTAGGAAACCAGGCCAAAGACCCCTCAGAGACACCAATAGTTCTTAGCCAGCCCACAAGAATGGAATGGTTTACCATATCAAAACCTTTAGCCAAGTCAATAAAAATAGCAGAACAATATTGCTTAGAATCAAGGGCAATGGTGATATCATTTAGGACCTTTAAGGTTGCAATGACACATCCATAACCTGACCGGAAGCCAGATTGCATACCAGAGAGAATACTATAGACATGAAGAAAGCCAGTCAGTTGATCATCTGACCCATCTGGCTTGTCGCATTAGAGGAGGTGGGAGATGAGGAAATGTTGGATGGGCAAGGAGGAATGGCTGAGTCAAATTGGAATCCTGACTTAAAACCTCTACAGGATCAGTGTCCCTAAACCGGGACTGTTGTTGCTCAACATGAGATAATGTGACTAGAAAACGTTGTATACAACAGCCAACTTTCCAGGACATAGACATGTCTTATATGGGCAGAGAGCTTAAATTCTTGTTAATCTAACTGCAGTGTCCAGTTTACAGTAGCTATTACAGAAAAAAAACATACCATGCTATTGTTTGAGGATAGTGCACAACAACAAAACACTTTTAACACGGTAGCTGGTTTGACACATTCACCTCTGAATGTAGTTACATTCAGAAATCTTGCTCTTATTTGTCATCTTGAGGGTCCCAGGGATAAAATGTCGTTTTGTTTGAAAACATCTATTTTTATATTCAAAAGTAGGAACTGGGTTCTACAGTTTGACCCCACTGCTGTCTCTGGCTCCACACCCACTCCGCCCGGCTGTCTAGATGTGTGAAGGTTAGTGTTTTCTGTAGGGAAGCTAATGATCCATCATGTATGACATTCATGGGAGTGTGTAAACTAGAATTCTTTATTACCATAACATTTTTGTGTGTTCTCTATAGTTATGTACTAAAATGTATACATTGACCAATTCGGAACATTTTGGCAAACTCCTGGCAGACTTGATGCAAAATATTCTGTTGTGAGGTAATTCTTCACTGGATCAGTCTGACACTTTTCACACACACTGCCGCCACCTAGTGGAAAAAAATCCAAATTACACCCAGGATCCTATTTTAGCGTATGGCCATTCTCTTGCATTTCAAAGATGATGGAATTTTTTTTATAGAAAACGCATGTTTTTTTGTTTGTATTATCTTTTACCAGATATGTGTTATATTCTCCTACTACTATTCTCCTCCTTCACCTTCTCCTCCTATTAATTTCACATTTCAACGAACTTCAATGTGTTTCCCTTCAAATGGTATCAATAATATGCATATCATTGCTTCAGGTCCTGAGCTACAGACAGTTTTTGGGTATGTAATTTTAGGCGAAAATTGAAAAAAGTGTCTGATACTTTTAAGACCTCAGACATGTGCTCCTTGTCAGTAATGACCACATCATCAACATTAAGGGACATGGGCAGCGGTGAGGAGGAGGGTTCATTCTCCAGGTCTTTAACCGTTTTCCAGAACTTCTTTGGGTTAGACCTACAGAGAGAGAACTGCTCCTTAAAGTAACTAACTATGGCCTTCCGGATAGCCTGAGTGCACTTATTTCTAATTTGCCTGAACGAGAGCCAGTCAGCCTGAGTATGCATGTGCCGAGCCTTTCGCCAAATGAAATGGTCTTTCCTCAGGCCCGAGACTTGGTTCGTCCAGCCTGGCACTGCAGACATCATAGAAAAACTCCTTGTAGGCCATTTGTATTACACTCGAGTTGTGTTGCAATGGATGACTACTGTTTTTCGGTAGTGTTTTTTTGCACTGATCTTAACCTTTTTTGTGCATAATGTTTCCACAATAATTTCCAATGACCGAAAACAGCTTCTGGACATCAGAACAGCAATCACTAACCTCGTTTTGAATGAAGATTTCTACTTCAACAAGTCGTTGGCACATGACATACTGCTCATCCCAGACCAGACCCTAATCCCAGACCAGACCCTAATCCCTGAGACTCAGAAAAGGAAGAAATGGCGTAAGAGAGGCCCACATGCAGGAATCCTGATGAAACTAACTCGGCGAGTAAATAATCGGACTCTACTCTCCGTTCTTTTGGCTAACGTACAATCACTGGAGAACAAAATTGGACAAGCTCTGTTCTAGACTATCCTATCAACAGGACCTAAAGAACTGTAACATCCTATCTTTCTTGGAGTCGTGGCTGAACAAGGACATGGATACTTGACATCTAGCTGTTTTTTCTACTAATTGGCAGGATCAAATGGCAGCCTCGGGTGAGCTCAATGGGGGAGGTGTGTGTCTCTTTTGTTAACAACAGCTGGTGTGCGATCTCTAATATTAAGGAGGTTTTGAGGTTCTGCCCGCCTGAGTTAGAATACCTTGTGATAAGCTGTAGACTATACTATTTACCAAGAGTTTTCATCTACATTTTTTGTAGCAGTCAAACCGATGCTAGCTTGAAAATCCTACTCCTTGAGCTGTATAGGGCCATAAGCAAACAAGGAAAAATGCTCATCCAGAGTCGGCACTTCTATTGGCCGATAGTAGTATTTATTTGGATCCCCAAGGCAACCAAAGCAGCAGCTACTCTTCCTGGGTTCCAAACAGGAAACAAAACAACAAATAAAATACATAATATACTTAATATACATAACACTACATCATACTACATAATCTCCTGCCTCCTCCTCAAGCTTCAGAAACAGGAGATGGCTCCCGCCCTATGGGTGATTTTAATGCAGGGAAACAGAAATCAGTCTTACCTCATTTCTACCAGCATGTCACCTTTGCAACTAGAAGAGACAAAACTCTAGATCATTCAAACTCAACTCTGGACCTCAAAGCCAGTTCCACCGCATTTTTTCATAGTTCCCCTTTAATCAGGGACTGTGTTAGACCTGGGACACCAGAAGGGTGCAATTAATTACCAGGTAGAACAGAAAACCAGCAGGCTCCGGATCTCATAGGGTAAGAGTTGAATACCCCTGCTCCAGATCACCTTTATGCCACACACATAAACACAAACAAAGCTCTACCTTGCACTCCATTTGGCAAATCTGAAAATAACTCTATCCTCGAGATTCCTGCATACAAGCAATAACTCAAACCGAGAGTGCCAGTGATGCACTCAATACGGAAGTGGTCAGGTGAAGCGGATGTAAAGCTATAGAACTGTTTCGCTAGCACAGACTGGAATATGTTCATCCGATGGCATTGAGAAGTTTACCACATCAGTCACTGGCTTCATTAATAAGTGCATTGACGACAACGTCCCCACAGTGACTATACGTACTGTATATATCACAACCAGAAGTCATGGATTACAGGCAACATCCACACTGAGCTCAAGGCTAGAGCTGCCGCTTTCAAGGGGCAGGACACAAATCTGGACGTTCATAAGAAGTCCTGCTACGACCTCCGATGAGCCATCAACCAGGCAAAGTATCTATACAGAACTAAGATCTAATCCTACTACGCTGGCTCTGGCGCTCGTCAGATGTGGTAGGGCTTGCAAACTATCACGGATTACAAAGGGAAACCCAGCCACGAGCTCCCCAGTGACTTAAGCCTACCAGATCAGCTAAATACCTTCGATACTCGATTTGAGGCAAGCAACACTGAACCATGCATGAGAGCACCAGCTGTTCGGGATGACTGTGTGGTCACGCTCTCCGTAGCCGATGTGAATAAGACCTTTAAACAGGTTTAAATTCACAATTCTATAAGAACATTTCTGAATGGTACTCTGAAGTATCCATTCTAACCACGAGAGACTTAATGGAAGCAGAGAGACAATCAGATGAACTTTCCAACAGAAAGACGGACGATTCCAACAGCGATCATGATGACACACTGTAGATGACCTGGAGCCAGTGGGTTTGGCGACGAGTATGAAGCGAGGGCCAGCCAACGAGAGTGTACAGGTCGCAGTGGTGGGTAGTGTATGGGGCTTTGATGACAAAACGGATGGCACTGTGATAGACTGCATCCAATTTGTTGGAGGCTATTTTGTAAATGACATCGCCGAAGTTGAAGATTGGTAGGATGGCCAGTTTTACGAGGGTATGTTTGGCAGCATGAGTGAAGGATGCTTTATTGCGAAATAGGAATCTGATTCTAGATTTAATTTTGGATTGGAGATGTTTAATGTGAGTCTGGAAGGAGAGTTTACAGTCTAACCAGACACCTAGGTATTTGTAGTTGTCCACATATTCTAAGTCAGAACCCTCAGGTGGTGAGGGTAGACAACACATCCGCCACGCAGAACCTCAACACGGGGGCCCCTCAGGGGTGAGTGCTTAGTCCCCTCCTGTACTCCCTGTTCACCCACAACCGCACACGATTCCAACACCATCATTAAGTTTGCTGATGACACGACGGTGTTAGGCCTGATCACCGGACGATGATGAGACAGCCTATAAGGAGGAGGTCAGAGATCTGGCAGTGTGGTGCCAGGACAACAACCCCAAGGTAGCAAATAGTAAAAATAAAGAAAAATCCTGGAATGAGTAGGTGTGTCCAAATGTTTTACTGGTACTGTACATCAAATCAGTGATCAGTGAGAATAGTCAGATTAACCAATACTTAACAGGGACATGGTGGCATAGCAAGACGATTGGTGTAACATGAACATGGACAGTTTTATCTCAATCTCTTTGAGATTGACACTTTTACTGGCAGTTGTGGCTGCTTTGTGTGATGTATTGTTGTCTCTACCTTATTTCCCTTTGTGCTGTTGTCTGTGCCTAATAATGTTTGTACCATGTTTTGTGCTGCTACCATGTTGTTGTCTTAGGTCTCTTATGTAGTGTTGCGTTGTCTCTCTTGTCGTGATGTGTTTAGTCCTATATTTATATTTTAAAAAATATATTATAATAATCCCAGCCCCCGTCCCCGCAGGAGGCCTTTTGGTAGGCCGTCATTGTTCTTAACTGACTTGCCTAGTTAAATAAAGGTTCAATAAAAAAATCTATAAAAACCAAGAGGTTGTGAGTCAAATCCCAGGTAAGGGGAAACCATGTGTTTGATGTTGTTGATACCTTTCCACTTATTCTGCTCCAGCCATTACCACGTGCCCGTCCTCCCCAAATAAGGTGCCACCAATCTCCTGTGACATGAATGTGTCTAGAACATTGTTGTATATATTCTGAGAACATGGTAACCACCTTCTGGGTATGTTCTGTTTGACATTAAAGGGAATGTTCTAACTCCAATGGAAAAATATGCTAAAAAAGGTTCTCAGAAGGTTTTTGCTAACATAGATAGAATGTTCCCCTATCTATCTAATGGGAAAATTGGGCACACAAACATTAGGGGAACATCACGGGTAACATTGCAAAAATGTTCTTTCTGCCTCTTTCTGTTAGCTGGGTTTCTGACTGTCTGCCTGTAGGGCTCCTGCTCTGTTGTCACCTAGTAATAGCTTACAGCTGGAGAGAGAGGGGGAGGGAGGGAAAATGAGAGAGGGAAAGTGAGCAAGGCAGAGAGAAAGGAGGGGGAGGGTGAAAGCAGACAGCGAATCACATGAGCAGGGATATGTTTACAAACTGAGCTGAGGAGGTGTGCTCACTAGCCCCATTGTGAGGAAGAGGGACAGAGAGCAGAGAGAGAGAAAAAGAGAGAGTGGGACGAGAGGAGAGCGGCTTCCTGGGTTAAAATGATCAGTGTTAGGCTAATTTTCGCTGTCTCCTTTTTCACCCCCTCTTTGTCCATTTTGGAAAAAGGGGAGCAGATGGTTGGGCCTGACAGAGCAGACAGCACAACGCAAGTGCAGGCAAAATAGCTGCTTTTACAGGAACACTGGGCACTGCAGGGAACCATTCAAGTTCTTCCTTTGTTTCCCATAATTAGCAGGTTTTCACAGCAAGAGAGGAAATCTATGTCGAGACGAGTATTCAAGGAAGGCGGAGGCAGAGAGAGAGAGGGAGAGGAAAACAGGACTTCAGGGGAGGGAGGGATAAGCCCTGTGACAATGTTTTGAAGGGGAGACAAAGCAAAGCAGCGACTGCACTCAGCTGGATAGATTGAGTTAGCTGCATGGGAGTTCTCTCTCCATTTGGAATATTAACAATAACATTGATGTGTCTTTAACCTGCGAGGGTATGATGTTTATCCCATAATATAAACACGGCTATGCTCTGGAAATCCCTTTGTTTATTTGAAGAGAGGAGCCATTGCGATACGGATATATTTGATTCTGTTACCTTTTCTTACTTTTTAGCATATTTTTGGATTTTAAAAAGTAGCTATCAATTCCTGATGAAATTGTTGCTTGATTATTCACATAATGACAAATCATCACAAAGAAGAGTGTGGATTTCAACAATGAGTGAGTTGTTTTTGTCATGTTTTACTGGAAACCAGAGCCTCATCCATAGGAGAGCTTCTTGGGGAACTGAGAATGTTTATCACAATGGGATTGACTCATAGCCTACAAATAAAAGTCATTTTCATTGGGGACACAGAAGAGGTTGGACTCACATCATTGTCTGGGAGACGGTGACTTTTTTGGGGGGACAACCTCCTCGATCTGTCGGCACCCCAACAAAGACCCAGGACTGGTTGTGACCCCAGACATAGTGACTCTAGAGGCTGTGAGTAACTTCAGACGTTTTTGACCCCCATCCACTGATTCCCTGGGTCCCTCTGGCTTTCTTGAGGCTGATTTCACCCAGTCCAGTGGGGTCACGGTGAGTACCTTCTTCCTATGTGTAGTGTCATAATAATGACCTTTGTGTTTGTGGTGTAACAATGTGTTGTCTCGTTACAAATTGATTTGCATTTGAGTGGGTATGACTTGTATGGTCTTGTCTGTTTGGTTGTGTGCCTTTCCCTTCGATGCTAGGCCCTAGACGCTCTCCCAGACAGCATGTGTTCACAGTGGCCTACCTCTTAGACCTCGACTGTCAATGATTCACTAACATCCTACTAAGATTACAGATGCCCGTTCCCTCACCCAAACCCAGCACCCCACCCCCCTCAGAGACAGATCTGGTGGAATGGCCCTTCTGGTCAGACCCGCACACAGGCAGAAGTGACCTTTGACCCAGGAAGTACTCTACTTATTGTGAGACTATGGGTGGCATTAGACGTTAAGGTTGATCACCATTCTCTCCATAGGTAGTGCTGCTGGTGATGGTCTGAAACGGCTGCATGGACTGAAAGGACCAAATTCCAATTCCCAATCTCCCACTCACGCCCACAAAACGACACACACACACACACACACATAACACATACACACACATCCCCAGGCCGACAAACAAGCATAACACATTCAAGTCCAAGAATATACTGCATATTATACTACAGTGGTATTCAAAATCGGGATTAGGAATCAACACATTTAAGAGTACAGATTATGGTATGGGACAATATACAAACGTTTAAAAATATAAATTTCATTGAGTAAATGTATTTATTGGTTTCTTTTCATTTTGGTAAGAGAATAAAATGCAATGAATTGAAGGTTATTTGTTAATGTAAAAATGCAAATGTACCGATTTTAAGATTTGTCATTAGATTTCTTGTAGTCATTGTGGAGTGCCTCATTGCTGGGGTGGCCTTCAGATATGGGACTCACGCACACCTGTCAAACACACACACACAGGCCTTACTGGGGGAGCTGGTCCAACAACCACTCCCACTGAGAGCTCACTTTTCAGAAGAAGTAACGCGGTACATTTTGAAAAGTTCATGCAGCTCAATGAAGTTCAACAATGGAAGTAGTGTTACATTGATACAGTACGTAAAACAAGAAGCTGCTGAGTGGCTAACAACGCATACGCAATGAGATGAGTCCAGAGTCCAGTACCGGTCAGACATACGATGCGCACCCCACTTCACAGTAAATAACGCATTTATGCTAATAGGACATTCCAAATTTCATTTGATTCAGTCTGCTTCATGTGTAAAACATTCTGTGCACTTAGTAGATGAACACACACACGCAGAGATACAGCACAATGTTTTAAAATGCCACATACCAATTTCTTGAAGGTAAAACATCCTCCCTACATCCTCCCTACGTGCTTCAGAATCCATTATTGAGGATGACGTACATACTGAATCCCTTTTTGTATTTTGCCTGTGATGACAGACGGGCCTGTAGAGTTTGGTCAAGTAAACTCAAGGCTCTCTGTCTTCCTCCTCTCAGGATCTCTGTGCGGTTTAGGGTCGCAGAGCTCAGACCCATACTGCAAGATGACATCGGAAGACATCTACCATCTGCCAATCAACATGTACGTCATCATTCTGGGCATCGGCCTCTTCATCTTCATGCTCAGCCTGATCTTCTGCTGCTACATGTTCAGGTGAGCCTTAGGGGAGAGTGGGGTAAGTTTAGCCATTCTTTTTACATTCAGAATCACTCCGTCAAGGGAGCTATAGTATTATTTCTAACAAAGATATCAACATATATTTCACAATGTTGTTTATCCCTGGAAATAATCAGAATTCATGTAAACATGACAGTTTATAGGGACTCCTGGGTGGGGCAGTGGTCTAGGGCACTGCATCGCAGCGCTATCTGTGCCACCAGAGACTCTGGGCTCGCGCCCAGGCTCTGTCGCAGTTGTCCGGGTTAGGGGGGGCTTGGCCGGTAGGGATATCCTTGTCTCATTGCGCACCAGCGACTCCTGTGGCGGGCGGGTTGAAGTGCACGCTAACCAAGGTTGCCAGGTGCACAGTGTTTGCTCTGACACATTGGTGTGGCTGGCTTCCGGGTTGGATGCACGCTGTGTTAAGAAGCAGTACGGCTTGGTTGGGTTGTGTTTCGGAGGACGCATGACTTTTGACCTTCGTCTCTCCCGTGCATGTACGGGAGTTGTAGCAATGAGACAAGATAGTAATTACTAACAATTGGATACCACGAAGAAGGGGGTCAAATAAAAATAAAAACATGATGGTTTATATACTTTGGTTTAGATACAAGCATTATGAAACCTCTAACACCTTTCAATTGGGGAACCCTGCTGCGCTAGGTGATCGCTGCTGTGCAGTAGGGGAGAGTGGTGTAAGTTTTGCCAAAGGGGTAAATTGACTTGGTGAAAATCTGTTTTTTTGGACCTAACTTGCTTAGCACTTTTTCCATGAGGTTTCTTCCTTCACAGACTCCTACACTACCTGTCAAAAGTTTTAGAACACTGCTGTCATTCAAGGGTCTTTCTTAATTTTTTAAAACTATTTTCTATATTGTAGAATAACAGTAAAGACATCAAAACTATGAAATAACACATATGGAATCATGTAGTAACCAAAAAAGTGTATTTGAGATTCTTAAAATAGCCATAATTTGCCTTGATAACAGGTCAAATATTACAATTTGTGTATGGTTTCCTAGAAAGGTGACTCAACTTACCCAAAAACGTATACCCTCTCCCCTACTGCACAGCAGCGGTCCTCTAGCGCAGCAGGGTTCCCCAACTGAAAGGTGATTTTATTTGGCCCCCAAGTTTTTTGACAAAGAATATAATAAAATGTTATTGTATACAAATGTAAGCAAGTTTTGAAATTATTTTCTATTCAAATATTATACTGAACAAAAATATAAATGCAACATGTAAAGTGTTTGTCCCATGTTTCATGAGCTGAAATAAAAGTTCCCAGAAATGTTCCATATTCTAACATTTGTGGGTTTACACCTGTTAGTGAACATTTCTCCTTTGCCAAAATAATCCCTCCACCTGACAGGTGTGACATATCAAGAAGCTGATTAAACAGCATGATTACTCAGGTGCACCTTGTGTTGGGGACAATAGCCACTCTAAAATGTGCAGTTTTGTCACACAACACAATGCCACAAATGTCTCAAATTTTGAGGGTGTGTGTAATTGTCATGCTGACTGCCGGAATGTCCACCAGAGCTGTAGCCAGATAATTTCATGTTAATTTCTCTATCATAAGCCGCCTCCAACGTCATATTAGAGAATTTGGCAGTGCGTCCAACCAGCCTCACAACCACAGACCACGCACCACGCCAGCCCAGGACCTCCACATCCAGCTACTTTACCTGCAGGATCATTTATATTTTTGTTCAGTATATATCTGTTTGGGTTTTTTGTCAAATTTAAGTTTTGTTTGTAATTATTCCGGCCCCCTGACCATCCGCACAAGAAAAAGATCTTCCCTCGGCTGAATCTAGTTGATGATCAATGAGTTATGGGCTTGTTAATCACAATAACCCATAGTCAGCTATAGCATTCTTTATAGATCAGGGCCTGGTTTCTCAAAAGCATCTTTAAGCTAAGTTCATCATTAGAACCTTTGTAGGAGCATCGTTAAATGTCAGAGCTGTTTTCTGGCCAAATCTGAGGCGTCTTCTTTTAGACTTTCTTGTTGTCGAGAACCAAAAATACATACTCAAATCTGCTCCTGATGATGTGTTTTGCAGCTGTAGCACAGCCAAGTGTAGGCACATTGTGACTTGCATTTGGCATACTGTTCATGGGTTGCATGTTTCGTCACAATACTGTTTTGAACTTTCACATTGGACTGATTCCCGACTGAGCATTCCACTCAATGCATCGTCAATGAGCGCTGATGAAGATTTCATCAAATGTGCATTATAGTGGGATGGAAATACAATGCATTCAAAATTAGGAAAATAATTAGCAGGAAAACCTTTTGTCATGATTTTGATGTCGCCAGATTGACTTTAGACTTTAGATTGAGGGGATGCCACTGGATTTTAGCTAGGTAACGTTAGCATTGCTAGCTATTTTTGACAAACTTTGCTAGCTAATGACAACATTGCCATCTGTCTAAAGTAAATTTGATGACATGATAATGCTGGCAAAGTTGTTTCCTACTAAATATTTGAATACTTTAGCAATGTCATCGTATTTCCAGGAACTATAGTGGAATTTAGACGAAACAGTAGTTAGCCTCCATTCAGAATGACTGTGCTTCTTCTTCTCTAAAGTTTTATGGCAGACTACAACGAGTGGTGGCAATACACCAACTACTGTACGGAGTATTGAAACAAAATAAAAGGGGGGGTCCCGAGATAATAGAAAAATAAATAAAATCATCCCATACATTTCAGTCACATTCAAATCAATCCCTACACAGGCTCAGGTGTCTGTGACGACGGGCATTCATCGACAGGATTCCTCGTCTCTGCAGAAAAGTTCCCGAGGCCCCCAAAAAACGCTCAGCCGCACTCACGATGATGCCTATTTACTCCGATTTCCTCTCCGTTTGCGCTGTGCAATTGATAACCAAAGCAATAAACGCTACAAAGTCCACCTTCTTAACGTGCGACATGTCAGGATCCCTCTGCTGACAAGGAACATCATCTTGTGTCTCTACTCCTACTACCATTACTTCATCAACTTCACTCCTTTCTTCCACACTTCTCAATGCCTCCGGATAGGAGACATTCTGGACAGCCCTTATTCTTGCCAACTCCATCACCTTCACCCTAACAGGACACTTCAGAAATTCGGGTGAATGTTCACCACCACAATTGCAGCATTTAGGCTCAGTTGACATAATACTCCTCCCGTCCACATACACTTGACACATTTATCACAGTGCATGGGTTTGGGCACGGAGGCTCTCACAGGGAATCTCATGTAACGTAAATACAAGTGAGAAGGGAGAGACTCTTCATCAAAAAACAATAGAATGGATGGAGTGGGCTTTCCGCACACCATCTACCGTAAAGGTCAGTCGTTGTGCACCAACCACTCCATCCTATTCTTCACATATATCCTTTTCATTTACTTCTAAAGCCATCCCAGAGATAACACCCTTGATAGGTGCCCTGCTTCAAAGATCAAGACACACGACACATTCCAATCCGACATCTTGAGGCGCAAAGCACGCTCCTTCTTTTCCGTAGAAAACACAAAAAAAACAAAGCCCACTTCTCGTTATTCTCATCGACGCCAACAACGCATCCACAATTTAAATAGAGACTTCAAAACGGATCTCCCAGGTAACAAAATTGATCCAAAATTCTTATTCCAACCAAAAAATACTCAGACCTAGGTTTGGAATGACTAGTTTTCACTACCACTTTACTTCTCTTGTTTCCTTTTACATTCGCCACTGTAATCCAATTCTACTCATTCTCATCTCCACTCGACAAGCCATCTAATTCAAACAGAACATCTGCTTCCATGACTGTGCTTATCACCACTTCAGGGCACCACTATACCGTCACCGCCGGTAGAGGGCGGCTTGAACGTTCATAACAATGGCATGACGTGACCGTGTGACGGAGGTGCAACCTATGAATAGCGGTCTCCATGACAACACATCAGGCATGATGGGACATATGATCAAAAGATGAAAAGTAATGGGACAAGCATTCATAACATAATAATATGGAATTATGAAGTGTCAATTATAAACAAATTATGTGTATATCAGTCAATGTCAAAAATCTTTTTTGGATATGCCTTTTTTCAGGTTAAGGCGACAAGGCACAAGGGAGCAATATGGATATAATGAGGTAATTTCATCTTGTATTAATAAAAAATCTCTCAAACGTGGTAAATTTCACAATTGATGAGAATGACTGATTTGTTTCTTGATATCTTTGGATTGCCAGTTGTTGTTCCTAAAATCGATCTCTATTATATTAATTTAAAAAGGTGTTATTTTGCTGCACTTTTATTGTAGAAAAGATTTCCCTCTGTCATAAATTCATCTTTGTCTCTAGGTTGTTTTGAAAGGAGCAGGAAAGAAACTGAGTCTTCTTGGAGTAAGTTGATTTTGTTGTTCCAGCTATGCACTTTGCAAATTGTTTTTGTCAGCAGGGGAATAGAATTTAGGCCTCAGCATCAGATGGTTAGGGTGGGGAGTGAGAGATTTCTCTCCTTCCAAGGATAGTGTTAACGTGATCTCTTTCCCATCCTACAGCAGACCTGTGCCGTGTGCTTAGAAGAGTTCAAAAGCAGAGACGAGCTTGGAGTGTGTCCCTGCTCACATGCCTTCCACAAGAAGTAAGGCCCCTCCCACAGTCCTGGCTTTGATGGTGTGAAGTGAACAGCTGAAGGCATACACATGGAAGAAGAGATCAAAAGCTTTTTATTTTTTATTAAACAGAGACAAAATCCTTGACTTTCAGTCATTTGACTATACGCACCAGTTTACCCCTAAGGAAAGACCCCTATGACACTGTTTGCAGACTGTTTGCTTGAGATGATAGACTACCATCTGTTTCTCCCTGGACCAGGGTAGAATAGTATTACGACCTCTCCCACAGGATATGTTTGGCATGTTAGTAGCCAATGGGCGTATATAGTAATATACAGGGTAGTGTGTACTGTTGAACCTTCCCTGAATTGCGTCTCTCTCTCATGCGTCCTTGCTCGCTCTGTATGCCTGTCTGCCTCTCTCTCTCTCTTTCTCTCTTTCCCACTTTCTCTCTCTCTCTCCCGCTCATCATCTCTCCTTTTCTTCTACACATCTCCATGTCTGTCTGTAATATAATATGTTCCCCTCTCTACCCCTACGCAGGTGCCTGTTAAAATGGCTGGAGATCCGCAGTGTCTGCCCCATGTGTAACAAACCCATCTGCCGTTTGCAGCCAGACCTCCTACAGGGAGCAGAGAGGCCCCAGAGCCCAATGGAGGTGTGAGATGAGCGAGGGCCCACACTAGAGCACCTCAAAACCCCTAATTACAGTTCCAACCTGCCTCATCCCACTCCACTCCGCCAGACCCCTAAAAATCACACCCTGGTCCAGTTGAAATGAATCAGGCATCCCATCCTGGCGTCTTCCATATACCCCCATCCTAGAGTTCTGAAAGACTCTACTCTAGTTTTGAAGGTGTTAGACCCCTAAAGGTGTGTGTGAGATGAGACTTTGAAGTGGAACTCATAGAACAATATTGGAGAACAAACTGAATGTTTTTTTTAATCTAAAAGGCAGAGGATGGAGGAAGGACCCTGTCCCATGACCACCGGCCAACCCCTACAGGAGAAACAGTGGGTACTGAAAAAGAGTTGGGATGCTGTGTTTTGGGCCCTACTTTCCCAAATCATAGTCAATAACCCGCCATCCCATGTTGCCAAGTAAACATAGGGTGTCCTGATTGGTCGATGAGTAACATGGGGCCTGGATGGAGGGAACACGCACATGCCCACAGCTGCCATCATGAGCCTATGAGGTATTCAGCTATGACATAGGGTGCAGTGACCCTGTCACTAAATAACGCGTCGTGGTCATTCTTGACTTGCATTGCCATTTGGGCATGGTATTTTGGAAGAAATTAACTTTATTTTTGTTTGTTTTTATTTAAATGTACAGTATATGGGTACACCTTACTATTCGAAATAAACTTTTATGGCAGCTTAATGACTTTAAATATCAAGGATGGTAATGACACATTAGAGGTAATTGAGTATTTTCTTAAATGGAGAGCGCAGATGCTCAAATGTACTTAACCCTAAAGGGATATGACTAATCTTTTAATCACAATGTAATTTCCCTTACAGTTTTTAATTGAGTAATACCAATGACAATTTTTATTTAGACACCAAGTCATCAATGGAATCCTCAAAATGATGACATGTTAAAAGGGTGTGATTAGCTAAGAGCTTTCTTTAATATAGACCCCTCCCCTGAAAAACAGTTTGCAGCTGGAGGGGATGCTCAAGGTCCTTGTATATTGTTTGTGTAATGAGTAATTTCAGAAACCCCTAACTAAAATCTGGCATAATTGTATCAGATGCCCGATTAGCTTCTGGGGGAAGATGTATGAGAAAAGACACTTTAAACAATGCATTAAATATACAGTTTTGCAGTAGAAATGGATTTATCTATATTTTATCAATGATAAACAGTACAATATAAACAAAAACATGTATGATGTGTAACTATTTGTTATTTTAAAGTGTTTTTCATTGTTGTAAAGCCGGGGGATGCAAATGCCATTGCAATTCAAGAATGACCCATCCAATTAAATATATAGTCTTTAAATTATTTCTAAGGAATTGTTTTGTATTATAACTGGCTTTCAATAAAGTGTATTGTTTCAGTGATCTGTGATATGATGTTATTCATTCTGAAACATTAACCATGCAAATGTTATTCAGTTGGGGCATAGTTATAACCCTTTCAAGTATCTGCATTTACATAGAAAAAAAAACATGATTTAACTAGGCAAATCAGTTAAGAACAAATCCTTATTTACAAGGACGGCCAAACCCGGGGGACGCTGGGCCAATTGAGCGCCGCCCTATGGGACTCCCAATCACGGCTGGATGTGATATAGCCTTAGTGACGTCTCTTGCACTGAGATGCAGTGCCTTAGACTGCTGCGCCACTCGGGAGCCCATTTGCATGAGCCATTTCGGAAAATAATAGTTAGCAATGGATGTGCCACCAGTCAAGAAGATTTTAAAAAATGAGGATAAGAGGTTTTTTCCAAATTGAGTGCAAAGGATTTTAAGTAAGGTTCTTGGCAACTGCCCAAGCACCACCCCTGGCAAAGTAGCTGGAAAATGTGAGTGCTTTCAGCTTAGATGTCTTTAACTTCATCATAGTAATTATGGGTCATGAAGGTGTATTCCATGTGTTAAGACTTTGTTTGGTGCTATCATGATCATGGCAGTAGAGTAGAGTGACAGCTGTAAACAGACAGGCAAAGAGAGAGAGAGAGAGAGAGAGAGAGCGGCCAGAAACAAAGCCAATATTGTGAACTGCAAAAATAGCCAATGCAGCCACATGGCTACATTTATGAACTCCACTGGGGCAATCGCATGTGGTAGAGTGAATCCCCTGGTCGCCTATAGAGACCTGCCAAGAGGGAGGATGTTAAGTGCCACATGCCTTTCAATTCATGACTTTGAACACCTTGAAATGCATTGGTTGTAAGAAATGTAGTATATAAATAAAATTTGATTTGATGGATGACATCACAGCTGTAGAATAATTACTCAACTGAAATTGAGCAATGTCAGTTGATTAAATATTGTGCAATTTTTCCATACTTTTTAATTGATAATTTGGGATTTTATCACTTGACATATCATTTAGTAGGAAGGATCATATAAATCAAGTCTGTGTGAATACATGTACCACCCTGAATAAATAAATACTGTTCCTTTGAAGATTTGTCTCTGGTCATGAAACTACACAGGCTGGATGTCTAAGCCATGTCAATTCTGATTGTCAATAGATTGTCAATAGAGTCATTCTCCTCAATGACAACATTATATAACTGAGATATCACTCATCGAAGTATGGTATCTGGGGTAATCTGGTTAATGATTATATCATTAACTAAGTGGCTCTTTTCTTGTAGAATGTTGATAGCTGTATAGAACATTGCATTGCTACGATGCTCAAACTTAACTTAATAGCTACACTCACCGACACAGGATAAAGTGTATCCCTCATGCTGGCACTGACCAAACCAGTAAGTTGCCCCTCACTATGTCTGCACATCTCCACATGGCCAGACTTATAGTGGTCTTCTTCCCTTTTAATGCGTTTATGCTCATCCTTGAAAAATGCCATAAGGTGTGAAATAGACACAAGTCGACATACTGTACAAACCGTAGGCTAAGTAAAACTAAAGATGTTTTGATCTGCTGCTCTGCTAACTAGATAACTAAAGTGTAGTCAATGGCTAGCTAAAATAGAGAATGGAGACAGAAGACCTTTGTGGTTTGGACACGGGTCTCTGATCGTGCTGGTGAACAGTAGTTGACAGTGGCGCCTAGAGATGATGTGCAGGAGCTTCCTGCAGGAATTTGTAGTCTTGCTGAGATTTTCTCTGTTGCTGATTAGCATTTAACATTTTTGAAAGGCTAATTTAATGATAGAACTCACCTTGTCCGAGAGAGTCTTACAATTCTATCAAAACGTCACGCCAACACGAAACACAGACAGTATATCAGGTAGTTCTAAAATCTCAAATGCAAAAAAGAAGAAGAAAGGGGTGGAACCATTACCAGGTAGGCAACCTGCATCGCAGAAACCCCACCCCCAAACTACTTCCCGCAGCTATGTAATTGTGTAAAGTGGAGATTGATTTAATTAATTTGGACTTTTCATGCCAACTTAAAAAAATTTTTAAAAAAGTTTTTAACTGTGTATGTTACTGGTTATTATTACAGTATAATAACTGTATTATAAATTGCAAATATTACGTTAAGTTACAAACCACCCAGCTAGCACAGCTTCCAAGGAACATTTCCTTGGAAGCTGTGGAAACGTGCGTTTTTGGTTTCCCATTGATTCTGGGAACGAAGCCATACATTTCCTGACTGGTAAAACTGAAAGTTTTTTAAAAATATTCTGATAAAAAGAAGTGAACATTTTGCCTGTTCTGGGAATGTTCATTTTTAGGTTGCAGGGAGGTTCTGAGAAGCTTTTTGAATAACTTCCATAAAACTTTAATTTAATATTTCAATAAGACTTTTAATAACACTGCTAGCTTAGTTTAACAGTTTTGAACTCCAAGCAGCGATAAGACACATGAAAATGTATTTGCTTAGGTATTCATCATTCAAACACATTTATTTTTTACTGTGTCAGTGAGATTCAAACGTATGATCTTTTGTTCTCTATCCATGGAATTAGTCCACTGCGCCACCAGTATGGAGCTAGCATGTTTCTATTTATTTAAACAAAGCTACACATTTTTGTCTATTCAAACAGACCCCATTTCAAAGGAAAGAAGCACTCATTAAGATCATGTGTGGCCAATTAGTGGGTGTGGCCAACACCTGAACACACTTAACAAGATAGAGGGTAGAGTTTGGTTGACACTGAGAACGGAATGTACAGGGAATTTGGAAAGTATTCAGACCCCTTGACTTTTTCCACATTTTATTACGTTACAGCCTTATTCTAAAATGTATGTACACAATACCCCCAGTAACAAAAACGTTACTTTAAATGTTACTTTAAATGAGAACATTACTTTAAATGAGAACAATGAGGAAACATGTAAGAAATGTTATGCTGAAGCATTGACATTTCCACAGACTAATGTTTTCTTAATGTTCTCTGTGTCACGCTCGTCGAAAGGAATGGACCAAGGTGCAGCGTGGTAGGCATACATATTCTTTTAATAAATGAACACCGAACAAAAACAACAAACTACCAAACTAAATGCTACTGGTGTGCACACAGGCAACTAACTGTAGACAAGATCCCACAAAGCACAATGAGGAAATGGCTACCTAAATACCAATCAGAAACAACGATAAACAGCTGTCTCTGATTGGGAACCATACCCGGCCAACATAAACCATTAATTCTCTAGATGACACACCCTAGTCACTATCACGCCCCAACCAGCATAGAGAATAAACAGCTCTCTATGGTCAGGGCGTAACCCTCTGAACAACTTGAGAACATGACTTTAAATAGAACTGTAAGGAAGCCTGAAAGAAACGTTATGATGAAGTACTGAAATTCCCACTGAAGAAAGTTGTTTCTTAATGTTCTCTGAACTATTTGAGAACATTCTCAAACATTCCCATCAAGGCCAGAAAAGGTGAGAAATTTAATCTGCAGTGGTTATGAAAATAAAATCAGTAGGAAATATATTCCTATGTCTCATAATAATTTAGATTCAAAAACCCCCCACAAACTATGTTTGAATACTCACGTGGCAGGGTCTACAGGGTCTAATCACAGACTACAAAAGGAAAACCAGCCACACCGACATCTTGCTTCTGGACAAGCTAAACACCTTCTTCGCCCGCTTTGAGGATAACAATGCCACTGATGCGGCCTGCTACCAAGGGGGGCTCTCCTTCTCCGTGGCCAATGTGAGTATGACAGTGTGTTAACCCTCGCTAGGCTGCCGGCCCAGACGGCATCCCTAGCCACGTCCTCAGAGCATGCGCAGACCAGCTGGCTTGTGTTACCGGACATATTCAATCTCTCCCTATCCAAGTCTGCTGTCCCCACATGCTTCAAGGTGGCCACCATTGTTCCTGTACCCAAGAAAGCAACAGTAACTGAACTACAGTAAATGATTATCGCCTCGTAGCACTCACTTCTGTCATCATGAAGTGCTTTGAGAGTCTAGTCAAGGATCATATCACCTATACCTTACCTTACCTGTCACCCTAGACCCTCTTCAATTTGCGTACTGCCCCAATAGATCCACAAACGATACAATCGCCATCACACTGCATACTGCCCTATCCAATCTGAACAAGAGGAATACCTACATAAGAATGCTGTTCATTGACTATAGCTCAGCATTCAACACCATAGTACCCTCCAAGCTCATCATTAAGCTCGAGGCCCTGGGTGTGAACCCCAGCCTGTGCAACTGGGTCCTGGACCACCCCAAGGTGATGAAGGTTGGAAACAACACCTCCACTTTCGCCAATCCTCAACACTGGGGCCTCACAAGCGTGCGTGCTCAGCCCCCTCCTGTACTCCCTGTTCACCCAGGACTGTGTGGCCAACCACACCTTCAACTCAATCATCAAGTTTGCAGACGACACAACAGTAGAAGGCTTGATTACCAACAACGGTGAGACAGCCTACAGGGATGAGGTGAGGGCTCTGGGAGTCTGGTGCCAGGGAAATAACCTCTCACTCAATGTCAACAAAACAAAGGAGATTGTGGACTTCAGGAAACATCAGAGAGAGCACCCACCCATCCACATCGATGGGACCGCAGTGGAGAAGGTGGAAAGCTTCAAGAATATCGGCTTACACATCACTGACAAACTGAAATGGTCAGTGATGGCACCTAAAACCTTCACAAACTTTTACAGATGCACAATTGAGAGCATCCTGTACCACCACTCACAACAGCGGGGCTCTCCAGAGGGTGGTGCGGTCTGCCCAATGCCATCACTGGGGGTAAACTACCTGCCCTCCAGGACACCTAAAACATACAGGAAGGCCAAAAAGATAATCAAGGATAACCACCCTAGCCACTGCCTGTTCACCCCTCTATCATCCAGAAGACGAGGTCAGTACAGGTGCATCAAAGCTGGGACAGAGAGACTGAAAAACAGCTTCTATCTCAAGGCTATCAGACTGTTAAATTGCCATCACTAGCACATAGAGTCTGCTGCCTATAAATACACAGACTTGAAATCACTGGCCACTTTAATAAATTAAACAGTAGTCACTTTCTACAGTACAAATAGAGCTGCCGCCGTACCTTCTCCGCTATGCAATCTGGTTTCCGAGCTGGTCATGGATGCACCTCAGCAACGCTCAAGGTCCTAAACGATATAACCGCCATCGATAAAAGACAGTACTGTGCAGCCGTCTTCATCGACCTGGCCAAGGCTTTTGACTGTCAATCACCGTATATATCGGTAGACTCAACAGCCTTGTTTTCTCTAATGACTGCCTCGCCTGGTTCACTAACTACTTCTCAGATAGAGTTCAGTGTGTCAAATCGGAGGGCCTGTTGTCCGGACCTCTGACAGGCTCTATGGGGGTGCCAGAGGGTTCAATTTTCGGGCCGACTATTTTCTCTGTATATATCAATGATGTCGCTCTTGCTGCGGGTGATTATTTGATTCACCTCTACGCAGACTACACCATTCTGTATACATCTGTCCCTTCTTTGGACAATGTGTTAACAAACCTCCAAACGAGCTTCAATGCCATTCAACACTCCTTCCGTGGCCCCCAACTGCTCTTAAACGCTAGTAAAACTAAATGCATGCTCTTCAAGCGATTGCTGTCCGCAACCGCCCGCCCGACTAGCATCACTACTCTGGACGGTTCTGACTTAGAATATTAGAATACTACAAATACCTAGGTGTCTGGAAAGATTGTAAACTCTCCTTCCAGACTCACATTAAGCATCTCCAATCCAAAATGAAATCTACAATCGGCTTCCTATTTCGCAACAAAAACCCCTTCACTCATGCTGCCAAACATACCCTCATAAAACTGACTGTCCTACCGATCCTTGACTTCGGCGATGTCATTTACAAAATAGCTTCCAACACTCTACTCAGCAAATTGGATGCAGTCTATCACAGTGCCATTTGTTTTGTCACCAAAGCCCCATATACTACCCACCACTGCGACCTGTATGCTCTCATTGGCTGGTCCTCGCTACATATTCGTCGCCAAACCCACTGGCTCCAGGTCATCTATAAGTCTTTGCTAGGTAAAGCTCTACGTTATCTCAGCTCATTGGTCATCATAGCAACACCCACCCATAGCACGCACTCCAGCAGGTATATTTCACTGGTCATCCCCAAAGCCACCCCCTCCTTTGGCCGCCTTTCCTTCCAGTTCCCTGGAACGAATTGCAAAAATCACTGAAGTTTGAGACTAACTTTTAGCGTCAGCTGTCAGCTTGCCGATCGCTGCAGCTGTACACAGCCCATCTGTAAATAGCCCAACCAACTACCTACCTCATCCCCAAATTTGTTTTTGTTTTTCTGCTCTTTTGCACACCAGTATTCCTACTTGCACATCCTCATCTGCACATCTATCACTCCAGTGTAAATTGCTAAATTGTCATTATTTCGCTACTACTGGCCTATTTATTGCTTTACCTCCTTTGCACACACTGTATACAGATTTTTCTATTGTGTTATTGACTGTACGTTTGTTTATCCCATGTGTAACTCTGTGTTGTTTTTGTCGCACTGCTTTGCTTTATCTTGGCCAGGTTGCAGTTGTAAATGAGAACTTGTTCTCAACTGGCCTACCTGGTTAAATAAAGGTGAAATAAATAAAAAAATATATATAAAAAGGGGGAAAGGCATTTATGGGGGGTCATAAACCGGTGGGGGGTAGAGAGGGAAATGTGGATTTTATGACACTCACTCAACATGGCAAAGTCATGACAATGTATATATTCTTAATTCCATTCCTTAATTAGATTTGTGTGTGTTGGCTCTATGTTGTGAAATAGTTAGATATTACTAGGCTGTCGGAGCTAGAAACATAAGCATTTCGCTACACCCGCAATAACATCTGCTAAACACGTGTTTGTGACCAATACATTTTTATTTGATTTGATTCGCTAAGTATGTTGTATGTTTGTTGGTCATAGTATGGATATAGTTAGTAAGCCATAGGTTCCCAGATGTCATACAACATTTGCCAAAATACGAAGTATAGAAGCAGTGGACACTATTTCCATGCTTTTAGGGCCCATAATGCAATTCTTCAGAAAATGAATGTGGCTTCACAACATTTACCCCACATAAGTATACCCCACATAAAAGCAATTTTCAATATGAATCAACAAGAACAAATAGAATAGCTGATAGGCAGTGAACAGGCCAGGTGCACAGGCCAGGTGCATCACTGTGCATGAAAGAACAGTGAAGATATGAAACAAACACACAGCTCAAAAAACTACTCTATTTATCTTGTTTAAGGACAATACCATTATCCTACCGAGACTATGGTAACCTACAACACCACATGCAATTAATTAGTAAAACATTATACTCTAGGCTGCAGTGAAAATGTCATTTGAATAACGATGCAAAAGCCCTGTGATTTGAATGTTTCATTCGATTTGGATCAGTTGTGGGTCTACACTCGACAGTTTATAATGTCTATAAAGGCACAGTAGCAGGCCAGTCTGGCTGTATTTGTACTTCTGATACTGAATCGGCTGTCTGTTTCAGATCATCATTCTTCCAAGTCTTCCAATAATAATGTGGCCACATACACTCCTGGCAGAAACGTTGATTAATGTGCACTGTCCCTGTGAAAATAAAAAAAACTCAAACTCAACCCAGTTATTCAGGAAATTGTAGCCTGCCAAATTGTCAGGGAGAGGCTGTATATCAGCCTACACTCCAAATGTGCTGCTTCAAAACCATTATCACACTCTGTGTGACTGAGAACTTAAGAGAGGAGCCTTGGCCTAGGCTACTGTTGATTACCAAGATGGAGGCCTTTTTCATTCAAGTAAAACAAAAGTTAGAGGAAAAAGAGTAGGCGTATGCCTACAGTGAAAAGCCTACAAGAGGAATGTGCTCCCAATGGACACGTTTTAATATTGTAGTGGACTAAGATGAGAAGAACTTTGACTCTGCCAAATGCAGGCTACTGTTGTCACCGATGGTATACTCCCTTTCTGGCCTCTAAGTCATCAGGCTGCTAATTATCCCACACACCTGTCACCATCATCTTGAGCACCTGCGCCTCATGACACTCACTTGGACTCCATCACCTCCTTAATTATCTTCCCTATATCTGTCACTCCCCTTGGTTCTTTCGTCTGGTGTTATTGACTGGCAAATCAGGTATGATGCAATTTTAAAGAAAATGTTTTGTTTTTTTACTCTTAAATGCATTTTTTGTATTTATATGTAACGGCTGTCGTAGGAAGAAGGTGAGGACCAAAGCGCAGCATGGTAAGTGGTCATCTTATTTAATGAAAAAACTAAACAAAGAAACAACCGAAACAGTTCTGTCTGGTGCAGACACACAAAGACTGAAAATAACCACCCACAAGACACAATGGAAAACAGGCTACCTAAATATAGTTCTCAATCAGGGACAACGATTGACAGCTGCCTCTGATTGAGAACCATACCAGGCCAAACACAGAAATAGAAAATCATAGACAATCTAACATAGACAACCCACACAACTCACGCCCTGACCATACTAAAACAAAGACATAACAAGGAACTAAGGTCAAAACTTGACATTGTAATCCGTTTTATTAATGTAGGCTTATTAATCAAAGCCAGTTCTTTCAATATGTAAAATCTAAAATCTCTCTTTAATTGTGTGATCCCTATTTAGTGTAAGATATGTTAAGTAGGCCTGTTGTAAAATAAATAACAGTAGGCCTTTGTTGGTAATTGCTGCAATATAGCCTGTTAAACTTTTGAAGGTTGGCTAAATTAAGTTACAATTGATTGCCTCCAATTTAATAGCCTGCTTATATTTTCACTATAAGCAATGGATTGACTGACTTTTGATATTACCCTAATAAAGTTTAGAAATGTTTGGTGGGGCTATTGTTAAGATTTAGCTTTAGCTACTGCCGGCCTATAATATAATGCTTATTTATACTAAATATTCTGATAAATGTATATATTAGCCTCCTTCTGTACACTTCACTCTCGAACAGACCCAACATGACAAAGAAAGGCATGTTGTTTTAACATATCTCATATCTCTCATATACATATACGCAGTTGAAGTCTGAAGTTTACATACACCTTAGCCAAATACATTTGAATTCAGTTTTTCACAATTCCTGACATTTCATCCTAGTAAAAATTCCTTGTCTTAGGTCAGTTAGGATCACCCCTTTTATTTTAAGAATGTGAAATGTCAGAATAATAATGATTTTCATTCACTGCATTCCCAGTGGGTCAGAATTTTACATACACTCAATTGGTATTTGGTAGCGTTGCCTTTAAATAGTTTAACTTGGGTCAAATATTTTGGCTAGCCTTCCACAAGCTTCCCACAATAAGTTGGGTGAATTATGGCCCATTCCTCCTGACAGAGTTGGTGTTTTATTTATTTTAATTTTATTTTATTTCACCTTTATTTAACCAGGTAGGCAAGTTGAGAACAAGTTCTCATTTACAATTGCGACCTGGCCAAGATAAAGCAAAGCAGTTCGACACATACAACGACACAGAGTTACACATGGAGTAAAACAAACATACAGTCAATAATACAGTATAAACAAGTCTATATACCATGTGAGAAAATGAGGTGAGATAAGGGAGATAAAGGCAAAAAAAGGCCATGGTGGCAAAGTAAATACAATACAGCAAGTAAAACACTGGAACGGTAGATTTGCAGTGGAAGAATGTGCAAAGTAGAAATAAAAATAATGGGGAGCAAAGTAAATAAATAAATACAGTAGGGAAAGAGGTAGTTGTTTGGGCTAAATTATAGGTGGGCTATGTACAGGTGCAGTAATCTGTGAGCTGCTCTGACAGTTGGTGCTTAAAGAAAAAAATCAGAGATTTTTGTAGTTCGTTCCAGTCATTGGCAGCAGAGAACTGGAAGGAGAGGCGGCCAAAGAAATAATTGGTTTTGGGGGTGACCAGAGAGATACCTGCTGGAGCGCGTGCTACAAGTGGGTGATGCTATGGTGACCAGCGAGCTGAGATAAGGGGGGACTTTAC
Source organism: Oncorhynchus mykiss (assembly GCF_013265735.2). Classification (NCBI taxonomy): domain Eukaryota; kingdom Metazoa; phylum Chordata; class Actinopteri; order Salmoniformes; family Salmonidae; genus Oncorhynchus; species Oncorhynchus mykiss. Next base: position 19,101,916 of record NC_048587.1, on the reverse strand, counting down.
CTAGCAGGGTCTTGTAGATGACATGGAGCCAGTGGGTTTGGCGACGAGTATGAAGCGAGGGCCAGCCAACGAGAGCGCAGTGGTGGGTAGTATATGGGGCTTTGGTGACAAAACGGATTGCACTGTGATAGACTGCATCCAATCTGTTGTAGGGTATTGGAGGCTATTTTGTAAATGACATCGCCAAAGTCGAGGATTGGTAGGATGGTCAGTTTTACAAGGGTATGTTTGGCAGCATGAGTGAAGGATGCTTTGTTGCGAAATAGGAAGCCAATTCTAGATTTAACTTTGGATTGGAGATGTTTGACGTGGGTCTGGAAGGAGAGTTTACAGTCTAACCAGACACCTAGCTATTTGTAGTTGTCCATGTATTCTAAGTCAGAGCCATCCAGAGTAGTGATGTTGGACAGGTGGGAAGGTGCAGGCAGCGATCGGTTGAAGAGCATGCATTTAGTTTTACTTGTATTTAAGAGCAATTGGAGGCCACGGAAGGAGAGTTGTATGGCATTAAAGCTTGCCTGGAGGGTTGTTAACAGTGTCCAAAGAGCCAGAAGTATACAGAATGGTGTCGTATGCGTAGAGGTGGTTTAGAGACTCTCCAGCAGCAAGAGCGACATCATTGATGTATACAGAGAAGAGAGTCGGTCCAAGAATTGAACCCTGTGGCACCCCCATAGAGACTGCCAGAGGTCCGGACAACAGACAGATTTGACACACTGAAATCTATCAGAGAAGTAGTTGGTGAACCAGCCGAGGCAATCATTTGAGAAACCAAGGCTGTCGAGTCTGCCGATGAGGAAGTGGTGATTGACAGAGTCGAAAGCCTTGGCCAGATCAATGAATACGGCTGCACAGTAATGTTTCTTATCGATGGCGGTTAAGATATCATTTAGGACCTTGAGCATAGCTGAGGTGCACCCATGACCAGCTCTGAAACCAGATTGCATAGAAGAGAAGGTATGGTGAGATTCGAAATGGTTGATAATCTGTTTGTTGACTTGGCTTTCGAAGACCTTAGAAAGGCAGGGTAGGATAGATATAGGTCTGTAGCAGTTTGGGTCAAGAGTGTCCCCCCCCCCCCCCTTTGAAGAGGGGGATGACCACAGCTGCTTTCCAATCTTTGGGAATCTCAGATGACACGAAAGAGAGGTTGAACAGGCTAGTAATAGGGGTGGCAACAATTTTGGCAGATAATTTTAGAAAGAAAGGGTCCAGATTGTCTAGCCCGGCTGATTTGTAGGGGTCCAGATTTTGCAGCTCTTTCAGAACATCAGCTGACTGGATTTGGGAGAAGGAGAAATGGGGAAGGCTTGGGCGAGTTGCTGTGGGGGGTGCAGTGCTGTTGACCGGGGTAGGAGTAGCCAGGTGGAAAGCATGGCCAGCCGTAGAAAAATGCTTATTGAAATTCTCAATTATAGTGGATTTATCAGTGGTGACAGTGTTTCCTATCTTCAGTGCATTGGGCAGCTGGGAGGAGGTGTTATTATTCTCCATGGACTTCACAGTGTACCAGAACATTTTTTAGTTAGTGTTGCAGGAAGCAAATTTCTGCTTGAAAAAGCTAGCCTTGGCTTTTCTAACTGCCTGTGTATAATGGTTTCTAGCTTCCCTGAACAGCTGCATATCACGGGGGCTGTTCGATGCTAATGCAGAACGCCATAGGATGTTTTTGTGTTGGTTAAGGGCAGTCAGGTCTGTGGAGAACCAAGGGTTATATCTGTTCCTGGTTTTAAATTTCTTGAATGGGGCATGCTTATATTAATGATGGTTAGGAAGGCATTTAAAAAAAAATAACCAGGCATCCTCTACTGACAGGAAGAGATCAATATCCTTCCAGGATACCTGTCACGACTTCCGCCGAAGTTGGCTCTCCTGCCTGTTCGGGCGGTGCTCGGCGGTCGTCGTCACCGTCCTACTAGCCACTACCGATCCCTTTTTCGTTTGTCTGTTGGTTTTGTCTTATTAGTTTCACCTGTGTGTATTTTAGTTTAATTAACGTCCTTATATGTGGTAGGTTGTCTCGCCCTTGTTTTGTGTGGGATTGTTTTGTTTTGTTTCATTTCATTTGGTGTAGTACTTGTGTTTTATTCTCCGGTCTATTTTTGATCCTGTGTTGGATTATTCACCCTGTATGTTGGGTTAACCGTGTTTTTTGTGCGCCGGAGAATAAACTGTCGAATCACTGATTTGCAGTGCTCTCTGCGCCTGATTCCACCCACCTTGATAAAACGTGACAGAATCCCGCACCACCATGGAATCAGCAGGAGCAGCCGCGTCTCCTCTCCCATCGATGGAAGAGCGGGTCCTCCATCACACCAGCGTGCTTCACCGGATTGGTTCTGCCATGGACCAAATGATGGAGAGGATGAATCGATGGGAGAGGAGTGGCCTTCCCACCTCATCTCTAGCACCCCCTTCTCCAGCACCTCCTGTTCCTGCGACCACATCTGGCTCCGGGGCTCTTTGGCTGACACTCCCACGGGAGTATGACGGAACGGCGGCTGGGTGCCAGGGTTTCCTCCTTCAACTGGAACTATACCTGGCTACCGTGCGTCCTGCTCCCTCCGGAGAGGAGAGCGTGAGCGCCCTCGTCTCCTGCTTGACTGGGCGAGCCCTCGAGTGGGCCAACGCAGTGTGGAATGGTCCGGACTCGGCGAGGGATAATTACCCAGAGTTCACCCACCGATTCCGAGCTGTTTTTGACCATCCACCAGAGGGTCGGGCGGCGGGTGAACGGCTGTTCCACCTGCGTCAGGAGACGAGGAGCGTACAGGACTTTGCTCTGGAGTTCAGGACCTTGGCCGCAGGAGCAGGATGGAACGACAGGGCCTTGATCGATCATTTCAGATGCAGTCTCAAGGAGGACGTCCGCAGGGAGCTTGCATGTCGGGACACCACATGCACACTGGATGAACTCATTGACTTGGCTATCCGTCTCGACAACCTGCTGGCTGCCCGCGGGCGTTCGGATCAGGCCCTGTCGTTTCCACTTCCCAGCCCTCCTGCCCCTATCCCTATGGAATTAGGAGGGGCTGCTTCGAGGGGGACCGGAGGAGGAGTGTCCTCCTGCACCAGTTGTGGTCGATGAGGGCACACGTCCGACCGGTGCTGGAGGAACTCGTCTGGGAGTCGGGAGGACAGGCGGAGCACTGCTCGATCACCCCAGGTGAGTAAGCACCAGACTCACCCAGAGCTTCCTGTCGGTCATGTGTATGTATTGACTTCTTTCCCTGGGTTTTTTCCCTCTCTACAGCATAAGGCGCTAGTCGATTCAGGCGCAGCTGGGAATTTCATGGATCGTGGGCTTGCGTTAAGGCTAGGGATTCCCCTGGTGTCGTTAGAGCTACCTTTCCCCGTGCACTCCTTAGATAGCCGACCATTAGGGTCAGGAGTAATTAGGGAGGCTACGGTGCCGCTGGACATGGTAACGCAGGGGGATCATAAGGAGCAGATTAGTCTGTTCCTTATAGATTCACCTGCGTTTCCAGTGGTGTTGGGGGTTCCCTGGTTAGCTCAACACAACCCGGTGATTTCCTGGCGACAGGGGGCTCTTAAGGGGTGGTCAGAGGAGTGTTCAGGTAGGTGTATAGGAGTTGCCGTTGGTGCGACTACGGTGGAGAGTCCAGACCAAGTTTCCACCGTGCGCATTCCCTCTGAATATGCCGATTTGGCTATCGCCTTCAGTAAAAAGAAGGCGACCCAATTACCGCCTCATCGTCGAGAGGACTGCGTGATAAACCTTCTGGAGAACGCTGCACTTCCTAGGAGTCACGTGTATCCATTGTCCCAGGAGGAGACGGTAGCGATGGAAACATATGTTGCTGAATCGCTGGGACAGGGGTACATTCGGCCCTCCGCATCACCCGTCTCCTCGAGCTTCTTTTTTGTGAAGAAGAAGGATGGTCTGCGTCCGTGCATTGACTATAGAGGTCTAAATTCCATCACAGTGGGGTTTAGTTACCCACTACCTCTCATCGCTACTGCGGTGGAATCATTTCACGGGGCGCGCTTCTTCACAAAACTGGACCTGAGAGCGTGTATAATCTGGTGCGTATCCGGGGAGGAGATGAGTGGAAAACCGCATTTAGTACTACATCTGGTCATTATGAGTACCGCGTCATGCCATACGGGTTGAAGAATGCTCCAGCCGTCTTCCAATCCTTCGTAGATGAGATTCTCCGAGACCTGCTCGGGCAGGGAGTGGTAGTGTACATCAATGACATCTTGATCTATTCTGCCACACGCGCGGCGCATGTGTCTCTGGTGCGTAAGGTACTTGGGCGACTGCTGGAGCATGACCTGTATTGCAAGGTGAAGAAATGTGAGTTTTTCAAACAGTCCGTTTCCTTCCTGGGATATCGTATTTCCACCTCCGGGGTGGTGATGGAGGATGACCGCGTTACAGCCGTGCGTAATTGGCCGACTCCGACCACGGTGAAAGAGGTGCAGCGGTTTTTAGGGTTTGCCAATTACTACCGGAGGTTTAGCCGGGATTTTGGTCAGGTGGCTGCTCCCATCACCTCACTGCTGAAGGGAGGACCGGTGCGATTTTATGTCTCCTCCTGCTCAGTGTGTGCTCAGAGCAAGGCTCCTCGGCACCTGCCTAGAGGGAAATTACAACCCCTCCCCGTTCCACAACGGCCGTGGACAGACTTATCGGTGGACTTTCTTACCGACCTTCCCCCGTCCCAGGGAAGTACTACGATCCTGGTCGTTGTGGATCGGTTTTCCAAGTCCTGTCGTCTCATCCCGTTGCCCTGTCTCCCTACGGCCCTGCAGACTGCGGAGGCCTTGTTTACCCATGTCTTCCGGCACTATGGGGTGCCTGAGGACATCGTTTCTGATCGGGGTCCCCAATTCACGTCCAGAGTGTGGAGGGCGTTTATGGAGAGACTGGGAGTCTCGGTCAGCTTAACCTCAGGTTTTCACCCCGAGAGTAATGGGCAGGTGGAGCGCGTAAACCAGGATGTGGGCAGGTATCTGCGGTCCTATTGCCGGGACCGGCCTGGTGAGTGGGCAAGGTATGTTCCCTGGGCTGAACTAGCTCAGAACTCCCTACGCCACTCCTCAACTAACTTGTCCCCTTTTGAGTGTGTGTTAGGTTACCAGCCGGTCCTGGCCCCATGGCACCAGACTGAGGCTCCTGCGGTGGAGGAATGGGTACAGCGCTCCAAGGACACCTGGAAAGCCGTTCAGGACTCACTACGGTTAGCGGGAAAACGGCAGAAGAGGAGCGCTGACCAGCACCGCAGTGAGGCCCCCGTGTTTGCACCGGGGGACAGGGTCTGGCTCTCGACCCGAAACCTGTCCCTCCGCCTGCCCTGTCGGAAGCTGGGGTCGCAGTGTGTGGGGCCATTCAAAGTCCAGAGGAGAATAAACGAGGTGTGTTACAGGTTACAACTTCCTAGGTATTACCGTATTAACCGCTCGTTTCATGTGTCTCTCCTCAGGCCGGTGGTGGCTGGTCCCCTGCAAGAAGGTGAGGTGCCTGAGGTCCCTCCGCCCCCTCTGGACATCGAGGGGTCCCCGGCGTACACAGTTCGGGGCATTCTGGATTCGAGACGCCGGGTGGGGGGCCTACAGTACCTCGTGGACTGGGAGGGGAGATGGAGAGATGCTGGGTTCCGGTGGGGGACATTTTGGACGCTTCTCTCCTGAGAGATTTCCACCGCCTCCACCCGGATCGCCCAGCACCTCGTCCTCCGGGTCGTCCTCGAGGACGGGGGCAGCGCGCTGCGGGGGCCACGCGTCAGGGTACTGTCACGACTTCCGCCGAAGTTCGGGCGGTGCTCGGCGGTCGTTGTCAGCGTCCTACTAGCCACTACCGATCCCTTTTTTGTTTATCTGTTGGTTTTGTCTTATTAGTTTCACCTGTGTGTATTTTAGTTTAATTAACGTCCTTATATGTAGTAGGTTGTCCCACAATTGCGGGATTGTTTTGTATTCATGTCATTTGGTGTAGTACTTGTGTTTTATTCTCCGGTCTATTTTTGATCCTGTGTTGGATTATTCACCCTGTATGTTGGGTTAACCGTGTTTTTTGTGCGCTGGAGAATAAACTGTCGAATCACTGAAACCTGCTCTCTGCGCCTGATTCCACCCACCTTGATAAAACGTGACACCGGCCAGGTCGATTAGAAAGGCCTGCTCGCTGAAGTGTTTCAGGGAGTGTTTGACAGTGATGAGTGGAGGTTGTTTGACCGCTGACCCATTATGGATGCAGGCAATGAGGCAGTGATTGCTGAGATCTTGGTTGAAGACAGCAGAGGTGTATTTAGAGGGCAAGTTGGTTAGGATGATATCTATGAGGGTGCCCTTGGGGAGGTACCTGGTAGGTTCATTGATCATTTGTGTGAGATTGAGGGCATCAAGCTTAGATTGTAGGATGGCTGGGGTGTTAAGCATGTTCCAGTTTAGGTCGCCTAGCAGCACGAGCTCTGAAGATAGATGGGGGGCAATCAGTTCACATATGGTGTCCAGAGCACAGCTGGGGGCAGAGGGTCGTCTATAGCAGGCGGCAACGGTGAGACACTTTTTTTTTTAGAGAGGTGGCTTTTTTAAAGTAGAAATTCAAATTGTTTGGGTACAGACCTGGATAGTAAGACAGGACTATCTTTGCAGTAGATTGCAACACTGCCCCCTTTGGCAGTTCTATCTTGTCTGAAAATGTTGTAGTTTGGGATAAATGTCAATTTTTGGTGGTCTTCCTAAGCCAGGATTCAGACACAGCTAGAACATCCGGGTTGGCAGAGTGTGCTAAAGCAGTGAATAAAACAAACTTAGGGAGGAGGCTTCGAATGTTAACATGCATGAAACCAAGGCTATTACGATTACAGAAGTCATCAAAAGAGAGCGCCTGGGAAATAGGAGTGGAGCTAGGCACTGCAGGGCCTGGATTCACCTCTACATCGCCAGAGGAACAGAGGAGGAGTAGGATAAGGGTATGGCTAAAAGCAATAAGAATTGGTTGTCTAGAACGTCTGGAACAGAGAGTAAAAGGAGGTTTTCCTTCACTCTCCTTGGTCAAATAGCCCTTACACCAGCGGTGGGCAATTCCAGTCCTCGAGGGCCTGATTGGTGTCAGTTGCTCCCCAGCTAACACACCTAATTCCAATAATTACCGAATCATGATCTTCAGTTCAGAATGCAATTTGATTAGTCAGCTGTGTTTGCCAGGGATGGAGAAAGTGTGACCCCAATCAGGCCCTCAGACTGGAGTTGCCCAACCCTGCCTTACACAGCCTGGAGGTGTGTTGGGTCATTGTCCTGTTGAAAAACAAATGATAGTTCCACTAAGCTCAAACCAGCATGGCTACCACAGCATTCTGCAGCGACGAACCATCAAATCTTGTTAAGGCTGCCTTGAATTCTAAATAAATCACTGACAGTGTCTCCAGCAAAGCACCATCACACCACTTCCATGCTTCACAGTGGGAACCACACATGTGAAGATCCTCTGTTCACCTACTCTGCGTCTCACAAAGACACAACGGTTGGAACTAAAAATCTAATTTGTACTCATCAGACCAAAGAACAGATTTCCACCGGTCTAATGTCCATTGCACATATTTCTTGGCCCAAGCAAGTCTCTTCCTTATTGGTGTCCTTTTAGTAGGGGTTTCTTTGCAGCAATTCAACCATGAAGGCCTGCTTCACGCAGTCTACTCTGAACAGTTGATGTTGAGATGTCTGTTACTTGAACTCTGTGAAGCATTTACTTGGGCTGTAATTTCTGAGGCTGGTAACTCTAATGAACTTAACTTAACCCAGAGGTGACTCTGGGTCTTTCTTTCTGGTCCTCGTGAGAGCTAGTTTCATCATAGCGCTTGATAGGTTCTTGCGACTGCACTTGAAGAAACTTTCAAAGTTCTTGATGTTCCGAATTGACTGACCTTCATGTCTTAAAGTAATGATTTGCTCTCATTTCTCTTTGCATATTTAAGCTGTTCTTGCCATAATATGGACTTGATCTTTTACCAAATAGCCCTATCTTCTGTATACCATTTCTACCTTGTTTCAACACAACTGATTGGCTCAAACATATTAAGAAGGATAAAAATTCCACAAATTAACTTTTAACAAGGCACACCTGTTAATTGAAATGCAACCAGGTGACTACCTCATGAAGCTGGTTGAGAGAATGCCAAGCGTGTGCAAAGCTGTCATCATGGCCAAGGGTGGCTACTTTGAAGAATCTCAAATATGACACTTTTGGTTACTACATGATTCCATATGTGTTATTTCCTAGTTTTGATGTCTTCACTATTATTCTACAATGTAGAATGAGTAGGTGTGTCCAAAATTGACTGGTACTGTATCTGCACATATGTGACTCGATACACTTTGTACAGTAGAGCTACTTTCAGAACTACTGGCTAAAAAGTAGGCGTTTACAAAGTACAGGATAATCCCTTTAATGAATACTTGTTTCCTTTGAAATGGGGTCTGTTTTGAATAGACTAAAATAACCAGCTTTATATGTATAAAAAACACGACATGCTAGCTCCATCCTGGTGGTGCAGTGGACTCATTCAATGGATACAAAACAGAAGATCATAGGTTTAAATCTCACTGATGCCATGTCAACATACAGAAGAAATTTGTTTGCATGAATAATGCCGAAGGAAATTAAGTTTGTGCTTGGAATTCAAAAAATAAGCTAATAATGTAATTAAAAGTCCCATTGAAACATTCAGTGAAAGTTTTTCATAAACCTCCACCTATATTTTTTATTTCACCTTTATTTAACCAGGTAGGCAAATTAGGAACAAGTTCTCATTTACAACTGCAACCTGGCCAAGATAAAGCAAAGCAGTTTGACACATAACAACACAGATTTACACATGGAGTAAAACAAACTCTTAGAAATACTTAGAAAAATTAGTATATATACAATGTGAGCAAATGAGGTGAGATAAGGGAGGTAAAGCCAATAAACAGGCCATGGTGGCGAAGTAAATACAATATAGCAATTAAAACACTGGAATGGTAGATTTGACAGATGAGTGTGCAAAGTAGACATGCTTGGGTGCAAAGGAGCTAAATAAATACAGTAGGGGAAGTGGTAGTTGTTTGGGCTATTTATGGATGGGCTATGTACAGGTGCAGTGATATGTGAGCTACTCTGACAGCTGGTGGATCAAGCTAGTGAGGGAGATAAGTGTTTCCAGTTTCAGAGATTTTTGTAGTTCGTTCCAGTCAATGGCAGATAAGATATAAGGAACCTTCATGCAACCTAAAAATAAACTTTCCCAGAAAAGGTGAAATGTTCACTTTGTTTCTCAGAACCTTTCAAAAACATTCAGTTTTACCAGTCAGGAAACACATGGCTTAGTTCCCACAACCAATGTGTTTTTGGTTTCACACGTTCCCACAACTTCCAAAGAGCCAAATGTGATTGCATATTAAACCACGAGGACTTTCAGAGCTCTGTTCTGTGCTCCGATGCCGGATTCCTCATGTTTGACTGTTCCCTGTATCTTGCATTGTCAAATTAATAGTTAGAGATTTTAATGGCCACATCTGGAGGTATCCGATCCAGATTTCTATAATTAAGCAGAACCTATAACTATCAATAATATCCATATTTGGGAGATACTGAACTCCAATCAAGTCATTTTTAAATGTATTTTTATGACAGCTTAAATATTTTCAATTCTTCATTAATATCATATGAATCCATATTCTTCCTAGAGAAGCAAGATAAGGCAAAGCAACTGTGGTCCAGTCTTGAAATTCTATTTCTAGTGGACTCTGCTCTGTTATGATTTAATTGGCTCGTTTCATTGCCATAGTGCCAGGAAGTTGCTGAAACTTGAGCGACAACAGTAACGTTAGCCAGCAACTGTTACAGTTGGTTTTGTTTTTTATATATTTGGGGTTAGCGATAACATTTAAGCAATAGTTAGTGGTTAAATCACATGGGGTTTATTGGTAACGTTAGTCCGTTAAAGTAGAGGTTGAACTGTTGTCGTTGTGTGTTCTTTGTATTTATTGAGCTAGCCAGCACGTTTGCTAATAATGCTAGGGTCAGGTGAATATCAAATTATTGATTAATTGAAGAATTTATTGGCGCGGAAATCAACCCAATTTGCAGTACTATGGAGGACAGCACCACTGAACTCGAAGGACCCAGTTGTTTGAGTGTCGGTCAGCAGTCAGAAGAAGCGACACCAACCGATATTAGCCACCAGAACAGTGTCGACAACGATGGTTCGAAAGACCACAATGGGACATCTAATAATGTTGACTCGGATTCAGGGGATGAGGTACAGTATTGCAGACTTGGACAATATCTAGTGTTTTTCTAATTTTGCTGGAGTGACGAGAATAATGAATGTACTGTTGTTATATGATATCTGCTACACTGGTTGGTACTCTATTATAACTGTGATGCACTCCAGTTCTATAATGTGGAATGACATTGTGAATGTTTTGTGTTTTGTTTTCACAGCCTGAACTCCCTCTTAATCAATTTTACCCTTACATCCGCTGTACTCTCTGCTGCGGAATCCTAATTGATTCCACCACCATCACAGAGTGTCTGCACACTTGTGAGTTACAATGATTTGAGATAAACAATCCTGAAATATGACTGCTATCCCTTCAGTCTCATTCCATCAGTCATACTTCCTTTGTAATCTGTTCTCTCTTCCCCAGTTTGTAAAAGCTGCATAGTGAAACACTTCTTCTACAGCAACAGGTGTCCCAATTGCAGCATTGTAGTCCATCAGACACAACCATTGTACAACATAAAGTAAGCATGCCTGCATGAAATCTACGAGCACACAGACTCTTGTCTTGTTTTACATTTGAAGACATCGGTTCATGTTTTTCTACTTGGCATCATGTTATTTAAAGAGGACATCCCATGAGTGTCTGTTTCTATGGTTACCCTCTCCCTGCTGGGGAGTTACCTGGAACACAAAGTCCTGGTGTGATGCACGGATACTGATGTCTCTCTGTAGACACCACTATTATTCATGTCCAAGCACACTCGTCATCTATTGCAGAACTCTGCTTTCAGCACAGGCCAAAGGGATGCAAATGTAAATATTACTGTTGTGCCAACTCATTTGAATGAAAACGTTGCCATGATAAACTGAGATGTTCACTGAAACAACGTCAGCTTTGAAGTTGATTACTATACCTCTCACATTGACCTGTTATCAATTAATACAATGAGCTATAGGTTAATACTCACTTATACACTGGTATGTAGATGCTTACTGTATGGTGGGTGTTTTTGCATCTCCACAGACCTGACAGACAGTTGCAAGATATTGTTTACAAGATGCTGCCACATCTGGAAGAAAGTAAGTATCCACAAGCCTTCCATTTCTCAGATTTTCCCCAAATGCCTCTTGGCAATCTTTTGTTTTGCAGTTAAAATTAGTATTGTCTTTACTCTTTATTGTCTTTGCAGTGGAGAGAGCAAGGATGATTGATTTTTACAAACAGAGAGGACTGGAGGTGCCTAAACCAGGTATATAAGACCAATGTCGTCGTCGTTGCTGCTAATTGTTCTTTTTTGGTAGAGATTTGGTGCAGCTTTGTTTATAGGAAATAGTTTGGGTATTTGAAGACCCTCTGATTTTAGCCATGTCTCTGTCTGTCTCAGTGCTGGGTGTGGAACATTCCCCTAATGCTTCTGTAAACGCTTGTCTTTCTCTGTGACCACAGTGATGGCGTCCCCTGCGGTCCCTGTGCTGAAGAACCAGAAGCAGAGGAGGGCATTGCTGCCCCAGTCTGTCTTCGCCATCCCTCCTGAACTGGACGTGTCACTGCAGCTGGAGTTTTTGGGGTGAGTCTCTCCCTAGCATTTTCTATTTGAGGGATGGAAGGGTATTCCCTGAGAAATTTTGAAATTAGATTGTTTGTCTCTGGTCATTCTTGGCTACACCAGTAGATGGTGCTGGAGTGCTACTGTGCTTCCTTTGAGTGCATATGGACTAGGGCAGCATTTCCCTAACTCGGTCCTGGGGACTGCCAGGGGTACTCCTTTTTGTTTTTTGCCATAGCACTACACAGCTGATTAAAATGGTCAAAGCTTGATGAATAGTTGATTATTTAAATCAGCTGTGTAGTGCTATGGCAAATAACTAAATGTGCACCTCTTGGGGTCCCCATGACAGAGTTTGGGAAACCCTGGACTAGGGAGAACATTTCAAGTTACAAGACTGATGGTTAACTGTACAAGATTGGTTGCAAGGATTAAGAAAATTATATGTAAAGTTGTTTGTTTCCAGAGCGGAAGAAGGCATAGACGGCTATAAGGTAATTACTGCTGTCACACTCTTTTCTCATAATGACTTGTATGAGACTGTTAAAATTAAATAACAGCATAATGCTGCTATCCAGCCACTATATAGTAATGGTCATGCATAAAGCAATGTTGCTATTGTGAATTTGAGTTATATTGGTAAAATGAACAAGGGATTGCATGCTCTAACACCCGTGTCCCTGGCCAGCCTTTGGAGAGGCGGTATGTGCGAGTATCGGGGGATGCCACTGTCCACCATGTGGCGCTCTTCATCAGGAGGAAGATGGAGCTGAGCCCCGCCTGCCAGGTCAGTGGGAGGGGTTACACATTGACTTTACCAGGATGTCTGATGCGGTTATGAACTATTTCTCAGAGGGAGACCTGGCAAGGGGAAATGCATAAATATGTACATATCTGCTCGTTATGTGAGAGAGCTCTGCTTTAAGAAATCTTTATGTTGAACCCATCTCAATTTCATCCCCTGTAAAATACTTTAGAGGCCTAAGTAACCAGGTGAGAGGTAGATGCAGAGCCTAATGCTCACACAAGGACAGAGGGGGAAGAGTGATCGTGTCTTGTGTAAAACTGCAGAGCGCAACAGCACAGCCCTACCTGTATGTAGGGTGTTTAGCAGTAACAGGGATTTATTTCTTGACACTCACCGGAGTGGGTAGTAGAGTAGGTAATAGGTGCACTATCTCGATTTATTAGCTGGGTGCTCTGCCATTTACTCTGCCATGCATTGGGAAAGTATTCAGACCACTTGATGTTTTTCATACTTTATTCTGAAATGGATGACATTTCCCAAATCTACACACAATACTCCAGTACAAAGCAAAAACTGGTTTTTAGAAAATGGATATCACATTTACATAATTATTCAGACCCATCATAATTTTGATATCTTCACTATTATTCCACAATGTAAAAAATGAAGAGAAACCCTGGAATGAGTAGGTGTCATCTTTTGATTGGTACAGTATGTCTCATCCCAATGCTCTCTCGGAGATCTACGGACATTTCCTTAGACTTCATGGTATAGTTTCTGCTTTTACATGCACTGTCAACCATTGACCCTTACACAGGTGTTTCTTTCTAAAATGATCTACATTTCTAAACACGTTTTAATTTTCTCCTCACCTACCTACACACAATACCCCATAATGACAAAGTTATCTATTTAATCCATTTTGAATTCAGGCTGTAACTCAACACAATGTGGAATAGGTCAAGAGGTATGAATACTTTCTGAAGGCACTGTATACAAATACACAGATCAGCAGAATAAACTTGACAAATAGCATTTAGGTGGAAGTAGGAAATTTGAGATATTCTGGTGTAATAGTTAGTTCCTAGTACACAATAAACCCCCCCAAAAAATGGCTGCTTTGGGGTATGAAAAGTAGACATCTGGATAGAAAGATTGATTTAATGTATGGAAAATATATATGAGCATACAAATGGGAGTGCGGCCATATAGTCTACGACAGTGGTCACCGACCAGTCTATCTCCAAGGCGTTCCTAGTCGATCGTGAAAACATTCTTTGTAAAAAAACAACGATAAAGCCTACTTTTTTCTGTCTCGCCCTTTGCCAGTTAGGCAAAGTGTTCCCATTTTGAACCATTTCATGTGTCAAGGTACAAAATCAAGTGCTCCTATAGGCCTACCGATTTGCTCAGATGGCTGTCTGCAACTTACTCGTTGATACTGTGATTTCAAAATGTCTAAACATTAGAGAATGTCAATGAATACAACAGTGAGTTCTTGTTCAGCACTGTCAACATTTTATTTGTATTATCATAAGCCATGAAATGCGCTGCAATCAGCACTGCAGATTCAATGAATAACTACCAAAGTGTATCGCTTCCATTTTTATATTTAGTGGCTTTTTAAAAATAGATATATCTCAAGGAATATTTCACTTTCTCCGGTAATGGGAGTAACGACATGAATCTGTGCATGAGGCAAAAATAATACGGTGTGACTCGAGTTTCTCCATCAGCTCAAAAACTATGTTCCCTTTTTGGTTAGTCTTAGCCAAGGGGGGATAGCTGAGGGACAATCCGAGTGTGACCCTCTAATGCTCTTCATCCGCTGAGACTGACCATCAGATGCAGGCACCATCAGTCCAGTAAAATAAAGTAAGCAAATTATGAACATTTACAGTGCATTCGGAAAGTATTCAGACACATTCCCCTTTTCCACATTTTGTTACGTTACAGCTTTACTCTAAAATTTATCAGGAAAATAATTTAATCAATCTACACACAATACCCTGTAATGACAAAGCAAAAACAGGTTTTTAGTTTTCACATCCTTTTGCTATGAGACTCAAGACTCCTGTTTCCCTTGCTCATCCTTGATGTTTCTACAACTTGATTGGAGTCCACCTGTGGTGAATTGATTTGGAATGGCACCCACCAGTCTATATTCGGTCCCACAGTTGACAGTGCATGTCAAAGCAAAAACCAAGCCATGAGGTTGACGGAATTGTCCGTAGAGCTCAGAGACCGCTTTGTGTCGAGGAACAGATCTGGGGAAGGGTACAGAAGCATTGAAGGTCCCCAAGGACACAGTGGCCTCCATTCTTAAATGGAAGAAATTTGGAACCACCAAGACCCTTCCTAAAGCTGTCCACCTGCCCAAAATGAGCAATAGGGGGATAAGGGCGTTGGCCAGGGAGGTGACCAAGAACCCAATGGTCTCTCTGTGGCGATGGGACAACCTCCCAGAAGGACAACCATCTCTGCAGCACTCCACCAATCAGGCCTTTATGCTAGTGGCCAGACGGAAGACACTCTTCAGTAAAAGGCACATGACAACCTGCTTGGAGTTTACCAAATGGCACATAAAGGATTCTCAGACCATGAGAAACAATATTCTCTGGTCTGATGAAACCAAGATTGAACTCTTTGGCCTGAATGCCGAGTGTCACATCGGATGGAAGCCTGACACCATCGCTACAGGGAAGTATGGTGGCAGCATCATGCTGTGGGGCTGTTTTTTTTTCAGCAGCAGGTACTGGGAGACTAGTGACGATTGAAGGGAAAGATGAACGGCGCAAAATACAGAGATCCTTGGATGAAAACCTACTCAGGACCTCAGACTGGAGCAAAGGTTCACCTTTCGACAGGACAATGCAGGAATGGCTTCGAGACAAGTCTCTGAATGTGCTTGAGTGGCCCAGCCAGAGCTCGAACCCGATCGAACATCTCTGGAGAGATGCTCCCCATCCAACCTGACAGAGCTTGAGCATCTGCAGAGAAGAATGGGAGAAACTCCAAATACAGGTGTGCTAAGTTTGTAGCTTCATACTCAAGAATACTCTAGTCTGTAATCACTGACAAATGTGCCTTACTCAATACTTTGTTTAAAGGGTCTGAATACTTATGTAAATGTTATTTCAGTTTGTATTTGTAATTTGCAAGCGTTTTCTAAACCTGATTTTGCTGCTTTGTCATGAGCTATTACTGGTGTGATCATATACCAAGTTTTGAAATATAATATTAAAATGTTTTTAGAAGAACATTGGCAGGGCAATTCAAGCATAGCCAATATTCAGTGATAATGTATTGGGCCTATAGTCTACTGCACAAACCTCCATTGGTACAGAACTGTTTTTAAAAGGGTAGGAAGCATGAGTTTTTTTACTCAGCAATGTAACACTGTGGTCAGAGTTAGTAACTTAGTTGTTGTCACGATCTGGTTACATAAGTACAAACAGTTATGTTTTTGTGTTATTGCATATTTATTGACTTATTTCTGGATATCTTCTAAAGTTTAAACTACCCACAATGCACTATTTATTAAAGTCATATGGAGGATCTACTCTGTGTTAGAGTTCATATGCTAGCTCAAACTGGCTAACGTTAGCCACTAGCCATGCTAGCATGTAATTACATTCCAGACCAAGTGTTGGCGTTGGTGAGTTACAATCCACTAATCATAAGGAAGTGTGATGTAAACAAGGGCATAGTGCTAGCGCACTAGCTGTCATCGGTAGGTCTCAGCATGCATTTGGACTCAAAGTGATTTTGATTCAGAAAAGTTTGGAGATGAATGGTCTGAATAAGAAATCATGATTTTAGACATTGACTGCATGGTGTTTAATCTATCACTCAAAAACGTCTCTTGTTGTGAAAACATTTTAGGGAGGTTACCACCTCCTGATGGATAGAAGTTCTTGAATATTTTGATCCAGGAAGTTGATACTGTTGGTCACTTAACAGTGAACAGAAGGAAAGTCGTTGTGGTGTTCAGATAACGGACAAAGTCATCAGGATTTTGTTTAGATGAACCCCAAAATATAATTGTCCTCAATCTAGCATTTCCAAAACTTAATATGGGGTAGAAAATCTCCAACAACAAGATTTGCGTAAATCGTGGCTACTGCTGTGCATTTGGTTTGAAGGTAGAATTTGTCATGCCTGAAATAGTTATTTGCAAGTACCAATTTCAAGACCTCCAACAAAGTCATTAGGGGGATTCACCAATCTTTCCTCACGTGACTTTAGGAATTTGGAAATCGATTTGTAGGCCTTCAGCATGGGCAATGCAGATGTACTGACTAGAGTTCTTATGCACTTTCGGAAGGGGATAGATACCTGGGGTGACTGGATAGGTGACTCTTAGGAACTTGTGATCCAGTTTTGGTCAGACACGCAATTTCAGATTTTCTAGAGGCAAAGGTCTATAGGAACAAGACAGGTTCAGGTGTTTTTCAGAACTCATGCCCATAACTCTTGCCACACCTTTTTCTGTGGGTTTTATGACAATGTCCGTATTCTCCTGGAGTTCATTTAGTACTCGTCTTTCAGCTGGAGGAAGACTGTGATATTGGGGTCCCTTGTCATTTTTGAATTTAATTTCCAATTATTTTTCAACCAGTCTGACAAATGTGGTGACAACTGGACTTTGTATGAGTAGGGGGGGACAAATGAGAAAGGGCGAGGGGCAGGGAGGGAACCCGCTGGGTTATGGTTTCTCGCTCTTTGTAGGGTCTGTCGATATGAAGCTTGTACTGGATCTGTTCAGTATGACTGTATGAAAATGTGGATACCGCCCAACCCTAATTTGTGTGTTTGTGTATATATATATATATATATATATATATATATTAATTGTTGGTTGACTGTTTTGAATAGCACTTTGCACCACCCTGTGGGCAATTGTAATTATCACCTAGGCACTTGCATAAAAAAAACAATGGCTTTGGCAGATCTCTTGATGCTCTGATGAACGCATAACTGCCAAAATGGATTGGCCTGCCCAGCCAAAAATAAAAGGTGACATGAGGTGACGTCTTTAATTTTTTTAAATTATTATTGAACTTGGGATTTAATTTCTAATCAGGAATACTATTTCTGTATCTTATTGAAATGGATCCGTAGCATTTATTACGGTTTTCATTTTCACATCTCAAACTGCACCTACCAGTTTTCGTTCACAGGTATTCCCTCCCTCAGGTGACTCCATTCAGTATGTCACTCTCAATTGATTTCATGCAGTCTGTCGCAGTGGTATGATGTCACGTTGTGGTGCAGGTGGATGTTGTGTGTGGAGACCACCTCCTGGACCGTTACCAGTCGCTACGAGAGGTTCAGCGCTCCATGGGAGATGACGCTCTACAGGTCAGTCCACTCAAAGGTCCTATGAATTTGTAGTTACTCTCTGGTCTGGAAATAGTCCTGATATCGTTAGCTTCCATTTATGAGTTTTATGTGTGCTTATTTTCTTGTTTATTTATTCCCAGGATGGTCTTTTGATTCTCCACTTTGGACTGGTGCTGGCTGCTCACACGTGAGCAGGGGGAAGGAAGTGGGATGGATGTGATCCTGACATTAACCCTGACCCTCAGGGAACCACGGTCTTCATTCTGCTACTAATGCCTAACAGAATCAAGTCTTCTACTCTCTGCCACTTAGACAGTTATCAGTGAATTGCTGAATCCAGGGCCCCGAAACTATAACCTAATCCTAACCAGAAGGTTTATCTCCAAGACTGATTTCAGAGGTCTGAAAGACTACAAGGACCTGTCATGCTACTGATGCCAAAAGCTCATGTTTTTGCTACACTTTGAGTTGAATGTACACTGTGTTCTTAAAAAAAAAAATTGTGACCAACTTTTGTAGCAGTCCCCCTCCCATCCATCTCCCGAGTCTCTATTTAGACCAAAGTATAAATACATATACAGTGCCTTCGGAGAGTATTTAGACCCCTTGACGTTTCCACATTTTGTTACGTCACAGCCTTATTCTGAAATTGATTAAATAAATCCAAATCCTCAGCAATCTACACACAATACCCCATAATGACAAAGTGCAAACAGGTTTTTTTTTTTTATGTATTTTTTTGCAAATGTATAAAAATATATCTTATTTACATTGGTATTCAGACCCTTTGCTATGAGACTCGAAATTGAGCTCCGGTGCATCTTGTTTCCATTGATCATCCTTGAGATGCTTCTATAATTTGATTGGAGTCCACCTGTGGTAAATTCAATTGATTGGACATGATTTGGAAAGGCACACCTGTCTGTATAAGGTCTCACTGTTGCCAGTGCATGTCAGAGCAAAAAGCTAGAGCTCCGATACAACATTGTGTCAAGGCACAGATCTGGGAAGGGTACCAAAACATTTCTGCAGCATTGAAGGTCCCCAAGAACAGTGGCCTCCATTCTTAAATAGAAGAAGTTTGGAACCATCAAGACACTTCCTAGAGTTGGTCGCTCGTCCAAACTGAGCAATCAGGGAGAAGGATCTTGGTCAGGGAGGTGACCAAGAGCCCGATGGTCACTCTGACTGAGCTCCAGAGTTCCTCTGTGGAGATGGTAGAACTTTCTAGAAGGACAACCATCTCTGCAGCACTCCACCAATCAGGCCTTTGGGGTAGAGTGGCCAGACCAAAGCCACTCTTCAGTAAAAGGCAGACTAGTCAGGATCGAGGGAAAGATGAACGGAGCAAAGTACAGAGAGATCCTTGACGAAAACCTGCTCAGGAACTCGGACTGGAGCGTAGGTTCACCTTCTAACAGGACAACGATCCTAAGCACACAACCAAGACAACGCAGGAATGGCTTTGGGACAAGGCTTTGAATGTCCTTGAGTGGCCCAGCCAGAGCCTGGACTTGAACCCGATCGAACATCTCTGGAGAGACCTGAAAATAGCTGTGCATCAACGCTCCCCATCCAACCTGACAGAGCTTGAGAGGATCGGCAGAGAGAAATGGGATAAACTCACCAAATACAGGTGTGCCAAGCTTGTAGCGTCATACCCAAGTAGACTCGAGGCTGTTATCGCTGCCAAAGGTGCTTTAACAAAGTACTGAGTAAAGGGTCTGAAAACATATGTAAATGTGATATTTTTATTTGAATACACAATACACAAAAATCCTGTTTTCGCTTTGTCATTGTGGTATTGTGTGTAGATTGACGAGAAAAAAAAACATTTAATCAATTTTAGAATAAGGGGTCTGAATACTTACCGAAAGCACTGTGTCTTATGCAACCGTGAGATCCTGTCATTGGTGTCAAGTTCCACTTTAAACTCGGATCTGAATGGGGAGAGGTCAGATGGACCTTGAACAAGGCCTTAAAATAATGTTCCAGTAGGCCTATTATTATAACCTCTGTATATGGGCTGGTAATTTTATGTATTACATTTCTATCTTCCTATTCTGCACCAAACTTCAAGGCTTTGTACATGCTCTGTGAATCATTAGCACCCCACTCAATTTTGCGATGAGGTAGCTTGCCTTGTCCCCCGATGCTAGCATAAATAGTAGCATAATAATAAACATACACCATATTTAAAAATATCTTGGTTACTCTGTCCTAATGTTTAGCAAAATACAGTCTTTAGTGTGGACTAAGAGTCGTCTGCACTAAGCAGCAGCTGACTGGCTTGCTTTTAGCTTTGCTAGCTAGTTGTGATTGGGGGACAGAAAGTCATGTTCCGCTAGCTGTCAAAATAGCTCTACCTAGCAAACGTTAGCTGACTTGCTATTGTTGTCTGTTAGCTAGCTATCTCTAGAAAGAGTCACTGTGGGAATCTCCAGTTCTCATGTGACAAGGAGTTGTCATGATAGCACAAACAGATCTGGCACCAGGCTACATTGGTAGCTAACTAACAAATGTGCGTAACCGCGACATTCAAACGAGGCTACAAAGAAAACCAATGGGACTGTGTTGATGTCAAAATCGGGGGTGTGAACTAGGTTTCTATTCAAGTGTTGATCAACATGGTAATGGCCCTATAGTATAGGAGAAAAGTTGAAAAAACTGACCCTCCGTTACATCTTGACGTGTCATGTCGTAACGTCCAGCACGCATAAAGCTACTATTTATGTCTTACCATCTCTCTCCACCAGGTGTAGCACTTCTCTCATCGTTTAAAAACAAGAAATGGACAGTGACGGGGTAAGGGGGGGATACCTAGTCATTTTTTTTCGTCATCATTGCATGCGATTCATTCTCAAAGCCGCTGTTTACTTCTAAGATCACTTTAGCACCGCCCTAAAAACTTGATTCAAATTTGACACAAACCTTAAAATAGGTATATAATGACACATTATATAAACTCTTTATAGTGTTTTATTTACATTTTAAAGGTGATAAGTTGTACAGATCAAGTGAAAAAAGCTATTTTTTCCACACGACATCTGTCCTTCTCACTATCACGCATTAGTTTCGCTTCCCCACCCGCCATTTTTAAAAAGACCCGACGGGGCTCATTGCCTGCTTGAATTATGCAGAAACGGGCAGTGTTTAGGTCATGTAATTGATTCTGTTGGAAAGGGGAGAAATGGTGCTTTAGAATGGTATTGACATTACAGTTGATCTGGAAGTATTACGTTTTTGGGGCGCTAAAATAAGGGCAATTGTACGGACCAAGACAATTTACGAGTTCACGTGAGTTACGTAAGTGTTAGCTTGCCCAAGAAAGCTTGTATACAGAACCTCCATAGCCAGCTATTAAAATGTGATTTATTTTGACAAGTGTTGTGTTCGAATACGCATATTACATAATTTTTTTAACCTTTATTTATAAATATTTATATTTATTTATAATGACTATATAGTATTAGTTAATTCGAGTATACTGTAAACGAACGGTAACCTTTCAGTTGTGTACTT
Source organism: Oncorhynchus mykiss (assembly GCF_013265735.2). NCBI lineage: Eukaryota > Metazoa > Chordata > Actinopteri > Salmoniformes > Salmonidae > Oncorhynchus > Oncorhynchus mykiss. The sequence goes on along the minus strand of NC_048587.1, from coordinate 19,080,518 downwards.
GCACTTTGCTTGTCTACCGGAAGTTGATGCTGTTGCAATACAACTTCTTGCTAGCTTGTTAGCTTAACATAATACTAGCTAGACATCTTAAGACTTCATTAAAAATGTCCGTTGAGAACACACAATGACTTTAACACTTAGCTAAGCTAAGAATAACGTGAATAATCAAGTCAATAAGTGTTTTCCTCCATCTGTATTTGATGATTCATTATTTGTGTCCATTCCTATGTTAAACAATATACCACACACAACTTAATTAACATTGCCTCTGGCGGCAACTCACCACAACTTGTAGTCAGCGCTGTCTCTCTGTAGCCATGTATTTTGTTTTCATGCCAGCTGTATATGTTGTGCTGGTGTTAATGATCAGCTACAATCAGTTGGCTGTTCAGATGACCGATGCTGGAAGGAGGAGGTGAAGACAGGAGGCTGGTCAAAGGAGGGCGTTGTATTCTCCTCGACCAAAAGGCAAAAGCAGGCCACATTAAGTCAATTATTACTGGTCTGTATGTAGCAAATTTCATTCACAATTTGATACATCCACTTGGACTATATTATAACATGTATGCCTGTCATAGCAAGTGTAATTTAGTGTAGCTTTAAGCCTACATTCAATAATGTACATATGTCAGAATAGGCCTACATATCAAATAATGTGAAAGCTATTTATTTTGTTTCAATTTGGTAAAGTTGCCTTTTCTCATCACAGACTGGTGGCAGAGGACCCTACTGTGTGCTAAGTCCCAATGTGACCAACCTGAGGGTGTATTTGGACTACCTGGAACTCAAGCCCCACTTCGGAATGACCCAACCCTCTTTTGACAACCTGTTAGAGGTCTTGCACCAAGAAGACCAGGATCATGGCTGGGGCAAGACCTTGGAAAGCCTCATGTTTTTCTACTGGATGGTTAGTGCCACTTCGTATAGTGTCCGAGGCATTTGATGTCATCCCAAGGGTCCCAAGCGTGCTCATGAAGCGGGTCATCCATTTTCCATCACAAGATGAAATGCAGCAGGTTGGCGAGCGATTCACCCAAAAATCACAGTTCCCTGCAATTCAAAAGGTTGCTGACGCTATTGCTGGATGCCACATCAGGATTAAGCTCCCTGCTGTGGACCAGCAGGATTACCTGAACAGAAAAGTTTTATTCATCAACTATAGGCCATCTGTGACCACAGGTGCGGGTTCATTGACATCTACATTGCCTTCCCCGGGCCTGTGCATGACACCAGGGTCATGAAACACAGCCCTGTGTATGTTCAGAGCCTGTAACCACCCCAAGGTTGGTGTCTCTTCGGGGGTGGTGGGTATCCCTGCCTGGTGGAGCCCATCTGTCTGACACCCTACAGGCAACCAGTGAGGGGTGCAGTGGAGGCCACCTACGATGCAAAGCATTCCAAGGTGAGGAATGTGGCATTCCATCTTCATGAAGGCCCTGGAGGTGAAGCCTAGCTTTGTGCCTGAGGTGGTTGCACTCTGTGCTGCACAACGTCTGCCTCAGCAACGAGGACATTGTGGAGCCTGAGGCCTTTGGAGAGGATGATGATGGAGACCTGGACCAACCGCCGCAGCAGAATGTGGATCAACTGCGGGACCAGCTCACAGCATCAGGAGTTGGCAATGTTGCAGCACCAGCTAACCCCATCCCAGGTGACCAACTACTGGAATCCCCCCCCCCCAGTAGAAAACCCTTACACACACACACACCCTGTTTAAAATGTAATTGTTGATTCCTAAATCAATCTATCACCCGTGTTCACATATTACATTTTTGTAATATTACATGTGATCAATATTCAAAATCTTAAATTCTATTATGTTGTTTGTGTGTACTGGAGCTCTTTTAAGAGCTTTGTGGCATAGAACGTGATGTTTTTGTTGATTAATAAAATTTTCTAGAATATCAAGCTGTGTGTGGAGCTTCCATTTCTATATAAAAAACATCCACTTAATGCCACTTTTTAATAATTTTATTTCAAACAACGTTTTTATATTACTGGCAAATATTAAAGTAAATCAATAATCCCAGTGGATAAAAAAACTAAAACAAACTTTTTGTTATATAAAGGCTTCCAATCAAACTTCAATCAAATTATTTTATGAAGCCCTTACATCAGCTGATGTCACAAAGTGCTGTACAGAAACCCAGCCTAAAACTCCAAACAGCAAGCAATGCAGGTGTAGAAGCACGGTGGCTAGGAAAAACTCCCTACAAAGGCCAGAACCTAGGAAGAAACCTGGAGAGGAACCAGGCTATGAGGGGTGGCCAGTCCTCTTCTGGCTGTGCCGGGTGGAGATCATAACAGAACATGCCCAAGATGTTCAAATGTTCATAGATGACCAGCAGGGTAAAATAATAATCACAGTGGTTGTCGAGGGTGCAACAGGTCAGCACCTCAGGAGTAAATGTCAGCTGGCTTTCATAGCCGATCATTCAGAGTATCTCTGCCGCTCCTGCTGTCTCTAGAGAGTTGAAAACAGCAGGTCTGGGACAGGTAGCACGTCCGGTGAACAGGTCAGGGTTCCATAGCCGCAGGCAGAACAGTTGAAACTGGAGCAGCAGCATGGCCAGGTGGACAAGGGACAGCAAGGAGTCATCAGGCCAGGTAGTCATGAGGCATGGTCCTATGGCTCAGGTCCTCTGAGAGAGTAAGAAAGAGAATTAGAGCGAGCATAATTAAATTCTAACAGGACACTGGATAAGACAGGAGAAACACTCCAGATATAACAGACTGACCCTAGCCCCCAGACACATAAACTGGAGGCTGAGACCGGAGGGCTCGGGAGATACTGTGGCCTTGTCCAACGATACCACCAGACAGGGCCAAACAGGCAGGATATAACCCCACCCACTTTGCCAAAGCACAGCCCCCAACACCCTCAACAGTCTATCCTCCCTGTCTATTCTCGTCTTCTCTACATCTATTTTCCTCATCCATCATTCTCCTGTACTCATCTTTCTTTTTTCCTTTTCTCTCTTCTCTTTTTATTGCCTCTTCCTCTCTCTTCTCATCGAGAGCGCTGGCCTGCCTTTCTCTCTCTTCATCTCTGTCCTGCATCTCTCTGAGTAGTGTGACCCACTGACTCTCTCCTCATTTTGGGAGTTCTCTCCTCTTTCACCCTCTCCCTCTTCTCCTGCACTTTTCTGGAAAACACCACTACCTCCTGGCTGGATGAGGCAACTATAACAGGTGGTGTAATTGCAGGCCTGTTGCCAATTGCCTCATATATGGCATGTACCATTACCAGGAGGCAGTGGTGCTCTCCCCTCCCTCTGTATTCACCCCAGTTTGGGGGCATTTCAAATCCTTTAAGAAACAGTTTGGGCACAAACAGCTAAGAAATGCTGCACTCACCATACAACCTGGACATGATGTAGATAGAGACATTTTAGATGCCTTTGAGGTTCTCCCATTTTTTTTTCTTTATCCAGGCTGCAGCCGCTTCCCCTCCAGACAGTACTCCTGCACAGAACCAGATCATAAAAGCTTCAGTGATTTAACTGTCTTGACATAACCATCAGTCTGTTTGCATGTGATTGTTAATGTTAGATAACGTTCCCAGAAATTCAGCTACTTACGCAAGCCCCTTCACAGCCGCATGCCTCTTTCCTGTGAACCGGAATTCGGTATTTGAAAAGTCACACATTTTTATTACATTTCTTAACATTTTATATTTAGTTCATTGTTATATTTCGATTTTGTACTTACATTTTTATCTGCTCTCGTTGGACTTATTTTCTGCCATTTTCTTCAAATGTGAAAATGTTGTGAAGTCACGCCCATTTTCTGAAGAATTGCATTATGGGCCCTAGAAGCACAGAAATAGTGTCCACTGCGTGTATACTTTGTATTTTGGAGAATTTAATATGACATCTGGGAACTTTGGGATACTAAATATATCCATACTGTCATGACTCTCCTGTGAGGATCCAAAGATCAGGTTACAATGGATCAGCGTCTACCGAGCCCTCTCACCCGTAGAGGGGAGGGGGGATAGATGTGGGGGTTTTATGACACCTCACGTCAATCGTAAATTGTAGCAGCAGACGACTCCTTTTGGTCTCTAGTATTGGTGAATGGAATCACTTTGTTACAGAAGGTTTTGCTGCCCCAAAACTCTTAACATCCAACAGTGAACACTGGGACAATATATTTCAGTAGCCAAATGTCGGGAATGATGAGAGATGGAATATGGGAAATACATTTTGTGATGTCATTAAATGGTATGAAGTGATATAATGAAAATATTTTAACTTGAAGAGCTTCCACACTGTGTATATCAGTTTTACATTATTTACGCTGTGTAGGACATATCAAGGATGAAGATAATATTTTTATTAAGATAGGAATGTGATTGTAGATTTCTAATGAGATCATCGTTTTTGATTATGTTTTGCCCCGTAACTAGCCACGCCTGAGGGACCACAGAGAGCATGTCAGCATGACGAAACGCCCCTTTTTACCCAAGTGTATAAAAGACTGAGTTAAGAATTAACACACTAGACTAGAAGGACCACAAGCTGCAGCTACTTCTCCATTGGTCACGATCCTGAAAATCAACGAGTTGAAGATGACAAAGTAGCCTCTAACAATCAATGTTACGGTTGAGTAGCTGTTCTAAGTACTGTATCTAAGAAAGTGAATTTAAGTAGGACCATCCGGTTATTCTGTTCAAATCACCATCGTCGACTACACTGCTCTCATCACAACTCTGGGGATCATCGATACGGCTGATATGCTGTCCTCAGAAGACCACTGTTCCAGAACAATTTAAAGTAAACACAGACAACTAAGGAGAAGGACATTGTCCACAAGAGGTCACACATTTCACGAAAACCTCTGTCCAAGACCTTCAACAAGTAAATACATGCATTACTTCTGTTGTGGAAAATTGCAAGATTATGTTATAGTGCTTGAAAGATTATATTATAATCATTGTATTGCATTAGAATGGTTGTTTTATTCGACAGAATAGAATCTGTCGACTATTGTGTGTTCAGTGTTCCACTGAGGATGGGCCGCTATGAGAGCACTGACAGAGGAGATTAATATCTTTGGCCAATAAAGCCTAAAGAGCATTCCAGATTGTGAGGTAATGTTTTTGTACTATGAAGTACCAGGAACGAGATTAGAACCTCATCTTAGAGACCAAACTGAATGATAATTTATAGCTAATGCTATCTGGCTATGGGATACTCCACTCTCAAGTAAAAGTCTTTCTTTGTGAACTGTTCCTAAGATCTGTGGTTTGTCATGTCGACTAGGGGGGTGTATCTTGGCTATAAAAGATCTTGGTATTCTTTTGTAGGGACTCTCGGAATTCATTATTAAACACTGAATTGATCTGAGAGGCAAAGGGCTATTGTGAAGCTCATATTATTAAAGATGAAGTTTAAGTATAACTCTGACAGGTGTGTGGTTTGTAACTCTCCTCATTTGGTAATACAGGAAATTGCCACGACACTTCTTACCCACTTCTTACCCAAACAGGCGGCAGTTCGGGGCAAGGTATTAGGATTACTGTAAGCGTGGTTCCTAAATGTATCCAAGTGTTCTCTCTTTCTCTCTCCATCTTTTGTAACAAGTGTCATATTGCTGTTTTTATCGTATTATGTTTCTAATCAATAACCTATACAGTGTGTGTATCCTGTGTTATTTAATTTGTTGTACTTTTTCTTTCAATATTATCAATTATCAATTGACCGCAATTTTAGAACAATTGAACACGTGCAATTGATTTGCTGTACATCACATCACAAATATATACATACACACATAAAATAGGCTACATCACATGTATAAGACCCATGTTAAGGGTTACCTCAGTAGTTGGTTAAGTGAAAATGTCCCTTCTGCTCCTTGACTGAATTCATTCTAAATGTGTAGTCTGTTGTTGCTCTCCTCGTGAGGCAATCCAGGTGTGCATTTGTCAGTCTGTTACTCTGTTTTGGTTTCACAATGTTGACTGTTGAAAATGTTGCTTCCCATGAGTAAGTGCTTACAAAAAATGTCACCATTTGCACACACTGCTTCAGAAGTGGATACTGTGTCTGACAAGGCTCCAGAAATGGGTAACACCCAGTGGCAACCCGTCATTCAGGGCATGTACTTTCTTAGGTAAAAAAAAGGGGTGTTATCCATTGGGGGGGGGGGGGGGCTTCTCTGTTTTGCTTGTTATTTTGGCATCAATACATGTCACATATCAGTTGGAAAACAATGTAAAAACAAATACATATAATTGAGTTAATAAAGCCACCTACGAACATCTCATTTTTTTCTCTCTTTTTTTTCTCTCTTGAGTAAGGCAGCTCCAAAATGCAGGCGTTTCAGCCTAGTTCAGTGCCTTCTGTGGTGGTGGGGCTAACCAGCAGAAATGAGAATGAGCTACGAGTATGACTGGGAAAATACGTTTTGAACGGTTATTCAACTTGGATTTGTAAATCCGGCTTCTTTCTCTTTGATGACAAAATTTGCCCACGAAGGACCGCCGCGCCACTTTCCTGTTCAAGCACATCACAACAATGTGAGTCCAATAATGTCTTACGCTGCTTTATATATTATGTAGGATGCCATAGAAATATGTATACTGTAACTAATAAACTAATACTAAGTGTATGTGCCTCACCCTAATAATTTGGTCTATTTTCACTAACGCGGTATTGTAAACACATCGTTCGTGGCCGGTGTGCTTGTTTGCCTATAACCTGTTTTAGAACAATGTAATTATTGAATATAAGCTATGTTAGCTAACTGCATTTCCCCGCCGCCATCTTCCGGATTTTCCTGATTCTCCGGTGGTTGTTCGTTCCCAGCTGTCATGTTGTTCTCCAGGTCTTCCCCCTCATTTACATTGTCAATAGATTTACGTTTATTTTTTACAATAAATCGATCCATGTCAAATAGACTACAAAATTAGCTAGTAGCAAACTGACATGTATCGGTCGCTGTAGCTGAGCAGTTGAGCTCTATTTCGGCCTTTCTGTTCAACAGCTGCGCTATACTGCCATCTATCTGCCGTCCAGGGAACAATAGATAAACTCAGCAAAAAAAAGAAACATCCCTTTTTCAGGACCCTGTCTTTCAAAGATAATTCGTAAAAATCCAAATAACTTCACAGATCTTCATTGTAAAGGGTTTAAACACTGTTTCCCATGCTTGTTCAATGAACCATAAATAATTCATGAACATGCACCTGTGGAACGGTCGTTAAGACACTAACAGCTTACAGACGGTAGGCAATTAAGGTCACCGTTATGAAAACGTAGGACACTAAAGAGGCCTTTCTACTGACTCTGAAAAACACAAAAAGAAAGATGCCCAGGGTCCCTGCTCATCTGCGTGACCGTGCCTTAGGCCAGCTGCAAGGAGGCATGAGGACTGCAGATGTGGCCAGGGTAATAAATTGCAATGTCTGTACTGTGAGACGCCTAAGACAGCGCTACAGGAAGACAGGACGGACAGATGATCATCCTCGCAGTTGCAGACCACATGTAACAACACCTGCACAGAACCGGTACATCCGAACATCACACATGCAAGACCGGTGAAGGATGGCAACAAAAACTGCCCGAGTTACACCAGGAACGCACAATTCCTCCATCAGTGCTCAGACTGAGCACGCCATGGCCAGCGAAGAGCCCGAACCTCAATCCCATTGAGCACGTCTGGGACCTGTTGGATCGGAGGGTGAGGGCTAGGGCCATTCCCCCCAGAAATGTCCAGGAACTTGCACGTGCCTTGGTGGAGTCCATGAGGAAGAGATGCACTGCAGTACTTAATGCATCTGGTGGCCACACCAGATACTTACTGACTGTTACTTTTGATATTGACCCTCTCTTTGTTCAGGGACACATTATTCAATTTCTGTTACTCACATGTCTGTGGAACTTGTTCAGTTTATGTCTCAGTTGTTGAATCTTGTCATGTTCATACAAATATTTACACATGTTAAGTTTGCTGACAGACATTTTCTTTTTTTGCTGAGTTTATATTCAATGAAGTGATTCAGGCCTGCATTAAACACATTGAATTGAAATTGTATCATTGTTATGTATTAAGAATGTAGAATAGGAAAATCAGGGCTCGCGGACCACGCAATGAGTACCACTGGGCTAGAGCGAAGAGAGGTGGGGAAAGGGTTGCAAGTGATGGGTCAATAATATAATAATACTCTTGGCAAAAATGTTTATCTTTAATTTACAATATGTAGAATATATGAGAATAGAAAGGTTCAGAACTTTAACTGTGAAACAGCACAGTTAAAAAATATATGGCAAATAGAAATCAAAACTGAATGGTGTTCAGAGATAGACGGGAGGGGTTGAGTGGAGCTGGGACTAAAGGATGGGAATAAAAACACACAAAAAAGATAGCTTTTGTAAAATTAACTGTGTCCATAAAATGTATAAAGTATGTACAGTTGAAGTCGGAAGTTTACATACACCATAGCCAATTACATTTAAACTCAGTTTTTCACAATTTCTGACATTTAATCCTAGTAACAATTCCCTGTCTAAGGTCAGTTAGGATCACTACTTTATTTCAAGAATGTGAAATGTCAGAATAATAGTAGAGGTAATGATTTATTTCAGCTTTTATTTCTTTTATCACATTCCCAGTGGGTCAGAAGTTTACATACACTCAATTAGTATTTGGTAACATTGCCTTTAAATTGTTTAACTTGGGTCAAACGTTTCAGGTAGCCTTCCACAAGCTTCCCACAATAAATTGGGTGAATTTTGGCCCATTCCTCCTGACAGAGCTTGTGTAACTGAGTCAGGTTTTTAGTCTCCCTTGCTCGAACACGCTTTTTCAGTTCTGACCATACATTTTCTATAGGATTGAGGTCAGGGCTTTGTGATGGACACTCCAATACATTGACTTTGTTGTCCTTAAGCCATTTTGCCACAACTTTGGAAGTATGCTTGGGCTCATTGTCCATTTGGAAGACCCATTTACGACCAAGCTTTAACTTCCTGACTGATTTCTTGAGATGTTGCTTCAATATATCTACATCATTTTCTTTCCTCATGATGCCATGCATTTTGTGAAGTGCACCAGTCCCTCCTGCAGTAAAGCACCCCCACAACATGATGCTGCCACCCCCGTGCTTCCCGTGCTTCACGGTTGGGATGGGGTTCTTCGGCTTGCAAACGTCCCCTTTTTCCTCCAAACATAACAATGGTCATTATGGCCAACAGTTTTTGTTTCATCAGACCAGAGGACATTTCTCCAAAAAGTATGATCTTTGTCCACATGTGCAGTTGCAAACCGTAGTCTGGCTTTTTTTCTGCCGGTTTTGGAGCAGTGGCTTTTTCCTTGCTGGGCAGCCTTTCAGGTTATGTCAATATAGAACTCGTTTTACTGTGGATATAGATACTTTTGTACCTGTTTCCTCCAGCATCTACACAATGTCCTTTGCTGTTGTTCTGGGATTGATCTGCACTTTTCACACCAAAGTACGTTCATCTCTAGGAGACAGAACACGTCTCCTTCCTGAGCGGTATGACGGCTGCGCTGTCCCATGGTGTTTATACTTGCATACTATTGTTTGTACAGATGAACGTGGTACCTTCAGGCGTTTGGAAACTGCTCCCAAGGATGAACCAGACTTGTGGAGGTCTACAGTTTTTTTTCCGAGGTCTTGGCTGATTTCTTTTGATTTTCCCATGATGTCAAGCAAAGAGGCAATGAGTTTGAAGGTAGGCCTTGAAATACATCCACAGGTACACCTCCAATTGACTCAAATTATGTCAATTATCCTTTCAGAAGCTTCTAAAGCCATGAAATCATTTTCTGGAATTTTCCAAGCTGTTTAAAGGCACAGTCAACTTAGTGTATGTAAACTTCTGACCCACTGGAATTGTGATACAGGGAATAATAAGTTAAATAATCTGTCTGTAAACAATTGTTGGAAAAATGACTTGTGTCATGCACAAAGTAGATGTCCTTACCGACTTGCCAAAACTATAGTTTGGTAAAACTTCTTAGGGCTGAAATCCCGTTATCGGGATCGATTTGACAACAGCCAGTGAAAGTGCAGGGCGCCAAATTCAAAACAACAGAAATCTCATAATTAAAATTGTTCAAACATCTTATACCATTTTAAATGTAATCTTGTTGTTAATCCCACCACAGTGTCCAATTTCAAATAGGCTTTACAGCGAAAGCACCACAAATTATTATGTTAGGTCAGAGCCAAGCCACAGAAAACAGCCACAGCCATTTTTCCAGCCAAAGTGAGGAGTCACAAAAAGCAGAAATATAGATAAACTTAATCACTAACCTTTGATGATCTTCATCAGATGACACTCATAGGACTTCATGTTGCACAATACATGTATGTTTTGTTTGATAAAGTTCATATTTATATCATAACATCTCAGTATACATTGGCAAGTTATGTTCAGTAGTTCCAAAAATATCCAGTGATTTTGCAGAGAGCCACATCAATGTACAGAAATACTCAGAAATACTCAATGTTGATGAAAATACAAGTGTTATGCATGGAACTTTAGATACACTTCTGCTTAATGCAACCGCGGTGTCAGATTATAAAAAAGCAAATGGAAAAAGCAAACCATGCAATAATCTGAGTACGGCGCTCAGAAAAACAAATACTTATATCCTCCATGTTGGAGTCAACAGAAGTCAGAAATAACATTATGAATATTCACTTACCTTTGATGATCTTCATCAGAATGCACTCCCAGGAATCCCAGTTCCACAATAAATGTTTGATTTGTTCGATAATGTCCATAATTTATGCCCAAATAGCTACTTTTGTTGGCGCGTTTGGTAAACAAATCAAAACTCACAAAGCGCGTTCACTAGTTGCAGACGAAATGTCTAAAAGTTCAGTGACAGTCCGTAGAAACTTGTATGTATGTATGGAATCAATCTTTAGGACATAAATCTTTAGGACATCTTCAATCTCTGAACATAAATCTTCAATAATATTCCATCCGGACAATTCCCTTGTCTTCAGAAAAGCAAAGGAACGGAATATACCTCTCATGTGAAATGTGCATGACCAGCGCGTGACTACTGGCAGACCTCTGACTCATTCCCATCTCATTCGGCCCCACTTCACAGTAGAAGCATCAAACAAGTTTCTAAAGACAGTTGTCATCTAGTGGAAGTCTTAGGAAGTGCAACATGACCAATATCCCACTGTATCTTCAATAGGAGCTTGAGTTGATAATCGACCAACCTCAGATTTCCCACTTCCTGGTTGGATATTTTCTCAGGTCTTTGCCTGCCATATGAGTTATGTTATACTCACAGACATCATTCCAACAGTTGTAGAAACTTCAGAGTGTTTTCTATTCAAATCTACTAATACTACTAATCTACTATGCATATATTAGCAACTGGGACAGAGTCTGATGTTCAAGAGGTGGACATTGGGGAGGTCCAGGGAGGAGACATGGAAGCCTGAGTGTTGCGACCCTATCAACCAGTAACCTCTCACTCCACTGCAATCTGTAGGGTCTCAGAAGTTGAATTGCATGCAACCCAAGCTGTTTACATCTGCCTGTTTATAAAGCCTGTCCCCGTCACATAAACAAGTGCTGCTTAGGGGTTGTGTTTCCACACAGTGACCGTGGTTGGGGGAGGGGAGATATGAGTAGGGCGGGGGGGGTTCTTGGCATGCCAACTGCTCCAGGTCATCTGCTTCCATGGCAACAATTGACAGTGCAGTCAAAGCACTTTCCAGGCCTGGTCTTAGTGTGTTTGTGTGTCGTGTGTGTACTTGCACGGGTATGTTATCCACTTACCATATCCATACCAGTTTAATTTCAACTGTCCACAGAGGACACGTATAAATCCTTCCCCGTGTTCCAGTGTGTAGGCCCTATTACTTGCTTTGTCAGTCTCACCACATAAATCTGTCTCCCTCTCTATGAACACTGAGAGACTGCACTGTAGCTCTGTCCCAGTGAGTATATTACTCTGTACTACAGTAACTGTATCTCTAGCCCTGCTTGCTGCAGTGCATAAATCACCTGAGTATGAGTTGCTGGGATTTGACCTGACCGTGGTACGTCTTGTCCACGTCGGTTACCTACAGGAGATGCTCAACTTTGTCTATGACCCTGCCTTCCCCACCAGGTCTGCCTGGCTGACATCACAAGTTTACATCAGTTAGTAATTAGGTTTATGTTGTTCCAATTGGCTCATTAATCCCCGCTTCCTCTCCCTTGTAACTATTCCCCAGGTTGTTGTTGTAAAAGAGAAAGTGTTCTCAGTCAACTTACCTGGTAAAATAAAATTTCCATGAATACCTTTATATAGTTGTCTTTGACTCTATTTATAACTCTATTTCTTTATGTTGTCTAACAGTATTTGGTTTGAGCTGAATTCATTTCACAGATATTATTTCAAAAATATTAACTTAGGGTTTGAGAAAATACTCCCCCCCGGTCTGGCCCAGGTTAAGAGTTATACATCTCAGTTAGTAGGTCCTTTTAGAGATGATGGCTGTCCCTCCTATCTCCCACACATATACACTGTTCTGAGAAGTTGTCCTGTCACCCTCTGGTTCCAGGGGCCTGGTGTTTGACACGATGCACAGGGATCTGCTCAAGGTTGACCCATATGACAACATCCTGGTTCTGTGCCTACGGCTTCAATTTCACGAGGGGGTAAGTTCTGAAGCTCGTAATTATATCCCACTCATATGCAACATTTACCATGTACTCATACTAAACACCCTCATATTGCACGTACTTACACGGTACAGTCGTATCATACTCATTCACTCACTCTCTGTTGTTCCTTTAGGCCTGAGATCAGGGAGATGCTACCCGACAAGTTTATCCAGCATGGAGACACTGACCGCTTCTACATTCTGATCACACTGTTCACAACCTCCATAGTGAGAGAGCAGACTTCACTGTAGCCCTTACAGTGACCTTCACTAAACTGTGTTCACAGTCTCTCTGACACTGTCCACATTGTAGTACTTCTTACATGTAAATACTCCACTGTTTGTTAGTTTGTTTTGTTTTCTTCAGAATGTACAGTACCAGTCAAAAGTTTGGACACACCTACTCATTCAAGGATTTTCTTTATTTTTTATAATTATCTACATTGTAGAATAATAGTGAAGACTTCAAAACTATAAAACAACACATATGGAATCGTGTATCAACCAAAAAAAAGTGTTCAACAAATGAAAATATATATTAGATTATTCAAAGTAGCCACCCTTTGCCTTGATGACAGCTTTGCACACTCTTGACATTCTCTCTTGTTATTAAAAGGCACATTTTCAAGAAGGCATGTCTGAAAAAAAGCGGTAGTTCAAATGCCTCATGTGAAGCAGTGCCGTGTGTCATACGGTGAGCTTTCTGTAACGGAATGTACCACAGAATGTTGAGACAAGTATAGCTTAATATAGCTTGACTCAACCAAAGCCCAATTCAATAGAACGTTCTCAATGTCCACAGACATCTTGACAGCAGCAGCAACGAGAGACCTGATATCAATTCCCTCCAGCACAGAATCAAGGTACACACACACCAGGGTTTCCGTTAGCTGGTAATAGCCGGCTTTTGGCCAATGCAAAAAATGTACGGCAAATAAATAAAATTAGCGCTGGCCAATTGTCCGGGAGAAGAAAAAATATATACGTTTTTGGCTATTCATTGTTTGAAATACCAGTCGATAGCGCGAGAGCTGCTGCTACACTGTTCTAAATAACAGAGGTTCTAAATAACAGAGGTTCTAAATAACAGGGTAAAAACAGACGGACAACTATAAAAGCTCAAACCAAGTTTATTCACCCAATGGGTCAGACAGCTGAACAGACAAAGACATGTTCCCACCGCAACCATATACATTTCTCCTACAGATAACCTTTAACATCTGGTGTAGAAATCAGACTGTGGCCCTTCTCCTTTCCATAGGCCACCTGATGATTAACAATATTTCAAGTTTAGAAGTCAGAACCCATCACCACCAAGACTCTTCTTAGAGGTGCCTGCTCAGCCAAACTGAGCAATCAGGGGACAAGGGCCTTAGTCAGGGCGGTGACCAAGAACCCGATGGTCACGCTGACAGAGCTCCAGAGTTCCTCTATGGAGATGGGAGAACCTTCCAGAAGGACAACCATCTCTGCAGCACACTACCAATCAGGCCTTTATGGTAGAGTGGCCAGAGGGAAGCCACTCCTCAGTAAAAGGCACATGACAGCCCTACGGTGAAGCATGGTGGTTGCAGCATCATGCTGTGGGTATGTTTTTCAGCGGCAGGGACTGCGAGACTAGTCAGGATCAAGGGAAAGATGAACGGAGCAAAGTACAGATAGATCCTTGATGGAAACTTGCTCCAGAGCGCTCAAGACCTCAGACTGGGGCAAATGTTCACCTTCCAACAGGTACACAGCCAAGACAACGCAGGAGTGGCTTTGGGATAAGTCTCTGAATGTCCTTGAGTGGCCCAGCCAGAGCCTGGACTTGAACCTGATCGAACATCTCTGGAGAGACCTGGAAATATCTGTGCAGCGACGCTCACCATCCAACCTGACAGATCTTGAGAGGATCTGTAGAGAAGAATAGGAGAAACTCCCCAAATACAGGTGTGCCAAGCTTGTAGCGTCATACCCAAGAACACGCTGCCAAAGTTGCTTCAACAAAGTACTGAGTAAAGGGTCTGAATATGTTATATTTCCGTTTTATATTTTTAATACATTTCTAAACATTTCTAAAAACCTGGTATTGATTTGTTGTTATGGAGTATTATGTGTAGATTGATGAGGGAAAAAACTATTTAATCCATTTTAAAATGGCTCCCGATTGGCGCAGCGGTCTAAGGCACTGCATCTCAGTGCTAGAGGTGTCACTACACACCCTGGTTCGATCACAACCGGCCGTGATCGGGAGTCCCATAGGGCAGCGCACAATTGGCTCAGTGTCGTCCTTGTTAGGGGAGTGTTTGGCAGGGGTAGGCCGTCATTGTAAATAAGAATTTGTTCTTAACTGACTTGCCTAGTTAAATAAAGTAAAAAATATATAATAATAACGCTGTAACGTAACAAAATGTGGAAAAGGTCGAGGGGTCTGAATACTTTCCGAATGCACTGTATCTGCCAAATATATTTAAATGTATCAGTATATCTGTGTGTAACTTTTGAATAATGTTTGAAAGGGAGACAGTCCAGGTAAAAGTAGTCCTGCTGTTTGTCATTTACTGTAAAAGGGTTCTGAAGGGATGTGTTGATGTTGTATTTTATGTGCATTTCAAATGGCTGTGGTTCAATGACGTTGCATTAGTTCATGGCATGCTGCCTGAGTACCTACTGTATATCCAGAGACAATATCATGCATATGATTAAAACAAATGATTATTATTGTTATTGTTATTATAAAACTCATCAAATTGTAGGCATTATGTTGAGAGCTGGAAAAACATGGTATTGAAATGCATCAGCGCTTCCTCAAACCTGGATTAACTACTAGAAGTATTCAGCTGCGTTAATATATTTTTCTAAGAGGTAATTCTGCACTGAAAGAATCGTTTTCTTATTCCTGCAATAGTATAGGATTCCTGAGTATATCCGGCGTCTCTCTTTGGGCGTACAGTTGTGTACGAGTGTTTATGGTTGATGATGAGTCATCAACCATCAACCATAAAAACATAGCATGACTCAGAAACTGGTTCATGTTGCCCCAACCCAGTTTCCCTCGAATGGTTTGTTCCCACACTTGGGACTGACTCTCTATTGGTTACACAGATTTATGGCCTCCCATCCTATTCTAACCACCTCTCGTCGGCTATGTTATCTGATGAAATTGCTGTACAATATGATCTTGTTGCCATCTGATGCACATTCAGATGTCATAAATCAGCACTGCAGAGCTCTCCCTGTCCTGTGCCGTGCCTTGATTGTATTACTGTTGATGATGTCTGGAAATGTGCATGTACACCCTGGCCCATCTACAGTTGCTAGCCCCAATTCTGACTTGTGCTCTGATATCTGCTTCACTGATTTCTGCTCTTGTAAAAGCCTGGGTTCTCTGCACCTTAACACTAGAAGCTTATTACTTAAAATGGATCAGTTGAAAGTGTGGGTTCACAGCTCCAATTTCTAGATGTGTTGCTTATTACTGAGACGTGGTTAAGAAAGAGTGTTTTGAATGCTGATGTTAACCTTTCTGGTTATAACCTTTTTCGGCAAGACAGACCTTCCAAAGGTGTGGGAGTGGCAATCTTTGCCAAGGATCACCGTCAGTGCTCAGTTGCCTCCACCAAGTCTGTCTCCCAAAAATTAGATTTGCTGGTTTTAAGCAAATAGCTCTTTGTTGACTGTTGCTGGGTGCTATCGTCTTCCATCAGCACCGGCCTGTACCCTACCTGCCCTAAGCTCTCTCCTGGCCCCTTACACTAAGTCTGAATTTGTCCTGCTAGGTGACCTAACCTGGGACATGCTTAAACCACCTGACCAAGTCCTAAAGCAATGGGACTCCCTAAATATTTCTTAGATTATCACTAATCCCACAAGGCATGCCTCTAAACACCCAGAAAAGGGTAGGGGGCACTATTTTAGGGTAGGGGGCATTATTTTCACCTCTGGATGAAAAGTGTGCCCAAAGTAAACTGCCTGCTACTCAGGCCCAGAAGCTATGATATGCATATGATTTGTAGATATGGATAGAAAACACTCTAAAGTTTCCAAAACTGTTAAAATAATGTCTGTGAGAATAACAAGACTGATTTCGCAGGCGAAAACCTGAGAAAAATCCATCCAGCCATTACAGTATCCATTGACTTAGGACTCAAATTGCAGTTCCTATGCCTTCCACTAAATGTCAACAGTCTTTAGAAATTGTTTCAAGCTTGTATTCTGAAAAATGAGGGAGTAAGACCAGTCTGAATGACTGGACCCTAAAGTGTCAGAGAGCTTTTTCATGCGCAATCCTGAGAGCGAGCCTTTCTTGTTCACCTTTTATATTGACGATGTTATTGTCCGGTTGAAATATTATTGATTATTTAGGCTACAAACAACCTGAGGATTGAATATAAACATCACTTGACATGTTTCTATGAACTTTACAGATACAATTTTGATTTTTTTTCTGCCTGTTGTGACTGCATTTGAGCCTGTGGATTACTGAAGAAAACACGCAAACAAGGTTTTTGGATATAAAGAGAGACTTTATCGAACAAAACAAACATTTATTGAGTAAATTAATGTCTTCAAGACCTGGAGAATAAACCCTCCTCCTCACAGCTGCCGATGTCCCTTAATATTGATGATGTGGTTGTTACTGACAAAAAGCACATGGCTGAGCTTTTTAATCAGCACTTAATTAAGTAAGGATTCCTATTTGACTCAGCCATGCCTCCTTGCCCGTCCAACATTTCCTCATCTCCCACCCCTTCCAATGTGACTATCCCTGATGCTTCTCCCTCTTTTTCCCCTGCCCCACTACAAAGTTTCTCCCTGCAGGCAGTCACAGAGTCTGAGGTGCTAAAGGAGCTCCTTAAACTTGACCCCATCTGGGTCAGATGGTTTAGACCCTTTCTTCTTTAATGTTGCTGCCCCTATCATCGCCAAGCCTATCTACAACCTTTTTAACCTGTCTCTCCTTTCTAGGGAGGTTCCCGTTGCTTGGAAGGCAGCCACAGTTCATCCTTTATTTAAAGGGGGAGATCAAGCTGATCCTAACTGTTATAGGCCTATTTCTATTTTGCCCTGTTTATCAAAAGTGTTGGAAAAACTTGTCAACAATCAACTGACTTGCTTTTTTGATGTCAATTTATATTGTATTAATTAATTAATGCATTTTAATCCCAGGCCCCCGTCCCCGCAGGAGGCCTTTTGCCTTTTGGTAGGCCGTCATTGTAAATAAGAATTGCCTAGTTAAATAAAGGTTAAATAAAAAAATCAAATGAACTCCCTTAAGGTGTGTCAAAGGTTGTGCAAAGGTCTTACTATACAGAGTATGATATTTTTCCAAATTATTGGCTGTTTGTTTGTTTTCATAACTGTTACTGGACTCTTGTCCTACAACAGTGGTTCCCCAAAACATTTGGTTACTGTACCACCAACATAATTTTGCTCTGTCCGGAGTAACCCTAAAATACATCCTTGTGCATTTTACCAGTAGGTCTCATGAGTCTTCTCAAGTTCCCCCTTTGGGGTGGAAACCACTGTCCTCCAGTATGGAACTGGACAGACTCCCTCTACTGGAAGTGTGAAGACTGCCATTGACTCAAATGTTTAAATTCAGAGGTCCGTTTACCTTGAGGCGGATTTAGCTGCTGTGTAAAAGCACCGCTAACTGTGCCAATGAATGTAATGTTTTCCAAATTTAAGAATGATCATATTGTTTGTATGTTCTGAGTTTTTCAAAAGTTAGGAGACAGCTGTTTTTTTAAATTAATTGTAGAATGTGATAGACTTCCTACAAAAGAAAATGGATTTAATGCAATTTGTTTGTGCATGTTCTGCAGTTGCTGATTGTTTTTAAGTGTGTATTTTGATTCAGAGAATGTTAGTTTTACTGGGGAATATACATTTTGATGTTTAATAAAAACATATTGCTCTATCACAATAGGTTATATGCAATGTTCCCGTACTCTACACAGACCAGTGCGCCATAACCAATCAGAGCTGCAGTAGGCCTATATGCAAATAGACCATTGCCATATATGGATCTGTGCCATTCACTTTGAACTGGACTGTTTCTACAGCATGAGCGGTCATGAGTAGATGCGCTTGTTTTGAGATCAAAGCGAGAGCTACATGTAGCGACGTGTGCACATTTGTACTTATGTTCATATCCTTCGCTAGTTAGTGAGTTATTAGCCCAGTTATAGATCATTTGTAGTCAGCATTGGGGGAGTGATTGATTCCTACAAGAGCACAAAACGTATGCATTTCTAGATAAGCCAGTCAGGTAAATATTTTTTTTAGTCTTAAAGGGGCAGTGTTGTATTTTGAGACAGGTTTGAATAAGATAATTGGCCAATAGGCAGAGGGTAGCATAATCTGTCTGATGATCTGTAATAATGTTATGGAAATAATGATGCATTTTATTTTGAAAAGTGGTTTCGTGCATCAAACAACACAACATTTTCAGTCACCTCCTTGTCTGAAGGACAAGTGGATAAACAGGTTAATGTCAAGCTCTGTTTGTTTTTTTTCCAGTAGTCTCATGGAATGTATGCTTACACTGAACAACACACATTGGCTGCTACTGTAGGCTGAACGATAGAACAGCTATTTCAATGTTAAAATGTTATGGGATGCATTTCCTCCATTGTTTTTGATGGTAGGCCACACTGGTAGGCCTACATTATGATCAAATAGCCACAGTAGCCTACCTGACTAATGTTAAAACTCATTTAAAATGGGCACAGCCTCAGTATTCACAGAAAACGTGTGCCGGAAGTTGCACAGAATTTTCACAATGTTCAAGTTTGCGCTCAGCAGACCTGAAATTTATTCAGTGACGAAAAATGTTTGGTTATATCGTATGTCACACCTTTTACTCCATTGAGTAGCTTACAATATCATATTAAACTCTGCCAAACAGCAGGACTAGTCCAGACCCTATTCAGGTTCTGAGGTGACAGCAATCTCTGGGGTTATTGATTGTGGGAATGTGGCCAATGTATTAGGTACAACCATCTATTACTGTGTCAAACTCCCCTTTGTCTACAGAACAGCCTGAATTCTTCAGGGCATGGTTTCAACAAGGTGTCAGAAATGTTCGTTGCTCAATTATTTTCAAAGGACCTACCATCTGCCAGGAAAACATTCCCCACACCAGTACACCATCACGACCAGTCTGTACCGTTAAAACCAGTGCATCTGGGTCCCATGGACTCATGCTGCCTATGCCAAATGCTGACTCTGCCATCAACATGACGCAACAAGAACGAGGGATTCGTCGGACCAGGCAACATTTTTCTACTCCTCAATTGTCCAGTGTTCGTGATCGCATGCCCACTGGAGCCACTTCTTCTTGTTTTTAGCTGATATGAGTGGAACCCGTGTGGTAACCTGCCTAAATGATTATCGCCCAGGAGCACTCACATCGGTAGCCATGAAGTGGTTTGAAAGACTGGTCATGGCTCACATCAACACCATATTCCAGAAACCCTAGACCCACTCCAATTCGCATACCACCCCAACAGATCCACAGATGACGCAATCTCAATTGCACTCCACACTTCCCTTACCCACCTGGACAAAAGGAACACCTATGTGAGAATGCTGTTCATTGACTACAGCTCAGCGTTCAACACCATAGTGCTCAGAAAGCTCATCACTAAGCTAAGGACCCTGGGACTAAACACCTCCCTCGGCAACTGGATCCTGGACTTCCTGAAGGCCGCCCCAGTTGGTAAGGGTAAGCAACAACACATCTGCCACACTGAGCCCCATCACTGGGGCCCCTCAGGGGTGCATGTTTAGTCCTGTACTCCATATTCACCCACGACTGCGTGGCCACTTTAGCACCCTGCACATTGACTCGACACCGGTACCCCCTGTATATAGCCTCGTTATTGTTATGTACATTTATTGTGTTACTTTTTGATTGATTCTATATATTTTTTTACTTTAGTTAATTTAATAAAATATTTACTAACTCTATTTCTTGAACTGGATTGTTGGTTAAGTGCTTGTAGGTAAGCATTTCACGGTAAGGTCTGCATCTGTTGTATTCGGTGCATGTGACAAATACCATTTGATTTGAACACTCAATCGAACAGTAACAGAATGCCATCCACAAAGTTTTTAATGCTTATCAATTGCCTTGCACAAAGTATCAAAATACTACACAAGAATTTCATTTAAATGTTAATTGTATTTTTGGATTACAGAAACAATGAGAAAATATGGAAAAATAAATATTTAAATGTTAATTTTATAAAGCAGCCCGTGTAATCATCTGCCAGAGAGTAGCAACAATCGTCCCGAGACGCAAGTTGTCACGCCCTGACCTTAGAGAGCCTTTTTATGTCTCTATTTGGTTTGGTCAGGGTGTGATTTTGGGTGGGCATTCTATGTTTTGTTTTCTATGATTTTGTGTTTCTATGTTTTGGCCGGGTATCTCAATCAGGGACAGCTGTCTATCGTTGTCTCTGATTGGGAACCATACTTAGGTAGACCTTTTTCCCTCCTTTCGTTGTGCGTAGTTAACTTTGTTTGTGGCACTAATGCCCTGTAAGCTTCACTGTTGTTCCTTTCGTTTGTTGGCGACATTTTGAAATAAAAAGGACAATCACCACGCTGCACCTTGGTCTTCTTCCAGCAACGGCCGTGACAGCAAGTAATACATTTGGACCAGATAACTCACACCAGAATCGACCCGAGCCCCAAGTAATATATACAGTTGAGCCAGATAACTCTCATCGGAATCGGCCTGATTCTGAAGTAATACATCAGTAGCTGTATCGTAAATATATGTTTTTGGAGGCCTTAATTTAAGGTTAGGGTGTGTTTGAGGTTAGGGTTAAAATCACGTTTTAAGAAGAGAAATTGTAAAATATATATATATATATATATATATATATATATATATACTAGTGACGACTATTCTCCCTGGTGTTCATGAGCTGGCTGCTCATCCTAAATAGTATAATCTAACCTCTTCAAATCAGTGTCAGTGAGGAACACTCTCCCAAGTGGACTCGTTCGTTCATGAGCTGGCAGCTCATTCTAAATAGTATAATCTAACCTCTTCAAATCAGTGGCAGCATGTGCAGAAATGGTCATTCGGTTTTTGACATGCAAATGTGAAATATGTGTATTTGTTCAAATGCACAGATCGCTTTATACCCTGAGTGTACAAAACATTAGGAGCAACTTCCTAATACTGAAACAGCCTCAATTCGTCTGGGTATATAGACTATACAAGGTGTTGAAAGAGCTTCACAAAGATCCTGGCCCATGTTGACTGCAATGCTTCCCACAGTGGATGTCCTTTGGGTGGTGAAACATTCTTGAGACACACAGGAAACTGTTGAGCATGAATAACCTAGCAGGGTTGCAGTTCTTGACACACTCAAACCGGTGCGCCTGGCACCTACTACCATACACAGTTCAAAGACACTTAAATCTTTTGTCTTGCCCATTCACCCACTAAATGGCACACATACACAATCCATGTCTCAATTGTCTCAAGGCTTAAAAATCCTTCTTTATCCTGTCTCCTCTTTATCTACACTGATTGAAGTGGATTTAACATGTGACATCAATAAGGGATCATAACTTTCACCTGGTCAGTCTGTCATGAAAAGAGCTGGTGTTTGTAGTGTTCTGTATACTCAGTGTATATATTCAAAAAAACACACCAGTATTTCTAAAATATGGCATATTTCTGCTCCAACTGCCTCGTGCCCCAGGTATTCAGCCAATCAGCTACTTAAAGGGCAATTCTACCACCTCTTTGACCTCATATTCAAAATCTCCAGTATCATACCAGTGTTTACCTATGTGAAAATGGCACATTCCTATTATCTGTGGTTGAAAAGATAAGAAAGGTTCAATTCATTTTTAGCCAGGGGGAGGGTGTTTTCTTGCTTCCCACGTCACCGCGAATCTCAGTGTTGAAATATTTTAACTTTTAATGATGTCAACAGACACACACCAAATGTTGACTTTATACTTTTTGGTACAAAACATAGAAACGTGCAGTATTGTGCTGGAGGTAATGAATATCAGGTTGAAAGTGGTGGAATTGCACTATAACTAAACCGCTTGTATCTGTGGGGTGGAGCAACTAAAGTAACGTTAAAGGGAAACTTCACAATTTTTCAACTTCCTATTCATCCTCTCCAGCATCACCCCAACATCAACATATGTGAAAATGGTGCGTTTCCATGTTTTCTAGTAAAAAAGATAGATAAGTGTTTCCTTTGACATCATTGGTGTGCATTGTGTGATTTTGACCAGTTACTAGATGTCTACTAATTGTCTACTAATTGGTTGATGATGTCATTGAAATCAAATCACATTTTATTTGTCACATGAGCCGAATACAACAGGTGTAGACCTTAAAGTGAAATGCTTACTTACAAGCCCTTAACCAACAATGCAGTTTAAAGAAAATACCTACAAAAAAAGTAAGAAATTGGAATAACAAATAATTAAAGAGCAGCAGTAAATAACAATAGAAGGGCTATATACAGGAGGTACCGGTACAAAGTCAATGTGCGGTGGCACCGGTGTCGAGGTAATTGAGGTAATATGTACATGTAGGTAGAGTTATTAAAGTGACTATGCATAGATAATAACAGAGTAGCAGCAGCGTAGAAGAGGGGGGGGGGGGGGGGGGGCAATGCAAATATTCCGGGTTGCCATTTGATTAGCTGTTCAGGATGGCTTGGGGGTAGAAGCTGTTTTAGAAGCCTCTTGGACCTAGACTTGGCGCTCCAGTACCACTTGCCATGCAGTAGCAGACAGAACAGACAGAATGACTAGGGTGGCTGGAGGCTTTGACAATTTTTAGGGCCTTCCTCTGACACCTCTGTCACCTCTGACACTTCTTCCTAGTGCCTTGCGGTCGGAGGCCGAGCAGTTGCCATAACAGGCAGTGATGCAACCCGTCAGGATGCTCTCGATGGTGCAGCTGTAAAACCTTTTGAGGATCTGAGGACGCATGACAAATCTTTTCAGTCTGAATAGGTTTTGTTGTGCCCTCTTCACGACTGTCTTGGTGTGCTTGGACCATGTTAGTTTGTTGGTGATGTGAATGCCAAGGAACTTGAAGCTCTCAACCTGCTCCACTAAGGCCCCATTTATGAGAATGGGGGCATGCTCGATCCTCCTTTTCCTTTAGTCCACGATCATCTTTTTTGTCTTGATCATGTTGAGGGAGAGGTTGTTGTCCTTGCACCACATGGTCAGGTCTCTGACCTGCTCCCTATAGGCTCTCTCATTGTTATTGGTGATGAGGCCTAACACTGTTGTGTCATCAGCAAACTTAATGATGGTGTTGGAGTCATTCCTGGCCGTGGAGTCATGAGTGAACAGGGAGTATAGGTGGGGACTAAGCACACACCACTGAGGGGCCCACGTGGTGAGGATCAGCATGGCGGATGTGTTGTTACCTACCCTTGCCACCTGGGGGTGGCCCGTCAGGAAGTCCAGGATCCAGTTGCAGAGGGAGGTGTTTAGTCCCAGGGTTTTTAGCTCAGTGATGAGCTTTGAGGGCACTATGGTGTTGAATGCTGACCTGTAATCAATGAATAGCATTCTCACATAGGTGTTCCTTTTGTCCAGTGGTGAAAGGGCAGTGTGGAGTGCAATAGAGATTGCGTCATCTGTGGATCTCTTGATGCGGTATGTAAATTGGAGTGGGTCTAGGGTTTCTGGGATAATGGTGTTGATGTGAGCCATGACCAGCCTTTCAAAGCATGTCATGGCTACAGACGTGAGTGCTACGGGTCGGTAGTCATTTAGGCAGGTTACCCTAGTGTTCTTGGGCACAGAGGCTATGATGGTCTGCTTGAAACATGTTGGAATTACAGACTCAGACAGGGAGAGGTTGAAAATGTCAGTGAAGACACTTGCCAGTTATTCAGTGCATGATCGGAAAACACATCCTGGTAATCTGTCTGGCACTGCGGCCTTGTGAATGTTGACCTGTTTAAAGGTCTTACTGACATCGACTGTGGAGAGGGTGATCACACAGTCGTCCGGGAACAGCTGATGCTCTCATTCATATTTCAGTGTTACTTGCCTCGAAGAGAGCGTAGAAGTTATTTAGCTCGTCTGGTAGGCTCATGTCACTGGGCAGCTCTCGGCTGTGCTTCCCTTTGTAGTCTGTAATAGTTGCAAGCCCTGCCACATCCGACGAGCGCCGGAGCCGTTGTAGTATGATTCGATCTTAGTCCTGTATTGACGTTTTGCCTGTTTGATGGTTTGTCGGAGGGCATAGCGGGATATCTTATAAGCTTCCGGGTTAGAGTCCCGCTCTTTGAAAGTGGCAGCTCTACCCTTTAGCTCAGTGCGAATGTTGCCTGTAATCCATGGTTTCTGGTCAGAGTATGTACGTACAGTCACTGTGGGGATGACGTCCTCGATGCACTTATTGATAAAGACAGTGACTGATGTGGTGTACTCCTCAATGCCATCGAAAGAATCCAGGAAAAGATTCCAGTCTGTGCTAGCAAAACTGTCCTGTAGTTTAGCATCTGCTTTATCTGACCACTTTTTTATAGACCGAGTCACTGGTGCTTCCTGCTTTAATTTTAGTTTGTCAGCAGGAATCGGGGGGATAGAATTATGGCCAGATTTGCCAAAAGGAGGGCGAGGGAGAACTGTGTGTGGAGTAAAGGTGGTCTAGAATTTTTTCTCTCGGTTGCACATTTAACATGCTGATAAAAATGAGGTAAAACTGATTTAAGTTTCCCTGCAATAAAGTCCCCAGCCACTAGGAGCACCGCCTCTGGATGAGCAGTTTCCTGTTTGCTTATGGCGGTATATAGCTCATTGAGTGTGGTTTCAGTGCCTGCATCGGTCTGTGGTGGTATGTAGACAGCTACGAAAAATACAGATGAAAACTCTCTAGGTAGATAGTGTGGTCTACAGCTTATCATGAGATTTTACATTTTACCTCAGGCGAGTAAAACCTTGAGACTTCCTTTGATATCGTGCACCAGCTTTTGTTTACATATATGCATAGGCCCCCGCCCTGTGTCTTCCTAGAGGCTGCTGTTCTAACCTGCCGATAGAGTGTATAACCCGCCAGCTGTATGTTCATAATGTCGTCGTTCAGACACGACTCGGTGAAACATAAGAAATTACAGTTTTTAATGTCCCGTTGGTAGGATATACGTGCTTTCAGTTGTTCCCATTTATTTTCCAGGGATTGAACATTAGCTAGCAGGACGGAAGGCAAAGGCAGATTAGCCACTCGTCACCTGATCCTCACAAGGCACCCTGATCTTTTTCTTCATCAAGTCGAACGCAGACTGCGCATCTCGCCCACTTGACAAATCAAAGTAGCTCAAGAAACGTTCCTGAATAAAGCCCTGATCATCCACATACCTGACGATAACTGACAACTGCGAGCAGACTGGTGGCACCATAGGTCCCAGAGCGGTGGGGCAATTTTTACCCTCTGGGGCCTGAACTAGGAAAACTCTGGACCCTATAAGGAATGACAGTCATTAATCAGTTGTAAAAAGGTTTCATATTGGCTATGATGGGACCAGTTTTTCCTAATCAAGTCACATGGTTTTAAAAAACTCCTGTGTACACATGTGTCACGGCTGGGGTCCGCCCCTATATATAGACCCCATGGCCGCGACACACGTTCTCTTTCATTTTCTAGGCGGACGTCCGTATGGTTTGAGGTACAAACTTTCTGAAGTTCGCTTGGTAAGTCACTGATAAGTGCAATATATTGCATGGACGTATACTCACTGGCTGTTTGCAGCCTGGAGCAGCCGGCCACAAGGCCAGCCCCTCCTTTTGGGTTCTCCACTTGCTGCAAGGGGTTGACCTGTATCTTCTGTCCGTGAAACATAACGAAGGTTACGTATGTAACCACGATTATGTGAGCTTTATGGATCACTCCAAACCTCTACGGTGCTAGAGGTGCCTCAAAAATTATGTAGAGAACTTGTGTCCTTGCCATATGGTCTATATATAGGGGCAAACCCCAGCCATGACACAGGTGTACACAGGAGTAAATCTGTAAACCCTCACCTTGGATGTATCCCTCCGCTGCGGAGTGATACCAATATATTGGAGTGATCCATATAGCTCACATAACCGTGATTACATAATCAACCTTCATTATCATCTTTGCTAAATAAATACCGGAGGAAAGTGCAAAGTCTACTTGAGCGCATGCAAAAAAAATGTGCTGCGTAAACCTCTCTTTAATATAACCTTTATGTGATGGAAGCTATCAAATCATTCTGAATTGTTTTCGACATCCCAGAAAATATGTTCAGCATGTAAAGAGTCTTAACGTGCAATTACAGGCGGCTTGATGATAGGCTCCCTGTTAACCAGCTATATATTTGATACCAGTTGGTATTAAAAGCCCTCACCTTTTCATCCTTCTTCATGAAACTGATCTCAGGCAGAGGTCGACCCTCGCTTTTAATTCATCACCTTTTCCGTGTACCCCAGAGAATGAAAGGGGTTCTTCAACAAAAAGTCCAAAACATTTCCAGCAGCGTTGGCCATTCTACCATTCTGGCGGAGAGAAATGCACACTCGCGCTGGTAGCTAGCCAAGCTACTGAAGTTAGCTAGGCAAATTTAAATAATTGCACTAACTGGACACAAAAATAAAGTTCTAAACCCAAGAAAACAATGTATAATATACCTCCTCCATCTCCTGTAATTTGAAAAAACTCATTTGAATTGAATAATGTCCCAAAAATACTCAACTATCACTCTTAATCTCTATCCAACAATGTCACCAAGCTTCTCAACACATAGAACCCCATAATGCTCTGTGGCACAATCCCAATACAACACACTAGGTTAATTCTCTGATCCTACATCTATGATTGGATGAACATGTCAGTTCATACTGCAAAAGCTTTGATTGGTTGGAGGACGTTCTCTGGAAGTGGTCACAATTACCATGTATGTCTATGGAAGGGGGTGAGGCCTACCAGCCTCCTACGTTTTGCATTGAAGTCAATGTAGCCAGAGGAGGATGAAAGCTAGCTGTCCTCGGGAGGACACCATGTTACTAGCCCAGACAGTGCTGTTGAAGTTACTGTGGACCTTCATTGCAAAACAGTGTATTTTAACCAATTATTTAGTGACATATGAATATATTTAATATCGTTTTATCTAAAAAAATATAACTTTTTTAATGCTTCACTATTTTTATTTTCATGGATGGTCGTCCCCTTTATTTTTATGGATGGTCCTCCCCTTTATTTTTATGGATGGTCCTCCCCTTCCTCCTCTGAGGAGCCTCCACTGGTGTGTGCCTTTCCAAATCATGTCCAATGAATTGCATTTACTACAGGGGGACTCCAATCAAGTTGTAGAAACATCTCAAGGATGATCAATGAAAACAGGATTTACCTGAGCTCAATTTTGATGCTCATAGCAAATAGTCTGAATACCTTTGTAAATTATGATTTTAATGTAAAAACATTTTATTTATAAACTCAGCAAAAAAGAAACGTCCCTTTTTCTGGACCCTGTCTTTCAAAGATAATTCATAAAAATCCAACTAACTTCACAGATCTTCATTGTAAAGGGTTTAAAGTTTCCCACAATTCATGAACATGCACCTGTGGAACGGTCATTAAGACACAAACAGCTTACAGACGATAGGCAATTAAGGTCACTGTTATGAAAACTTAAGACACTAAAGACGCCTTTCTACTGACTCTGAAAAACACCAAAAGAAAGATGCCCAGGGTCCCTGCTCATCTGTGTAAATGTGCCTTAGGCATGCTGCAAGGAGGCATGAGGACTGCAGATGTGGCCAGGGCAATAAATTGCAATGTCCGTACTGTGAGACGCCTAAGACAGTGCTACAGGGAGACAGGACAGACATATGATCGTCCTCGCAGTGGCAGACCACGTGTAACAACACCTGCACAGGGTCGGTACATCCGAACATCACACCTGCGGGACAGGGACAAGATGGCAACTACAACTGACAGAGTTACACCAGGAATGCACATTCCCTCCATCAGGGAGGGAATGTCTGCAATCTCAGACTGTCTGCAATAGGCTGAGAGAGGCTGGACTGAGGGCTTGTAGGCCTGTTGAAAGGCAGGTCCTCACCAGACATCACCGGCAACATCGTCGCCTATGGGCACAAACCCACCATCGCTGGACCAGAGAGAACTGGCAAAAAATGTTCTTCACTGATGAGTCGCAGTTTTGTCTCACTAGGGGTGATGGTCGGATTCGCTTTTATCATTGAAGGAATGAGCATTACACCGAGGCCTATACTCTGATGTGGGATCGATTTGGAGGTGGAGTGTATGTCATGGTCTGGGGCAGTGTGTCACAGCATCATCGGACTGAGCTTGTCATTGCAGGCAATCTCTTGTTCAATTTATGTCTCAGTTGTTGAATCTTGTTATGTTCATACAAATGTTTACACATGTTAAGTTTGCTGAAAATAAACACAGTTTAGAGGACGTTTATTTTTTTGTTTAATAGTTTAATATCCAGATTTTGTTTTGTCATCATGGGGTATTGTGTATAGATTGATGAGGGAAAAAAAATATTTCATCAATCAAATGTATTTATAAAGACCTTTTTTACATCAGATGTCACAAAGTCCTACCCTAAAACCTCAGACAGTAAACAATACAGATGTAGAAGCACGGTGGCTAGAAAAAACTCCCTAGAAAGGCAAGGACCTAGGAAGAAACCTAGGGAAGAACCAGGCTCTGAGGGGTGGCCAGTCCTCTTCTGGCTGTGCCGGGTGGAGGTTATAAGAATACATGGCAATTAAGAACAGATTGTTCTTCAAGATTTTTAAACGTTCATAGATGACCAGCAGGGTCAAATAATAATTACAGTGGTTGTAGAGGGTGCAACAGATCAGTACCTCAGGAGTAAATGTCAGTTGGCTTTTCATAGTAGAGCATTCAGAGGTCGAGACAGCGGGTGCGGTAGAAAGAGAGTGAGAGAAAGACAGCAGGTCCGGGACAAGGTAGTACGTCCGGTGAACAGGTCAGGGTTCCATAGCCGCAGGCAGAACAGTTGAAACTGGAGCAGCAGCACGACCAGGTGGACTGGGGACAGCCAGGAGTCATCAGGCCAGGTAGTCCTGAGGCAATATCCTAGGGCTCAGATCCTCCGGGAGGGGAGGGACAGAGAGAATTAGAGGGAGCATACACCAGACATAACAAATTACACCAGATATAACAAACTGACCCTCGGCCCACAGCACATAGACTATTGCAGCATAGATTTCCATTTTAGAATAAAAACTCAAGGGGTCTGAAAACCTTCCTAATGCACTGTATTTAGTTGGGCCAACTTTTTGAATGTATAATATTGGATGTTTCTGGTTGTGGTACACTATAGCTTTGTTTAGACAGGCAGCCCAAATCTGATATTTTTTCCACTAATTGGTATTTTGACCATTCACATCAGATCTTTCACATTATATCTTTTCCAGATTTGATTGGTGAAAAGACCAATTAGTGAGCTGTGTCAGACACGGGATGTGTCGGTCAGGGTGTGTGTGTGTGTGATCAATGAATTCAGCTAATTAAAAGCACATTTTCTCCATTACAAAGTTCTACCATTGTCCCAAATGATACCAAATTCCCTACATAGGGCACTGCTTTTGACCTGGCCAATAGGGAATAGGCTGCCCATTTAATAACGCCATAGTGAATTCGAGGGGTAGCTCTGACTAGGACTCAAACGCGTGTCCAGCGACTGACATCACAACACCTTAGCAGTTACACTGAGAGAATTGGCTAAGGTCACTACACTCCCTCCTTCTGTCACGTTCTGACCTCTATTTCCTTTGTTTTGTATGTAGTTAGTATGGTCAGGGCGTGAGTTGGGTGGGCAGTCTATGTTTGTTTTTCTATGATTTGGGTATTTCTATGTTTCGGCCTAGTATGGTTCTCAATCAGAGGCAGGTGTCATTAGTTGTCTCTGATTGAGAATCATACTTAGGTAGCCTGGGTGTCACTGTGTGTTTGTGGGTGATTGTTCCTGTCACTGTGTTTGTTGTCACAGGATAGGCTGTATAGGTTTTTCACGTTCCGTTTGTTGTTTTGTAGATTTAATTTCATGTATCGTTCATTTTCCATTAAAGAACATGAGTAACCACCACGCTGCTTTTTGGTCCGCTTCTCCTTCTACAGACGAACGTTGTTACACCTTCCTTCTGAAGAGCACTACCTCCTTCCTCCTTAAGTGTACACGCCTCTCCGATGGCCTTATGGGCGCCCTCCCACCACTGACACGAATAGCGAAAAAAATGTATGAAAAAAAAATAGGAATTTATTACTCCTGTATTAGCAGATAAAAATACTCCTCAGCACCCCCAAACCAAAACATCTTCCCGCTGCCATGCTTCCACCATATAGTGCTTTCAAACCCAAGGAGGAGCTGAGTGAAGGCATGAGGAAGTCCAGAAAGCACAGGAGAATGCAAACTACTGCAGTGAAGGTTAAAATGTCCCATCCACAAACTGCACCTCAGCTTCCCTTGTGGTCCAGCCTTCTGTTTCGGATGCAGTCTCACCTTACGGAGCAAAGGACCAGATTGATGTTCACCTAAGAGACCTTTTCTGATGTAATAAATTGGTCTCATTACTTGCCTATTTATTTTGTAGCTTATTTATTTTCCACCGATGAATGACTCAAAAACTGTGTGTGACAAAATACAGAAATCTGACCAGTATGATGCATTTTGCATCATATTATGTAATTTTGCATCATATGATGTAATTTGCATCATATAGGCCACATTTTGGTATTTTGAAAGTTACATATCTTGAAAACGTGATTGCTGACAGGCAAAATATTTTGGGACTATATCAACAATGGACTAATGAAACAAATACTGTACCAAAAAATAGTTTTCGGGTGGAGTTTTCCATTAAGTTTAGTTTTTGCTTTAATTTCGGTTTCGTACACCAGCTTCAAAAGGCTGAAAATACAATATTTTTGCTTCGGAAAAATATATTTCACTTTGGTTTAGATGGTAAAATGATTCTCTACACTATACTTGTTTTGTCACATACTCTGAAAATAGGCAAACTATTCGAATTTTTGCAACTAGGAAATGGTGGTTTAAAACTTTCTTTAAAACTTTCTCGATACCTGTAGAATAGTTGTATCAGAGTAGATAGCTGTAAACTTTCCTTTGGTTATATCTATATTGTTTATTACATATTTATTATAATATTAGGCATATATGTTGTTATTAATAATAATATATTGAACTTTCATACAGAATCTCAAAGTCGCTTTTCAAAAAGCTGGCAGTTCAAGGGAGACTGTCTTCCACAGCTAGATTATACAAAGAAACAAATGTCAGAGAGAATAGAAAACCTTATGATAACCCTATAACCTTATTTAACTTCCCTGGCCGGCCCTGTCCACCACACGTTTTCATTGGCTGAGGCGCATTCGCATACTCGAGTTGGTATTCATGTCATAAGAAGGAATTCCCCCCGACCATGCCCATAAATTGGGGAAAACAAACATTATTTCCCATTGACCCCCATCGTAAAAGAGCAAACTTCGTTGTCTATTTTTTCTCATACAATTTACTTTTTAAATGCTGAAAAGCTGCTCTGTTGTTCAATGCACATGTAACCAGGTCAACATGCTCCCACGTAGGGAAATGGAGCCTTCGAGAAGAGCTCTGTGGCTTCAAGCTATTCGGCGTGGGAGAGTGGGAAATGTGGGGAACCAGTGTCCAAGTAGGCTCCATGTAGCTGTGTGTGGAAAACATTTTATGAATGGAGTTTAGGGTTAATTTCTGGATGACTTGATTGAGATTGATTCCATATCTCATTATCCTGGAATCTATAGGAAGTGTATACTGGATGATGATCAATAGCTGGAGAAGACAAAATAGTGCACTTCTAGGAACATGATAAAGGCAATACATTAATGTGATATTGTACAAAAAAACAAGAAAGCCCTACATGCTTGTTATAGAAATGAAATGTGGATCTCTTCCTCTCTTTTCCTCTGTCCCCACTCTCTCTTTCCCACCCTCACTCATTTTCTTTCTCCCGCCCTAGTTCCCTCTCTTTCTCCCTTTCTTTCTCTCTCTCTACCTCCATCCATCTTCCTCTCCCTCTCCCTCTCCTTCGCTCTATCCCTCTCTCTGCGCTTGGTGGTTTCCTTTCCTCAGGGGAAGCCCTTTGAACCTTTCAGCCCAGTTAAAGGGAACAAAAGCAAACAAATCACATTGTTCTTTCAGGAATTTTTCTTGTTCACTGCCTTTCATTGCCTCTTTTTTTAGGCACTTCTCTCATTCATATCCCAGAAGTCAATGGTTCCTTACATCCCAGCTTGACAAGTCAGGAGGATACAAGCTAATCCCCTTAATCTGGTTTTTCTCCCGCGCGCAGCCACAGGGAGAGAGGGACCACAGAGAGTAATCCTATAGAGGACACAATAGGATTAGGCTGTGACTCTCAGAGTGACAATCAGGTATCTACTGACTGATCTGCAAAGTAGGGCCGACTTTCTTAAATTTTACTTATTTTGGCGGGGGGGGGGGGGGGGGAGTGGGGGGTTCTTTCTTTGAGGGCTGCTGGAGGTCCCTCTGACAGGCCTGTGTTCCTCAGCCCAGGGACCCGTGGATGACTGACAGGTGATGAGGGTGTGTGGGGTGGATGGAGGGGTTGTATGTATGTGAGTGGGGTGGGGGGGGGGGGTGGGGGTAATGGTTGCCTTTCTTCATTCACATTCTGGTACAAACAGCGGTAAAACACACACATACATTCACAATTAACACAATTAGCTCAATCTTGCTGTGTTGCAGCTTTTTGGTCTTCAGCTGAGACAATTTCACAATCACAAAGTTAGACAAATAATACCGAAATGTTCTAAATAAAAATAAAAAATAAATATACAATCCCAATAAGCTAAATTACGCTAAAAAGTATTTTCCAGACGTTGACATCAAGTGGATTTCAGGTGCTGAATGAAAGGTTATAAGACATCTTTTTCCGACGTCGAAAATATGTACAGTATATCACAAAAGTGAGTACACCCCTCACATTTTTGTAAATATTTGAGTATATATTTTCATGTGACAACACTGAAGAAATGACACTTTTCTACAATGTAAAGTAGTGAGTGTACAGCTTGTATAACAGTGTAAATTTGCTGTCCCCTCAAAATAACTCAACACACAGCCATTAATGTCTAAACCGCTGGCAACAAAAGTGAGTACACCCCTAAGTGAAAATGTCCAAATTGGGCCCAATTAGCCATTTTCCCTCCCCGGTGTCATGTGACTTGTTAGTGTTAAAAGGTCTCAGGTGTGAATGGGTAACAGGTGTGTTAAATTTGGTGTCATCGCTCTCACACTCCCTCATACTGACTGGTCACTGGAAGTTCAACATGGCACCTCATGGCAAAGAACTATCTGAGGATTTGAATTTTTTACAATTGTTGCTCTACATAAAGATGGCCTGGGCTATAAGAAGATTACCAAGACCCTGACACTGAGCTGCAGCACGGTGGCCAAGACCATACAGCGGTTTAACTGGACAGGTTCCACTCAGAACAGGCCTCGCCATGGTCGACCAAAGAAGTTGAGTGCAGGTGCTAAGAGTCATATCCAGAGGTTGTCTTTGGGAAATAGACGTACGAGTGCTGCCAGCATTGCTGTAGATGTTGAAGGGTTCTGGGGTCAGACTGTCAGTGCTCAGACCATACGCCGTACACTGCATCAAATTAGTCTGCATGGCTGTCGTCCCAGAAGGAAGCCTCTTCTAAAGATGATGCACAAGAAAGCCCACAAACAGTTTGCTGAAGACAAGCAGACTAAGGACATGGATTACTGGAACCATGTCCTGTGGTCTGATGAGACCAAGATAAACTTATTTGGTTCAGATGGTGTCAAGCGTGTGTGGCGGCAACCAGGTGAGGAGTACAAAGACAAGTGTTTCTTGCCTACAGTCAAGCATGGTGGTGGAAGTGTCATGGTCTGGGGCTGCATGAGTGCTGCCGGCACTGGGGAGCCATTGAGGGAACCATGAATGCCAACATGTACTGTGACATACTGAAGCAGAGCATGATCCCCTCCCTTCGGAGACTGGGCCGCAGGGCAGTATTCCAACATGATAACGACCCCAAATACACCTCCAAGACGACCACTGCCTTGCTAAAGAAGCTGAGGGTAAAGGTGATGGACTGGCCAAGCATGTCTCCAGACCTAAACCCTATTGAGCATCTGTGGGGCATCCTCAAATGGAAGGTGGAGGAGTGCAAGGTCTCTAACATCCACCAGCTCCGTGATGTCGTCATGGAGGAGTGGAAGAGGACTCCAGTGGCAACCTGTGAAGCTCTGGTGAACTCCATGCCCAAGAGGGTTAAGGCAGTGCTGGAAAATGATGGTGGCCACACAAAATATTGACACTTTGGGCCCAATTTGGACATTTTCACTTAGGGGTCTACTCACTTTTGTTGCCAGCGGTTTAGACATTAATGGCTGTATGTTGAGTTATTTTGTGGGGACAGCAAATTTACACTGTTATACAAGCTGTACACTCACTACTTTACATTGTAGCAAAGTGTCATTTCTTCAGTGTTGTCACATGGAAAGATATACTCAAATATTTCCAGAAATGTGAGGGGTGTACTCACTTTTGTGATATACTGTATATTCAGAACATTGTAAACACGTATTTTCTGGACGTCGAAGCAATGTCTTATGCGGACTTTGAAAATTAGTCTTATGCGGACGTTGAAAATAAGTCTTATATGGACGTTGAAAATAAGTCTTATGCGGATGTTGAAAATAAGTCTTATGCGGATGTTGAAAATAAGTCTTATGAGGACGTTGAAAATAAGTCTTATGCGGATGTTGAAAATAAGTCTTATGCGGACGTTGAAAATAAGTCTTATATGAACGTTGAAAATAAGTCTTATGCGGACGTTGAAAATAAGTCTTATGCGGACGTTGAAAATAAGTCTTATATGGACGTTGAAAATAAGTCTAATATGGACGTTGAAAATAAGTCTTATGCGGACGTTGAAAATAAGTCTTATATGGACGTTGAAAATAAGTCTTATATGGACGTTGAAAATAAGTCTTATATGGACGTTGAAAATAAGTCTTATGCGGACGTTGAAAATATCTATTTTTTTGGTCATCGACTCGATGGAGAAATTTCAACTGCACATACATTCTCAATGAAGTAAGCATTATATCACAATAATATAGGAAAGAGGAGTCAACTGAAGATTGCAACAGATTATGTATTATTGCTCCTATCTGTCACATTCAAAAGCTTTAAAACTGGCAGTGATGACGTTTAAAGTAGTCCAACCTACAGAATAAGCCAACAGACCACTTTGAACAACAATACGATTTGCAGTAAAGGACAGTTACAGATTTGTTTATTATCTTGCTACGATTGTGATTTGTTGTTGTTGACCGACCTTAGTTGAATGCACTGTCAGTCGCTCTGGATAAGAGTGTCTGCTGAATGACCTAAATGTAAAAACAAACACTCGCAAAGCACGCTGTGTATTATTCTAATGAGCTCTGCACCCAAACAAGTACATATTTGGCCAGTGTGGACCAGGTCCTAATCTGAATGAATCATAGGCCATGTTTCACAAGTTTGAACATCACAAACAATTATCACAGTAGAGTACTGTACAGTACGGTACAGGACAGTAGAGTTTAATTCAGTATAGTACAGTACATTACACTGTACTCTAAACTTGTGAAACATAGACGTCTATGATTAGTTCAGATTTGGTCTGATCCGGACCAAAATTAAACTTCTGTAGACATTGAAATGAAGGCTGGTTTGGGCTCCACCCCCCCCAAAAACAGAAAAACAGACAGCTAGTCTGGGGGATATCTTTTGATGCAGTTTTCCTCCATTACTTCAGTGTTTTGGGAAAACATGCATATGCTTTTTTTTATTTTAAAAGGTGGAAGTTTGTGTGAAAATAAAATAAATGGAGATATTTTCATCGTGTCAATATACAGGTAACTGCCCACCCCAAAAAACACTCGAGTAAATGAGCGATAAAAAGTATATTGAAAGCAGGTGCTTCCATAGGTGTGGTTCATGAGATCATTAAACAATTAACATCCCATAATGCTTAGGGTCATACATAAAAATGCCCAGCTGCTCATTATTTTGGCTACCATGGCTAGAAGAAAAGATTTCAGTGACTTTGAAAGAGGGGTCCCAAAGGAGCATAGTGTGTGTGTCTCAGTCACCAGATCTCAATTGATTCTGGAGCGGAAGCTGAGACAGAGTTTTTCACCACAATCAACAAAACACAAAATGATGGAATTTTTCAAAATGATGGAGTCCCAGACACGTGCCTTATTAAGATACTTTATGTTGGTGTTTCCTTTATTTTTGGCACTTACCTGTATTTTGTCTGCAACCAATGGTGGCAGATGTGAGTGGTAGTGGCAGTCTGGTAGTGGTGTCTTGCATGCATTTACTCTCATCATCTGTAGATGGCAGCATTGGTACAAGAATTCAAAGATCCAGCACCTTTTGGCACATAACTGCACACTGGTAAATCAGTGTAAAAACCTGCCAGCTCATTTATAACACAGTTCAACCACCTCCCCAAAACCAATCTCAACCCTGGTATGATGCTCTGATGCTCAGCCCAGCATTGCTCTGATATCTGATCCTCTCTATAGTTGTACCACAGCCCACTGAGTCCACGGAAACAGGGCTCACCTCCACTGAAAGGGAAGCCCTTCCTTCCATTCAAGTCCAATGAACTTGGCCAAAGAAAACACTGTGTGATTCTTCACATGTTCTCATGTTACTCTGCTAGTCTTGCTAAGTGCTAAGGGTAAATTACAGGTTATCCATTGTGAGAGAAGTCCAGGGATGGTGGATTGCTCTGAGACAGGTGCCAGTGGGTTACTCTGTTGATCTCGTGTGAACAGTAACAGTAGTGGTACGGAAATGACAATTCTAATTGGCCAAATCATATTGTGTTGAAAACAGTTAACCACTATTCCTTCACACACACAGCCTGGTTTGTTCCATCAGCTGTCATCTGCTAACACGTTTTGGCATAAAGCTAATGCATTTTGGTGCGAGTCATGCTCCACTGCAAGATTGCGGCAGTATCAGACACCTTTATTTCCTCATCCATCATCTGCATGATCCAAGTGTGTGTGATTTACGTCTTAAACCAGGTCGCCACTAACCCAGACGCACCCCGATGCTCTTCACATGGTTCCCTCAGCTAAATATACCCTGCGTGTCTCAGCTGGCTGTGTTTCAGTTGAGATCACGATGGTTTGCCCACTTCACACTTGCTACATGCCATATTTAGCCGCTGACTCTTCATTTAGAGATCCGGATAAACAAACAAAAAGCCACCAATGCCAGAACATTTAGCTGAATCTAATAGACCTGGCATGACAAGAACAAACCATTGATTTCATTATTTACGTCTGCATGTCTGACACGGGAATCATATTAATGATGTAACCGAGTTAATGTCACAAGAATGAAGGTATTGTGGCAGAGGGTGAGGTGAAATCCTTTGTCCCCCTGCTAAGCTCACCGTCACCTGTGTGACAGAGAGGTTTGTACAGGTGCCCTCTGCACCCCCCTCCTTCTTCCTCATCCGTTCCCTCCAAACTGACACTACTGAGGGAGAAGGGCAGGTACAGGCAAGGCCCACATCACTCACTCCTGAGTCTGTGAGACGATGGTGTGTGCAAGTGTTACTAGGTGAGTGTGGTGTGTGAGTGGGCTCTTTAGGTGTGACGAGAGGCACCACAAATACCCTTCTTGCAACCCTCAACCCAGCCCCCCCTCCACCACTTCTGTCCCAAATGGAAGTCTTAATTTAATTTCAGCCTTTTCCTGAGAGGGAGTTAGTTGGTTGGTGGGGTTGTGTGATTCACTGTGTTGACCTTGTGACAGAACCTCAGACAACAGCACTACTTGGTACCAAGTAGTGTGGCCTGATGACACTTCAGTCTGTGGCATCCTCAGTGTGTGCGTGTGTGATTCCTTACACCTGCAAGGTCAGGCATTTCATACAAAGCCACACAGCAGGTGAAGAACGACGTTCTACACAATCAAATCATCATCCGTGCACAACCCGTATTTCAGTCTACTGCGTTACAGATAACAAAATACTGGCCACACGACTGAACAGCTTCTGTGGGGCCCCTCCCTGGGTCCATATGATTAATTCAACTCTGCACAGTCCCTGGGGGCCACATCTCCTGCATGGTTGTGCAATGTCTTTACGCAGTGTGGCCATTCCTCTTATCTGCTACCGTAATATTAGCTAATGGGAATATGATCTAATATATGCCATTAATGGCAAGCAGGGAGGGTCTCCGGGAATTCACAATGGAACCAAATGCACACACCACAACCCCCAAACCACCCTCCCTCACAACCCCAAGCACAACACAGAATAAACGCCCAACTATCTCTCCCCACTGACCAAATGAATGCGAGGAAAACGTCAAAATGAGACCCGGTTATATCTACAGTGTATGACGCACCGCCAGGGGTAAGTGGGGTTTGGATATGCGTCTAGAACTTTGATATGCCAGATGTGAGTATATTTTATCTTTGTCCGTCAAATGATCCTCACATTATAATGTGGATTTTCAAAGGTTAAACACTTCAATCCTGACTGACTGCAGGTGTTGAGGTCAAATGAATGGAAACCCCAAACACTGTTTTCCTATGTTACTGTCAGTGGCTAATATGGTTTTATCCCCTCAAAGCATCCGACAGAGCCCATAGTCACTCAAAGTGTGAGGTGGAAACACCTCCCTGTGTGTTCTTCAATGGAAGCGTTATCTAGGCTTTGTCGTGTGTGTGTGTGTGTGTGTGTGTGTGTGTGAGAGAGAGAGCCTCCAGGCCACTGGATTAGTCCTGTAACAACATGTTCTTGCATGCCCTCTAGTCCAGGATCTGTGTTGCCCTGGCAGAGGTTTCCATGTTGGTTTCAGGGTGTAGTATCCGCATATACAGTACCAGTCAAAAGTTTGGACACACCTGCTCATTCCAGGGTTTTTTCCTTATTTTTACATTGTTTAATAATAGTGAAGGCATCAAAACTACGAAACAACACATATGGAATTATGTAGTAACCAAAAAAGTGTTAAACAAATCAAAATATATTTCATATTTGAGATTCTTCAAAGTAGCCACCCTTTGCCTTGATGACAGCTTTGCACACTCTTGGTATTCTCTCATCCAGTCACCTGGAATGCATTTCAATTAACAGGTGTGCCTTGATAAAAGTTAATTCCTTCTTAATGTGTTTGACCCAATCAGTTGTGCTGTGACAAGATATGACTATCTTCTGTATACCATCCCTATCTGGAAAGAGACCAAGTCCATATTATGGCAAGAACAGCTCAAATAGCAGGTGTGATGGGCTCTCATGAAGACCCAGAGTTAGCTCTGCTGCAGAGGATAAGTTCATTAGAGTTACCAGACTCAGAAATTGCTGCCCAAATAAATGCTTCACAGAGTTCAAATAACAGACACATCTCAACATCAACTGTTCAGAGGAGACTGCGTGAATCAGGTCTTCATGGTCGAATTGCTGCAAAGAAACCACTACTAAAGGACACCAATAAGAAGAAGAGACTTGCTTGGGCCAAGAAACACGAGCAATGGACATTAGACCGGTGGAAATCTGTCCTTTGTTCTGATCAGTCCAAATTTGAGATTTTTGGTTCCAACCGCCGTGTCTTTGTGAGACGCAGAGTAGGTGAACAGATGATCTCCGCGTGTGTGGTTCCCACCATGAAGCATGGAAGAGGAGGTGTGATGGTGTGAGGGTGCTTTGCTGCTGACACTGTCTGTGATTTTTTTTTAGGATTCAAGACACACTTAACCAGCATGGCTACCACAGAATTCGCAAGCGATACGCCATCCCATCTGGTTAGTGGGATTATCATTTGTTTTTCAACAGGACAATGACCCAACACACCTCCAGGCTGTGTAAGGACTATTTGACCAAGAAGAAGAGTGATGGAGTGCTGCATCAGGTGACCACACTGGGCTGCTCACAGCGGAGGATAGCTGAAACATCTGTGGCAAGGAAAACAACAGTCATAAATG
The DNA here is from genome assembly GCF_013265735.2 of Oncorhynchus mykiss. Classification (NCBI taxonomy): domain Eukaryota; kingdom Metazoa; phylum Chordata; class Actinopteri; order Salmoniformes; family Salmonidae; genus Oncorhynchus; species Oncorhynchus mykiss. The sequence goes on along the minus strand of NC_048587.1, from coordinate 19,039,780 downwards.
GCCGTCACCCACACACAAATAGATTTTACACACACGTACCTCTACGCAGCGGGTCTGCCACTTATCCCACATCCGTATGACGCCGTCGTATGAGGAGCCACTGGCAATCATGTGATTCCCGTCCGTCTGGATGCAGTAGAGGGCACTGTCGTGAGGCTCCTCCCACTCTATGACACACTTCCTGTTGGACAGGAGGATGTGTGTGAAAAAGTAGACATCTGTTTCATTTGAAATACTATGAATTGCAGGAGGTGAAATAGTCCAAAACGACAGCGTTACAGCATTCATTAGGTTCAACTTACTTTGATGACCTAGGCGAGGACCACTACTTCACAGTACAGAATGTGACTGGAATTTGGAGAGTGTACTTTGAAGAATTTTAAGAAGGCAAATGTGTGTGTGCATGAGTAAGTTAGATTGTGTATGTTGGTGTGTGTTTTGAGTACGGTGTATGTTGTGAGGTTTGTGTGCGAGTTTTCTGAGGATGCTGAAACTTCATCTGTTGTTTACGGAAAGGCGCTGGGGTGTTGGGAGTGCTGGCTGGGTTTGCGGTGGGGAAGGAGGTGGTGGTAGGGGAAATATTTTAGGAGTTCTGCCAATGGAGATCGATCATCCATTAGAGCCTCATCAATAAGTGATGCACAGGGACCGGGTGCAGACAGCAGGGCAACAGAGGCGTCTGGAGTCAGTCTCACACACAAACACACACACAGGCGTGCACACACACACAGGCACACACCGTTTCTTCGTCCTAATTTTAGCAATCCAATGAGCACGAGGTCAAATCACTGTCATTGGGTCCTAAAGTGTTGAGAGACACCAGATATATCCACATATAGCCCTGATTCGACCAGACTCAAAGGAGTGTCCCTGTCACCAGACCACTTTACCTGTCTTGGCAACTGAGGTTAAAGTCAAGCAGTAACTTACTATTGTGTGTCTCTGAGAGAGTTTGGGCTGTGTCGGTTGCTTGGAGTGTGTTTTTCTGGGACAATGTGAGTCAAGAGTGCATGAGGTAGACAAGGCCCATTGGGCTGACTTCTCTTTCTCTCTCGTTTCCCCCCTCTCTGCCAAACCTATAGCCGACATGGTGAGAATGCAGCAGAGTTTGTAAAGAGAATGCATACACACTCTGACCATCTCACCCAGAGAATGTCACAGCCACGACACAAAAACCGACATCTCTACATAAAACTAAATAAAACAATACCACATCAGATGAGAAAACTATTACAACTACATTACCCAATTATAACTACATTACCCAATTCCAAAAAAAAAACATATTATAAATATAAAGAAATAACCCCAAAAATATGATGAAACAACGTGATACACAAAACGTACATATTCAACAAGACCATGAGATGATAGATCAATCTGATAAAATACACCACAACACTACACAACATGAACCCATAACAAGAGATAGGTGCTTCACAACACCAAGACAACAGTGTATATCAGACAGAGAATGAGCTGTGTGTGTGTTGCTGTCCGCTGGTCGGATACCCTCCAGGCATCGGCTTTCAGCGGGAACCCAACGTCCAGACACCCCGCGCCTCCTCACCGTCCCAGGGAGGCTCCCTGGGGGTGCTGTGTGTGGTGTGAATTATTGATGTCTAAAGAGGGACCCCCATCCCAGCCCAACTCTCCACTCAACTCCCCAGAGCTAGCTGACAATCAGCTTTTATTTGTGTTACTTGACTGGACCCCTCCCCACAAAAACACCTCACACACACACACCACCCAAATCAAATGGCCCCGTCTCCTTTGATAGCAGGACCAGGTTTGTTGTGGAAATCTGCAACGCTCCGCATCAATACGGGCACCGCCCAGTGCGGACTGGATAGTAACATACTGCACTCTTTCTCTTTGGAAGATGGAGGGGAGGCAGAATGACTAGACTGTGTTGCTAGTGCTCTTATGTGTGCTGTGCTGACTCATAGCACGTGTATTGAAGTGTATGATGTAGCCGTGACGTTAATTCTCATTTTGGCACGGCTCAGAACGCTTCTTTGCAAGTCATAATGCTTGGCCGGAATGAACAGTTTTATAATGTATATTGATGCATGTGCTATATTGGTGGCGGTACATTTTGCCATACAATATGAGCCACAGTACATTGACAATTTATACATACGTGAATACGAAGGAGAAAAAAAAGTATTGATTGACAGCTTGCTTGATGGACGGACGGCGTACCTGAGGGCTGAGGCGGAGGTCCCAAGAGTGGATATAGGCGTCGTAGCCACAGGTGAGCTGCTGGAAGGGCGACTCATAATCTATATCCACCACACCTGCATCCCTCTGGGACTCTGAACCTAGACAACACAGCAACTCACACCTGAGAGACAGTGAGAGGGAGGAGGGAGAAATAGAGAGAAAGTAGGAAAAAGAAGAAAGATGAAGAGAGAGACAGTTCAGTTCCTGCACCTAAGATCACAGACATGTTACATGTACACTCTATCCTCTGTATCAATAAATGCCCGCTGGCTACTTTTCGTCGAATACAGGAGGTCCATAGTGCTTCAAATGAGGATGTACAGTGTTCACTTACACCCATAAGCAACCACGAATAATCAATGGAGTCCCTACTAGGTATAACTCATCTTATCTCAAAGTGAGAGGAAGACAACACACTTTTGTCACCGATCTAAGTCTTCCTTGGAGTTGATCCTTGATTCACCCCTAAGCTCTCTGTGTATATCTTCATATTCCCACAGACAGCCCTCTCTCTCCATCTCTATATTCCCAATTCCACCGGCTCCAGACCACCCAGAGGAGATCAAAGTCAACACCTCTCTTATCTGGGAGAGGGCTCTGAGGCCGATTACAGGGATCCTCCCACGCTACGACACTGTGCGGGATGGAGGTGTGTGTGTGTGTGTGTGTGAGAGAGAGAGAGAGAGAGAGAGAGAGAGAGAGAGAGAGAAAACGGCGTGGTGTGTAAAACATATATATTTGTGTGTATGGGTACACAAAGGACGTGTATGGGTGGGTGTGTGTATGAGCAGTACCATGCTCTTGTGATCACAGTCCTCTGTTGGCTGCCCCCTCAGCGGCTCTGATTATTGGAGAATAACTTGCCCTCCACAGTGCGGATTATTGCAGAATAACTGTCTCTTTGTTGCTGTTTAATTCCTCCATGACCGTGACTGTGTGCGAATCGCAGACCTTTGATACCTGCTCCCTAGCAACCATTTAAAGGTGCCCGCTGGCCCTGGTGACCGCACTCCCTCCCCCTCCTCGCTCGTGCCCCCACTGCCCCAAACACCAGGGGCAGACTGGTAATCCGCCAGCCTCACCCCAGGGGGCCATCTTATTGGACGAGGGCTTTCCTCACGGGGCGTCTTATTGGATGAGAGCTTTCTCAGCCCTGGGGTCTAAGCCTGGCCAATGGGGAGTCTGTGATGAGGCTCTCTCTCTGGGCTATGTGTCTGTGTGGGGTACCGACCTCTCATTTTCTTTTTACTGCTAAAACCCAGGGCTTAATGCATGCCAGACAAAGAACACCTATACCACTCAAGCCACACGTGAATAATTGACTCATAACTCAAACGTGTCTTATAGAGAGCCCCCTATATCCCTCAACCCACAAGGACATAGGCCATTCAATTCATAGCCTGAATACAACGTCTCACAGACACAATTGAGCTGATTGCACTTGAAGGTCTTCGTGGCCCTCTGAAACGCCCGGCACCAAGGTGAGAAGATAAAAACCCGAATCCATGAAAGCGCTCTTCACATCTGCGTCAATATATTAAAGCCCGTAATAGCACTGTGTGACGGATGGCGAGCAGCAAAACGGGATTCTCAAATTCTTAGGTCACCACTTTTATGAGCCTAGGAAAAGATTACAGGACGGAGCATAACCATATAATCTGTCAGAAGGACTGTATCTGCATGTGGGGCTGCCACTTGCCTTTGAGAGCTGCGGCTTGATTGTGTGATCTGACCATCTCATGTCTGGTTCCACACCGTCACATACCTGAGTCTGGCCCAAAGCATGCCTGAGTGGAAAGACACATGGTTGAGTCGATAAAATAATACTGACGAGTCATTACCGTCACATAACAGAGTCTGTCGGGCCCATGCAGTGAGTGAGTGCCTTTGATATACAGTACCAGTCGAAGGTTTGGACACACCTTCTCATTCAAGGGTTTTTCTTTATTGTTTGTATTTTATACATTGTATGATAATAGTGAAGACGTTAAAACTATGAAAAAAAAACACATATGGAATCATGTACAGTAGTAACCAAATAAGTATTTATATTTTTGATTCTTCAAAGTAGCCACCCTTTGCCTTGGGACTCCCGAGTGGTGCAGCGGTGTAAGGCACTGCATCTCAGTGCAAGAGGTGTCACTACAGTCCCTGGTTTGAATCCAGGCTGTATCACATCTGGCCGTGATTGGGAGTCCCATTGAGCGGCGCACAATCGGCGCAGCGTCGTCAGGGTTTGGCCGGAGTAACCCGTCATTGTAAATAATATTTTTTTCTTAACTGACTTGCCTGGTTAAATTAAGGTTTAAAAAAATGTAATGACAGCTTTGCACACTCTTGGCATTCTCTCAACCAGCTTCATGAGAAATGCTTTTCCAACCGTCTTGAAGGAGTTCCCACATATGCTGAGCATTTGTTGGCTGCTTTTCCTTCACTCTGCGGTCCAACTCATCCCAAACCATCTCAATTGGGTTGATGTCGGATGATTGTGGATGCCAGGTCATCTGATGCAGCACTCAATCACTCTCCTTGGTTAAATATCACTTACACAGCCTAGAGGTGTGTTTTGGGTCCTTGTCCTGTTGAAAAACAAATTATAGTCCCACTAAGAGCAAAACAGATGGGATGGCGTATTGCTGCAGAATGCTGTGGTAGCCTGCTGGTTAAGTGTGCCTTGAATTCTAAATAAATCACCAACAGCGTCAACAGCAAAGCACCTCCACAGCATCACACCTCCTCCATGCTTCATGGTGGAAACCACACATGCAGACATCATCCGTTCACCTACTCTGCGCCTCACAAAAACACGGCAGTTAGAACTAAAAATCTCAAATTTGGACTCATCAGACGAAAAGACAGATTTCCACCAGTCTAATGTCCATTGCTCATGTGTATTGACCCAGGCAAGTCTCTTCTTCCTATTGGTGTCCTTTAGTACTGGTTTCTTTGCAGCAATTTGAACACAGAGGCCTTTGTAGCAGGCCACTGTGTTCTTTGGGAACGTCAATGCTGCAGTAATTTTTTGGAACCCTTCCCCAGATCTGTGCCTCGACACAATCCTGTCTCGGAGCTCTACGGACTATTTCTTTGACCTCATGGCTTGGTTGTTGCTCTGACATGCACTGTCAACTATGGGACCTTATATAGACAGGTGTGTGCCTTTCCAAATCATGTCCAATCAATTGAATTTACCACAGGTGGACTGCAATCAAGTTGTAGAAACATCTCAAGGATGATCAATTAAAACAGGATGCACCTGAGCTCAATTTCAAGTCTAATAGCAAAGGGTGTGAATACTTATGTAAATAAGGTATTTCTGTTTTTATTTTTAATAAATTTGCACCCCAAAAAATGTTAATCGCTTTGTCATTATGGGGTATTGTGTGTAGATTGATGAGGGACACTTTTTTTGAATACATTTTGAATAAGGCTGTAACGCAACAAAATGTAGAAAAGGGGAAGGGGTCTGATTATTTGTAATTACACTCCGGCCCCCCAACCATCCGCTCATCTAGTTGATGATCCCTGCCCTAGACCCACTACAATTTGCATACCGCCCCCAATAGATCCACGGACGACGCAATAGTCATTGCACTGCACACTGCTCTATCACACCTGGACAAGAGTAACACCAATGTGAGAATGCTGTTCATCGACTACACTCAGCCTTCAACCCCATAGTTCCCTCCAGGCTCATCACTAAGCTCAGGGCCCTTGGTCTGAACCCCTCCATGCTTAACTGGGTCCTAGACTTCCTGACGGGCTGACCCCAGGTGTTGAAGGTAGGCACATGGATCCTCAACAGGGGGGACCCACAGGGGTGCATGCTCAGCTCAGCCCCTCATGTACTCCATTTTCACTCATGAATGTGTGGCTCTGTAAGTCTCTAACTCAATCATTAAGTTTGCTGACGACACAACAGTGGTAGGCCTGATTACCAACAACGACGAGACAGCCTACAGGGAGGAGGGGAGAGCCCTGGCGGAGAGGAGCAAGGAAAATAACTTCTCCCTCAACGACAACAAAACAAAGGAGCTGATCGTGGACTACAGGAGACCGTAGAGAGAGCACGCCCCCATCCACATCAATGGGGCCTAAGTGGAGAAGGTTAAAAGCTTCAAGTTCCTCTGCGTGCACATCACTGAGGATTTGAAATGGTCCCTCCACAACGACACTGTGGTGAAGAAGGCGCAACAGCATCTCTTCAACCGAGAGCATTCTGTCAGGCTGTATCACCACCTGCTACAACAACTACACCGCTTGCAACCGCAAGGCTCTCCAGAGGGTGGTGCGGTCAGCCCAATACATCACCGGGGGCACAATGCCTGCCCTCCAAGACATCAGCACCCGGTGCCACAGGAAGGCCAAGAAGATCATCAAGGACATCAGCCACCTGAGCCACAGCCAGTTCACCCTTCTACCATCTAGACAGTACAGGAGCATCAAAGCAGGGACAGAAAATTGAAGATGGCTTCTATCTCCAGGTCATCAGACTGTTAACCAGTCATCACTGGCCGGCCTCCGCTCGGTACCCTTTCCTGCACCTTAGATACTGTCACTAGCCAGCTACCACCTGGTAATCTACCCTGCACCTTAGAGACTGATGCCCTAGGTACAGTGCCTTCAGAAATTATTCACACCCCTTGACATTTGCCACATTTTGTTGTGTTACAGCCTGAATTTAAAATTGATTAAATTTAACAGAAATTGTCACTGGACTAGAGACAATACCTCATAATGTCAAAGTGGAATTATGTTTTACTTATTTATTTTTTTACAAATTCATAAACAAATTCATAAAAAGTTCAAACCTGAAATATCTTGAGTCAATAAGTATTGTTATGGTAAACCTAAATACAAATTTGAGAGTAGGGAGTAAAAATTTGGTTAACAAGTCACATAAGTTGCATGGACTCGTGTTCAATAATAGTTCAATAATAGTGTTAAACATTATTATTGAATGACTACCTCACCACACACATACAATTATCTGGAAGGTCCCTCAGCTGAAAAGTGAATTTCAAACACAGATTCAGCCACAAAGACCAGGGAGGTTTTCCGATGCCTCGAAAAGAAGGACAGCTATTGGTAGATGGTAAAAAAAAAGCAGACATTGAATGTCCCTTTGAGCATGGTGATTTTTTATATATTTTTTCAAACTTTTATTTAACTAGGTAAGTCAATTAAGAACACATTCTTATTTACAATGATGGCCTACCAAGAGGCAAAAGGCCTCCTGCGAGGATGGGGGCTGGCATTAGACATAAAAATGTAGGACAAAACACATCATGACAAGAGAGACACCACAACACTACATAAAGAGAGACCTAAGACAACAACACAGCATGGTAGCAACACGACATGACAACAACACGGTAGCAACACATGGCAGCAGCATAACATGGTAGCAGCACAAACATGGTACAGACAACAGCACAAAGGGACAAAAAGGTAGAGACAACGATACATCACGCGAAGCAGCCACAAGTGTCAGTAAGTGTCCATGATTTAGTCTTTGAATGTAAAGACGGAGATAAAACTGTCCAGTGTGAGCGTTTTTTACAACTTGTTCCAGTCGTTGGCTGCAGCGAACTGAAAAGAGGAGTGACCCAGAGATGTGTGTGCTTTGGGGACCTTTAACAGAATGTGACTGGCAGAATGGGTGTTGTATGTGGAGGATGAGGGTTGCAGTAGGCATCTCAGATAGAGGTCTTGCGCTGGGTATACAGAGATGGCCAGTTTACAGAGAAGTATAGAGTGCAGTGATGTGTCCTATAAGGAGCATTGGTGGCAAATCTGATAGCCGAATCGTAAAGTACATCTAGCCACTCGAGAGCACCCTTACCTGCCGATCTATAAATTAAGTCTCCGTAATCGAGCATGTGTAGGATGATCATCTGAATCAGGGTTAGTTTTGCAGTTGGGGTGATAGAGGACCGATTACGATAGAGGAAACCAAGTCTTTATTTAACCTTAGCCTGCAGCTTGGATATGTGCTGAGAGAAGGACAGTGTACCATCTAGCCATACTCCCAAGTACTTGTATGAGGTGACTACCTCAAGCTCTAAACCCTCCGAGGTAATCACACCAGTGGGGTGAGGGGGGAACCACATGACCTTTGTTTTGGAGATGTTCAGAGCAAGTTTAGAGAAAGCTTGTTAGGCACTAAGAAAATGTTGTTGTAAAGTGTTTAACACAACATCTGTTGAGGGGCCATAAGACTGTATCATCTGCATATAAATGGATGAGAGAGCCTCCTACTGCCTGAGCTATGTTGTTGATGTAAATTGAGAAGACCGTGGGGCCTAGGATCGAGCCTTGGGGTACTCCCTTGGTGACAGGCAGTGACTGAGACAGTACATTTGCTGACGATACACATTGCACTCTTTGAGAGAGGTAGTTAGCAAACCAGGCCAAAGACCCCTCAGAGACACCAATACTCCTTAGGTGACACACAAGAATTGAATGGTCTACCTCAACAAGTTATTAATTACACTTTGGATGATGTACCAATACACCAAGTCACTACAAAGACACAGGCATCCTTCCTAACTCAGTTGCCAGAGAGGTAGGAAACCAGTCAGGGATTTCACCATGAGGCCAATGGTGACTTTAAATCAGTTACAGAGTTTAATGGTTGTGATAGGAGAAAACTGAGGATGGATCAACAATATTGTAGTTACCCCACAATACTAACCTAACTGACAAAGTGCAAAGAAGGAAGCCTGTATAGAATAAAAAAATATTCCAAAACATGCATCATGTTTGCAACAAGGCAATAAAGTAATATTGCAAAAATGGGCAAAGCAATTCACTTTTTGTCCTGAATACAACATATTACGTTTGGGGCAAATCTAATACAACACAGTTACTGAGTACCACTCTACACATTTTCAAGCATAGTGGTGGCTACATCATATTATGGGTTGGCTTGTAAACATTAAGGATTGGGGAGTTTTTTAGGATTAAAAATAAAATGTAATGGAGCTAAGCACAGGCAAAATCCTAGAGGAAAACCTGGTTCAGTCTGCTTTCCACCAGACACTGGATGATGAATTCACCTTCACGCATCGCACCGACAGAAACAAACATCTCTCTGGAAAGAAAAAGGGCGGGGGGGGGGGGGTATGCCTTATGATTAACAAGTCGTGGTGTGGTCATAACAACATACACAAACTCAAGTCCTTTTGTTCGCCTCACCTAGAATTCCTTACAATAAAATGCCGACCGCATTATCTACCAAGAGAATTCTCTTTGATTATAATCACAGCCATGTATATCCCCCCCAACCAGACACCTCGACGGCCCTGAAAGAACTCTATGTAAACTGGAAACCACATATCCTGAGGCTGCATTTATTGTAGCTGGGGATTTTAACAAGGCTCATCTGAAAACAAGACTCCCTAAATTGTATCAGCTCGTCGACTGCGCGACCCGGGCTGGAAAAATTCTCGATCATTGCTACTCTAACTTCCGCTACGCATACAAAGCTCTCCCTCACCCTCCTTTCGGCAAATCTGACCACAACTCCATTTTGTTGCTCCCAGCCTATAGACAGAAACTAAAACAGGAAACACCGGTGCTTAGGTCTGTTCAACGCTGGTCCGACCAATCTGATTCCACGCTTAAAGATTGCTTCGATCACGTGGACTGGGATATGTTTCGAATAGCATCGGACAACAACATTGATGTACACGCTGATTCGGTGAGTGAGTTTTTAGCAAGTGCATCGGTGATGTTGTACCCACGGTGACAATTAAAACCTTCCCCAACCAGAAACCATGGATTAATGGCAGCATTTGCTCAAAACTGAAAGCGCGAACCACTGCTTTTAATCATGGCAAGGAGACCGGAAACATGACCGAATACAAACAGTGTAGCTATTCCCTCCGCCTTGGCAATCAAACAAGCTAAGCGTCAGTATAGAGACAAAGTAGAGTCACAATTCAACGGCTCTAGACATGAGACGTATGTGCCAGGGTCTACAGACAATCACGGATTACAAAAAGAAAACCAGCCCTGTCGTGGACACTGATGTCTTGCTCACAGAAAAACTAAACAACTTCTTTGCTCGCTTTGAGGACAATACAGTGCCACTGACACAGCCCGCTACCAAAACCTGTGGGCTCTAATTCACCACAGCCAACGTGAGTAATACATTTAAACGTGTTAACCCTCGCAAGGCTGCCGGCCCAGATGGCATCCCTCACTGCGTCCTCAGAGCATGTGCAGACCAGCTGGCTGCTGTGTTTATGGACATATTCAATCAAGCCCTATCCCAATCTGCTGTTCCCACATGCTTCAAGATGACCACCATTTTTCCTGTTCCCAAGAAAGCTAAGGTAACTGAGCTAAATCACTCACTTCTGTCATCATGAAGTGCTTTGTGAGACTAGTCAAGGATCATATCACCTTCACCCTACCTGACACCCTAGACGCACTCCAATTTGCTTACGGCCCCGATAGGTCCACAGACGACGCAATCGCAATCACACTGCACACTGCACACTGCCCTTACCCATCTAGACAAGAGGAATACCTATGTAAGAATGCTGTTCATCGAACAGCTCAGCATTTAACACCATAGTACCCTCCAACCTCGTCATTAAGCTTGAGACCCTGGGTCTCAACCCCGCCCTGTGCATCTGGGTCCTGGACTTTCTGACGGGCTGCCCCCAGGTGGTGAGGTTAGGAAACATCATCTCCACCCCACCCCGCTGATCATCAACACTGGGGCCCCACAAGGGTGTGTTCTCAGCCCTCTCCTGTACTCCTTGTTCACCCATGACTGCGTGGCCATGCACGCCTCCAACTCAATCATCAAGTTTGCAGATGACACTACAGTGCTAGGCTTGATTACCAACAACGACGAGACGGCCTACAGGGATGAGGTGAGGGCCCTCGGAGTGTGGTGTCAGGAAAACAACCTCACACTCAACAAAACAAAACAAAGGAGATGATCGTGGACTTCAGGAAACAGCAAAGGGAGCACCCCCCTATCCACATCGACGGGACAGTAGTGGAGAAGGTGGAAAGTTTTAAGTTCCTCAGCGTACACATCACGTACAAACTAAAATGGTCCACCCACACAGACAGTGTGGTGAAGAAGGCGCAACAGCGCCTCTTTAACCTCAGGAGGCTGAAGAAATTTGGCTTGTCACCAAAAGCACTCATAACTTTTACAGATGCACAATCGAGAGCATCCTGTCGGGCTGTATCAACTGCCCGACGGCAACTGCTCCACCCACAACCATAAGGCTCTCCAGAGGGTAGTGAGGTCTGCACAACGTATCACCGGGGGCAAACTACCTGCCCTCCAGGACACCTACACTACCTGATGTCACAGGAAGGCAAAAAAGATCATCAAGGACAACAACCACCCAAGCCACTGCCTGTTCACCCCGCTATCACCCAGAAGGCGAGGTCAGTACAGGTGCATCAAAGCTGGGACCGAGAGACTGAAAAACAGCTTCTATCTCAAGGTCATCAGACTGTTAAATAGCCATCACTAACATTGAGTGTCTGCTGCCAACATACCGACTCAAATCTCTAGACACTTTAATAATTAAAAATTGGATGTAATAAATGTATCACTAGTCACTTTAAAAACAATGCCACTTTATATCATGTTTACATACCCTACATTACTCATCTCATATGTATATATTGTACTCTATACCATCTACTGCATCTTGCCTATGCTGTACGGCCATCGCTCATCCATATGTACATATTCATATTCATTCCTTTACACTTGTGTGTATAAGGTAGTTGTTGTGAAGTTGTTCGATTACTTGTTAGATATTACTGCATGGTCGGAACTAGAAGCACAAGCATTTCGCTACACTCACATTAAGATCTGCTAACCATGTGCATGTGACCAATAAAATTTGATTTTATTTGACCTTTCAGCAGGACAATAACCTAAAACACAAGGTCAAATCTAAACTGGAGTTGCTTACAAAGAAGACAGTGAATGTTCCTGAGTGGCGAGTTACAGTTTTGACTTAAATCTATGGCAAGATCTGAAAATGGTTGTTTAGCAATGATCAACAACATATTTTGACAGAGCTTGAAGAATGTTGAAAAGAATGATGGGCAAATGTTGCACAATCCTGGTGTGGAAAGCTCTGAGACTTACCAAGAAAGACTCACAGCTGCCAAAGGTGCTTCTACAAGTATTGACTCAGGGGTGTGAATACTTATGTAAATTAGACATTTCTGTATTTGAATTTCAATACATTTGCTAAAATTGTGTCATTATGGGGTATTGTATGTAGATGGGTGACATTTGAATTCAGGCTGTAACACAACTAAATTTGAAATAAGTCAAGGGGTATGAATTCTTTCTGAAGGCATTGAGCACTGGTAACATTAATGTTTACATAATGTTTATTGTTGTGAAATAGTTTATTTAGTTAGAAACGGATAAGGTTAGCATTCCTGCAACATAATTCTGCTGAAACATAGTTGGATTTAACTACACTGAACAAAAATATAAATGCAATATGCAATCATTTCTACGATATTACTGAGTTACAGTTCATATAAGGAAATCAGTCAATGGAAATAAATGACATAGGCCCTAATCTATGTATTTCACATGGCTGGGAATACAGATACGCATTTGTTGGTCACAGATACAGTGCCTTGCGAAAGTATTCGGCCCCCTTGAACTTTGCGACCTTTTGCCATATTTCAGGCTTCAAACATAAAGATATAAAACTGTATTTTTTTGTGAAGAATCAACAACAAGTGGGACACAATCATGAAGTGGAACGACATTTATTGGATATTTCAAACTTTTTTAACAAATCAAAAACTGAAAAATTGGGCGTGCAAAATTATTCAGCCCCTTTACTTTCAGTGCAGCAAACTCTCTCCAGAAGTTCAGTGAGGATCTCTGAATGATCCAATGTTGACCTAAATGACTAATGATGATAAATACAATCCACCTGTGTGTAATTAAGTCTCCGTATAAATGCACCTGCACTGTGATAGTCTCAGAGGTCCGTTAAAAGCGCAGAGAGCATCACGAAGAACAAGGAACACACCAGGCAGGTCCGAGATACTGTTGTGAAGAAGTTTAAAGCCGGATTTGGATACAAAACGATTTCCCAAGCTTTAAACATCCCAAGGAGCACTGTGCAAGCTAAGATAATATTGAAATGGAAGGAGTATCAGACCACTGCAAATCTACCAAGACCTGGCCGTCCCTCTAAACTTTCAGCTCATACAAGGAGAAGACTGATCAGAGATGCAGCCAAGAGGCCCATGATCACTCTGGATGAACTGCAGAGATCTACAGCTGAGGTGGAAGACTCTGTCCATAGGACAACAATCAGTCGTATATTGCACAAATCTGGCCTTTATGGAAGAGTGGCAAGAAGAAAGCCATTTCTTAAAGATATCCATAAAAAGTGTCGTTTAAAGTTTGCCACAAGCCACCTGGGAGACACACCAAACATGTGGAAGAAGGTGCAGATGAAACCAAAATTTAACTTTTTGGCAACAATGCAAAACGTTATGTTTGGCGTAAAAGCAACACAGCTCATCACCCTGAAGACACCATACCCACTGTCAAACATGGTGGTGGCAGCATCATGGTTTGGGCCTGCTTTTCTTCAGCAGGAACAGGGAAGATGGTTAAAATTGATGGGAAGATGGATGGAGCCAAATACAGGACCATTCTGGAAGAAAACCTGATGGAGTCTGCAAAAGACCTGAGACTGGGACGGAGATTTGTCTTCCAACAAGACAATGATCCAAAACATAAAGCAAAATCTACAATGGAATGGTTCAAAAATAAACATATCCAGGTGTTAGAATGGCCAAGTCAAAGTCCAGACCTGAATCCAATCGAGAATATGTGGAAAGAACTGAAAACTGCTGTTCACAAATGCTCTCCATCCAACCTCACTGAGCTCGAGCTGTTTTGCAAGGAGGAATGGGAAAAAATGTCAGTCTCTCGATGTGCAAAACTGATAGAGACATACCCCAAGCGACTTACAGCTGTAATCGCAGCAAAAGGTGGCGCTACAAAGTATTAACTTAAGGGGGCTGAATAATTTTGCACGCCCAATTTTTCAGTTTTTGATTTGTTAAAAAAGTTTGTCTGTGAAATCACAAGGTGAGTCATTATAGCATGCCACCACGGATGGTGTCTTACATTTGGACTGGGTTTGGACACATGGGAGATCAGAGATCAGTAAGGGACACTTGGGAGGCATGCAACCTGCAAAAGAGATCGCATGGGCAGTATACCCCAGAAAGATAAGAGGGACGTGCTGCTCTCAAACCAATGTTCTGTGACTGTGACCCTACTCAAAACCTACAGAGCAGCTTGTGCTACTGACCTTGGTTTTTGAGTCAATACAAAAAATGAAGGCCAACAGTGCAGTTATTTTGAGAGGTGAGTTGACTGTCCACCATAGGGGGGAGTGACTGATTGTTATGAGACGGTAGTGACTGTCTGTAGTAGAGGGTCTCACACTTACTAGACTTTTCACAGAAATACCCTCGGCTACACATATTACTGCAATGTAAACTTGTGAACTTGTCACGTCTGGAGTAGCGCATAGACCGATAGTTGCCCCCCTCTAAGCAGGGCAGAGTAAACAGACTTGTCTCGTTGAGACAACACTCTTACAGTTAATACCAGAGCAATGTTTTTGAAATAGCTGAAATGTACAGACATTCTTCTTTATTTTTTAGACTTGTTTTATAGATTTTTTTTAACCTGAAATTGTAGTAAACGCCCGTCGCCGTAGCTTCAAATCTCCCCAGGGAATTACCATGATTTACAGTCACAATTTGCTTTGACCTAATATAATGACTTCCATGATATTGATAAATTGAAGCCTGGTTTGTTCTAAGGTAACTTTAATACACTAGTTTAAGCCTAAGAGCTCCTATTTAGCTAGCTATGGTTCAGCTAAACATCAGCATTCAGATAACAGCCAGCACGTTGATGTGAGGATGCAGAAATTGTGTTTAGCTAGTTAGCTAGCTTGCTAGTTAACGTTACCTAGCTGTGTAGCCTATATTATAATATGAATGACACTGTATGATATCGTTTTTACTGTACTTTTATATTCGTATTGGAGGGGTAAACGTTCATTATTTATACTCTAACGTTACTTGATCCTGAAGCATGTTGCTAGTTAGCTAGCTAGCTAGCTAGCGGGAGTTATCTGTGTATTGTCAGCTAATTTAATGTGTATGGACAAGAAAATAAACACTTTAATTGTCTGCACATACTTGTGAATTCTTCCATTATTAAAGAGTGTAATATGGTTTGGTTGTATTATTCAATAGTGTAATATGTTTTAGAAGAAAAGTTGGTTGGATTGTTAAATAGTTTGTGCATAATGGCTTGTGCTCACTTTGATATTTACGGACAATTTGAGCTACGGACCAAGAATGTAGCATTGCCAGCCACAACGAAAGGTAAGGCAAAGATGTAATATGAATTGAAAAGTAAAAATCTCTTTTGCCACTCCTCAGACTCTCCTTCATTTTTCTTAGAAGGAATAGGGCCTGTATGGTCTCACTGCAGGAGTCAGGTTGGCTTTAGGGCCACACACACTCACACACATACACACACCCAGTGTGTGAAAGGAACCATTAATGAATTGACAGACTTTTAAAAGGGAGAAGCTAAGGGCATTCTCTCTTGGTGTCGGGGGACTATTGAAAAGCAGTATGGGTGGGGGGGGGGGGGGGGGGGGGGGGGGGCTCTTGTAAGGTTAAGTCTGGAGTCTAAACTGGGCCTGGGGACGTCCGCGCTGGGAAACAGCCACTCCTCTGAAAGGACGTCAGACAGGTAGAGAAAGAGTCCTGCTGGGGTTTTCAAGCCCTAAAACAAACAGAGGGGACTCAGGGAGCCACGCAACCCGCTGCACGTCCACCTAATTTAGCCCCGGAGCTGGGAGAACCGTGGGGCACAGAACTGGGCAGGAATGTACGGGTCGAACAATAGCCACCTTTAAATGTCACACGCGTTCTCTCCAAAAACAATGCCCGTGCAATTTGTATGACAGACCGACCTCCCAACGCAGACATTTAACCCCCTCTTTTCAGAGCGGAATGCCAGGAATCAGCCAGGCGATTGTGGGGCTCCTTTGACGGGAATCTCGGAGGGATGGTTGGGATCCTTTGATGCTTTTTCCCTGTTTATCCATGAGAGAAGGCACCATGAAAAGTTGGGGTGCGCTCGGAAGCGCCACTTGTGTGGGATCCATCTGTATGGCTGATCATAGGCTTTGTGCCATTGAGATGAAAAAGACACAGAATTAATTGCAATGGGTGATAAAAGAAACGTGTTAAATTAAATTAAAATCAAAGCCACGATGGGTGACCGGTCAAGGTTCCTTTGCCCCAGGTTCCTTTGTTCCTTTGCCCCACTTCTAGTGGCAACACTAGACGTATCAAGAAAGAGGAACTGATTCAAGAAAGAGGAACTGATTTTAATGAGACTGTTATATAATCAAGGCATGTATCTGTCATAAAAAGGTCCTGATTTCTTGAAAAACAAAGGGTACAATTCTTGATTTCTGAACAAATCAGACCTACCATTGTAATAGACAGAACAAATTGCTCCCTCTCTTCTTCCCCCGGTCTCACTCTCTCTTCTGTCCCCTTTCCTCTCACCTTTTTTCTCCCTCCTATCTCTCACCCTTTCCCTGCATCTATATTTCTTCACCTCTTTCCCTCTCTTAAAAAACTGTGGCAGCCCATGACTTGAGCATCAGCATATTTGATCTCGGTCACATCCTGTGCCACTATTTTCCACCATCGGAAGACAAGTCATTCCTGGAATCAGCAGTATATTTTGGTTCCTTTCTTGTTCAGATCCTGATGCACCAGCTGCTTTACTGGCTATGTTTGGTGCTGCAGGTGTAACATTGTCTTAGTTATGATGTTTTCTCTCTGATGTGTCTACTGTCAAAGGGAGTGTGGTCACGCTAATGCACAGGGTTGGGGTGGGCTGATGCTGGTAGTCTTAGTTTGGGGTGGAGGAGGGGGGTGGATAGTTATGGTTGTGTGTCTGGAGAGGTTGAAGGTGTTTTGTATGTGTGGGAGGGGATTATCACGGTCTGGGTGGGGGGGGGGGGGGGGTGTGTGTGTGTGTGTGTGTGTGTGTGTGTGTGTGTGTGTGTGTGTATGTGTGTGTGTGTGTGTGTGTGTGTGTGTGTGTGAAAGCATCTGAGATATGGGAAATAAAAGACAGTTGCAGATACACAAAGTGCCACCATAACCCTCACCCTGCCCTCTCCCAGACTGCTTTGTGTACCTCAGCTGATTACCAGACAGGAAGTAACAATGGGGGACACAGATCAGCCAGGCCACTGGTGCCAGTCATCACACTACAGTAAAAACATCATATTTTTCAGGACTGGGATCTTTACTCCTCCGCTGAGAGAAAAACACAAACCACAAAACAAAAGAACTGAATACTATACTACATGTATGTACTACACAAAGGCATGTTGTTCATGTTGTCTAGTACACCTTGTAACCGTGTCAATATACAGTACCAATCAAGTTTGGACACACCTACTCATTCCAGAGTTTTTCTATAGTTTTACTATTTCATACATTGTAGAATAAAAGTGAATACATCAAATCCACAAAATAACACATACGGAATCATGTAGTAACCAAAAAAGTGTTAAACAAATCCAAATATATTTGAGATTCTTCAAAGTAGCCACCCTTCACCGTGATGACAGCTTTGCACACTCTTGGCATTCTCTCAACCAGCTTCATGAGTTAGTCACCTGGAATGCATTTCATTTTTTACATTTTATTTAACCTTTATTTAACTTGGCAAGTCAGTTAAGAACAAATTCTTATTTAAAATGGCGGCCTACAACGGCCAAAGGGACTGCAGTGACGCCTCTTGCACTGAGATGCAGTGCCTTAGACCGCTGCGCCACTCGGGAGCCCACAATTAACAGGTGTGCCTTGTTAAAAAATGTATTTGTGGAATTTCTTTCCTTCTTAATGCATTTGAGCCAATCAGTTGTGTTGTACAAGGTAGGGTTGGTATACAGAAGATAGCCCTATTTGGTAAAAGACCAAGTCCATATTATGGCAAGACCAACTCAAATAAGCAAAAAGAAACGACAGTCCATCATTACTTTGAAAGTTTCTTCAAGTGCAGTTGCTAAAACCATCAAGCACTATGATGAAACTGGCTCTTCAGGAAGACCCAGAGTTACCTCTGCTGCAGAAGATATTGGAGTTAACTGCACCTCAGATTGCAGCCCAATAAATGCTTCACTGAGTTCAACAGACACATCTCAACATCAATCGTTCAGAGGAGACTACGTGAATCAGGCCTTCATGGTGGAATTGCTGCAAAGAAACCACTACTAAAGGACACCAATAAGAAGAGACTTGCTTGGGCCAAAAAACACGCGCAATGGACATTAGACTGGTGGAAATCTGTCCTTTGGTCTGATGAGTCCAAATTGGAGATTTTTGGTTCTAACTGCCGTGTCTTTGTGAGACGCCGAGTAGGTGAACGGATGATCTCCGTGTGTGTAGTTCCCACCGTGAAGCATGGAGGAGGAGGTCTGATGGTTTATTGTTTCAGTGGGGAAGAAAAAAATGGAAAAACTAAAATACATGTGCTCCTTTGATTGGATTGACAGGTCGGAATTAGTGGCCTAGGTATGCATGGTGATGCATGGGAGGGACAGGGGTGAAAGGAGAGGAGAGGGGGGTGGAGGGGTGTAGTAGGGTCTGTGTAGAGGGTGGGGTGGATCCAAGGGGAGAGGGCCGGTAGGGGGGCTTCTGTTGGGCTCTGCCCAGGTCTCAGGCTTAGGGCCTCCTGCAGATTTGACTGACAGGGGGAGGTCCAACACCCTGGGGCACAACTACCATTTGATTATCTTTTTTCTTTCTTTTGTACAACTAATTAATTTACTATTTTTCCATTTTACTTCACAGTTTCAGAATCAACTGCTTTGGCATACAATGTCAAACTAAACGCGGCAGATCTCAAATGAAAAACAATGAGACAGAATAGCCAGAGAGAAGGAGAGATGGACAGAGAAGTTGACAGATAACTGTGCTGATGCAACGTTAGGTGGTTTGGTTGGCGTTTCTTCCTCTTGACGGCTGGGTGGGTTGGCAACAAGCCCCCAGTGTCCGGTCTGGGGCGTGAAGTCACTAGCTCTGCTGGTCAGCTACTACGTAGCAACCTAGCGGTGCCAAAAGCCCTTGTCTGCCCTAGAAAGCCAATGTAAATTACGATTGCCAGAACGGCCCCCCCTAAAAAATGTAGATGACCGTTTTGGGCTCAAAATGTTGTTTTTTATAATCGCTACTGTGAATTATTTTAAAGTTCACTACAAATTGTGATATTGAATTAAATAGTGTTCCATTTCCGACTACTACATTTGTCGTCACAGAGGACCACGTGCTGACACAGACCAATCATGGGCCGGCAGGCAACGAGGAGGTTCGCACCCTCATGCACAGATCTTTGCACGTGCACTTAAGGGGGTGTGGTGTGCTATCCAGATGACAGCGCAGAGTCAACGAGCCTGTCAAGTGGAGATGGAGGGGCTTGACCAATGTCTACGGGGCTGACAGAGGATGACAGAGGATGACAGAACAGAGAACAGAAGATGGACATGGAGATGGAGGATTGTCCTCACACTATGTTCGAAATATCAATTTGGTATGCAATTATAATTGAATAAGTCAATTATATATCAATTCCAAAACTACATTGTATGTCCAAGGTTATTTTTTATGATGACAAAATGATGCAGTTGCACAAATGATAAAGATAGTCTATAATCATATAAAAATAGAGATAAAATAATATAGTCCACTTTTTTCTCATTGGGTAATCCAATCTAGCCTAACCGAGTTGTGATCGGTTGTTGTGTTTTCAGGTGGAACAATCATGGTCATATGATATCCAGACTAGATAAGGTACTCGCGCGCACTTCACTTTAGTTAATTTGAGTCTGATTTTACAAAGAGAGTGACCATGCCGGCATGTTCTGTATTTAACTGTACTAATCGTCACTCGAAAGAGTCTAATCTTCATTGACTCTCTCCGGCAGGATGAAAATGACTACATCGACCATGATCCTTTGCTAGTTAAGGCCACTTTCATCATGAACCTTAGCAATTTTTTGGTGCCGCTTAGCTCCATTCAGCAATATGGCACGCTTCAAATTCAAATACTTCCGGCTTCATATGCCATCGGAAGTTTTCTTTAGGATGACGCCAGCGCTATCACTATCTGCTGGTTTTAATGTCTAATGGTTTGGCGTTGAGACAGGGGCGTAGCATGGGGGGGTACTGAGGAACTGGGGCAGCTGTCAGGCCCGTTAAGTGGAGCGGTCCGTTAGCGAAGCCCATGTTAATTAGTGTTGGGTAAACTAATTTGGTCCAATCAGGGTGGCGGGCCCTCAGCGAGTATGACCTCTGACCCCTGGTGACACAGGATACAATAGGGTTAAGGTCACACTCGCTGGCTGGCCCTTATTACTCTCCATTACTCAGATTACTCACCACTCACTGGGCTCTGCTCTGCTGGGGCAGGAAGGGGGGGACAAACAGCACAGACTTACAATGAACCGGTTCTGTCCCTCCGAGCACTGCCCTGATGTAGGGTCAGACCACTCACTGATATTATAGCTGCTAAGGTCAAAGCCTCTCTCACCTGATGTGAGACAGGAGCCCCCTCCTTAAAACCCCTCAATCCCCAATCACCTCCCTGAGCTGCTACTACCACTCCATCCTGAAATCATCACATAGCCCGCCCCCATCTCTGTGGCCCCCAACCCTTCTCCCTTTCCTTCCCAGTCCACTCCTCATCATTAGGACATGCTGGGTCTCCGCTGCCGTTTGGGTAGACTCATCAACTGGCTGAATTATCTAAGGACCTGTGTGGAGGGGTCACACAAACTAACTCAGCTCCTGCTGGGAACTCAGCCAAACTAATATACACACACACAATCACACGGTCAAGCATACACGCACATAATTACCAAAAAAATACACAGAGGCATGCACATGTGCACATTGCCACAAGCATGCATGCACTCGCACAGGCACACGCGTGCTCTCCTACTGGGAGACGATCCCAACAGTACCAACAATGTTAGCTCCAAATCAACAAGCTGACTGCACAGGGCGCTCCACCCCTTCCTAAGACCACCGCAAAAGCTCCACTTGTGGTAACCCATCCCCATTCTTAGCCACAACATCACTTTCATTTTCCCTAACAAAAAACTGGACAAAATCCTGGTCTAGGAATCTATTCAAACAAATGAAACGTTATATGAGAATTATTTCTCAGTTAATAGGGGATTCTCCGATTCCCCCCCCCGGAAATAAAAAAAGTTACCTATTTGAACCCGCTTTGAGTCAAAATACAGGAAATCTAAATGGAGTCTGAAAGTCAAACACATCAAAATGTAAACTTTGTGTCAAACACCATAAAGTCAATGTATGGACTTAGGGAGCAGCATTTCATCTATTCACCCTCTGGTCTCTGGCTCAGTGACTCAGTGTTCTAATGACATATCCATTCTACATCGCTGTGGGTTAGTGGTGTTCTTTGGTGTCAGGCTGCACATTCTAAGCCACCAGCGTGGCTTTAGCATTTGGCTTGCATCACAAGTCACTACAAAAGTATACCGTTTTCATGTGTATGACTTTCAGCTTACTACCTAAACCTTCTGAGAGATGGGCTACAAGGGAAACAGATGGACACATTTTATCCTTCGCAGTATTGTAGCTTATGGGCAAAATAAAAAAGTGAAGCTTCATGCAAAATAAATCAAATTAAACGTATAGTTTAAAATGGTATGTGGCTTTCTGACAGCAAAATCAAAGGTTACATTTGACTTGACTCCAATCCTTATTGCCAAAGATGTAAAGGACTGGCACCACTTCTTTGAAATTCAAAGAATGCCACACAAACCTATCACATGAAAAGGAATACTCCAAACAAAACTAGTAAGTCACCATTTATTTAAACTAAGCCCTAGCCAATTACAGAAGAATAGGCTAAATAGTAGAGACGAAC
Source organism: Oncorhynchus mykiss (assembly GCF_013265735.2). Classification (NCBI taxonomy): domain Eukaryota; kingdom Metazoa; phylum Chordata; class Actinopteri; order Salmoniformes; family Salmonidae; genus Oncorhynchus; species Oncorhynchus mykiss. The sequence goes on along the minus strand of NC_048587.1, from coordinate 19,017,489 downwards.
ACAGACCCATGCAGGCGCTGGGAATGTAGAGGCATGGCGATGGACTCCAGGGGCAATTTAGCTATGCCCCCTGCCCCCCTCTTCCTCCCTCCTCTAGCCAAAAGAGGTTGTTAATTTGTTGCGCTTGACCCCCGGCATTGTGCCCACTGTGTATCTAGTTTGTAAAAAAGTGCTTTTATCTGCTCTCTAAATATGTCTGAGCTCAAAGGGTTATGATGCTTTTATATCAGCCGGGAGGGGGACAATGGCAGGGGCTCGCCCTGACCCACCCCACACCCCCCTCTGCTCTCTCTCTCTCTCACACACACACACACACACACACACACACACACACACACACACACACACACACACACACACACACTGTCCCCAAGCACCCCTCCCCACCCCCCATACCCCCCTCTTGGCCCTTTTGGCTTCTGTTTGTGTCCCCTCTGTCTGAGGTCACCAGGACAGCACCAGGACATTCCACACCCAGCCCCTCTGCTCTGCTCTGCTCAGCCAGCTGGAACGGAACAGAACAGCCCGCCACCATGTATTGAAAACACAAAACACCATCCAGTCTCGCTATAGTAACGGCTATCCTCTAACTAACAACAGCTCAGCATTTCATTTCAGATTATGCCGATTATGAGCAAAGTGGATTTCTATAATGGATTACAACAATAGACTATGCCATTTAGCAGATTCTTTTATCCAAAGTGACTTACAGTCATCGTACATATATTTTACACATGGGTGGTCCCGGGAATAGAACCCACTATCAAATAGAACAACACCTCACATCAAAACTCCCCTATCTGACCTAAATAACTTGTATGCATATGTATCTGTACTGGTGTATGTATGTTTTTAACTGAAAGATGCTACTGAATGTAAATGAAATATATGAACATGGAAATGTAGTATATGAACGTATTTGGATGGAGGCCTAAAGTAATGGGTCTCTCTTGTTTTTCTCAGTGTTTGTGTCACTAGAACCTGTTTAGGTTATGTTTGTTCTTATTAAAAATGTGTGTAGTTCAGTCCTTGAGCTATTCTTGTCTATTGACTTTCTGTTTTATGTCATGCTGCATGTTTTGTGTGGACCCCAGGAAGAGTAGCTGCTGCTTTGGGAACAGCTAATGGGGATCCTTATAAAATACGAAATGCTATCCGGGCGCTGCAAGTGCCAAGCTCTACCAACTAGGCTTTTTCCACATTTTGTTAGGTTACAGCCTTATTCTAAAATGTATTAAATTGTTGTTGTTTTCCTCATCAATCTACACACAATACCCCATAATGACAAAGCAAAAAAAAGTTTTTTTTAGAAACGTTTGCACATTTATTAAAAAAATGAAAAATGGAAATATACATTTACATAAGTATTCAGACCCTCTACTCAGTACTTTGTTAAAGCACCTTTGGCAGCGATTACAGCCTTGAGTCTTCTTTGGTATGACGCTACAAACTTGGCACACCAATATTTGGGGAGTTTATCTCATTCTTCTCTGCAGATTCTCTCAAGCTCTGTCAGGTTGGATGGGGAGCGTCGCTGCACAGCTATTTTCAGGTCTCTCCAGAGATGTTCGATCGGGCTCTGGCTGGGCCACTCAAGGACATTCAGAGACTTGTCTCGAAGCCACTCCTGCGTTGTCTTGGCTGTGTGCTTAGGGTCGTTGTCCTGTTGGAAGGTGAACCTTCACCCCAGTCTGAGGTCTTGTGTGCTCTGGAGCAGGTTTTCATCAACGATCTCTCTATAGTTTGCTTCATTTATCTTTCCCTTGATCCTGACTAGTCTCCCAGTCCCTGTAGCTGAAAAACACCATGCTCTCTCATGCCGTCCCTGGAAGAGGTGCGTCACCTGAGTGGGTTGATTTACTGATGTGGTCATCCTGTCTGGGTTGGCGCCCCCCCTTGGGTTGTGCCATGGCGGAGATCTTTGTGGGCTATACTCAGCCTTGTCTCAGGATGGTAGGTTGGTGGTTAAAGATATCCCTCTAGTGGTGTGGGGGCTGTGCTTTTGGCAAAGTGGGTGGGGTTATATCCTTCCTGTTTGGCCCTGTCCGGGGGTGTCCTCGGATGGGGCCACAGTGTCTCCTGACCCCTCCTGTCACAGCCTCCAGTATTTATGCTGCAGTAGTTTATGTGTCGGGGGGCTAGGGTCAGTTTGTTATATCTGGAGTACTTCTCCTGCCCTATTTGGTGTCCTGTGTGAATCTAAGTGTGCGTTCTCTAATTCTCTCCTTCTCTCTTTCTTTCTCTCTCTCTGAGGACCTGAGCCCTAGGACCATGCCCCAGGACTACCTGACATGATGACTCCTTGCTGTCCCCAGTCCACCTGACCGTGCTGCTGCTCCAGTTTCAACTGTTCTGCCTTATTATTATTCGACCATGCTGGTCATTTATGAACATTTTAACATCTTGGCCATGTTCTGTTATAATCTCCACCCGGCACAGCCAGAAGAGGACTGGCTACCCCACATAGCCTGGTTCCTCTCTAGGTTTCTTCCTAGGTTGTGGCCTTTCTAGGGAGTTTTTCCTAGCCACCGTGCTTCTACACCTGCATTGCTTGCTGTTTGGGGTTTTAGGCTGGGTTTCTGTACAGCACTTTGAGATATCAGCTGATGTACGAAGGGCTATATAAAAAATAAAAAATAAAAAAAGGTTAAAAAATGCTTCACCTTAGGGATGGTGCCAGGTTCCCTCCAGAAGTGATGCTTGGCATTCAGGCCAAAGAGCTCAATCTTGGTTTCATCAGACCAGAGAATCTTGTTTCTCATGGTTTGAGAGTCCTTTAGGTGCCTTTTGGGAAACTCCAAGCGGGCTGTCATATGACTTTTATTGAGGAGTGGCTTTCGTCTAGCCACTCTACCATAAAAGCCTGATTGGTGGAGTGCTGCAGAGATGGTTGTCCTTCTGAAAGGTCCTCCCATCTCCACAGAGGAACTCTGGAGCTCTGTCAGAGTGACCATCGGGTCCATGGTCACCTCCCCCGATTGTTCATTCGGCCAGGTGGCCAGCTCTAGGAAGAGTCTTGGTGGTTCCAAACCATTTAAGAATGATGGAGGCCACTGTGTTCTTGGGGACCTTCAATGCTGCAGAAAAGTTTTGGTACCCTTCCCCAGATCTGTGCCTCGACACAATCCTGTCTCGGAGCTCTACGGACAATTCCTTTGACCTCAAGGCTTGGTTTATGCTCTGACAAACCATTTCTGTGCACAGGGCATTGTCATGCTGAAACAGGAAAGGTCCTTCCCTAAACTGTTGCCACGAAGTTGGAAGCACAGAACCATCTAGAATGTCACTGTATGCTGTAGCGTTAAGATTTCCCTTCACTGGAACTAAGGGCCCTAGCCCGAACCATGAAAAACAGCCCCAGACCATTATTCCATTAGACTGCCAGATGGTGAAGCGTGATTCACATATATACGGTGTACCATCCCATGTTCACTGGGCAGTTGTATCAATGACCAAATGTATGCTATGATGTAGACCACAAGTAGTGTTGTATCCATTCTGTACATTGAACAGCAGGCCTTGTCTCTCAGGTAGAGCAAGTGAACACCAGGAACACCTGTATGAGGTGTTGTGTAATGAGAGACCTGTGAGATGTGTGTTTGTGAGGTACGTATGAGTTGTGTGCATGGGTGTGTGTTTGAAGTAGCTTAGGAGTGTGTAAATTTGAGGTACCATATGTCTGTGGGTGTTAGGTGTGTATGTGAAATGTGAGTATGTGAGTTATGTATGTAAATGTGTGTGTGTGTGTGTGTGTGTGTATGTGTGTGTGTGTGTGTGTGTGTGTGTGTGCGTGCGTGCGTGCGTGCGTGTGTGTGTGTATGTGTGTAATGAGTGGTTCAGAGGAGCTGTGATTATTCTCGCCTCCTGCAGTGCGGGTCCTCCGGCTCTGTGGGCCCTAGAGAAAGCGCCCTGTATTTAGCGTGTGGGAACGCACATTCTGCCCCTTATCGCTGCATTGTTGCAGTCTCTCTCTTTTCTTCTCTTTTTTTAACTAATTGAATTCTTGACTCCTGAGCCACAGGCCCAGCCTGAGAGAGACAGAAGAGAAAGACATGAATTTCAGGCTTTTTCTTGCGGTTGAGTGGGGCAGAGCAGTGGGGGTGAAATTGGAGTGGGGGGGCTGGAGGGGGCGTCTCCCTGTACTTTGATACTAGAGGTCAGAGGTCAGCCTCCCTCCGTGGTGAGAAAGTGGCGAATCGGGGCGGTTTATCCAACAATCATTTTCTTTGGAAACTTTCAAAGGCATTGCCCCTGCAACATCTTTGTAGTTGTGCTTGAGGAATTCTAGACAAAACAAACCCCAAAAAAGCGCCCCTTTCTCACCTCTCCTCAGGGTAGCTTCTCCCTCCAGTGGCTTCCAGCCCCCTCTCCTTTACGAGTGGTCAGTGTAACCCCCCCTCCCTCCCCCACCCCCTAGTCTTCCCGACATACATTGTGTGCCTGCATTTTGGCGCTGAGAAATGGATTGATCTCATTGGCTCTTTGACACTGAGCGTCAAACCCTAATTGGTCCTTTGAAGTAGTCTGTTATTGGCTATCCCTTGCTGCTCACCCTGTAACACATGCACACAGGTGATTCTCTGGGTGTGTGAGTGACAGCTTTTGTGGTGACTCTCTCATGGACACACAGTTATCTGATTAACTGAACACCAGAGTTCCAATCAATCAATTTATCAAATTGTATTTGTATGGCTGAAGTTTTTCAAATAAGCCTATATTTGTGACAAAGTGTCCGACTTAAACCCACAATGAAAGAGCCAAGGTGACAATGGCAAGAATTCCCTAGGAGGGATAAACCTAGCTTTCATTCCATTGGTCCTAGACCATTTCCTTACTCTTCCTACAGAGCAACACAGCAGCAGTAAACAGCACCACAACTCAATGCAACAACCTATGGTAGGAAATCCAATCAGCTGTGACGCCATGCTCTCTCCCGTTGAATAGTGACCTGCCTCGGCAGCTCCAGCGCCCAAGACTCAACCTGTTCGTTCTTGTTGGCCCAAGCCTGTCTGCAGGAAACACCTCAGTCAACTATTAACCACCTGCCCCGCTTCCTTATAATTCAAAAGCACATCACCAAGAGTGGAAAGTGAGGGTGAGAAGTGGAAAGAGAGAGGAAAAGAGGGAGACAGAGAGTGAGAAGACCAGTAACTGAACCCATTTTCACCCTCATCCTCTGTCACTAATACAGCAAGTCCTCATATCTAATGTGTAGTACGGGGTTGGGGAGTAGGTCTGTCCCTGATCATGTCAGAGTCAAGTCCAAGACCCGATTCGACCCCTTTTACTCAATTGCTGATCGATGACAGAAAACCTCTTGGACATGGACCCAACAGAGCCCAGGCCTATTCCAGTAACCACGTGCCATATGAGGTGGGCCTCTGGACACATACAGTATCCCACAGCGTGGTGTGGAAAGATACACTTGATTGAGAAAAGCAATCTGAGAGAAAAGGCCAGGGCCAGATTTACTGCTGGGATCAATCTCGTCCAGCGCAGGCAGGGACAACACGGAGCCGCATCAGCCTTGGCATTTCACTGTGGCCACAATACACCTCTCTGTAATCCTCTAACAGACCTTGAGGTGATTTTCACTGTAAAACGAGAGAGAGGGAGATGGAAAACAAGGGACACCGAGAGAGGAAGATTACACAGAGAAAGGGGGAGCGGGGAGGATGAAGAGAGGGAGAGGGAAACATTTCAAAGCCCCCAGCCTGAACACTAGGGTCAATATAAAAAGAGCAGTGGCAGTGTAGCGGAGCGGAGGGATGACCATTGGGTAATAGCAGTATAGAAGTGGTACTATTGACAACAGAATATGGATATGACCATTGTTGGTTAGCATTCACTCAATGGCATGACAGCATAACAGATACTGTGGGAAAGCAGCTCTAGAGGAGTAGTGAAGCTACAGTACGGTAGCATCGCTACAGCAAGGCATAGCCACGTTAGCAATAGTATGGCAACCCCCTGTCTCCTCCTACCCCCTCTCTCTCTACTCTTTAGATTTCTTCCTTTTTGAAATGTATTTAACCTTTATTTAACTAGGCAAGTCAGTTAAGATCAGATTGTTATTTACAATGACGGCCTACCCCAGCCAGCCCAAACCCAGACGATGTTGGGCCAATTGTGCGCCGCTCTATGGGACTCCCAATCACGGCCGGTTGTGATACAGCCTGGAATCAAACCAGGGTCTGTAGTGACGTCTCTAGCACTGAGATGCAGTGCCGTAGACCGCTGCGTCACTCGGGAGCAGGGACAATTACATTGACAACACAAGGGGCTCCCTCTCTCTCCCTACAACACCAAATCAAAAACATGGCACCACCACCCCGTCGCTTTCGACTGTCCTTTAAAACAACATTAAACCAACTTTAAATTCCATGGTTAAACCATGTCATGCAACACAGTTGGAAGAGTGGAAAGCTGTACAAAAAAAAGAGTTGTTTATCAGATTTATTTTGAGCCATGTTCTTATTGACAAGACCTGTGTCATGCAATCACTTAAAATGTATTGGCGGTACCATCACATCACTGACTCTGGCTATGACATCTCTCTCCATGTATCCCCCTAGCTCTAGGAGTGATCAGTTTGAAGGGGTAGGTGAGTTTATAGGTTTATCAGTGAGTTGACACCTTGATTCCAAGGGGCCTTTTAATTAACCAGGTCATTGGCCAGTGTGTGGAAGGAGCAGATCCATTATCAGGGGGCAGCAGGCTGAGGCACGGCTGCTATTTCAGCCAGCAAATTGGAGAATTAATGAAGTGGATAATCGCCCCGTACTCTCAGAGCTGACGTCCTGGCTGAGCAGACAAGGCCACCGGTGCTCAGCGTGAGTGTGTGTCAGTGTGAGAGTAATATATACTGAAGGAGTGTGTATGACAGAGAGAGCGAGTGAGTTCATATTGTCCGTGACCCTGTCTGTGTGTCTCTAAAATAAAAGTGTGTTTGTGAAGTTGAGTTTCTGTACTGAATGAATGTATGGCTGAGGGGACAGGGGTCAATGAGCGGACACAGCCAGTCTCACTACAGTATCACAGTCTTCCAGGTCTATCCCATTTCTATTCCAGTCAATGAATGGAAATGGAATGCATGAATCTGAACAATCCACCCAGAAGATGATGGGTGTCTCTGATCACCTGAATTGAACGGAGTTGACCCAGGGCCTGTTATCCGAGGGGAGCTGCTCTCTGTGATCGTGACTCATGGTGTTTCCACTCTGCTGCGGCTTTAAGGCCAGTTTGACGGATCAGCTGCCTGCCGGTCTGGGGCAAGTGGTGAAGCAGGGATACTGTTACAACCTTGTGCGTCTGTGTGTCATTAAGGGTGTCTGTTTCGGTGTGTGTGTGTGTGTGTGTGTGTGTGTGTGTGTGTGCGTGCGTGCGTGTGTGCGCGAGCAACATTAAGTGTGTGGGTGTGTACATGGCTGAGCAATCAAAGGGCCTATGAAGGCAACCCCGCTTTGCCTTGATATCCTGTTTTTTCACCTCTCTCGATCCCTCTTTCACTGTTCCCCAGACCACCTGAGGGAAAGAAATATCGTCCTATGCAGTAAAAGAGGACAATGAACCCACTGCTAGGGTTCATCTAGCCCCAACCTCGACCATCACCTAAACCAGCCAGTGTTGTACTGGACCATGGGGCTTGTCCTGAGGGGGCAGGACTCTCATATATGATGTTAATGTAGCTGTCCGACTATGTTGGAACATTCTAGGCATGTACGTACCTCAATGTGGGACTAATAGCCACAGACCACACCTTGTCATTCATGGGGATAGTGCCTCTGGGGCAGTTGGAAGACAAAGTCCAAATCTAAAAGAAAACATTAGGAAAATACTAACATTAAAAACATTGTAAATGCGATAAAACCATAGTTGTCTGTGGTTGACAGTTAATATGCTAATATGCCACAGGGTGGAACACACAGAGTTTCTGATGGCAATTTATTCGCCCAGCTTGCATTTGACACACACTCTTGGGTTGCCACCCAATGGGACACTGCAGTAGAGCTCTGTCAGCCAGAATCGTTTTAAAGAAACTGACACATTATGTGCTAGCACACTAGTGTGTGTCTTACCCGGGCTGTTCTGTCTCTGGAGCCGCAGACCATCAGTCCTTCTATGCAGCCCAGGCAGTTCACCTCCTGCTTGTGACCTGAGTACTCTACAGAGAACCCATTCCTTCTGTGGTGCACCAGGATCTTACCATCTCTGTAAGAGACAGATAATAGTTCATCATAACAGACGTGAGTGTGCTTCTATGGCCGTGGGTCTGCAGTAGTGATGATGCTTCTATTTTCGTTAGTCTAAATATGTTCACAGCAGGAATGGCATATGATTACTGAAGCAAAATGCTGGACTGAACTTCAACCACTGATAATATTCCTTCCAGGAATTTGGGTCAAGGCGATTATTGCTTGTTTACCTTCCTCCACTAACGAGGTGCACACTCCGATGTCTGCAGCCTGAGACAGATACAGCACATCCCCATCGAGGCTGTATCCATGGCAACAAGCTGTGGGGGGAACACACAATCGAAACATTTGTTTTTCTACACCTCGCTTCAGACTTCACGGATTGAGGTGACACGATGATTAAAAGGAGATAATGATCATCCCTTTAGTTGAAACCTTGTCAATTGCACAACCAGAAGGGAACACTTTTTAAAGTCATCTAAGGATGGACAGTAAGCCAACCATTGACTCTCTGGATAGGGCATAGCAGTACTCCTAATGAGCTTCTCAGCCCCAACATCGAGAACTATAAGCTATTCAGCAACCATTTTTCAAAGACATTAACACCTAAATATCTAATACCATTTACTTGTACACAGCTTTATGAAAACATACTAACAATAGCGCTACAGGAACTCATTGTCAATTATTTCTCCCTAACCCTTCACCTTGCCAATCCCTGTCGTGTGTTCATTGGGGCTAGAGATGAGATGGATTAGGATAACTTCTGAATCTACACTATGTCACCATGAGGCCAAAACTCACAAACACACTCACTTAATCCTCCATTTGAGCGTGACTTCCTTTCTGCAGATCCCATGGCTCCAGTTCTGAGATACCTTCACTCTGTCCTTCAGCGGGATGTGGAGATACCTGTAACACGGACAGTGATGTGATAACACAATTATAACCCCCGAAGAATAACAAATAAACATAACCGCCGAACAGACGACGCTCACAAACAATTCCCTAAAAAGGCTTAGAATTACAACATTGCATGACATGAATATCACACGGCATAGTGGGACACCTCAAACAGAACAATATTGTTTATATGCATGTTGCAATTAGGATCTAGAGGGGATAAGAGCAGCTAGAAAGATACAAGACTGGTCAGACCTCAACTCAACAACGTCATCCAGGTCTGGGTTCCCAAAAGCATCGTAGCAATAAGATCATCTTAATTCCATTTACACTAAATGGACGAAAGATTATCTTAGTGCTACAACGTTTTTGGGAAAACCCAGTCCAGAAAAGTAGCATATGTATTCACATGTGTTCAGGAGGCTGTGCCAGAGGGGGTGGATACGGGCTGGAGGAAACAGCCTGCTCCTCTCACAGAGCTGAGGGATGTGGTATCCTGTAGCTCTCAGCAGGAATGCCAAGTTCATTTACACTGGCGTTAGGCTGCATCTCAAAGGAGACCCATGGTTCGATTAGAGTGGCTGTCACTGTGGCACATGGAGCTGTGCTGGGGGGAAGAGGCAGTGATGCCAGGATGGCTCAGGTCCAATTCACAATGTTAGGTTCTCTAGACCAGTCAGTCAGACTCCACAGCGGCAAGTGGGAATAAATAGGGTATTTCTTACAGTGAATGTGTCATGAAATACAGTGTCGCCATGTCAACGTAACTACAGTCAATGACCGAGTATTTTATTCTCAGCATTATGTAGCAGCATGACTGTGCGCAATAAGGAATGTGTTATTATGCAGCTATAACTGATTTATAAACGCTGTAAGTCATATCTATAGCATGTAACCACCAGGCTATCTGCATACATTTTTACAAAGAAACAGAAACGTATTCCTGGGGCACCATACTGAAGCATTGTAGCGCATGCACTACATGCTACAGTGTTGCATAATTTTGCATCAAGGAGGACAAGCGGTGTGACAGACTGTAGCAAGCCGGGAAAAGATGTAAACAACGCTTGGGAATTCATGATGCTTACTTATCATGAAACGACCACTGTAGCCTACTGTACGAATAACAAATGTATTTCTTACACATGCGCTTCTTGTCATGACATTCCAGTGTTTATGAACTCTTTCTCTATCTTCCTCCTTACTGCGTCCCGATTAGCAAATTGGTAAACAGTTTTGCAAACTTGAGAAAGGCGACTCAAAGACTTGTATTCCAAATTTGACATGATGTGGTAGAGCACATCATCTGGTAACTGGAATAAGAACATTTTAAGTTCTTATTGAAGAAGGTTTCTCTTTTCCGTTTCTGTGTTGCCCTGTATATTTCTCTATGAGGTGTATTGCTTATTCTGTGGTAGTAAAAAATAAAGTTCTAATAATAGCGGTAAACAGTATTCCGTGTTTTCAGAGCGCGTTCAATAGAGAAGACACAAGAAGCCATTCCAAAACAGTAACAGCAGAGCACGCGATGACGTCATGCGACGTAATGACGTCATACACCTATAACCTGTTGCCCTGTCAGGGTACATGTATAACGTAGCAGGCGGGAAAGAAACGCATGAAACTAGATCGCCTACGTACTGGTTTTGACGAGCAGGGGGGAAAATACTGTCGGGGAAGTTCTGTTCTGCATGTTCAACCAATCCAGTAAACGTTAATAAGGATGGAGTGTTGCCTTGTTAAAGTCCAAAGGAAGTCCTGTCAAAGGCTCTTTCCATTTATCCTGAAAATCGGAACATCCGGCTGTTGGGGACATAGCAAAGTCTAGGGTATATGAAATTAAATGTCTCACTCTCCAATTATTATATTGCTTGTATTTGCAACAGTATAAGCAACAGTTACATGTATTGCTTTGCTATACTGTGGCATTTTGAGGTGTTGAAAACCTACACACACTTTCCACAGTGCTCTATAGCTAACTGCTGTAATGTTTTGTTTTATTCTGCAGCTTTATTTACTAACTCTGAGTTTAAGCTCGTCATTGCTTGGCCGGGTGGCCTCTTTGGCTGTTTCTCCTTGTCTTCACTGTTTTCTATTGGCTATTCTGGCATGGGCATGAGTTCCCCGGCAGCAGACATGCTCTGTGGCTTGTGGAATGCCCCTCAGTCCTTCTGAGGGGCTGAGGCATATTGACTGACCCAGTCTCTCTGATGTTTTTGTTGTGGGGTTTTTTTGTATGGCGAGCTTCTTGTCATTGCTGGCGGACCCCCATCTTGTCAGTATTTAAAGCTGTCATTGTCTGACATGTTTTTCTATTACAGCCACAATGGGCCCGTTTGATCAAGGGTTATGGTATGTGATAGGCTGTTTGATCAGAGGTCATGGTGTGTGATTTGCAGCTTCTAGGTGGCGCTTTCTATTTAGACCAAAGTGGCAGCGTAACCTTAGCTCATTCCGCGTTGTGACTGTGTTGCTCATAGAGAGGTGACGGAACTGAAACCAAGTTCCCTGCAACAACTGGATGGCGACCAGGTCAGACTCAGGTGACCAGGTCAAACCACTATAGGACCATAGGAACCACATCCCACATCAACATTATGATTTAGAAAACATTGTGATTTAAAAAACAATATCATTGACTCTCTGTATGTATCTGACGAATACTGTTTCTAAGCAAAAAGCACCTGCGGTTCTTGGGATGATGCCAGCTGTGAAATACTAGAATACTGTGAAAAAGAGTACTGTGGAAAAGGCTTTATAATGCAAGGACAATGGTTTCAAAAATGTTCCAAAGTGTTTTATTTTCTCTGGACAAGTTTGTATGCATTGTAAATCATGTGAGAACCACATATGTTAAATCTCTCTGCATGCAAAATATTGCTCCTTTTCACCTGCAGTTCTAATCTATGTCCAGAATTGAAGGTTATTCACCAAAAGCAATAAAGTACCAAAAGTTGTACAGTGGTGAAATTACTACTAATATCGACCATTCAACTGTCGCAAAGCTCAACAGTTTCGTGTCACTAGCATCCATTTGTGCACATTCACATCACAAGGGTGCTCTAGCCTTCAGTTACAACAGGCAGCCCCAAAAGTCCTTGATCAGCTGTGCATAACGGCACATCACTGAAATATGCAGATCGTTTCTTAGAGACGTGTCCTCTGTTGAAAGCTGCACACACTGAAAGGCCATGTCCCAAACACTGGGACATCTAAAAAAAAATCATTTATGGGTCGGGTCTCCAGCTGAACTGACATGGCTAAAAGGAAATGAAGAGGTTGGGAGGAGAGAGCTGGGGAGCAGAGGGGTACGCGGGGGGGGGGGGGGTGGTATTCCCTTTTGATCTTTTTAAGGCAGAGAGGGGGGACTCTCCCTGAGCAGGCAAACACATTTAACTGGTAATTGTTCAGATCATTCTGACAATCAGTCTTGGAAATGCATGGACAAACAAAAGTTTACAGCTCCAATTGGAAAAGTCAACAGGTCTCCCGGTAAGGCCCATATAAACAAATGAAACGTATGAGTTGGAGCTCCACTTTGATCAGTGTTTGCGTTTCAATTATTCAGCTTGGTTTGGCTGCTGGCTCTTCCCTAACATTGAAGGAAGAATAGGGACATGGATTTAAGGGGGATCTCTGTCACATGGAAGGAAAATCAATACAACTAGTATTCTAGGCTCCAAGAATGAAATGAAGAAAACGGGAGTTAACTGTGCACTATTTCTGGACAGTGTCAAACACACAGAAACCTCAAACCCACTTGGTCATTGATTGCTGCTTATTGTGGTTTTCCTGTTGTTTTTTGTAATATTCTCTATATTGAGAAAAGTAGATGGTAAACATACCTGAGACCTCAGTATGAGTCTCCTGATCAGGAAAATAATAAAGGAAAGTTTGTGGTATTTGATCTCACACAAAAGTTTTACTTTTTTTAAATTAAGATATATTTAGATGTTATGAGTTTTTTTATCAGGGCAGTTTGCATCAGTTTGCAGCAGTTCTGCATAGGGAGGCAGGGTCGTGCTCCTTGCTCACCCCTGCTATTCTCCTGTCTCAGCGGGGGGGGTGGGGCTAAATTGCTCCCTAAGCAAATGAAGAAGGTAGCTCTTGTTTATCTGGGGTGAAGGACGATGGTTGTGGCTCAATAAAAAACGAAAGAAAGCAATTTTAACCCCTGTTTCTGCAGCAGAATTGCTCTGCATTTGCAAGGCTTCACAGGCTACACAGAAGGTGCGACTTTTCCCACAACGTACTCCTTCCCCAGTGTCTTCTGGGACTTTAGAGTCATAGGACCAACACGGAGCTGTAACAGAGTGGGCAGACTAGGGAGTCACTACAGAGAGCCCAGGGGGACAGAAACCCTGTTAATCCATCATGGAAGGACTCAATCAGATTAATGTCAGGTTTTGTGAATAGACCTTTTAATTCAGTCTTCAAGTATGGAAGAGCATTTCAACTCCTAAGCACTGACTTAACAATTAAGATGTGAGGTTAGATACGGTAAGATATAGTAAGAAAGGAAGGGTGGGGGGGGGGGGGGTAAGATCATGACCATAGAATAAAAAAGGCATTTGGGATAATGATCCTCCCCAAGACAACAGAATTCAGTCAACATTGAAAAATAGTTGTATGTTTTTATACCTTTAGGCAAGTCAATTAAGAACAAATTCTTATTTCCAATGACGGCCTAGGAACAGGGGGTTAACTGCCTGTTCAGGGGGAGAACAACAGATTTGTACCTTGTCAGCTCCGGGATTTGAACTTGCAACCTTTCGGTTACTAGTCCAATGCTCTAACCACTAGGCAATCCCGACTCCCCAGAATCATATACATAAATGCTCTGGACTTTCAAAGAAGGGACATTACCAATTTGAATCTACAATGAACAGACTCCTTGAAGTATAAATTGCCAGTGAAGCCTGCCATGCTGCTCTTCACTGAGTTCCATAATTAGACTTTGCTCTGGCATACAGAGCTCAACCAGAAGGCCTTACTATGCCTTAAGTAGAACACACACCAGAACGATGGACGGCCGAGTGCAACCGAGGGCCTCTAACCAGAATACCGGACGTCATTTTCTGTTCATTTTTCGAAGATTCTACACCGTCGGTAGGTGGTCCCTGTAACACACAGTGGCCATATCAAGATACTGAATAGCTGCCTGCTGCGCTTGGCTGCCCCTCATTCTGATATGTGTGGGGTTTTTACAGAGATGCATCACCAGGTCTTGTTCTGCCATGCAGAGCTGCATCAAGAGACCCTTCTGTAGCAAGATAGTTCTGCTTAGTCTGATATGGGGGAGCAAGAGAAGCAGAAGGGTTCAGAAGACATCTTGGAAAGAAATGAATCCCTGGAGACACTGTGGCCAAGGAGTTGTCAGAACCCAACCTCCCTCACTCAGCACAGCTCTCCACCCATGAGGACACCGTCCACAAACAAACACACACACACACCGGGGCTGTCCAATCAGATTATAAACACACACAACGGGGCTGTCCAATCAGATTAAGCCCTGAGGTGTTAAAGGAGTGAGATGAAAGAAAAACAGCCGTCTGCACACAAAGAGACACAGACAGTTACTGAACCTGGAGAAACCAAAGCCTTAAACAAACACATTGCTATCATCTCTGAGACAGTTACTGAACCTGGAGAAACCAAAGCCTTAAACAAACAGATTGATATCATCTCAGGAGGACCAAGCAGAAGAAGACCAACACACTTCTTCTATATGCTAAAGGGCTCCAACATCAGTGACCTGCTGTAGTCTTACACTGCTTGCTATAGACTGCTGCTTGGCCTTCTAGGGGGATAAGAGTAGCATTTCAAACAGAGCGAAGCAGGAGGGAATCTCTTTATCAAACATTACAGATAGATATTTGTCTACTGCATGGTTGGAGGACGAAAACATTTCCCACTTTAAAGTTGACATTTCTAAGATCAACTCAGAGAAACTGCAAATAGAAAGACATCTCTGTTAACAACAGAGTTCAAGGGTTGTAGATGTATGCATAAAGGGTTTGAAGGCTGGGAAGGGATGACCTTCTGTGTTACGTATCATCAGAATGCTTTTGTGATCCAAGTGACCTGTGCGTGTGCGCGTGGAGTGACTTAAGCCATCTCCAGTGTGTGCTTAATGACACTTCCACTTTCCAAGGCGGTTCAATGAGTGTACAACAACCACTTAACCAACAAGAGTTTAATATCAGTATTCTAATGTACATTTATTACACATTTTAAATAAATATCCCGTCATTAAAATTATTTGCACACATCCTCAAATAAAAATAGATTTATATATGTATAAAAACAGACAAACCAAAGGGCAACAAAATCAAAGGGAGTTTCCTACATGTCGATGCATTTTTACACCTCTAATTTAGTTAGAACTATAGCAAGAAACCTGTGATTATCAATGTAGCTGCCACATGTTCCATTGTGTGTCCTTAAAGCTCTGTTTGCTTTAACTGTGTTTGTCTGTATAGAATTCCAGACGTAGCAGGGGCACACCACAGTGTTCAAAGCAGAGGTGCCGTGGCTGTGTGTAAGACTGAACGCGACATTACCCAATACTGAGCTCCTGAACGCAGCATTTATGCTTTGTGTGTGTGTGTGTGTGTGTGTGTGTGTGTGTGTGTGTGTGTGTGTGTGTGTGTGTGTGTGTGTGTGTGTGTGTGTGTGTGTGTGTGTGTGTGTGTGTGTGTGTAATGTGTGCGTATGTGGGGTGGGGGTGTACTGTATGTGTCGCTGAACACAGCATATTCTGGCAGTGCGGTCGATCAGGGCCCTTCAAGTCTCTTGGAGCAGCAAGTGTGAGTCCAAACAACTCTGAACCGTCAAACAAAAGTAAAAACACAACCTAAATTACAGAGATGATAAAAAGTCCACTCTCTACGAAGAAAGGTCAGCACCCCAAATGTCCGATGAGTTATGTGCATCTAGAAACAACTTAACATAGGTCAGTACTAAAAGTCTCAAGTACAAAAATAGACTTCTTATTTGTTTCTGTTTTCTTTACTTTCTGAAAAAAATTGTAAAAACTACATGTTAGATATAGTAATGTTCAGTACAAAAAAAGAATGTCTCTAGAGGTTTTGGACAGAGGAGTTCATTTCAGCTTCAGTCAGTTTTTCCTCCTCCTCTTTTCCTCCCTCTCTGACCCCCCTCAGCGTTCGGCTGAGAAGCGTGTGCGTTTAGTCCTGGGGCTGAAGGGGTAGTGGACGAAGTCAAAGGGCTTGTGCTGGGCCGGATGGGTGGGATGGGATCCCAGAGGCAATCGTTTCATAAAATGGACCTCGCGTTGGTGCTGCCGCGTTCGCGAGCCTTTCCGAGGGCGTCCACGTCTAGTGAAACCCATGTACCAGCCCTCGTAGCGTGCGTTCCTCAGCGCCGTGTAGTTATTCTCCAGGACAATCTCTGAGAAGATGCAGTCGTGGCCTTGCCCATTTCTCTGTGAAAGACAAACACGCACACACACACATACATACCAGGTCAGTCTGAGGTTCTGAAGGAGCTTTCAATGAAGATTTACAGATGGAAAATATCAGATGTATGAAGGCTACCCCGAACAGTATGTCCCTGCACACACACACACAAATACACATGCGTGCAGCCCTCCCCACACACATGAAGCATATGCTACAACCATTACAGGCCCAGATCAGAGAGGGGGGATGACAGTAAGCGATGAGTCTCCCCCCTCAGTAAACACAGAGACGCAGGCAGTGCACCAAGGACCACTCACGGGTCAGCAGCCTAAGACACCATCATAGGAGAAATACCTCAGGAGTTCAAATTCTTTATCAGCTTCATGTGTGGATAAACTAGACTAGTCTCCCTTCGGTACAATCAAATACATGGTTGACTAGCATCCATTCTATCTATCTCTACGTTTTGAGAAATGGTCCGACAGGGTGGATTTTTTATTTTCCTGCTGGCTTCTACAGTGAGAGCGAAGGGAGTTTGTGCTCTTGTATTGTGAGCAGTAGCTAGGCCCTGCGTCCTCCCACAACCCCTCCAGCCCAAAATCCACTGGACTGTGACACGTCACACACCGGCAACAGTAACTTAGCTCAACGAGCTCAACCTAGATGGACAAAATGGGCTGTTAAAAATAAATCTAGCATTCATGCAGCCAGCTAGCAAGTGCAAAATACACAAATATACACATAGTAATTTAAACACACACACACACACACACACACACACACAGGCTGTTGCTGGGCCGGTATGGCAGAGAGAGGCAGCTCAGGGCAGATGGTGCACCTGGCAGGGTTCTGTGGGGGGGCGGAGATGGCAGCCCTGTTTATTAGCCAGCACAGCGAGAGAGGAGCAGAGACACCCTCGGACCCACAACACGTTACACAGAGGAGGAGACTTCCAACAACATACAACGACCCCTCTCACATGCAGAACCTACCAGAGGTGGACGGTTCTGGAGCCTAGCTCTAGAGAACCAACAAACAGAACCACGGCCACACTGAACTATGGTAAGAACTGTTGCAGACTGGCCATACAAAATCCACTGGTCTTAGAACCCCCAAACAGTTCTACAATATAATCAAACAGCGGAACCACCGACGAAGAACCTCGAAAGCCTGAGCCAATGGAAAATGATCATAACCCTCAGTGGAGTGCTCAGAGGAACTGTTCTCTCTACCTTTCCGACCAGCTTCCCCCTCTTGTTCATGCAGATGTAGAGTCCTGTCTCTGCTCCTTTGATCCGCACGCGACTTCCAAACGTGTCCGTCTCTACGACGAGTTTGGCTGAGGAAACAAAGGAGTTTTGTTATCAACCAGGCGTTGCCACTATTAGTAATGGCACGTTACTCGAAGACATCGTTTGGTTGATTCAGTTTATACTTTTATACGAGAAAACTCTATATATCATCAGACACACACACACACACACACACACACGCACAAAACCTGTGGGGACCATTCCTGAGGATTTACGCAAGCTTAAATTCTTGCAGAATGACAAAAACATGTGTACCACAATTCTTTGAAAACTGAAGAGGCCATCCTGGAAGGACTATCAACTTAAAAATAAATAAAAAACTTTACATTTCTACTCACTTCACACATAAGCACCACATTCATAGATCACGCTTGGAATCAGAAGAAAGAAAACACATAAACAGAAGTGTGTTCAATGGTTTATCTATGTGTCTATGTGTACTGTAAGTCTCACAACTGCTTCTATGGTTGTAAAATAAGGAGGCGTGGGTTTATCAAACTCAAATGTGTTTATCTATGTTGTTGTGGCCTTCCACGGAGGCACGCCATGTCGACAAAGCCGTTATAAATCAACTTTTCATAGGCTTACAAACAGTTGTTATTAGCACCCCCCTACCTACATGACGATGACACACACATTCATAGACCAACATTGGGAGAAATAAATAACCCATGGTGCATCTGGTAGTTTTACTGCTCAGCCTCTATTCTTGTTAAAACAGATCAGAATTCAACAAATAGGACTACGGACATTTCAAAATGTTAGCCACATGTATGTCCCTTATTAGAGATTCTAACCCCTCTTTGATTCGTGCACACTGTGGTCATTGAGTTACAGTTATAATCAGATGGTTGGACTAAACAATAAAAGCCACAGCTGCAGACCCACACATGCAAGCTGCTACCAGGGTAAAGGTGCCACTGGCACAGGTGACCGGAGCACCTCCACACCCCCTGGTGCAAACCACAAACACACACACACACTCAATAAACCACATTAGACAGGATACACACAGAGCCAAAGGTCCAGTTTGCTGCCAAATTATATTTAATTCTAAAACCATTCAATGGCAATAAAAAAATAAAACGTTTTATTTTAAAATAGAAATTCCAAGTCTAAACAAAATATCCATCTTTGTGAATATGCAAAGATGATTAGATAAATGTAGCCTGGCTGTCCAAGGGAAACGTAAAATGCAAGCGGGCTAGTTGGAATTTCACCGCGGTCTATTTTTCTTAGTAAGCTGGTCAGAGTAAAGAGAGAGAGAGAGCTATGCAGGAAATGTTCAGAATGTTAAGGTAAAATTATTTATAATGGCTCTTCCAGGCATGCATTTCTCTGGAGAATCACCTTCAGCACAATATTCAATCCAATTTAAATTTGAGGTCCGCGGCCTCATCTCAACAATACCTGATAGATACCGTGGCGTGTTATTTACCGTAAAAAATAGAGAAAAACAACTTATGTTTAATGTAGTCGCTGTATTGGGTTACTAACCTCCCACTGTGCATAGATGTCAGTTCAATGTCTAGTTTGTATTTAGGCCTACATTTAGTTGAGTTGTCAACGTGAAATCAACTAAAATGTCACCATGTCATTGGATTTATGTTAAAAGTTGGGTGAAAAATATATGAAATGCCCTTACATTGATTCGTTTTTCACGTTGATTCAACGTCATCACATAGATTTTTTGGGGTTGAAATGATGATCCAACCAGATTTTACCCAGTGGGTTCTTGCACATGATTGTAATACAAAGAACATGGGCCTTTAGACCCTATATGCCTATATGCATAGCCCACCACTGTTATATTCATAGGGCCTACGTTAATTTTAGTAAGTTAGTTTAGAGTTTTAAACTTAATGCATTTTGGCTAGTTAAAACTGAGAAAAAGTGTGAGGAACTTGAAACAAGTACACAAAGTTTGTTTATTGGGCTTACCGTATACGTCTCCATCGTCTGCCATGGCGTTGATCTTCTTGTTGGGCAGAACCTGTACGTGCTTCCCGCTGGTTCGGCTGTAAAGCTGGTAGGTCCGAATTAACCTGCGGCTCACACGGTCCGTCACCTTGCTCTGTTCGCTTACATGCTGCGTGAAATTAGGCGAGGACTGATTGGTTACCTGTCAGAAATTAAATGTCATCACAATCAGTATTTTGAAAAAAATGGCCTCAAAGTAGGCTTTTACAGTTGCCTATGTTTTAAGCAACAATATCCTAATTTTGCTCTAAAACCAAAAGAAGCCAATTTGGAAATATGTTTCCATTTTTCTTTAGGCCTAATAACGCATCACTTGATAAAATGCAATAGACCATAATGATTTAATCCTAATGCCAAGGCCAACAGTTCCTTAAATGATGTATGCATCATTTGTAATGTAGGAAAACCTTGAACTGAAAAAGTGGGCGCAAGGTGCAACAGCGTGTGCGTAAAAGTGAGTGTAGGCAGATAGCGTGGTGTTAGATAGATACTAACATGTCTAAAATATCAAATAGGCTATACATAATAAATGTTTAATATTTCACTCACAATAAAATGGAGCAAGTGGGCATATTAATGACTATATTAAACGTGTCCCTATTTGACACTTAGCCATACGCCCTCGTGTCTGTTTCAAGAAACGACAGCTAAGGAACAATGATGGAAACTTCTGGCCCTAATATTTGAACCCCAATAGATTTTTCAGACTTGCCTTTCCCCACGCGATGCCCCTTCTGTGCCCACGCATCCTGCGCGAGGGAAGTATGTTCGCAAGATACCTGCCAAGCTGTGACGCGGGCGGCATGCAGCGCGCCCGCTGCCCCTTGCGCCTTGGGGCCCAGCTGATATGTTATATCACAAATGATATGACGATCCATCACCTCTCTCTCCCTCACTGCTCGCTATTATTACCCCGTGCTTTCAGTCCCAGAAACCATATGTTTTAACAATTTACATTTGATGTTCTACGAATTTTCAAGATGCTAAAATAACGACATGTCGTCCAATGAGATTTACAGTTTTATCCAATAATGAATAAATCCACTGAGACTGAACCGTTTGTAAATTATTGGTAAATGAATCGAAAACGCGGGAGATATTTAAAATCATAATCAATCATTAAAATAAATGTTACATTTCAAATCACATGCATATGGACATACCTGAGCATAGTAGCAGAATGCAAAGAAGTGTAGGAACCTGAAAAAGAGAAACATAAATGAGTTATTATACATTAGGGCACGTAAATCACACATTAATCAACAGAAGGAGAATTGAGAGTTGCAGGAAATACTCACAGATAACTCAACTGGGATGGGAGGCGTCGCATGTTGATTGTGTTGATTGTTCCTTCGATAAATGCAGCTGACAGGGCTTGCAGTGTTTCAAAATCGAGGTTATTTGGTAAAGATAGGCTTTGTGAAACACTGGTTTCGGTTGCAATCCTTGCTCTTCAAAGACTTCATTAAAATCCCAAACGACCAAGGCTGGAGGACGTGGTTATTTTTTTTGTCGTTGTAAAAAATGGGTTACATTTCACGTCAAATAAATGTCCATAGCCTGTTTTGAAAAGACGGAGGGCTCACGAATTATCGTCAACCTTGACAGTGAAATGCTAAACTGAAAATGATCATTGATAACAATGATGAATGATTATTGATAAGTGTCTGTCTGTCGGTCAGGCGGCCCTCTAGTTTACCAACGATTAAGTGCACTTAGAAAAGGTGCATTCAAGTTTTGTCAAAAGCGCTGGTGAGTTTTCTAATAATAAGAATACAATTGCAAAAGCAAACAAGGTCATCCTATGCCAATGAAGATGACAGTTCATTCGCTGTAATATTTATCTCTTTGTAATTCCTTCAGAGAATCCTCAGTAGCTATCTTCCAGTTTAGCCGGTTGTAGAGAGTTTATATATCGGGCTTCTCGGTGGTGGATAACGTGCGCGTCCCTTGCGTTCAGAACGGGTGATGTTGCCTCATTGATCGGTAGTGCAGGACTGGCGACTCTCCAGTCTCCCCTCCTCTCCTCCCATCGCAGGCTCCAATGTCAACCCCTTGTTCGCACTCACACCCCTGGTTAAAATGGAAGGACGATCTGCGAGGAACAAGCCCCCTTTTTCTGCAGAACAAAAGCCACCCCCCTCCCCCTGCATTTAAAACATATATTCACCTGAGGAAAAGTCAACACTTGCGAGGAGAAGCAGGAGGAGTCTTAACATACCCAGTGCGCAATGACGCTTCTGCGCCGAATTACCGAATTACCGAAGGAATTAATGAAATAACAAGTTAACGGAACGTTCCTGGTAATTTAACATATATTAAAATCTATTCCAAATGAAAGAGAAAAATTCAAACACAAATTTGCAATCTATTTTAGTACAATGACCGCATATCATCAATGCAAATGATTTTGCTTTAGTTTACAGCTACATTATGGCTACAGATTTGGCCGGTTTTTCGTTTTAAGGATGAAACAGATGTGTCACTGGGATGAGTACAGACTTGTAAAATGCGTATCTTGTGTATTGCCTGAGAAAAGTGAGAGACTGACATAATAACAGGATTACAGGCGATTAGCGTTTTTAAAACACCCCCTCCCTGCATTTGATAAAGGGAGCTGCATTAATCTCCAGTAGCCTACTTCAAGATAGAATCCATAATTGAAACAATAACAAAGCGTACTCCCCAACCCTGTTTCACCAAAAAGCTAAGGGATGGGGCTGGAGAAATCGAACTACTCTCACATTCATAGTCAGAGCTATGGATGCAAAGACTGTATAATTGACAAATGTATAATTTTAACCATGTTTTGAGGCTATACAGTGTTTGTTTACCTTTACGCTGTCAACAAAATTTGGAGTAAAACAAGTTTATATTTTGGGTTCTGGTGGGGGTACGACAGCTGAACAAAGCTCATGGGCCATTTATAAATTATATTCTTTAAGAAGCAATGGGTATATATCATTAATAGAAACACAAATACCCCCCCCCCCCATGCTAAACCCCCTGGTATTGTAATGGTGAGTGGTAAGCATGCCCTGGGGGTATGATATTTGTTCTTCTGTAACTTTCACACTCATCATTATTCACGACTCATTCAGGACTATCCGTAAACATTGTAGCATCCACATTAATGAGGAAGTGTTTATAACATATTCAATACTTATTTACAATAAAAAGTGACTCCAAAATGTCACAATACATTATTTGCCATTCATTTATATCCGGCACAAAATCATCTGAAACACAACCAAAACAAAAAGCAAATGCATCCAACACGTTAGTAGAGTCACAAGCTTGATGTGATCATTGCTTGCTAGGGAAATTGAACCAAATACTAAACTTTTGACTACTTTAATACACCCCTAACATGGTGGGACTATGTACAAAAAGTGCCTTCATTTCTGAATGGTTCACCCGATATGGGGGAGAATACCCTTAAATTAAAGCTATCAGTCTGCACTTTAACCTCATAGTCACTGTATCATTTCGGATCCCAAGTGCTGGAGTACAGAGCTTAAACAAAAACAAATGTGTCACTACTGTATATAGCCTACAGTATAAGTCCAAAAATGGATGTAGCGACTAAGGATTCTAGCTTTAAACGGCCTCTCTCACCCAATGTTTCTCATGGGCTCTTGGACATTGAGGCTTTAAATGAAGAGAACTAGGGTAGATAAACAAACATAAAGGCACATGTATATCTTTGCAAAATGGGACCTTACATTAAACTGAAACAATAGCCTATTGATTAGCCTATCCAATGGATCATTCACTGTTTCTGAATGCAACAGACTTCTTAAACGAAAACGCACTTAATTATGAGAGAGACCAGACAGAACAATTTATTAATGAGTTGTGTGAGAGGACATTCTCACCTCGAATGGGTGAAGGGGCCATTAGAGGGGACATGTCTTCAAATGAATCAGTCAATTATTTTATTTTGGTTAAGAGACTTATCAAAGCTCCCTTTAAATGCAGACTCCACCCCACCCTGTATTATATGGAACCCAGAACATGCCCATCACCAAGAAGACCATCTGGTTTATTGATTGCCTGCAATTAATTAGGCTGTGGTCCAGCAAGCACAGACTTTCTGGTGGTCGGATCCAGAGTTTAGTTTCAGCGACGTGATGGTCAGACAGACGCGCAAAGGCATGCCACTCATTTGAATATTTGATTGACATCATTTGAAGTTTATATTTTAAATTAATGTGTAGGACCTACCCTAACTTTACTGACTGGCTTACCACACACCCCCGCAGTGCGGGTTGTGGGCCCCCTGGAGCTCGCCCCCCTCCCCAGATATCATATGAACATGATATGACGCACACAAAAAAAATAGAATTACGGGAAATTGGCTTTAAAACTGCAAATGCAAACTGGCTGTACCCCCGGCTATAGTCCCATTTTTGTAATTTATATTATGAAAAAAAACTTTAGAGCCCATCGTAAAATCATTCATTGAAACATGCCTTTATGCATTCGATATTTAATTGTCTAATATTGTTATTTAGCCTATGTGTTGTCTGTTCTGATTAGTTATTTGTCAAACCAATAAACAGACTGAATAGGCCAGACATTATTTGGACTACATAGATACTACAAATGCGTCAATCCATCTCTCAATCATGCGTCTCATCTCATGCAAGTGAGTGCCTACTAACCTTTTTAAGCACACTATAATGGATGGACGCAGTACTCTGTCACTGACAAATCACACGATCAATTGTCCTTGTCACCCTGCCCGCAGTTACTCATCTGAACCACTAGAGGGGACCATGTCTGTCTAATACTCTATTACATTGGTACAATAAATAATTATTATGTTAGTAAACGCCAGACATTTACACTATATTGAACTAAAGCCATCTTTAGTTCCTAAAATATCCCTAACAAATGGTCAGCAAGATTATACAGAGATGTAATGACTATTAAAATGAAAGGGTGAATGTATTTGATAATCTCTCATTGGTGGCAATTTCACAATGCTTAACTTTAGTCATCTGTGAGTGGTAGGCCTAGCTCTTGAACTGTCGAGCTTCTCATTGCTAGCTGGTTTGTATTTATGTTTCCTTCCCATTCTCCCATTAGCATTGTCTACTTGTTCTTTCTATCTGTGTGTGTGTGATGAGCGGCAGGTAGCTGCCACTCTGCAGCCCGGCACAAGGCCTGCCTGCCCTCCCCTTAACCCCAGGAGCCCCACATCTATCAGCAGCTCTGTGGGGGTCCCCCACCACCCTCCTCCCCCCACCACTCCTCTCTCTCTCTAACTCTTCCCATCTCTCTCCCAGTTCATTCTCTCTCCCACTACACCTCTTTATTCCTCCATTGCTATCCCTATTCACTCTCCTCCCACTACCTCTCTCTCCCTCACCTTCGCCCTCACTCTCCCCACAGTCTATTTTTCCCTCCCTCTCCCTCCTCCCTGCCTGTCGCTGCTCCCTCAAGCCCTCTCCTCCCTCCTTCTCCCACTACCTCTACTTTCCTTTCCATATCTTCCCTCACTTAAAGTTGACGTGTTACCGGGGCCTATAAGATCAGAAATATGTCAAACACACCTTCCCTCAGTTTCTCTTACAGAGATAAACACCACGTTCACCCAAGAGAAACTAGACGCTTGCTAATTGGCATGTCAGCTCTCTTCTAGTAAGAGATTGAGACAAAACATAAACTCCATTAAAACGTAAATATTGATTAGGCTATTTATAAAATGACAGATGAAAAAGATATTCCGGGCTGGTAGACTTGGGTAACAGATCATATATCCATGTTTTATCATTGTGGACAATCAGGAGTACTAAATGTTCCTCCAAAGTCATAATATGGGTTGCAGCCTTTTGTCAGTCATACCTGCCTTCTGGCATTCTGCAGTGTCCCAAACCTTAGTGTCATAGTTAAAAACCTAATAAGCTATAGTAATAGAGGATCAGTTCTAGGATGACAGTGTCACAGGACAGGTCTACAACACACAAAGCTGAATCAGAAATGTGAAAAAGACATTCAACATTAACATTAAAGTAACTGTTTCACGACATCTACTCGGACGTTGCCTAAATGCCTGCAGTCACCCAGCCCCAGTGACTTTCTCAGGCATCTTGCTCCGGAGGTGTGCTTTTCAACTGTTCATCCATCTGGAGAGAGAGGAGAGCGAGAGGGTCTCTCCCTGGCATGTACTTATTGAGAGCCCCCGACAGCTGATCCATTCCCAGTCTCAAAGCCAGGGGTGCTATCATAGCCCCGTTGGGTTCGCCCAGATATGTGTTTTCACTGAACACATGTTAGTAATACCTATTCCATATGAGCTCCCAACAACACCATGGTTTTAGCATCTAGCCTGCCCTTTGTTTCAAGACTCCCTCGTCATGCCAATAGAAATGGGGTACGAACCAGGCAAACAGACCATAATAATACAAGCGGTGCTCCGTCTCAGCCAAACTGTGCCCTAGATTAGTCTATTCCTAGACTATTCTTATATTATATGCTCTATACCACTCAATTTCAATGCCGTTTCATTGTTTACTCAGTTTTTGTGGGGTCTGTGGTCTCTGAGAAGGTAAAGAATTTGCGGTGTTAAGGTGTGCTGTAGCTGAACAGTAGGAGGTACCAGACAGAAGGTGACCTCTGACCCCTGATTACACGCCACTCTATCACACACACTTCTAATTACACGCACAGACCCACACACACTCTCACGTCAGGTGGCCTAGGTTACAGCCTTGGGGCAGCAACTGAAAGGTCGCTGGTTCGAATACCTGAACCGACAAGGTGAAAAATCTGTCGATGTGCCTTTAAGCACGGTACGTAACCCTAATTTGCTCCAGGTGTGCCGTACTACTATGGCGAACTCTGTAAAACAACACATTTCACTGCACCCATCCAGTGTATATGACCATAAAAACACATTTTACACTTCTCTCTGACACACACTCCCCAGGCCCCCCCTTTATATTGGCTCCTACCCTCACCGTAACCTCACTTCTTCTGACCCAGCCATGCAAGGTCACACTCAGCGAGGCAAAAGGACACGCTCTCTACAGTTCTGCCCCTCTGTCATACATGTAGTATTTGGTTCATGCATGTATCACACCTATCGCTCGTGTGGCCTTGAGTTCTGTCATGTTTCATATGAATAATGTTCGGTTCACATGTTTTACACACCTTCAGCACTCAGGTCAAGCATGTTTCACAGGTGGTGGCTAAGAAGCCTAGCGTGTTTCACAACATGAGTATTCAGGGCCACTCCATGTGTCAGACACACAATCTTCGCATTGTTCACCCGGTCAGCTCGGCATTTGGTGGTGGGATGTGGGAGTGATGAGTCTGGATGCCCTCCAAGCATTGCCATGTTCTCAGAGCGTCCACACAGGTCCCTGTGCGTCTTTAGGCTGTTTTTCACATCTTTCCTTTGCTAACAACATCCATGCTGCTTCGAGGTGAACACAGACACATGGTTCTGAGGCAGTAAAATACTGGGCAACTTTCCGCTGCTGAGAATTCGAGGGGCTGAGTGAGTGAAAGTCTGAGAGCCGCTGGAAGGACCAGACTCAGCTTTACAAGCACACAGACACAGACACGGATAGACACAAACACAGAGACACAGAGAGGCACAAACACAGAGAGACTGACAGACAGACACAAACACAGAGAGACACAAACACTGAGACACAGAGAGACACAAACACAGAGAGACTGACACACAGACACAAACACAGAGAGACTGACAGACAGACACACATACACAGACATGGAGAGACACAAACACAGAGACACAGAGAGACACAAACATAGAGACACAGAGAGACACAAATACAGAGAGACTGACAGACAGACACAGACACAGAGACACACACACACACACAGTCCTTATCCCCTGGGCTGAGCCGGGACATAAAAACCATATGCCATAGGAAGGAGAGAGAGCAAAAGAGTGAGGTAGACGGGGCAAGGAAGGAGAGTCCAGCCTTTATGTGGAACGGACAAAAGCACGGGAAATTGTTTCCACCAGTTGGCGAATTGCGTCACACGGGACTGCGTGGGTTTAAGGCCTGGAGCGGCGGAACCCTGATGGGCTCTAGAGGTGCTCATAGTGTGAGGTGGGGGAAGAGGTACTCCAGTGATTCAAATCACAAATGTGTCTTAAGTTCCTCATTCAGACTACTGACCCTCCATGCTAGTGGCCTGGCTGTGTATGTGAGAGAGTGGGAATAAATCTCTATGGATAGGTCACTTTGGATGCCTAACCAGAGGTTGCTCTGTGAGGGTTGTATGTGGGGGGTTAACAAAGAGTTTATGGAGTTTCTCTCTGCCTTGCTTGTCTGTGTTTTTCAACTATGCACAAGCAAACACTTGCGCACACACACAAACCACACACAAACCACACACACAAACCACACACAAACCACACACAAACCACACACACAAACCACACACAAGATATAGAGCATAAAGTGATGATGCTTCAGAAGTCCCAAGCAAACATGTGAGAATCTTACACAAGGCTACCATCTCAAACCACTGTGAATGATATATTCCACAAGACACAAAGAATGCAGTATGGCGATATCCTCTGATAATAATGCAATTTAATATTCATATTTTCACTCCCTTAGCTCACTTTTCTGTTAATAGGTAGTGTCAGTTATCCTCCGAAGGACATTATTTAGATAAAGAGACTCATTCACTACTTAATGTGTTTTCTGAGCGATAACTTCTCAGATACCTCACTGAAGGTAATAGATATACATTCTCTCTCTCTCATGTATTTATAAAGCCTTTTTTTTATTTATTTCACCGTTATTTAACCAGGTAGGCAAGTCGAGAACAAGTTCTCATTTACAATTGCGACCTGGCCAAGATAAAGCAAAGCAGTTCGACACATACAACAACACAGAGTTACACATGGAGTAAAACAAACATACAGTCAATAATACAGTAGAAACAAGTCTATATACGATGTGAGCAAGTGAGGTGAGATAAGGGAGGTAAAGGCAAAAAAAAGGCCATGGTGGCAAAGTAAATACAATATAGCAAGTAAAACACTGGAATGGTAGATTTGCAGTGGAAGAATGTGCAAAGTAGAAATAAAAATAATGGGGTGCAAAGGAGCAAAATAAATTAATGAATGAATTAAATACAGTAGGGAAAGAGGTAGTTGTTTGGGCTAAATTATAGGTGGGCTATGTACAGGTGCAGTAATCTGTGAGCTGCTCTGACAGTTGGTGCTTAAAGCTAGTGAGGGAGATAAGTGTTTCCAGTTTCAGAGATTTTTGTAGTTCGTTCCAGTCATTGGCAGCAGAGAACTGGAAAGAGAGGCGGCCAAAGAAAGAATTGGTTTTGGGGGTGACTAGAGAGATATACCTGCTGGAGCGTGTGCTACAGGTGGGAGATGCTATGGTGACCAGCGAGCTGAGATAAGGGGGGACTTTACCTAGCAGGGTCTTGTAGATGACATGGAGCCAGTGGGTTTGGCGACGAGTATGAAGCGAGGGCCATTTTTACATCAGCTGATGTCACAAAGTGCAATACAAGAAACCCAGCCTGAAACCCCAAACAGCAAGCAATGCAGATGTAGAAGCATGGTGGCTAGGAAAAACTCCATAGAAAGGCAGGAACCTAGGAAGAAACCTAGAGAGGAACCAGGCTCTGAGGGGTGGCCAGTCCTCTTCTGTGTGTCCCGGATGGAGATTATAACAGTACATGGCCATTAAGGCCCGATTGTTCTTCAAGATGCTCAAACATTCATAGATGACCAGCAGGGTCAAATAATAATCACAGTGGTTGTAGCGGGTGCACCAAGTCCATACCTCAGGAGTAAATGTCAGTTGGCTTTTCATAGCAGAGCATTCAGAGGTCGAGATAGCAGATGCAGTAGAGAGAGAGAGAGAGAGAGAGAGAGAGATACGAAAACAGCAGGTCCGGGACAGGGTAGCATGTACGGTGAACAGGTCAGGGTTCCATAGCTGCAGGCAGAACAGTTGAAACTGGAGCAGCAGCACGAGCAGGTGGACTGGGGACAGCCAGGAGTCATCAAGCCAGGTAGTCCTGCGGCATGGTCCTGGGGCTCAGGTCCTCCGGGAGGGGAGGGAGAGAGAAAATAATTAGAGGGAGCAAACTTAAAATCTCTCCCTCATAACGTGATCTCATAAAAATCCCCAAAGTAACATTGTTTTACTGTTTAACAAAGCCAATAAACATGAAGGGATGAAAGAGAGGAGGAAGGGAGCAGAGGGGATGCCACGTCCTTTAGGGACTCTGACTGTTGTCTGTTGTCTCAGCCTACTCCTAGCCAATCTCTCTACTCCACCCAATATCAAATAATATCCTCTCCTTCCCATCCCTCCTGGACCTCTTATCGCTTCTCCTTTCCTCTCTTATATGTTGTTTGGTAATGCCTGGCACTTCTCAAATGTATCTAATTGAGATGGAATTGACCCCAACCCCGAACTCTGGAATAGAGCCACAGTTAACACCCTAGATTCCCTCCCCCAGAGATGAATTAACAGTCCCACCACGACAATGATATTATAGGTTTCCCTAACTGGTCTGAGGTCAGTGCAGTGACAGTGTTCACGTTCCTGGAGAGGCCAGGGCAGCACCATATGGCCGGAGGGGAGCTGAGTGGAGGAGCATGTGTGACGTCTCTGACAGACGCCGGACACGCTGCATTCCTCTACGGCAGGGGACACGTAACCCAAAATGTCACAGAGGGACAATGTGGACGGGCATCGGTGTACAACTAATAGAATGTATAGATCACAGGAGGTTGGTGCCCCCTTAATTGGGGAGGAGGGGCTTGTGGTAACGGCTGGAGTGGAATAGTATAGAATACGTCGAACACATGGTTTGATGACATTCCATTTGCGCAGTTCCACCGCTTTTTATGATCCGTCCTCCCCTCAGCAACCTCCACTGATAAAGATAGTTATTTTCACTCTCTCTGCTACAGAGAGACCCCAATTTATATCAGACCGGGACAGCACGCAATGGCACACGCAAGAGTTAATATGGGCGGCCATCATGGAAATAAAGACTGAAAATGGTTGTCTAGTCATAAAGTAGGCTCTAATTGGTCAACGACCAATGCTTCCTGTGCTTTACGAATATTCTCTCCCTATGCTTAACAGTATCACTATTTCCAGACTACTGCATGACACCTATCACTACATTTTCTAGGAGCACTCAGAGAATACTGTACCTCATGACCTGTCTGTGCACTCACGGAAACAGCCAGAGAAGGAGTGAAAGAAGGAGTGTGAGGGCGGGAGAGCAATAAGTAAAGTGAGGAAGGGAGGGGGGTTAAGTAGAGTGAGTGAGTGACAGAGCAGGGAAGGAGGTAGAAAGGGAGGGAAAGAGGGATCTGCGAGCATGCGAGGGAATAAATGGAAAAAGCAGAGGGGAGCAGGGTCTTGCAGGAATTTGGAGGGAGAGGGTTAGTTGAAAAGAGAGACACAGCGTGTTGAGAGCTGTTGTGTTTCAGTGGTCCCCTTCAAAGGGAAAGGCCTGATGTCTTTACCATGCGCTGCAGGACTGCAGGTTAGGGCCAGTGGGGCTGGGGTTTAGGCAGTCTGAAACCCCACACAGCCTGCAGCCTACACAGACACACTCTACATGAACCTGCCCAGAGCAGGCATAAGGATGAAATCATTTTTCGTGGAGATTGCTGCGGTGCTACGCTGAACTGAGCTGCGCTGCTCTAGACCTTATGGAGGTCTGCATGGCAGACATGCATGCACTCTCACAAACACATACATGCACGCACGCACACTCAGACACACCCACAAACTGCTGTCCCTCGGAGGTATACTGTCAGGCCCTTCTACACCCACTTCCTGTAAAAGACAGTAATGTAGTGTTGTCATGGCAACACAACGTTACAGACAAGCTGGGGAACGAATCATGGATTCCACCCGGCAGGCTACACGCCTGTACGCCCACAGGGGCTGACCTATGACTTAAGAGGGCTGTAGTGACCCTGTGGGCAGGGGGCCAAAGGGGAGGAGGGTTCAAGGTCCCAAAAGTGGTTGGGTTGTGGGTCGGGCATACAACTGTAACCTCTGCATTAGATCAGACTTGATTTACCCAGTAGGCTACTAGAGAAATAACAGATATGCACACTGCACACATCGCTGATATTCTATTGGATCTGGGGTTAAACTACAAAACGTAGTTTCTGATTTGCACAATGCCTTCAGAAAGTATTCACACCCCTTGACATATTCCACATTTTGTTGTGTTACAGCCTGAATGGATTCAATTCATATTTTTTTCTCACCCATCTACCCACAATACCCCATAATGACAAAGTGAAAACGAGTTTTTAGAATTTTTTGCACATTTATTGAAAATTAAATACAGAAATATTGCATTTACATAAGTATTCACACCACTGAGTCAATTATAGCTTTGAATCGTCTTGGTTATGTTTGTATCAGCTTTGCACATCTGGATTTGGGGATTTTCGCCCATTCTTCCCTGCAGATTTTCTCATGCTCTGACAAGTTAGATGGGGAGCCACGGTGAACAGCAATCTTCAAGTCTTTCCAAAGATTTTCAATGGGATTCAAGTCTGGGCTTTGGCTGGGCCACTCAAGGACTTTCACATTCCTGTTCTGAAGCCTTTCCAACGCTGCTTTGGCTGTAGGTTTGGAGTCATTGTCCTGTTGGAATATGAATCTTCACCCCAGTCTAAAGTTGTTTTCACTCTGAAGATATTTCTAATCAAGGATTTGCCTGTTTTTGTCTCCATTCATTGTTCCCCTCTATCCTTACCAGTCTCCCAGTCCCAGCCGCTGAAAAGTATCCCCATAGCATGACGCTGCCACCAACATGCTTCATGGTAGAGATGGTGTTAGACGGGTGATGAGCTGTGCCTGGTTTATAGCACTTTGCATTCAGGCCAAAGAGTTACATTTTTGTCACATCAGACCACAGAATCTTTTGCCTTATGATCTCAGAGTCTTTCTGCAAACTCTAGGCGTGCTGTCATGTGTCTTTTACTCAGGAGTGGCTTCTGTCTGACCACTCTCCCAAAAAGCCCAGATTGGTGAAGTGCTGTAGAGACTGTTGTCCTTTTGGCAGGTTCTCCCATCTCTGTAGTTCTGTCAGAGTGGTCATTGGGTTCTTGGTCAGTTTGGTTGGACTGCCTGCTCTAGGTATTCTGGGTAGTTCCATATTTGTTCCATTTCCCAAATAATGTAGACCACAGTGCTCTTTGAAACTTTCAACACTCTAGAAATGGTTTTATACCCTTCCCCAGATATATGCCTCACCACAATTCTCTCTCGGAGATCTAGGGACAGTTCCTCAGACTTCATGCTATTGTTTCTGCTCTGACAACTGTGGGACCTTGCAGTATATAGACGGGTGTGTTTTTTCTAAGTCAATTAAGTTGTAGTGACATCTCATTGATGATCAAAGGAAATTGGATTAACCTGAAATCAATTTGGAGTGTTTTAACAAAGGGGTGTGAACAGTTATGTAAATTAGATGTCTGTATTTAATTTTCACTTTGTCATTATGGGGTATTGTATGTATATTTGTATATTTAGTCCATTTTGAATTCAGGCTGTAACACAACAAAATGTGGAATAGGTCAAGGGGTATGAATACTTTCTGAAGGCACTGTATATCATGAATAGAATTTCAGGTCATTTGAAATCCAGAACTGAGCCCAACCCTATAACACCCTGGCTGTTGCTAACACACAAAGCTATGGAACTCTTACCAGATCATTTACTCTGGGCTAACTGTCATTGCATCAGTGTCATCCTTAACCAAGCTCTTCGATCTTTCAATTGATACTGCCATTTTTAGCAGACACCAATTCTGATCACCCTTTACAATATGTGATGTTCATGATCTAAGAGATATTGTGAATGTTTGCATTGCATTTCCTACCCATCACTGTTGTGTATACCTAATTAGGTAAACAGTCTGTATTTAGAGCTGTGGTGGAACCTTGAGGAATGTTCTACGGCTGGGGTGGGGATGGAGGGTGAAAGAGAGACGACAGAGCGAACATTCCGCCAGCAGCGTTCTCCGTTTTCTCCCTCAGGCGTCAATCAGGTGTGTTATCTCTGTGCTCCCGCGGGGCCTGTCGGTGTGGCTGTCACCCCTCTGCGCTGACAGAGGGACCCTCATATCTGGGGCCCTGATAACCTCCGGACCCACAGAGCAAGACCCTCACTGTCCAGCGAGACACACCGACCAATCTCCCCTCATCTCCCCCAACACACAAGCAATCAGGCCCCTTCCCATACACCACCCCCTCCTCCCCAACTCCAATTCAGCCTCGGACTAAGTTCACACACTATTGAAATTCAGCCACAAACTCCAACCCCCCAAAATCTATAGTAACCAAATGCAGTATCTGTCATTGTTTCTGAATGGTTAGTTCCCCATGGAGTAAAAAATACTTTTGGTGGTTCATAGCAAAAAGGTTTGGGTACCAATGGCCCACCCTACTTACTCTGCCACCAGTTCCCGTCCCTCTTCCCCCGACCTCATTTCCCTCCAAAAAACACTATGTCCTGTTATCAGAGAACTGAAATAGCCACCAGGGTCAATGAGAAGCTTTGTCTGACACTTGCCCTGCTGCAACCTCACATGAAATCCAGCACTTCATGCCAATAAGGTCATAATGTACAATAAACATATGTGTAAACTGTCACACTGCTGTATTTTCAGGACATTTTGTGTACTGTCACATATTTGTCTCTCGCTATGGGCTAGAAATGTTCCTACGAATCCATGCAGTATAAAGACTTACTTTCAATTTTAAATCCGTTATAGTCTACTCAAAAACAGTAATCAGGAAAATGTATATTTTTGTATCCCTCTCTAAGTCATCAGAAACATGTCTGTGAGTTGTGACTCTTGGAGTCTCTGTGGTGGAGTAGGGGTGGGGGTCTGGGAGTAGGGTGGGGGATGTTGACGGGACCAGTTGATACATTTCATGTGGGGTGTGCTTGACTCTCTGACAGGAGCTGTCGCTGGAATAGCAGGGGGGTCCTTATCAATCAACCCCCCCCATCTGCCAATCAAACAGCTTCACCGTGACAACCACAGCCCTGCTATCTGTCCAGCTGTCTCACCCTCTCTCTCCCAGCCTGAGATGGGCTTGTTAGGAGGGGAATGAGCCATAGAGCCACAACCATAATGGTTTGCCCTAGACAGCCATTTTAGAAGAGACAAGATAGGGTTGGAGCGGAGTTATGGGGAGAACAGAGGAGCTACTTGATTAGGGTTAGGGCAAAAGTTAAGGATGTACACATCCACATGCTCCCCAGTACACTCTCTGTGGCTTTCTGAGTGCTTCAGAGGGGAGAAGGCGACCTGTGGCCTTTATTTAACAGTAGCAGAATGAATATGTAAAGCAGAGCTCATAAATAGAGGGCTGAAAAGCCCCCCTGTCGGGAGCAAAGCCCTGCTCTGAGGCTGCATCTAACCAGGCCACGGCAGGGACCACACTCACACACTGTCCTGTCCACACACACAAAGACAGCCTGCGACTCTGTCACTGTCCACACACACACAAGCACAGGCATCCCTCAATCAGGGAGAGATTGAGGGGCCCTAAGGGAAATCGTTTGAAAGAGACACAGCACAGTGTGAGAGAGTGTCATGATTTCCCCAACATAACTGAGTGATTAAGGTCTTTCGGTGGTAAGGGTCAGGTATTAGGGGTCAGGTATTCCACCTGTTTGTGTGTGTAGAAGAATGATCATGATGTTTGTGTGTTGCACGTGTTGCTTGCGTGCGTATGCGTCAAGGTAAATCTCTGTTTGTCTCAGGGTTGAGGAGCAAAGCCAGCCCCTGTGGGCAGCCTTTATTCTGGGGTTAGCTCTGCTGTCTGTCTTCTCCCGTCCACCCATCCCTCCTGTCAAGGCTCAGTAACCATTATGGTTATGTGACAGTCACTGTGACTCCTGTAATCATCGTAGTTTGGGGTTATTTTCAAGCGACAGAAAACAACAGATTGTCCTACAGGTTGATTTGGACCAATTGCAATGGGATGTCTTCGCCTCTCCGCGACTGAAAAACATTGGTTAGGACACAAGAGTTGAACGACAATGCTACTTGAGGTGGAGGGAAGAGAAACTCAAATCTTTGTCCTCTGTAGTGTGTCTTTCTGTTCTTCTGTCTTATAGAGTGTCTGTCACGAAATTAAAGAAACTAGAAGTGGTGCGCAATGGATGAATAATCTAGCATAGTTTGATACCAGAAGTTTGATGATTGAAAGAGAGAAAATAACCCCTTCTTCTGAAAGTTACAGATAGACATTAAAAGAAGAAAAACAAGTTTGAAAACATTTCATAACAAGGCTGTGGTCGCCATTTGCACCAGTTTGAAGTCGCGCCTGCTGCATTCAGTGTATTCTGTGTTGTATACCATGATGGGGAAAGAAAGGTGATTTATTCGGGCCTATCAGCAACAGGAACAGAGAATACCACACAGACTTATAAAGAGCATGGTTACTCTGACGGTCAGCTGTGGCTCATGACCTGACCATACAAGCAAAAGTGTTGAACACACCTCTTCAACCGCAGGTAAATCCTGCATGGTCTAAAATCTGACCACCACACCATACTCCCATAGCTCAACCCATGACTGTCAAAACCCTGATAACACAGGACACCCTCAGAGGTTAACCCAGGTCAACATACCTGATCGAAACCCTGACCACCACACCATACTCCCATAGCTCAACCCATGACTGTCGAAGCCCTGATAACACAGGACACCCTCAGAGGTTAACCCAGGTCAACATACCTGATCGAAACCCCAACCGCACTTAACGCTCACCGCCCTACACAGGAAACTCCGCGCAGAAAAAATTTGCCCGTGTTTTATGTGATAGTTCAAACCCTACAGTACACGGTTAACCCTGCACGGTTAAACATCTGACCACACTTTATAGGTTCTAGGTTCACCCTACACAGTTAACGCTGGATGGTCAAACCCGTCCACAGTTTACACCCCGCTCCAGTCACAGGTTAACCCAGCTCGACCGCAGCCTCTTTTGTGTCTCTTTCTTTAGAGCCGTAAAAGAGCCTTCCAGAGGGCAGCTCCCACTGCGGGATCACACTGTCACAATGCAAACTGGGAAACGGCGTGTATTGTTATTCGTAGGGGCAGACACTCAGGTCCCTTTGACTGGGGGACTCCGCCATTACAGGTAGTTGTGAACTGTCACCACTCGTTGAGATTAGGCTCAGTACA
This sequence comes from Oncorhynchus mykiss, assembly GCF_013265735.2. Lineage (NCBI taxonomy): Eukaryota > Metazoa > Chordata > Actinopteri > Salmoniformes > Salmonidae > Oncorhynchus > Oncorhynchus mykiss. The sequence goes on along the minus strand of NC_048587.1, from coordinate 18,980,451 downwards.
CAAAGAGAAAACGGAGGCACAATGACTTCAAATAGGTTTCAAGGTTAACTCCCTTTCGAGTGGAAGAATAGGCAAGTCACAGACACGGGCACCTTGCGTATTGCGACTGGCTGTGTATTGGCGCATTGTTTTTTTCTCCTCATAAATGAACAAAGTAAGATGTCCCCCTGCATTTGTGACTGAATGGGCTGGTTTTGTCATGGCCCCACAGAGTAATAATGTTGTGATCACACGACGTGAAGCAGCAAAGCAAGGCTGGGGTAACGATACATGATATGCATGCTGAAAACCTTTGTCTTATACATCAATGGTATTCTCTCAATGGCCCCCCCCAAAAAAAAAAACTGTAGTCATCGGCTATGAAAAGCCAACTGACATTTAAACCTGAGGTGCTGACCTGTTGCACACTCGACAACCACTGTCAATATTATTATTTGACCCCGTTGGTCATCTATGAGCATTTGAACATCTTGGCCATGTTCTGTTATAATCTCCACCCGGCACAGCCAGAAGAGGACTGGACCCCTCATTGCCTGGTTCCTCTCTAGGTTTCTTCCTAGGTTCTGGCCTTTCTAGGGAGTTTTTCCTAGCTACCGTGCGTCAACACCTGCATTGCTTGCTGTTTGGGGTTTTAGGCTGGGTTTCTGTACAGCACTTTGTGACATCAGCTGATGTAAGAAGGGCTTTATAAATACATTTCATTGATTGATTGATTGGTTTATTCAAGGAGAGCGATTGACAAGGAGAGTGGGCTAACCAAAGTATTACATTTGATCTTGGTTGTTTCTCTGTAAAAAGGTCCAGAAGCTGTCATATTTGACGTTAGACTGGAAAGCATTACATGAGTGTGTCTGTGGCGCCCTCTAGTGTCCGGCTGTGCCTGGTGCCTCTGTGGCAGGGAGGCAGACTGACTAACTGAAGGAGCACTTGGGCTAGAGTAAAGACAGCAGACAGCACTGAATATTAATAGCGAGGTCAATAAACCATCAAATAAACCCACAAAAGCATCCGTAGATTAACCAACATTTAAGAAAATAAAACAGGGATTGAGATTGCTACATTTACCCAACCACTAGGCTTGTGCGGACTTCATAGCTACAGGACAATTCCAGGAAAATAAACTCAACTGATAGGTGAAGTTGTGTGAAGTCCAAGCTCATAGCATAAACAATATTTATTAATAAGTGCTATTCATTTCATTCTCTACAATACTCTCTATAATAGCATTATTTCAGGCAGTAGTAACTGACACAAAGCAGGACCTCTAACCTACGCTACAGACTCACTTTACAACCAGCAGTCATGAGATGAGGCAGACAACAGACACTTAACATTACAGCTCACTGACATCAAAGCCAACAGGTGGAAACGCCCTGACTAATACACATCCGAAAATGAAAGGGGCCAATCAACATCTTAGGTCTTTAATGATCTCTAGGAATAAACATGTCAGAATGTCAGAACACCAGAGAAACCCACTCTGCTCCCTAAAAGCCTGAAACCAGCCCTGGATGCTTATTGGGGCCCACATTAGCATCAGCAGTGTTGTCTGTGGCCCTCGGGCAGGGCTGGATGATTAGCAAGTAAAACAATCTCACTGTGGCCCCGGAGAACACACCTCTGACTCTGGCCCCCGCCCTAGTATGTGTGTGTCTGTGCATGTCTGTGTGAGTGAGTGTGTGATGTATGAGAGAGTGTATGCATGTATGTGTGTCACAAGGTCGTGGTAAACAGGAGACTCAGGTTGTAACACAGACTAAGTAGCAAATAAGTGCCACATTCAGCAGCTATCCGCTACCATGTTTACAAAAGGAACAGTAACAGAGCTGACACAATGAGAAGAGAGAAAGAGGGAGAAACAGAAATAACAAAGGGGGGAGAGAGAGAGAGAGAGAGAGAGAGGGAGACAGAGAGAGAGAGAGACAGAAATAACAAAAGGGGGGGAGAGAGAGAGAGAGAGAGAGAGGGAGAGAGAGAGAGAGAGAGAGAGAGAGAGAGAGAGAGAGAGAGAGAGAGAGAGAAAGAGGGAGAAACAGAAATAACAAAAGGGTGGGAGAGAGAGGGAGAGAGAGAGAGAGAGAGAGAGAGAAAGAGGGAGAAACAGAAATAACAAAGAAGGGGGAGAGAGAGAGAGATAGAGGGAAAGAGAGAGAGAGAGAGAGAGAGAGTGAGAGAGAAAGAGAGAGAGAGAGAGAGAGAGAGAGAGAGAGAGAGAGAGAGAGAGAGGGACATATTTCCCTATGATTACACAGATCCAGAAAGAATTTAAAAACAAACCAAATTTTGATAAACTCCCATATCCCGTGCTTCTTCACCTGCATTGCTTGCTGTTTGGGGTTTTAGGCTGGGTTTCTGTACAGCACTTTGAGATATCAGCTGATGTACGAAGGGCTATATAAAATAAATTTGATTGATTGATTGATTGATTGATATCAACTGGGTGAAATACCACAGTGTGCCATCACAGCAGCAAGATGTGTGACCTGTTGGTACAAGAAAAGGGCAACCAGTGAAGAACAAACACCATTGTAAATACAGCACATACCTATGTTTATTTATTTTGCCTTTTGTACTTGAACTATTTGCACATAATGTGACATTTGAAATGTCTTTATTCTTTTGGAACTTTTGTGAGTGTAATGTTTACTGTTATTTTTTATTGTTTATTTCACTTTTGTTTATTATCTACTTCACTTGCTTTGGCAATGTTAACATGTTTCCCATGCCAATAAAGTCCTTAAATTGACATTTAATTGAGAGTGCGGGAGAGAGAGAGAGAGAGAGAGAGAGAGAGAGATGGAGAGAGAGCAGCAGACAGAGCAGCAGACAGAGAGAAACAGAGATATGTAATGTTTGTTTCATGGCTCCCTGGGTTCCTATTTTGTATTTATATTTATTATGCCAAGGCAGCAACTACTCTTCCTAGGGTCCAGCAAAATGAAGGAAGTTAATATAATTTTAAAGACATTACGATACATTCACAGATTTCACAACACACTGTATGCCCTCAGGCCCCTACTTCACCACTACCACATATATACAGTACAAAATCCATGTGTATGTGTCTGTATAGTGCCTATGTTATTGTGTGTGGGTATGCATGTGTTTGTGCCCATGTTTGTGTTGCTTCACAATTTCACATTGTTCCATAAGGTGTTTTTTTATCTGCTTTTTAAATCACATTTTACTGCTCGCATCAGTTACTTGATGTGGAATATATTTCCATGTAGTCATGGCTCTATGTAGTACTGTGCACCTCCCATAGTCTGTTCTGGACTTGGGGATTGTGAAGAGACCTCTGGTGACATGTCTTGTGGGGTATGCATGGGTGTCCGAGCTGTGTGCCAGTAGTTCAAACAGACAGCTCAGTGCATTCAACATGTCAATGCCTCTCATAAATACAAGTAGTAATAAAGTCAATCTCTCGTCCACGTTGAGCCAGGAGTGATTGACATGCATGTTATTAATAGTAGCTCTCTGTGTACATCCAAGGGCCAGCCGTGCTGCCCTGTTTTAAGCCAATTGCAATTTTCCTAAGTCCTTTTTTTGTGGCACCTGACCACACGACTGAACAGTAGTCAAGGTGCGACCAAACTAGTGTAGGACCTGCCTTGTTGATAATGTTGGACATACTACTCCCCATCTTAGCTACTAATATGTTTTGACCATGACAGTTTATAATCCAGGGTTACTACAAGCAGTTTAGTCTTCTCAACTTGCTCAATTTCCACATGATTTAGTACAAGATTTAGTTGAGGTGAGAGGCCTAAACAGCTGCCCTGGGGAATACCTAATTCTGTTTGGATTATGTTTGAGAGGCTTCCATTAAAGAAAACCTGTGTTCTGTTATAGCAGAGGGTGTAAAGCCATGACACATACGTTTTTCCAGCAGCAGACAAAAGCTGCACTGAAGTCTAACAAGACAGCCCCCGCAATCATTTTATCACCAATTTCTCTCAGCCAATCCTGTCATTTGTGTAAATGCTGTGCTTGTTGAGTGTCCTTCCCTATAAGCGTGCGGAAAGTCTGTTTGTCAAATTGTTTACTGTGAAATAGCACTGTATCTGGTCCAACAACATTTCTTCCAGAAGTTTTACTAAGGGTTGGTAACAGGCTGATTGGTCGGCTATTTCAGCCAGTAAAGGGGGCTTTACTATTCTTGGGCAGGGGAATGACTTTAGCTTCGCTCCAGGCCTGAGGGCACACACTTTCTAGTAGGCTTAAATTGAAGAAGTGGCAAATGCCTTTCCTACAGAGAGTGAGGCTGTCCAAAGTGGGTGTTGTGGACAGAGCTAATGGGGGATTGATTGGACACAGAACGGACAACATTAGATGTAAGGTGTTGGAGTTAATGGGACAAACTGTTACATTGGGGATAGGGTGTAAATGGGCTAGATAGATAGTGATGAGAGAGTGAGAATAGTGAATAGTATTACCTATAATTACCCTGTAAGCTACACCTACCGGTATAGTAAGGAGCTTGTCCAAAATGATCTGTAAAATTGTCCTAAGAAGTCTACAGCCGCGGGAAATCGGTTTTGGGGGTGGTGGTGCCGCAATTTTTTTGCCAACGGGGGGAAGCAGACCGTGCTGAAGACATCTATATCCATCTGCTAATAGAGTAAAGGCCCAGTGCACTACTTTAGTGACAAAAATGTAAACTAAATGTATTTCAGTGATTACCAGCATACCACAAACTGAAATATTACATTTACATTAGTATTCAGACTCTTAACTTAGTACTTTATTGAAGCACCTTTGGCAGTGATTTCAGCCTTGGGTCTTCTTGGGTATGACGCTACAAGCTTGGCACACCTGTATTTGGGGAGTTTCTCCCACTTTGCAGATCCTCCCAAGCTCTGTCAAGTTGGATGGGGTGCGTCGCTGCACAGCTATTTTCAGGTCTCTCCAGAGATGTTTGATCGGGTTCAAGTCCTGTCTTGTCTGTGTGCTGAGGGTTGTTGTCCTGTTGGAAGGTTAACCTTCGCTTCTGGAGCAGGTTTTCATCAAGGATCACTCTGTACTTTGCTTCGTTCATCTTTCCCTCGATCCTGACTAGTCTCCCAGTCCTTTCTGCTGAAGAACCTTCCCACGGCATGATGCTGCCACAACCACGCTTCACGTTAGGGATAGTGCTAGGTTTCCTCCAGCTGTGACGCTTGGCATTCAGGCCAAAGAGTTCAATCTTGGTTGCATCAGACCAGAGAATCTTGTTTCTCATGGTCTGAGAGTCCTTTAGGTGCCTTTTGGCAAACTCGAAGCAGGCTGTCATGTGTCTTTTACTGATGAGTGGCTTCCATCTGGCCACTCTACCATAAAAGGCCTGATTGGTGTCCTTCTGGAAGGTTCTCCCATCTCCACACAGGAACTCTGGAGCTCTGTCAGAGTGACCATTGGTCACCTCCCTGACCAAGGCCCTTCTCACCCTGATTGCTCAGTTTGGCAAGGCAGCCAGCTCTAGGAAGAGTCTTGGTGGTTCCAAAATTATCCAAAATTACCCTTCCCCAGATCTGTGCTTCGATACAATCTTGTCTCGGAGGTCTATGGACAATTCCTTCGATCTCATGGCTTGGTTTTTGTTCTGACAAGCACTGTCAACTGGTGGACCTTATGTAGACAGGTGTGTGCCTTTCCAAATCATGTCCAATCAATTGAATTTACCACAGGTGGACTCCAATCAAGTTGTAGAAATATCTCAAGGATGAACAATGGAAACAGGATGCACCTGAGCTTAATTTCAAGTCTCATAGCAAAGGGTCTGAATACTGGTAAACAAGGAATTTCTGTTTTTAATACATTTGCAAAATAATCAAAAAACAGTTTTTGCTTTGTCATTATGGGGTATGGTGTGTAGATTGATGAGGGGAAAACCATTTTTAATCAATTTTACAATAAGGCTGTAAGGTAACAAAATGTTGAAAAAGTCAAGGGGTCTGAATGCTTTCCCGAATGCAATGTAATTTGATATGGATGTTCCATGTCTTTGCCCATTACTTTGCACCTTTTGATGTAAATATTTGAGGACAGGGTTTTGTTCTTTCTGGGTTCCATTAGACTTGCAGAGAAAGGGACAGGGCAACAACTCTTACAATTGCGACTATTGAATCCTGCAAGATATTGTTCTTAGTTATACAACTACCATATTGCCAAAGCAGAAATGCTGTTTAAAAAAAAATCCCGCACTACAGATGGCTATATCTGTCTGTTAATACTAGGAAAGGCCCGGTGCACTACTTTAATAAAAAAATATTTTTGACTATGATATTTCAGGGGGTGCTGCAGCACCCTCAGCACCCGAACTTCACGCAGCTATGCCTAGGTGCCTGCTCCATTTCCACCTCTCCTCCTTTAACATATCAATTAAATTCAAGGGGCTCTACTGGCATGGAAAACATATGTTTACATTGCCAAAGCAAGAGAAATGGATCAATAAAAGTGAAATAAACAAGAAAAAGGGAACGGTAAATACTACACTCACACAAGTTCCAAAATAATAGAGACATTTCAAATGTCATATTATGTCTATACATAACATTGTAACGATTTGTATTTAAATGGTGTTTGTTCTTCACTGGTTGACCTTTTCTTGTGGAAACAGATCACACATCTTGCTGCTGTGATTGCACACTGCTCTCTAAGGTCAGTGCGTGACAGTACCCCCCCCCCCCAAAGGTGCGGAAACCGCAAAACCTGAACCTATAGGGGAGGGTCTGGGTGGGCATCTATCCGCGGTGGCGGCTCAGGTGCGGGACGCAGACCGCGCTCCACCACTGGCTCACTCCACTTTGGTAGGCACCTCTGGTGCGGGGACCCTCATCGCCGACACCGGACTGGGCACCCTCACTGCGGGCCCCGGACTGGGGAACCTCGCTGCGGGCCCCGGACTGGGCACCCTCGCTGCGGGCCCCGGACTGGGCACTGTCGCTGGGGGCCCCGGAATGGGCACCCTCTTGCGGGCCCCAGACTGGGAACCGTTAATGGGGGCTCCGGACTGGGGACCGTAGCTGGGGGCCCCGGACTGGGAACCGTTAATGGGGGCTCCGGACTGGGCACCCTCGCTGCGGGCCCCGGACTGGGCACTGTCGCTGGGGGCCCCGGACTGGGCACCCTCTTGCGGGCCCCAGACTGGGGACCGTTGCTGGGGGCTCCGGACTGGGCACCCTCGCTGCGGGCCCCGGACTGGGCACTGTCGCTGGGGGCCCCGGACTGGGCACCCTCTTGCGGGCCCCAGACTGGGGACCGTTGCTGGGGGCCCTGGACTGGGCACCCTCGCTGCGTTGCTGGGGGCTCCGGTCTGGGGACCGTCGATGGGGGCTCCGGACTGGGGACCGTCGCTGGGGGCTCCGGACTGGGGACCATCGCTGGAGGCTCCGGACTGGAGGCCGTCGCTGGAGGCTTCGTGCCATGGATCATCCCTGGAGGCTTCGTGCCATGGATCATCACTGGAGGCTTCTTGCCATGGATCATCACTGGAGGCTTCGTGCCATGAATCATTACTGGAGGCTTCTTGCCATGGATCATCACTGGAGGCTTCTTGCCATGGATCATCACTGGAGGCTTCGTTCCATGGATCATCACTGGAGGCTTCGGACTGGAGGGACACACAGGACGCACTGGGCTGTGCAGATGTACTGGCGGCCAGATGCGCTGAGCCGGCACCCTCCGGCCTGGCTGGGTGCCCGCTCTAGCCTGGCCAAATCGGGGAGCTGGAAGGTAGCGCACCGGGCTGTGAACCCGCACTGGAGACACTGTGCGCTCTGCACGTAGTTTTTTATGTTTTACGTTGTGTACAGAGGATATTTTTGCAGAATTCTACATGCAGAGTCTCAATTTGGTGTTTGTCCCATTTTGTGAGATTGGTGAGCTGACCCCAGACCTCACAATCCATAAAAGGGCAATGGTTTTTATAACAGATTTTTAGCCAGATCCTAATTTGTATGTCAAATTTTATGTTCCTTTTGATGGCAAAGAAGGCCGTTCTTGCCTTGTCTCTCAGATCGTTCACAGCTTTGTGGAAGTTACCTGTGGCGCTGATGTTTAGGCTGAGGTATGTATAGTTTTTGTGTACTCTAGGGCAACGGTGTGTAGATGGAATTTGTATGTGTGTGTCACGACTTCCGCCAAAGTTGGCTCCTCTCCTTGTTCGGGCGGCATTCGGCGATCGACGTCACCGGCTTTCTAGCCATCGCCGATCCATTTTTCATATGTCCATTTGTTTTGTCTTGTTTCGTACACACCTGGTTTTCATTCCCCAATCAATCTACATGTATTTAGTCCTCTGTTCCCCATCATGTCTTTGTGTGTAATTGTTCATTGTTAATGGTGTATGTTCACGTGCGATACTTTTATAGTTTGGTGGTCCTGGTAACGGGACCTTTTTTGGAACACCATTATTTTTTTGAGATTTATTGTTAGGGCCCAGGTCTGACAGAATCTATGCAGAAGATCTAGGTGCTGCTGTCTCTCTCTATCCATGTAGTTACCTCTCCTCCTTCCACCTATCTCTCTTTCCCTCCACCTAGCTACCTCTCCTCCTTCCTCTCTTAATTGGAGCCAGCGAGAGTGGCCTAAATCTAATTAGCAGAGCTGTGTGGGGGACTCATCAATCTTTTTTTATTATGCCATGACAGGGCTGGCCATGGAGCGCCCCTTCCATTTGTCACCGGCCTCATTCACTGATAACGGGCATTTGTCACTGTGTTGCCTGCACTTTAATGCCATCAGCGGCCATGACAGTAGCGCGTCAAGGGAGTCACGGCGACACACACATCCGTCAGCGGCAGGCTTCCACGGCCACAGGGACACACTGCAATAAGGCTTCCCACAGAGCTTGTGATGACAGTGCTGCTGCTATTAATTACACTGCTGCAGAGAGAGAGAGAGAGAGAGAGAGAGAGAGAGAGAGCTGTGTTTGTGTGTGTACTGTAGTGTGTTTGAATCCAAGACATATGTGCTTGTGTTTGAGTGAGCTTTTGCAGTAGAAGTGAGAAAGTACATATGAACATGTAGTGATGTCGGTAAGAATATAGTACTGTTGTGTACTAGTTTTAAGGTAGACTACAGCCCTGTCACAGCCACAGCGTACTGTAGACGACAGCCCTACAGAACTATAACGTTGCTTCTCTTTCTGGCCACTAGGTGTCAGAGTTGGGAGTCTGCCCTGCCAGCTGAGACACAGTAGATTCCTCTACTGCTAATTAGACAGAGGTTGTTGCCTCTGAACATCCTGTGGGGAGACAGGAACTCCATCATGTGTTGTATCACAGTGAAATAGTTCACCCTGTCTGGGGGATTCACTTTGTAAATGAAAAGGCACAAGTCCACAGGTTACAGAGCCAAGCATGAGTCAGTCAGTGGGGGCTAACCTCTGTCTCTTTTTGCCTTGCTAGAGAGCTGTCTAGGAGGCAGAGACATGTGCAGTACATCTGTAGAGCATGCCAGGGAAGTGTAGTATGATGCACAAGAGCACTAGAAACAGTACTCGTGGTAACTCATTCCAAACAACCCCAAACACCAAAATTAAATTGACCAAATCCATACATCATGTTCTGTGTTTGATTCCAATGACTAAAACAAATGTTAACGTCTCACTGACCAAAGTATTTTATTTATAATTTACATCAGGGATGGGCAACTTTGATGGGGGTGGGGGCCACAAAAACTCATCGTGAGGGACCGCAGTGGCTCGTGGGTCTGCATATCCACACATGCATTCAGAGCCAGCCATAGCCTTCTGGGGGCTCTAAGCAACATTTTGTTGGGGGCAATTTTTTGGATGCAATTCGACACATTTTGCTATTGGGTGGAGAGAAAAATGAGCAGTTTTACAGCTAATTCCCTGTACTTGTCTACATTTTGCCATCACTTATGATGTCTGAGAGTGACTTACAAAATCAATTGGTCTGTAATTCGACCATGATTACTACAAGTTTAGATAGCTGACTGGAACTAACTTACCAATGAAATGTGTTTTTATCTTACATAGGTTTATTGAGTGGCTGTCAGTGACTGACATAAGAGAAAAACTGCTGATGCACACATTTTGAAATTGCACCTTGTGTGTTCTACTATTCTAACTCTCAACAGTAAGTTGAGACCCTGACTAACTTCCGTAAAACATTTTTTGGGGGGGGGAAACTGACCCGCGGGGCCAACAAAAGTTGCCCATCCCTGATTTCCGTCATAAAGCTTAGCATGTTACTAATTTGTATAGAATATTTGATTCAAATACAGTAATATATTAGAAAATAACACTGTCTTTCGATAAAACCGTACTGTAGGGTATTAAACACATCTAGCTACACCCTGTTCAGCTACAGACCTGGCCGTCCAGATATCTACTACCCACTTACTGCTGCAGCCTTCGCAATGACTGCAAAATAATAGGCACTGGTTTGAAATAGTAATGTAAAAGACAAAAATAAAGAATGCCTGTGTTGCTGAATAATCGCAATCACAATTTCATCCGAAAGCAAGACTTCAAAATAGTTAGCACATACAGTACGTTGTTGTGCATGAACAGCACAAACTCTCTTGAATGGTTCGACATACAGTATCTTTATGAAGTAATTAAAAGGGGCATTTTGTAAACTGAGGCCGCCTAATGGAAAATAGGGGAATTGCAACAACACTTAATTCAAACAACTCTCCTCCCTCCTCTGCATCACTTCCCCCGCAATGTTGGTAGGTACTAGCTCGAGTCTTTTACTTTCGGTTTGGTCCACCAGCTTCAAAACAGCTGAAAAATACATTTTTTTTCATTATTAAAAATAGATTTGGCAGTGATTTAGATGGTACTGATTGTTTGTTTTGTCACATAAACTGAAATTAGGCAAACAATGTCACATTATTTTTTTTATTTTTTTTTTATTGAACCTTTATTTAACTAGGCACGTCAGTTAAGAACAAATTCTTATTTACAATGACGGCTTACCCCTAACCCGGACGACGCTGGGCCAATTGTGCGCCGCCCTATGGGACTCCCAATCACGGCCGGTTGTGTTACAGCCTTCAATCGAACCAGGGTGTCTGTAGTGACACCAGGTAGCAGTAGGACCCAGCGGACATCTGACACCAGGGAGGGACGGGCTAGATAAGAATGTTCATAGTGCTTTTGCCCTGATTTGTGTTTTTTTGAGAGTAATCAATTTAGGACAACCAAAACGAACCTACTGTCCTGATGAGCAAAGGCATTGACCATACTGGGTGAGGGTAGACACCATGCTAGATAAGATGCCATGTTGAGTCTTGACCGAGGACATGCTGGGTGGGGGGCCAAAGCCATGTTGAGTCTGGACCGAGGACATGCTGGGTGGGGGGCCAAAGCCATGTTGAGTCTGGACCGAGGACATGCTGGGTGGGGGGCCAAAGCCATGTTGAGTCTGGACGAGGACATGCTGGGTGGGGGGCCAAAGCCATGTTGAGTCTGGACCGAGGACATGCTGGGTGGGGAGCCAAAGCCATGTTGAGTCTGGACCGAGGACATGCTGGGTGGGGAGCCAAAGCCATGTTGAGTCTGGACCGAGGACATGCTGGGTGGGGGGCCAAAGCCATGTTGAGTCTGGACCGAGGACATGCTGGGTGGGGAGCCAAAGCCATGTTGAGTCTGGACCGAGGACATGCTGGGTGGGGGGCCAAAGCCATGTTTAGTCTGGACCGTGGACATGCTAGGTGGGGGGCCAAAGCCATGTTGAGTCTGGACCGAGGACATGCTGGGTGGGGGGCCAAAGCAATGTTGAGTCTGGACCGAGGACATGCTGGGTGGGGAGCCAAAGCCATGTTGAGTCTGGACCGAGGACATGCTGGGTGGGGGGCCAAAGCCATGTTGAGTCTGGACCGAGGACATGCTGGGTGGGGAGCCAAAGCCATGACAAGTGAAGCCATGTAAGGAAGAAGCAGTGCAATGCTGAGGACATGCACAGTAGAATAGCACCTTGCGGACAACACGCATACACCCACTAGAGGCTGGAGTAACACAGTATCAGCTGCACTGCAGAGGCACTGGAGCAGGTTGGGGTTTAGGTGCCATGCTCAAGAGCACAACGGCAGGTGGTGGCACCTGAACTTTTTACGCCAGCGACCCTGATGCTGCCACGTTAAGTAGGGGCGCAGCCAGGTCAAGTTAAGTGAGGACAGAGGTCTGTGAAGGCCACTGTGAAGGCCACTGGTAAGAGTGTTTTAACAGCTCCGCCGTGATCAGCAAAGCAATGCCCGCTACAATAAATACACTAGCCGTTAGTACACTGCACACACACACACACACACACACATTCAACCTATACTTACAGTCTACATACAAACACACATTATGTAAACAAACTGACAGGTGATTCCCTCTGGAGAGTGCGAGGGTAAATTGGCATTAAGAAGAGCTTATGGGGGATACACTTTATGTATGGGGTATACATAACACCAGTCATAACACATTTACGAGTGATGCAGTATCATTCATAATCTTCATAACACATTTATTCAACATCGTTCATAAGGAGTTTTCAAAATAAAAGTCCCCTTGAATAAAAAAAATGTTCGTCCCATTGTAAAAAGGAAATATTTATATTTAATGTCACAGTACCAAACCCCTGACACACTATTCACGCAACAGGCTGGGAGCAGCACAGGGTCAGCCTTAAAGCATTGCCCTTGTAGCAGTTTAGGGGTTAAATGTTTTGCTCATGGTCACAATGGCAGTAGGAAATGGCACCAGCTCTGGGTGTAGGCATCTTTCAAATAGATAAGCTAGCTGTGCTTAATTGAGCTTGCCTGGTGCAATGGAATCAATGGAATAGTCTCAAAAGTGCAAACCCTACCTGCCCATCTGGCATTCCAGGTAGGCTCAAGCAAATGCTCAGGCTCAAGCAAACGCTCAGGCTCAAGCAAACTATTTAAACCCAGGTCTGGATGGCATCTGAGCAATTGTTTGACATTGTAACGGAGGTAATAAGCAACCTTAGCTGAGACCTGAAGACTTGTATTAGCTCCACAAACGAATGCCTTGCCTTTATCTCAGCAGGCTAACACAATCTTGATTTTCTTTACACAAAGAAACTTTTTGCGCCATAATGTAAAGGGACTTGTATTTAGAAAGACCCTGTATGAATTCTGTCAAATAAATGTGTTATGAATGTTGTATGAATGATACTGCAACATTCATAAAGGGTGTAATGACTGGTTTCATCAAGGTGTCATGAATGCTTTGTGTATATAAAGTGTCACCGGAAGTGGACTGTCTAATAACGTCTGGTCACACGTGATGACTATGCAACGCCTTGTGTCACTGCACCGCTAATGACCCTATGAATGAACATGAGTCAAGGCAGCATTATTTGTGCATAATTATTTGTGCCTGATTGTTGTGGGTGGCGGAGGGATAACACTTTTCGACTGATGAGGAGTTAGGCAAACGATTCATTATTCATCTTTATTTGCTCTTGAGCGGCAGCATACATCATGTTTCTGACCAATGAGGCGCGAGGAGGCTTAATTATTGACAGGATCCCAAACAGAATGAGCCAATCCACTAAGGACCAAAGGGGGGTGTAGGCGGGACTGTACCTACATACATCACAGGCTGCATACATCTCTCTACAGAACACTCACTCATTTGTCTCTTATACAGGGGATGTAAACATCATCATCACACAGGCAGATAATTGGCAGATTAGAGCAAGGCCATTGGCTGCATTTACAACCGCTCAACTTTGACCTCCAGAGGGCGCCATTTCCTTACACAGCAGCAAAGTGCAACAGGGGTCGGACACCGGCAAATCGGGTAAGCCACCCGCCCCGGTGTCTCCCTGTGTGTGTGTGTGTGTGTGTGTGTGTGTGTGTGTGTGTGTGTGTGTGTGTGTGTGTGTTTTCTCGGCTCAAATGAATGGAAACTTAAAGTAAGATAAAGTATGTAGAAGAACGCAGCTCACCTTGCCTAATGCAGAAACAAGTAATGACACAGGATCACACATCCAACACTGACATAAGGCATGAATGGTAAGTGAACCTGTAAGCATAGTGAAATAGAAGAAGTAAGTTGCCATGACCTCACTTAGTCAGTATATTCCATGAGGTTTCTATCATAGTTGGCCACTCTTTAATCTCTACCCAGTACAGCCAGATAAAGACTGGCCACCCCTCGGAGCCTGGTTCCTCTCTAGGTTTCTTCCTAGGTTCCTGCCTTCCAGGGAGGTTCCCCTAGACGCTGTGCTTCTGCCTCTACATTGCTTGCTCTTTGGGGTTTTAGGCTGGGTATCTGTAAAGCACTTTGTTAAAACTGCTGATGTAAAAATGGCTTTATGAAATAAATGGGATTGATTAATCAAATATTATAAAGTACTCTGTCGTATCGCAAGGAGGAAATTAATGTAGTAAATACAAGAATGCAGTGCCCCCCCCCCCCCCCCCCCCCCACACACACACACACATAGAAATGAGGGAGAGAGTGATCCAAGCACAGCAGAATCCCATGACTAGAAACTCCCAGATGAGGAAAGGCCTTCTGCCCAGATTCTCTATTGTAAAACACTAGAACGAGAGAGAGAGAAACACGAGATACTGTACAAAGAGACGGAAAGCAACGAAACATTAATAACAGGACCGTTAAGAGAGAAAACTGTGACAGCACAAACTAACAACCGTTCTCATGACTCCTCCATAGACTCACGCCAGTGAGGTCAGCGATGATCTCGACGGCTACTGTACCCACTGTAGTGTACTGGATCACTGGGGCTGGGATGCCCGCGTTCTCAAAGATGTTGTTGGTATAGAACCAGAGCTGCAAGAGAGAGACAGACACATTTGGGCTTGAGTGGCATGGGCACAGGTGGCACAGCATGGGCACAGCATGGGCAGAGTGTAACAGTGGACAACCACTCACATTCAATTTCAATTCAATTTGGGGCTGTGGGGGAGGTGGACTCTAGACACGGGGGGTAATCAGCATGAGGAACAGACGGAGATAGTGAGAAACCAACACACACAGGTCTACACTCCCATTAAACACACAAATACACTCCTCTATCCTGTAGCGCACACAGAACAGTGACAAGACCTGCCACTTGTCACCTCCACTTAACTTACAGCTCACCTCTGGTATCTGTCTGATACCATCATCATCATCACCACCACCATCTTCATCCTCACTCCCTGTGTTTCAAATAGATTGCCAAAGCTAATTAGCTGCTAAAAATACATTGCAGAGATGAGGCTTCTAATGAGTTCAGCTCTGATGGGTAAAATGTGCACTTGTTGGCCCCAGTCCTCTGGTAATGATTTGAATAATGAAAGCATCTCAGTAGCATAATTCAGGAAGGGATTTAGCTAATCAAATCGCTGTTCATTAATGACTCGTAGTTTTGGGCTCTTACCACACGATCACGAGGCTTCTAAAAGATTAGGCAATATTTGGTTTGCCTTTCAACTGAGCCTCTTGGTGTAGTGGGCCCGACTGTGGTGGGTATGGGTGAGGAGTATGGGTGAGAGAGGTAAGAAGGTGTGGGAGGAGAGTGGGAGGAGATCGGGAGAAAGGGAGAAGAGGGTGAGAGAGGGAAGAGAGGGGGAGTGTAGGAGAGAGAGGGTGAGAGAGGGTGAGAGAGCGAGGGAAGGACATGCAAATGAGAGTGTGAGGAGGGTATAAATGATGGGTGAAAGTGGTTGAGGTAGAGAAAGGGCAAGGATTGCTAACAAAGAGGACAAAGAGTAACAGAAAGGGCTATAGGCGTGAGGGAAGGAGAGGAGCACTATAGCAAACAGCTGAGTAGTCTGACAACGTCGCTGCCGGAGAGCTGCATGCCAATGTTGAGGAACACATCAATGAGCAAATGCGATCGCATAGACGGATCCAGTATCGGGCACCATACCGACACAGTCTCCACCGACAACAGAGAGCGCTCCTCCTCCTGCATCTCCTCAATCTGGGGCGGCAGGTAGCCTAGTGGTTAGAGCGTTGGACTAGTAACTGAAAGGTTGCAAGATTGGATCCCTGAGCTGACAAGGTAAAAATCTGTCCTTCTGCCCCTGAACAAGGCAGTTAACTCACTGTTCCTAGGCCGTCATTGAAATGAAGAATTTGTTCTTAACTGACTCACCTAGTTAAATAAATGTAAAAAAAATAAATAATAATAATCTCCAACTGGATGTTTCACTTGGGCCAGTACCATTTCAATGCTGATGTAGGAAATAAAACAGGAAGTTACAACACTGACCCAAGGAAAATGAACATTACTTGAACTTTGTTATTCACAGTTGACTAAAGATGTTAGCACATGACTAGAACAACAAGATTGACACAGGAAATTAACACAGCCAGGAGGTTACACGATTCACACTATTCAGACACTAAGTATGTGACCTTGTCCCAATGGAGTCAAGCATTCTGACCTGCAATGGTGGCGTAGACATTGTGCTTCTCAAACAGCATGTATTGGGGTTCTCCGGAAACCATGGCAACAGCATCAGCTGTTACCACCACCAGCGAGAGGAACAGGGTCCGGGGCTCCTCCTGTAACCATGACAACAGGTGTCACTAACATATTGTCCACATGTATTCCAAAATAAGCGATTCCTAAACCATTGAAAACAATTTCACCATTCAATGTCAATAACACTGCAGATTAACACATATACATGACTAAACATATGGTTCTCTAAGCATATGAACGCCACGTTTAAAGTTTAATGTTTTTCCTGAAAATGGTCTTTGGCGTGCCCTTCCCAGAAGTTTGTGTAGACCCAGGATCTGGGCCGAGAAGACCCCACCACGCAAGTTCTTAGCAGCTATCTCCCCCCCAGGTTCATGGCACCACACTCAGAGAGGTACCTACACAATAAAACACAACAATGACAACGGGGATGTTTTTTTCCCCAGTCTGAAATCAAGAAAACAGACAGCAGTGAGCAAACACTCACCTTCTTTTCATTGCAACATCCGTAACTTTATCCAGATACTGTGCAACATTTATATGTGTAGATTTCTGACTGATTGAACCTTGACCCTTATCCTAATCTTAACTCAAACTCTCACCCCTGAACATCACCCCTCTCATTGAGTGGACACACTGGTTTGTTTGTAACGGAGTGGATCCCCGTGACAAAGCGGCCAAAGTCGACCATCTCTGGAGAGCTACAGATCCTTCTGAAGTCCATGAGTGATCCAGTGATGAACACCAACACCGTCGAGTTCACCAGCGTGCCTTTCCTACATACACATGCACACACGCACAAACACACACACACACACACACACACAAGCTATGGTTGGCCGTCCACCATTAAAACGCTTAGATTATCATAGCCAGCTAATTAATGTACCAAACCCAAAACTGTTGTATTTATGCATTTGCACAAGCAGTTCATAAAAGCACACGGACCAGATGCAATAGCAGGCGTACGTATATTCGTTTTATGACAGAGTAGTAAAGTCTCCCCCCAATATACAGTCAAGGAGGACGTGGAGAGTTCTGATCACCCATAAAACACTGCTGGGTGATGAACTTGATCAGCTCATACCTGTGCTCGTAAATTGTTCTCTTTCATTAGCATATAAATGTCCAGTGAGATTGTTTGAATGCTTCAGATAAATGAGATCTAAGAGGCAGAGGGTACAGAGAGGGCACTGACTGCACTCCAATGGTGTGGTGCCCCATAACCAATCAGAGTTGCGCCATAACCAATCAGAGCTGCAGTAGGCCTATACGCAAATACGCAGCGGACTATGGCCCTGCATCGCTAGAGGCGTCACTACAGACCCGGGTTCGCTCCAGTAGCTTGTAGCTTGTCGTTCACATTCGCACCCTTGGGCCAGACTACTATGTATAGGGGACAGGTAGTGTGCAGTGCAGAGGGGACAGAGCGAACGTACCGCAATCTTCCATCTAAGCCTCGCAGCTACACATGGACTGCCGAGCAGAAGAAATATCAGCCCCTGTGAAGTTCACTCAACTTTCTAGAGTTTCCCCTGTTAGTTAAAACCTCTACAGGATCAGTGTCCCCCCAACAGGAAGGTTATGCTAAGGTAGGCTAATGTGATTAATGAGGTTGTAAGTAACATGAATATTTGACATATCTGATATGGGCAGAAAGCTTAAATTCGTGTTAATCTAACTGCACTGTCCATTTTTCAGTAGCTATTGAGGTGAAATAATACCCTGCTCTTGTTTGAGGAGAGTGCACAATTATGAACTTGAAAATGTATTAATAAACCATTAAAGCACATTGGCGCAGTCTTGACACAACATTTAAACATATATGCAATGGTTCATTTGATCAGTCTAAAACTTTGCACATACACTGCTGACATCTAGTGGCCAAAATCTAAGTTGTGCCGGGGCTGGAATAATAGATTACGGCCTTTCTCTTGCATGTTTTTTTCCTTGTGTTATCTTTTACCAGATAGAATGTGTTATATTCTCCTACATTCATTTCACATTTCCAAACATTTTAAAGGTGTTTCCTTTCAAATGGTAACAAGAATATACATATCCTTGCTTCAGGTCCTGAGCTACAGGCAGTTAGAGTTGGGTATGTCATTTTAGGCAAAAATCGAGGGTTAGATCCTTAATTAACACTATCAACGTTTCCCTTTCCTGTGGGAATTGTGATCGAATCAACGCAATATTAACCACTTTCAATGCAACATAACAAAATAAACTATGCAAACTTAGTTTGCAAAACTAACTATGCAAGAGATTTTGTTGTAGGCAGAGAGCATCGGAGTAGGACTGTATTCTACACAGACCGGTGCGCCATAACCAATCAGAGCTGCAGTAGGCCTATACGCAAATATGCAACGAACTATGGCACTGCATCGCTAGAGTCATCACTACAGACCCGGGTTTGATCCCAGGATGTCCTTGTCCCATTGCGCTCTAGCGCCTACTTGTGGCAGACCGGGCGCATGTACGCTGACTTTGGTCGCCAGCTGTACGGTGTTTCCGACACATTGGTTAAGCGACCTGTGTGTCAAGAAGCAGTGCGGCTTGGCGGGGGTCGTGTTTCGGAGGAAGCATGGCTCTCGACCTTTGCTGATGGGACAAGATTGCAACTACCAATTAGATGTCACGTAAAAGGGGTAAAAAGTACAAACACAAAAAAACAATAAAAAAGCTAAACAATGTAACTTAAAGCGGGTACAGGCTGTGTTCACAGTAAACACGAGCCGGAAGTTGCACAGAAATTCACTCAGTGCTGGAAAAAAAAGAGAGGGAACATTGGTAGCTTGTACAAAGAGTTACAACTCTAAAGGGCACAGGGTAAGTAAACACTATGCACTCTGAAAGGCAGACAGGACGGACATTGTGTACTCTGAAGGGCAAAGGAGACCAAGGGAGCCAGGACAGAGTCATCTCTAGGGTCAGAGGGCAGAAGGTCACTCAGGGGTGATAGATGGAGGCACAATCTAATGCCCTCAGTGGTGTGTGTATATGTGAGAGGCTCAGAGTGCCAGGCAGGGTGCCATTGCCCAGAGCTCCAGATGCTGCAGTGTGTCTCTGAGGCTGTTCATGTCAATTAGCCAACAGCCACCCTGCAGCTGCAGAGTCTGGAGGGCTTAGCCATTGACCAAAACCAAATCAAAGGTCTTCAAAGGACAGGACTTTCCAAATCGAGTCATGTCTTCCCTTTCATCTAACAACATGCATTACACATACAAAGATGTAAATACAGATGTACACCGTCTCGAATGGGGAGCAGAGAATAGTTGACTTATGAAACCCAATACATTATGGTGGAATCATCCTGTGTAAACCCTGTATAGGACTGTGAGTCACTGGGAGTGTGTGTATGGGGAGTGTGTGAGGGTCTCACCTGGTGACCAGCATGCCCACCATGAGGGATCCCAGTAGACCCCCAATGGCAAAGATAGACACGGTGAGAGAGAACATGCGGGTCAGAGCCTCCCCATCCAGCCTTTGTGCCATGACGACTCACTGACATCCTATTGTAGAAGTCTAATGTGCTGAGGGATAGAGAGAAACAGAGAGAAAGACAGAGGGGGGATGGAAAGAGTATTACTTCAACAGTATTACTACTGTTAATCACTATGTTGATTTTTCATGGATTTCATTTGTTCTTGTGCTCTTGCTTTGGCAGTGTAAGTAAGATGCCGATCATGCCAATACAGCTCATTGAGTAGAATTACATTGAGAGGAGAAAAGAAATGTTATCACATAACCATCATCTGACACCATTCAAATCACTGTATGACATATCGTGTGTCATACAGCATACAATGGGTTAGAAAATGTCACTACGACTTCAATTTGTCACCGGCATCAAAACATACAACGCACTCCCTAATTGCCATTCTTGCATTCCTAAAATGACTTCCAGAATGCCCATGTTAATGAGAAAGCCCCACTCACATTCAATCCATCTCGATCTGGCCAATCAGAGCCTACGGAGGGGAATGCAGAATCACAGCCAAACTGGAAGTCCTTGTCATGAGGCCCGTGCTGCTCCTCTCTCCTTGGCATTTTCGGGTCACAGACCAGGACTAATTCAATTCCACTTGCATTGTTCACTCGCACTGTCAGCTAGCTCCATTGTGTCTGTGGAGTGTGTGCGTGTGTGCGTGCGTGTGCGCGTGTGCGCGTGTGCGCGTGCGTGCGTGCGTGCGTGTGTGTGTGTGTGCGTGCGTGACGTTTGTTCTGACAGTAATTTGACCTTAGTGTGTTTCAACCATAGAAACAGAAAAATGTTGATCAGGCTCTAAATATATGAAAAAACAAATGGTGACATTTTTTATTATTCAGTCTGCTTCCTTCAATCAGTCAATATTATTTATAAAGACCTTTTTACATCAGTAGATGTCAAAGTGCTTATACAGAAACCCAGCCCAAAACTACCAACAGCAAGCAATAAAGATGTAGAAGCACAGTTTCAAGGAACAACTCCCTAGAAAGGCAGGAACCCGGGAAGAAACCTAAAGAGGAACCAGGCTTGGAGGGGTGGCCAGTCCTCTTCTGGCCATGCTGGGTGGAGATTTGAAGAGTATATTGCTATTAAGGCCAGATCATTCTTCAAGATGTTCAAACGTTCGTAGATGACCGTCAGGGTCAACTAATAATCACAATGGTTCCATAGCTGCAGCCAGAACAGCAGAAACTGGATCAGCAGCATGACCAGGTGGACTGGGGACGGGGACATCCAGGAGTCATCAGGCCAGGTAGTCCTGAGGCATGGTCATTGGGCTCATGTCCTCCGGGAGGGGAGAGAGAGAGAGATGGAGAATTAGGGGGCGCATACTTAAGTTCACACAGGACACCAGATAAGCCAGACCGTGTGGGGGGGGGGGGGGGGTGTGTCTGTCGCCGCGTCTGATGATACCCCTACCCATATCCAACCAGGCAGGATATAACCCCACCCACACCACTAAAGGGATATTAACAAACTTAACTTACTACCCTGAGAAGAGGCAGAGTATAACCCACAAAGATCTCCTCCACCTCACAAGCCCGAGGGGGCTCAAACCGGACAGGAAGATCACATCAGTGACTCAAACCACTCAAGTCGAGAATAGCGAGAATAAAAGCCTGGCACAATGTCAAGCACCCCTCCTAGGGACGGCATGGAAGAGGACTAGTAAGCCAGTGACTCGGCCTCTGTAATAGGGTCAGAGGCAGAGAATCCCAGTGGAGAGAGGGGAGCCGGCCAGGCAGAGATAGCAAGGGTGGTTCGTCACTCCAGTACCTTGTCATTCACATTCGCACCCTTGGGCCAGACTACACTCAATCATAGGACCTACTAAAGAGATAAGTCTTCAGTAAAGACTTAAAGGTTGAGACAGAGTCTGCGTCTCTCACACGGATAGGCAGACCATTCCATAAAAATGTAGCTCTATATGAAAAAGCCCTGCCTCCAGCTGTTTGCTTAGAAATTCTAGGGACAATCAGGAGACCTGCATCTTGTGAGCAGACGTGTAGGTATGTACGGCAGGACCAAATCGGAAAGAGAGGTGCAATGTGAGGAGCAAGTGCATGTAATGTTTTGTAGCAAAACCTTGAAGTCAGCACTTGTCCTAGTCAAAGATCCTAGTAGCCGTATTTAGCACTAACTGAAGTTTATTTAGTGCTTTATCCATGTAGCTGGAGAGTAGACCATTGCAGTAGTCTAATCGAGAAGAGACAAAAGCATGGATTAGCTTTTCTGCATCTTTGGACAAAAAGTTTCAGATTTTTGCAATGTTACAAAAATGAAAAAAAGCTGCCCTTGAAATATTCTTGATATGTTCATCAAAAGAGAGATCAATGTCCAGAGTAGTGCTGAGGTCCTTCTCAGTTTTATTTGAGACGACTGTACAACCAAGATTGTCATATCAAACAGCAGATCTCTGTTTCTTGGGACCTAGAATTAGCATCTCTGTTTTGTCCGAGTTTAAAAAGTAAAATATTTGGCACCATCCACTTCCTTATGTCTGAAACACAGGCGTCCAGGGTAGGGAATTTTGGGGCTTCATCATTTTTCATTGAAATGTACAGATGTGTTCGCATAGCAGTGAAAGCTGTCATTGTGTTTCCGAATGACATCACCAAGAGGTAGAATATACTTTCTTAAATGTGTGACTCAGTGTTCTGACGAGAGTTCAAACATAGAAATCCAATGTAGAACTGCATGAAATTTAAATGTTTGGGAGATGGACTTACATGGGGAATTGATCCCAAAATGCTAATTGTTTGTAGTAGCTAGTTTAACAAAACTGATTGCAGTCACTCCAAGGTAAGGAAACAAATATCTAATTATAGCACGCACCCCTGAGGGGCACCCGTGTTGAGGATCAGCATGGCAGATGTGTTGTTACCTACCCTTACCACCTGGGGGAAGCCCGTCAGGAAGTCCAGGATCCAGTTGCAGAGGGAGGTGTTTAGTCCCAGGGTCCTTAGCTTAGTGATGAGCTTTGAGGGCACTATGGTGTTGAGCTGTAGTCAATGAATAGCATTCTCACGTAGGTGTTCCTTTTGTCCAAGTGGGAAAGGGCAGTGTGGAGTGCAATAGAGATTGCATTATCTGTGGATCTGTTGGGGTGGTATGCAAATTGGAGTGGGTCTAGGGTTTCTGGGATAATGATGTTGATGTGAGCGATGACCAGCCTTTCAAAGCACTTCATGGCTACAGACGTGAATGCTACAGGTCGGTAGTCATTTAGGCAGGTTACCGTAGTGTTCTTGGGCACAGGGACCATGGTGGTCTGTTTGAAACATGTTGGTATTACAGACTCAGTCAGGGAGAGGTTGACAATGTCAGTGAAGCCACTTGCCAGTTGGTCAGCGCATGCACAGAGTACCCGTCATGGTGGTACGTCTGGCCCTGCGGCCTTGTGAATGTTTAAAGGTCTTACTTACATCGGCTACGAAGAGCGTGATCACACAGTCATCTGGAACAGCTGATGCTCTAATGCATGCTTCAGTGTTGCTTGCCTCGAAGCGAGCATTGAAGTAATTTAGCTAGTCTGGTAGACTGGTGTCACTGGGCAGCTCGTGGCTGTGCTTCCCTTTTGTAGTCCATAATAGTTTCCAAGCCCTGCCACATCTGATGAGCGTTGGAGCCGGTGTAGTAGGACTCAATCTTAGTCCTGTATTGACTCTTTGCCTGTTTGATGGTTCGTCTGAGGGCATAGCGGAATTTCTTATAAGTGCCCGGGTTAGAGTCCCGCTACTTGAAAGCGGCAGCTCTACCTTTTGCCTGTAATCCATGGCTTCTGGTTGGGGTCTGTACATACGGTCACTGTGGGTACGACTTCATCGATGCACTTATTGATGAAGCCAGTGACTGATGTGGTGTACTCCTCAATGCCATCTGAAGAATCCCGGAACATGTTCCAGTCTGTGCTAGAAAAACAGTCCTGTAGCTTAGCATCTGCGTCATTTGACCATTTCTTTATTGACCGAGTCACTGGTGCTTCCGGCTTTAGTTTTTGCTTGTAAGAAGGAATCAGGAGAATAGAATTATGGTCAGATTTGCCAAATTGAGGGAGAGGGAGAGCTTTGTACGTGTGTCTGTGTGAGGAGTAAAGGTGGTCTAAAACATAAAACGGCAGCCATCCCCTCCGGCGCCGTTCTTCCAGAATTGTGTGATGTGGGTGTTGTGTTTGTTTGTGTTCTGTTTTGTAGTTTATTACATTCCTATTCATTTAAAACCAATAAGATCTCAGCTGCATTTCATGTTATGCACACTCTCAGACAACCATGTTTGGCAACAGTGTTTCACAGTTTTTGGTGTTCGCTCTTTCTGTCCTTTTCATTCTTTCTCTCCTCCTTATTGCCCAATGTCTGGCTGTCTGTCTCTCCCTCTTTTCACCACCCTGTGTCTCCAGACTCCAGATTGAAGATTGTGTTTATTGAAGGAGAAGGGGTATAGTTTCTTAGTGAGTTTTCCTTGCATTGGCTCAACACACCATAGACCTGATCATGTTAAGTCACTTAGATTGACGGCTCAACACACTTACACACACACACACACACACGTACACACACACACACACACACACACACACACACAAACACACACACACACACACACACACACACACACACACACACACACACACACACACACACACACACACACCACATACAGTTAACTGTGGTTGAATGTGATTAGGGACTAATAAAATAATAGGATAATGAACTGCTGAATACACAGGCTCTCAGTAGTGCTGTTGGAGCAGGGAGGCCCCTGGTGGCCATGTCATTGACCTCTAAGTGACACTGTCTGATTCACTTATGCCTTGGCTGCCCTCTGCATGTGTGACAACTGACGGTGCAGCTTTGTGCCGGCCTCACACAGTGAGAACATTCCACGAGTTAATGTTCCCCCTTATTCTCCCGGCAATACATTCATTTGATTTTCTACCTGTTGTCGAATTTACCTTTAAACATTTCCTATCATGTTGTAAGAATATCCCAGTAATTGTAACATAATTACCAAAGTCATCTTACTCAGTGTTTCCTGGTCCTGGGGGGACCCAAATGGACATACAGAAAGTCAATGAGCTAATGTGGACAAGACCCAGCTGCTATTGCATTTGTGTCTATGGGAGACCCACCCCGTTAAGTAGACCAGAACTGACAAAAAAATGTCAATGGTGAACGGCCTGAGTGAACTATCTTCCTTTATCCACCATCTTTGGTAAAGACTGTTGTCCAGAGCCTTCCTGGCCGTGAGACACGTTACTTTCTCACAGTGAGTCAAGAGGAATTCACTGAGGTTGGATGGATCTGGGATTGACAGAGAGTTCTGACCTCAAAGAAGAGATGAGGAAGGAATGCAGTTCCAAATTGAACATTAGCACCTGACCATGGGACTTCTTGAAGATTAGGGATTGGATTGGTCCAATCAGAGGTCGTCTAGAAGGAGCTATTACTAAATCGCTCATTTCTAGCCAGATCTGCAAGAATCAAATCAAATCAAATTGTATCTGTCAAATGCGCCGAATACAACCCTTAACCAACAATGCCTTAAGAGGTTTTAAGAAAATAAATAGATAAGTAGAAAATAGAAAATAAAAGTAACAAATAATTAATCAGCAGCAGTAAAATAACAAGCGAGGCTATATACAGGGGGTACCGGTACAGAGTCAATGTGCGGGGGCACCGGTTAGTCGAGGTAATTTAGGTAATATGTAAATGTAGGTAGAGTTAAAGTGACTATGCATAGATTATTAACCGAGAGTAGCAGCAGCATAAAAGAGGGGTCTGGGTAGACCTTTGATGAACTGTTCATCAGTCTTATGGCTTGGTAGTAGAAGCTGTTAAGAAGCCAATAAGCATGATATTGGGTTAAGTATTGGGACACAAGTCCTGTGTGCTGTACTGAACTCCGTCCCCCATGTCACCCTGTGCTGCATTCAGTTCTTTCCCCATGTGCTCCCTCCTCTGTTGTGGTGCCATTGGCTGCGGCCCCTAACGGTCTCTGGGGCGGTAGCTAGGGGGAGGGGCAGGAAGATGGATTACCCTCCACCATATTGGCCATCAGCTCCAATCAGCAGCGGGGC